>NC_135336.1:13801200-15051200 GCF_023851605.1 Tamandua tetradactyla | reverse complement strand
CTGTATTTTTTGCATGATTTTCCTGTAAACCTACAACTTCTCTAATAAAAAAAATTTGTTTATAAAAAAACCCTCTCATGGGTGCAAGCAAAGGTGTTTTAGATGATCAGGGCACCAGCCTGGCTCTCACTGGCCTGGGTCCAGGGCTCACACATGCACCTGTTGCCTCTGGTACTTTGGGCCAGTTGTTTAAACTTGATCTCAGTTTTTCTCTGACAACAAGCCAGGCACTCAGCTCTGGCAGAGTCCCTCTGCCTGGGGCATTCTGCTATGTAAAGGAATAGTCGAGCTGAAGCTATTAACAACTCTAAACCCTCTAAAGAGTATCTGGGCAGCAGGTTGCAACATCTTGGGATAATTCAATTTTTACAGCAGCTATTTCCATTAATAATTTATGAACGATTCTCCCAACTGAGACAATTACGTAGACCCAGGATTAACAAAGAGCCCCATATTCATTTCACTACATCCGTCCAATTGCCACAGAACCTGGAAGAGCATAAAAATGGACTTCATATTTTCTCCTTTGCATTTTGCATTTCTTGCTGGGTTTGGCTTCAGCCCAAAAGGAAGGCAGGTCCAGTTCGAGTGAGAGTGACAGAGTGGGAGGGGGCACCCAGTGTCCAGGCTCCGAGGGGAAAGGCGCTGATGCACTGATTCTGGGAAGTCTGAGGAAGCCTTCGGGGTTGGGGGCAGGGCTAAGTAGGAAGCTCCAAGAGCTGAGCCTGCCTTCCGGGACTTGAGAGTTAGAGGTAGGGAAATAGGGCAATAGCTCTCTGGATTTGTCCCAGAGAAGGCAGGAAGAAGGGTGGAAGGATCCTAACCCTGAGCTCAAGAGCGGAAGATAGAGGGATGAAATGCAAGTCACACGGGACATGTAATGGTCTTTGGGGGTCTATGAAGGTCATCAGTCTCTTGAATTTAGAAGCCAGAGGAGGAGAGGGGACTGGCCAGGAGACAGGACATTTCTTGTCACCAGGTATTGTGTTAGTGCTTTAGGCTTGTGTTTTTAATCCTCTCCTAACCTCCGTAAGGTAAGTATCAACATCCTCATTTTGAACCTAAGGAAAGTAGGGCTCGGAGAGGTTAAGTGGCATGCTCAAAGTCACACAGCTGATGAGTAGCAGAGCCAGGATTGGCATCCAGGTGCTCTGACTTATGTGTCTCGACACTTCCTCTAATCCAGGCTATGTAGCCCAGCCTGGCACATTCCAAAATTCTGCCACAGAAGTGGAAAAATCAAGTGTGCTGGTTTGAAAGGATGTATGTACCCTAGAAAAGCCATATTTTAACCAAAATCCCATTTTGGAAAGGCAGAATAATCCCTATTCAATATTGTATATTTGGGACTATAATTAGATCATCTCCCTGGAGATACGATTTAATCAAGAGCGGTTGTTAAACTGGATTAGGTAGAGGTGTGCCTCCAACCATTTGGGTGGATCTTGATTAGTTTACTGGAATCCTATAAAGAGGAAGCATTTAGGAGAAAAGGAGAGTCTGAGAGAGCAGAACAACATCGCCACGAGAAGCAGAGTCCACCAGCCTTTGGAGATGAAGAAGGAAAATGCCTCCCAGGGAGCTTCATGAAACAGGAAGCCAGGAGAGAAAGCTAGCAGAAGACACCGTGTTCGCCATGTGCCTTCTCACTTGAGAGAGAAACCCTGAACTTCATCGGCCTTCTTGAACGAAGGTATCTTTCTCTGGATGCCTTTGATTGGACATCTCTATAGACTTGTTTTAATTGGGACATTTTCTCGGCCTTAGAACTGTAAACTAGCAACTTATTAAATTCCCCTCTTTAAAAGCCATTCCATTTCTGGTATATTGCATTCTGGCAGCTAGTAAAGTAGAACACCAAGCACTGTTAATTTTCTACTGCTAAGGGAATAAAGTGCCCATGTTTTTCACAGAATATATATAGTAATTAGAGAATCCAGAGAATCTAGTGGAGGTGGAAAGGGGGTGCCGTTGCTCTTATGTCCTATTCTAGGGCAGGTCCTACAGTTGGGAACTGATGCCTGCTCTCCAGCAGCACTTCCCCCAAAAAATTTGGGTTTCCGGGAGGGTATGTTCTTCCTGTGTGACCTGGGCAGGCTTCCTCCACCAGCGGGCTGGAAGACAGCTCCATCCTGCAGCAGAGGTGTGGAGGCAGAAGGGGAAAGCCAAGAGAGGGTTGTAAAGGGTAAGTGCAGGAGCAGCTTGACCCAGAATTGTGGCTGGGGCACTGGGCAAGAGCCTTACTGAGGAGTTTGGATTGTGTCTGGTGGCCAGTGCTCTAGGGTGGTGGTGTTCAAAATGGAAGCCGAAAAACTCTGCAGGTACCGGAGGCGACCAAGTGCTCTTTACAAGTTTTTAGAGGATCAGTGCCCAGCTTCCCTAGGTTCTCCTCCCTAAAATACATCTCCTTGGGATGCACCAAGGCTCACTAACCCTTCTCCTATTTTAAGAAAGCAAGATACCCCTTCTCTATTCAAGCCATGGTGAGAAACCTCCCAGGTCACTAAACAAAGGGGCTCCTCTTTTGAGGATTAACTTGGCAACCAAGAACCCTCAGGACACGAAGTCTTTCCAGGTCTCATGCACATTTCTGTTAAAGGTTGAGACCTGTTATTAGAAATGAGGACTCTGAGCTCAGGTGGTGCTTTAGTTTCCCAGCTGCTAAAACAAATACCACGCGAGAGGTTGGCTTGCCAATAGGAATTTATTGGCTCCTGGGTTCAGAGACTAGAAGTGTTGCTTCCTCCTAGGGTTGTATCTTCTGGCTGGCTGGCAATCTTCGAGGTTCCTTGGCTTTTCTGTCACAGGGCAATGCACATGGCAGAGTTTTCTCCTTTCTCTCCTGGATTCCACTGACTTTCAGCTTCTGGCTGCTCCTGTCGCTTCTCTCTCCATCTGACTTTCATTCTGCTTATGAAGGACTTTATTAATCTGGATAAAAGCCCAACCTGATTCAGTGGGGCCACTCCTAACTGAAGCAGCACCTTGAAGAGATCTTATATACAACGGGGCCGCACCTACCAGAAAGTGGACGAAGACCAAGAACGTGTCCAAACTGGGGTCACAGTTCAGTCCACCACAGCTGGGATGTTCTGACAGACTGGGGTGCTGAGAGTAGTAACAATTTTTATTGAAGACTTGAACTCTTCCATCTCCCACATGTAACTCTATTTATATACATGTAAAAAAACTGACGGAACGTTTATGTGATGTCTTTCATATTTGTGTGGATTATTCAATAAAGTAGTTAAAAGTATTTTATCAAATCATAAGTTTTTTTTTGAAGTCCAGGTATTTATTTTTCATCTTATAAGTATTTCATATTTTCTCCCTCCCATTTAAAAGATGCTTGCTCCAGGCCAATTACTTGTTGGTGGAATTTGTCCTTTTTTTTCATTCAATAAATAGAAAAAAATTGATCAAAATGTCCAATAAAATTTATGGAATTATTTCTAATTCTTATTTAATTCTCCAAATTAAACTCCAGGATTCAACACAAATGTTGAAGGAAGGCATATTGAAGGAGAATGCATTTTATCATACTTCTTGATTACTGAAAAACTTAAATTTTGGCTGCACGTTGCTTCATTATTATAACTGTTATGAAGTAAGTAATTAGTGACAGCACATTGAGTTATTATTTTGTCTTTATAACTTATAAAAGAGATTCATTACAATGAATCAAAATCATGTAACTCTTGTCCTGATTGCTTTAGGATACTATTTTATGAGACTTATTCTAAAATTTATTATCCAGCAGGTTTTATATATTTCTTGAAATTCCCATAAACACATTTTTAAATCAGACTGTTTCTGACAAAAAGTAAGTCTGATTTTGTTGATTGGTTTAACAACAAGAACTGGTTTTGACAATGTATATGGGAGAAAAATTTCATAAATTGAATGTACTAAATTTGTGGCTCCTGTTTTTTGATGAAAATATGTTTAAAGCAAGTGGTAATATAAAAGCATTTTATTTAAAATACCATACTGAAAAAGGTGTAATTCAATTAATAGATTTAGATTTTTCTTCCCTATCTAAGAATTTTGGGTTAAACTAGGTGCTTGTAGGAGAAAGAGTAGATTTGACTAATAGTCATTTCATAAATCTTAGTAGAATCTTAATGGTATGCTTCCCAGAAAGTGATAAAAAGAAAAACTTTAAAGAATGAGTAAAATTTCTTTTGCAAGTCCAGTGGTTTCCAGTTTTTGGCTTTCATCAAAATTGAGTAGTAATTTACTGTGTGACTTTTAGGTGTATAACAGAAGAAATTCAGATAATTAAATGACTTTACTAAAACAGAACTCCTTCCAATGCCACCTGCCTATGTCAATAGAATTTCTCAGTGCTTGTATCTAAAAACAGAGAAATCGGTATAGATTTCATGCTGAGCTCTGTTTCTTAGAAATAAATCATATTCCTCAACTGATACATAATGTAGCTGGAAAAAAAAAGCCAGCACCATTATCTCATCAGATGCATTTGTATTAAAAATTACTTTTAAAGTTTATAATTATTCAATTTTGTCATATATTTGTTTTTGATCAATTATATATTGATAATAGCTGTGCTGAAAACTCAATCCAGGAGAAAATATTTGAATGCTTAGAACTTTATGGTCATAAAAACCTTTTAAAAATTAAAATTAAAGTTATTCCATTCTACATATGCAATCAGTAATTCTTAACATCATCACATAGATGCATGATCATCGTTTCTTAGTACATTTGCATCGGTTTAGAAGAACTAGCAACACAACAGAAAAAGATATAGAATGTTAATATAGAGAAAAAAATAAAAGTAATAATAATAGTAAAAAAAATTAAAGTTATTTAAATATATATTCATGTTTTGCTACAGAGTAATATGCTAGGATGTTCTATAGAATATATCCAAGTGTAAAAATATATTGTGTTAGAATAAAATTCTGTGTGAGAGGGCAACAGTGGCTCAGTGACAGTTTCTTGCCTGCCATGCCAGAGACCCTGGTTCAATTCCCAGTGCCTGTCCATGTTAAAAGAAAAAAAAAAATTCTGTGTGAGAAGTGGAATGAAAATATATGTTCAAAGAAAAAAAACACAAAGACATAATGTTTGATTGTTAAAGAAATACTGGTTCATATCTTTTAAAAATAGATGGTAGAGTGGTGCAACAGTGGCTCAGTGGCACTATTCTTGCCTGCCGTACTGGAGACCTGGGTTCGATTCCCAGTGCCTGCCAATGTTTAAAAAAAAATAGGTGGTAGCAAAGGGAGAGATGTTTATTTGGTGCAAAATTTATATTTTGAGTAGTGCATTTCCTAATTTAACTTATATGCTCAGTTTAGTTGAACACCATAAGTACATAGAATCTTGAATAGGGTGTGAGACTTTGTTGGTTTGTCCAGGTTAGCATGATGCTCTGATATTTCCCAAAAGTATTTAAAAGGTCTCCCTGGGGCACTGGGGAGAAAGGAGGAAATACTCAACTTCCCCGTCTGTAGAATTTCTGATATTCTCGCAAGCAGTGGGGACAACCAAATCAATAGGCTGAGTCCTTGATCTTGGGGTTTGCCCCTATGAAACTTATTTCTGCAAAGGACAGGCTAAGCCTACTTAAAATTAGGCCTAAGAGTCACCAGCGAACCTCTTTTGTGGCTCAGATGTGGCCTCTCTCTCTAAGCCAACTCAACAGGTGAACTCACTACCTTCCCCCCAGTGTGGGACATGACTCCCAGGGGCGTAAATCTCTATGGTAACATGGAACAAGAACTCCTGGGATGAGCTGGGACCCAGCATCAAGGGATTGAGAAAGCCTTTTTGACCAAACGGGGAAGAGAGAAATGAGACAAAATAAAGTTTCAGTGGCTGAGAGGTTTCTGAGTTGAGAGGTTATCCTGGAGGTTATTCTTATGCATTATATAGATATCCCTTTTTAGTTTATGGTGTATTGGAACGGCTGGAGCGAAGTACCTGAAAGTGTTGGGCTGTGTTCCAGTAGCCTTGGTTCTTGAAGACAGTTGTATAAAGATATAGCATTTACCATGTGTCTGTGGGAAAACCTTGCATCTGATGCTCCTTTTATCTAGGGTCTGGACAAATGAGTAAAAAATATGGATAAAAAATAAACAAATAATGGGGGGACAAAGGTTAAAATAAATTGGGTAGATGGAAACACTAGTGGTCAAGGGGAGGGAAGGGGAAGGGGTATAGTATATATGAACTTTTTCTTTTTTCTTTTTCTGGAGTGATGCAACTGTTCTAAGAAATGATCATGGTGATGAATATATAACTATGTGATGATATTGTGAGCCATGGATTGTACACCACATATGAAATGTTTGTGTGTTAAGATTTATCAATAAAGGTATTTTTAAAAAAGATGGTAGCTCAAAGTGTTTGATATTTAGAACCCATTAGATACATTCGAAAGAATGATGTAAGAGTTTTATTTGAAAATGTCAGTATTTGCAATATGCCAAAAATCACATATTCTGCAACCTTTTCACTTACAATGAAAAATGTTACAGGTCAACTTAAAATGTTTGAGAAGGGTTCCGTCGGTTTTTGAAGTTATTTTCGGGGCCTTCTGTAGAAAAACATTTGAAAGGTTTTGCTCCAGGAAACTCTGGGGCCCTGCTGAGGGATTTCTACAGTTTCACCAAACTGAAGTGTTTTCCACTAAAAGTGAAGATTTAAACTGCCTGAGGAAGCAGTTTTACATGCTGGAGATCCTGGTAACTTCATTTAAGCAGAGAGAGAAGGAGAGAGGGATTTTCTGTTTTAAAAATAAAATGGGCTTTAAAACCACTGCTCTAGATGGCAGAGTCAGAGCCAAGAAGGCGTCTGAATAGGGAAAAACAGCACAAACTAGTAGGTTTGTCCCACTTATTTGTTCAATATATGAAGACTATTGACTTCTTTGTGTCTCCCTTATGTTTTCTTTAACATTTTTTTTTTATTGTGAAATATAACATATATACCAAAAAGCAATGTTTGTCTCTCCTATCTTGCTTTCTCAGGCTAAACATGCCAGAGCCATAATATCATCTGCAGGCCCCTGGGTGCCCCTCTGGCTGGTCACACCCCTGTGGATTCTCTCTGGTCTGGCAGTAGAGAAAAGGGCAGTAGCTTAGGAGTTAATCATGAAATAGTTGTCAGGACAAGAACACTTACCACTGGCACCAGCCCCACTACTGAGTGTCTGTGCCTGGAACTTTATGTCTATTTCAGTGCAATTGTACCTAATGTGGATGTTGGGCTCTAAGGTTAGCACAGGAGGGTAGAATCCCGACTAGTTAAAATCACTTCTGACATCCCCTCAGGAAGGCCCAGGGCTGGAATCAGATACTCTGTCTCTCAGCCAGTTTGTCCTCCAGCAATGGGAACTGATTGTTAGTTCCTGGACTGAGCACCAAAGTAAGTAGTTGGTGTATTTGGGGACCATGCTCCATGGAGAACATGCCTCTCAAGTCATTAGGATCATATTCTGCCCAGCAAAAGCTCATCCTTTGGCAGGCACATGGAAAATGAGTCACATAGGAACAGTGGATTTATAGTTCCTGTCTCATGGTCACTCCAGGACAATGGCAAAATTCTCTCTCTCTCTCTCTCTCTCTTTCTCTCTCCTTCACTTTTCCCCTTCTCTCCCTGCAACCCTCTCTCATTCTCCTACCCCAGTGGATATTGTCGACTTTATGGGTTAAATGTGGTATGATGCAACTATACTCCATCATGTACCCTGACAAGCAGACAGATACCACAGAGAACTCTAACTGTTGATCTGCCCAGGATCTACTCACCGTCCCTGAGTATGTGCTTTCTCCCATGCCTCCCATGCACGGCAGATTGCAAATGCAGCCTCTTAAGAGGCAGCATCTAGTTCCCTAAGTCTTTTTTTTTTTTTTTTTGGCATGGGCAGGCTCCAGGAATTGAATCCGGGTCTCCAGCATGGCAGGTGAGAACTCTGCCATTGAACCACCATTGCCCACCTCAGTTCCCTAATTCTTAAGTCTGAATTTTACTTTGACTTTCTTTGACCAATAGATTCTGGCAAGAGTGGTCACACAGGTTTCAAATCTAGACCTCAAGAAACTTTGCAGCTCTAGTGTAACTTTCCAGAAAACTACAACCTCCAGATGGGCCCCTGGACCCATTAAGTTCTGAAACCTAGAGGGCCCAGGTTCTTCAGAACATCACCTAGTTCCATCTTCCTACTCCATATTAGTGACAGAACCTTCCAACATGAAAAAGTTAGAATGGCCATAGCCCAAATACCACTAGAGAGGGATGGAAAGATCAAAGGTGATGGTGGAGTTATACAGAGAAGATAGGATTTAACAAATGAATATGAATGCTGAACCATTAAATTGATACATCTTTTAGTCTCTAGTATCTTAGAGCAGCTAGAAGCAAAAATCTAAAATTGTGGAATTTACCCATGCCAAACTCTGAAATATGTTCTGCAACTAATTGTGGTGCTGGGCTTTGAAATTTATAGCTTTTTTGAATATATGTTATTTTTCACAAAAAAGAAAAAAAAATGTCAATTGTGATGATAAAAAAATATTTAAGCCTTCTAGCCTCCTATATTCTGGATCAGCTAAAAGGAAAAATCTGAGAGGATGGTATGGTAGCCCATGACAAACTCTGGGATCTGTCCTGTAACTACTTGTTGAAGAGTGCTTCGAAAACTATTACTTTTTTCTTTCTTTGCTTTGTACACATATTATATTACATAATAAAAAAAGTTAAAAAAAAAAAAAGTCTTGCAGCTTTTGTTATCTTGGAATTCTGCTGCCAAGTGAATGATAGCTTGCTATCACTGTAGGGGAGAATCGAGATACCCTTGCTGGTGGCATGCTCAAGGCTAGATATGTGTGCGAGACCAGCCCAGTTCATCCAGTTCCAGCCAAGCTGTCAGCTAACTAGTGCTGCAATAATGACCAATAGAATTGTGAACCAACAAATGTTGTTTTAAGACACAGAGTTTGGGGATGATCTACTAGCTGTTGCGGAGATGGTTAACTGCTTAGTAAACATTTGTGCGCCCCCTCCCCGATTGTGGGCTTGTTACGTGAGCCGCCTAGCCTTTGCGTTCAAGTATGGCCGTGTAACAGGTTCTCCATTCACCAATGGAATGTGAGTGGAAGTGACTTACTGTACTTCCGGCCTGAGGCTTTGAAGCTGGTGGGGCTTCTCCACTCTCTCTTTCCCCTTGTACTAACTGGAAGCAGAGGATTTCCAGGTCCCAGGCAATGGCCAAAAGCAAGATTGAATAAGCCTGGGTTCCTGTGTCACCATACGGCAAAAGTGCCCACCAGCTTTGGATGGTTACAAGTGATAAATCAATTGCTACTGTGTTGGGGCTCTGACAGTTTGGGATGTACTTAGTACAGCAGGTACCTAATACAAGAGCTCACAATTATAAATTACCCTGCCTTGCACTTATCTAAGTACCTTACAGAAATTAACTCACATAAACCTCCCAACAACCCCACCCAATAGGTACTATTATTTTCATTTTAACAGAGGAGTAAACAGAGACTCAGAGGGGGTAACTTCCCCCAGAGTACAGAACGAGAATAAAGTGGGGCTGGGCTATGAGCTGGAAAACGGGGGTTACAACCTGAATCTGGAAAACTAGGGTTTGGTCTCTGCCCTGCCACTGATTCACTGTGTGATCTCAGACAAGCCTGCCGCCCTTCTCACTCTCAATTTTGTCATTTGTAAGATGGATTGGGACTGAGGAGGCTAAAATCTCAGCGTTTTCCTCTGCAGCACTGACATCCTGAGCAAAGGGGAAACAAATCATGAAGGGAATTCAAAGTCTCTGGCTCTTATGCCCTTGGAGACCCATCCTGGTCTCCAGATTGTTTCCTGTATTCCATGGGGTAACTGCAGGTCCTGGGCTGACCTGGCAAATCCCAGGAGCTGAACTTTCTCTAATTTAGAACGCAGGAGTTAAGATGTGTTTCTGAGGCACCTGCTCACTGGTGTCTCAAGTGAATTCCAGCCTAGCATACTCCACTCCTTAGCACTTCTGGAAAATTTGCACCACAGTAACAGTCACTGTACTTTCTATTATCGTCCAATAAGGCACTGACTGAGGGGTTGGTAGTGCCAGGGGCCGTTGGAGAAAATGGCACTGGGAGGCAGGATAGAAATTATAATTCCTCTCCCCTCTATTTGTCAAATAGGGAAGCATGAGCCCAGAGAGGCTAAATGACTTACCCCAAATTGCCCAGCAAGTTGTGGGTGAGGTCCAGAGCCCACCCTTCCCAGCATCATGCCACCATGCTGGGTCTGCATAAGGTTAGCAAAGTGGTGCTGTTTGGTTGTGTTTCTGCTGCAGGAGAAAATTTTGCAAATATTGCTGCTGGACAAAGCCCCTCCTCTCGGAAATCCCATATGAATGTCCTGACTCTTCCAGGAGCATGGGCTGCAGGCCGGCTGATTCCAGGGTGTTCTGCTGCATGGTTACTCCTGTAAGGGCCTTGCAGGAAACCCTGTCAGATGGATGCCGTCGTAGGCTGCAGTGACAAGGCCTCTGTCTCCTCCGCAGTTTCTGTTCAGTCCGACACCTGACATTCTGGTGACCTGGATTCTGCTCCTGAGGCGGCGAGCCGACCACCAGCGATGTGATTCGGTGAGAAGCCTTCTTATCGGTGAGGGGGATGGAGGGAAGAGCGTGAGTTGGACTAAATGGTCTCTCATGTCCCTGTGACCCTATTCTGGACAGAAGGGAAAAAGTGTTCTGAGTTAGAATTTTTTTCTCAGTAAGCTTTGAAGCCCAACATTTCCAAAAGGAGCCTAGCCAGGGAAAGAAGTGATATGAATGATTTTTAGCATAACACTTATTGACTACACATGTTCCCACACAAATGGGAGAGAAAAAAGTATCCAGGCAGGATTATGCTCGGGGCTCTATTTTTGACTCCTTTGTTGTTTGGTTTCGTCTTAGATTTTGCTTCCTCAGCTCAATGCTGGCTCAGCCATGGCTTCTTGAGGATGTAGTCCTGTGGCCATGTCCATAGACAAGATCTCAACGGGCTCCTCCGTTCTCAGGTTAGTTTTGTTTTCTTTCCAGAGCTGCCTTCCTCCAGACTCTTTCCTTCTGCCCTCAGAACCTCAGGGCAACTGTCATGTACTGGAAGACACTGTACATGGCAAAGAGTTTGACTATATCCGACTCACTTCATCCTAGACGGCTCAGACTGGGGAGTTTTGTCCCCTGCCATATTAGTCAGGACTCTTTGGGTTGACTCAACAGAAACCCAACTCTTGTGCACTAACTTAAGCACAAGGCGGAGTTTGGGGCTCATGAAATTGGGAAAGACAGGGGTGGGGCAGACATCAGGCCTCATGAGCTTGAGAGCTCAGCAGTGTAGCCAGCTGTCACTGTCGCTCCAATGTCCCATCATTTTTCTCTTTGTGAGTTGTCTTCATTTCTTTTCTATTACTGATAGGCTCATCTGTGTGGGGCTGCGGAGAGAAGAGAGGCACAGCTTCAGGCAACCCAGTTTGTAAATCATCCCTGGCTGGTTTCCCTAGGAGAAGAGACCTCAAGGCCTCTGAGTCCTTGAGAAGTCATTACTAGGCTGCCTCAGGCCAGGTTAGGGCAGCGGGGTGTGGCCATTGGGCAAATGGAATCACACGGAATGGCACTTACGGGAGGAGCAGTTTTGTAAAAGAGAGGGGTATTGTTATCAGAACGGGTGGGAGAGTGATAGAAACCATCAGTATCCCATGAAGAGTGTTTATCAGTCAATGTGCAGAAACGAGAACAGAGAGACTTTAATATAAAGAACTATCAGGGATAAAGCTGTTGCCTAGGGGACTGGAGGGTAAAAGGAGCCCCGGGAGGAGTAACAGAGGGAGCAGCTGCAGCAAGCACTGAAGGGATCCTTTAGAAACATGAAGGAGGGGCCCTGCAGAGCTGAGGAGGGGCCGGGGGTCTCAGATGTCAGAGGACGGGGCGCGGCTAGCTGTGGCTGGTGTCTCTTGGTGGCAGGGTGACGTGTTTTGCAAGAGTTGGGAAAGCTATACACTGGGTTCAGCTGCTGTACAGTGAGGCACTGCTTGTGGCCCCCGCAAAGAATAGCTGCTGGGATGGTGCACACAGAAACGGGAAGCCCTCGGGAAGCAAACCGGAGCAAACAGGAAAGAGCCAGTCTTGTCCCTAGCCTGGTCCAACCCTCTAACGCCCCTGCTGGCAGAGCCTCATATGGAGCCAGCAAGCGGGGCACACAAGGGCGGATTTGGAGCCGAGAGGCAATTACTTAGTGACCCGCCCAGATATCTTAACTTAAGCTTTTGGGTTGGTGAGGTCTCTGCAGCAGCAGCTGTTGGACAGCCTGTCTCCTCCAGGATGCTGTGAACTCCTTGAGGTCAGGGACATGCCTGATTGATCTGTGTATCGTCCTTAGGACGGGGAGCCCTTTCCATGCACAGACCCCCTCATAAGTGTGTATTTCGCTGAAATGATGTCTTTGCGAGACAACCTCATTGACATAGGACAAGTACGTCCTGAGACAACTCGGCAGCCCTCCCTGCTCTGCCTGTGGGTTCCTCTCTGACTTCCTGGGATGTGGTTCTAGGTTCTTTCCAGAGTCCTGCAGGAGCCCTGGAAGAGCTTTTGAACTCTAGACCGGGCACAACCTGGGGTAAGCCTGGTGGATGAAACTGCATCGCTCAGCCCTAAATTCCCTTCCCGTCCTCACCCATTTTCCCAGCTCCACCACGGATAAGCTGTGCGGCTTTGGGCAGGTTATTGGACCACTCTGAGCCTAAGTTTCCCAGTTTCCTTGAGTCCCTTAATCTCCACACCAAAGGACAGGAAGAGACTTTTGGCCATCTTTATCCTGTCTGCTCTTCTCCTCTTGCTCCATTTCCTACAGGAGTAGATATTTCAGTATAGTGGTAATCAGACTATGCTCTAAAAGGCAGTCAGAGATCTGTTAAGCTCAGAAAAAAGTACAGGTCCAGGACGACTGGGACTTGCCAGGCAGAGTGGGGTGAAAGCAGGGCCACGCGGTATGGATGGAAGGTGAGGAAGAGGGGGCTATGCCCCAATTGGAGGGGCTCCAGAGGAAACAGGAAAACAGATGCATAGTCCCCCAAGCACCCAGGGAATTCCATCAACTGGGCATTTGAGCAGGACTTTCCAGGAGGAAGCCTGAGCCTCTTGCCTCCACCGCAGGACAGGACAACAGGGGGACAGGGCCAGCAGTAGGGAGGGGGGGATAAGGGACCCACAGTGATTCAACGTGACAATGTGGGACATGGAATTAGGGATGCTCAATACAGAGTAAATGCTTGGACAATAAAGGGCAGGTTTTAGCTCCACTGTGATCTTATCACATTCTTCCCTGTAATAAAGTTCTGGGCACAAGTTTATCTCCTTCAATAAACTAATCTTGAAATCCTTCAAGGCCACAGATGTTGGGGTATATCTGGAGCAGGGTGAGATTTCAGGTGAAATCACAGATGAAATTTAATCTCTCTTGTACCACTGCCCAATCACATTTCCTTCTTTCCCTTTTTTGAGGAAATTTTGTATTGTGATTTGTTATGTCCCTTTTTGTCTACTTTTTGTTATGGGCTTTTTTTTTTTTTTTAATGCTGTATGGCGGGGTCACATTTCATTGTGTTTCCATGTGAGTATCCTGTTATTGCAGCATCATTTCGTTGAATTTTTGTTTGTTTGCTTTTTGGGGATGTGCATGGACCAGGAATCCAACCTGGGTCTCTGCCTGGCAGGTGAGAATTCTACCACTGAACTACCCTTGCACCCCCCTTCTTGTCTATTTAAAAAGAATGCTTATAACACATATACTAGTCCATAAACAATGTATTATCTCCTTTACTTTTTTTTAGCATAAGCAGGCAGAAAATTTATTAGATACACATATAAGGGGGTATGCGGGAATTCTCGCAAAGACAGAGAGGTGAGAGAGACGAGAGGCAATAGGCAATGTGGGGCCATTTGCCTTTATAGATTAGCTTTACTTATACACCCTCCTCCTTCCTTATTCAGGAAGTATTTTCTTCTACTGTGCCTTCTCCCCAGGGTAGTACCAGGTGGTGGACAGTGCATTTGGAGGTCAGTTGGCACCACCCTTCTCCATAGATGACTCATCAGGTGGGGGTGGGGGCATTGGCTTTAGATGGGTTGGCCACCATGGGGTGTTCCTATAACCCCCAAGTAGGGTGTCTGTGCTGGACATGGGCCTCCTGACCTTGATTACCTATCCTTGTACAATGGCACTGTTTTAGTCTGCCACAGCTATCAGAACACAACACACCAGAGATGACTTGGCTTTCAATAAAAGGGAATTTATTTAGTTAAAAATGTACAGTTCTTCAGAGGAAGGCAGCTAACTTTCATCTGAGGTTCTCTCTTACACGGGCAGCCACAAGGCGATCTCTGCTGGCCTTCTCTCCAGGCTTCTGGGTTCCAGCAGCTTTCCCCAGGGTGATTCCTTTCTGCATTGCCAAAGGCCTGGGCTGAGCTGCGGGTGCTGAGATGAGGTATGCTGAGCTGCTTGGGCTGTGCTCATTTAAGCACCAGCCAATTAAGTCAAACATCATTCATTGCATGATCATGCACTCCCCCTGGCCAACTGCAGATGTAATCAGCAACAGGTGAGCTTCACATGCCATTGGGTCATGTCCACAGCAACAGAATGAAGTACCTTCACCTGGCCAAGTTGATACCCGAACCTAACCACCACAGCACCTTCATGGTTTTCTCTGCCCTCTCTCCCTGCTCTAGTCTGCCTCAAATCCCCCCTCAAAGAGATCTTGCCTTTTAATCTGAAGGGCTGCGGAGGGACAAGGGCCTGTCTTCTGTAGCTGCTTCTGGCTTCTCAGGGGATGTAGACCCTGCCTGATGGGGTGTGGAACTTTCTGGGTATCTCATTTAATTTGAGAGGGGAAGAATCCAGATGGGCAGTTGGAATGGTTGAAAACCCTCACATCAGCACTAGTTTGGTGTGGAAGGCTAGTCTGGAAGAAACTTGGTGAGAAGTTTAAAAACGCAAGGGCCAATTCATAGCAAGTGGAGGATAGAAGTGAGCAGGCCTAGGGGAGGTATTAGCCAAGAGAGACTGGGGAAGAGGGAAGGGAATGGTCATCCTTCAGGTCTAACAGTGAATTCTAGATGGGAAGCTTGTTCCTGTTTTACTGGGGAATGAGCGAGTCCATGTGCTAAGCTAAGGGGTGCAGGAATGAGACCCAGAAGGGCTCGATTGATTGGGCTGCAGCTTTGGCTGCTGTGTTGGCCCAGTCATTCCCTCAAGAGATGTTAGTATTATTTTTTGATGGCCAGGGCAATGAATTACCACTATTTTTTGTTGGTAAGAGATCATCGGCATCATTTACATGTTGCTGCATGGAGTAATGTTGACTTTCAGAGCTGGAGAACTTTGACTCTGAGTCTTGGTGTTACACCGGTACTTAAAGTTCTAGGGAACTACTAGGTTTATAAAGAGTAAAGCATCTCAGAATTTAGAAATGAAAGTTAAAGCTTAGGAGGAAATCTGTTTGCTATAAAAGCTTACACTTTTTTTTTGTACGCTATATGGCAGGGTCATATTTCGTTCTTTTTCCATGTGAGTATACTGTTACTGCAGCACCATTTGTTAAATTTTTTGTTTTTTTGTTGGTTTCTTTTGTTTGGGAAGTGCATGGGCCGGGAATCGAACTCGGATCTCCTACATGGTAGGTGAGAATTCTACCACTAGACTACCCTTGTGCCCCCAAGAGCTTACACTTTAAGCTTTAATTTTTATAAGCATTTTTAAATAAATTTACTTTTAGAAATAAAAACAGTTGACAGTTGTTTTATGTTGAGGTCATCAACTATAAACTACAGCAGTAGTTTCGTCTTGTAAAGATAAATCTTTCTGACACTTACTAGGGTTAAGTTAATAACAGGTAAAACATAGTTTTAATACTTGCCATGCTTCTCTTTTAAAGTTCATTTGTTGAAGATGAAGTTTTGACTTATAGCTGACCACCTGCACTTCTAGAGAAGACTTAGAGTAAAGTAGTGCAACTGATAATTAAATTTGGTTGTTTAATATTATCCAGATTAGTATTAGGATTTAACATGGATAGTGAGAATATTAAGTTTTTAGGCATTTCAAATAATTTTTAAATATATGGATAATATTTTACCCACACAGATTTAGTTAACAGAAGATAGAAAATTTCTTTTGATTATTGTAATATTTCTTAAACACCTTTTGTTTTGGTCATATGTTAAACTATTTTAGCACTTTACTTTTACAAGGTGAGAGAACAGCTGTTTTGTAACCATTTTCCTTTTAGAGTGAGAAAACTTGTCTTTTGCAATAAAGGATGATAGGTTAACATAAACATTAACAGGGATGATATTCTGATATGATATAAATTTTTATCTTTTAAACTGTTCCAACTCTGGCTTAAGTAGGGGTTTATCCTGTAGGTCTGGCCGGCTGGAGTAATTCTGAGCTAAAGTTTCTGCATACAGGTGCTCGAGAAGTGTAACTTCCTGGTGTGGGCTTATCCACAATGGGGTGGCTGGATTTAGGGTAGAACAGACCTGGATCTGGGCCTCTGGAGTGTCTACTAGTTGTGCCTGGTATTTTAGGAGCCTCCTGTCTAAGAGCCAGTGATGTCCTCTTGCCTCCAGAAAGTCTCTAACTTGGTGGGGTGTGCATGCTACTAGGGCTTGTCCCCACATCAGCTTGGTGGCTTGTTCTCTAAGTAATGCAGTGGCTCCTACTGCTTAGAGGCAAAGTGGCCACCCCTGGGCTGTGGCATCTAATGGCTTTGAAAAGTATGCCACTGGCTGGGGAACATTCCCTTGTTTCTGAACTAAGACTCCTAATGCTGCTCCTTTCTTCTTGGTATCATACAGGTAAAAGGGCCTCTCTAAGTTTGGAGGCCCCATCTGGGCGGGCAAGTAAGGTACCCTTTAAGGGCAGTGAAGGCCACATGTCGCTGTGCTCTGCAGTCCAAGGGGACGCTCTCTAGCCCCTGGAGGCTCAGATAGAGTCTGCTATTCCTCCGAATCAAGATATGCAGATTTGGCAAATGGCATTGCCTCTTGATCCCAGGGGGAGGCACTGAGGGTTTGGCCTGGACTCCCTCTATGCTCCCCTGGGGTGAGGACAAACCCAAGGTAAAGGCCATTTGAGCTTTAGAAGCTGAAACCCAATACCCTAGTTCAACTAAAAAATTAAGTGTGGTAGTGGTGTCTATTAGAGAGGCCTCTCGAATGGGACTGCATGTTAGTAAATCACCTACATGCGGAAGAAGTCTGCTAGATTCCAAATGTCAGAGGGCTAAATCCTGAGCCAAGGCATTTCCTTGATAGATAGATGAGGACTATCTTTCAACCCTGAGGTCAAACTCTCCAGGTGAGCTGGATGGAGGTAGTGTCCTCTGACCCCGGCCATTCAAGGGCAAACAAAAACTGGGAGTCTCGATGTGGGGGTCACAGAAGAAGGCATCCCTTAGATCAAGGACTAGTAACACTAGGTATAAGGGTTGGGAACTGCAGGATGAAGGGGAATGATGAAGCTGTTCACAGCTCTGAGGTCCTGCACCAACCAGTACATCCCACTTGGCTTCTTTACAGGCAAAATAGGGAAAATTACAGAAAGATTTACAAGGACTAGGAGACTAGTTTTCAGAAACTTCTGGATAAGGGGTTGGATACCCATTATTTCCTCAGTTTTAAGGGGTACTGCCTCCTGTTGGGAAAGGGTTGGTCCTGTCTAGAACTGATGAGTCTTGGGGAGATGTGAGTAGCCTCTCCAAGTAAGTCTGTTTCCCATACCACTGGATTGACTTGATTAACTAGTTCAAGAGGGATGAGCCTGGTTGGGTTTCTGGCTCTGGCTAAGGCTAGGCATGTAGTTACAGATTCCTCCACAGGGTCCTCAGGACCTTGGGGACGCAGGCAGCCCATTAGCTGGATTTGCGTGTCCAGCGTCCATAGCCCGCCTCTTCCTAGAAGTGGAGGAGGGCACTTTTGTCCTACTAAGAACTGATGATTCAAAAGTTTTTGCCAATATGTCAAAGGAGGGGCTGCATGAAGGTCCTGCCTTTAGGCTTCCCATCTACCCTTACCATGGACAAGTTTGCGGGGACAATGGGCCTGAGTGACAGGTCGAAACAGAATAAGTGGCTCTAGTATTAGTTTAAAAATCAGGGTGCATGGGTGGTTCAGTGGTAGAATGCTTGCCTTTCTTGTGGGAGACCCAGGTTCGATTGCCAGACCGTGCCACCCACCCCCCCAAAAAAAATCAATGGTCTTACTTGCCACATTGAAGGTCACGCAGGGCTCATCGAAATCGATGTTCTTTGGTGGTGTCCAGGGAGCCACTCATGGCCCCAAACCACCTCAGTTTTGCTTGGGAGCAGTCGCCATGGCCTTTAAGAAGCCTTGACTCCCTTCCAGGATTCGTTGCATGCCCAGACCCAGTGTCCAGCTTTCCCAGGGCAAGGCCCCGGGGACTGTCGGTATCCCTGAGGACACTCCTACTTCCAGTGCCCCATCTTTCCACACCAAGAGGAGCCCACTGGCTTCTGCCCCAAGTGGCCCCAAGGTGGCTGCTTGCCATTCGTGGCAAGCGCTATGAGCTGAGCTTGTTCCTTTTTCTCCTTAGCTTTCCTTCTCTGCAGTCCTGTCCTGGTTATCACAAACAGAACAAGCAGTGTTCATGAGCTCATTCGTAGGTTTGTGGTCCAGAGGCCAGTTTCTAGAGTTTCCTCCTTACATTGGGAGCTGACTGGCCAATAAAATAGTTTTTAAGCATTATTTGTCCCTCTGGGGAGGGTGCACTTGGGTATATTTTTTCATAGTCTTCACCAGCCTTCCCTAAATAGAGCAGGGTTTCCCTTATCCTCCTGAGTAAGACAGTTTACAGGTTTGGTGGTACACTTCATTCCTTCTATTAAACAAGTTATTATGTGGTCTCTGGCTTTCAAATCTGCCTGAGCCCTCTGGTAGTTGCAGTTCGGGTCAGCATTTGGAGCTGCTGCTGCCCCTATAGCACATTGGACAGGCAGCTGCCTGCAAATCGGCCTGCGTGGCCCTGTGCTTCAGTCCAGATTTCATGTTCTTCCCAGAAGTGCAACAAGAGGAAAGAATAACTTGCACATCCCCCCTGGGTAAATTTATAAGTTAATACCAAGTTTTTAAATTCTGAGGGGTCCTCCGAGAACCTTAGACTGTGGTAGACGGGACATAGGAGAAGGAATATGAATACAGATTGGCCCCCATGCCTCTGTTCATTACCCCCCAAAAGGGAAATATGCCATCCTTTTTCCCTGTTTCCCCGGAGGATGGTAAAGGGGGGTGTTAGGGTCCTTTACCTTTTAACGTTTATAGAAGAGTATAGATAGAAATAAACATTTCACTTTATACATCTTTCTGCCTCTTAGATTTTTTTGATCAGCATAGGATTTGGGGGTTCTGTTCAGCTGAAATATACAAATTTAATTCATTCATTTTAACTGCTGCTAATTGCTATACACTGCCTTTACTTTATTTGTTATTTTCTTGGTGGAAATTTAGGTCGATAAAACTTTTTCATGATTGCCACAATTCTGAGACATCTCCTTATACATATGTGGTAGTTAGATTCAGGTGTCAACTTGGCCAGGTGAAGGTGCCTAGTTCTATTGCTGTGGACATGAGCCAATGGTATGTGAACCTCATCTGTCGCTGATTACATCTGCAGTTGGCTAGGAGGCATGCCTGCTGCAATGAATGATGTTTGATTTAATTGGCTGGTGCTTAAATGAGAGACTCAACATAGCACAGCCCAAGCAGCTCAGCATACCTCATCTCAGCACTCGCAGCTCAGCCCAGGCCTTTGGAGATGCAGAAAGGAATCACCCTGGGGAAAGTTGTTGGAACGCAGAGGCCTGGAGAGAAGGCCAGCAGAGACCACCCTGTGCCTTCCTGCATAAGAAAGAATCTCAGTTGAAAGTTAGTTGCCTTTCCTCTGAAGAACTGATGAAATAAATCCCCTTTTATTCTTTTATTAAAGCCAATCTGTCTCTGGTGTGTTGCACTCTGGCAGCTAGCAAACTAGAGCAACATATATGCAGGAGTTTCCTCTAGGATCTATATCTTGGGATTTTCTGGGTCATACAATATGTGCATTTTCAAATTTTAACAGAAACTGCAAAGTTGTCCTCCCAAATGGTTGTTGTGATTTAACCTCCCACCGTCAGTGTAAGAGTGTTCCCATTTCCCTAATATTCTCAAGAAAATTAGTATTATAAGACTTTTACTTTCCCCCCACAAGATGCAGGGAATAAAATGGTGACATAAATGTTTTAATTTGCTTTTTTGTGACTGTTGGGACATTTGTTCATTGGTCATATGTTCATTTATCATCTGGGTTTCCTCTTATGTGAATTACCCATTCATCTCTCTTACCTTTTATTCTGTTGGGTTGAGTGCCTTTTACAGATTCAGCTGGAGAAGGTCTTTATATATTCTGGATATTACATCTCTGCTTTTATATATTGCAAACAACTTCTAATCTCTCATTTTGTCATAAGATATTTTAATTTTGATGTAGTCAAATCTATTAGTTTTTTTAGTGGCTTGTTCTTTATATGTCTTGTTTTGGAAAGCTTTCTAATATCTTATTTTCTCTAAGCTAGTTTTAATGATTTTTTTAAAGTTTTAGATGCTGGTTTGTGTCTATCTGTCCTACCTGGGGCTTAGTATGCCTATTCAATGTAAGGCCACATATCTTTCCTAAATTCTTTGAGAATCTCAGCCTTATTTCTTCAAATATTGCTCCTTTCCCCAGTCTATGTATTCTTTACTTCTGGAACTCCTATTATACATTTTTTGTGGCTTCCCAGTCTCTCCTCCTTATCTCTTAACTCCTCTCTCATATTTTACTTTGATATCTGTGATTTCCTCAGATCTCTTCTTCCAATTGCTTTTTCTCCTTTGATTGTTTCTAGTGATGATTTAACCTGACCATTGATTTTTTAAAAAACAATTTATTATATTACTCATTTTAAAATTTTCTAATCCTATTTATCCTTTACAATATTTTTCTGTTTCCTTCTTTAATTTATTTGAATACTTCATGCATAGTTACTTTGAAGTCCCTTTCATGCATCTGTATAATTTTTAGTTTCTCACTTGTATTTATATGTTGTTTCTGTTGACTACTGCCCATGACTTTGGGTCTCCTGGCATGATTTGTAATGTTTGTGGGTGAGGAATTACCTTCTGTGGGGTCTTGCCTGTGTACGGCCTGACCTTTGAGATGCTCCTATGGAGCGGTATTCTTAGTGTTTCTGCTATTCCTAAAGAATACACGGTTTCTGGCTGAGTTCATATACGAATTTCTGGGTTTGTGGCATTTATCATACTCATAGTATGAGAATACTCATCCATTTCTTTGTACCACTAGCGATTGAGAATTCACATGGGTGACTGTTTCTATCCACCATCCAAGAAAAGTGACCCACTTTTGTGCCTGCTATTTGGGTCAGTGTTTTAGTTTGCTAAGGCTGCCAGAATGCAATACATGAGAGATGGATTGGCTTTTATAAAGTGCATTTATTTAGGGTGGGCCACGATGGCTCAGTGGCAGAATTCTCACCTGCCATGCCAGAGACCCGGGTTTGATTCCTGATGCCTGCCCATGTTAAAAAAAAACAAAAAAAAAACAAAGTGGATTTATTTAGTTACAAACTTACAGTTCCTTGGAGGAAAGGCAATTGGCTTTCCTCTGGGTTTCTCTGTCACATGAAAGGCACACAATGACATCTGTCAGCCTTCTCTCCCAATTTCTGGGTTCAAATGGCTTTCCTTGGGTGCTTCCTTTCTGCATCTCCAAATATCTGGTTCTGTGTCAGCTCTGAGTGCTGAGCTGAGCTGGGCTGGGCTGCTCTGAGTTCCTCTGTCTTCTGACTCTTCCTTTTAAGCCTCTAGCTGATCAAATGAAAATGTCACTCATTGCAGAAGGCCCTCCTCTTAGCTGACTGCAGATGTAATCAGCCATAGATGAATTTCACATGCTGATGATTTAAGCCTACAGCAACACAACTGGGCACCATCACCTGGCCAAGTTGTCACCCAAACCCATCAGAGTCAACAAGCAGAGTTTTTCTAATTCTAATTGCTAAACAAGAGAGTCCTTTTCTGACTCCCAGATTTATTCAGAGTTCCAGTTTCCCTGCAGTTTGCAAGACTACAGTCTTGATATCACTCCCTGGGTGAGAATTAAAACACCAAACTCACTATACACTGTATGATTCCAATTATATGATGTTCTGGAAAAGGCAAAACTATAGGGACAGAAACAGAGCTGTGGTTAATATAGGTTCGGAGTGGGGGGGCGGAAAGGGTTGGCTACAAAGGGCAGAGAGTAATTTGGGGGTGATGATGGAACTTGATTGGGGTGGTGGTTATGTGACTGTATGCATTAGTCAAAGCACAGTTATGCACTGAAAAGGGTGAATTTCACTGTATATAAAATATACCTTAATTTAATTTGAAAAGGACACAAGACAATAAACTATCTATATAGGTCAATACAAATTTTGACAATTTGAAAAACAATGGAATAGCAGACTCGCTCTCTCTATATTATATAGCTTAGGAATCTCCTCTTTATTAGGGCATGCACAGATTTTTTTTTTTTTTAGCTTTCGATCTTGATTATAGGTCCTTGTTTTAGTTTGTAAAAGCTGTTGGAGTGCAATATAACAGAAATGGAACGGTTTTTAAAAGGAGAATTTATTAAATTAAATTAAATTAATTAAATTTTTTTAATTTAAATTTAATTAAAAGTTTGCAAGTTTACAGTTCTAAGGCTGTGAAGATATCCAAATGAAAGCAAGGTTACGAAAAATGTCCAAACTAAGACATGTAGGGAAAGACACCTTGGCTCAAGAAGGCTGGTGATGTTTGGGGTTTTTCTCTCAGCCGGAAAGGCACATGGTGATGTCTGTTAGCTTGGTCTCCAGGCTTCTTCAGTAGCTTCCTTGGGGGCATTTTCAAAGGTCTCTGGCTGTATGGGCTCTGTTGGTTTTGGTGGCTCTAAAGCTTTTTTTCCAAAATGATTCCCTCTTAAGGGCTCCAGTAAGCAACCCCACCTTGAAGGGATGGAGACCCATCTCCATGGAAACCATCTAATCAAAGATAACCACCCACAATTGGGTGCATCACATCTCCATGGACACAATAAAAAAAAAAACCCACCTAGCAATATTGGATTAAAGAACATGGCTTTTCTGGGGGTACATAATAGCTTCAAACCTTCACAGTTCTGAAATTTAATTTTTGTATTGTATCTACCATTTCTAACGTTTAGAAATGGAAGGGGATTTGCCATGTCAGCTTAGACCACTACCTTGACTGGAAGTCCAGTGCCCCATTCAGATCACTGACACTGCTGGACTTGCAATCTCCCAATCAGCCTCAATACCCTGAAAATGATCATGCATTTTTCAAATATGGAGCATGCACTGTTCTGAGTGGCAGGGACTGCCCTGCTCTCCCAGTGTAGTTGCTGGATCTTTATCCTTTATCCCTCAACTCCAGATGTTTCCTCTGGAAGCGCCCCCAGTGTTCTGTTTCTCCTGTCCTTGAAGTGGGCTGGGTCCTTCCTGCAGCTGGGAAGTTTCATCTCTCCTCAGCACATTGTGTTGATGCCGTTGGGGCTGCATCCATCCCGTGCTAAATGCCTAAAGGAACCTCTAGGACTTCACCCAGCATCCAAGAAATCATCTGAGCTGGCATCTACTTCAAGTGTGTGCTATTTGCCCAATAATTTGAGCAAGAAATGGCATTGCATTTGGCAAATTGGAAGCTGTATCACTGGAAAATAGCCCAACTCCGGGAAGTATATTCTGCCTTAATTATCCACACGGGCTCAGAAAGCCATCTGAAGCTACTAAAATCCAAAGTAGATTAATTTATTGTGACATCATGAAAAAGTTACAAATATTTCCCTATTCCACTGAAGATGAGCTTTCCAAAACTTATGCAGAAAAAAGGAATTTTAAAAATCATTAGAATACATAACTAATATAATATTTTCTCAAAATTTTAAAAGCTTGTTTAAAAATTTAGACCAATAGTATGTTATGTTTTCTGTAAAACATGTCCATGACGTGAGAGGTGTAGAGAGGGAGAGATGGGGTGGGGCAAGAGAGAAGGAGGGAGGGAGAGAAGAGGATCTTCAAATGTCCGAGCAGGAAGAACTCCTGGAGATCATTTTGGTACAGCCCTCTGTTTTACCGCCAAGGAAACAGGCTCAGAAGTGGGGAGTGACTTACCCAAGGTCACACAGCTCATCAGTAGATCACTGCGTCTCCTGACTCCTGGTTTAGTCCTTCTTCCACTGCCTCTCACTGCTTCTAAGTATCAGACGAATTTATGTAGAAGCAGGTTGCTGAGGGAGCCCAGGGTGGGGAGTTTAATATGGTTCTGGAAGTTTTCCTGGCCTGAGCTGGAAGAAAGGGTGAGCACCTGGATAGGAGGTGAGGCTGGGAGAAGGAATGGCATGGCAGGCACCAGTGAGCATCTGACCTGCAGCAGCAGAGGCTCCTTCTTGCGGGAGCATCTTTAGCACAGCCAGGAAAAGGGGACACAATCTCTCCTGGGCTCTGCATCTCTGAAAGCCAGATGTCCTCAGAAAAGGACAGGGGACCCAGGTCATTGTACTCACTGATGAAGGCTGCTTTCATGAAGACTGTGGGACTGATGGAGGGGGAAGTTATCACTCTCCCTGAAAATTGCCGAGTGATCTGTGCAGCCTGACATGTACTTCCATGTTAGCCTCTAGAGCAGGCTCTGGTGCTTAATATATTTATGGACTCATCTCCTCCACTCATTCAGGGGCTCTTTGAAGCGGGAGAAGGGGATGTGGGTGTAGCCAGGGGAGAGATGTCCCCTGCGGCGAGAGTTGTATCCCTAACGTTGTTTAGAATTGCATGGCAAGATGAAAAAGCAGACTGAATTTCAGTTTTAAGCTCTCTACAGAGAATGCAGCCCTTATTTCCTGTACCCATGGTGCCCTCACTGTCACTACCCCTATTTACCAACCGATTTCTGAGTGGTTGTCCACTGGGCTCCATGGCCACGCTGGATGAAAGGCAGCTGAGCAGGCAAGTATGTACTGCTTCTAACCTCTCTAGTGGAGAGTGGCAAGGTAGGAGAGGATTGAGTTGGGCTTTTTTTTTCCAGTAAACTGGGAGGCTGCTCTGCCCCCTCAGCACCTGTCCCTGCCAAAGGTGGGGCATTAGCCTTGCCAACTGGCAGACAGGGCCAGCTAGGACTCAGCATCTTGGGAGTTTTCTCACCAATCATTGGAATCTACCAGACCCTAACAGAGCCAGCTACGTTGGACAGATGCTGCCATAGCCCACTTGGACAGAGACAAGAAGCTCAGGAGCTAAAGAGGTACCTCCTCCAGAGATGAGAAGTGAGGGCATATTTCATGGGCAGTACCACTGGAGACCCTCAGTAGTGCTAGAGAGGCAAGAACCGGTGGTTTCCTTACTCCCGAGGACAAGACTCCAAAAATTTGAATTCAAAAATATTTGAGAGAAGTCAACATCAGTCTAAACAATTTCATCCAAAAAAATCAGTCACAACTAAAACACTTCAGTAGAAAAGCTGATCTTTGGTTGCTGCTGATGAAATGGACTTTTCTATGCATCTCATCATCAGTTAACAAAATTTAACATTCACATTAATGATGCTAAATATTTCTATTGAACATTCCAGTAAGTAAATTAGATAAATTTTAGTAGGGTGGTTGCTTGGCACGTTGAGTCCTGCAGTTTGGCTCTTGGTGAATGGATCTCTTGGTGCACTGGTTTCTATAAACTGGCATTTATTTAGTTGACCTGGCCTCACCCTCTGAACGGGGTGCTGGCGTTACTGAGGCAGTCTTCACGGATGAGAGGTGGACATTGTGCAGGGCAGTGGAGGTGTGATTGAGGCTCTGAATGGTTCTCCTGTGGTTCTGCCTGGTTCTCTTGTACCGTTACAGCTGCCGAGACTCTTTCAGATGAGTGTGCAGTATCAGCCTGGCTAAAGTGAACTTGCCAATTTACTTCCAAAGGCTCTCATCGGAGAAATTAGCAATAGGGGGCACTTTGATAGTGCTTGTCCTTGAGTATCAGCAGTTTTGGAGGGTTCAGAAGCCTGAGCATCTCTCCTGTCTCAGGAAGAAAAGGGCTGGATGCTCGAGAGTCCTAGTGAAGACTATTTGTAAATATGCTGCAACGAGGCAAAACTACTGAGAACCAGAGAAGGCAAAGGAGGTGAGTGAGGTAGCTGCACCCATTAGCTGAGCCTAGCCTTGGGGGTGGTGGTGGGGTATGAAGCTGTGCCACCTGCTGATCTGCTAAATGTGACCCTGGGAAAAGCTGTGGGTGGGGTAGGGGAGGGCAAAACTCAACATTTGGGAACATATCCAAACGATGCAGTCACATCCAGTCCTTGTGAGACTTCAGTGAGAAAGGAAGATTCTCACTACTGTAAGCCAAAAATTTATGTCATGTGTGTTTATTTTGCAAACAATCACAGAGCATTAAGTGTGTGTAAGGGGGCATGGTAGATGCGGTGCAGTTGTGGGTCAAAGAGATGTTTTGCCAATTTTAGAGCAGTGCTAAACAGATCCATTTCTAAAAACAAAATACCTATTTGTTGTGTGAGTTGACTGTTAATTACAGTTCTGCCTGCCAATCTGCAAAGCTCCTTGAGTACAGCATGAGACATGCTTAATCATCACTGACATCTTTATAAGTGCAGTGTTGGCAGGGTTGAGAAGTTTTATAAATCTTTTCTTCTGGGTAAAGAAGCTTCTTCAGGCTGGATATGGGGTAAAGAATCTATGAGCTATGGAAGCACAGGCTGAGGGGCTAACAGAGGGTTTTATTAAATTGCTGTGTCTTAGGAATTGGAGCGGATTCAGGGCCCCTGAGAGAGAGAGACTCATGGTGCTGTCTTGATGTCTGGGGCCCCTTGTACCTTGGCCAGGCCTGAGCCCTTGACTCTCTAAACTGTGTCTTTCACCCTTGGCATTTAATCATGGCTCCCTGTAGCTTTTTTTTTTTAGCATCTGTTCTAGTTTGCTAGCTGCCAGAATGCAACACACCAGAGATGGATTGGCTTTTGATAAAAGGGGATTCATTTCATTAGTTCTTCAGAGGAAAGACAGCTAACTTTCAACTGAGGTTCTTTCTTATGTAGGAAGGCAGAGGGTGATCTCTGCTGGCCTTCTCTCCAGGCCTCTGGGTTCCAACAACTTTCCCCAGGGTGATTCCTTTCTGCATCTCCAAAGGCCTGGGCTGAGCTGCGAGTGCTGAGATGAGGTATGCTGAGCTACTTGGGCTGTACTACGTTAAACTCTCTCATTTAAGCACCAGCCAATTAAATCAAACATCATTCATTACAGTAGGCATGCCTCCTAGCTGACTGCAGATGTAATCAGTGACAATGATGCCATTGGCTCATGTCCACGGCAACAGAACTAGGTACCATCACCTGGCCAAGTTGACAACTGAATCTAACTACCGCAGCATCCTTCAACTCCAGCAATAGCCAGAAAGCACACTACATATATCCTTCCTCTCCAAAAAAAATCTTCCCTCTGATATGCACAGGTTACTCAGATTGTATGAAAGATATATTTCATATTGGGCAGAAACATGCCAATTCTGGGAAGGAATACTCCACAGTGGGAGAACATGGTGAAGTATACAACTGGTTATTGGAGTGTGTCCCATTGTCCATGCAATGGGATTTACTGATTCTCAAACAGAGAAGACTATGGGTTATTAGCTGGTACACCATTTATCTATTGCTATACAACAAATCATACCAAAACTTTAGATACTTGAAGATAGCAGTAATCATTTAATCTCCCTCCTGGTTTCTTGGGGTTAAGAATTCAGGAACAGCTTGATTGGACAGTTCTGGTTTGGGCCCTCTCTTGAGATGGTAATCAGTTGCTAGGAATCATCTGAAGGCTTTTCTGGTGCTGGAGTATCCACTCCCAAGGTGGCTTGTTCATGTGACTGGAAAGTTGGTGGGAACCCCAGTTCCTCTGCATGTGACTTCTCTACAGGGCCACTTGAGGCCTCATGGTGTGCCTGCTGGCTTCCCCAGAGTAAGTGATCCAGAAGGCCAAGGAGGAAACTGCAATGTCTTTTATGTGACCTAGCCTTGGCTGTCACATGCCATCACTTTTGCAATATTCTGTTCATCACACAGATCAGCCCTGATGCAATGTGAGAAGAGTCTGCACAGGGTTTGAATGCCAAAAGGTTAGGGCCATTAGAGGCCATCCTGGTTGCTGGCTATTTTAGTCAGTAGAAAAAGCAGACACCCATCTGAGAATCATGGCAGAGTTCTACCTGCACTCAGCCAATACCAGCATTTGGCTCACCTTGACCATGGAGCTGGCTGTTTCCTGGTACTATAAGGGTCATCTTTTAAATTCATAAATCAGGGCTTTGTGTCCTCTTAGACTAGACCTTCTCTTGCTTTTCTGTGTTCATTCTGTAAAGCAGTAAATCTCTCTCACCTAGCTTTCGCCTAGGTTGGAGTGCTTTGGTGCCTGCAGGGGTTGCTCTGACTAAGGTGTTTTCTGGGGATCCATTCAGTCCCAACATCTGTTTTAAGCTTCTTATCCTTCCCAAATGCAAACCCAGGTGATCAGCTTGTTGTTACCTCATTGTAGTCTAAATATTCTATCATTCATGTGTTAATTATAAAGGAGACATTTCTCAGGGGTGGAAACATCATCCTTGGCTAGTCACATTTCTTAATTGCAACAGCGGAAAGAACTCTGGCTAATTTAAGCCAGAAAGGGATTTATTGATATTGGATGGCTTATCATGTCACTGGGAAAGCTGGAAGTGAGATTTAGAAGTGCGCCAGAGCAGCGGAGAAGAAGAACACAGTTTTACAACAAAGCCACTGCTCAGAATCAATCTGTTGCCTGTATTTCCTATTGTCACATCTGCTGGTGAACCCAAAGCCTCAGCTTGCAGCCCTGCCACCCCACCATCATCCCCATCCTAGGACCCTGGGGACTCATTACTGTTGGTTCTGCTGCCCTTTTTGCACCCCTCAACACTGCATGTCATGGCAGATTCTGCCATTGCTGGGATTTTTTTCTGTGGTCTGCTTTTTTTCATCATCAGTTCTTGACTCGAAGTCTGGGGTGAGTCTCATTGGCTGAGTCTAAACCATGAATTATGTCTAGCTATAAAGAAGCTGCAAAAACATAAATCTGTCCTTCTCGGATTTCATAGTAAAAGGAGGGTTGTGCTCCTATAAAGACGTATATGATGGTGAATTCACAAACATGGGAAAGGTTCCAGATGCCAGGTGTCAAAAAAACAGCAACAAGAACAACAACCAACAAACAGAAAAATGCCCATTATAATTAGTTCGTGCCTAGAGAAGCTTTTGGTTTTATACTTGGATAATATGTGAGTAGTTGATTTGGGCTGACTGATTGGTCCAAGTATGGAAGAAATGTCTACCAAAAAATTCAGTAAAAAATAGCAACATCAAAGCAAAAAGAAATATTTGCGACCCAAAAACAAAAAGAAAAAGAAAACCCAATTTAAAAACAGGGTAATGAATCTGAATGGATATTTCTCCAAAGAAGATATATAAATGTCCAATAAGCACATAGAAAGATGCTCAGCCTCATTAGTCATTAAGAAAATGCAAATCAAATTCACAATAAAATACCATTTCACGCCCCCTCAGATGGTTATAAAAAAAAACAACAGCAGATAATAACAAGTGTTGGTGAGGATGTAGAGAAATTGGAAACCCCATTCATTGCTGGTGGGAATGTATAAATGGTACAGCCACTTTGGAAAACAGTTTGGCAGTTTCTCAAATGGTTAACACAGAGTTCACATATAAACCAAAAATTTCACTCCTAGGCATATACTTGAGACGTGGAGACACATGTCCAACCAAAACTGTGTATTCAAATGTTTATAACAGCATTATTTTTAATATTCAAAAGATGGAAACAACCACCCAAATGTCCATCAACTGATGAATGGAATGGTATGTCCAGACAATGGACTATAATTTGGCCATAAAAAGGAATAAAGTACAGATGAACCTTGAAAACATTTTACTGAGTGAAAGAAGAAGTCACAAAAGACCAAGTATTATATGGCTCCATTTATATGCAGTGTCCAGAATAGGCAAACCAATAGAGACAGAAAGTAGATTAATGTGGTTGTTTAGGGCTGGGGAGAAGAGATCAAGGAGTAAGGGGATGATCACTAAAGGGTATGGTATTTCTTCTAGAGGTGATAAAAATGTTTTAAAATTGACTATGGTGATCATTGCAGAGAAGGGTGAATATGCTTAAAGCCACTGAATTGTACACTTTAAATGGGTGAATTAAATGGTATGTGTCTCAATAAAGCTGCTATTTAAAAAAGAAATACTCCATTATAGAAAAGTAGAAAGAAAGGGGAAAAAATAAACTTAATGTTAACATTTTGGGGTGTTTCCTTCCATTTCTTTTCTACGCAGAGCTTTTTAAAATTTATTTTCCTTTTTTTTTTAGGATATTACACATTTAATTTTATCCCACTCTTTCTTAATGTTTTCCCCCTATTTTTATAATTCTTTATAAACCTAATTTTTAGTGATTGACCAAAGTCAATTACTGTAAACTCCTTAAACATTCCCCTGTTTTTGCACATTTAAATTATCTCCATTTTTCATTTTCATAAATATCCTTTGTTCATGAAGTCTATGCTAGATTTCTAAATTGTTTTCCTCATGATAGATTTGAATGGTAGGATTATTGAGTCAAAGAGTTTGAATACTTTCAAGACTCTTGATCCTTAGTGCCAATTTGCTTTGCAGAGGAGATAAGCAACTGTTCTAGTTTGCTAGCTGCCAGAATGCAATATACCAGAAATGGAATGGCTTTTAGAGAGGGGAATTTAATGAGTTGCTAGTTTACAGTTCTAAGGCCGAGAAAATGTCCCAATTAAAACAAGTCTATAGAAATGTCCAATCCAAGGCATCCAGGGAAAGAAAGCTTGGTTCAGGAAGGCTGATGAAGTTCAGGGTTTCTCTTTCAAGTGAGAAGGCACATGGTGAACACAGTCATTTCTCTCTTGGCTGGAAGGACATATGGTGAGCATGGTGTCATCTGCTAACTTTCTCTCCTGGCTTCCTGTTTCATGAAGCTCCCCAGGAGGTATTTTCCTTTTTTTAATCTCCAAAGGTCTCTGGCTTGTGGGCTCTCTGCTCCTCGTGGCTATGTCATTCTGCTCTGCTCTCTCTGAGTCTCTCTCATTCTCCAAAATGTTTCCTCTTTTATAGGACTCCAGTAAAACAATCAAGACCCACGCAAATGGGTGGAGACACAGCTCCCCTAATCCAGTTTCACAACCACTCTTGATTGGGTTACATCTCTAGGGAGATGATCTAATTACAGATTCAAACATACAGTATTGAATAGGGATTATTCTGCCTTTACAAAATGGAATTTTGACTAAAACATGGTTTTTCTAGGGTCCATATAGCCTTTCAAATCAGCACAGCAACTTACCCGCAAAAAGCCATGTGGGTGAAACCTTTTGATTAGATTATTTCCATGGAGATGTGACTCCACCCATTCAAGGTGCATCTTAGTTTACTGGAGTCCTTAAAAGAGCTCACAGAGAATCAGAGCGGGCACAGAGAGCAGAGAGTTCAGATGCTTGGAGACACACAGAATCTCAGAGAGGAGGCCACTGAACCAGGAGCTGAAAGCAATAGAACTCTGGAGCAAAGGGACAGTGGACATTGTTGTGTGCCTTCCCATGTGACAGAGAAACCTTGGAAGTGACCCATCTTTCTTGAGCGAAGGTATCTTCTTGTTGATGCCTTAATTTGTACAATTTCATGGCCTTACAACTGTAAATTTGTAACCTAATGAATCCTCTTTGTAAAAGCCAGTCCATTTCTGGTATATTGCATTCCGGCAGCATTAGCAGACTGAAACACCCTCTCAAAAGATGTTATTTTACAGGAATGAAAACCTAATGTCCCACTTACAAACAGAGCTTTTTATGTCCTAAACTAGGTGCCCTTTTTCTCTGACCCCCCACTTTTTTTCCCTCGCTCCTCATTTCTCTTAGAAATAGATTCTCACTATAATACATGCCATCAAACTGGCATTTTTTTTCCATCTGAGCCCCTGAGTTGATTGCTATCTGGTAACATTCAAAACAACTTATTGGATTTTTCAAAGGCATAAATGCACAAGGACAAATAGAGAGAGGCAATAGCAACAACATTTGGAACCGAGAAGCAGCTGGACAGGTGGTACCTGACTTGTCACACACAATAAAGCTTCAATGCTAAATCCGAAGTGGGGAAAGTTGAGAAAGAACCCAATCTGAACATCCTGTGTAGTCGTCAGGAACAGGGGCACCTAGTTCTTCTGAAAATCAGAGCAGAAGTAGGTATTTTCAAAAGAGGAGAATTCGTGAAAGTCGATTTAAAAAGCCGATAGATTCCAAGATCAGCACCCCCTCCGTGGAGGCAGATACTTGGGGTGTCCCCTCCACCCCTCCTGAAGACCGCTGCTTTATTCTCTGACAAGGGTAAAGCAGACGGTGCTGGACTGAGGCCCAGACCCCGCTGAGGGCCGAGCGGCTGTACTGAAGCGAGGAGGATTACGTGCAGCTTTAGATGTTCACTATTGAGACATGCCAGCCTTCTTCCCTTACGTGGCTCCGGGAGTACTCACAGCCAGTTGTATGCATACACTCCAGGCTGGAGGTGGAGGAATCTTCTAGAGGCCAAGAGAAAATCCCTAAAGGTGCAGACATTGGGAATTTTCCACGAAATGGTCCAATCACTTGGTGGCGGACCCCCAGGAGACCCCCTAGTCGATAAACCCCCGCACCAGCCTGTCCCTGCTCCATCCCTAATGTGAGTGCCTGGCCAAGGACTGTTTAGTCTTCCCATTTAGTATGCTATATCTCACCATGTAGTCACATTTTTTAGGACTCTTTGTAAAGTTTTATATTTTATTGATGCCTTGCACATTAATTATTAATTTCTACCTTTTGGTCTTTTTAAATAACTTTTTTTATTGTGAAATATGTATATATATATAAAAAGCAATGAATTCCAAGTACATTTTAACAAGTAGTTATAGAACAGATTTTAAAGTTTAGTATAGGTTAAAGTTTCACGATTTTTCATTTTTTTCTTCTAGCTGCTCCAAGACACTGGAGACCAAATGATTTATCAAAATTCAAAATTCAGCAGTCATACTCACTTATTAAATCTTATCTTCTCTGTTATACTCCTCCTTCTCTTTTTTCTTTTTTGTGAAAAATAACATATATACAAAAAAGCAATAAATTGCAAAGTATATCACAACAATTAGTTGTAGAATAGATTTCAGAATTCCACAATTGTAGGTGTTTTCTTCTAGCTGCTGTAAGGTATTGGAGACTAAAAGAAATATCTGTATAATGATTCAGCAGTCATACTCATTTGGTAACCCTACCTTCTCTGTATAACTCCACCATCACCTTTGATCTTTCTCCCATCCTATTTTTCTTTTTTTCATGAGCAGGCACCGGGAACCCAACCCAGGCCTCCTGCATGGCAGACAAGAGCTCTGCCTGCTGAACCACCGTGGCCTGCCCTCTCCCATCCTTTTGTCTTATTTTTGTTGCCATATGTGAATGGAAATATTCCTCCACATATTTTCAAACTGATTATTGAATATGTATGCATGAAAGTTGCTTTTGTGTGTTTATTTGCTTTGCACTACTTTATCAAGCTTTCTTATAAATTCAAGAAGTTTCAGGTGAATCTTAGACTTTGTAGAAACACTATGACATCACCTGCAAATTATGATAACCATGTTTCCTCTCCTTTTTCTATAGGGATACTTTTTATTTCTGGTCCTTATGCCTTGGCCCCAAGGTTAAAACAGTGGAAATTAATTATTAAACATTCTTACCTGCTCGAGTCTACTAAGATTGCTTTTAAGTATTTCACCATTATGTACTATGTTGGAAGTTGGTTTAAGAAAGACACTCTTGGATGGGCCATGGTGGCTCAGCAGGTGGAATCTCGCCTGTCACGCCGGAGACCTGGGTTCGATTCCTGGTGCCTACCCATGCCGGGGCGGGTGGGGGGAGGAAGAAAGACACTCTTTATCATATAAAGGGAGGATTCTCTCTCCTTTTTTTTCTTTTTCAGGACTCATATGAAGAGTATCAAATGCCTTAACATACTTACTGAGATGTACCAGTGGTCTTTCCTTTGACTGACTGATATGCTCTACTGAAAATGCAAAGTAACAGCTTCCCTGCAGTCACCACCTACTTAGTGAGCCAGTTAGGCGGGAGGCTCGTGGGAGGACACAGGCCTTCCGAGGCCCGCCCTCAGCAGGCAGATCCCTGCAGACCTTCCCTCCCTGGCCAGTTCCGCCTCCTCTGGTAGGCCCTGCAGAGCCCCACAGCGGGAGGAGGGCTTCCTGATCTCCAGCCAAAGCATGACCCATGGACCAGCAGTAGCGGCAGCATCACCAGGGAGCTTTCTAGAAATGCAGAGTCTCAGGCATACTAAATCAGAATCTGCAATTTAACAAGACCCCCAGGAGATTTGTGTGCACACTAAAGTTTTAGAAACACCATTCGAACACAGCGGTGCAGGGTCCTGTGCTAGTGTCTGGCATGCCAACAGGGCAGGCCTCTCGACCAGCCCAGCAACGATTTGGGAGAAGTTGTAGAGTGTTCCCCTGTGTGTGTACATGCACACACACACACATACTTACACACTACTCTGAGTGTGTATGTGGGAGAGAGAGGAAAAGAAAGGGTGTGAGCAAGCAGGCCTGGGAGGAGCACACATGTGAGATTTTTCCAGATCCCTGGGCAATTATCCAGACAGATTCGGCCCTGTGTGTGTCCATGGATTGGGAAAGGGAGTGCCCCCAGGGAGGAAAGCAGAGAAGGAGCAAGAGAAAGGGCAACAGCTCTTCCTCAGAAGGGTCACCTGGTGATTTGCCTTAACCAACTGCAGATGGTGACTCTTGCAGTAAAGGCAGGGGAGGGGATGCTGGCTGGTTGATTATCTCCAGGTCTAATGGTTAGCAGCTGCTGGAGGCAAGATTTACTCTCGTGTTTTCTCGGACCACCAAATCTGGTTAAACAGGCATAGGTTCATCCAGACCCTTTGTGTGTGTGTGTGTGTGTGTGTGTGTGCGCGCAGGCACGCACGTGTGTGTGCGTGCATATGTGCATGCACATGCTTCTCAGGAAAGTACCCCCTCCTCTCCGCATTTGTTTCCTCATTTGTAAAACAGGGAAAGACATCCCTACCTCTAATTTGGGCCTCAGGGGAGAGTGAGGACAAATTCAAAAGTATGGGAGGGAGTTCACTGCGAGTGAGTTGGTGATGAATCAAAGGTGTCCTCAACATGAAACACAGCTGCAGGACGGTGTCATCATTGCCTGACATGGGATTGATTCCCCCAGGCTTCTCCAGGGAGCTCCTGCAGAGACTGGAGCCAGAGAGCACAGAGAGCACAGCTGTCTTTTCAACTGACAATCCAGGATCATATGAGAAAACGCCGTGATACAGACATCTTTTTAACTCTGGAATAAAGATTGAGCAGACTTCAAAGAAGTGTGCATATCAAAAGCATTTTGATATTAAGTTTTACAAGTGAGACCAGCAGCCATCATTTAAGACAGTGCTAGAGGGACTGATTTGATGGTACAGCTCTGATAGTGCTAGCGAGGGGGGAAGATTAAAAAGTGTGATTAGTCAGCTGCTTTACAGACATAAGAGGAACGAAGGCAGAGAAGAGGCATTTCCGCCCAACAATCTCTCTCAGACCCAGAGAAGACTCTTTGGAAGAACTGAAGGAGGAAGGGAGTGATATTTCCTGAGCCTCTGCCACGGAGCAGGCACAGAGCTAACTGGACTATGGTTACGCTTCACAGACTTTAATGTGCTTATGTGTTAGTTCAATGACAGAGTTGGGATTCAAGTTCAGGTCTATCAGACTCTGGAAGTCACGCTCGAACAATGCGTACTGTCGTATGATCTCCTGCAGGGCAGTGCTGCCCAGGCTTAGTGTACTCATCAGTCCCTGGTATCTTGTTCGGATACAGATTATGATTCAGAACATCTGGAGCGGGGCCTGAGAGTCTGCATTTCTAACAAGCTCCCAGGTAATGCCGACACTGCTGGTGCATGGACCACAGCTACAGAAACAAGGCCTTAAAGATGGTGGATTCCAGTGAATTGCAACCTTGAGTGCACACTGGATTCACCTGGGGAACTTTTACACAAACAATGCCCAGGTCCGTGTTCTTTTTGAGACTTCTATAGTTGATTCTAATGTTCTTCCAGGATTGAGAATAGGTGTATTAGTTAGGGTTCTCTAGAGAAACAGAATCAACAGGGAACACTCGCAAATATAAAATTTATAAAGATGTCTCATGTAACCGTGGGAATGCAGAGTCCAAAATCCACAGGGCAGGCTGTGATTCTGATGGAGGGTCTGGACGAACTCCAAAGGAGAGGCTCACCAGCCGAAGCAGGATTCAGAGAGATTGTCTCTTCTGAATCCCCCTTAAAAGGCTTCCAGTGATTAGATTGAGCATCACTCATTGCAGAAGACACTCCCCTTAGCTGATTACAAATGGAATCAGCTGTGGATGCAGCTGATGTGATCATGATTTAATTCTATGAAATGTCCTCATTGCAACAGACAGGCCAGCACTTGCCCAACCAGACAAACAGGTACCACCACTTGGCCAAGTTGACACATGAAGCTGACCATGACAATAGCTTACACAGCCAACTGGTTCTCAGCCAAAGTGTAGTGATGGGCGTGGCACGTGAGTGGGGTTTGGAGATGACTTGTAACAGGAATTTTTTCAAACCCTGGGGTATGTTTATGTCTTTGTGGAGATGTAGTGTTTCCAAACTTTACATGCCTCCCTGTTTTGAGATTTGAGTGTGTTCCCTGACCTCGCATTCTTCTGCCTACTTCCTTTTGACATTTGAGGGACACTAAAGCATAAATTAGGGTCAGCTAGTCTTGGAGCTACCATACATAATTCAAGAACACTTTTAAAAATTGTAATGAGGGTCCTCAGAGAGAGTCAAGATTATATTGTACCCATAAAACAAGAATAGACTACTATGGGAAAAGCTGCGTGAAAACAAGAAAGACCTAGAAATTCCAAGCATGATTGCTAAAATCCAAAATTCAGTGGAATAAGCTGAATAGTGGAATGGACAAGACTGAAATGCAAACTGGCAATTTGGAAAGATAATTTGGAATTTGCTCCCCTCCCTGGCACTAACTCAGGGGTGTTCCTGAAGAAAAACAGGTTTTTAGGAAGAACTCTGCCAAATCTAAAAAGATATGTAAAAAGAGAATAATACAAGACACAAGAAAAACTGCAGATGGAATTCACCCAGAACAAGTGAAAAAAAGCTGAAAGGAAAATTTGAGTTTCCGCTGAACTCTGCTCCATAGAAGAGCCTCCTTAGATTGTCAAACATACAGTGATAGTGAAATTCATTTTCTTCTTCTCTGTAGGTCCTATCATATTACTCATATCTTCAGTGAATAGTGTTCATGTAGCCACAGTGCTGTTTACTGATTTTCAAACTTTTAAATACCCAGAGGACAAAAGGTGGAGCACTTGCTCATAACTACAGAACGGTGTGTATATGTTATAAACCTTGAGATGATGAAATACAAGATAATAAAATGGAGAGTGAGAGAGGGGTAGGGAAAAACAGAGAGGTTCGCTGATTTCCTCAACTTCCACGGATGGAGGGTAGTTAGTGGATGCTGGGTAAAGTGGATAAATCAAGACAGGTTTTTAGGTAGATTATTGAAGGTATGAGGATGTCACTAGGAGAACTAAAAAGAACAATATAACTAACAGAATTGGGCAGTGAAAGGAATATGGAGAGGTGAGAGGTGATATAAGCATGCTGAATTTCTAGCCCTCCATAAAAGGAAGTCAACAGATACTATAAATGCATAAGGTATAAATGGAATTATACAAGAAATAAAATCAGAAACTATTAACAAAGGTTTCCTCTGGAGGGTGGCCCTGGGATTGGAAGGGTATGGAGGGAGACATACTTTTTGCTTTGGATCTTCCTGTGCTATTTGAATATTTTTAACCACATCCATGAGTTACATTTATAATGAACAAAAAACAAGTCTAATAATATAATAATACATACTATGACATATTAATAATTCAGTACAATATTTGAAACATGACACAACCTACCCGTGATGTTCCCAAGTCTCCTGCTATATGACCTGTTCCAGGTCCCTTCCTTAAGGGCAAACAGGACAATGATGTCCAAAGGCCAGAGGAGAGGGGAGAGGGAGAGGCAGAGCCATGTCATCTGGGGAATGGGAAAGCACTGGAGGCAGGTCATCTTAGAGAGGAGAAGCCCCCCCCCGGGGACTGTGAGCCTTCTCCCAGCATCCAGATGTTGCATTCAGAGGGTACTTTTTTTTTCTTTGAGGCCCAAAGGTTAGAATTAGGACCCAAGTGGTGGGAATGTCAGGAAGACATAAGCTCAGTTTAAGGAGCACAGAGACAATATGGGTGGCCCCAGGATGTAGCAAGTTCCCCATCACTGGAGAAGCTCTGGGCCAGTATTTGGTGAGAGTTCATAGAGAGGCAGCACTAAAATGCAGAAAAAAAGAGATGAAATTTGGAATCAGATTTTTATGGAGACTAATCCCTCCTGATGCCTTTTACCAGTAGTGTGACATTGAACAAGCAAAGGCCCTGACCTCTCTGAGTCCCAGTTTCCCTCTTCTGCAAACAAGATTAATATCTTCTAGCTCTCAGTGTGGTTATAAAGGCTTAAATGGAATATTCCATGTACACATTATCACAAGAGTGCCTGGTATATAGTATGTGTTGAATAAATGGAGAACGCCATTACAGAGGGCATAGATGGGGTGTGAGTGAGAATGGCCCAGATATCCTACAAGGGCCCTTTCATCCTGAGGGTCCTGAGCCTCTGGCAGCAGGGGTCGGGCCTGGGCACAAAGCTCCAGGTCCTTCTGAGGGCCGGGGACTCTGAGGCCTGAGCCCTCTGCTCTATGCCATTTAGGGATCACAGCACCCTATCTAGGATGGTTTCTTTCCCACTTTGCCAAGTGGATCCTAAGGAGGTGGGAAACTGAGGAAATCCTGGGTCATACTATGAGTCAGGGGTCAAATAGCAGGAGGGACCCATTTGCGGGGAGGGTGGCAACATGATCTGGCAACTCTTCAAAGGCTCCTCAACAGGCTTGGGGGATTACTGTTACGTAAGACCTTTGAAATCCTGGGGCAAGAGCTGCCCTGCAAGGGCTAAGCTGTGTATAGCAGCTTTCCCACACTTGTACCCTGGGGGCGGGCAGATTTCCAGTCTCGGTTGGGCGACTGCCCCTGACTTCCACCCCAGCAGGGGAGAGGAGGGTATCCAAGGCCATGACAGTGCATTCTCAGCCGACTCGTCATGGCACTGCCCTGATGGATTCTCCAGACCAGACACTCAGGCAGGCTCTGTGGTCTGCTGGGGCCATGACCAGGAGCCATTAATAAAGGCAGCTTCCACATAACAAGGCCACCATCCTTGCAAGGACGTGACTGGCCACAGGGCTGCCCACACCCTCGGACCCACAGCGAACATCACATGAGGAGATTGTTGTCCTTTCTAAAAAGCATCAACTGTGAATATAGCCATGTTCCTACAAAGCCCTTCATTTCTCAATAAGAAAGCAATGGAGTCCTTGTCAAAGCAAGGCCCTCAGCAAGGGCCCAGCCCATTCTCAGAAACCCTGGATTTGGTCCTGTCCTGCAAGGGCAGATTCTGGGCATGTCCCCACAGGGGCTTCAGGGGCCCTAGGGAGCTTGGTGGTCCTCCTCTAACCCAATCAGCTCACAAGAAAAAGATTTTCTAAAAAACAACATCAACAGGGCAGTGGTAATAGAAACATCCCCTCACTTGCTGTCACTCCCTAGGAACCAGACAAGGTCCAGCAGATGCTGAGTGACCCTGACCATCCTGAGGGAAGAGAGAGAGAAGGTCGGTGTTAAGATTGGTTATAGAAACCAGGAGTTTTTCCAGTTGCCTTTTCTTCATTGTTTTTGAAATGCTGTACACTTAAAGAAGGTCAGATCCCCCCCTCATCCATATGTGCATGATTGAGCTAAATAAAATTTGGGAATTTACACACCAGAGATTACCACCCCATGATCCCTGGATACGGTGGACAGTGGGTTTCCCACATCCCACAGCCTGACCCTCCCCTAGGTCATACCCCATGACCTTCTCTTCTCATGGCCCTTACAAGACCTGCCCTTCTAGGATCCTGGAAGACAGAGATATTGTCTTATCACTGCTCCCTCTTCTACCTGAAACCTATCCAATAGCTGACATAAAGTTTTCTAAGAAAAGGTTAAGAATGAACAAATAAATGAGCATTCCTTTTTCTAAGAAAAGGTTAAGAATGAACAAATAAATGAGCATTCCTTTTTCACTGCCTTGCAGAGAATAGGAGCAGGAATCCCAGAGGATTGTGGAGAGCAGACATAAAGATGAACTTCTCCCTTCCTCCCCATCTGTTTTGGTTTGCTAAAGCTGCCAGAATGCAACATATCAGAAATGGACCAGCTTTTATAAAGGGGATTTATTATAAGTTTACTGTTCTAAAACCAAAAAAATGTCCAAACTAAGGCATCCGGAGAAAGATACCTTGACTCCGAAGAAACGCTGAATGGCATCCAAGTTTCCTCTGTCACAGGGGAAGTACAGGGCCAGCATCTGCTGGTCCTTCCATAACTTCTCTGGGGCAACTCTGGATTTCTTCATAGCTTCCCTTGGCTCTCTCCAAGTTCTGGCTTGCTTAGCATCTCATGGAGAGGCACATGGCGATGTCTGCTGGGTTCTGGTTCCAGGCTAGATCCTGTCAGCTCTCTCAGCTCCAGGCATCTCCTGGGGTTCTGCATTTCAAACGTCTATGTCTCAGCTTTCTCCATATTGGCTAACCAAACATCTCTGTAGGCACTTCAAGTGACTCCAAATGTCTGCGTGTATGTTGGCTCTAAGCTCTTTTAAAGCCTCCAGTAAACTAATCAAGACCACCTGGAATGGGGCAGAGTCACATCTCCATCTAATCAAAAAGTCCAGCCCACAATTGGGTGTATCATATCTCCATGGAAACAACCTATCAAGATGCCCCCACCCTACAATATTGAATCAGGATCAAAGGAACATAGCTGCCCCCATAAGATTGGATCGGGATTAGAAGAACATGGCTTTTCTGGGGTACAAAGTTTCAAACCAGCTCACTATCCTAACACTTCAATGTTCTCCCCCTTTTCTTTCCTCTCTTTATCTTCCTAAACATTAATAACTGATAAAATGTATACAAACTACATTGCTAAGAGCTTTACCCTTTTTCAATTCATTTAATTCTCACACTGACCCTATGGAGTAAATATAGTTGTCTCCAATTTATAGATGAGAACCTGAAGCTGAGTGCTGAATACTTTAACAGAGTTTATACAGCTGGTAAATGGAGGCTCTAGAATGCAAACTTGTGTCTGCCTGGCCCAAAGGCTAGTCCTTCTTTCTTGCCTCTTCTTTTTTGGGCCATTGCTCTCATCCCCTCTGACCACTAGGTCAGCTCAAACCTGCAGCTAGAGCTGAGGACTGACCTGGGGTTTTTTTCTCTATATGGGGCGAGATGATAATATTCTAAAGCTGTCCCTCTGGTCTCAGCCTCTCCCGTGGGTCATCATGCTCACCTGCTCGGTCATGTTCTTGGAGGACATGAACCCTGGAATGAGCATTCTGTAGAAGAAAATGCTTCTGTTCTGGAATCAAGCAGACCCAGGTTCAAATATCAGTTCTGTCATTTTTTTTAGCTGGGACAGGTCAGCTAGACTTTCTGAAACTCCATATCTTTATCTCATGAGGTTTCAATGAAATAACCTGCTAAAGCATCCAGTATAAATCCTGGTAAGCACAAAGGGCTTGATCACAAGAGCTAAAACTCAGCCTTGTGAGACCACTGGCCTGCGTTTGTAATCAAGTCTTGGGACCCTGCATTCCTCGATTAATCCTTTGAGTTACCGTATCAATCGTTTTCTAGGCTTTATTAGCTTGTTGAGGTTTCCCTGTATTATAAGGCTCTTCAAGCTAAAATGGCAAAAGAATTATGGGAAGATTAAAGCATGTGATCATAAGTTAGGATGTTCTGTTTCTTTCAAATATTGTAAGTCTCATTTGTAAACTTCCACTGAGCATTAAATAATGAAATCAATTTTACACTTTTTTTTTGAAGGTTTTTTGTTACGGCCATATTTATGTGAAATTTCCATAGAATTGTAAAAGTATAAAGATTCACAAATATTTAAAGCCAAAGCTTTAAAATCCATTTAAAAAATCCAAAGTATTAGCATATTGGTCTGAAAATAAGGTACAACGTAGAATAATAGAAGATACCAAACATAAAAACACGGTTTACGTTCTGAACCTTGGGGAAGAAGCAAGTCTAAGAAGAAATTAGATGGGGGAGGAGGATTTTAAGCCTTGTTTTAAAGTTTTGATAGGTTTTTTTTTGGTTCATTTTAAAATGCACTATTCTGATTCTTTTTAAAGAAAACAAATTCCAAGAAATTATTTGTTTAGTACAAGGTCTAAGTCTAGACACATATTTATGATTTTAGCTTAGAAGACAAAGTTTCTTTTCCATTATAGAAATATTAATATGGAAATATTAAAAAAATATTTTAGAGGGCAGATCCCTAGAGTAGAATCTCTGAGGCACATAATTGACAGTGTTACACTTTTTTTTTTTTAACGTAATGTTTATTGCTTTCAACTCCTACTGGCTTGCTGAAAATACCTGGTCTTCTAAGAACCAGAATAGAGCAATAGTGAACAGCACAGGCTTCAGAGACAGACAAGAACCATTTAAATTCAGGCTCTAGAACTCAAAGACTATGTGACCTTGACTATGAGACATAACAACCCTGAGCCTCGGCTTTTTTCATCTGTAAAATGGGTCTAATAACACTGTCCTTCATGGTTTTCAGGGTGAAGGTAGGAGTGCATGCAAAGTACTGAGCACAGGGCCTAGCTCACAGTAAACAGGGGCCTGCATCATCAGGCTGGGGTATGTGACCTGCATGGTGGGGTTGGCAGAGAGTTTTTAAAACTTCTTCTCATGTCTTCATTTAAGGACACACACACACGCACACACTCACAAAGGCATGGTTTTCAAAATAACTCAGTAAAGAAGTTAAGAAAAATAATCATTACCAAAGAGCTTACTTAACTAACTTTTCTAGTGTCAAAAGTAGTAGTGAGATGCTAAAGGGGTGAGAGGAGGCAGCTTTGAATCTTCAAGTGCTAAAGGCGTACCTCTCTGTGTTGAATATAGAGATAGAAAGATAAGGTTAGAAGTGTTATTCTGAGCAAATAAGAGAGTGATTTAACTTTAATGCCGGGAGTTTAACATTTAGTCTTTCTGGGTAACTATTTTATAAAAGGGCTCTACTGCATCCCGTGGTAAAAAAGAAAAAAATCTAAATCCAGGTTAACCAACTGTTCTAGTTTGCTAGCTGCCGGAATGCAATATACCAGAAACGGAATGGCTTTTAAAAAGGGGAATTTAATGAGTTGCTAGTTTACAGTTCTAAGGCTGAGAAAATATCCCAGTTCAAACAAGTCTATAGAAATGTCCAATCAAAGGCATCCAGGGAAAAGATACCTTGGTTCAAGAAGGCCAATGAAGTTCAGGGTTTCTCTCTCATCTGGAAAGGCACACGGTGAACGCAGTCAGGGCTTCTCTCTCAGCTGGAAGGGCACATGGCAGACACGGCGTCATCTGCTAGCTTACTCTCCTGGCTTCTGGTTTCATGAAGCTCCCCGGGAGGCGTTTCCTTTCTTCATCTCCAAAGGTTGCTGGCTCATGGACTCTTTGCTTTGTGGTGCTACAGCATTCTCTGCTCTCTCTGAATCTCTCTGAATCTCTCATTCTCCAAAATGTTTCCTCTTTTATAGGACTTCAGAAACTGATCAAAACCCACTCAAATGGGTGGAGACATGTCATCCCCTAATCCAGTTTAACAACCATTCTTGACTAAATCACATCAACCAGGGAGATGATCTCATTACAGTTTCAAATATACAGTATTGAATAGGGATTATTCTACCTTTAAGAAATGGGATTTATATTAAAACATGGCTTTTCTGCTCTCTCTCCGCCGGACCGCCGCGCGGCGCACGCGCCCCGCAGCAGCCGAGCCGCCCGACCTCCCTACCCCCTCTCTCTCTCCGCCGGACCGCCGCGCGGCGCACGCGCCCCGCAGCAGCCGAGCCGCCCGACCTCCCTACCCCCTCTCTCTCTCCGCCGGACCGCCGCGCGGCGCACGCGCCCCGCAGCAGCCGAGCCGCCCGACCTCCCTACCCCCTCTCTCTCTCCGCCGGACCGCCGCGCGGCGCACGCGCCCCGCAGCAGCCGAGCCGCCCGACCTCCCTACCCCCCTCCTCCCCCTCCTGCTCCGGCTGCTCTCCAACCAACACGGTGCCCTCTTCCCCCGCCTTCACCGTGCTCCTCCGCCACCAGTCTCGACAGCCTTGCCGCCCTCACCTTTCCTCCTCCAGAACAACTACTGGGGGAGTGGAGATAATACAGAGCAGCTCCCGGAGCCACGAGGGAAATCAAAGGGACAGCGTACCCCATCCTGGAACGGCTGACTATCTGGGAGAACCAGCTCCGGTGAGATCACCAAGGGGCACGGGCTTTCCTGGGTGGGACAGCAAGCGACCGGAGTCCCTCCCTTCCACCTTCCCAGGCCAGCTGGTAGAATTGGACAGGCGGTCCCCTTAGGCCGCGGCGGCTGGTGCCCCCACCACACGAGGCCCCCCGGAACAACTGAGATAGTTGGGTCGGAAATCCCCAGACTGCGGAGAACAGTGACCGGGGGATCCCTTCCAAACACGTGACTCCCCCGTCGGCTGGGAGCAGTGCACTCTCCCGGGCTGCGACAGCTGGCGCCCTCCCGCCACGCTTGGTGCCCCGGGCCGACTAGCTAATTTGGCCGGACGCTCTCCTGTGCTGCGACAGCCGGCGACCCTCCCCGCGTTTGGAACCCCGGGCCGGCTGGCATTCTTCCAAGACGCTTCGGTTGCCGAACCTCCCCTACGGCGAGAGTTTTCCAGAGTTGAGGGACCCACAGCAACTTTCGCTGGTGGAACCCACAGACAGGCGTGTGCCACGTGTGCCACCTACTGGGCAGGATAGGAAGAACAGAACCCAGAGACTGCGCAGAAAAATCTTTCAACCTGTGGGGTCGAATACCCGGGGAAATCTGACTAAATGCCCAGGTGCCAGCAGAAGATAACGGATCACACTCAGAAAATTGAACATATGGCCCAGTCAAACGAAGAAACCAATAGTTCAAATGAGATACAGGAGCTGAAACAACTAATGCTGAATATACGAACAGAAATGGAAAACCTCTTCAAAAACGAAATCGATAAATTGAGGGAGGACATGAAGAAGACATGGGCTGAACATAAAGAAGAAATAGAAAAACTGAAAAAACAAATCACAGAACTTATGGAAGTGAAAGATAAAGTAGAAAAGATGGAAAAAACAATGGATACCTACAATGACAGATTTAAAGAAACAGAAGATAGAATTAGTGATTTGGAGGATGGAACATCTGAACTCCAAAAAGAAACAGAAACTATCCGGAAAAGAATGGAAAAATTTGAACAAGGTATCAGGGAACTCAAGGACAATGTGAACCGTACAAATATACGTGTAGTGGGTATCCCAGAAGGAGAAGAGAAGGGAAAAGGAGGAGAAAAACTAATGGAAGAAATTATCACTGAAAATTTCCCAACTCTTATGAAAGACCTAAAATTACAGATCCAAGAAGTGCAGCGCACCCCAAAGAGATTAGACACAAATAGGCGTTCCCCAAGACACTTACTAGTTAGAATGTCAGAGGTCAAAGAGAAAGAGAGGATCTTGAAGGCAGCGAGAGAAAAACAATCCGTCACATACAAGGGAAACCCAATAAGACTATGTGTAGATTTCTCAGCAGAAACCATGGAAGCTAGAAGACAGTGGGATGATATATTTAAGTTACTAAAAGAGAAAAACTGCCAGCCAAGACTCCTATATCCAGCAAAATTGTCCTTCAAAAATGAGGGAGAATTTAAAACATTCTCAGACAAAAAGTCACTAAGAGAATTTGTGACCAAGAGACCAGCTTTGCAAGAAATACTAAAGGAAGCACTAGAGTCAGATACAAAAAGACAGAAGAGAGAGACATGGAGAAAAGTGTAGAAAGAAGGAAAGACAGATATGATATATACAATACAAAAGGCAAAATGATAGAGGAAAATATTATCCAAACAGTAATAACTCTAAATGTCAATGGACTGAATTCCCCAATTAAAAGACATAGACTGGCAGAATGGATTAAAAAACAGGATCCTTCTATATGCTGTCTACAGGAAACACATCTTAGACCCAAAGATAAATATAGGTTGAAAGTGAAAGGTTGGGAAAAGATATTTCATGCAAACAACAACCAGAAAAGAGCAGGAGTGGCTATACTAATATCCAACAAATTAGACTTCAAATGTAAAACAGTAAAAAGAGACAAAGAAGGACACTATATACTAATAAAAGGAACAATTAAACAAGAAGACATAACAATCATAAATATTTACGCACCGAACCAGAATGCCCCAAAATACGTGAGGAATACACTACAAACACTGAAAAGGGAAATAGACACATATACCATAATAGTTGGAGACTTCAATTCACCACTCTCATCAATGGACAGAACATCTACACAGAGGATCAATAAAGAAATAGAGAACCTGAATATTACTATAAATGAACTTGACTTAACAGACATTTATAGGACATTACATCCCACAACAGCAGGATACACCTTTTTTTCAAGTGCTCATGGATCATTCTCAAAGATAGACCATATGCTGGGTCACAAAGCAAGTCTTAACAAATTTAAAAAGATTGAAATCATACACAACACTTTCTCGGATCACAAAGGAATGAAGTTGGAAATCAATAATAGGCGGAGTGCCAGAAAATTCATAAATACATGGAGGCTCAACAACACACTCTTAAACAACAAGTGGGTCAAAGAAGAAATTGCAAGAGAAATTAGTAAATACCTAGAGGCAAATGATAATGAAGACACAACATATCAAAACTTATGGGACGCAGCAAAGGCAGTGCTAAGAGGGAAATTTATTGCCCTAAATGCCTTTATCAGAAAAGAAGAAAAGGCAAAAATGCAGGAATTAACTGTCCACTTGGAAGAACTGGAGAAAGAACAGCAAACTAATCCCAAAGCAAACAAAAGGAAAGAAATAACAAAGATTAGAGCAGAAATAAATGAAATTGAAAACATGAAAACAATAGAGAAAATCAATAAGACCAGAAGTTGGTTCTATGAGAAAATCAACAAGATTGATGGGCCCTTAGCAAGATTGACAAAAAGAAGAAGAGAGAGGATGCAAATAAATAAGATTAGAAATGAAAGAGGAGACATAACTACTGACCTCACAGAAATAAAGGAGGTAATAACAGGATACTATGAACAACTTTACGCTAATAAATACAACAATTTAGAAGAAATGGACAGGTTCCTGGAAAGACATGAACAACCAACTTTGACTCAAGAAGAAATAGACGACCTCAACAAACCAATCACAAGTAAAGAGATTGAATTAGTTATTCAAAACCTCCCTAAAAAGAAAAGTCCAGGACCAGACGGCTTCACATGTGAATTCTATCAAACATTCCAGAAAGAATTAGTACCTACTCTCCTCAAACTCTTCAACATAATCGAAGTGGAGGGAAAACTACCTAATTCATTCTATGAAGCCAACATCACCCTCATACCAAAACCAGGCAAAGATATTACAAAAAAAGAAAACTACAGACCAATCTCTCTAATGAATACAGATGCAAAAATCCTCAATAAAATTCTAGCAAATCGTATCCAGCAACACATTAAAAGAATTATACATCATGACCAAGTAGGATTCATCCCAGGTATGCAAGGATGGTTCAACATAAGAAAATCAATTAATGTAATACACCATATCAACAAATCAAAGCAGAAAAATCACATGATCATCTCAATTGATGCAGAGAAGGCATTTGACAAGATTCAACATCCTTTCCTGCTGAAAACACTTCAAAAGATAGGAATACAAGGGAACTTCCTTAAAATGATAGAGGGAATATATGAAAAACCCACAGCTAATATCATCCTCAATGGGGAAAAATTGAAAACTTTCCCCCTAAGATCAGGAACAAGACAAGGATGTCCACTATCACCACTATTATTCAACATTGTGTTGGAAGTTCTAGCCAGAGCAATTAGGCAAGAAAAAGAAATACAAGGCATCAAAATTGGAAAGGAAGAAGTAAAACTATCACTGTTTGCAGACGATATGATACTATATGTAGAAAACCCAGAAAAATCCACAACAAAATTACTAGAGCTAATAAATGAGTACAGCAAAGTAGCAGGCTACAAGATCAACATTCAAAAATCTGTAGCTTTTCTATACACTAGTAATGAACAAGCTGAGGTAGAAATCAAGAAACGAATCCCATTTACAATTGCAACTAAAAGAATAAAATACCTAGGAATAAATTTAACCAAAGAGACAAAAAACCTATATAAAGAAAACTACAAAAAACTGTTAAAAGAAATCACAGAAGACCTAAATAGATGGAAGGGCGTACCGTGTTCATGGATTGGAAGACTAAATATAGTTAAGATGTCAATCCTACCTAAATTGATTTACAGATTCAATGCAATACCAATCAAAATCCCAACAACATATTTTTCAGAAATAGAAAAACCAATAAGCAAATTTATCTGGAAGGGCAGGGTACCCCGAATTGCTAAAAACATCTTGAGGAAAAAAAACGAAGCTGGAGGTCTCGCGCTGCCTGACTTTAAGGCATATTATGAAGCCACAGTGGTCAAAACAGCATGGTATTGGCATAAAGATAGATATATCGACCAATGGAATCGAATAGAGTGCTCAGATATAGACCCTCTCATCTATGGACATTTGATCTTTGATAAGGCAGTCAAGCCAACTCACCTGGGACAGAACAGTCTCTTCAATAAATGGTGCCTAGAGAACTGGATATCCATATGCAAAAGAATGAAAGAAGACCCATCTCTCACACCCTATACAAAAGTTAACTCAAAATGGATCAAAGATCTAAACATTAGGTCTAAGACCATAAAACAGTTAGAGGAAAATGTTGGGAGATATCTTATGGATCTTACAACTGGAGGTGGTTTTATGGACCTTAAACCTAAAGCAAGAACACTGAAGAAGGAAATAAATAAATGGGAGCTTCTCAAAATTAAACACTTTTGTGCATCAGAGAACTTCATCAAGAAAGTAGAAAGACAGCCTACACAATGGGAGACAATATTTGGAAATGACATATCAGATAAGGGTCTAGTATCCAGAATTTATAAAGAGATTATTCAACTCAACAACAAAAAGACAGCCAACCCAATTACAAAATGGGAAAAAGACTTAAACAGACACCTACCAGAAGAAGAAATACGGATGGCCAAGAGACACATGAAGAGATGCTCAATGTCCCTGGCCATTAGAGAAATGCAAATCAAAACCACAATGAGATATCATCTCACACCCACCAGAATGGCCATTATCAACAAAACAGAAAATGACAAGTGCTGGAGAGGATGCGGAGAAAGAGGCACACTTATTCACTGTTGGTGGGAATGTCAAAGGGTGCAACCACTGTGGAAGGCAGTTTGGCGGTTCCTCAAAAAGCTGAATATAGAATTGCCATACGACCCAGCAATACCATTGCTAGGTATCTACTCAAAGGACTTAAGGGCAAAGACACAAACGGACATTTGCACACCAATGTTTATAGCAGCGTTATTTACAATTGCAAAGAGATGGAAACAGCCAAAATCTCCATCAACAGAAGAGTGGCTAAACAAACTGTGGTATATACACACGATGGAATATTATGCAGCTTTAAGACAAGATAAACTTGTGAACCATGTAATAACATGGATGGACCTAGAGAATATTATGCTGAGTGAATCCAGCCAAAAACTAAAGGACAAATACTGTATGGTCCCACTGTTGTGAACGGACATTCGAGAATAAACTTGAAATATGTCATTGGTAACAGAGTTCAGCAGGAGTTAGAAACAGGGTAAGACAATGGGTAATTGAAGCTGAAGGGATACAGATTGTGCAACAGGACTAGATACAAAAACTCAAAAATGGACAGCACAATAATACCTAATTGTAAAGTAATCATGTTAAAATACTGAATGAAGCTGCATCTGAGCTATAGGGTTTTTTTTTGTTTTTGTTTGCTTGTTGGTTTGTTTGTTGTTGTTGTTTTTTACTATTACTACTACTTTATTTCTTTTCTTTATATTGACATTTTATATCTTTTTCTGTTGTGTTGCTAGTTCCTCTAAACTGATGCAAATGTACTAAGAAACAATGATCATGCATCTATGTGATGATGTTAAGAATTACTGAGTGCATATGTAGAATGGTATGATTTCTAAATGTTGTGTTAATTTCTTTTTTTTCTTTCCGTTAATAAAAAAAAAAAAAAAAAAAAAACATGGCTTTTCTTAGGGGGCATACTTCCTTTCAAACCAGCACACCAACCCTGCTAGAATCAACAGTTGAGTGTCTACCCTTGTACCATCCAATTCTCCTTTCACACAAATGATCTGCCTATGTAAGACCTAAAGCTTCACATTCAGGTTAACGGTAAAGAGGAGGGTGGGGAGGGGATGTAGATTCCAATGAGCTCATTCTTCTGAATGTTGCCCTGTGCCATAAACATAGATGCGCCATCCTACCAGAGACCCAGCTGAACTTGGGCTCACTTGAGGTCATGAGAAGGGGGAGCATGATAAAGATGTTGCTCTTAACTCTGCTACTGGCTTGTCATAGGAGCCTTGGCATGTCACAGCATTTCTTCTACTCACTCATTGGTGTAATAGATTCTGAGGACAGAAGAAAAAAAAGCCCCATGACTATCCACTAACAGCCGCAGGTCAGGGTCATCATTCCAGTGCAGTGGCAGGCTGAAGGCATAGCAATAAATCAATGCGTGCATGATTAGCTCCTCACAGCTCTTCCTCTCTCAAGTTCCTGGAACTCCTCACAACTCTTCCCCTCTCAAGTTCCTGGAGCTGGTGCCTTCTGCAACTTCTGGTTCCCTGTTCAACTTTGAATATTTACTCTGAGCGGAGGGAGCTGCAGACTAGACTCCTCCTCTCAACTCTCAAGCATGACTATGACCAACGCCTATAAGGCAGGAGAGAGGATCAGCGTGTCGGAAGAATGGTTGACCAGATGCCGGCTATATCAGCCGTGTGAGGAGCTACTTAGAAAGCCCAGGCTGCCCTGGCTCTAAGAGAGGGATGATGCCCAGAGTAAAGAGGAAGTCTGCTCACTGCTGGGCAGTTTGGGGTACATCAGGAGGCTCAGGTGAGGCTCTAGGCATCACCTTGTAGGAGGAACAATGAAATGCTGAGCTGTCTCTAGATAGTAAGGAGCAGAAAACCAGGTCATCTGAAGAATGGTTGGGGGTTCTTTAGGGCAGGAGTATGGGGAAAATGACCTAACAACTATCTTCAAGGATTGGAAGGAAATCCTGGGGAGGAGCAACCACTCTGCTCTGAGGCTCTGTGTTCTGAGCTAGAATGCACGTTACACGGAAGCAGAATTCAGTTCATTCTAAAGTAATTAGATTCCCTAGTATTGACGAGGATGTAATATGCTGCTCTGGCAAGTAGTGGGTGACTACTACTAGAGGTGCTTAAGTGGAAGACTTTTATCAAAGAGGTGACAGAAGAGATTATACATTGTTAGATGGGACAGGACCAAGTACGCTCTACTTTTTCTTTCTAAACATAAGATTCTCTAGTTTTACTGTTAAGATGGACCGTCTATGTATGACTCATGAAAATAAGACCCTCTATTTCCTCCTTCTATTTGGGGATAACAGTGTTTAAGGATTCCTCTCTCCCTCTCTTCCCTCCCTTTATCACCCCCTTCCAAGGCGTGATGGGCCCCAGAGGTGGCAAAGCCACCCAAGACTCACCTTTATCCCACTGAAATTTCTTAAAAACTTGAGTGAGGTGATGGAATAGCCTCTGAGCAAGTGGCCCAAATTCAGGAGCAACAAGCTACGTCTTCACCTTGTTTCTCTGTAACAAGCACGGTCCCCTCTGGCATCACACTTCTGAAGCTTTCTCTGTTTTGAAATAGTTTCACATTTAATTTACTATCCCATCTCAAAAAAGTGAAAAGAACAAATGTTAATTCATTGCCCATCCCAACACTTTTTCCTTGTTAATTTCTGTTGGAACATTCAGTACCAGCTCCTGTTCTGCCTTAAAATGCCCCGTGAATTAGCACACCTCTCTTTTATTGATTCAATAATTGACATTTCTCCATAAAGTAGGGACTTGTGTGGAAAGATACAGAGTTGAGGTTCTCAAAGGCCAGGAAAGCAATGAAAATGGAGAAGTTGTTGGGGAGCAAAAGAGGCTCTAAGGCAACCAGTGCCATCATCCCGGGATCCAGCAAAATGCATCACTTCCGTCTAGACTTCTGAAACAGGCTTAACAAATGATCTGAGAGGATGCTGGACACAGTGGGGGATGCACCTGCAGTTCAGACTCTTATTATTAGCAACACACTTCCATAAGAGCCCCCAAGAATGTTGTTTCTAAAACAATAGTGCCCACAGAAAGAGGCCTGGGAGGGGCGGGTAGGGATCAGAGTTGGCGATTATAGGAAGTGACTCCTCAGTGAGTGGGGTTGTGTGCTAGCCATGAGCAGAGCCCCAGAACCAGTATGGAGGTGAGGAGGCAGTGAAGAGGAAGGGATAGTTGGGGGAAAGTATCTGATTCTAGAGTTGGGGTTGAAAACCATGGAATTTGGCCACTTTAACCCATGGTGCATCCCTAACCATACTAACCACTTGGCTACTGCCTTATTTGGGGCCCTCACTTTTTCAACCCTAAATTAGCAACACACTTTTTCTTGTTCCATGCCAGGCCCACACCCCAACAGTTGTCAACCCCAACAGCTCCACAATCCACAATCTCCTTCAAGGGAACTCAGGATATGTGAAGATGGGGACGATGGCCATTGAAGCACCCAAAAGTTCTGCCCAGGGGTTTGGAGTCAGGAGATCCTATAAAGCAGAGAAAAAGGTCAAAGCTCTTTGAAGGGCAGCTCACAATGAGAAGAACTGGACTAGCGTCTGGACACTGGGTCTGAGCCTGTGCTGAAAGTTGGAGGACTACCTCTGGTCTGTCCCACCTCTGACATGATATAAAACAGAGGTTTCCTCCTTGCATGGCTCACTGAGAATCAGTTTGGATATTGGTTGGGATAATGTGAAAATTCAAGCCAAAGTCTTTAAAAGAGAGAGTCAGAGAGGCTGAAGACACCCCAATCAAGACTCCAGGTGTGCATATACTCATTAGACGCAGCACAAACTTGCCAGCCCAATGTGGCTTCTCCTCCTGCACAGAGCAGCAAGGCCTTTCCCATACACACACATATGAGCTCAGATCATCTGGGTTTGCTAATGACAAAGTTAACTGAGAAAAGAGCTACTTCATCCTCTTCAGCAGGAACTGCAGGAAACCTTGCTTAGAGTACTCCTTCTTTGGGGAGCTTGGCATTTAGACATTTCCCTGAGCCCAGGTCAAGACAGGAGAAGATGAGCAAGAGCAGAAGAAAGGGAAATGTGAGGACATCTCATACATCCCGGGGCCTTTCAATATTGATGCCTGCTGGGCTAGTTAAGCTTATTCCAGGGCCTACAAATGCCAGGATCTAGGCCAAGAGCCCTGTCATGGTTAGGGACAGGTGTCAACTTGGCCAAGTTGTGGTACCTGTTCATCTGATTGGGCAAGCACTGGCCTGTCTGTTGCAATGAGGACATTTCATAGGATTAGGTCATGATCACATTAGCTACATCCACAGCTGATTCCATTTGTAATCGGCCAAAGGGGAGTGTCTTCTGCAATTAGTGATGCTAAATGCAATCATGGGAAGCCTTTTAAGGAGGACTCAGAGGAGACAGGTTGCATTCCTGCTTTGGCTGGTGAGCCTCTCCTGTGAAGTTCATCCAGGCCATCCATTGGAGTCGTCGGCTTCGCAGCCTGCCCTGTGGATTTTGGACTCTGCGTTCTTACGGTCATGTGAGACACTTTCATAAATTTTATATTTGCAAGTGTTCCCTGTTGATTCTGTTTCTCTAGAGAACCCTAACTAATACAAGCCCCTAAAACCAAGACAGAAGGAGCAGGATCATTTTGTCCTTATATTTTCAGTGTACCTATTTCCATAGTTTTACCATAGTCTGTAAGCTTAATAGTTTGTCCCTTAAAATTTCCAAAGACTAACAAATAAAGAGTGTATCAAAATCACCTTGATTAATTATATACATAGTTTATACAAAATCAGTGAACATCACATGTTTATTAAAAAAATAAAATAATAACCTATAAATGTTTTTAATGGGCTGTCAGCTTCCTGAGAACAGAACAGTTTCTTGCACTGTTATGTATGGGTAACATCCAAAAACAATGGGTATTTAATAAGAGGTTTTGAGTCCGTCGCTGAAAATGACTTTAAAAGAAGACAAACCTCAAAGAGCATACAATTTTAGGGAGATGATTGGACTGATGATGGCAGGTGAAGAACACCGCACCCCACAAAAGACATGCCTTTCTGATCTCAGCTGTGAAACGAAAGCAAAGGAAGAAGATCTAATACACATAAAGGAAACTGATTTGCATCCAGGCAGAAACATGCAGCAGCACAAGCCCCTGGGGTTGGCAGAACTGTCATGATGGCGCTGACCGCAAGCAGCGGGACCCAGACAGGAGAATGTGGCTCCCAGGGCGCAAGCAGGAGCTGCAACTAAGCTCAGCAGCAACAGAAGTTTCAACGAGGGGAAAGTTAGAAGTTCTTAAAGTGGAGGAAGGGAAGTAAGCGTGAGTTCAGCAGGATGGGATAACAATGCTGACATTTACTGAACGTTTACTATGTGCTAGGCGCTCCCTGCATTCCCCATTCACCATCATGCTTCATTCTCACGCAAGCCTGTGAGGGAGGTAATGTGATTGTCACCATCACTTCCATCTTATAGATGAAGCAACTATACCCAGGGAACCAAACTAATTTCCGAAGTCACAAACAGTTTGGCAGATGGTAGTCAGAATTTATGAACCTGCCCAGGAGATGAACCACCATGCTACACGTCCCTGCCAGGCACCAGGGCAGCATCAAAGCACTTATATGTCTTTTGATATTGCTTCATATATTTTCCTCCATAAGGTTGGGTGTTTTTAGTTTTGGCAAACAATTGTAATGTTAAGTGTGTTTGTTTTTAAGATTTGTGCTAAAAAAATTCCCAGTTGTGGAGGGCATAATTGACTGGAATTGCTTGAGGCAGATCTTTGTAGCCAGAACCCTGGGGAACAGATGGGTTAGCACCTGAGAGGGATGACTGCTCTCCAGAGACCCAGCCTTTGAAAACAAACCACTAAATTTGACACAAAGTTTGTGGAATGTGAGGAACTCAAAATTATACGTGACTTTTTAAACTAAAAATATATTTTAAGATTTTAAAATATTTTTCTTTTCACAAACCACAGTACTTCTGATTGGGGCTGGGAGTGATATACAGACTCATACTTACACCTATGGAGTGATCAAGAAATGACCTTTTTTAAATTACTATTTGAAATGTTAGTTAGAGAGGATGGGTGCCAGATTTTCTCACTTAATGTTTAAAAAGTTTTGGTTAAGTTTATATGACTCCAATCACAACTTTAATTAAGAAACACATCAGGCTTCTCCAAGTTGAATTCCTGATATTCTCACAAGCAGTGTGGACAATCAAAGCTATAGTCTGAGCTCCCAATCTTGGCGTTTGTTCATATGAAACTTAACCCCACAAAGGATAGGTCAAGCCTACTTAAAATTAGACCTAAGAATCACCGCCAAGAGAACCTCTTTTTTTGCTGAGATGTGTCCTCTCTCTCCAGCCAACACAACAAGCAAACTCACCACCCTCCCCCTGTCTACATGAGACATGACTCCCAGGGGTCTGGACCTTCCTGGCAATGTGGGACAGAAAACCTGGAATGAGCTGAGACTCAGCATCAAGGGATTGAGAAAACCCCTAGAATGAGCTGGGACTCAGCATCAAGGGATTGAGAAAAACTTCTCAGCCAAAAGAGGGAAGAGGGAAACGAGACAAAATAAAGTGTCAATGGCTGAGAGATCCCAAACAGAGTCGAGAGGTTATCCTGGAGGTTATTCTTACACAGTAACTAGATATCACCTTGTTAGTCAAGATGTAGTGGAGAGGCTGGGGGGAACTGCCTGAAAATGTAGAGCTGTGTTCCAGTAGCCATGTTTCTTGATGATGATTATATAATGATGTGGCTTTCACAATGTGACTGTGTGATTGTGAAAACCTTGTGTCTGATGCTCCTTTTATCTACCTTATCAACAAACGAGTAAAACGTATGGAATAAAGATAAATAGGAAATAAAGATAAATAAATAAATAAATAGGAAATAAATAAAATAGGAAATAAAGATAAATAAATACATAAATAAAATAGAGATAAAAGAAATTTAGAGTGAAATGTTGGTGATCGGTGATGGGAAGGGGTGGGGGGTATGGAAAAAAAAAAAGAAAGAAACGCATCAGGCACTGGCACGTTTGTTCTGTTCTGCCATACCACAGGCATGACAGAACAGCCCTATCTTAGGTTATAGGAATGTATCTCATCTGTGGAACCAATGACAGTGGAAGTCTTAGGCTTCCATTGAACAACACCTTCTACTTTTGTTCACTCTTCACTCTCCCCCATGTTGCCTCCCAAATGTGATGCTACTTAATGAAAATTCAGAATAAAATAAATAAAATAACAGAGGCTTCAGCAACCTCTCTTCAGGGGCTGAATCTTGGTTCTAGAAAATTCTAGAAGGTCAAGCAAGGAAAGACCTCAGAGGCTTCTCCTTCAGACTTCAATTTATAAATGAAGAAACTAGAGCCAGGAAGAAACTTGATGGGTTCATAGTTGGTAGTGACTACTAGGCCAGTGTTTTTTATTGGTTGCATTTTCTTGACATTAGCCAAAGACTGGATAATGAGAAATCTTTTCTACCTCTTTTAAGAAAATGTATTTCCCTTTGGGCACTATTCTTCCACTTTCCCAAATAAAATAAATCACTGTCTATGTGAGTAAGGATTTGTTAACTGTTGTGACAAAAAATCCCCAAATCTCAGGGGTTTAATTCAACGAATGTTTCTTTCTCAGACAGTCCAATACAGATAGGGGATGTATACACATCTGTATACACATCCATTCAGGGACCAAGGCCCCTTTCATTGTGCGGCTCCACCACCTTCTAGGACTTTGAGGTCCTCTTAGATTTCCTGCATCTGACTGTCAAGCAACGGAGCAGTGTGGACCTCATGAGTGGCTCGGGGACCCAGGCTGGAAGTGGCTTGTGTCACGTGTCCACGATCCTTTGGTGGCACCAGATCCTTTGGTGGTACCGGGCCCACCTATAGCAAGGGGGCTCTGAAATGGACCAGAGCACTGCAGACCATTCATTTGCATCCCCTTCTTGTTTATCCCTCCTCAGTGAGAATAACTGAAATCCCATTTACTCACTGCACCTAGCTCAAGTTTCAGGATATCCAAATGCATAGTCAAAGACCATTTTAAATACAGTCTCCTGATTTCTTTGGCAATATAATTCTCTCAAACACTTAGGAGGCCTATGATCTATTTGCTTCCAATCAATTCCACATTTCAGTAACTGCACCCAAAGTTTTTTTTTTCCTGAGTGATAATTCTCAATCCTTCCTCATTTTTTATTTGCATTCTGGTGCTATTCCTTCTCAACTTAATGCTAGCTGCCTTGAGGCTTTCAGGCTTGCATAAGAAGGTATGGTCAATGAACTGTTTTTTGTCCCAAAGTTGATTCACTGCATTTAGTTGAGAAGTTTCATTGGGTCTTATTTAAAAATTAAAAATATTCAGAATTGGATTGTGTCTGAGAAAGAAACTTTAATTAAATTAAACCTTGAGATTTGGAGATTGTTTGTCACAGCAGTCACAGATCCCCACAAATAAAAACAGCAATCCATTTTGTCTTTTATTTATTGAAGAATAGAGCCAATAATAGGGGAAAGACAGTTTCCTACAAGAGGTGGTGTTTTCTCATGACTGCAAAGCCCTGAACTTCTGGCTGTCTCTATTCCATATGCTTCTGCTTACAAATTAGCCAGTTCTTTTCTCATCCATTTCCCCCTTTTAAAAATGACTTGTTGCCTTGGCTATGGGATGGCTGCCTGCAGACAGCCTTCAAGTGTCAGCCCCGTCAGGGACCACTGCAGCTGGAAAGAGCCATCTCACCTAAGGTCACACTCTTCTTGGGGTGGCCCACATCCAATGACTGATCAACGCAAGGCTATAAACATCGTCATTTCAGCTTAACATAGGACCATTCTGACATAGTTATTTTAGATCCAGACCCCTGTGGGGTTGGCCAGTGGTGATGTAGAGTCTGCTTTGCAGCTGGACTTCTTCCTCTACCCAGTCCTGCTTAACCTTCCATTCCACAGGCATCAATCCCAAGAGCACTCCCTAATGAACATCCCAGAGTCAGTTTCTGGGAAAACCCAACCTGCAACAATGTGTATATCTTCTAAATACTTCTATCATGGTTCTTTTCTACTAGCATACTTTATTTTTATTTTTGTGTGGTCTGTTGTGGCTCCATCACTTGTAACCTGCATTAAACTATACTTTGTGCTGAATGGCTATTTAAATTTATTTGTAGACTTATTTTCCTTTGCTGGACCAAGCTGTGTTTGAGGTCAAGGTCTATGTGGTCATCTTCTCTGTGTTGCTAGCTCCTAGCTAAGGGCCTGACACTCAATCATTACTCAAAAAATTTATGTTTGTTTGTTCTTGGTGAATACAAAATAATGAAATAGCTGGAATGGGGCCAGTCCAGAATTTCTGTGTAGAAAAGGGTTGGGTGGAAAACTGGTGGGTGTGTGAGTGTCTAGAGATTTGGCATGAACCAACTTCTGCTAAATGGGTGTTCTTTTCGCTTAGCATATATTTACTTGGGGTATCTGGGGTAGAGAGTGGATGATGGAGATTATTAGGTGATAAAGTTGGCTCAAGACACCTTTGGCTGTGCCACCCCATGGTGAAGGAGTACTGCTGGACAGTGAAGGTTAGGAACCTGTGTGCACTTGGGAGGAGAATCAAACTCCCACACCCATTTCCTGAGAACCTACAGACAGGGCCTGGCAGCAGGGGTTGAGGATGAGATGCTGGTGAAGGGAATGGGCTCCAGAGATGTTGGTGCTGTTCCCTGAGATCCTTACAGGGATACTAAGGAGATATGTTAATCATGAAAAATTAAATACCACTGGGACAGCGAAATGAGACAATGCAGATAGATATGAAACAGGCGCTGTTACGATAGCTTCAGAGGCAAAGAAAGAACTTGGCAGAAGACCTTTGTTCTGAATTGGAGCGATGTATTATCTATTCAGTTCTTAGCACTAGAAACACACAAGTAGAGATGGATGTCAAGAAAGGAAAGGGTAAATAAAGGTTTTAGATGGTGTATTAGTTAGGGTTCTCTAGAGAAACAGAATCAACAGGAAATATCCATAAATATAATATTTATAAATGTGCCTTATGTAACCGTGGAAATGTAAAGTACAAAATCTGTAGGGCAGGCTGTGAAGCTGACTCTGATGGAGGGTCTGGACGAATTCCACAAGAGAGGCTCACTGGCTGAAGCAGGAAGAGAAGAGAAGCTGTCTCTTCTGAATCCTCCGTAGAAGCCTTCCATTGATTAGATTAAATATCACTCATTACAGAAAACACTCCCCTTGGCTGATTGCAAAGGAATCAGCTGTGGATGCAGCCAACATGATCAAGAAAATGCTATGAAATGTCCTCATAGCAACAGAAGGCCAGCACTTGCTCAACCAGACAAACAGGTACCACCCCCTGGCCAAGTTGACAAATGAACCTGACCATGACATTTCACCCCATCAACTTGGCAGCTATATACAACACTTTAAACTATACTTAATTTTCTAAATAAAAAATAATAAAAGACACTTTTTTTTCCCTCACCTAACAATACTTAACTGTCCTGCACACAACCAGAAACACAGTAAATCTCCCCAGGATAGGGTGTAAGTCCTTGGGTAATATTCATTCTTAACTTGATACCTTACAACTTAATTACTACAACATGAACCAAAGAGCATTACAGTCCTTGTTTCTGTAACTGATCACGTGGTCATAGTTCATATTTATCACTACCTTCTTCCACTACCCATTCCATGTTCTCTTTACCCTCAGCAAGCACTTCAGCTGGCTGTGGGTCTTTGCATGGTGGGATGACCCAAACCTTCATTCTTGAAGTTTCAGAGCCATTGGTAGTCCTGCTTGGTGGGTTCTTGCAGTTTTCCATTGATTCTAATCACGGGGCATGGTAGTACTAAAAGTCGCACTAGGGAATCTCCTATAGTCCAGGAAAACTCTTCTTTACCTCCATTGTGTAGCTGCAGTCCTATTTCCCCCTGATAGTCAGGATCAATCACCCCAGACAATGATGTAATCCCCTTCTTGGCTTGTTGATCCAGGGGCAGGAGTAGCCCAGTGTGACCAAGTGGCAGTCTTAGATTCCAGTTCAGTGGAATTATTGTTGTTTCTCCTGGTGGACGCACTCCCCCTTTTGGAACTAAAACGTGTAGACCAATAGAGGTCAAGGTCATAGGGACAGGAAGCAAAAATTTCCCTAGTGGATCACTAGGAGTAATAGTGAGTGGTGCCACTCCCATTTCCACCCCTTGGTTCCTGGACCCATGGATCCTGGCTATGGAAGAATCAGCAGCATACAGTGGACGCTGATTCAGAGCATACACAGCTTCCTGGAGATGGAGTTCAGACAAATAGAATAGGTGATTGATGATACAATGGTCCAAAAAGCAAAAAACATATGAGAAATAGATGAATGAGAAAATACAGAAAGAGAGAGAGAGAGAGAGGGAGGAGAGGGAAGAGAAAATGAGAGAGAGATCTGCTAGCCAGATCTCAGATTGGGTTCAGACTAGGTTCCTCACATATATTTCCCAACCTTGTTTGGGACTCCAGAAGACAAAAGCATAGTCTCCTCCCCACAAGCTCAGACCTTCCCTCAGGGCTGGAGATGAGGCCTCCTGCAGGCCCTTCAAAGTCCTATCACTGGTCTGGGAGAAGCTGAACTCTTGAGTCTACTCACAACTGCCTACCCTTCTCTGTTCTATTTGATTCCTCATTTCTCCCTTCCTTCCTGTTCCCATCCCCATCCTACAAATGCCCATTGAGTAGTCAGGAGCCAAATCATCCTCTGCTATTCCACAAACGGCAGACAATATCTCCTTACATGCTCGGAAATGGGGTAGGATCTGACTGGTCCAACACTCCCTCCAGAAGTGAAAATTAAACAGAGGGTTTGTAGAGAAGAGTGAACAGGAAAGTATAAAGGGCTCTATAAATACAGAGAACAACAGAATAAGACATTAATGGGTCGGAATTTGGTTTCCTAGTTTTTTGCAAAACAGTAACACACTTAAATGAGAAGAATGAAAACAAATAGGTATGCATATGTTTCTTCAGACAGAAACCAGACAAAGACTGAAAATAAAGTGACCCAGGGACCCTTGAATTAACATCAAAATTTAAGTGCCTTGAGCCTTGAATCCAGCTACAGTTCTCTGCCTTTCAAAAGAACAAATTGGCTGCCAAATAATTTCTAAAGTCCTCCCAATTCTGCTGTCCTAACCCAGAAGAAAGAAAGCCAATTTAAAAGTAATTCTGCCCAAATCTGCAAGAATGATCATCTCAGCTCTATACCAACATAAACATTCTTTTACCAACGTTGGCAATTCATTAGACTTGCGCTGCACCTATATTGGAATTGGGCAAAATGTAGGGTCAGGCAAGCAGAAGTGAAGTGGAAGGAAGGAAATGCCCAGACAGACCAACGGAAAAATCCAGCCAGGTAGAGAATTTTACATTTGTCTGCCACTGGCACAGTGAGATGAGACAGGGTGAAATGAGCTGGATGATCCCCTGATGATTGTAGCTATATATATATATATATATATATATATATATTTTTTTTTTTTTTTTTTTAACATGGGCAGGCACTGGGAATTGAACCCGGGTCCTCGGGCATGGCAGGCAAGCATTCTTACCTGCTGAGCCACCATGGCCCGCCCGATTATAGCTATATTTGCACTATTGATTCATTGAGAATATACTTACTCACAAAAAGACACATAGCACTCTAACACAGCACTCTAGCACTCTAACACTCACAAAAAGACACACAGCACTCTAAAAATATTTATAACAACAGCACTTATATTAATTTGAAAAGTGGTAATGCATTTATATCTAAGAAATATTTATTCAGACTTCAAATAGTGCACATAGATTCAGGAATTCTGAGCTCCTGCAATTTCTCCAGTCACTTAAGGATTCTTTACTTGTTGGCTGGGAACCAAAGGTCTAGGACTGTGGTTCTCAAAGTGTGGTCCCTGGACCAGCAGCATCACCATCACTTGGGAGCTCATTATGAATGCATGTTCTTGGGCCTTATCCTAGAATTAATGAATCAGAAACTCTGAGGCTATGGCCCAGCATTCTGTGTTATTCTGGATAGGATTGAGAGGGAAGCACCTCAGGGCTAACGGGTAAAGTGAGGGAGGGGTTATCAGAACTCAGAGAGCTATAGCAGCTAGGGAGAACCCCCAGGGCAGGGAGATGCTGCTCATCCAGCCCATTTCACCCTGTCTCATCTCACTGTGCCAGTGGCAGACACATGTAAAATTCTCTACCTGGCTGGATTTTTTCGTTGGTCTGCCTGGGCATTTCTTTCCTTCCACTTCACTTCTGTTTGTCTGACCCTACATTTTGCCCAATTCCAATATAGGTGCAGTGCAAGTCTAATGAATTGCCAACATTGGTAATCAGAAGGAGACCAGAAGGAGACTGAGGGAATTCAGTCCCCAACCTCACTGTCTTCCCACTACCAGCCTCCTGCTGGGAACTTCCATTAGTTGAACCCAACTGGAAACCAAAAAACTGAGCCACACTGACATTGTCCAAGGAATCAGCCACCCAAGGCTCAGAACAGGGGTAGCAGGATGGAGACTGGGTCCCCAGGGACAAATGGAGGATGTCCCACACATTTCCCCAACAGATGCAACAGGGAATCCGGCCACCTTCATCTTTCTTACCACAGACCATATGAGTGAGGAGGATGTTCACTGTCACCTTTACAGTCCCAGAACATCAGAGCTGGGCAGTGGCCATCTGGCTGTCTAAGCTCAGAGGCCAACAGCCTGGCTCCCCCAGGGCCACACAGCTGCTCATTACTTCCCCCAATCCCATTCTGGCTAAGAGATCAACCAGAGCTGTTTCCTTAGTTGGATCCCCCTGATTCTCACTGCCAGCCCTGCAGCCCACATCTCATTAGCTCCTAACTGGTCCCCCTGAGTCACCCTCTTCCCTTCCAGCAATAGGACCCCACAGCCACCCTGACAATCCCAGCTCTGAGCCTGGCTCCCAAGGCCCTTCACTCTCTGTCACCTGCCTTTCCCCCTCATTTCTCATTGCTCTTTCCCTCCTCATGCTCCAGACTCCTTGATATTCCCCAAACAAGCCATGCCTCCTTACCCCTGAGGTTTTGTTCCTGTTTTTCCCCTCCTTAGGAATACAGCACTCCCATCTCCACCTGTCAAAGGCTTGCCAATTCTTCAAGGTTCTCCTTGCCTGTCAGCTTTCTAAATGCTCTCAGCTTTCCATCTGCAGCATTCAGGCAGTGGCCTTGCCTTCCCTCACCTGTTTGTTCATGTGATTACTCAACAGATACTTACTGAGTTTTCACTATGCCCGGCACTGTGCTAGGCACTGAACATTTCATGGCAAAGGAAGGGGCCTGGTTCCTGTTCAGCCCCGCTGAGTAGACAAACATTAATAAAATAAACACACAGATAATTGTTAATTTTCAACAATGACACATGCAGCTGATGAGTGGAATATGGGCCATGAGGGTATATAATTGGGGAATTTGCCTGAGCTGTGGAAGGCAGAAGAGCATCTGCAAGAAAAATCCCATTGAGCTGAAAGCAGAAGGAAGAGTAGTATTATTTAGGCAAAGAGGTGAGGGAAAGGTTTTCCAGATGGAGGGAATATATATGCAAAGGCCTCATGTCATCAGCCTCTACAATCCTGTCTTACTACTAAACTATTAACTGTGACCTTTTTGGGGCAGTATCTGCTTCTGGTACCTCTAAGTTCAGCCTGGGTTCTGGTTCTTACAGATGCTCAATAAATCCTTAAATTAAATGGAAGCTCCACTCTCAGAGTGAGTGGAGTCACCTATTCAGGTTGCTGTTGATCTTGGAACAACCTCCTGCTGCCCTCCTGAGTTTGGGTGCAGGGCACAGGGAACTTCTGATGACTGCCACTATTTATGAGCCATGTTGGGCATTCAAGTTGCATCTGCAGCATCAGCCACTCTGAGCCCATAATAGGTTTTATCTGCAGGCTGACCAATACTTGCCAGGGATGTGGCAGGCGGAACCAGGAGCAATGCACAAGGCTGTCTAGATGCCACCTTTGCAAACAGTGACCAAATGATGCCGGCCGGGGAGAAGGCTTTGCTCAACCAAGCATCAGAGCAGTTTCTGGTTTGAGTGGAGCCTCTGACCTCTGATAGGCATGGAGCTCACCTCTTGGCCCTTAGGGAACAAGATGGAGTGCCAGCATCCCAGAGATGCCAGGGAGCTTCTTGAGATGGGCCAGCCCTGATGCAAATCAGAACCTTCGTGATAATAGGCATCTGGCTCTGATTAGATGAGGACCAGGTCTTCATCTGAAAAAGAAGCCTATTTAAGTCAGTCTGTTGAGTAAGGCAATGGGTGAAAAAACACTGCTTACATTTCCCTAAATGTGGAAGGAAGAAGACAGCTTAGAACTGGTTCTTCCTGTTCTGGGCCCGCTGGGGATGCCACCAGACCAAGCTGTCCATCAAGTATGCAGTACCTGGGGCAGCTCTGGGGTAGGCAGGGCTTCCCCTCACATAGAGGGGACGAGGGAGGGAGTGCATATCTTGGGTCTTACCCAAGAATTCCAAAGTCCTGCAGGCCTATTGCCTCCCACTAATATCAGGGCGCTCTGCTCACATCACCTGAGCAGTACCCAGTGGGTACTGCATTAAGACAAGGGGACAGTGGAAAGATACTTCAATTCACCCAGATAGCCACACATGGCTTGCACTCCTTCTCATCCAGGCTGCCCCATGCCTTCCAGACTCTTCTTATTACCTACTGGAAGGCCCTGGGGTTCAGCCTGGTGCTCAGACTCCTCTGTAATTGAGCACCCTCTCTCACAAACTCCCATTAGGCACCTACACTCCAGGCAGACTGAACCATCCAACACGTCCTGCCTCTTTGCTCATGCAATCTGTAGAGCCTTCCTACCCCATCCCAACACATGCCCAGCCTGCATTCCACTTTCCCAACAAGGACCTTTGGGGTCCCCACAGTTAGAAGCACTGTGTCCCTCTTTTCAACTCTCCAGTGGCATTTCTTACAAGTAGCCTATTTTATGGCTTTCTTGTGCACTTGTCTAATCACCCCCTCTGGGCTGAGCTCAGAGAACTAGGAGCCTGAACCCACTGCCCACCTCACCTTTCCCTTCCCCTGCACCCCTTCACCAGTGCCTTGACCTTGCTGGACACCAGTTAACATTGGGATAAGAACTTGAGGCTCAGCTGGCCCAGGGAGTGCACCAGCATTCAGGAAGGCTGCCTAGGTCAGCTACAGAAGTGCTGTCTCTCTAGTCTTAAAGGAGTTAGAGACCTTCTTGCTTGTAAGAGAGCAGAGCCTGGGATGACACACAGCATCAGTACTCCCAACCAGTCATTATTATTCCCTCTATAGGCTGTGCTGAGGTCATCCTTCAAGGGAAAATGTATAGCTCAGACCAAGGCTGGCTCGTGGCAGAGACCGCTGCTGGGAAGGCCAAAGGCATTTGTCAGGAGGGGGATGCAGCATAAGGAGCCTTTTTTGCTGCTATGCCTCCCAGGAAACTAGCAACTTTATGCTCCCACCTTCAGCTTCTCTTGCTTTTCTGTCTGTTTTGAAATGCCCTATTTGGGGCAGATGCAGGACCTCAAAACAACTCTGCTGAAGTCTGATCGTGGTCAATGGGCAACACTGAAAGAGAGGAATATCAAGCCTGGGTGATGGGCGACCCGAAGGAGGGCAGGGCAGAAGACTGATCTTTGATCTGCCTCTCCTTTTGGGTGACTGAGCTCTTAATCCTTCCCCACTTACAAAGCCATTCTTTTCCCTATCCTATTAGTCACTACCCAGGGCTACTCTTCTCCAAGGTTGGCCAAGCTCAGGCACTGTTCTCAGCACTGCACATTCAAAAGTCATTTTAGTTCTCCCAACAAGATTATGAATTAGTTTCTATTTTCATCCCCATTTTATAGTTAGAAAATCTGAGGTCCAGATTGAGTAAGTAACTTGTTGAAGATCACAAAGATGATGAATAGGATTTGAACTCAGGACTGTCTGATTCCAAAGGCAGTGTTTATTCTACTGCTTCTACCCAATATTCAGAACTCCACTGCCATCAGCTGGGAAAATGCATGTGTAATCTTAAGTCACCTCATCATCCTGAGCCTGTCTCCTCATCTGAGAAAAGAGGTGATGTTGGTTAGTAAATACAATTAGAACTCATAAAAGCCATTTTGCAAAGTTACTTTGAGAATCAGAAATCATAGAAGAAATGCATAGAAGCAGTGTGGGCAGGGACAGCTACCAGGCCCTAAAGGTGCAGAAATTTCCCCAAGGCTATCTCAATAAAGTGAAATCAGATGGTGGGGCCATTGCTAGAACCTGGGGCACTAGAGCTGACACAGTGAGCCAATGATTGAGGCCTTGGTTTATTCCCACCTGGCGATGTTACCTTTGGCAATGGCATCTTCCTCCTTGACTCCCCGGGACCTGGTGTTCAATTCCTCATGAGAAACCAAATTAGGCACTGAAAAAAAAGGAAACCTATATGTCATTAAAGCTTCTGAGGAGCCACTCTTGTCAGTGAAATTCTCAGCCCCCATTAATCTTTGCCAGGATCTTCACCAGTGAAACTGGCTGCTGGCTCTTTTTCTCAAGTCCCAACCCCAGGCCTGGAATTCAATTTTGAATTCCTGGGTGATGTGGCCAGGTGCATATGCATCTGCCAGCCACAGCCAGTGGTCCATCTGGAAAAGCATCTGAGTGGTCCTTCACCATCCTCCTGCCTGCAAGACTCAGATGTGGTTTAGCAGAAATGTTTCCTTAGCCTGAATGGACTGAGGGTCTGACAGGCAAGCAAACTGACTCAAGATTTTCTAGGTGATCACTTGGTTATGACAGCAAGGACTGATTCCTGGGGAGTTTAGAACATGTAGCTTCCTATTTTTTGAATGATGGGAACTTTGGGTTGGAAAGGACACCAAGTTTCATGTAATTTGACTCCTGTTTGATGTTTGAATCTTCTCTACCAGCAGGTGGTTGTCAACCTTCTCCGTGGATGGCTTCACCGGTGGAGAACTCATTACCTATCCAGGCCAACCCAGATGGAGAGGGCAGCTCTGTGGTGATTTCCCAGCCAGACTCTAATTGTTCCAGCAGAAACTCCCTACCATGGAAATTGAACTTAGGGAACAAGGCTCCTCTGCTTAGCTAATCTGGCCTTTAGACAACACTGCCTTATTTTACAGAGATTGACACAACTCCCCTCAGCTCACGTTAATTCATCAGCAGCATCTTCCTCTAATAACAGTGATAGTTGACATTGGTAGAGCCCTTATTATATTCCAGGCACTTTGATAAATGCTTTATGCTGCAAGATCTCATTTAATTCAAACCATTGTTAGGCATTTGTGAGATGATTATTAATCATTAACAGATGAAATAACCAAAGTTCAAAAAGATGAAATAATTTTTCCAAAGTCACAGCAGCTAATTAATGACAGAACCAGAAATTGAATCCAGGCCTGCTTGAACCCAAAACCCATGATCTTGGCTACTGTGCCTTCCGCAGGCTGAGCGGAAGGTAAGAGTGTTATAACTTTCTTCTGCAGAAGATACTGACTGGGACTGATTATCAGAGATTTCGAGAATCATGGTAAGCTCTGAGTCCTTGTAAAATTCTGAGGTTGGGTCCATGCGATAAGAAAATTAGGGGGACATACATAATCAAATTAAAGAAATCTGATTCAACCAATAATTTGCTGCTTGTCTACGTAGCTAGCCAGTGCTTCCAAAGCTGGTTTGTGTGTGTAGTTGCCATGTGAAGGCCCTAAGTGTACCTGCTGCTCTCGTCAGGAGAGTAATTTCTTTCATTTCCTGACTCAGCTGATCTCCAGGTGAGTTCATGAGAAGATGAAGACGCCTGATACTCAGTTCACAAACCCAAAATACCAAAAAAGGTGGCTTTATTTTTGTTCTAAATTGGAGTGAGAAAGTACTGTTTAACTGGAAAAGAAGTTAACATGATCATATTTAAAACAATGGAAATAACTTTTTAATATCTATTTAAAATTAATTTTCCCGAAGGTCAGAACTTCTGTTGAATCAAACTTATAACTTCAGATTTCACTGTCAGAATTGCTTTATTATGGAGAGACAGACTTTGGGTGGTTGAGCTTTCAGTACTGACGTAATCATGACACTTGTCAAGGCTCTTATGTCTCCTCCTTGCTTTCTCCCAGGAAAGTCAGTAGGAGAAGTTGGCTGAAGTCTCTGCATTTCCATTTGGTTTCTAAGAGAAAATCTATGGGTTGGAAGATGGGATTCCTTATTACCCTGGAAGTCATTTGGCTAAATAATTCACCTTTCCCTGAAGTCAGACTGACATTTGCTGTCAATTTTTCTGTTGCACTCTAATGAGGCTGCCTTTGAGATGAGAAAATCTCCAGAAGACAGGAAACAGAATCATCCTTTTGTCTTCTCCTGCCATCTTGGAGGAAGCCTTTCACCAAAGCTTCCTGTCACTTTGCATATAGGGTTGGTGATGTTGGGCTGGGGACAGAGTGGCACTGACCTCATGCTCGGGGTCAAACTGGGACCTTCTTTTAATACCAGCCTGACACTTTGGAGACAGACAGGTTGGTGTATGCAATGAATGTCCTTATATTCTTTGATATTTATATCTATTTTTGTGAACCTTTAGACTCTATAAATGTACATTGTTGGATAATTCTGAGTGAAATTCATAAGTCAAATTGTACTTCGTTTTAATAATTTTGCTATATGTCTAATTGCAATCTAAAAAGACTGCACCGATTCATATTCCCCTTGAGTCTATGACCCTCATACCTACTTCCCTTTGACATTGCCAACACTGGGTATTACCAGACTTTTCCATCTTTGTCCAACAGAAAGGTAAAAAGTGGTGTTGGTTTGTTTCAGTTTGGATTTCTTGGTTAGGAATGAGATTGGTCATTTGTTTTAATTTTTATGTGGACATCTGTTCGTGTCCTTTTCCCATTTTCTGTTTTTGTCTATTTTTATATTGAGTTCTGATAACCACTGACCTTTGCATTTGATATATTAAAATATAATGTTTTAATATTAATATCCTCCTCCCAGCTTCTCTGTCCATGACATATAATGATGTCTATTGATCTGGAATTAAAATAGGGAGAAGCAAAGTTACTCACATTGCCGAAGTCACATGATGCCTTTGTGTCTTGTCTTCCTATGACAGGAGAATTCAGTGTTTCTGACAAATTCTGGGTCTAAAGGAAACAGGCCATCAGGATGTAGAAAGCCTTAAGTGAAAATGTGAGGTGCGCTAAAACTAAACCTTCCTAGATTCAATGTGTTACAGAAATGTGATCCGCATTGGAAGATTCTTCCTTTCATCATCATGAGCCACCTTGGAGTAGTCATTCCTATTCTGCTTGGGTTGACTAAAAAGCGTAAACTCACAAGCAACCTTGCTTTGCACTTCCTTATCTGTTCGTTATTTTTAATAATCAAAACCACATGCTCTTCTGTGTTCTGAGCAAAATAGCTCAGCATAATAGCAGAACTTAAGAAGATATGTGACCATAAGAAGACGAGTATAGAAGATCCTTCTATAGCTTATTTGCATTTGCATAGCTACCCCAGGTGTTTGTCAGTACCTGCAGGGGTTTTTTTTATTGATTGCCCAACTGAGTAAATTTTTCACTGCCCAGTAATTGTCTTATTACCTTCCCAACCCAATTTGCCCATTGGAAATAAGACAATCAGATCCTTTGATTTGATCATCTATGTTTTCAAAGCAGGAGATCAAGTAACTGAATGAGAATTGTGATATCTGAATTTCTCACATATGCTCCTAATTCTTGCTGCTTATGTGTGCCTGTGAATGCATTACTAACTCTATCCGATGTCTCATTTGTCAATTTCCCTGTTGTGGATGATATTTAATGAATTTACAGCATTTATAAATTAAGACTGATGGAGAAAGAATCACTGCATTCTTCATTCCTATTACCTACTATTGGAAACCAAAGATAAGAGAAAATCTTGAAGGAAGCCAGAAAAACAGTGACACATTACGTACTGAGGAACATGAATAAGCATTATAGGAAGTTTCTCACCAGAAATTATGTAAGCAAGAAGACAGTGGAATGGCATCTTTTGAAGTGCTGAAGAACAAAAACCCAAAACATGTCAACTCAGAATTCTATAACCAGTGAAAAAAAAATCTTTCAAATATGGAGGAATAAAGACTTTTTCAGACAAGCAAAAGCTGAGAGAATTCATCCCAGCAGACCTCCAGTACAAGACAGGAGAAATGCAGGTGACTTTTTTAGGGCCTATATTTATCCTCTTTGAGGTTCTCTAAGATTCTTGGATTTGAAGTTTGCTGCCTTTCATTATTTGGGGGAAATTTTTGGCTATCTCTTCAAATATTTCTTCTGTCCTGTTCTCTCTTCCTTATCTTTCTGGGATTTCAGTTACGCATGTGTTAGATCATTTGATAATGTTCGCTGTATGTCCTACTTTTTTCATTCTTTTTTTCTCTTTGTGTTTTAGTATGAGTAATTTTTATTGATCCACATTCATGTTCACTGATTCTTTCCTAGGCTGTACCAAGTCTAGTGATAAACTGGCAAAGGCATTTTCCATCTCAATTGCTATGTTGTTTATTTATAACATTCCCAGTTAATTCTTTCTTATACCTTCTATCTCTCTGCTGAACTTTTCCATGTTTTCTGCTAGAGTCTTTAATTTATTAATCATATATATATTTTTAAAGTCCTGGGTAGTCTCTGAGTCTGATTCTGTTGAATGCTTTATGTCTTGACAGTGGTTGTTTTTTCTTGCTTTTTCTGTGGGCCTTATAAACTTTTTTCAAGTGTTGAGCATATTGTCCAGGAGAATAGAGATAGATGTAAATAATATGCCTGGAAATGGATATGCCTCTATTTCTGCTAGGCTTTTTGTGTAGGGGTTTGAATCAATCTAGTCAGTAGCTGACGTGATCTCGGGTTTTGTTGTTGCTATGATTAGCTTCAGTGCACCACTAGCTTCAAATTCCTCTAGTTTTACCTTGTGCTTAGGCAGGATTTATAGTTTCTGTGCCACTCATAGTTCCCCCATACGTGTGTGGCATTAGAGGGTGTCTCTTTCCACTGCTCCTGCCCCTCCTTCAGCAGTGGACTGCTGTCGTTGGTATTCAGTGCTTTCTAGCCTAGGGGTGGGTGAAGGAGATTTTCTGTTCTCCTGATTTAGCCTCAGTCTTAGGCAGACCCTGTTGTCCCTTGATTTTGGGATTGGGGCTTTCTCAGTAATCCTCCCCCTCTTCCCTGTGGCAGCCAAACTCTGTCATGAATTTTAGGTGGCTCTTATGTTGAAGCAATTTTCCCGTTCTTCTCCAGGGGAAAGACCTTTAATCATCTGGGATCAGGAGGGTTTCCTGCCTCTATCTAGAGTTAGAAGTGGGTATTTTCTTTTATTCTACCCCACTTGTAATGGGTCTGCATTTATGTCCTGGTGGCGACAGAGTTTACCTTTCTCCTGGTGCCTTAAGACTTTGATTCCTTAAGGGAGAAAGCTCTTGGCAAGATTTTAAGCTTTTTTTTCCCTGCAGTTGTGACTGCTCCCTTCCGTCAGAACTGCACCCACTGAGAGAGGCCTTCTGCATTGTCCTTTCCTGCCCAGTCTCTCTTGAGAGCACCTAGTAGAGGCTCTTGCATCTGTGAATTTGTGAGTACTCCTCTTGTGTCTGTGCTTCCCTTGTGCCTACAACTTTCATGCAAACTCACACTCAACCATTAGTGATTTGTGAAAAATGTTAGCTAAATTTTCTTATGCCTGTCATTTCTTCCTCCCACACTTTGCCATAAGTAAACCACTGTTCATATCTTGTCTCAACTCAGAGGGGCCCCTCTTAGATTTCAGGCTATTTGGTTGCCCTTAAACTTTAGCTCTATGATGGGTTCTGCAGTTTAGATAGACTTCTGTTGTTGTTAGGGTAGAAGTGATGTTTTATTCTAGCATTTCAGTGCAACTTAGCAGAACTTGGCCTCTCTAGAGCTTTTCTAAATGCAATTTTATTGACTTATATGCACATACCAAACAATCATTCAAAGTATACAATCAGTGGTTCATAGTATCATCACATAGTTATGCATTCATCATCACCATCAATTTTTGAACATTTTCATTACACCAAAAAAAATAAATAAATATAAAAGTGAAAAAGAACACCCAGAACATCCTATCCCCCCTATTATTTATTTATTTTTTGTCTTTGTTTTCTTATTCATCTGTCCATACACTGGATAAAGGGAGTGTCAGTCACAAAGTTTTCACAATCACATAGTTATATTGTAAAAGCTATATAGTTGTACAGTCACCTTCAAGCATCAAGACTATTGGGTTACAGTTCAACAGTTTCAGGTATTTCCCTCTAGTTACTCCAATACACCAAAAACTGAAAAGGGATGTCTATATAATGCATAAGAATAAACTCCACAATGACCTCTCATCTCTATTTGGAATCTCTCAGCCACTGATACTTTGTTTCATTTTACCTTTCCCCTTTTGGTCAAGAAGTCTTTCTCAACCCCATGATGCCAGGGCCAGGTTCATCCCCGGGAAGCATGTACCACTGAGGGGAGGAGGGAAGTGAGTTTACCTTTGTCAGCCCTTATCTCCCCACTGGCATAAAGTGATGTGGCTTTAATTCTCAGCCTTCCAGGAGCATGGTGATAGAGAGACAGAGGTGGAAGGCAAGCTTAAGCTGTTTCTGATTCCAGTCCCTTGGGTCTTTTGTGTCTCACATTCTTCTATCTGTGCCCATTTACACTCACACTCTCTCATTCTGCCCTTCTCTACACTAAAGATCTGAGTTAAGGCCTTATCTCTCAAAGGGGAATAGTTGACTCTCAGAGGCTCTTTCCAAGTTTTGAGGACCCAGAGGATTAAGAATTATTTATCCAACAAGAATATACTTAGCTGCTTCTTTGTACCTCAGTGGTAACTTGATCCTAAATCCATTCTTAGGTCTCTAAGTGATTCCAAATGGATCTCTATATGGGTCTAAATAATCTACCTACAAAATTTCAGTGGCTCGACACACAGACATTTATTTCCTATTCATGGTGCAGTCCAATGGAGTATTACTGAGTGGACTTCCATAACTCAGGCTCCTTGTACCTTGAGCTCTGCTCCCCTACTAAGGCCTCAATGTCTTCTTCATTCTGATAGTGGATGAGGAAATAAACCATGGAGAAGATGCACCTACTTCTTAGCCACAACAACACAGAAGTGAAGTACATAGGTTCTGTTATTATTTCATTGGTGATAACTAGTCACATGGTCCCACCAAGCTGCAAGGGAGGCTCAGAAACATAATCCTTAACAGAGAGATTGCTTTTCATCAACAACTCTGCACTATAGCAGAGGAGCACCAATCTGTGTGATTTAATAGTTGTGTTTGCCACAGTCTTGAAGAGGTTGGATGGGCAATGATGTCAATCAGTTGGCCCCAGCAAGGATTATATTTTGAGAAGACTCTATGGAAAGACTTCTCAGCAATCCTGAGTTAGAGGAGATTTGAGTTGTGACCTTGGGAGATTTAGAATGTGAGGTGAGGAACAGTTGGGGTGTGAGCAGGAAAATATTTATTGGATGGGCTCAGGAGATTTAGAGTATGAAATGACCATATTCTGTATGAGGCTGGGGCATGTCCTAGTTTTCCATACTACTGCAGACCCTGGCATTTAAGATAACATAACATAACATAATCTTTGATTACATAGTACCCACCATCTTCCTTATAGAGCAGATAAATATACTTCCATTCATTTAACAAACATGTATTAGACATTGTGCTACTCTCTAAAGGGAAGCACAAAATGAATAAGCTAAATTCCTACCCTCAGGGAGTTCAAGTGCTTATGTGCACTGACCTTTTCAGGACGGGCCTTTGCTGGGAACTTGAAATGCTGATACCAGAAAACCTCATTCCATGGGGAAATATCCTTTTATTGCCCTGCCTTTCTCTGAGTCAATACTTACTGTAGACTCTCTGGTCTGGTTCTGCCATCTACACAGTGCAGGAGTCCCTTCCCCACTTTCCCAGCAATAGCCATCTAGCCCAGGCTAGGAATATGCCAAGGTCAGGGAACTCACTGCCTCTGGGCAAAAGTTCTTCCTTTTATGGAACTGAACTCTGCTTCCCTTTTACTTTCACTCTTTGGTCCTGCCTTGGTCCTCTGAGCTACATAGAACAAACTGCCTCTTTGTCCAAAGGGAAGATCTTCAGAGATTGGGTCTTCTCTCCAGATAAGTCTCACCATCAATACCTACTTGCTCTGAGACCTTTTTCTGTTTATATCAAAGAACACCATAGAGGCTCTCTAGCCTATCCCCTCTCCCCTTAAGGAAGTCACCCACCATTACACTCACTTTCATCTGTGGACTCTTTCACACCGGTCAAGAACCATGAGCTAGTGATTTGCTGGTGATAGCAAACACCACTACATATACCAGCAAAACACTCCTTTAAAGTTTGACCTGAGCAGAGCCTATAAATCCAGCATTGTGTAGGGATGAGTGTGAAAACTTTCTGTTAGAGACTATCTTACTTTCTGTTAGAGACTATCTTCTTGTTCTTGGGGACTTCAGGAAGAGCATGCATACATTTAGGCGTATTCAGAGAAGGACTTGCACGAGGTCTATTCGATTAAGCTTTCTAAGAGTTTTAAATTTGTTCTCCCCTTGGTCTGTCATTTTGAGCATACTCCAAATGCCATTCTTTTGGGGGCGGGGAATTTAAATGGTTTGAAATTTCATGAAACACACTTTAAAGCTGTAAAGGCAATAAATATATTGCATCTGTTTAATTGATTATACACATTCACTGAAAAATGTGTTATGAGCAGCATTTTTAAAGGCTTTTGCTTTGCCTTTGCTTTCTCTTTATGTTCCACTTGAGCATTTTCCTCTCATATCCTTCTGTCCCTGGGTGGGAGGCCTGGTAAATAAGAATATCCCAGGGAGATCCAGGGAGCCAGCAACATCCTGGAAATCTGAGGCCACAAGGTTAAACACAAAAACTCTCTCTTTCCAGGAAAGAATGACTGAATCAGAGCAATGACCTTGGCTTTCAGTTACTCCTTATCCACCTTTTCCCACTCTTTTCCTCTCTGCTGCCTGCCCTACATGCACCAAGCTGTGGAGAAGTTGAGACTCCCCCACCCCTGCCCCTCCTGCCTTTGGCATGTGCACGAGTACTTATGTGACCACAAAGCTGAGCTGAGTCAAGCTTCCTCCCCAGCCCAGAGAAGAATGCCTGTCAGGAAGCTCGATTATTTAGAGAATATAAAATACAGTACTTCAATGGCACCATTTTTCACATACCCATAGAAAGAGGATGTAGAGTCAGTTGCAGGTCAATCTGCAAATTAGTCTTGTTCACACTAGGGCATCCTCCTCATTTCAACACAACTAACACTTGGTGCTTTTCTCTGCCACAGAAATTTTGGCTTTGGCTCTAATCTCAACAGAAGCAGTCCAGTGAAACTTGCTATTGAAATGTAGGCTGTGTTGTTAGCAAAGGGACCCGCCTTTGGATTTTCTCCTGCAATTCCTGTGCCAAGTCAAGCTACAGCAAAACCTCGGATTTTTGAAATTTATTTCAAAACTTCAGGGTGTTGAAATTTATTTCTGGATATCATGCCTGGTCTTAAAACAAAACCACAATGTTAGCAGCAGGACCGGAGAAACTAGTGCCTCTTGTGCTATTTGGCTCCAATGCAATTCGATAAAGTCTCTGATAACATTTTACTCTTGATTGATGTTCTTTCCATGGTAAATGCCAAAAGCTTTTGAGTCAGTAGCAATAGAGACTTCTTGGCAATAGAGACTGTGCCCAAGAGTAAAATGGCACAATTTTGCTTTTCTTAGAGTCTATGATGGACTGGTGGATCTTCTTCTGTTATTAAAATGCATTTATATTTACATCATAACAAAGATGCTTCAATTACACAAAATACTGATGCTCAGAATTTAATTTACATTGCTGGGCTACCGAGCTCCAAATACTTTATTACTTTGGGAAAAAAAAAAAGATCCTTGTGTAAAAGTCATTGGCTTTTCCAAAAGAAATTGGACTGGGCAAACATGGTTTGTGTATGTTTTTCATTTAAAACATACATCCTGGCTCAGAGACCTAGTGTGAAACCCAATCAACTCAGGGAAATGAATAATCCTTACTCTTGGATCACTTTACTTCCCCTCAATGAAATAATTCTAGGGGTCAAATAGTGAACAGGAGTATTTGGTTTTAAAGATTTTTTTTTCTGGTTACAAATAAAGTTGAACCTTCTTCAACAAGGTAATCCACCTTCCTCTCTCTTACACTGGTTCCCCATCAGCACTCCCCACCTACCTCTTTACCTGGGAAGAAGGCGGACTGTAGGGAAATGGGGTAGGCAGAGAGAAAGGGGAGGTTAGACTTTGAACATATGTCCTTGAGTAAGTAGTGTATAGGTGCATGCTTTGCAAGTGAGGAGTAGATACCATTTCTTTGACTTTGAAAATGTCTTTGATCCCTTCTACCTAAAAACCTGCTTTACCAGGTTGGCAGACAAATATGACCACATCTGTCTGTGATATTCAAAGTAGTCACTTTAACTACTCCCACTGCCAGAGTTGCAGGAAGCCCCATCCCTCTCAAGACTTCCCACTCGTATTGTCCAAGGATTCTCAGGATTTTCAGCCTAAGTGTGCTTGGTATGAGAAAGTGGGAAGGAGGAACAAATTGCCACGGCTCTGCCTGAGAAGGCCTGGTCCTCCTCCTGAGCATTACGAGCCAATATGGCTAAGCTGCTTCTGTTTTCTGGACTCCACATTCAAAGCCTTTCCTAGCCTGTGGGGAGTCTGGGGTCAGGGAGCAGGTTCTTGGGGTCCTTTCCCATCAGTCTGACCAACTCAGACCCAACCATTCAGCCCATTAGAGAGCTTCTAGTAGTGTGGGTCCTCAAAATGAAGGAGTTGGGGTTGATTTGAGCTCTTCCTCTCAGGAGGCTCAATTCTTCATTTTATGCATGTTTACCAGCTCCTTCCAAGCGGGGGCGGTGGGCTGGAGGAGGGACTTGTTATGCTTGGTTTGGAAAATCTCTAAGTCTGTAAATACTAGGAAATTGTTTATTTGTTTGTTCTGTGGCTTAGCTTTGCTTTCTGCAGTAACCAACAGTTAAGCACAAAAGAAAACAAATGAGCCCCAAGCACCCAAGGGCCAGGACAAGCCAAAAATGAGGTCCCAATAATAAAGTGGCCTCTATTCCAGAAATAAATGCCCTCGGGAAGGATGTGCTGCCTAGAAGGGGCACATTTAGGTGTTAGCCGAGCTCTCTACTTCCAAGTAGAATTCTAAGGCCGTGGTAGAAAGCCTCACAGGACACAGTGGAAGCTGTGATGTTTCACTGTCACTAGAGAGTCTGAAGTTTGAGACAAGTGCTAGTAAGGATCAAATTTATTCCTAAGAAATTTACCTCTGCCTTGGACACTTGCTCCAAATAAAGGCAGCAACTGCTAGCAGTCACATTAGTTTTAGACCTGTTGGTTCAGGCACATGTAACTAACTCAGTGTGCATATAACCCAGTCTCTGCTGTATTTTATTCAAGCCCCCAATTTTTTTTTAAAATGTTCAATCCTACAGAAAACTTCCAAGAACAGCTCAATAATATACACTTACGATTTGTATGCTTTTCTGTATGTATGGTTATACTAAAAAATAATTAGCAAAAAATTAAGAATAGTACAATGAAAACCTATATATCCTTCAGCTAAATGCACCAATTTTAATATTTCATCATATTTGCTTCCCCCTCTTTCTGTCCATTTATATATTCAGGATTGTCATGATACTTTACCCTTAAATACCATGTATTACCTACAAGCTAGGAAATTCTCCAAAATAACCACAGTTCCAATATCACTTTAAGGAAACTTAACATTGAATCAATATTATTATTGGACATATAGTGCATATGACGTTTCTCCAATTTCCATTATAGCTGGATTTTCAAAAATATCTGAGACAATTAAGAATTACACATTGAATTTAGTTGTTATGTCTCCTTAGTCTCTAAATAGAGACTAGTCCCACTGACGTTTTTTTTTTTTATCTTTCATGTCATGACTTTATGAGTCAATGAGGCAAAAATTTTTTTTGCAGAGATTTATTTCTTCTGATTGTTTCCTAATAATTTATTCCAGGCTATACATTTTTGACAGGAATAGTACATAGGTGATATTGTTTTATTCTCATTGCAGTTCATGGGGTAGAGGAGCCCATGATATCTATTTGTCCCATTACACGGGGAGTTCTATTTGATCATTTGGTTAAGGTCATGTCAGCCAGACTTCTCTTCTGTAATTACTGTATATGTCAATCGGAAAGAATATATTGAGAGAACATTCTAAATAATAATAGCTAAAAAATTACTTTTAGTTATTGGCTTATATAATGGTCTACTTGATCTCTTCTGTTTTCTTTAGTTTTCTTAGAGGATTCCACTCTCACCCTAAAGCACGTCTCTGGCAGAACTGCCCCAGGATATTTATGCAGCTGTACGCCGTTGATCACCTGCTGCTTATTTGTCCTCCCTGACTCCTATTTGATCTAAAGCCCCTCATTATTCTCATTAGTTTAAAGACGTTCTCTGATTAAACTTAATGAATCTGGTGAGCCCAGAGGTCTGCTGACTTTTCCTAGCTCTCTCTGGGCAGAATCTGATCTGCTGCCCAGTCTCTTTTTCTTAAATAGTCATGCATGTATTTATTTTCCCTCTTTGAGGGAAAACTATGGATTGAATAAAAAATACAACTCATATTCCAAACTAATCTCATAAGCATGACATAAAATTGAACATTATTGCAAACACACACACACACACACACACACACACACACACACACAAACAACCCACAAAGGAGTTTTAGAGTGAGAGAGATTGCAGTGTAGAAAGAGCACTGTACTGAGAGTTAGGAGACCTGAGTTCAAGTCCCAGCTCTTTGCTTTATAAGCTGTGTGATCTTAGGCAAGTCACTTTATCTCTCTGAATTACCTCCATAAATAAAATCACATTTATATTGGTGTTAATGCACTAAACAAAGGAAACTAGATGAATTTTTACTGATATTGGATGATTATTTATGGTATATAACATTTACTTTAGGTGGCCCTGAGAGACATCTCAAAGAGGAAGTAATTCTATCAGTTAGGATAGGTCAGGTTATTCTGTGGTAACAAATTAACCCCAAATCTCAGGGATTTGGTGCAACAGAAATGCATGGAGTAGCTAAATTCCAGTGTCAGCTTGGTCAGGTGATGGTGCATAGCTGTTCTGTTGCTGTGGACTTAAATCATCAGCATGTGAATTTCATCTATGGATGATTACATCTGCCGTGGGCTAAGGGGAGTGTTTTCAGCATGAGCGAGGCTTGAAAGGAGAAGTCAAACCAGAGCTCAGAACTCAGACACAGACATTTGGAGATGCAGAAAGGAATCACCCCAGGGAAAGATGTTTGAACTCAGAAGCCAGGAGAGAGGCCGGCAGAGTTGAAGTGTGCCTTCCTTTGTGACAGAGAAAGCCAGAGGAAAGACAGCTGCCTTTCCTCCGAAGAACCGTGAATTTGTAACTAAATAAATACCCTTTATAAAAGCCAGTTCATCTCTGCTGTAATGTATTATGTTCTGGGAGCTTTAGCAAACTAAATTAGTGTATTTCTTGCTTATGTTATTGGGTCATCATAGGCTGGCTAAGGCCCTACTTCACTTTGTCTTCATTCCATGACCCATGCTGATGGAAAAGCCTCTATCAGGAGCATTGCCAATCTTATGGAAGATATAAAGGAGACAGGGCAAGCCATATTCTGGGTCTTACAGCTTTTCATCAAGCAAAGTAACTTACACGGTTATGCCTAAAGTCAGTGTGGTGGGGAAATATGATCCTCTTGAAGGGAAGAACATTTCAGGCAGTGAAATATTTGGTAATCAGCAATAAAACTTGAAAACAAAGCACAATGATAGACCCTTGGATGCACCATGAGGAAAAATTTGTTCAATGTGTTAAGTGACATAGGCAGATTAATCAAATATGAGTTCCAACCTATAATCTGTAGTTCAGTTGATTCTCACGTGGCCAACTCTTTATAGTAAGCTCTGGATGAGTAACACCAGTGAAATACCAATTTAATGGTAGCCAAAGTTTCTCCAAACAGCACTGGGGAGACCACCAAGTCTGTGGTAGAGGTACTGAAATATCTATCTTGAGAACTCTACAGGCATTTCTGATGATTGAGCACAATGCCACCCGTGACAAGTCTTTGGGTTATGCAAATATAAGGTGTGGTTGTATCACTGCCACTAGCCTGGGAGTACCTCAGGGGTAGAGAGTAAAGTTTATTCATCTTTGGATTCCTAGTGCTTAGTCCATGGTAGCATGTAGTAGAATATGGATAAATGCTGATGGAATGAGTGATTGAATGAAGGCAAATATAAGGAAATTTGGATTTTTCCTGGATTTTTAACTCACCAATTCCATCAGGTTCTCACAGTTAAGAACAGAGAAAGATCCCCTCATGGTTCTGAGGAGAGACTGGGAAGACTAACCATTGTGAAATAAACTGAGAACATTCTCCATAACAAAGGCCTACTCTCCTGGGGGGAAAAGATTTCACCAGAGCCTTAGCTCACTTGGGTGGAAGACATTTCTCCCACCCTAGCCCCTCTAAGCCTTCTTGCCTCATCATGCCTCTCAGCGAGGCTTTCTGATCTAGAAAAGGGAGTTCACCCCTGGGGAATTAAATAGCAGATGGTACATGAGAAGCTTTCTGTAAATTAAGTGTGGAAACCATTGATCACCTTGCTCTTGTTTCTACCGGTTCTGTGTTGGCAAGGGAGAGTGCCCAAATAAGCAAGATAGCACAGCAACCCAGTATTATGGAAGTGAGCAAAATAAGTATTATCCAACCTCAGGCTCATGACAGTGGCTTACAGCATGTACCTCAGCCAGTGCCCGCTGGCCCTGGCAGTGGAGGCAAAGCCATGCCTCCCAGCAAGCAGAGCAAAATGAGTTCAGCCATGGATGAAAGCAGTGACAAGTATAATCGATGCAGAGAGAGGAACAACATGGCTGTGAATAAGAACCTGTAGAAAAGCAAGTAGAAAGCACAGGAGCCCCTGCAGAAAGCACAAGGTAACGCGATAGAAAGCAAATCAGCCCAAAGAAGACAATGAACCAATGGAAGCAAAATAAAATTGTTGACAAGGGAATTAAGCATACTTAAAGATTTTAATTCTTGAGCATGCACGCAAACTTGAAGACAAATGCAACCCATGAGCACTGAAAATACAACTACAAACTCTGATAATGCAGCAGTAGACCTCATCCTTTCCAAACTTCACAATTTATGGCTTGAAAGTTAAAAGTATGACTTCTTATACCACTCATATCAATGGCTGAACATTGGCTTGTTCCATTATTCAAAGATCCATTGAAAATTGTTTTCTAGGATCAGCATTGAAAAGTTGATTAGCTAAAAATGTTAACCATGTAATTCAAATATGTTGTTTTAAATGATATTGATTTTTTTATAAAAAAAAATCCAAACGTTTTTAAGGTATTTCTTTTTACCATACTAAAAAAAATATCATGGACCTTGATGTTCTTGATAAATATTGACTTTCAAAAAAATGCTTCTTTTTTAGGTGGACAAAAGGAATGGGGAGCTAGCAGGTTGTGCAGAGAGTTCCTGGTTTTTAATCGATGTGGTTAAGTGGATTAGGAAAAGTTGAATGCCATCTATATTAATACATTTCTGTTTTTTCCTAAACATTGTATTAAAAATAATTAGGGCAGGGCGGTGCAATGGTGGCTTAGTGGCAGAATTCTATCCTGCCATGCCAGAGACCTGGGTTCGATTCCTAGAGCCTGCCCATGCCAAAAAATAAAAAGTAAAAAAAAAAACAATAATTAGGGCAATAGAAAGCAATCACTTTGTAATTTGGAATGATGTTATATTTAACACAACTCCTATTTTAGCATAATGATTTTCCCCAAAAATTACAAGTTGATTTTTAATAATGATGCTCAGTTAAGTAAAGAGATCCCATTGCATTTTAAAGGCATATATAGCCAGTTGGCTTAAAGATAGAGATAATATTTGAGAAACAATTAGATTTTGTTTTTTGTTTTTATAAAAATATAGCCTGTTAGAATTATACTTTTGGGGTACTTTTGGGTTATTGGATCAGCATTGTTTTGTTTCCTGAAAAAACATCTCAGTAGTTTAGATAAACTCACGTACCAAAATTTTAGTTTCTACAGATGCCAGTAAAGTAAGCATTATTTCAATACCATTTTGCAGCCAACTCAATAAACAAAATAGCTTAATAGTTTAACCAGACAAGCTGCTGATTAGAATTTGGAATACTAATTCAGGTAGTGTCTACTATATTCAAAATAATTGTCATGAGCCATAATTTCTAAAGCCAAACATTTTTTGTGAAGGATGATTTTGGTATTTTATTTTAACCAACTGATGATTAGAAAAATATATCATTTACGCTATACCATCTTCCAATATGGGTGTAAAAAAAACTTGAAAGTGTAAGGTTTCAAGCTTTAATTTATTTCACTTAAATTCATCTTTTTGTATTGTTTTGTGAAAAAAGTAAAGAGATTAGAAAGCTATCATGCTAATACCAGTCAAAAGAAAGCTGGATTGGTAATATTAATTTTAGTTAAAACTAACTTCAGAACAAGAAAAATTATCAGAGATAAATAAGAGCATTACGTAATGATAACAGAATCAATAACAATGCATATGTATCTTAAAACAAAGCATCAAAATATGTCAGGCAAAACTGATAACACTGCAAGGAGGAATAAACAAATCCACTATTAAATTTGGAGACTTCAACACATCTCTTTCAGGAACTGATTAATCAAACAGGCAGAAAATCAATAAGGATACAGTTGGCCTGAACTGTACTATTAATCAATTTAATCTAATTGACATTTATAAAAACTCCATCCATTATCAGAATACACATTACTCTCAAGCTCCTATGGATTGTTCACGAAGTGTTTCCTTTGACCGCTCAAGCAAATACCATGCAATGTGCTGGCTTAAGCAATGGCGATATATTAGCTCATGGTTTCGAACCTGGGACAAAGTCCAAATCAAGGATTCATCAAGGCAATGGTTTCTTCCTGGAGTCTGTCATTCTGGGGCTGGCTGCCAGTAGTCCTTGGGCCTTGACTCTTTGTCACATGATGATGCACATGGTGGCCTCTCCTGGGCTTTCTCTTCTCTTCGGGGATCCATTAACCTTCAGCTTCTGGCTTCCTGTGGCTTCCTTTGTCCCTGTCTGAATTTCATTCTGCTGATAAAGGACCCCAGTAAAAGAGGTAAGACCCATCCTGATTGAGGCGGGTCACACTTTAATTAAAATAACCTCATCAAAAATTCCTACTTACATTGGGTTCACACACACAGGAATGAATTAAGTTTAACAACATGTTTTATCTGGGGTACATACAGCTCCAAACCACCACACCAAGCAGGCCATCCTAGGTGATAAAATAGACCTTAACAAATTTAAAAGAGTCAAAATCATGCAAAGTATGTCCTCAGACTACAGTGGCATTAAAATAGCAATCAACAACAGAAAGACAACTAAAACAAAACAAAACAAATTAAACAATACATTTCTAAGTAAAACATGAGTCAAAGAAGAAGTCTCAAAAGAAATTTTTTAATATTTTGAACTAAATGAAAACGGAAATATAATTTAGGGGATGCTGTGACAGCAATGTTTAGAGGGAAATTTATAGAATTTTATGAATATATTGGAAAAGAAAAAGATCTAAAGTCAAAAAAGATCTAAAGCTGCCATTTTAAGAGACTAGAGAAACAAGAGCAATAGAAACTTAAAGCAAGGAGAATAAAATAATTAAAATTAGAGTAGAATTTAATGATGTAAAAAATAGGAAAACAATAGAGAAAATCAAAGAAATAAAAAGTTTATGCTTTGAAAAGATCAATAAAATTGATAAGCCAGAATAACAAAGATAAAAAGGGAGAAGAACAAATTACCAATATTAGAAATGAAGAGGGCTTATCATGTCTAATTTCGTGGGTATTAAAAGGATAATAAAGGAGTACTATGAACAACTCTATACCCAAAAATATGGTTATAGATGAAATGGACCAATTTCTTGAAAAATTCAAACAACCAAAACTCATTAAAAAAGAAATAGATAATCTAAATAGGTTTGTATCTATTAAAGAAGTTAAATCAAATAATGAAGTAAAGAAAACAATAAAGAAATATTAATTAAAAAAGAAAGGACCCTGATTGACCAAGAAAGTGGCATGAGATACTCTAGGGAGTCATTTTCCCAAAGAATTTTTTAACAACTACCAAAAACTGGCAGAGCTGCCTTCTTCAGAGATGCTGAAAACAGTTAAAGGGTTGCAATAATTAGATGAGGGCCAAATCCAGAAAATGCAACTTAAAAATAATAAGAAAGCAAAAATAAAGTAGGAAGGCTCATGGCACCCTTGCTGCCCTCTGCTCCACCCCTTCCCCTGTTGAGAGATAAGCCAACCTATGCTTTCACTGCAGGTCCTTGACCCCATTTGGGAGGAAGCAGAGTAACCCCTATACACAAACAGGGATGCTTGCATGTCTGTAACAACTATCTGTGGTGGCGTGAAGAACTGAACCAAGATTCTTGCTTCTGCCTCATCATCCCAGAACTTGCCCTGCACACAGAAGCAGCTTGTAACAACTAAAACAGTGTAAGAAACAATCAAATAGGAGCAGATCGAGGAGAAGGATTAGTGGCTTTAAGACACTAGAGAACCCACGAGGGAAGGAAAGTCTATTTCATAGGAAGAAGAGGGGGCATTCTGATCACTATAAATAGGGAAATCCTAAGTCCATAAGTGTATGCCCAGGACAAGGCACATGCCCAGAATAGATTAGGGAGGAACCTGAACTTTCATACTGGGCTGGTCTTCTTGGCAGGAGGGCTAAACTCTGAAAGACAGCACCAGCCAACATACAGCCAACTTTCAGACTGATGAAGGTGTTCTATGCATTGGTTTGTTTGCTTTTGTTACCTCCTGGCACTCAAGGAAATCTCTTTCATATCACTATCTGGTTACAAACTTAAGGGGCACACAGCCCAGCTATTAAGTTCCAGGGTTAACACATTAAAATATTCAGATTTACAGTGTGCAACAAATATTACAAAACAAACAAAGAAATAGGAAATGATGGCCCATCTAAAGGAACAAGATAAAATATCAGAAACAATCAATGAAGAACACCAGATTTGGACATATCAGACAACAACCTTAAAAAGTGATCTTAAATATCTTCAGAAAGCTAAAGAGAAAGAACTAAAGGCTATCAGGAAAATGATAAATGATCAAAATGAGAATACCAGTACAGAGATAGAAATGTTGAAGTTGAAGACCACAGTAACTGAAATTTAACATTCATTAGAGGGGTTCAATAGTAGACTGGAGCTGGCAGAAGAAAGAATCCATGAACTCAAAGACAATACAGTTGAAATGTTTCAGGCTGAGTACTGGGGAGAAAAAAATGAAGAAAAATGAAAAGAGCCTAAGAGACCTTTGGGACCCCATCCAACATACCAAAATACACATTATGGGAGTCCCAGAAGGAGAGGAAAGAGAGAAAGGGACTGAAGGAATAGTCAAGGAAGCAATTCCAGAAAATCTCCCAAATTTAACGGAAGATAAGAATATACACACACATTGAAGAAGTTCAATGAAACCTAAACAGAATAAACTTGAAGAGATCCATGCCCAGAAACATTATGATCAAACTGTTAAATTTTAAACACCAAGAGAGAATCCTGAAAGCTGCAAGAGGGAAGAAGCATGTCAGGGTAAGGGAGCCTCAATAAGAATAAGTGCTGACTTCTCATTGGCAACCCTGAAGGCAGTGGGATGAAATATTTAAAATGCTAAAAGAAAATAACTGCCAACCAATAAATTTGTCTCCAGTAAAACTCTTTCAAAAGTAAGGGAGAGATAAAGACATTCCCAGATAAACAAAAGCTGAAGGAGTTTACCACCACAAGACCTGTCATAGAAACAATGCTAAAGGGATTCTGCAGGTTGAAAGGAAAAGATACTAGACAGTATATTAGAGCAGCATAAAGAAATAAAGATCTCTGGAAAAGGTGGCCACATGGGTAATTATAAATGGCAGTACCATTGTATTGTGTTTTTTGTATGTAACTACACAGTTGCTTTTTACATGATCTAGAATGCAAATGCATAAAAATAATGGTACATCTATGTCTTTGAACACACAACACATAAAAATATAATTTGTGACAAGATAAAAAAGGTGGGGGTAGGAGAGGTATATGATATGGTTTGCGAATGCTATTTAAATTAAGTTGGCATCAAATCAAATGAGATTGTTATAGATTTAAGATTTTAAATTTAAGTCATATGTAAGCGACAAAGAAAATATTTGGAAGAAAAACATACACAGAAGAGAGAAGGAACTCAAAATGGCACACTAATAAAGATCAAAGAAATATGAAACTCAGCAGCACTGGAAGAATTGAGGGGTAAAATAAATATTTTACAAATATTACAAATTAATTTATTTTTGTAATATTACAAAAAAATTTACAAATATTTACAAATACAAAACCAAGTAGTAAAATGGTGGATGTAAGTCCTGCATTACCAGTAGTTACTTTTATTTATTTACTTATTTTTGTTTTTTGCATGGGCAGGTACCAGGAATTGAACCTGGGTCTCCAGCATGGCAGGAAAGAACTCTGCCTGCTGAGTCACTGTGGCCTGCCCAGTAGTTACTTTTAATATCTTGGATTAAGCTCTCCAGTCGAAAGGCAGAGATTGGCAGAATGGATAAAAAAAAAAAAAAAGTATGACCCAACTATATGCTGTTTACATGAAACACACCCAAAATTCAAAGAAGCAAGTACATTGAAAGTATGGAAAAAATGTACCATACAAATAATGGGAAAAAGAGAGATGAAGTAGATATACAAATATCAGATAAAATAGACTTCAAGTCAAAAACTGTTAAAGGAACAAAAAGACTCTATATACTGATAAAAGGGTCAGGTCAACAGGAAGATATGATCATTATAAATATATATGCACCAAACAGCAGATTCTCAAAATATTTGAAGCAAATATTGGTGTATTTGAAGGGAGAAATAATTGGTTCTACATTAATAGTAAGAGATGTCAATGCACCATTTTCAATAATGGATATAATCTCTAGACAGAAGATCAGTAAGGAAATAGACTTGAATGGTACATAAATCAACTAGACCTATATAGAACTATGTATATGAAACACCCAACAAGAGCAGAATACACATATTTATCTAGTGCGTATGGGTCATTCTTGAGGATAGACCATTTGTTAGGTCATCAAACAATTCTCAATAAATGTTAAAAGATTGAATTATATAATGTATCTTCTCCAACCATAAGGAATGAAACTAGATATCAATAACAGAGGGAGAATTGAAAAATTCACAAATATGTGGAAATTTTAAAATGTGCTCTTAGACAACCAATGGATCAAAGAAGAAGTCACAAGGGGTATGAGGAAATATCTTGAGGTGAATGAAAATAACACTCAGAGAAACTTATGGGATGCAGCAAAGGCACTGCTAAGAGACAAATTTATAGCTCTAAATGTTTACATTAAAAAGAAGGCTGAGATGATGATATGGTAGCCTACGACAAACTCTGAGATCTGTCCTGTAACTACTCGTTGAAGAACACTTTGAAAACTAGTGCTTTTTTCTTTCTTTGCTTTGCATTTATGTGATATTATACAAAAAAAAAGTTAAAACAAAAAAGAAAAAAAAGAAGAAATCTCTCAAATCAGTGATCTAATCTAATCAGTGATCACCTGGAGGAACTAGAAAAAGAAGAACAAAATGCAAAGTGAGGCCAAAGCTGTCAAGAAGGCGTTGAGTAGTGGGGAACTAGGGGGCTCATTCGACCACCACGTGCAGAGAGCGGTGTGCGACTCGCGGGCAAAGTATCAGGACCGTAGACGGCCTCGCGCTGTCAAGGTATATACAATCAACTTGGAATCTCGGTACTTAATAATATAAGGAGGTCCTGCAGTGGGAGCAATGAATGAATTAGTTGAACGATTTGCTTTATATGGTGTGATTGAGCAATATAATGCTCTAGATGAATACCCAGCAGAAGAATTTACAGAAGTTTATCTTATCAAATATCTGAATTTACAAAGTGCAAGGACAGCCAAGAGAAAAATGGATGAACAGAGTTTCTTTGGTGGATTGCTTCATGTCTGCTATGCTCCAGAATTTGAAACAGTGGAAGAAACTAGAAAGAAATTACAAGAGAGAAAGGTTTATATAGTGAGAACTACTAACAGTAAAGAACATTACATGACAAAGAAGAAACTGGTTATAGAGCATAAAGACAGAAAAGATTTTAGACGAGACTTCCATTCAGAGATGTCTGGATTTTGTGCAGCCACGTTGAACACTTCTACTGGCAACTCAAATCCATGTCTTCCTTATTCCTATGAATTGCCTTTATGTTATTTCTCCTCAAAATGTACATGTTCATCATGGGAGCATGTGAACACAGCATCACATGCTTCTCAGGATGGTAGAAACCATGATGCAACAATGGAGCATTATAACTACGATAAGTCTTTGCGGAAGATACAGATGAAAAATTTTAAAAAGTCATTAGCCTGTCCTGATGCACAGAAGATTATTACTTTTTCAGAGGCAATTGACAGATTTATGCCTAGGACAAGCCAGCTCCAAGAGCAGAAAAGAAGAAGGGAAGATGATTATAGACTTGGAACTTTCCTTGAAACAAGCACGAGTAGTAGTGAGGTTTTGATTGGGCCTCAATTACCAGATATACCTAAAGTGGCTATGCATGATGACTCATTGAATACAACGGCAAACTTCATTCGGAATAAACTTAAAGAGACTCTTCAGCATATAAACCTGAATGGCTGACACCACCACCATGACAACTAAATTAACCATAGACCAGAAATTGACTCTATCAAAGTTGCTTTCTTGTACATTTCTATCACGAGCTTCAAATGCTCTAAGCCGAGTTTGAATATGACCACTTTTGCTTAGTCTGAACTTGATGCTATTGATGGATTCCAGGATATCTTCTAGTTTCATATCCAACATATCTGTGCCGGTAATATATTTCTTCCAATCTTCTTGTCCTTGTTCCTGTTCTCCCATGTTATTGAGGATTAATTCAAAGAAAATCACTTTCTCAGAAATGGTGCTGAATGTATTGTCAAAGCAGAACATGTAGTCACCAACTTCGGTCTCGATTGTGTGAACTCCATCTGATTTTCTTTGTTCAAAAACTAGCATTTTGTCTTCTGGAGAGGCAAGATGGAAATCAATATCCAATCCTGCTCCATCTAAAACTTGGTACTCAATCTCCAGCGAGGCCTTCAGGGACATGGGCTGATAGAAACACTCCTTCTGGCCGGCTGGCAGGGTAAACATGAAGTCGCTGTCTAGGGAAGGTGTGAAGCCGGCAGCCCCCCGGAATGGCACTGATGGCACAGCTACCAGGAGGAGTACCGGGAGGAGCAACCAGATATTTTCGCCCATCCCTACCAAGGCGATCTCAGGCTGAAAGAGGCTGGGACGAGTTAGTTATTGGCGCCTGAGCTCCGCTTTTCGTCTCTGGACTCCTCTTGATTAGTAGAGAAACCTGGAGCCTGAAGAAACTCCAGGTGGAGGCAACGGTTGCAAACGTTCCCTCAGAGAAACTCTGTCCTCCAGGAAGGAATTTTTATGAGCCAAGTCAATTATTAGGCTGACCCAGCTCAGAAAATTTTTGTCATTCATATGTGAAAAACCATGATACAAATAAAATACTATACCTATGTCCAAAATTCTAAAAACTTACTTGACCACAATGTGTGTGCTGGTTTGAAAGGATGTATGTCCCCTAGAAAAGCCATGTTTTTAATCTAAATTCCAGTTCATAAAGGCAGAATAATCCCTATTCAATACTATATGTATGAATCTGTAATCAGATCATATCCCTGGAGATATGAATTAATCAAGAGTGGTTGTTAAACTGGATTAAGTGACAACATGTCTCCACCCATTGGGTGGATCTTGATAAATTTCTGGAGTCCTATAAAAGAGGAAACATTTTGGAGAATGAGGAGATTCGGAGAGAGCAGAGAATGCTGCAGCACCACGAAGCAGACAGTCCAAGAGCCGGTGACCTTTAGAGATGAAGAAGGAAAATGCCTCCAGGGGAGCTTCATGAAACGGGAAACCAGGAGAGAAAGCTAGCAGATGATGCTGTGTTCACCATGTGCCCTTCCAGATGAGAGAGAAGCTCTGTGTTCTCCATGTGCCTTCTCACTTGAAAGAGCACCCCTGAACTTCGTTGGCCTCCTTGGAATCAAGGTATCTTTCCCTGGATGCCTGTGATTGGACATTTCTATACAGTTGTTTAATTGGGACATTTTCTCAGCCTTAGAACTGTGAACTAGCAACTTATTAAATTCCCTTTTTAAAAGCCAAAAAAAAAAAAAGCAAAGTGAGCAGAAGGAAGGAAATAAAGAAAAGAGCAGAGATTAAATAGATAAAGAATTAAAAAAATAGAGAGAATCAACAAAACCAAAAGTTGATTCTTTAGACATATCCATAAAATCAACAAACCCTTAACTAGACTGGCAAAGAAAAGGAGACAGAACACACAACTAAAATCAGAAATGAAAGGAGGAATTGCTACTGACCCCACAGAAATAAGAAGGATTATAAGAGAATACTATGAGCAAGCATGTGAACAAATGAGATAAATGAGATGAAATGGGCAAAATCACACAAACTACCTACAGTGACTCAAGAAGAAATAGAAGATTTCAAAAGACCAATAAGAGGTAACAAGATTGAATCAGTAATCAAAAACCTCTCAGCAAAGAAATGTCCAGGACCAAGTGGTTTCATTGGTGATTTTTTCTAAACATTCCAGAAGAATTAATACCAATCTTGCTTAAACTCTTTCAAAAAAAATTAAAGAGGAGTGAATAATTCCTAACTCATTCTATGAGGCCAGCATCACCCTAATACGAAAGTCAGAAAAGAAATCTTTAGACCAATACCCCTAATGAATACAGATGCAAAAATCCTTAACAAAATACTAGCAAACCAGAGCAAATAGCACATTAAAAGAATTATATAGCATGAACAAATGGGATTTATCCCAGGAATGCAAGCATGGTTCTACATAAGAAAATTGATTAATGTCATATACCACATTGACAGAACAAAGGAATAAAACAATAAACAATTGATCATCTCAATTAACACAGAAAGTGCATTTGAGAAAATCAGTCATTGCCAGGGGCTTGGAGGCAGATGGAGAGAGTTGACTAGGTGAGGCACAGGAGAATTTTTAGGGCAGTGAAAATTTACTGTATAATACTGAACGGTTGAATACATGACATTGTGCATTTTTCAAAAGCCAGAGAACTGTACAGCAAAGGAATGAATTCTAATGTATGCAAATTCAAAATAAAAATCATTCAGGAGGCCAAGGAATTCAAGGATGGAAAGCAGAGTGTGACAAAGCAATCTAACTGTATTACAATTGTATAAAGTAACCTCACTGAAAGGGCTGGCGGAAATATTCCTGACCTAAGTAACTGCAAATGAGTGGAGCCTACCAAAGGCAAAAGAAACCATTCATAAGTACTGTATTATAGTTGATACAGTTGTTTCCCACAGAATTATGTGTTAACAGTTCAAGTACCACTGTATATGTACGCTGGAATTAAACAAGTAAATGGATGGCAAATCATGGGAGTCAGCTTTCTTGCTGTTTGAGTAGGACTTTATAGATGAGCAAGGGAAAAGCTAGAATGATCCATGTGTTAATGGATTAGAGTTGGAGACATCTGTATGAACTCATGTTAGCTTAATATAAATACAGATGGTTACATGTAGAAATATCTATGTTAGTGTACACATATATATTTCCCTGCTCTATCAACTACAAGGCCTAGAGTCAATGATACTAGCAAGGATCACACCTAGCACCGTTCTTGGTTTCAAATGTCATTGTCCTTCAGTCACATGGACATTGACTATCAATCATGCCTATGTAATGAGACCCAAATAAACTCAAGACACTCAAAGTTCCAATGAGTTTCCAAAGTTGAGAAGATACACCATTGTGCCAGGAGAGTGAAGCATACTGACTCCATGGTGGAGAGGACATGGAACCTTGTGTTTGAGACCTTCCACCCCCACAGCTTGCCTATGCATCTCTTCATTTGGCTGCTGCTTGTTTGTATTCTTTTACTATGATAAAGCTATAATCATAAATAGAGTGCTTTCAGTCAGTTCTGTGAGTCATTCGAGTGAATTATGTAATGTATAGCTATAGCTAGTTGATCAGAAGTGCAGGTGGCTTGGGTTCCAGAACTTATGACCTATGCCTGAAGGGCAATTTTTTAGCAGATTGCCCTTAACCTGTGGAGTCTTGTCTGGAGTCAGAATCAAATTGAATTCAGTTACTGCAATATTTACAGTTGTTGATTGAAATTTTGTACCCATGTAGTTGATGTCAGAGACCGTTTGAAGTTTTGAAATCCTTTAAACTTCCTCAAATTGATAAAGGGCTTCTAGGAAAGAACTTACAGCAAACATCATATTGTAGAAAAACTGAATTATTTCCTCCTGAGATATATATAAAAAAAAGGCAATAATTCCTACTTATACCTATTCTATTTTATACTGTACTAGAGATGCTAACCAGTGTTATTAGGGAAGAAAAAATAAGTGTAAGGCTTAAAGATTGAAATGGAAGATGTAAAACTATTCCAGTTTGCATATTATAAAGTTGCTTATGTAAAGAACCCCAAAGAATCTCAAAACAACCTCAAGAGCTAATAAATAAATTTAACAAAGTTTCAAGATAGAAGGTTAAAATACAAAAATTATATTGTCATACAGTGGCAGCAGTCGGTTGGAAAATGAAATTTAAAACCCATTCCATTTACTTTAGTTCCCAAAAAAGCATAAATACTTAGGAGTTACTCTAACAAAATATGTTAAAGACTCTACACTGAAAATTATAGAACATTGGTGAGAGAAATGAAAGAAGATCTCAATAAATGGAGAGATATTTCATATCTGGAAGACAATATTTTTAAGGTAAAAATTCTTTCCAAATTGATCTATGGATTAATCACAATCTCAACAGACTTTGTAAAAACAGATAGTGCCACACATATTCTAGAATTTATTTGGAAATATAAAGAACTAGAATAACCAAAAAAAAATTTTTAAAAGAAGATCAAAGTTGAAGGACTCACTCAACTTACCTGATTTTGAGACTTACTACAAGGCTAAAATAATCAAGACAGTATCATACTGATGAAAAAACAGACATGAAACTCAATGAAACAAAACAGAAAATGTAGAAATGACCCACATATATATGGTTGATTGATTTTTTACAAAAAAGCCAAGGCAATTCAATGGAGAAAGGAAATTATTTTCAACAAATGGTGCTTGATCAAATTAATATTTGTGGGGAAAAAAAAGTCATCATTAACCCTTGTCTCATACCATACTGAAAATTTAATAAGAAATGAATCATAGAGCTAAATATAAAACTTAAAAATGTAGACCTTCTAGATGAAATATAGGAAAAATGGTGTAGGCAAAGATTTCTTAGAGCCAAGAAAACTTTATTCTTAAGAGAAAAAAATTTGATAAATTTGATTTTTGCAAAATTACTAACTTTTGCCCTTTGAAATTCACATTATGAAATAACAAGAGAGATATCTGTATTCAATAATTGGAAGACAATATTTTTAAGGTAATGATTCTACCCAAATTAGTCTATAGATTCATTATAATCTCAACAGACATTTTAAAAATAGAAATTGCCACAAACATTTTAGAATTTATTTGGAAATACAAAGAACCTAGAACAACTAAAGAAATTTTTAAAAAGAAATCAATGTACCTGATTTCAAGACTTACTAGAAAGCTACACAATCATTGCCAGTGATTGATCAATAGGCCTGGGACGCAGTCCTGACCATTGAGTCCTGAGGGGAAGGTGCCTAGATAAAATCTCATGTCTCTTTCTGTACAGAATAATTTTGCTATCACTTTATTAAAGTTTAGAGTTTGAACTAATTCCTTTGTTGGCTTGAAAAGTCCAGCTAGTAGCTATGGTCCATTTCTGGAGAGATGTCACCAGATAAAAGAAGCAAGCAGATATTTTCCACAGTTTTAATGGAACAGCCAGCAATCTGTGTATTCTTTCTTCTGAACACATCAAAGACCACAAATCAAACTGAATATATCAGTGAATCCTGTATTAAGTGAAACCCATCTCCCTGACCATCTTACATGCCTTTCAAGTGAGTGGAATTGTCACCTCTGCTGCTATCTTGTTACCTACACAATTGCAGCAGGTTCTTTAAGCCTAAGTTTTCAACTATAATTATCTAATCCCTACACCTTCAATTATTTTGTCCTTGTTTCAATATTTTTCTTTCATTATCATACCTGAGCCTGTAAAAATCCTATAATAATTGGGCAATTAAATGAATAGCAATAGGAAGAGCTGTTTAGGGATACAGCAGGGAGTGAATTCTTTTCTTGCTAGGTTGTGTCACTGTAATTTACTGAGCGGTATAGCAAAAGGGAAATAGGGCAGTGTGAAGGTACCACAGCCACAGTTTATCTAGATTTTCTGGGAAAAAAAATGGACTCTTCCTAGATCCTGTCTCAAATAATGCTCCATTCCCCGGACCAAAACAGGGCTGGTATTGTTGAGGGGGAGGTGGCTGTGAGGGTCTTCAGGGAGAAGGGATTGATTTAGGAAAAGATCAAAAGATGAGGAGAACTTTTTCTGAAATAATGAACAATAAAATGAAAGTGGAAACAGCCTCAAAATCCCTTGGCCCAGCTGAGAGCACTAACTCAGATGGGAACAGAGATAACAGATAATGTGTTAACGATAATATGTCTCAGTCTGGGACTTGCTGACCTTTTTAACTGATGCTAAATAACCAGTTAGCATGGAAACTATTCTCCTGCTGTGCAATCACTGTGCAGTCAGCGTGAAGCCCAGGGAGGTCCTGGGAGGGTGTGTGGGAGGACCTGTAGAGACCCCAAGGAGCAGTTTGGTTTCCCAGGACCACCAGAGAAGGCACCTTTCCAGCTTCCCAACAGGAAGGAGGGCTGCGCCTCCGAATCACCAATTCAGGCACAGATGGAGAAGGGACGCTGTGGAGTGTAAAGTCCACGCAGCTGTTCTGTGAGCCTAAGGCCCAGTGATTGCTGTTAGGAGAGGGAACAAAGGGAGAAACTACAAAAATAATCACCCTTTCTCATGTGTCTCCAGCTTTTAGGTCTCAAACTCCTGTCACCTCTGGGACCTCATCTGACTCTTACTTCTGACCTTCTGCCCAGTGAGGTCAGAGCACTTCTCTGGAAGTGGGCAGATCTTGTTCTGCCAAATGCAGGCTGTGGAATGGGTTCCTATGTGTACAGCCCAGATCTCAATACCTGCTTCATGAAGTTTAGAGGAGCTAATGGATGGTCATCCATCCAGAAAACATTTGTCTCAGGCCCATCAGGTTCCATCCAGGACATATGAAGAAGACCAAGATGGGCTCCTGCCCTCAAGGAATACCAGACACTGGGTGAAGCACTTAGGAAACCCTGACCACTGCCCCATTCTAAGCCATCAGCACCTTTCCTCTGCCAGAGACTCTCCCTCCCTTCTCCTATAAGTGTCAGCTTGCGTGTCAGTACCTCCAGGAACTGAGGTTAGCTCCCCTGTTCAATTTTCTTGTCAAATCCCTATTTCTTCATCATCAAAATGAGCTCACCTGTAATTACCTGCTCAATCTCTTGACTGTATCATCAAGATACAGCCTCTTGACTGTCTCAAGCAGTGCACTGCCCTTAACACTTAACACAAGGCCTGTCACAGAATAGGAATTTGAGGAAGATTTTTTGACCCAAATTAATATAAATGTAAAGTGGGACAATCCTGGTTTTTAGTTGAGGAGCTGGCCTACTAAGGCCACATAGCGAGTTTATTGGCAAGTCTGGGACCCCAGACCAATACCCTCCTCAGAGAAGAAACCACTGCTGCTGTGTGCCTATTGCAGTTCCTTAGCCGGGATGGTTCCTTCAGAAGAAGCTGTCTTAAGGAGGCAGGGGAAAGGAGATGAGGGTGCTAGATTTGTCTAAGGGAAGCTTCACTCTCCTACTGTTCTCCATTTTACTCTCCAACACCTCCTTATCAGAGTGTCCTCCCTGACAATGCTAGTTTCTTGGCAAAGATCAAAAGCATTGAAAGGGTGACACTACCACATGACACAACCCCCAGGCCCTGGCCACAGAGCTGCCTGGCCTCTTAGGGGGATGGGTATTTGTCGATGGGCTGCATGAACCACAGACAGTTCAAGGACTTTGGAAAAGGTATGAAACCCAGTGCATACTCACGACACACTTGGTAATGACTCCTGCTTTTATGTACAATGAACACACATTACAGAATTACCATGGGGTAGATTTATTGAAGGTGGGAAGAAACCAAGTTTTATGAAAAATAATTACTGCCATCAAGTTGATATAATCACTTGCACTGGTTTGCTGGGGCTGTCTCCAATTTTATTTATAGGCAATTTTTTTTTCTGATATGCATTAAATGATACCAGACCAAAATAATTGGTCTGTTTTAATTTATTACCCAGCTACTCCTCTGCAGTCCTGTTTGGGCCTTCTTGAATAAGTGACTATTTTGGGGGACCCAGGGTCTAAGAGAGAAATTAAGTATAATGACTGTAAGAAAAAACAGAAGAGTTAGGTAGACCTATGTTAAATCCTGGTTCTACCAGTTATTATCTGGGTGAGCTTAATTTACTTGGTTGCAGTTTCTGTTTCCTTAAAGAGGAAACATCTAACTCGGAAAATTGTTGTGAGAATTGCATGGGGTGATGGAAACCAGCCTGCCCAGAGCCTGGCACCAGCAGCCATGCAATTAAATGTTATTAGGAGGTGGAAGATGGGATGGGGAGAGGTTAATCTTCTTAAATCTCAGAGCTGGAGGGAGCCGTGGAGATGGGATGAAGATGTTTGCCATCTCCCAGCCTGAGGCAGTCCTTAGCTTGGGTTGGCCAAGTTCTATCATGCGACCATTCCTTCCTGGACCTGGCTGAAAGGGTGGAGGTGGGCATCTGACCTGAAGGCCACCAATCTGTGGACTCACCACATGTTCTGTCAGGTGGCTTAGCCCGAAGGGCTGATCTAGACCAGCTGGATGGGAGACTAGCTGAGCCAATCAGATTCACTTTCTCTCAAGAATTTAATCTGAATGGTCCATCTGGAGCAGAAGCATGCAGGACTCCAAAGAGAAGCAGAGACAGAGAGAGAGAGAGCGGCAGCTAAGTTAAGGGTGGAACACTAGAGCAAAGGACAATAAACTCTTGTAATTACTGCAGCTGACAGTTAACCCACAAAGGACTGCTTGGACTTTGAATGTCCTTCCAGTTGCAGAAGTAGAGTCCAGGCGCATGAGGTCAGACCACATAGCTGCACCTGAGTTCACCTGTGGTTCTTGTTTCCCTCATTGCTCCTGATTTTCTACAACAACCTTTATCACCTGAGGTAACCTGGGTGTGTCTCTGTTTCTTGCAACAAAAAAACAACATAGCACCAAAGGTGGCTAAAGCAATACTCCCCTAAGCTTCCCCCACCAGCTGATTGTGCGCATGGGAGAATTTGGGCCCAGAGAAGCCCACGATTAGCCACTGAATTAGTGGCACAGCTGAGGCTTGAAACCAGGTCACCTTCATTGAGAAGAAAGGTCCAAATTTAGGTGCCCCCAAGAACTTACAGGCATGGTTTTGTAGAGAAGGAGTAAAGTCCAAGGTGAGCCACGCATTAGCAACAGCAGTCACCTCTGGCTCTAGATCTAGTTGCTCTGAAATGCCACATTCATTAGAATATGTCCTCCAATCCCCACCCACTCTCAGCTGTATGCAGAGGGACTTCTTCCCTGGCAGAGCACTGCGGGGAGCACTGACCTCACCTCTCTGTGAGAACCCTACCGCAGATGGTGTGTACAAGGCATAGCAGTGTGTGAATGATGCTCACATACTCTTCTGAATGTGAATTATGAGTGTGTGTGCCTGCAGGTACCTCTGTGTCCACATGGAAAATCCATAAAGCCTGAAGCATTAGGAACCTGTCATATGCTTCCTTGCTTTAAGGTAGCGAGTGCTTGAGTCTTCAGCTGAGTGTTGAGTGCAGCCCACAACACCTTCTAGGTATCTCCAAAGCAACTGCCTCTCATTCTCTTTGAGGACAATTTCAAACTTTTACAAATCTCATAAGAACCCTCTGCTGGCACTTCCTGCTTCCCTCTCAAGGAATGACCCCAACTTTGACTTCACGTAAAGAATAGAGGCCATTCTGTGGAAATATCTAAACTTTCTACCCACACCCACAGATATAGTTGCCTTAGTTTCCAGTCCTTTCCTTCTTCCCTTCTTCCATGAGAGAAATATCCCAATGTTCTGGATAGTAACCATCACTTCCTTTTTTCTCTTCCTCAACATTCTTTTTTTGGGGGGTAATGCATGGTCAGGGAATTGAACCCGGGTCTCCCACATGGAAGGCGAGCATTCTACCACTGAACCACCTGTGTACCCTTCCCTCAACATTCTTAAAGGCCTAAAATGCCAAGTTGCATTTCCAATTCCCTGGCAGACATTAATCTTTGGAATTTCTGAATGAAAAAGAAATCAGAACTCCTGGGAATTCTCAGGAATTAACAAAAATCATAAGTTATTCTTAAAATACCTTCAACATGTTTCCTATACAAAAAAAATTGTTTAACGTGGGATATGACTCCCAGGGGTGTGGACCTTCCTGGCAATGTGGGACAGAAATCCTAGAATGAGCTGAGACAGCATCAAAGGATTGAGAAAAACCCTAGAATGAGCTGAGACTTAGTATCAAGGGATTGAGAAAACCTTCTTGACCAAAAGTGGGAAGAGTGAAATGAGACAAAATAAAGTGTCAATGCCTGAGAGATTCCAAACAGAGTCAAGACATTATCCTGGAGGTTATTCTTACACATTAAGCAGATATCACCTTGTTATTCAGGATATAATGGAGAGGCTGGAGGGAACTGCCTGAAAATGTAGAGCTGTCTTCCAGTAGCCACGTTTCTTGATGATGATTGAATAATTATAGAGCTTTCACAATGTGACTATGTGATTGTGAAAACCTTGTGTCTGATGCTCCTTTTATCTACCTTGTCAATAGATGAGTAGAACATATGGAATAAAAATAAATAATAGGGGGAACAAATGTTAAAATAAATTTAGTTTGAAATGCTAGTGATCAATGAAAGCGAGGGGCAAGGGGTATGGTATGTACAATCTTTTTTTTTCAGTTTTCATTCTATTTCTTTTTCTGTTGTCTTTTTATTTCTTTTTCTGAATTGATGCAAATGTTCTAAGAAATGATGAATATGTGACTAAGTGATGATATTGTGAATTACTGATTATATATGTGGAATGGAACGATCACACGTTAATGTTTTAGTATGTTTGTTGTTAAATTTTCTAAATTAATAAATAAATTTTAAAACATTGTTTAATAAATAAGAAATATGAAATTTGGTAGTATTATAAAAGTTTTTATATTTGGAATATTTATAAAGCATTGTACTTTGGAAGTATTTATAAGGAACTATAGTTTATACCAAGTATTCAAATACTGGAAAACACCGTGAACATTAAAGAGTAATATTTGAATAACATAACATCTGGATCTCCCAGCAAGATTAATAGCACCTGACAGAATCACCAGTGGAAATTGCCAGTATTAATTTAGCAGTTTATTATATTGTAGCACTTATTTAAAACTAAAGGAAAGTACCCGTAATTTTTCAAATGTTGAACCAATTGATTTTTGATGTCATTGAAAGATCTTGTAGTCTATGAGCCACTGTTTGGTGGCTTAACTGATGATATCATAATTAGTAAAATATCATAATTTTCTAACAAAATTTCCATTTTTAAAATAAAAATATCAACTTGACCAAGTGATGATGCCCACTTGTCTGGTCAAGCAAACACTGCCCTGACCATTGCTGCAAGGGTATTTCATGACGGATGGATAAACCAGAAGGCTGGGGTATTAAATCATTAGTCAGTTGATTGCAGCTGTGGCTGATTACATCCGCAACCAACTAAGGGCATCTCTCCCACAAAAGAAGATAATTCAATCAGTTGGGGACTTAAGGGAGAAGACAGACTCTTTCACTGCTTCTTCAGCCAGTGAGCCTCTCCTGAGGTGTTCTTTGAACTCCTTCATCAGAGCTGCCAGCTTCACAGCCTGTCCTATGGATTTTGGACTCTTTCATTCCCACGGTTGTGGAAACACCTCTATACATCTCATATTTGCAGATTTCTCCCACTGGTTCTGTTCCTCTAGAGAACCCTGGCTAATGCAACTATAGATGGACTGTATGGTGCATGAAGATATCTCAATAAAATATATATATATTTTTAATGTTGTGCATCTAAAAAATAATAATAATAATAATTATCTTTTACCCTCTCTCTATCTAAATTGTATGTGTTTGCAAGAATTCAATCCGTTTTGTAGCTGGCCAAAGTTGCAAGCAGGGATACTGTTAAAAAAAAGTTTAAAATTTTTGTGTTGAATATTTAGTTCTGATTTCAGGTGACTAATATCACTGATTCTTTTTTTTAATGTAATTTTATTGAGATATTTTATATATTCACATACCATATAATCATCTAAAGTGTACAATTCATCCTCATATAGCTGTGCATTCATCACAATTGATTTTTTAATATTTTCATTACTCCAAAAAAATAAAAATAAAAATAAAAGTAGAAAAAAAGAACACCCAAAACATCCCAATAATAGAAGGAGGGCGACCTACTGTTTATTTATTTTTGTCTTTATTTTTCCTTACTCATCTGTCCATACACTGGATAAAGGGAGTATCAGTCGCACAGTCACACCTTAAAAGCTCTGTAGTTATTCAATTATCTTCAAGAATCAACAGTTTCAGGTGTTTCCCTCTAGCTACTCCAATATACCAAAGATTGAAAAGGTATATAAGAATTACCTCCAGAATGGCTTCTTGACTGTATTTGAAATCTCTCAGCCACTGAAACTTTGTTTTATCTCATTTCTCTTCCCCCTTTTGGCCAAGAAGGCTTACTCAATCCCACGATGCCAGGGCCAGGCTCACCACCAAGAGTCAGGATCCCCATTGCCAAGGAAATTTACTCCCCTGGGAGTCATGTCCCACGTACGGAAGAGGGTGATGAGTTCACCCATGGAGTTGGTTAGAGAGAGAGAGGCCACATCTCAGCAACAAAAGAGGTTCTCTGGGGGTGACTCTTTGGCATAATCATAAGTGGGCTTAACTTCTTCTGTGCAGGAATAAGTTTCATAAGGGCAAGCCCTAAAATCAAGGGCCTGGCCCATTAAATTGGCAGTCCCCAAAGACTGCAAGAATATCAGGTCTTCCCCAGGTGGGGAAGTTTAATATTTCTATCTTTTCCCCCAGTCCCTCAAGGGAACTTTGCAAATACTTTTTAATCTTCTGCCCAGATGATGCTAGGATATATCTGGGCATCACACCAACCTGTACAAACCAATAAGGTCTCACTCCGTATTCAAGGTTCTATGTAGTTATGGTGTTCAAATAAGCAGACCATATAAGTTAAATTAGGTATTATGTTACTGAAAATATAAATTTTGCACCAAATAAACATCTTTACCTTTGGTCTCATACAGAAGTTGAAATTTTAAAATATAGTCAATATCATCCTTTCCCCATTAGTCTGATTTACCTTAGTCCTACCCAGATCAGCTTCATTCATATCTCTAATTGAAGTCTGATCACTTTTCAGTGTTTTTATCAGTTGCTTTGTGGAGTAATGCTGACTGTCATAGCTGCAGAACTGTAGCTCTGAGCCTCGGGTATCACACAGATATCCGAAGTTCTAGGGAATGACCAGGTTATACACAAAGAGCTCAGCATCTCAGAATTTAGAAATAACAGCTACAACTCCTGAAGAACTTTCAATCTAGGATCCTTTACAAGGCTTCACCTGATAATATATGCTCTCAAATTCAATTCTCAGAGTTTGTACATTCTTTTTTTTTTTTAACTTTTTTTATTAATTAAAAAAATTAACAAACAAAACATTAAGATATCATTCCATTCTACATATACAATCACATCACATAGTTGCATATTCATCACTTCTTAGAACATTTGCATCAATTTAGAAAAAGAAATAAAAAGACAACAGAAAAAGAAATAAAATGATAACAGAGAAAAAAAAGATTATACATACCATACCCCTTACCGCTCGCTTTCATTTACCACTAGCATTTCAAACTAAATTTATTTTAACATTTGTTCCCCCTATTATTTATTTTTATTCCATATGTTCTACTCTTCTGTTGATATAGTAGCTAAAAGGAGCATCAGACACAAAGGTTTTCACATTCACAGAGTCTCATTGTGAAAGCTGTATCATTGTTCAATCATCATCAAGAAACATGGCTACTGGAACACAGCTCCACATTTTCAGGCAGTTCCCTCCAGCCTCTCTGCTACATCTTGAACAACAAGGTGATATCTACTTAATGCATAAGAATAACCGCCAGGATAACCTCTCAAGTCTGTTTGGAATCTCTCAGCCATTGAACCTTAGTCTCATTTCACTCTTCCCCCTTTGGTCGAGAAGGTTCTCTCAATCCCTTGATGTTAATTCTCAGCTCATTCTAGGGTTTTTCTCAGTCCCTTGATGCTGAGTCTCAGCTCATTCCAGGATCTCTGTCCCATGTTGCCAGGAAGGTCCACACCCCTGGGAGTCATGTCCCACACAGAGAAGGGGAGGGTGGTAAGACTGCTCGTCATGTTGGCTGGAGAGAGAGGCCACATCTGAGCAACAAAAGAGGCTCTCTTGGAGGTGATCCTTAGGCCTAAATTTTAAGTAGACTTGACATATCCTTTGTGGGGTTAAGTTTCATATGAACAACCCCCAAGACTGGGGGCTCAGCCTATAGCTTTGGTTGTCTACACTGCTTGTGAGAATATCAGGAATTCAACTTGAGGAAGTTGAATTTCTCCCCACTCTCACCATTCCCCGCAGGGGGCTTGCAAACACTTTTCTAGTCACTGATCAAATCACTCTGGGATTCATCGGGGCATCACTTTGGACAAACTAACAAAATCTCATGTCCTACCTGAGATTCCAAGTACTTACGACATTCAATCAAACTATCTACATGAGTTATATTAGGAAATGCTCTAGTCAAAATATAAATTTTGTAGCAAATAAACATTTTTTGCTTTAGTCTCACATATAAGGTGACATTTTAAAGTATTAATTATCATCTATTTTCAGCACCCTGCAATAATGACATTCCTTTGTTCTTCCTCATGCAAAAACATTTTTAAAATTTGTACATTGTACATTTCACTATTATTATACATGCTAGGCATTCCTAGGTTATACCATCTCGATCTTTACCATCTATCTTTCTTTCTTATTTCATTTATGTCCCCAGCCCTCCTCCCTCTATCATTCTCACATGCAGCTTCATTCAGTGTTTTAACATAATTACATTATAGTTAGGTAGTATTGTGCTGTCCATTTCTGAGTTTTTATATTCAGTCCTGTTGCACAATCTGTATCCTTTCAGCTCCAATTATCCAATATCTCACCCTATTTCTATCTCCTGATGGTCTCTGTTACCAAGGAAATATTCCAAGTTTATTCACTAATGTCAGTTCATATCAGTGAGACCATACAGTATTTGTCCTTTTGTTCCTGGCTAATCACACTCAGCATAATGTCCTTAAGGTCCATTCATGTTGTTACATACTTCATAACTTTATTCTGTCTTACAGCTGCATAATATTCCATCTTATGTAAATGTCACAGATTGTTTAGTCAGCTGTCTGTTGATGGACATTTTGGCTGTTTCCATCTCTTGGTAATTGTTAATAATGCTGCTATAAACATTGATGTGTAAAATGTCCATTTGTGTCCTTGGCCTCATGTCCTTTGAGTAGAGACAGCATATAGATGGGTCCTGTTTTTTAATCCATTCTGCCAGACTATGTCTTTTGACTGGAGAGTTTAATCCATTAACATTCAGTGTTATTACTGCATGGGTAGTACTTTCTTCTGCTATTTTGCCTTCTGGATTTTATATGTCATATCTAATTTTCCTTCTTTTTACCTTTACTCATAGTCTTCCTTTCTACACTCTTCTCCACACCTCTCTCTTCTGTCTTCGTATCTGTCTCTAGTATTCCCTTTAGTATTTCTTGCAGAGCTTGTCTATGGGTCACAAATTCTCTCAGTGATTTTTTGTCTGAAAATGTTTTAATTTTTCCCTCATTTTTGAAGGACAGTTTTGCTGGATATAGAATTCTTGGTTGGCAGTTTTTCTCTTTTAATAATTTAAATATATTATCCCACTGTCTTCTCGCCTCCATGGTTTCTGCTGAGAGATCTGCGCATAGTCTTATTGGGCTTCCCTTGTATGTGATGGGTTGCTTTTCTCTTGCTGCTTTCAAGATCCTCTCTTTCTCTTTGACCTCTGACATTCTGATTATTAAATGACTTGGAGTATGTCTATTTGGATCTATTCTCTTTGGGGTACGCTGCACTTCTTGGATCTGTAATTTTAAGTCTTTCATAAGAGTTGGGAAATTTTCAGTGATAATTTCCTCCATTAGTTTTTCTCCTCCTTTTCCCTTCTCTTCTCCTTCTGGGACACCCACAACACGTATATTCATGCACTTCATATTGTCTTTCCATTCCCTGAGTCCCTGCTCATATTTTTCCATTGTTTTTCCTATAGTTTCTGTTTCTTGTCGGATTTCAGATGTTCCATCCTCCAGTTTTGAAATCCTATGTTCTGTCTCTCGAAATCTACCATTGTAGGTTTCCATTGTTTTTTTCATCTCTTCTACTGTGTCTTTCATTCCCATAAGTTCTGTGATTTCTTTTTTCAGACTTTCAGTTTCTTCTTTTTGTTCTTTCCTTGCCTTCTTTATATCCTCCCTCAATTCATTGATTTGGTTTTTGATGAGGTTTTCCATGTCTGTTCGTACATTCTGAATTAATTGTTTCAGCTCCTGTATGTCATTTGAATTGTTGGTTTGTTCCTTTGATTGGGCCATATCTTCAATTTTCTTAGTGTGATTTGTTATTTTTTGCTGGTGTCTAGGCATTTAATTACCTTAATTAGTTTATTCTGGAGGTTGCTTTCACTTCTTTTATCTAGGGTTTTCTTGCTGGATGAATTTGTTGTCTATCTGTTCTTTGACATTCTGTTCAGCTTTATCTGGATCTTTAGCTTAAGTTTTGTTTAACAGAGGAGAATTTTTCAGTTCTTGTTTTCTTGTTTCTTGCCCTGCTTGTATGGTGCCTTTCCCCCACACACACTTAGGAGGATCTACTTAGATATTATAGACCCTAGCCAGATTTTCCCAGACCAAACTGGCCTCCTGTCAGGAGGAAAGAGTCACCTGTGTCGGTTTTCCCTGAGGTGAGACCCAGCAGGTTGAAAGACTTTCCTGTGAAGTCTCTGGACTCTCTTTTTCTTATCCTGCCCAGTATGTGGTGCTTGTCTGACTGCAGGTCCCACCAGCATAAGATGATGCGGTACCTTTAACTTTGGCAGACTCACCCTGCTGGGGGTGTGGTGGAGACAGAGGAGAGGTTGTAGGCTGGTTTTAATGGCTTCAAATTACCAAGCCCTGGTTTCTGAATTCCTTGATGGAGGGATTCCACCTGAGTTGGGCTTCACCCCTCCCCTGGGGAAGGCACAGGCTCCAGACAAGCCCCCAAAAGAGCTCACTTCTGCCTATGTCTGGGGCAGTTGCAGCCTGAAAAGTCCTGCTGCTGTATCCAGAGGCAGTAAAGACTTTATAGATACACAGCCACAAAAACCTCTGTTTCCTTCTTTTTTTTCCCCCCTTTTTCTGTCAGTCCTGCCCCCTTGGCACTGGGGCAAAAATGAGCAACCTCCGCTTTGATCAGGTTCACCTAAGCTGGGGGCCTATTTCTAGTAGTCAGAATTTGTTAATTAGTTCCACAATTGGTGTTTGATTGTGCCCAGTCTCTGCTGCTGGTAAAGTCCTTTCCTTTCCCCTCTGGAAAGCAGCCTGTGGGGAAGGGGCACTGGCTGCTGCAGCTTTGGGAACTCATGGTTTGGGGGGTGCTCGCAGCCGGTCCAGCTGGTCCAGACTGGGGTACGCTGTGTGTCTGGTCACTGATGTGGCCCCAGGAGCTGTTCTGTACTGTTTCTGGTTATTTAGTAGTTGTTCTGGAGGACGAACTAAAACACGCACATTGTTAAGCCGCCATCTTGACCCGGAAGTGAGAGTTTGTACATTCTTGTTAGTACATATTAATGAGGTATTATAATATTTGTATTTCTGTTTCTGGCTTATGTCATTCAACATACAGTCCTCAAGGTTCATTTATCTAGTTACATGTCTCAAAGCTTTATTCTTTCTTGCAGCCACTCAATTGTCCATTGTATGTATACACCACAGTACCCCTTCCATTTCTCAGTTGATGTACCTGTAGGTCACCTTCATCCATTGCAAAACACTGCCACCATAAACTCTAGTGTGCAAATGTCCATTCCTGTCCCCACTCAGTTCCTGTAAGTATACACCTAACTATGGGATTGCGGGATCATTCAGCAACCCCTCCCTAGCCTCCACACTGCCCTCCAAAGGGGCTGCACCACTCTACTTCCCTACCATCAATGAGTAGGTACATTTCTCTCTCTCCACATTTTCTCTAGCACCTGTACTTCTCTGTTCATTTTTAAACAGTTTTTTTTTTTCACACATCATGTAATCCAACCTAGGTAAAAAGTAAGTGGTTCCCGGTATAATCACATAGCCATGCCTACACCACCACAATCTATATGAGGACATTTCCAATTCTCTGCAAAGAATCCCCTCCCCCTCCCCCATACACCCTGCTTATGACATTTAGCTTTGGCATTTTGCCTTTGTTACATTCGATGGAAGCTTATTACCTTATTACTGTTAACTATAGACTGTAGTTTGCATGATTGTATTTCTGACACCTTGTGATGTTGACATTCATTTGTTCTCTCCCATGCAAAAACATTCTTGTATTCATACATTTAATCACCATCATTGTCCACACTAGGCATCACTTATCCTGTCCCAGGCCTTATCATCTATTATTCCTTCTGGTGCCATACGTGCCCCAGCCCTCCTCCCTCAACCATACTCACATTCAGCTTCATTCAGTGTGCTAACAATATTGTGCTACTATCAGATAGTATTGTGCGATCCATTTCCGGATCTTTAAACCTAGTCCTGTTGAACATTCTATATTCCTTCAGCATCAAATGCCCAATCTGTACCTTTTTTCTATTGCCTGATAACCTGTGTTCTTACCTTTAACTCTCAAACTTTACTCACTAATGTTAACTCATGTTAGTGAGACCATACAGTAGTTGTCATTTTGTTTCTGGCTTATTCCACTCAAGATAATGTCCTCAAGGTTCATCCATGCTGTTACATGTTTCATGATTTTATTCTGTCTTACTGTTGTGTAATATGCCGTCATATGTATATACCATAGTTTGTTTAGCCACTCACCTGTTTATGGACAATGGGCTGTTTTCATCTCTTGGCAATTGTGAATAATGCCGCTATAAACATCACTGCATATATGTCCGTTTATGTCCTTGCCTTCATTCTTCCAAATATATGCCTAGTAAGGGGATTGCTTGATCATATGTTAATTCTATACCTAACTTCCTGAGGAACTGCTAACTGCCTTCCAGAGTGGTTGCACCATTCTACATTCCCACCAACAGTGAATAAATGGGCCCTTTTTACCCACATCTTCTCCAGCACTTACAGTTTTCTGTTTTTTTTATAATGGTCATTCTAATAAGTATGAGATGATTTTCACTATAGTTTTCATTTGTATTTCCCTAATAGCCAGTGACGGTGAGCATCTTTTCTTGTTTTTGACCCCCATTTGTATTTCTTCTTCTGAAAAATGTCTGTCCATGTGTTTTGCTAATTTTTTAATTGGGTTGCTTGTCTTTTTTGTTGTTGAGTTTAGAATCTTTTTACATATCCTGGATATTAACTCCTTATCTGGCATGTGGTTTCCAAATATTGTCTCCCACTGCATAGGCTGCCCGTTTACTTTCCTGACAAAGTTCTCTTGTGCACAAAAGTGTTTAATTTTGAGGAAATCCCATTTATCTATTTCTTTTTTCATTGCTCTTGCTTTGGGTATAAGAACTAGGAAACCACCTCCTATCATAAGATCTGTAAGATATTTCCCTAAATTTACTTCAAAAATTTTTATGGTATTAGCTCTAATGTTTATGTCTTTGATCCATTTTGAGTTAATTTTTATAAGGTGTGAGATATGAGTCCTATTTCAGTCTTCTGGATATTGTTATCCAGTTCTCCAAACAACAGGAGAGGTGAACAGAAGAGGTTGCTCTGTCCCGGTTGAATTGGCTTGACCACCTTATCAAAAGATCAATTGTCCATAGCTTGAGAGGGTCTATTTCTGAACACTCAGTTGGATTCCACTGGTCAGTATATCTATCTTTATGCCAGTACCATTCTGTTTTGTCTATTGTAGCTTTGTAAAGCCAGGTAGTGGGAGCCCTCCCACTTTATTCCTCTTTCTCAGTATACTTTGAGCCATTCAGGACACTCTGCCCTTCCAAATAAATTTGATTATTGGTTTTTCTATTTCCATAAAGTAAGTTCTTGGGATGTTAATTGGGATTGCATTGAATCTATAAATCAGTTTGGGTAGACTTGACATCTTAGCTATATTTAGTCTTCCAATCCATGAACTTGGTCTGTCCTTCCATTTATTTAGACCTTCTTTGATTTCTTTTAGCAATTTCTTGTAGTTTTCTGTGTATAGGTCTACTGTGACCTTGGTTAAATTTATCCTTAAATGTTTGATTTTTTGGTTGCTATTATAAGTGGAATTTTTTTTTCTTGATTTCCTCCTCAGATTGCTCATTACAAGTATATAAGAACAGTACTGATTTGGGTGTTCATCTTGTACTTTGTCACTTTGCTGTACTCATTTATTAGCTCTGGCAGCTTTGCTGTAGAGTTTTCATGATTTTCTACATATTGTATCATGTCATCTGCAAATGGTGAAAGTTTTACTTCTTCCTTTCCAATTTGGATACTTTTTTTTTCTTGTCTAATTGCTATAGCTAGGGCTTCCATCACAATGTTGAATCACAGTGGTGACAGCAGACATCCTTGTCTTGTTCCTCATCTCAGAGGGAAAGCTTTCAGTCTTTGCCCATTTAGTATGATGTTAGCTGAGGATTTTTTCATATATTACCTTTATCATGTTGAGGAAGTTTCCTTCTATTTCTATCTTTTGATATGTTTTCATCTGAAAAGGATGTTGAATTTTGTCACATGCCTTTTCTGCATCAATCGAGATGATCATGTGTTTTTCTCTTTTAATTTATTGATATGGTTACATTACATTACATTAATTGATTTTCTTTGTTGAACCAGACCTGCATAGCTAGAATAAATCCTTCTTGGTTGTGGTGTATAACTCTTTTAAGGTGCTGCTGGATTCAATTTGTGAGTATTTTGTTGAGGATTTTTGCATCTATATTCATTAAGAAGATTGATCTGTAATTTTCTTTTCTTGTAGTATCTTTGTCTGGATTTGGTATTAGGATGATGTTGGCTTCATAGAGTGAGTTAGGTTGCTTTCCCTCTTCAAGTTTTTTGAGGAGTTTGAGCATTATTGGTTCTAATCCTTTCTTGAATGCTTGATAGAATTCACATGTGAAACTATCTAGTCCTGGACTTTTCTTTTTTGGGGGAGCTTCTTGATGACTAATTCAGTCTCTTGTGATTGTTTTGTTGAGGTCATCTATTTCTTCTCAAGTTGATGTTGGTTGTTATGCTTTTCTAGGAAGTTGTCCATTTTGTCTATATTGTCTAGTTTTGATTAGCATATAGTTGCTCATAGTATCCTCTCATTATCTCCTTTATTTTGGTGGCATCAGCAGTTATGTCCCCTCTTCAATTTCTGATTTTATTTATTTGCGTCTTCTCTCTCTCTCTCTCTCTCTCTCCTTTTTGTCAGCCTAGCTAAGGGTCCATCAATTTTATTGATTTCTTCAAAGATCCAACTTCTGGTTTTGTTGATTCTCTCTATTGCTTTTATGCTCTCAATTTCATTTATTTCTGCTCTAATCTTTGTTATTTATTCCCTTCTGTTTGAGTTGGGATTGGTTTGCTGTTCTTTCTCTAGTGCCTCCAGGTGAACAGTTAATCCTTGATTTTTTCTCTTTCTTCTTTTTTAATATAGGCATTTAGGACAATAAATTTCCCTCCAGTACCATCTTTGCTGCATTCCACAAATTCTGATATGTTGTGTTTTCATTTTCATTTGCCTCCAGTTTTCTATTGATATTTACTAGTGACTCTTGTAATTTCTTCCTTAAGAGTGTGTTGTTAGCCTCCATATATTTATGAATTTTCTGGCCTTCCATGTGTTATTGATTTCCAACTTCATTCCATTATGATCTGAGAAAGTGTTTTGTGTGATTTAAATCTTTTTAAATTTACTGAAATTTTGTGACCCAACATGCGGTCTATCTTTGAGAATGATCCATAAGCACTTGAGAAAAATGTGTATCCTGTTGTTGTGGGATGTAATGTTCTGTAAATGTTTGTTAAGTCTGGTTCATATATCATATTATTCAAAACCTGTTTTCTTATTGACCCTCTGTCTAAATCTTTTATCCATTGATGATAATAGTGTATTGAAGTTTCCAGTTAATATTGTAGAGGCATCTATTTCTCCCTTCAGTGTCGTCAGTGTCTGCCTCAAATATCTCTGGCTCAGTGCATAAATACTTATGATTATTATGCCTTCTTGATGAATTGTTCTTTTTAGTAATATATAGTGTCCTTCTTTGTCTCTTTTAATTGTTTTACATTTGAAGTCTAATTTGTTGCATATTAGCATAGCTATCCCTACTCTTTCCTGGTTGTTATTTGCATGGAATATCTTCTTCTGACCTTTCACTTTCAATCTGCTCTAGTCCTTGGCCTAGAGTGAGTCTCTTATAGACACCATATAGATGGGTCCTGTTTTAAATCCATTCTATCAGTCTATATCTTTTGATTGGGTAGTTTAATTTACTAACATCTAATATTATTACCGTGAAGGTAGTACTTTCTTCTATCATTTTGTCTTTTGGATTTTATATACTATATCTTATTTTTTTTCTCTTTTTACCCTTACTGCTAGCTTCATTTCTACACTTCAGACCTCTCTCTCCTATCTGTTCTTATATGCCTGTGGTGCTCCCTTTAGTATTTTTTGTAGAGCCAATCTCTTAGTCACAAAGTCTCTCAGTCACAAAGTCTCCCAGTGACTATTGTTTGAAAATATTTTTAACTTTCCCTCATTTTGGAAGGACAGTTTTGCCAGGTATAAAATTCTTGGTTGACAGTTTCTGTCTTTCAGAATCTTAAATACATCATACCACTGCCTTTCTGCCTCCATAGTTTCTGCTGAGAAATCCATACATAGTCTTATCGAGCTTCCCTTGTATGTGATGGATCACTTTTCTCTTGTTTTCAAAATTCTTTGTCTTTAACATTTGACAATCTGATTATTAAGTGTCTTGGAGTAGGTCTGTGGATCTATTCTGTTTGGAGTATGCTGTGCTTCTCGGATCTGTAATTTTATGTTTTTCATAAGAGACAGAAATTTTTCAGTGATTATTTCCTTCATTATTTTTTCTGCCCTTTTTCCCTCTTTCTCCTTCTGGGATAGCCATAACATGTATATTTGCATGCTTCATGTTGTCATTTAATTCCCTTGGACACTTCTCATATTTTTTCATTCTTTCCCCTATCCTTTTATGTGTAGGATTTCAGATGTCCTGTCCTCTAGTTCACAAATCTTTTCTTCTGCCTCTTCAAATCTGTCCTGGTAAGTCTCCATTGTATTTTTCATCTCCTCGATTATGCCCTTCATCCCCATAAGTTCAGCCATTTGTTTTTTCAAGTTTTTGATTTCTTCTTTATGGTTGCCTACAGTCTTTATATCCTTCATCTCTTTTGCCATAATCTCCCTCAACTCACTGATTTGATTTTTGACTTGATTTATCATGTTTGATTGAACATTAATTAGTTGTTTCAAATCCTGTATCTCATTTGAATTGTTAATTTGTCCCTTTGACTGGGCCATATCTTTGTTTTTCCTATTATGACTTGTATTTTTTGTTGGTGTCTCAGTATCCAATTTTCTTGATCAGTTTATTTTGGAGGTCTTTTTACCTTTTTTTTACTTAGGGTTTTCTTATTAGCTGGCTTTGTTCTCTTTCTATTTTTTGGCAATAAGTTCCACTTATTCTAGATATCTTATAAATAGCTTCTATTTAAATCTTCAGAATTTTTCACCTCTCATTTTCTAGTTCTTGCCCTGCCTGAATCGAATCTTTTTTTTGGGGGGTGCTTTCCCCAGATATCATTGACCCCAGTTAGATTTTCCCAGACAAGACAGGCTCAGGTCTCAAGAGGAAGATTAAATCAGTATCAAGTTTACCTGGGGAAAAGACCCAGAAGGTTGTTAGAGATTCCTTGGAACCATCTAGATTCTGCGCTTTCCTATCCTTTCCAGCAGGTGGTATTTGTCCACCTTCACTCCCCACCCATGTAAAGTGATGTGGTACCTTTAATTCTAAGCTGCAGTTGCCAGGGGCCTGGTTGAGACAAAGGCTGAGGTCAAAGGCAGGCTTGGGGCTGAGCCCCTGGGGTCTGAATTCTCTGATTGAGGGCTGTCATCTGAGCTGGGCCCTGCCCCCTTTTCCTGGAATGATAAGCCTTTTAGGGAATTATCTCCTCACCTGATTTATTACTTTGTCTATCTTAACTCCACCCTTGCCTAGACCAATGCTGAGAGTTGAAAATGCCTGAGGCTTTCTCTAATGAGCTACTTAGAATAGTTAAAAAAGAAACAGAAAGAAATCCCTTTACAGAGCCAGTCTCCAGGCCCCAAGGTTTGCCTGCAAAAAGTTAGAATTGGTATACCTGGTTCTATGTGCCTTAGGGCACAGCCTTTTTCCAGTATTCTGAGCTGGGCCAACTCCAAATGTCTCTTGTTTGTTGTTTTTTTCCATCAGCCACACCTCCTGTCTACCGGGAGCAACCTCAGGATTCCTTTCCTACCTCTCTCAGTTTATCTGTGCTTATAGCTTGTATTCAGCCATTCCAATTTGTTAATTAAAATTTCAATTGGAACTTGGCTGGACTTCCCTCCCTTGCTCCCAGCAGAGACCTCTTTTCCCCACAGGGAAGTGTTTCCAACTAAGCCTGCCATGCCAGTGGGGGAGGGGTACCAGCTTCCTGATTTGAGGAGCTTTACTTGCAGTTCTGTGGAGTGATCTTGGCCCTCTACCCATTCCAATCTGGTGTATGAGGTGTGTCCAGTCACAGATGTCCCCCAAACTGCTGTTCCAGACAGTTCCTGGCTATTTACTAGCTGCTCTAGAGGACGAACTAAATTCTACACATCCCTATGCCACCATCTTACCCCATCTCAATCCACTGTTAAGAGGAAACTATCAAATCCATTATGAATTTGCTGAAAATGTCTCTTAATAATGTCCATTTTATTATCTTGAAAATATTTTCACATGACAAACAGCTGTTTTGTTTTTCTCTGCCTCAGCAAATTGCAATTGTCATTCCCTGTCTCTATCTTGATCTCTTATTTCTGCTTCTCTCGTGATGTGAAGTTCCTTCTCTAAAACCAATTACTCTAGCTATGTGGGAACATGGTCACTGGCAACTCACTTTCCAAGACAAAAAAAAAAAAAAGGCTCTTCTCTGCCAGCTCCAGTTTGAAAAATTTCAGAGCAGGACTCATTGGCTTTCTTGCAACAGTTACTCATCCTTGCTACTCATCCTTGCAGCAGTCACAAGGTGGGGGAGACGGGATGCTTAGATCGGTATATCATGTCTAGTCTCAAGGCCAAGAGGGTAGGGTCACCAGTGAAAGAGATGGAAGCCCAGAGAGAAGGCCCCTAATCCACCCAGGAAAGAGGAAGTAAGATCAGGAAGTCATTTATAGAGGAGGCAATCCTTTAGCTGAGTCTAAAATAATGAATAAGATATAACCAGTCCAAGTAAGGAAAAGGAGAGGGAATTGGGGAGTAAGGAATTCCAGGGAAAGGGAAAAGATGAGAAAAAGCACAATGGCAAGAGAAAGCATAGTGTGAAGTGATAGCTTCAAGGTACTAGACTGTGAGTTCCTGACAGCAGGGACTGTGTCTTAACATACTTTAAAGGTCTGCTTGGTCCATTCAAGAGTCTCCCTACCTGTCAGCTGAATTGTGGTTGATAAGCAGTTGGCAACATTTTGTAAGTTAGCCAGTGTCAGACAGGGACCCAAAGGGATCCTTCCACATCCTCTGAAAGCACATGCCAGGGCTCCAGGTGAACTAAATTGAATACCAGAAAATAACTTGTTCCTCATTTTCTCTGTATACATTTGTTCTAGTTTGCTAGCTGTCGGAATGCAATATACCAGAAATGGAATGGCTTTTTAAAAGGGGAATTTAATAAGTTGCAAGTTTACAGTTCTAAGGCCGAGAAAATGTCCCAATTAAAACAAGTCTATAGAAATTTCCAATCAAAGGCATCCAAGGAAAGATACCTTGGTTCAAGAAGGCCGATGAAGTTTAGGGTTTCTCTCTAAAGTGAGAAGGCACATGGCAAACACAGTCAGGGCTTCTCTCTCCTCTGGAAGTGCGCATGGCGAGCACGATGTCATCTGCTAGCGTCTTCTCCTGGCTTCCTGTTCCATGAAGCTCCCCGGGAGGCGTTTTCCTTCTTCATCTCCAAAGGTCACTCGCTGGTGGACTCTCTGCTTCGTGGTGCTGCAGCATTCTCTACTCTCTCTGAATCTCTCTCCAAAATGTTTCCTCTTTTATAGGACTTTAGAAACTAATCAAGACCCACTCAAATGGGTGGAGACATGAGTTATATATGGACTCCGCAGTCCTCTGTATGTTTTTTCAATCTTTTCTTCTTTATTTTCCATCCCTTTGCTTTTTTGCTCACTTTCTGAGAGACTTCTTCACCTTCATTTTCCTACCCTTCTACTGATTTTTCATTTCCTACCCTTCTATTAATTTCTCATTGCTTTCATATTTTTAATTGACAAGAGCTTTTTTTTCTGTCTTTATGGTATTCTGTTTCTATTTCAAGGATGTACTCTCTCTGTAAGGCTATTAATGATTATTTTTTAGGTTTTATTCTCCTTGCATAGTCTCTTCCATCCCAGCTACTTTTTTCTTTCTGTTTGTTTGTTTGTTATGACATCTTTTAAATTAAAGACTACCTAATCATCCATTGCTATCTATCTATTCATTGCTATCTGAACCCCAATGTCTAGCTGGGAACTAGATATGGAACCCCAATATCAATATCTTCTGATATTGAACAGCCCCAGAGAATATTCTTCCAACCTGGGGGGTATAACCTGGTTCCCAGTGTTCGGGATGCTGAGTGGGGAAGGAAAATTGGTGGTCTCAACGTATGGTAGGTAAATAAGGTTTCACTTAATTATTCTATTTTCTGACCTCAATTTCACCTTGTCCTTCAATCCAGACCTTCTCTTTTATTGACTACTGAGAAACAGCCTCCAGTCTGCTGCAGAGAGCAGTCTCCCATGCCATGGAGGGGAGGAAGAGAGCCAGAGACCCAGCTAGATCCTACGGAGACTTCTAATGAATCCTTGTATGGTAGCTCTCCTTTACGCCCACATTCAGAGGTACCAGACACCACCGATTCTACAGTTTCTCAATATAAATCAGGAATTTATATTGGCTTCCCTTAAGACTGTTTTAGCATTCAGCTTTCTCAAGTCTAAGTCAGGTCCCACTCATCCATCTGCTCTCCAGCTTCTGAAAGTTTGCTGCCATTGACTCTTTTCCCACACTTTGTCCTTTGGGACTATGCCTTTTATTTATTTATTGTCTCTTCTTTAGTGATGCTTAGAGATGAAGTGGCAATTAATGTGTGCATTCAATCCTTCATTTTACATTTTAAAACTCCACCAACTAGTTCTTCTAAGTAGCAAGCTGCTCTACTGAATTTAAAATATTATTCAGTTAACAAATCCATATTTCACATACTTCAGGAAATACTACTTTTAGGAAAGAAAGGTGATCCCTGTGTTGATAGAGACCATTCATCATCAGTCAGGAGAACCAGTCAGTCTGCTTTTATTATGAAATTTTATGTTTTCATGTTTTTGAAGTTTTCAATCTCCAAGAATGATTAAAATTTCCATATCTGTATGTAGTACTGATATTTGTTTCAGAAATGTAAATTGGAAAATGACTGCTGTCTCTCTGGGGTGACCTGAGTCCAAACAATGGCATTTGCGTGGAAGTCTGCCAGGAATCCTTGGGGAGAGGTTTCCTTGATTCTAAAAAATAGACACAAGGAAGAGCCAGCTTCTGCTCTTCCTCTGAATGTTGCTGCTTCTGGATGTTACATCTTGGGCTGCTGTGGCCATCTGGTAGTCAGTGTGAGGATACAACCAAAACTGAGGGGAGTGGAGTAGAGGAATGAAAAAAACTGAGTCCTTGATGACTTTATTGGGCTTTTGATTGAACCAACCCTGGGGCGTTCCCCTCCTCTGAACTTATAGTTATATGAAATGATACATTTCCTTAGTCATTAAACCAATTTGAGTTGGCATCTTCTGTTGTTTGCAATGGAAAACACTCTACCATCATACACTGCCAATATACAAAGCCATATTTTTAAGCAGGAAGGCATTTTTTTTCAAAAATTATGTAGAGATATTGATTTATAGCCTCTGTTCAGATCATGAGAACAGACTCAATGAGAAATATTTTAATATACATACAAATATGAATAAACACATTACTTGGTGTTCAGGTGTGCCTAGAGGTTATTTTTCAAACTGGCATTTATTTCATTGTTCCGAGTCTCCCTTTCCATCAGGCAAAATTCTACATTTTTTTTTCTGTTTATTTGGGTCTCACCGAATAAAAAATATAGTAGGAAATGAACTGCTGGGAAATAAACCTTCAGAAGTAATTGGGATAGATGATTCTACTTTTTAAATTGCTTTTATCAGTTCTTTTGAGGTTCTCCTTGGAAGAGAATTTCTTCCATAGATTAATCCAAACAATTATTATTAGGGCTTTGAGAATGTGAATTATTCCGTGAAAGAGCAATATTATCATCTCTTATAACAAGCAGCTTTAGCAGAAAGTATCTGTAGGTTGGGATAAAAATTAGGTGAGAAAATATTTTAATACTAATATCATACCTTATTGCATGGTAGGTATGAACATAGGCCTGGAGAGGCAAGAGAATGGGTTCAAATCCTGGCTTTGTCATTTACTCACTGTGTGACTATGGATAAATTACTTAACTTCTCTGTGCCCCCAATCATCTTCTGCAAAATGACAGTAGTAATTATGCCTACCCCACAGGAATGATGGGATAATTAAATGTAGAGATATGTATAAAAACACCAGGACAAGTGCCTGGCACATGGCAAATACTCAAAAAGCATTAGCTGTTTATTATTATTATTATTTCTAACATGTATTGAGCAATTCTGGAGGTGCTTTCCCCTAATCAGTGCTTGGAGTGATGGGTATGCAGCTGGTTAGGTCAAAGAGACAGATACAGAGAGCTAGTTATGAATCTCACTCTTATCCTCCCCTACAACCTGAGGCATTCCTATCCCTACCTTTTCCATTTTCCCCAACATATAGTCATGGGCATCTCCAGAGGGGCCCTTGGCTTTACCCCAGGCCCTGAGATGGATTTTATACTCTCTTCAGTTTGGATCAGTTTCGTCCCTCCTCTACTGGAGAATCCAACACCTGTCCCAAATCTCCTGCCCGTTCTGAGACCACTTTCCATTCATTCCAAGAAATGCATCTCTACTTTGTTTCCATTCAAGACCCTTTTCTACCAGTCACACAAACTCATGGACAAAGGGGTCAGGAGAAAACAGGCCTCAATATTAAGAATCGGGCGGGGGAAGTGGGGGCCCTTGGAGGGCCAAAGACACTCTGGGCAAGGGGCTGCTTTAAGCATCGGGCAGCAGGAGGGTACACAGAGTTAAGACGCACCAATAACCATCACTTGGCCTAGAAATAAGAGCCTCGAGATGGTGGAGGTAAGGCCTTTGGGAGGACAGACAGAGAAAATTTCTGAACTGGTGACTTAGGCAAGGCTCCTGGAGGAGGATCTGACATCTGAGCTGTGTTGAAGAATGGGGCCTTGATATGCAGCAGTAGCGAGAGGCAAGAAGGAGACGGAAAAGCATAGCCAAGCCACAGTGTCCTTTGTTTTCCAGAATATGACTTGGAGAGTGAACCCTGTAGATGTACCTAGTCATAGTCATTCCTTCATTCCTTCATTATTCATTCATTCACTCTGGACTCTCTTTCCATGGCATGGAGCCACTTGACTTTATTTAACCCAGGATTGCTGCAGTTCAGCTCATGCGTCCTCCTTTCACTTTGAGTGAATGTCCCTCTTGCCTAACTATCCACTGTCTGCAGATCAATTATCAAAATGCAGAATGTGACTCCTGAAATTCCTAAATCTGTGGCCATCCCTTCCTCTAGGGCTATCCCCTACTTCCTTATACCTACTACCAGAGAGGAAGGGACTTGGTCACATTCAAGGTCCAACTCAAAGGCCACCTCCTATAAGAGAAAAAATGGCCATGTGATTTTATTGAACAACTTCTCTGTGCAGGCAACTTGCTGGACTCTTTCCTCCTTGGTCCTCCCACCACCACACTGAGGACTTCACATGGGCTATTGCACTGTATGACCTATGAATTTTGTGATGCCAACACAAGAACAGGGGTTCTGGCCACTCCTAAATGTCAAACCCCCATTCCTGGTGGGAGCAGCCACCAGGGCCTCCAGTTCACAGCTCATTTGCAAAGCTGCACTAACTTCTGGGTCCTAATTCACTGCAGGGTCAGGCCGTTTTGGGAGTCCAGCCAGCCACTTCCTGAGGATGTGTTATGGTGACTCATGACCAACCCCCATGGGAGGATAATCCAGGTTCCACTAGCCAAAATTTAACAATAGCAACAACATTTTAATCATCTCCTAGGAGTGGCAGACGTCACTGCCTCCAGGGGAAGAGGAGGTGTTCCACCCAGCTGCATCCTACAAGAGGCCTCCCCTCCTTTCCTCTCAGCTGGGTGGCAGAATCAGCAGGATGGGACTGAGGTGTGGGAGAAAGGTAGTTTCACATTTTCACAATCAGAAAATTTGAAAGGATGCTACAACTTGGCCATCCTCTGAGCCTCATGGCCCTTGTGTATAAAATAAGGGGTTAGACTATGTATTAGTCAATGTTCTCCAGAGAAACAGAACCAAGAAGATACAAATATATAAAGAGATTTATTATAATGAATTGGCTCATGCAACCATGGTGCATGGCAGTCCAATCTCCATAGGGCAGGCTAAAGCTGATAAAGATGATTTTGATGTCTTTAGGTCACATTCCCCATGGGAAGCTGATTGGCTGGAAATTCTAGCAACAGCCAAACTGGAAATTGAAGTTGGTTTTTAATATCTCCATCTGGATTGATGAGATTACCCATTTGTTGAGAACAATCTCTTTTATTGATTGTAGATGCAATCAACTGATTGTAGATGCAAATCCTACCAATGAATACCCTCACAGTGGTAAGCAGGCCAATGCTTGACCAAACACCTGGACCCCATAACCTAGCCAAGTTGACACATGAAATTAGTCATCAGAGACTGTATGATCCCTAAGTCTCCTTGAAACTCAAAAACTGCAGGGCTCTGAACATTTCAAAGGTTTTGTGCTACACTTGCAGTATTTCTACCTCTTCAGCATGAATTGAGCCTGGAAATTAAGACCATGGACCCCTAAGAGGAGTGGAGACTCTTCCAGGTTATTTCCCATTGACTGTATTCAAAGCTGTCCCAGCCAGGACAGCCTAATTTCTCTTATCAGTCATTTTCATGATGAAACTCAAGCAGGAATTGGGATTACTGGGAAAAGAAGGCCAGCCGAACCATACCTTCTGCAGGACGTTTGTCTTCATGCCCTAGATTTCATGGAAGACATCAGGTTACAGAAGATGATGGAAGGCAAGGATGTCTGGAAAAGCCACAATAACTCAAGGCAGAGTTTATACCAAGGGCCTGTGACCTCTTTGAAGAAACTCCCAGATCAGGATCTCCAATGTCAACATCTCTTCACAGTTCCATCTAGAATCTTCAAAACTAAATTCAGTTGCATACCCAATTCAAACCTGCTCATTCTCCTGTAGTTCCTACTTTAATGCCACTGCAGGAATCACCTACTGTCTTTTTGGGGGAGGGTAGGTGGCTGGGGGGGGGGGGGCTTCCTATCATCCAAACACTTATCCTATTTAGAGCCTAAGTATGAGCCTAGATTCATAAGTGTGAGACTGAAGGGACTAGACGTTTCTACATCTAAGCCCTAATACCTGGGACATGTGCACGTGACTTAGGCATTGCCATTTAGAGCAACTGAATGGGATTTTGATTATTGAGAGGGACACAAAGACTAGAGATTATCACAGAACCAATAAAGGAGGGTAAGTTGGCAATTGTTCAATAGTAGAGATGTTTTGGCTATACCTGATCAGGCTGCTCTTGTCCTGTGACCTTGGTCCCAGCAGCAACTGGTACTACCTAGAATTTGGTTGTCCAGTCTTCCCACTAATTCAGTAAACTGTAACAAATATACATATAATAAATTCCTTTTCTACTTATTAGATCCAGAGTCCCTTTGTGTCATTTGTAACCAAGAGTGCTGGCTGGTACACTCACCATCCCTGAGTCAACAAGTCAAGAAATTCTTCGTGATGGCCTCTTTATGGATTGGTCCTCCCCCATGATGTCTCCTCTCCCACTCCACTGCCATACCCAGACCAGACCTTCACTGAATTTGTCTTTCCCACTGACCCACCTGTTTTTGACACCTCTGGCCTCTGGGCTCTTCTTAACCACAAGCATCTGCTTCTGATCAGATCTTTGCATCCAGAATCAGAGTGCGTTCTGCAAAGGGGTTTTTGACAAACAAGGAAGAGAAGAAAACTGAAGAAAAGATAGAAAAGTGTTTAGCGACTGAGTAGAGAAGGAACCACAGAGAAGGACACCACAGAGAAGGAAAATGTAGCTGTAATTTCTGCCTATAATTTGTGCCTGAAGTCCTTAGACTGCCCAAGTTTTCCCCCTGCAAGCTATTTTTCTTTATTTTCTAAATTCACATTAATGGAAATGTATTAATTACTCTTTAAATGGAAATAAATTAACTTAAGAAGATGCAGTTTTATCTTGCTTTTATAGTAGCCAAGTTCCCTAAGGATACATCAATTGATTTTAAACCCAAATCAGCCTAATGCAACTTGGACATTTTGCTGGGTAATGGAAATTAGTGATGACTCCTGTAAAGGAAAGTCTTAATGCCAATTCCTGTTTTTGCAGAATTTTATCACTGTGGATGAAGTAATCACGGGTGGAGAAGGCCCAGGAGAACCAAGCTCTTTATTGATTTAGCAAATGCTAATTAAGTGCTCATTTTATGCCAAGGACTGTGCAAGACACTGAGAAATTTAATGATAAACAAGACAGACTTGATCCTTACCTAATGAAGTTTATAGTTTAACACATTAAAATGTCTCTCCTTCAGTTTCCTAAAGTTTCTGCACACAGCTCTCACCAGTGAGTCTCACTGAAGCTGGCTTTCACAGGAAGCTAGTTGTGTCCATGCAGGACCTGGTGACGAAATGTCAGAGAGCCTCATCTGGAAACACCAGGAGACCTGGAAGGGAAGACAGGTTTGAATGGCTCAGCTCATTCTCGCCCTCTCCCCAAGCTGCTTTTCCATAGTAGAATCAGTTCCAGAAAGTTTTTGGAAATGATCTTCAATACCCTCTCCCTAGCACCCCACCTAAGATTGCCAGATTTAACAAATAAAAATACAGGGCATCCAGTTAAATTTGCATCTCATATAAATAATGATTTTTTTTTTTTTAGTATAAGTGTGTCTGATGTGATATTTGAGGAATACTTATATTCATATTTAGCTGGGTATCTGTATTTTACCTGGCAATCCTACCAACCCCAATCCCACCTAAGCCAGCTACCTTGTGCCCCCGGCACCCCTAATACCTGCTCAGAAGCAGATCCTCCCCAGATCTCAGGCGCAGAATCAATCAGCCCCTTCAAAATATACCTGTCATTAGGAGCATTCCAGATGAGCCTTTCTTAGCTAGTTGTCTCCAGAAAAGAAATTCAGTTCAGCCACCATTACTGAGCACTCTTCAAAAACAAGAATGATATGCGTTCAGAAGGATTTAGAGATAAATCAGACACAGTCACTACTCTGTGGAGCTGTACTGGTTTGAAATTGTTATGTACCCCAGAAAAGTCATGTTATTTTAATCCAGTCTTGTGGGGGCAGACCTATTATTGGGTGTGACTTCTTGAATGGGTTGTTTTCATGGATATGTGACCACAACCCATTCAAGGTGGGATTTAATTAGCTTACTGCAGTCCTTTAAAAGGAGAGCATTCTGGAGAAAGCTCAGACACAGATGCCTGGAGATGTTGAGAGAGTCGTTTGAAACCAGAAGCCAGGAAAGAAGGAGAGCAGACATTGCAATGTACCTCTCCATGTGACACAGAAACCCCAGACTCAATTGGCATTTCTTGAGTGAAGGTATCCTTTTGTTGGTGCCTTAATTTGGACACTTGCATGACCTTAGAATTGTAACTTATAACTTAATAAATCCCCTTTATATAAGCTAATCCGTTTTTTATATATTGCATTCTGGTAGCTTTAGCAAACTGAAACAGGAGCCCAGAGCCTAGTAGGGACAGGTGAGTAATCTATTAAAATAACTGTAATACAAGGTAAGAAATGATAAATGGCTCAGGTGCCAAGGGAATTGGGGGAGAAAGAGATAACATTTAGTTTGAAGGGCGGGAGTCTTGAGGGCTGGGGGGTGGGGGGCATTTACACCTGACTAGACCAATGTCAAAGCCATGAAACTGCATTGATGCACATCCTGAGAACACATCCCCAAGAAGTCGCTTCAGAGCTTGGATGTGCACTCCCACATCAATCACAGTCGGCATCCTAGATGAAGCCTTTGCAGCATCCTCAACCTAGAATAAGGCTTATGCTGCCGAGAGTGGGCATTCTGGGAAGGGCAAGCCATGGGGAGCAGAAAACATAAACCCAAATCATGGAGAAGGTGCTGTGTTTGGAAAACCCACAGGGTCTAGTGCTCCACATAGGGTGTGTAAGTGGAAAGTCTGCCCCAAAAGGATATCAAGCCCAGGGTGATGGAAGACCTGCGATCCCAAGGAGTTTGCATCTCCATTTGGAAGCAGAGGGGTGGGGAGTACCTTCTCTCCTGGAGGCTGGCCTCCCTGGCTGAGGCCCTACCTGGCCTGGCTCCTGTTCCTGACACTCAATGGACACTGGCTGTGCCGTGTGAGGGACTGTCAATCACAGTCTCCATAAATATTTAGACACCTGAGGTTTTGAACAGATAGGATTTCAGAGTCTGCTTTATGCTTGTACAGCATTTAATAAGGGGGAAGAAAGGTTTCCCTTTCGTTGCTTCCTTGCTAACACGAGCAAGTGTTCTCCAGCCAGGCAAACATTTACAGCCCGGCCAGCCCTGATAATGTTGTCAAGGTGGCCACAGAAGAAAGCCAAACCCTCCATCTGCTCTTTTGCAGAGGAAGTAGCCAAGAAAACACCCACCTGGGGCTATGGGTGCTCAGTATCAGAGAGATTATTCCCTACACCAAACACCTTGTGCCCTCAATGTCTTAGCACTGAGGCTCCCTCGAAACAGAGGAACCAACAGCTGGTTAATTAATTCTTCCCAGCAAGTTGGGCCGACAGGATCCAGCTGCCTGCAAGCTGGTCTTTTAGCAGGGCTCAACTCCCAGCGTGGGGTGCAGGGGGAAACTGTCAGGCAATGTTTTTGAGAAATTAAAGTGACATTGCTAAGTGAGTATGCTTAACAGGAGCAAGCCAGCCTGCCTCTGGCTCCTTCTGTCAGACAGCACACCCACTCTGAGGGAATAATGTATGAGAGTGCCTTTGTGTCCCTCCAGAAACCTAATTCCTCTGGCTATCAGATGGACCAGACTGTGCTCACATTTGGGACCGGCAGGCAATGGCTCCTGGACCCCCCCTGGGTCACTGTCCGGGTAGGATCCTGCCTTCTCAGACCCCTCCGGACCCTGAAAGAAAAGTAGAGGCAATGCCCCCAGTGAGGTGAGAGGTTAGGGCTTCATCCTTGCCTCTCCCAGTCAGGTCTGCCTGGTAGGCGAGGCTTTTCCCAGCCTGGGCTCTTGCTGGGGTGATCCAGACCTCACTTGCGTCCTCAGTTCCAGATATGGTCTCGCCTCCCCTGCGCCTCCATCACTGGGGTTTGGAGGCCTTGCTCTCGGCCTGACCCTGATTCGCCAAGCCTTGGGAGCCTGCTGGGAAGGTCCCCGCCTGGCTTCCCCTGGATGGGGCCCAATCCTGGCATCCTCCCTCCTCTCCCTCCCAGCAGGCAGGCCGAGCTGGAAACCACAGGAAGAGGCTGGGTTGAATTGGCTGCTGAGGCTGAGAGCAGGGAGCGGCTGGGGGGTGGAATCAGGAAGCCCAGGCTTCATTCCAATGTGAACTGGAAAGATTCCCCAACAGCTAGGCATTGAATAAATACAACTTACAAAAAAAAATAGCAGTGAATGGCATAGGATTTTTTATTTTCATTAAACTCAAAAACTTTTGTTTTGAGGCACAGTCCCGCCGACATAATATGTTTTTCTACTAGTTATTATAAATGTAATACATGCACATGGGGAAGAATCAAAATAATAAGAAGGGTGTCAAATGAAAAGTAAAGCCTTTTACCCCCCTTCCCACACTGCCCCCACGTTCCTGTTTACCAGAGGTAAACTCTTAGCAGTTTCTTGGGGAAATAAAGTTTTAAAGAAACAAAATTCAGGATTGAAACTGCAGAATATACCTAACCTCTGAGTGGTTGGTTTGTTTGGGATGTAAAGGGGGAGTGAGGGTGTGTGTGTGTGTGTGTGTGTGTGTGTGTGTGTGTAAATGTGAGCTGTTGCTAATAACCCAGGCTCCTTGGGTTCAGATTCTAGATCCTGGGCTCCTAACTATATGACAAGTTGGGCAATTGGTTTACCTGTGGGTGCCTCAGTCTTATCGTTTGTAAATTGCAAATACTAATAGTAGCTATCTACAGAATTGTGAAGATTTTAACATTTGTCAACTTCTGAAATGGCTGTGAACCTGAAAATGCTTACCATCTGTTCATGCATACCTGTCAGACCCATTGCCTCTCAGAACTAACAGCAATTATAATAACCCCTCATGTGTGTGTAACACTATATGGCTTATGAGGCACTTTACAGACATCCTGGAAGGTAGATCTATGACCCACTTAAGAGATGAGGAAACAGGCAGATTTAATAGTTTCAAGCCATCCAATTGTTTGATATTTTGTACTCTTACAAGTGTATTATCATCACAGCTGTCATCGGAACTGCTTCTATTTCTTTGGCTCTCCTCTTCAGATTTCTGTGTAATGGATATTTTCAGATGTTGTTTTCTTTTTCTAATAAGTTTCAGTAGAGCATGCATGGTCACATTTGCATGGTGTACTCTAACTCCCTGACTGGGGTATTTCTGGCTTCTTCCTCTGAGCCTGGCAGATGTCAGTCTTCTTCGTTTTTTAAAAAAAGTTGCATTTATTTAGAATTGCCTCTTGTATATAGGGGTGGTATGTCCATCTCAGTTTTATAAAACTCTGCTGTTACTACAATTTTTAAAAAGTGTATTGCTTTCTCTTATTATAAAAGAGATACCCATTCAGTATAGAAAATGCAGATAAGCACACAAAAACTGAAAATAAACATCACCAGGTGTGTTTTCTGCCCATCTGAAATTTCTCCTTTGACCCCCCAGCTTGGCAAGTAGCACTCACCAGTGGGACCAGAACTTCAGCCACTCCCAGCTCTGACCAGCAACCTGGCACTGCATGAAACATCCCAAGATTCTCAGGATTATTGAGTAGGATGATTTTGACCTGCAAATGGCTAATGTAATTATAACATGGCAATGTTTTTGTTTGTTTGTTTGTTTTTAGCCGCTGCTTAATTTAAAAATTAAGTTAAGAACTCTATCCTTCATTTGGAATTTGATGAAGTTTCTGGAAAACTCAATTTGGTCCATGGACTTGAAAATGCCTCACTGCATTATTTATAACTCTCTTTGATATACTGTCAATGGATTGTTTTATCCAGAAAACAAACACATTCTAGAGTTTCAACAAACTGTTACTGTGTGCCACAAAGCTCCAAGAGCAGAAGGAACAGGGAGGGAGGCAACCTGTAGCCACGATGCTGGGCACTGGGTGTCATGATAAAGATGTGGGAGCACTGAGAACAGGGCTCAGGAAAGAAGGTCTGATGAAGTTCTCCCCACAAACTGAACATTGAGCTGGCTCTTGAATGCACATTAGGAGTTTGTTAGGTGGAGAAAGGATGGCATGGGAAGAGGCTTTGTGAATAAGTGGGTAATGGCCAGAGCACAGAGGTGGATTTGGGGTGGGGGGGAGGTGAGGGTGCACAGAATCAAGAGAGGATGCTGAAGGCACGAATTGGAAACAGAGCACAGAGAGCCTTGCTCTGGAGTTTGGACTTTATGTAACCTGGAGTAGTACTGCTCAACACTTTCTGTGTCCCCTTCCCTAGCTCTGTTGGAGAATTACTGGGTCTTTTGCAACTAGGAGGGAGGGAGAAGGGCTCAACCTCACCATCTCCTAGGGGAAGCATGCTCAACCTGCAGAGGAGAAAAGGAGCAGAGTCTGCTTTGTCCAGGAGAGGGAGGCTGGGCCCCTCACACTTGCACATTTACCAATCCCTTTCAGGGTTTCTCTGGAAAGTTCTTGTGCTTCTCTTACCAAGTCTCAGTCCTTAGCCAAGTTGCTGATGAATATTAACCTCCCTTCCTCCCGCATTCCCTACACCCCACCCTGCAGCAAAAGAAAGCAATTGGTTTTACTGTTTTTTCCAAGGTTTTTACTATGGGAAGTTGGGACTGTAGGAAAATACTACTTAGGAGATGAGGAAAATAAGAAGGGAACAGGTAGTCAATGGGCAAAAAGCAAGGAAGTAAAAATTGATCTCTCAAAGGTTTGTTTTTACTTTCTGCTTTTTAAATTGTGTTCTCCTCTCCAACTAGAGGACAACGGAAACAGAGAGGCAAATACTGACTCTATCACTAGTCAGTTGTGTTTTTCTTGGATGGGCTTTGGCCATCTGGGTTCTATCAAGGTGAGAAATGTTGTTAGCAGCTGTAGAAGCCCTTGCATTCCCTGAGTTAATAAGTGGGTCAGAGGAAGAGCGCCTAGTGAGGCCTCTTTCCACTCAGCACCCCTCACCTTCCCACCGCTCAAAACCAAGCCGGTCAGGACAGGAGCCGAAATGCCATGGAAACAGCTGTTTGGCTCTGCTGTGGCGGCACTAGGCCAGCTGATCTGCACTCTCCCAGTTGCTGAATCTATCATTTATGGTGACCCCTGGTAGAGGCTATAGTAGGCAGCTGTGAGATGGAGAAGGCTTTGCCACAGGACAAGACTTGGGAAGCGGGGAGAAAACAAGGGTCCTGGCAATGCCAGTTCTCTTGTCTTGGACTCTAGCATCTGTGATTAGATGGAGTCTGGGGCTGACTCACTCAGTACAGCCTTCCCCGTGGAATGTGGTGTGGTGATGAGGCCTGGAGCCAGGGAGTGCACTGGGAGAGCTTGGGGATATTACCTCTCGTGGGGAGCCAGCCAGGGGGGGCAAAAGGCAGGCCTATTTGTTTCTTGTTACTTCTGAGTTCTTCTGTAAATTCAACTTTATTTCTACAACATTTAAAGAGAGATACAATAGATCAGTTACTTAAATATAAGAGCTAAAACTATAAAATTCTTAGAAGAAAACAGAAGGAAACATCTTCAGGACCTTCTATTAGGCAATGAATACTTAGACTTTACACCAAAAGCACAAGCAACGAAAGAAAAAATAGATAAATTGGATTTCATCAAAATTGAAAACTTTTGTGCATCGAAGGACATTATCAAGAAAGTAAAATGACAACCCAGAGAATGAGAAAAAAATTTGGAAACCATATATCTGATAAGGGGTTAATATTCAGGACATATCAAGAACACCTACAACTCAACAACAAAGAGTCAACCCAATTTAAAAATGGGCAAAGGACTTGAACAGACATTTCTCCAGAGAAGACTTATAAATAGCCAATAAGCACATGAAAGGCACTCAACATCATTAGCTGTTAGAAAAATGAAAATCAAAACCATGGTGAGATAGTGCACGTTTACTAAAATGGCTATTATTAAGGGAAAATAACAGGGGTTCCTGAGGAAGCCTAGAAAAGGAAACCTCATTCATTGTTGGTAGGAGAGGAAAATGGTGCAACTACTGTGGAAAACAGTTTGGTAATTCCTCAGAAAGTTAACATAGAGCTACCATATGACTTGACAATCCCACTTGTAGATACATACCCAAAGAGAATTGAGAGCAGGAGCTCAACAGATATTTGTACATCAATGTTCCACAACAGTATTATTCATAATAGCCAAAATGTAGATGCAACCCAAGTGTCCATCAACAAATGAGTGGACAAACAAAATGCGGTATGTACATAAAATGGAATACTACTTAGTTGCAAAAAGAAATGACATTCTCACCCCCAAGAGAGCCTCTTTTGTTGCTCAGATGTGGCCCCTCTCTCCAGCCAACAGGATGAGCAGTCTCACCACCTTCCCCCTCTCTGCATGGGACATGACTCCCAGGGGTGTGGACCTTCCTGGCAACGTGGGACAGAGATCCTGGAATGAGCTGAGACTCAGCATCAAGGGACTGAGAAAAACCCTAGAATGAGCTGAGAATTAACATCGAGGGATTGAGAGAAACTTCTCAACCAAAAGGGGGAAGAGTAAAATGAGACAAAGTGTCAATGGCTGAGAGATTCCAAACAAAGTCAAGAGGTTATCCTGGAGGTTATTCTTACTCATTAAGTAAATATCACCTTGTTGTTCAAGATGTAGTGGAGAGGCTGGAGGGAATTGCCTGAAAATGTAGTGCTGTGTTCCAGGAGCCATGTTTCTTGATGATGATTGAACAATGATACAGATTTCACAATGAGACTCTGTGAATGTGAAAACCTTATGTCTGATGCTCCCTTTAGCTACTATATCAACAGAAGAGTAGAACATATGGAATAAAAATAAATAATAGGGGGAACAAATGTTAAAATAAATTCAGTTTGAAATTGTGGTAAATGAAAGCAAAGGGTAAGGGGTTATGGTATGTATAGTCTTTTCTTTCTCTATCTTCATTTTATTTCTTTTTCTGTTGTCTTTTTATTTCTTTTTCTAAATCGATGCAAATGTACTAAGAAATGATGAATATGCAACTATGTGATGATATTAAGAATTACTGATTGTATATGTAGAATGGAATGATATCTAAATGTTTTGTTTGTTAATTTTTTAATTAATAGAAAAAGTTTTTTTTAAAAAAAGGAATGACATTCTGATGCATGCTATAATATGGATAAATTTTGAAGACATGAGGTTAAGTGAAATAAGCCAGACACACAAAGATAGCTATTTAATGATTCCACTTACATGAATTCAAAGTTAAAGAGACAAAAAGTAGGTGGTGGAGACAGGGGAGGGGAAAGGAAAATCTAAGCATGATGAATGAAGAGTTTCTGTTGGAGGTGATGGAAAGGTCTTAGTAATAGATGGCAGTGATGGTAGGACAACACTATGGGTGTGATGAATGTCACTGAATTTTAAGTTTGGGAGAGGTTAAGATGGGAAATTTTATGTTGTATATATGTTACCACAATTTAAAGAGAGAGAAAGAGAGGGACTAAGGAGACAATGACAAGTAAGTATAATTCGTGATCTTGGATTAGATCTAACAATGGAAGAGAAAATGCCCAAAAGTACATTGTTGGGACAATTGGAAAAAATGGAATATAGACTTTATACTTTATACTAATGTTAAATTTCTTGAACTTGATAATTATACTTAATGTGGTTACATAAGTGAATATCCTTGCTCTTAAGAAATAATAAGTGGTAAAGGAGCATGGAAATGGATGGATGGATGAATAGATAGATAGATAGATAGATAGCAATGGATTTTTGGACATAGAAAGAGAGAAAGATGTAATAAATGTGGCGAAATGTTGAAAGTTGTTAAATGTGGATATCTGGGTAGTAGGTATATTGGAATTCTCTGTATTATTCTTGTATAATTTTGTAACATTCTGTAAGTTTGAAATTATTTCAAAATAAAAAGTTGAAAAGAAAAAGAGATAGAAAATGGATCTTGAGTAGAGTGACTGGATGCTCTGTTCTAGTTTGCTAGCTGCTGGAATGCAATATACCAGAAACGGAATGGCTTTTAAAAGGGAGAATTTAATGAGTTGCAAGTTTACAGTTCTAAGGCCAAGAAAATGTCCCAATTAAAACATGTCTAAAGAAATGTCCAATCAAAGGCATCTAGGGAAAGATACCTTGGTTCAAGAAGGCCGATGAAGTTCAGGGTTTCTCTCTCAAGTGAGAAGGCACGTGGCGAACACAGTCAGGGCTTCTCTCTCTCAGCTGGAAGGGCACATGGCGAACACGGCGTCATCTGCTAGCTTTCTCTCCTGGCTTCCTATTTCATGAAGCTCCCCGGGAGGTGTCTTCCTTCTTCATCTCCAAAGGTCGCTGGCTGGTGGACTCTCTGCTTCGTAGTGTTGCTCTCTCTGAATCTCTCTGAATCTCCAAAATGTTTCCTCTTTTATAGGACTTCAGAAACTAATCAAGACCCACTCAAATGGGTGGAGACATGTCATCCCCTAATCCAGTTTAACAACCATTCTTAACTAAATCACATCAACCAGGGAGATGATCTCATTACAGTTTCAAATATACAGTATTGAATAGGGATTATTCTACCTTTAAGAAATGAGATTTATATTAAAACATGGCTTTTCTTAGGGGGCATACTTCCTTTCAAACCAGCACATGCTCCCATAGTCTTAGCCCTAAGAATTCAAAGATGAATAAGACCCATTCCTATAGGAGCTTGGAGTGCTTATCAGCACTTCATTAGTCACACACACACCCCCACCCATGGTCCTGAAAGCAGAAAGGAGGCAGCTCTCTAGTCCACACATGAAGGGCTGTGACATAAAATGCAGAGGCGGCAGCTGCCCAAATGTCGGCCTACTGACATTCTGGTATATCTCATCTACACCCAGACAATCAAAGAACTGAGGACTTCCCATTTCATTAGAGCCCAGGGATAGGATTCAATATGACATTCATGTTTTATACCATGTCCCACTCCTCTACCCAAAAAAAACCCCAGTATCTTAATGCAAAGAAGTGAGGCTCAAAGCACTGAATTTTCATTCCATCCATCTATTCGCTCTACAAGCCATCGTAGGAGCTGCCAGGATGTTGCGTATATTTGTCACTTTTATGCTTGGGAGCTTTCCATTTTCTCTGCTGTTCATACACAGTGTGGAGGCTCAGTAAATAAAGGAAAAAATCCTGGACCCAGCCTGCTTGTTTTCTTACTAGGTGGTCTGAGATGCAGGACAATGGTGGTATGCTCTGCTGCATATATGCAGGCAGCAGAGGTGGCACTGAAGAAGCCCAGCACCTCTTGATGCATCCATCTCTCTCATTTGGGGAAGTTAACGTGTTTGTTAGTGGATACAGCACTCAATGAGATCGGTTTTCCATTTCTTTGAAGATTAGAGCTCATTGTTAATTTTCAGGCATGTGTAATCGAGGAAAATATTGGGCTGAGTTTAGGGTTTAGGGAGCAAGTATCATGTAAGCCAGGACAGTTTTCAAGGGTGACCAAGAAGGTGATGCAGCTCATGGTGGCATTAATAGAAGTGTATTCTGGTTTGCAAGCTACTGGAGTGTGCTATACCAGAACTGAAATGGCTTTTAAAAGGGGGAATTTAATAAGTTGCTAGTTTACCATTCCAAGGTGTGGAAAATGTCCAAATTAAAGCAAGGATATAGAAATATCCAATCTAAGGGATCCAGAGTAAGATACCTTGGTTCCAGAAGGCCAATGACATTCCAGGGTTCTCTCTTAACTGGAAAGACACATGGTGAGCATGGCAACATCTGCTTTCTCTCCAGGCTTCTTGTTTCATGAAGCTCCCCCAGGGGCATTCTCCTTCTTCATCTCCAAAGGTTTCTGGTGGCATGGGCTCTCTGCTTCATGGCTCTCTAATAAGACTCTCTTCAAAATATTTCCTCTTTTACAAGATTCCAGCAAACTAATCAAGACCCACCTGGAATGGGTGGAGTCACATCTCCCTGTAATCAAAAGTTAATACCCAGTATTGGGTGAGTCATCTCCATGGGAACAATAAAAAAACTCCCAGCCAGAGCCCCCAATCTTGGGGTTTGTTCATATGAAACTTAACCCCACAAAGGATAGGTCAAGCCTACTTAAAATTAGGCCTAAGAGTCACCCCCCAAGAGAATCTCTTTTGTTGCTCAGATGTGGCCTCTCTCTCCAGCCAACACAACAAGCAAATTCACCACTGTTCCCCTGTCTACGTGGGACATGACTCCCAGGGGTGTGGACCTTCCTGGTAACGTGGGACAGAAATCTGAGAATGAGCTGGGAATCAGCATCAAGGGATTGAAAAAACCTTCTTGACCAAAAGGGGGAAGAGCAAAATGAGACAAAATAAAGTGTTAATGGCTGAGAAATTCCAAACAGAGTCAAGCGGTTATCCTGGAGGTTATTCTTATGCATTAAATGGATATCACCTTGTTAGTCAATATGTAATGGAGAGGCTGGAGGGAACTGCCTGAAAATGTAGAGCTGTGTTCCAGTAGCCATGTTTCTTGAAGATGATTGTATAATGATACAGCTTTCACAGTGTGACTGTGTGATTGTGAAAACCTTGTGCCTGATGTTCCTTTTATCTACCTTATTAACAGATAAGTTAAACATATGGAATAAAAATAAATAATAGGGTGAATAAATGTTAAATTTAGATTGAAATGCTAGTGATCAATGAAAGGGAGGGGTAAGGAGTATGGTATGTATGAATTTTTTTCTGTTGTCTTTTTATTTCTTTTCCTGAATTGATACAAATGTTCTAAGAAATAATCATGATGGTGAATATGCAACTTTGTGATAATATTATGAATTACTGATTATATATGTAGAATGGAATGATCATATGTTAAGAATGTTTGTTGTTACATATTTTTTTTAATTAAAAAAATAAACTCAAAAAACAAACAAACAAAAAAACCTCCCAGTCAGCAATATTGAATGAGAACTAAAGGACATGGCTTTTCTGGGGCCCACCACAGATTCAAACTGGCACAAGGTATATTGCCCACAGTAAGGGAGGCACTACTTGGTGTGGGTGCTATCCATTTTTCTGAACACCACCTTTTAGAGACACAGAGAACCATGGGAGAGGAGCCAGAGAGAAGAGCCCCAAATGAATACCTTGTTAAATGAGCAGTTGCTGAAGGAACTGGGAAGATGGGGTCTGGAGAGGACTTGGGGAAGGGCATGCCTTATGCTCATAATCCTGAAGACTGCCCTTGGAGCAACATTAGGTGTGTTTTCTGTGGCTCCAGAAATTAAAACTCAGATCTGGGAAGAAGGGACAGAGAAAAAGATTTTAGCACCTGGAGTTTGCACTGGATCACTGGGGAGTTCTTTCTGCTACCAAAGAGCCATGATCATTCTCTAGTTTCCTAGCCAGTGTGTTGAGCATGCTCTGGCACTTTCCTGCCTGCAGCAGGGCTGCTTGGAGCAGAGCTGCCCAAGGGTTTCCATCAGTGGCTCTTCTCCCCCTGGGCCTCAAGGAAACTTCCATCTTTGCAAGCAGCTCCCACACCACTGTCTCCATGGTGGGCATCAATGTTCAGGGTCTAAAGTTCAGTTGGAAGAGTTTTGGGAGTCTGGAAGTACATTCCAGCCCTGCTTCCTGGATCCCTTGCCTCAACCTCATGTCAAAGGTGCATATCTGGGAGGAGAGAGCAAGAAGTTTTGAGGATTCTGAACCTGCCTCAAGCACTACTCTTCTTGGGACCTCCAGTGAGCTCATGTTCTTCACCTGTAAAAGGGGATAATGATTCCTGGCTCACCTCTCATAGATACATGATTTGGGCCAAATGACACTAGGGAAGTAGAAGTGCCTTGTAAAGACACTGGAGACATAAGAGGTGATCACCTCTTGGCTGCTCTGCAATTTCATCTCTCCCTATCATGCCATTTGGTTCCCATCAACCCAGAAATATCAGATTCTAGTGGTACCGTCATGGTATTAGACAAGAGCTTCACAATCCTTTTAATTCCTTCACTTCCAACAGTCATGTCTATGATGAAGCTACAGATTCGGCCTCAAGGAATTCACAGAAGTAATGGTGTGCCCAGAGCCAAGGGTTCCTGTCAGAAGAGTACCTTCCCCTGAAAAGGACACTGTGACCCCTTGAGGCCAGAGGGATTTGTACTTAGTAAGCCACCAGTTATACTTACTACTTGTAAGGGACAATCACCCAGATGGTTCTTTGAGAATCAATTGCAAAACAGGGTCCAGTTCTTTGTAATCAGATGATCTTTCCAAGCTAACGAGAGATAAATCAAAGCCCAGCCCAGTTCCACTGAGAACTAGGAGGAGAGGAGCTGTTCTTCCCCCAGAGAATGGCACCCAAACAGAACTTGCAAGCACTTTCTCCATGGTAAACATTAGGCCTATGCAGTAAAACTAGTCCCCAAACTTTCTTAAACTATGGAGTTTACTTTATATGGTGATATGGCCTTGTTTAGAATGTAATTGGAAGTCATTGTCTCCATAATCATCATTTCAGTTTGCTAAAGCTGCCGGAATGCAACATACCCAAAATGAACAGCTTTAAAAAGGAAATTTATTACATTACAAGTTTACAGTTTGAAGGCCAAAAAAATCTCCAAACTAAAGGCATCCAGGAAAAGAACGCTTGACTCAAGAAGGGCCGATGTCTGTCACAAGGGAAGGCACATGGCTGGCATCTGCTGGTCCTTGTTCCTGGTTCCATTGCTTCCAGCTTCTGATGCCAGTGGTTTCTTCTCTAAGCATGTGTGGGCCTTCACTTAGCTCCTCTGGGATGCTTGCTTAGCGTCTTATGGGAATGCATATGGCAATGTCTGCTGGACTCCAAACATCCCTGTCTAGGCATCTGCTTTCTCTGTCAGCACTTCAAGCATCTCCAAGTATTTCTGTCGGCTCTGAACCAACTGTTTTCTAAGTGTCTCTATCAGCTATGAGCTTTCTCCAAAATGTTCATCTCTTAAAGGACTCCGGTAAACTAATCAAGACCCACCTTGAATGGGGGGGTGTGGTGTCACATTTCCATCTAGTCAAAAGGCCACACCAACAATTGAATGTGTCACATCTCCATGGAAACTTTCCAATCAAAGTTTCCACCCTACAATATTGAATAGGGATCAAAAGAAACATGGCTGCCCCACAAGATTTAATCAGGAAAAAGGACATGGCCTTTTTGGGGTACATAAAAGCTTCAAATCAGCACAATCAGCTTCTGATATATCCTCATTTATCCATGCCTAATGGACCAATGAATACATCTTAAATTAAAGCTCTACATGTATCGGTAGTTTACAATAAGGGATATAGTCCCAAAGAAATAATAAAAAAAAAGGATGCAGTTTTTAAAGTCTAAGTTTGCATTTAAATCCGTGATTTTCATTTATCCTGCCTACTACTCCCCGCCCCCCCCAAAAAATATCACCTTCCTGATTCTTCTCTACCCTTCCGGCTCCTCCATCCTTCCTCATGAGCTGATTAACCATCTCAGGGACCTCATCACTTCCCCCCTCAAAGACCCAATATTGAGCATAGGCTTTCCTCATGCCCAAGTTTGCAAGTAAATGTAAGTGTAGGTATCCTGAGGCCACCCTTAATGGGACTTTAGACAAACCTCAGTTTCAATATCTGTAGGCTAGAGATAATAACACCTAACTCTTAGGAACATAAGAAGTTGTCATCGTTTCCTAGGGTTGCCATAATGATATGCTAGAAACTAGTGGCTCAAAACAACAGAAATGTATTGTCTCACATATCTTTGGGCTGGAAGTCCAAAACTGAGATGTCCTGCTCCCTCTGAAACCTTCCTTATCACTTCTAGCTTCTGGTGTTTCCAGCAATCCTTGACTTGTAGCTGCATCACTCCAATCTCTGCCTCCTCTTCTTCATGTACCTTCTCCCTGGTTTCTATCTGTGCTTTTCCTTCACTTCATATAAAACACCAGTCATGTTAGATTAAGGGCCCATCCCTTCCTAGGATTATCTCACCTTACATTAACTAAATCCATCTGCAAAGACCCTATTTCCAAATAAGATCACATTCTGAGGAACCAGGGGTTAGGACTTTAACATAACTTTTGGTGGGGGGCACAGTTCAACCCATAACAGGAGTAAAGGTGATGATAAAGTAAAAGGATAGTGCCTGGTATATAATAAATGCCCAATAAATACTACCTGACCTAATGCTGTTGCTGAGGTTTCTCTGGCCCCAACTATCTCACCACTAGCTCATCAGCAAAGCCCATTAGAGGTTCTGACCTTGGAGTGACCAATTATTCCCTGTTCAATTAAGCTCCCTTATAAGTTTTTCTTAGCTTGTTTTTATCAATATTTAACAGACAACTAACTAAATGAGATTGTAGAAAGAACACAGAGACTCAGTTTTCTCATCCATGGAATGGAAACCTCACTGGGCTACCGCAGGGATAAAATGAAATATCGCAGGTAAATGTAAGAGGTAAAAGGCTGAGCAGATTTGCAGATTGTTACTGTTTCTTGTGGTTCTGGAAGGGTGGGCACGTAACCGCTCTTCCACTAGTCCCCTCCTCTCTACCCACAGGGCTCTAGCAGGAGAGACAAGGGGGTCCCACAGTCAGAGTCCAAGTCAAAGGTGGCGGGACCAGGGTTAATGGGGAACACGTTCCTGGCTGTCTTTTCTTCCACCACCAGCCTGGTTCCTCTAGACCCCAGGCAAGGCCAGCACCTGACTTGGAAGAGGGGCACCCTACCCTCTTGGAGTCCCTGACCTCTTGGACTTACTCCACCCTTTCCCTCTCTTCCTGAAACATCTCCTCGCACCTTGTCGTCTTTCTCTTCTGTTTGTTCCTCTCTCACTTCCTCTCCTTCCCTGCCCTCTCCCCATTTTCCCTTTTTGTTTGTCAAGTCTGAAGCCATGATGTAGGAAACAGAGTGCTGGCCAGGCAGCAAAAAGCCTGGCCTCATTCTCTGCTGCTTGTCCCTCCCTCGCTCCCTCCTTCCCTCCCTGCCATTCTCTTTCCAACTGTTCCTCCCTTCCCTCCTCAGGTGATGGACGCCTACTCCCTGCCAGGAACCTTGGTGGGTGCTGGGGACAGTGATGACCTGGACAGACGTGATCCTCACTCCCACCCCATCCACCCATGTGACCTGTGTGAACTTGGCCGAGTCCACCTTTCTGGATCGGTTTCCCTCCTTCTGGGTCACACCTTTCTCTGACACCCTGGCATTCTCTGTTCTTGGATTTCTTGTGGTGGAGCTGCTGGCCCAGACCTTAAGACTACCACAGAGCCAAGACTACAATTTTATTTGGACAATCAGTCAATACCCATTGCTCCTAGTGGTATAAAATAATACCGATTTCCCATGCCTAGTTCTGCATTTTCTATTTTTAAAGCAGGAACAAAAAGGAAGCCCCAAACATTTGCCTAATGGTCATACAGTTCACTGGACAAAGCCCAAAACCAGTCAACAGCCAGAAGTGGAACCAGCTTCTCCCTCATTGAGAAAGCCAGCCCCTCAGTGAAGTCTGAGCTGCCTCTGCCCAAGGCTAGCAGGGTGTGGTGGCCTAGGGTTTCTCCAAGGTCAGTGTCCTCAGCAGGAGCCCAGCACTTAAATTCACCTTGGCAGGGTGAGGCTGCTTCTGTAGACTGCAATCTCCCACAGGCAGCTTCTCCATGAGAATCAGGGCAGGGCATGCCTGGTCAGGACAGCTCTGTGTCCACTGTAAAAGGTCCATCTGTACTGGTTTAGGTGCTGGAAGGGGTGTGTGCTGATTTTAAAAGGATTATGTACCCTAGAAAAACCATGTTTTAATCCTGATCCATCCTGTGAAGGCAGCCGTTTCTTTTAATCCCTATTTAGCACTGTAGGTTGGAAATTTATGAGATTATCTACAGGGAGATGTGACACACCCAATCATGTGTCTAATCTAATCCTTTGATTAGAGGGAGATGTGACTCCACCCATTCCAGGTGGGTCTTGATTAGTTTCCTGGAATCCTTTAAAAGAGGGAACCATTTTTGGAAAAAGTGAAAGAGCCACGAGAGAGCCACAAGAACCACAGAACCCACACATCTTTGGGAATGAAGAAAGAAACCACCCCCAGGAAAGCGTCATAAAACAAGAAGCCTGGAGAGAAAGCTAGCAGACATCTCCATCTTTGCCATGTGCCTTTCCTGTTGAGGGAGAAACCCTGAACATCATCGGCCTTCTTGAACCAAGGTATCTTTCCCTGATGCCTTAGATTGGACATTTCTACAGACTTGTTTTAATTTGGACATTTTCACAGCCTTAGAACATGTAAACTTGCAGCTTAATAAATTCCTCTTTTTAAAAGCTGTTCCATTTCTAGTATATCGCATTCCTGCAGCTTGCACACTAGAACAGGGCTTTTCAGGGTTTGACTCAAAGCTCAGTTTGCTTAGCCAGCACACTGCTTTTGTTTATATTTTGATCGTTAAATAAATCAAAAACAATAGCAATATCTTATAATGTATTCACACATATTCACATTTGATACAAGAATGAGGAAATAAATCATCCACATCAAAGATTATTGCTACACCATTTTGTTGTATGGATTGGGAGGTGTTGGAGATTTGGTGTGTGATTCTAAAGACCACCCTCCCAGATAAGCTGCTCCTAGAAGCAGCCACTGGGGAAGGCCCTATGCATTGAGGGGGTACCAGGCTGACTGCAAAGACCCTGGGTGATTAGTTTATCTTGGGCAGGTAAACCACCTCTCTGGGTTTCAATTATCTATAAAACTGACATGAAATTTATACAGAGATAAAAATTTCACAGACTTGTGAGAATCAAATCAAATAAACTAGCAGGTAAAACCCCTTTGTGAAGAGCAAAGTTCTGTAGGCTGGAGAGGATTTCCTACCAATGTGCACCAGAAGTTTCTTCCCCTGGTTTCAATTCCATGCCCCACATCTCCTGCAGGAGGCTGGAGGCAGTGACCTGGCAGTGCCTATGGGTTGACTCAGCAGCTCACGTTTGCTTCGTTCCTGACCTCAGTTGTCCCTTGGCATCTGCTGTGCTAATTCCAGTTTGTTCTGACTCCTTTTTGGACAAGAATATGAGTTTGCACATGTCCCATGAATTAGTGATGAAAGAGAGCTGGGCAGGATTGGGTTTGTTGATTATAATTCTGAGCTGTGATCCCTGCCACAGAGCTCCAGCCTCATTACGTCCCAAGCCTCTCACAGCCAAGGAGCCACAGCGCACTCCCTCACCTGTGGTGACATGAAACACCCAGGTCTTGGCCTCGGCGGTCCTGCTCCTGCTGCCCAGCTTACATTTTTGCTGCCACTTGAGTCAGGTTTGGGGAGTGTCTAAGGAAACCCAGTATGTCAGGGCTGGAGTGGGACACAAAGCACCTCCAGCCAGCCACCCCGTTTCATTTCACAGACTGGAAGCAGCAGCCCAGGAGGAGATGGGACTGGACCTGGGTCACAAAGTTTGTGGTTGTAAGAATCTTACCTGTCAGGCAGCAGTGGCTTGAATAGTGTGTCTCCCAAATGTGTGTCCACCTGGCCTGTATTATCTTATTTGGAAATAGGGTCTTTGCAGATAAAATTAGTGAAGAGGTCATACTGGATTAAGGTGGCCCTGAATCCAATGACTTGTGCCCTATAAGAAGGTCATGTGAGGACGTAGATACACACAGTGGGAGGAAGACCATGTGATGACAGAGGCAGAGAATGGAGTGATGCAGCTGCCAGCCCGGGAGCCACCAGGGGCTAGGAAGAGGCAAGAAAGTCTTCTCCTCTAGAGCCTTCAGAGGGAGCTAAAACCCTCTGACACTTGGATTTCTGATTTCGGACCTCCAGAGCTGTGAGAACAAACTACTGTTGTTTGAACCCACCCAGTTTGTTACAGTAGCCCAGGAAACTAATACATAGACTAAAGCTCTTTCTGAAATTTCCCATAGAAGTAGCAACAGTGAGCCTCAAGGTCAACACTCATTGAGCTCAGTGCCAAGGACGGAGTTGAACAGTTTAAACCTGTCATCTTGTTTAATCCTCATGACAAGCTCATAAAGCGTTTATTATAACACTTATGACTCTATAAGTTAGGGTACTTTTCTTTCTTTTACACTGTAGTTTTGAATAGCAATACAGTCACATGGTACAAAAATGTGAATGCTAGTAAAGGATACCATATGCAGTGACAGCTCCTTCCCATTCCTTCTCTGTACCACCCAGTTCTCTCTGTGGGAATAGCCATCATTACCAGGTATTGGGGATTGCTGATGGCAATCTCCTTTGATGATTGTAGATGTAATCAGCCATAAATTCAATCAACTATTTATAGATGCAAGCCCATTACAGAATACCCTCATAGTAACAATCAGGCCAGTGCTTGCTTGACCATCACAGCTGGTTACCAAGCCCTGCAGGATACGACTCCTTGCTTCACTAGATGCCATCCTCTCCTTGCCCCAACCTCACGGTGTTTTCTCAGGTTCTAGAACATGCCAAGGGTCTTTGCATATAATTTATGGTCCAACCTCACTGGTGTTTTCTCAGGTTCTAGAACATGCCAAGGGTCTTTGCATATAATTTATGGCCCCTGGGTCTTTGCATATGATCTCCCTTTATCTGGCAAGCCCTTCCCACTGGCTAACATCTTTGTCTTTGAGGTTCAGTTTAAGTGCTAGTCATCTCTCAGTGAGGTGCCCTTGACATCGTTATTACTCTCTATCTCAGTTCGTGGTGTGTTTCTTTCATCACACTTATGGTTATGATTGTGATTATGTTTATATAAAGTTTGTTGTTTTTCTCTGCCTCCCTTCCAGAATGTAAATCTATGATGACAGGGACCAAGTCTATCTCATTTGCCATTGTATCCCTAGAACCTAGCACTCTATATGATACATAGTAGGTCTTCAGTAAAGGTCCATTGAATGAGTAAACAAATCTTCATTTTACAGATGGAGAAACTGAACATTTCCCCACATAGTGAGTAGGTAATAGAGTGACGATTTCACACCATGCTATCTGATATTAGAGATGGATTTTATATGTGAGGAGCTGAGATACAGGCTTGAATTGCCATTGTGTGCATTTGGATTTTCCTAAAAGAGGAATAGAATCCAGCGCTCTTTCTTCAATCCAGGGCAACAGGAAAAGCTCTAATTTCAGCACTGGGCTGGAGCTGGAGGGGAGCTGGAGGTGGAAGTGGTGCGACTTAAGGTCCACAGATTTTGCCAGGTGGGGCAGGGAAAACACCTGTCCTCAAACTTCCCACACTCTGAATTACAGTGCAAATCAGACTTCTCCAAAGACATAAGCCTCCTGCCAGCCTATCTGATGCTAAAGATCAGAGAATTGGTGATGTTTCCCTTTTGGTAATTTACTGCCTGCTTTTAAAACCTGCTGCCCCTACTGTAAGAGAGACTTTTTCAGGACTGTTGGTTAACAGTCTTGCAGAAATCTTCAGCCTTTTAAATATTCAGCTCCTTCCTTCTCATTGAAATAAGTTGAATCTTTATTAGGCAGTTAGACTATAATAGAAGCCATTGAAGGTAAGGAAGCAGGGGCTGAGAAAAATGGAGCTGAACTTTAGAGTAGTCCCTTCAGCTGCATCTACAGGAAGGGTTCAATTGTTGCTGTCATCGTTGTGGCAGTGGGGGTGGGGACAGACTGCGGAGATATTTTTCTCTCCAGCCTAGCAGACAGGAAGTACATTGTGCTCTAGGAAGCATATGCTCTTCCTTCTTTTCTTCCTCGTGCTTGTATAAAGAACTTGCATAGGCATTACTCCCTCTCCATTAAGGGCTTGAGTTGTGGGAAGAGCAGGGGCATGTGGCTGTTCTTACACTTTTTTGTTTGTTTCCTTAAAAAAAATTTTTTTTTAATACATGAAATACCACAGAAAACTGCACATCATAAGTGTCCTGGATTAGATTATTGATCAACAAATATTCACTCCCCTAACTGACCACCATGGGAGGGGCATCTTTCCCCCCCACTGATATGGGTGTGGCCATGTGACTTGCTTTGACCAGTGGAATGCGGGCAGCAGTCAAAAGCTACTCCTTCCAAGCCAAGAGCTTAAGAGGACCTTGTGTGTTTCTATTTACCCCTCTTGCGCGCCTGCCTTTCAACATAAGAGACCATACCTGGGGTCGCTGCTGATTAAATGAGAATGAGAGCCACGTGCAGCAGCCTGCTCTCAACCCACAGTTGGAGCCAATGTGTCCCAACCTAGGACAGCTGAACTCAATATACCCAAATACCATCCAGCAAGAGACATGCTCATTGCTGTAGGTCCTTGGGCTTGGGGGTGGTTGGCTCTGGCAATAGCTAACATATAATTACTGTACAGTTCGATAAATTTTTACAAACTGCACAAACTTTTGCAATCAACACAAAAAATCAACACAATTTAAATCGATAGTTACCAGCACCTGAGAAGTCTCCCTAGTATTATCTTCCCAGTTACCAGAACCACTATCCTGAGGTCTAACAGAAAGAATAGTTTTGTCTGTTTTCTTGTTTTAAATAAAGGAAACACACAGAACTTATTCATTTGTACCTGGCTTCTTTCACTCCACATGTGTTTTAAGCTTTATCCAAATATTGCTACATGTAATAGTAGTTTGTATGTTCTCAATGCTGCATGGTATTCTATTGGATGGATAAATCATAATTTATTTTCCCATTCAATTAATGATGCAGATTTTGCTTGTTTGTTTTTCCAAGCTGGTATGGATAGTGTTGCTATAAACATTCTAATGCATGTCTTCTGGTGACCATATGTGTACATTTCTGCTGGATGTATACTAGAAATGAAATCATACACACCATGTATGTATTTCAGCTTCAGTGGAGACTGCCAAACAGTTTTTCAAAGATCACTGTAGACTCTTGATAGCTTAGGAAAATTATGATTGCTCCAGAATTCTCACCAATTTTAAATTTAGCCATTCTGATGGATGTATAGTCAGATGGCATTGTGGTTTTAAGTTATATTTCCTTGATGATTTATAAACATAAGCAATTTTTCATATATTTACTGGCAATTAAGATATCCTTTTTTGTGAAGCATCTGTTCAAGTTGTTTACTCATTTTCCTCCTGAGTTTCCTGTTTTTTTCTTATTGATTTGTAGAAGTTCTTTATATATTCTGCATATGAGTCCTTTGTTGGATATATATATTAGAAATATCTTCATCCTCTCTGTGCGTTGCATTTTTACTTCCTCAACAGCATCTTTTGATGAACAGAAGTTTTAAATTTAATGTAATCCAGTTTGTAAATTTTATTTTTCATGGTTAGTGACTTTTGGGCCCTGTATAAGGAATTGTTGCTTACTTAAGGTCATGAAGATGTTCTATATTTTGTTCTTAAAGCTTTATTGATATGTGACTCAACTGGAATTGATTTATGGGTGTGGTGTGAGATAGAGGTTTTAATACTTTTGAATATAACCACTATCCATTTTATTGAAAATACCATCCTTTCCCCCATTGCACTGCAGCACCACTATTTGTTTTTGTTTTTGGAAATTGATAGGGGAAATATGTCATGGTTTAGAGAACATGCTTTCAAGTTGGAGAGACCTACATTCGTATCCCACTTTCATATCTTAGCTGTAGAACTGGGGTAAGGACTCCTATCTCTGAGTCCTTCTCTGAAATTGAGGGTAATAAAATGTCTCGTCTCAGAGTCTTAAGGGCTTTACATGAGAAAAGGCATACAGTGTCTGCGAGTGAGTGCTCAATAGATATCTGTTATTACTATCACCCTCCTGCTACTATTTTCCTGATGGTAGCAGAACTTAAGTCAAATGGAATTTTCTCTGATCTGGGAAACAAATGTATTCTCTGGACTCGGTTCTGTTTCCAAGCCTCTGTAAGACCTACTATCGACCAGTTAACCACTCCAAGCCTTTTGTATATCCTCTCTGTGTTTCCTAACCATCCTCAGGCTCATTCCATCTGGGACCCTTACTATTTTCAGCCGTTGCTTTCCTGAGCACCATATAAAATCAACAACCTCCCAATATTATTTAATACATTTTTTCCTAATTTACTCCATAACTCTGCTATTGAAGCTGTAGACTCAGCTTCCCCAGTTAGTTGGCATCACTGAGCATACTTTTCTGACTTGTTTGCAACACCCATCTAGCTGTTAGCCTGTCCAGCATAGAACCAGAGGAAGCTTTTTTAGGACAACATCCTGTCTTTGTGAAATTGCCTTGTAGAGAAACAGCTGTGAAAGAAGCTTGCCTGGCCAATTTCTTTGGCAGTGAAGTTTAAATTCAGGGCAAAACAGAGATAAAATAGATGGCAATTCATTTCCCGGTGCCTGTCCATGCAAAAGAAAAAATAGATGGCAGACATTTCACACATAGTTGTGTGATCTTGATTATTAAAAATGTCTTTTTTGGCATTTCTTGTTTTTTTAATTAGAAGAGTCATGCGTGAAATACAGTGTTCCCATATACCACCCTATTATTAACACCTTGAATTAATGTGATACATTTGTTACAGTTGATAAAACCACGTTTTTATAATTGTACTATTAAGTGTAGTCCATGGTTTACCTTAGGGTCCACTGTGTTATATAGTACTATGATTTTTAAAAATTCTTTTCTTCTAGTAACACAACCTAGATATTTCCTAGACACACAACATAGAATTTCCCCTTTTGACTACATTCAAATATGTAATTCAGTATTGTTAATTACTTTCACAATGTTGTGCTCCCATCACCACCTTCATCCAAAATAGAAACTCTGCACATTTTAAGTATTAACTCCCTATCCTCTATCTCCACCCCATCCTCTTGTAAACTATATTCTAGATTCTGACTCTATGAGTTTTCTTTTTTAATTATTTCCTATCAGGGGATCATACAATATTTGTCCCTTTGTGTCTGGCTCTTTTCACTCAATATGATGTCTTCAAAGTTCATCTATGTTGTCACATGTATCAGAACTTCACTCCTTTTTCTAGCTGAAAAATATTCCATTGTATGTGTATACCAAATTTTGTCCATCCATTCATTGGTTGATTAGAACTTGCTTGCTTCTATCTGTTAGCAATTGTGAAAAAAATGCCGCTATGAATATTTGTCTGCAAATATGTGTTGGAGTGTCTGCTTTCAGTTCTTTTGGGTATATACCTAGAAGTGAGATTGCTGGGTCCTATGGTAATTGTATATTTAAATTTCTGAGAAAGTGCCAAACTGGCTTCCACTGTGGCTATACCATTTTATGTTCCCACCAACAATGAATGAGTGTTCTGTTTCTCCACAACCTTTCCAATACTTAATTTTCCATTTTTTTAAAGTAGTCATTCTAGAGTGTATGAAATGGTCTGTAATTATAGTTTTGATTTACATTTTCTTAATGACTAATGACATTAGGCCTCTTTTCATATGCTTTTTTGGCCATCTGTATATCTTCTTTGGAAAAATGTCTATTCAAGTCTTTTTATTTTTTATCCTTTATTTCTTCTTTTGCCTAATCCATCTGGTCTTTATTTATTTATTCATTTTTTGTATGCTCTATGGCAGGAATTACATTTCATTCTTTTTCCATGTGAGTATCTCCTTATTGCAGCTCCATTTGTTGACTTTTCTTTTATTTTGGTTTTCTGTTTGTTTGTTTGTTTGGGAAGTGCTTGGAATCGAAGCTGTCTATTCAATCTTTTGCCCATTTAAAATAGGATGTTTGTCTTTTTATTGTTGAGCTGTAGGATTTCTTTATATATTCTGTAAACTCTTATCTGATATATGGTTCCCAAATATTTTCTCCCATTGTCTAGGTGGCCATTTTGCTTTCATAATAAAGACCTTTGAGAAAGAAAAGTTTTTCATTTTGATGAGGTCCCATTTATTATTTTTTCTTTTGTTTCTTGTACTAAGGGTGTAAAGTCTAAAACTACAATGCCTAATATCAGGTCTTGATGGTGCTTTCCTGTGTTTTCTTCTAGGAGTTTTAGAGTTCTAGCTTTTATAATTAGGTCTTTGATCCATTTTGAGTTGATTTTTGTATATGGTGTGAGGAAAGGGTCTATCTACCTCCATTCTTTCTCCTATAGAGATCCAGTTTTTCTAGCACAATTTGTTGAAGAGACTATTCCTTCCCAGCTGAGTGGTCCCATTACTGTGCTTTGAATCTGTGGTGGACCCCAGAAAAGCCATGTCCTTTAATCCTCATTCAGAATTGCTGGCTGGGAGATTTTGATTGTTCCCATGGAGATGTGGCTCATCCAATTGTGGGTATTAACTTTTGATTAGAGGGAGATGTGACTCCACCCATTCCAGGTGGGCTTTGACAGGAATCCTTTAAAAGTGGAAGCATTTTGGAGAAAGTCCCTTTTTAGAGCTACGGACAGCCATGAGAACCACGAAAGCCTACACAGCCAGAGACCTTTGGAAATGAAAATGCCCCTAGGGGAGTTTCATGAAACAAGAAGCCTGTAGAGGAAGCTAACAGACATTGCCATGTTTGCCATGTGCCTTTCCAGTTGAGAGAGAAACCATGAACTTCACTGGCCTTTCTTGAGTGAAGGAAACCTCTTTTTGGTGCCTTAATTTGAACATTTTTATAGACTTGCTTTAATTGGTATATTTCATAGCCTTAGAATTGTAAACTTGCAACTTAATAAATTCCCCCTTTTAAAAGCCATTCTGTTTCTGGTATATCATGCTATGGCATCTAGCAAACTAAAACAGTCACCTCGTTAAAAATCAGTTGGCCATAAATGTGAGGGTGATTTTTTAACTCTCAATTTGATTCCATGGGTCTATATGTCTGCCCTTATGGCAGTACCATGCTGTTTGGATTACTGTGGCCTTGTAATAAGTTTTAAGGTAGGGAAATGTGAGCCTTCCAACTTTGTTCTTTTTCAAGATGGCTTTGGCAATTGTTTTCTCTCAGTACTTTAAGTATTTCAATCCATTACTTTCTTGCCTCCATGGTTTCTGATAAGAAATCAGCACTTAATTTAATTGGTACTCCCTTTTACATAAGACCTTGCTTTTTTCTTTCAGTCTTCAGAACTTTCTGCTTGTTATTTGCATTTGACAGTTTAACCAGTATGTGTTAGGACATACAACTCTTCAAGATTATCCTGTTCAGTGTTCTTTGAGCTTCTTAGATGTGCATATCCATGTCTTTCTACCAACTTTGGGAAGTTTTCTATTATTTCTTTGAACATTCCTTCTACCCTTTCTCTTTCTTCTCCTTCTGGGACCCCCATAATGTGCATATTGGAATCCTGAATGATGTTCCATAGGTCTCATTATTCTTTCCTCTCATTCTTAATTCTTTTTTCTTTCTGCTCCTCAGCCTGACTCATTTCCATTGTCTTATCTTTGAGTTCACTGATTCTTTCTTCTGCCAGCTCCAATCAGCTGTTGAAAGACTCCTGAGAATTTTTCACTGCAGTTAGTATGGTCTTCAACACCAGTAGTTCTGTTGGTTCTTTTTAAAACTTTATTTCTCTTTATTGAGATTCTCATATTGTTCTTTCATTGTTTTCCTGATATCCTTTCGTTCTTTCTCTGTGTTTTCCTTCACTTTCTTGAGCATACTGAAGATCTTTTTTAGTTAAGTCTTTTTCCAGTATGTCCACATTCTGGTCTTCTTCATTGATGTTTTCTGGATTTTTATTCTCTTCTTTTGGATGGACCATCATTTCCTGTTTATTTGTCTTTTAATCTTTTCTTGCACACTGAACATTTTAGTATTTTAAAATGTTAACTCTGGGATTTATTTCCCATGATGTCTATGTCTTAACTTTGTATCCAGCTAGTAATATGACAGTTTTTTCCTGAGTGTTCGGAACTATCAAAACTAAGCAAATCTAAGCAAAAAACACCTTTCATGGTCTTTGCAAATTGGCTTTGCATTTACTGGTGCTCTCCTTTAAAGTTCAGCCCTCCTGACAAGAAGGTCGACCTAAGGTGAATGCAATGTGCAGGGTCTTCCATCTTCTCTGGGCCTGTGTCTTGATCTGGGTTTATGCTTGCTGGTGGCCCTAGGAGTTCCCCCTGCTTACAGGAATTTGAATGTCTCCACTACTCCCCAGAAAATAGACCTTCTCCCTCTCCTGAGTGTTTCATTGCAGGACTTAAAGCAGATAATAAACCTTTGTCCTAGGCTGCCTGACTTAATTGTTTCTTACTCTGCTTTTGCTGTCTCTAGCTGCTTTTGTCTGGAGGGTAAATTCTGGGAGGGGGTGGGGAGCATGTCAGAGAGGAGCTTCCCAAGTCAGTCTTTCTAAGCCAGAAAAAGCTAGGGACTCCAAAGAGACACTGGCCAGTTCCAAATTGCCCTCAGAAAGGTGTAAGTGAGGAACCAAGTAGGGCACCAAGAGTTTCACCCACAGCTCCCCATAGCTGCACTTTCTTGATTTGCACCGGCCAGCAAATGCAGCCCTTCAACTGTCCTCTGCAGCTCTGAGGATGTGCACTATCTTCAAGTCTCCTCTGCTTGCTTTGTGTAGGGATGGATTGGAACAATGGCCACCCTCAGAGCTAGGTCCTAGCATTCTGAAGTAGCTGATCAAAAGTAGTGAGGAGCAATCAGACCATACCTTCCCAGTTCTCGGGGAACTAGGTCTTTATGTCCCACCCTACACCAGGGACTAGATTTGAATATCTCACTGCTGCCAGCCACAAGACTAGGGGATTGGAGATGGTAACCACCATACAAAATTTACAGGTACTTAACACAATTTACCAGCCTCTTCCTCCTGCTCGTCCCTGGATGTGATTAGTATTCTAATCAATGGTGGGGGGTTCAGAATAGTTGATGCAGACCATTCCTGCCTGCTTAATACTTGTTCTGGTAGAGAGATTGATTGCTGGAGCTTCCTACTCTACATCCTTTGGCACTTCTTAGCAGCAACTGTGGTTAATGCTCCTGCTGATGCTGGAACACCTAGACTGAAAATAAGTTCCCTGGAGTTTGGCTTCTGTATATGGAAATGCCAATGGTTTATTTGCATTTTAAGAATACTGTAAATGTCAACTAACTTGTGATTTTCAGGATCAGAGTATGTATTTTTTGGGCATGATGTGACTAAAATGGTTTGATCTACACCCAGCATGTAAGACCTTGTCAATTCCAGCATGTGCCTCCTTGGTACACTGTTATTTATTCAGTCTACACACATATATGAAGTACCCATATTGTACCAAGTCCTCTGTTAGGAGGTGAGAAAATCAACATTCTACTTTTCAAGAGCCTTTCACTTAGATTGCAACATTTAATTCACAATATTTTATACGGTTAAGCAGATATTTCCAGAAATAAGGTGATCTTGTTTTTAAATATCTATTGCTTTGTACTCTGACTCAGGAAGACATTTGCCTTGGCCCTTTGCCTTTGGGGCTACTCTTCCTAGGTGAAAATTGTGCACAGGGATTCTCCATTTGGCTTGATCATTATGTTTTATACTTTAATTCCCATCAAAGATCATCTATTTCATCACTGCATTTGTTTTTAAGCTAAATGAAGTTATGCAAGTTGATGCCTAATGTCTACGTGGTTTAGTAACCTGAAATCTGCAGCAAAATGTGATTACCTTTTTAAATCAACCTCAGAAGTATTAAAAAATCATATCTCTCTCAAAGGAATGAACATTTATTCTGAAGTTATCATCAAACTGTCAAAACCAGTCTATTCTGTACTCTTAATTTCAAATCGTAAACATTCTCATGACATCTGATGGTTACATTTCTGTAGCATTAAATCATTGATTAACTCCAAAATAGTTTTGTGCTTTCCAAAATATTTTTACCATGTTTATTTCTTCATGCCACATGGCTTTCTACAATAGCTCTTTAGACCAGTAATTTCCAAGGTCTTATGAATGAGAACCCCATCAGTAAGAAGTTTTGAGCATTCCTTCCCAACATGTTTTATTTATTTATTTACCAATTATATACAAAAAAGGCAATGTGGAATAAAGACCCCCAATTTACAGTTACCAAGAGATGGAAGCAGCCCAAATGTCCATCAACAGATGAGTGGCTAAGCAAGCTGCGGTATATACATACAATGGAATATTATGTAGCTCTATGACAGAATAAAGTCATGAAGTATATAACAACATGGACGGAACTTGAGGACACTGTGCTGAGTGAGGTTACCCAGAAACAGAAGGACAAATACTGCGTGGCCTCACTGATATGAACTGACATTAATGAGTGAACTTGGAGAATTTCAGTTAAGAACAGAGGTTATCAGGAGATAGAAATAGGGTAGAGATTAGGTAATTGGACCTGAGGGGAACAGATTGTGCAAAAGGACTGATTGTAAAAATTCAGAAATGGAAAAAAAAAAAAAAACGACCCCCAAATTCTTAAAACGAAAGGCTGTTTATGGAAACAAATGTCCATCAAATGATGAATCAATAAACAAAATGTGGTATATTCATACAATGGAATATTACCCAACCATAAAAAGGAATACATGCTACAACATTGGTGAACCTTGAAAACATAATGCTGAATAAAAGAAGCCAGACACAAAAGGTCACATATTGTTTAATTCCATTTATATGAAATGTCCAGAATAAACAAATCTATAGTGACAGAAAATAGATTAATGGTGGGAAAATGAGGAGTGTTCTGCTTTGCTAAAGCTGCTGGAATGCAATATAGCAGAACTGGGTTGGCTTTTTCAAGAGATTTATTGTTACAAATTCACAGTTTCAAGGTCATGCAAATGTCCCAATTAAGATTTCAACAGATGGGCGGGTCATGGTGGCTCAGCAGGCAGAGTTCTCCCCCGCCACGCCAGAGACCTGGGTTCAAAATCCGGTGCCTGCCCATATTAAAAAAAAAAAAAATGATTTCAACAGGATGATACCTGGACTCTGAAGAAAGGCCATCAGCATCTAGGACACCACTGTCAGCTACAAAGGCACATGGCCAGCATCTGCTGGTCCTTGCTCCCAGTTCCATTGCTTTTTGCTTCTGATTTTGGTGGCTCTCTCAGTGTCCTGTGGCTCTTCTCTTAGCATCACTGGCTGTTTATCTGTCTAAGTGTCTGCAATTCCTCTCTTAACTTGAGGCAAACTCTGGATTTCATCTCTTAGCTTACCTTCGCTATCTCTAGGTTCTGGCTCTTTCAGTTTCTGTGGGTCTTTGCTTAGCATCTCCCAGGGCCTTTCTGTTTAAGCTCTCTCTCTCACTGTACGCTCTCTTAAAGGGCTCCAGTAAGTGGATTAAGACCCACCTTGAACCTGGTTGGGTCACATTTCCATGGTAATAACCTAATCAAAGTTCCCACCCAGAACAGGTCTGCCCACACAAGATTGGATCAGAAGAGCATAGCTTTTCTGGAGTATATAATAATTTCTAATCAGCATAAGTAGTGATTGCTAACAGATACAAGTTTTTGTTTTGGAGTGATGAAAATATTCTAAAATTGATTGTGGTGATGATTGCACAAGTCAGTGAATATACTCCATTCAGATACAAATTCGAAACCATTGAATTTATAATATAAATGGGTGAATTGTATGGTGGATGAATTATATTCCAATAAAACTGCTATGGAAGGAAGGAAGAAAGAAAGAAAAAGCAAACATGTCCAGGTGGAAATTATTACAACAGCAAGACTCTTTCAGAGTTCATTAAACCCCCAGCCTAGATAGGTGAAGCCTAGAAATTTCCAAGAAGTTCCCTGAAATCTGGGAAGGAGATCTTTTGCTTTCTCCTCTGCTCCCAGCAAAAAAGGGAGAAGAAGAGGCACTTATTTTACTCCAAGCAAAGTGAGGGGGCTTTAAGAGAATGACACAAAAAGATGGGGAGTGTCTGCAAGAAAGGGAGTTATGCAACTCCTCCCTGGCCTATGGCTTGCTGAGTTACAGAAGGTAGCTTATCTCAGTGGGGTGTTAGATAACACAGCAAGCATCCCAGGGTCTGTAAGAAGTCAGTCTACTGGACCCCACCACATTCAGAGCATCCTGCACTGATACAGATTGGCTGGGCAAAGCTGGATGCATCCCCAAGGGCCAAGGGGATGATCCAGAAAATTCTCAGTTCTAAAAGACTGACGAGAGTCTAAGGGTAAAAGGTGGAGGCATACAGCCAGAAACAGGAGCAGGAGCTAAGCAGGGGGTTTGGTCTGAGGTCAGTCAGAAAGTGCATTGTTAGTAGCAGAGACCATGGGTATAGTGTAAAGATCTCCAAGGAGGACATCTCCAAGTAACACACGAATATGTCCCGTGAACAGTTTGGTGGAAGCCTACCACAACAGAAGGAATGCTAGCCAGATTAAAACAGCACATTAAAGGGTGCACAAGCGCTTCAGTAATAGAATGCCATGCAGGATTCAGCCCATCTCCCCCCAAAAAACCCAGCACATTCATTCCTCTAATGCCACTTCTCCTGCTCCCAACCCTGGAGGACCTGGCAATAGAGGGGAGCAGAGATGTGGAAAGCAAGTAGAGCAGGAGTGAAAGAACAGACCTCTCTCCCTCCTTTCCTTCTGCAGGTTGTCGACAGGTTAGACCTGAGATGGGGGAGAGAAAGAGTGTGGAATTGGATGTGCCTGAAGTTTTGATTTAGACAAGACTGAAATTTTAAGATAATGAGACCATTCTTATACTTAAAAGTGACCAGAAGGTTGTGCTACCTGTTTGAGATGTCATCAAGAATGTGGAAAAGAAATTTTATAAAAATTTTTTAAAAGTTTGAAGGCAGCAGTGAGAAAAAAAGTGAAGGTATTTCCTGCCTGTACCCTACCAAGATTGGTCCAATTAATAAATTTACTATATCAAAGAAGCTTTCTTTCTTTTCCTTCATTCGTTCCTCCCTCTCTCTCTCTCTCTCTCTCTCTCTCTCTCTCTCTCTCTCTCTCTCTCTCTCTTTCTTTCTTCAGGTAAAAATAAATACAAACAGAAGAGCTAATATTTCCTTCTTGCACCCTAAGAGACCATCTCACATAGCCCCTGTAGAGTGTCCCCCTTGGAGGACAGTTCACCACATCTGTTACAGTCAACTGGGCCCCACCATATGAGCTCACCCATCTGCCCCCCATGCAGACCAGGGTCTCTGGACACCTACTATTCTACCTAGCTCAGAACAAGTACTGCAGGAAGTGTACTGTCATTCACTTCTAAGCCAAACTAGATCACCTTTTCATTCATTCATCATTTATCACCTCTGTGCGCAGCTCTGGAGATTCATCAGTGAGTAAAACAGACAGGGCCTCTGCCCTTGAGAAGCTTACAATCTGGTATTAGAAAACACACCACGGACCCATAAATACATATTTAGAAACTGTGGTTAGCCTCACAGCACTCGTGGCAAAAGAAAACAGAGTACAATAATAATGAATAATATGTGCATGTTGGAAGAGGCGACCAACAGGCAAAATCTCTATTTAACCACGCTAGCAGTTGTAAATCACTAAAAGAAACCCCAACAATGATGGTGCATTAAATTTGGAGTTTTTATTTTAGAGGAGTGCATTCCTGGGAGGGAAATGAGGGCGCAGTGTATGTGTAGTCATGAAAAAGATAATTTAGTCTAACAAATCTTTGCGAGAAGCTACTTTGGGTAAGAAAATATGCTAGACAGTTCCACGGGAGAGAGATTTAGCAGGTAAGTCTAAGCCAGTAGCATCCCATGGATATCCCGGAACATCTTAGTATCTCTGAGCCATTTAGAATAGCTTGACAATGAGCAGGACTTTAGCTGTGTGGCCCCGACATGTCTTGGCTGGGAGCAGAGGTGGCACAGAGTGAAGAAAAGGTGTCTCAAAGGGTGTCACAGGAATGATTTTGATTTCTCCTTAGAAGAAACAGGCACTGAACATGAAGCTTCGGCTTTAGACCACTGTCCTCTTGGCACTTTTGTTTTCCCCTCTGAATGGAATGATAGACATGAATGATAGTATCGTGGGCCTACTGGATGCTGGGCAAGTTCCCAAATGACTCTGTATGTGTCATGTCATTTCACCCTCTCCACAGCTGTGTGCTGCAGGCCTCAGTATCTTCATTTTACAAATGAGGAAGTTAAGGCTCAGACCAGTTAAGCCCTTTGCCCAGATCCAGGCAGAGCCAGGTTTCAAGTGCAAATGTGTCTCACTGCCATGGCTTGTTTTTCCCTCACACCACAATGCCTCCCACGGGGCCTTGGAGTATAGGCATTTTGAGGGCTGACACTATGCCTTGTTCATCCCTGTAGCCCAGGAATTGTGAGGAGCTCATTCATTTATTTATTTATTCATACAAGAAATATTTGCTGAGACCAATTAAGTGCCAGGACCTGTGTCTTCTGGTCCTTAAATATTTGAGAAGTGAAAAGAGGGCAAAAACAGCCATAGGAGGAAGCTGGAGGTTCTGGGGTGAGGAGGGATGGCCCCAGGAGCACAGGGATATAGGGGAGGAGCCTTGGGCTGGAGTTCACCCCTTGGCTCTGGCACTCATTTGCGGTGTATCGTCATCTTTCTGGGCTGGTTTTTACAGAATTTCCAGTGCTCCTCAGGTAATTTTTAAATAGACTTCTTTCTTTAGAGCAATTATAGGTTTACACAAAAATTGCACAGAAAGTACAGACAGTTCCCATACTCCCATCCCTTCCACCACCATCACCCCCTTCCACCCCACACACGCACAAACTCGGTTTCCTCTATGATTAACATCTTGAATTATTGTGGTACATCTGTTATCCATGAAGCAATATTGACACATTATTATAACCAATAGTTTATATAAGAGTTCATTCTTTTTGTTGTACAGTTCTATGAGTTTTGACAAATATATGATGTCATGTATCCACTATGAAAGTGTCATATAGAAAAGTTTCACAGCCCTAAACATCGCATGTGCTCCATTCATGTAATTTTTGACAGGCAATCTTGAAAGTTTGGTAAACTGAGCAAACCATGCAGACTGCTGCGCCTTTCACTTTGGACTTTTCCATAGAAACAACATTTTTCCTAAGGAGTAAATAACCTTGGAAGATTAACACATGAAGTTTGCTTTTTACATATGCAACGATTTGAACACTTCCTATGTTCAAAGCACTAATGCATTAACTATTTATTAATAGATTGGTAGGGGTAGTGGAAAAAAATTTGAACTCAAATTAAAAATCCTTCGTTCTAGCCCTGATTTGGCAATAATTCACTGTATGACTCTAAGCAAGTCACTCTCCTCTCTGGGCCTAAGAGATGCTGATAATTAAATCATATCAATAAAGGACTAGAAAGGAGCAAGTTCCATAAGAGATTCAGATGTGCAGCCAGGATTGAGAGCCCCTTGCTTCCATATTTGTCTTCCCATTAAGCTGTTGAGGCTAAAGACCAGGTAACCAAGGCTCCTTGTATAAGTGTGTGGTCCACAAGAAATATGAAGAATGGATTTTTGCTGGTATTTTTAATGAAATGAATGTGGGCAAAAATAGAAAGTCAATGGGAGATTTTAAAAAGAAGACGAAGCAGCCCATGCTGAATGTTTCAACACTGAATAAATATGATTGTATGTATCTAATCTCTGGACCTCAATTTCCCCATCTGTAAAAAAAAAAAGGAAAATATCTAATTCTTGGTTACATAGGTCCACAAGTAAATGAATAAATAAATACCCCTGATATGTAGCATTGGCTAATTTCTCTGGTATAAATACTCCCTCCATTGTTGATTTGCACTTATGAATGGGTTAACCACTGGCTCAGAAAATTCCTGAATCTTTAACAATTGCTTTCCCATGCCTGTACTAGTTGGTGCCAGCAAAGCATAAAAATAGGAGAATAAATGAATTAAACACATGTGAAGTGCTTGAAACAGTGACATCATATAAAAAGCACTCAATAAAATCCACTACTAGTGTTATCATTATAGTTAGTATGATGGTTGGCTTCAGGTGTCAACTTGGCCAGGTGATGGTGCCCAGTTGTTTGGTCAAGCAAGCACTGGCCTATCTGTGGCTGTGAGGACATTTCATGAAGAAATCATGAGTACGTTGGTTGTATCCATGGCTGATTGCATCTGCAGTTGCCTAAAAGGAGTGTCTTCTGCAATGAGTGATGCTTAATCTAATCACCCAAATACTTTTAAGGAGAAGTCAGAAGAGAGAATCTTTTTCTGCTTCCACCGGCCAGCCTCTCCTGAGGAGTTCATTGAGGACCTTCATTGGAGCTATGAGCTCATGGCCTACCCTACAGATGTTGGACTCTTAATTCCCCACGGTTGCATGAGGTACTTTTATAAATCTCATATTTACAGATATTTCCTGTTGGTTCTCATGTTAGTCAGAGTTCTCTAGAAAAACAGAACCAACAGGATAGATCTGTAAATATGAGATTTATAAAGGTGTCTCACATAACCATGGGAATGGAAGAGTCCAAAATTCATAGGGCAAGCTGTGAAGCTGGCAGTTCCATTGAAGAGACTGGATGAAATCCACAGGAGAGGCTCGCTGGCTGAAGAAGCAGTGAAAAAGTCTCTCTTCTTCCTTAAAAACCTTAAGCCAGTTGGATTATATTGTTGTGGGAGACATGCCTTAGCCGATCATGGGTGTAATCAGCCACAGATGCAGTCAGCTAACTGATGATTTAATACATCAGCCTGCTGGCTTATCAACCAGCCATGAAATATCCTTGCAAAAATAGTGAGGCCAGTACTTGCCTGACTAAACAGCTGGGCATAATCGCTTGGTCAAGTTGACACCAGAACTTGACCATCACAGTTCTGTTTCTATAGAGAAAAAATACAGTTATTAATATCACTATTTTCTTTATTCTTATTTTACTAATAGACAAAGGAGCAGTCAGAATTTTGGGCTTTAACAAGACTCAGAGGAGCTGAGGGATAGCATTTTTATTTTCAGTGTTCTAAGTTGAAACCTTGCAGCTCTCAATGCCTAAGCAGATTTCTCATGCAGTCTGCTTTATGGTCCAGGGTTCATTTATTGGAAATAAATAACATTTTATGATAGTTCACACTTTATGAAACATTTTTATGTTTTTTTTTCCTCCACTTTTAAAAGCCACAACAATCTTATGAGATAGGCAGGGTGCTCCTTTTAGTGGATGAAAAGTTTAATCTCAGAGAAATTGTGATTGAGCAGAGTCACCCAACTTGTCAGTGGTGGGGCTGGGTCTTAAAACATCACAGACCCTTAATCCAGTGCTCTTTCCAATATTATATCTACCACTTAATTTTCAGGAGTCTCTTAGGTCACACAGGATTTCCCTGGTCAGGAACTCTGCCTGGCCTGGGGAAGGAAAGAGGGAGGGAACGTGGAAGGTGATTATCTCCTGTACTCTAAGCAGAATCTCATCACAATCAATCAGTGAGCTCTTAATATGAAGACAGTTAATTCAGCATAGATACCTTCAGTAAGCTTTTTAGGGGAGGGGATCTCCAGAAGGAAGGACAACTAATTCATGATAAGGATATAATGGACCCACCTCTCACTTTTTTGGCAATAAGGGTATTAGGCTGTGTTGTGCAAGAAGCCCTGGGTGATAGTTAGGCTCAAATGTCAACTTGGCCGTGTAATGGTGCCCTGTTGCTGTGAGGACATATCATGGCTGGTTGATAAACCAGAAGGCTGGTTTATTAAGTCACCAGATTGCATCTGTGTCTGGTAACAACTAAGATTAACTAAGGGTGTGCCCTCCACAAATGAGAGAATGTAGTCAGTTTGGTTTTAATCTAATCAGTTGGAGACTTACAGGAGAAGAGAGAATTTTCATTTCTTCTTCAGCCATGCAGCCTCTGCTGTGGCATTCATCAAGAAACTTCATCAGAGTTACCAGCTTTGCAGCCTGCCCTATGGATTTTAGACTTTTGCATCCCCACAGCTGCATGAGACACTTTTATAAATCTCATATTTACAGGTATCTCCTGTTGGTTCTTTTTCTGATACAGCTTGGTACCAGGGGTGGTTCTTGAGAAAGAGAATCTTTAAAGTGGGTTTTTACAATTGGATTTCTACTCTGATTAGACTCAAAGGCACTAATGTCTCTAATTTTCAATAATCAAGATGGTACTGATGGTCCATGGCATGAGTTGGCAATACAGATATGCACAATATCACCATTTGATTCTCCTAATCATACTCTTATATGAAGCAAGGTTCTGGGGGACAATATATTTGACACCTTAACAGAAGTTTGTGGTGTTGAGAGATAATGGTATTGGCTGGCTGTTCTAAGATACACTGGTTACAGTCATCAGAGAAAAGGTTGAGCTGAAGGCTTCAAATTTGCACCTTAAATGCCACGTGAAAGATGTTAAAGTTTCTATGTGTGCCCTGAAAGAAAATCTCATTTCCTATGTTCACAGACTTGAGATCTCTCTGCCAACTGGACCAAGTCTCATTGTGCAAGTAGGAGATTCATAACATAAACTAAATTCTCAAACGTACAGGTTGTCCACTTTTAAAGTAAGAGCTCTGAGTGGAAAAGAATGGGATCCTAACATTTGGAATGAGGACATATGGGTTGATAACGATGACGGTGAGGACGTGAAGGTCCTGGATTCTGCTGAGTCTTTGCTAGATGGACCTGTGATGGTCTGTCCCAAGGAAACAGCTGCCCCACCTCCAATCTGCCCTGAGGAGTCTGCCATTCAACCTTCACCTAAGGAGATTAACCATCAGTGCCTGCTAAACCTGTCACCACCTCCCTTGGGGAAACAGCCCTCACTCCCCTACCTGGAGAAATTAATCCTGTTTCCCCTGATGAAATTGCAATGGAATGCCCTGAGGTAACTGGCTTGAAAGATCAGAACCTGAGGTTATTAGCTTGAAAGATATTTCTGATCTCTATGCTGAAGTTCCGGTGTCTGACGTGGGGTGGGAGGAATGCTGGGTGTTCTGGCTAGGGGGCTGCCAGAGGTATGGAGGCATGTGTTGAGGTTTAATTCATTCAGAAGGACTTGTATTATACTGCAACATTTGTGTGAAATTTGTCCTAGGCTGCTCTTATTAGCAAGACTGCATTAATAGCAGAAGAAAAGGAAATGTCTTCGTATAGATTGTGTGGTGAAGCCATGGCTATATGATTATATCAAGAAACAATGTTTTTTTTTTTTTTTGCTTGGGTTGAATTGAATGATATGCAAATAAAACTGTTTAAAAATGAACAGAGGGGGTGCAAGGGTAGTTCAGAGGTAGAATTTTTGCCTGCCGTGTGGGAGACCTGGGTTCGATTCCCAGCCCATGTACTTCCTCAAAAAAACAAAGCAACAAAAAAACAAACTAGGGGTGGGCCGCGGTGGCTCAGCGGGCAAGAGTGCTTGCCTGCCGTGCCGGAGGACCCCGGTTCGATTCCCGGCCCCAGCCCATGTAAAAAACAAACAAACAAACAAAATATAATAAAACAAGAAAATGTTTAAAAATGTTTCCCTTTCTTCCTCCCTTCCTTCCTTCCATCCTTCCTTCCTTCTCTGTCTTTCCTTCCTTTCCTCCCTCTCTCTTTAAAAAAAAAAAAAAACAAACTAACAAAAATTCAACAAAATGGTGCTGCAATAACAGGAAATTCACATGGTAAAAGAATGAAATGTGACCCCCAACGTACAGCATTCAACAAAAAAAAAGAGTGAACAGAAAGAAACAAGTGTTACTGAAAGCGTGGAGAAAGAGATGTACCTATTTGCTGTTGGTAGGGAAGCTGAAAGGTGCAGCCTCTCTGGAGGGCAGGTTCCACAGGAGGTTAGGTGTGGGGTTGCCATATAATCCTGCAATCCCATTGCTAAGTATATAATTGGAGGAACTGAGAATAGATATTTGCACACTGGTGTTTATGGTGGCAGTGTTCACGATTCACAATGGATGGAGGTAACCTAAGGGTACAGCCACTAAGGAATGGAAGGGGGAACTATGGTGTATACATGCAATGGACTATTGAGCAGCTACAAAAAGGAATGAAGTTGTGAGGCCTGCAACTAGGTGAATTAAGTTTAAGGGCTGTATGCTGAATGAAATGTCAGAAACAAAAAGACTAATATTTTCACTCATATGGACTAACTATAATATACAAACTTGGAATATTGAAGTCGAGAGATGGGTTTTCAGGTTGGGGCCTATTGTAAAGGGTCTCAGATTGTAAACTCTTGTAGCAGTTGCATATATTCAGAAGTTGTAACTGTTATTTCAAATTCTGAGATACCTAGTCATTCCCTGAAACTTCGGAAATTAAATGACACCTGAAACTCAGAGTTAGACTCTGAAGCTATGAAAGTCAGCATTACTCCATAAAGCAACTGTTAAAAAAAAAGGTTGAAAAAGTGATCAGACTTCAACTAGAGGTATGAATGAAGTGGATCTAGATAGGCAACAATTGACCAGAATACAGGGTAAAGGATGCCATGGCCTGTATTTTGAAACTTCAACTTCTGTGTGAAACTAAAGGAAGAGATGTTTATTTGGTGCAAAAATTTATGTTTTGGGTAGTGCATTATTTAATTTAACTCATATGGTCAGTTTAGTTGAACACCATAATTACATTGAATAGGGCATGAGAGCTTGTTGGTCTGTGCAGGTTAGTGTGATGCCCTGATACATCCCAGAGTAATTTGGGCAGAGAATAAATAAGTATTTGCAAAGTCCCCTTGGGAAAGAAAGGAGGAAATATTCACCTCCCTTATCTAGGGAATTCCTGATATTCTTGCAAGTAGTGGGGACAACCAATTCAGTAGGCTGAGCCCTCAGTCTTGGAGCTTGCCCTTATGAACTGTAGTCCTGCAAAGGAGAAGCTAAGTCTACTTGTAATGTTGTCTAAGAGTTACCCCCAGAGAACCTCTGGAGTGATGCAGATGTTCTAAAAATGACTATGGTGATGAATATACAACTATATGATGATATTGTGAGCCATTGACTGTATAATATGCATGGACTGTAAGTGTATAAAGATATCTCAATAAAAATGTTTTTTTAAAAGATTGCATCAGTAGAATGAAAGTATTTATTCAATTTAATCAACATTTTTTTAATACCTACTGTGGATTTTCTTCAAAGAGAAGCTTAATTTCTCTCAATCTTTCTGAAGCCTGTGAAGTAGTATTTTCCAAAGTGTCACCTGCAAAATACCAGTTCCCAAAAGATATTCCATGAAAAAAACCTTCAAGCAAAGAATGTCTATCCACACAGATGCAGCAGAAGAGGTATTAATGGTTGTGCAGGAGTAACAATACTAAACAGACCAAAGTTTCTAAATGCACTGACTCTTAATATGATTTGGCAAGTTTATCCACAGTTTAAGAGATTTCTGAAGCTGAAAAGGCAAAACAGAAGCCACCTCAAGATTTCTTTGAGAAGAATATGAGCTAAACAATGTCAGTGATTCCTGTCAGAAACTACACATTGCCCTGATTCATGGAATTACAATGGATAGAGGAGTTGCTCACACTTAGTACATGTGCAATTCGGAGTGGCTACTGGAAAGACTCATTTTGCAATGCCAGAAACATCAGTAAGACTATTCCCTGATGTGGGTTATTTCTTGCCACAGCTACAAGGAAAATTTTGGAGTAGCAATTGGCAAATTATAGCCTGGTGCCCAGTTTTATACAACCCACAAGAGAAGTGTGGTTTCTACATTTTTTAATGGTTAAAAAATAATCAGAGACAAATATTTCATGGCATATGAACATGGTGGAATCATAGTTTAGCATTCATTAAATTTTATTGGAACATAAAAAACATTCTGTTATCATTTACATATCACCTATGGCTGCTTTTATTCTATAACGGCAGAGTTGAGTACTTGCAACAGAGACCACGCAGCCGGCAAAGCCTAAAATATTTATTATCTGATGGTTTTTGGAAATTTTGCCAACCCCTGTTTTAGAAGATGGGAAACCTGGAAGGGCTTTAGAATTCTCCTGAGTACGTATATCTATTTGAAATGGGAACTTTGTTTTTGTCCTGGGTAGTGGTTTATATGTTTATAAAATAATCTTTCGTGTAGATTACCAAAAATAAAAACTAAAAATGTTTTTTTTAAGTAAGACACTTATAATTCTTTTCATGATTCACCCCCACCACTTCTTTTTTCTCCAAGATCTATAAACAGATATAAGTCCTTTTTTTCACCCTGAAAGGTGAGGTACAAAGTATGACCCATGAGAAGATATGCTATACTCCAAAAGAACTGCCTGAGTTTTCTAATTTATATAGACTGAAATAAGAAGAATATGTGTGGGAATGGATATTAAGGGTGTGGGATAACGGTGGAAGGAATATAAAGTTGGATCAGGCTTAATTTACTGATACGAGCCCACTAAGCAGAAATTCTGCATTCAGTGTTGTAGCTGGAGGGGTTAGAAAGGGTATTAATTATTTGGGTGGTTGACTGAAACATGGATCAAAAGGTGGCCAACAGGGCGGGCCGCGGTGGCTCAGCGGGCAAAGTGCTTGCCTGCTATGCCGGAGGACCTCGGTTCGATTCCCGGCCCCAGCCCATGTAACAAAAAACGGAGAAACAGAATACAATAAAACAAGAAAATGTTTAAAAATGTTTCCCTTTCTTCCTTCCTTCCTTCCTTCCTTCTATCCTTCCTTCCTTCTCTCTGTCTTTCCTTTAAAAAAAAAAAAAAAAAAAAGGTGGCCAACATTACATGAGTTGAAAATGCCAGAACTTCCCTAATATAATGTAGATGAGGGGATCCAAAGGCTTAGAGAGATCGGAATGTTATAGTGGATTTTTCACAGAAAACTACTCACACACCCCAGGAATGTCCAGAGGATGCACCTTCTACCAGGACTTTGAGGAATAAATTTGTGAGACTAGCTCAATCATCCCTGAAGAGCTATATGTATATGACCTTCTTTGTAGGTCAGCTATTGCTATGGGAACTGCCGTTACTGAGCTAGAATCCTTAAACACAATTGGGATGATCAAATCCAGAGTTAGCAGGAGCCATGTGGCAAGAGTTAAATGTCATAGACAAGGTGGATGTGGCAACTATAATGGACAGCAGAATCAAAGCAGCAAGCAAAATAATAAGAGACGTATGGTGTTGACTAGTAAATCTTAAGGTACCTAGAAGTAAAATAGTCTACCAAATTCATATTTGAGCTGTATAAGTAGAAGAGTTCTAGGTCAAGTAAACAGAAGTCTAACTTGAACTATAAAAACAGAGAATCATGGCTCCTTAATCAGTTTCTAAACTTGAGACAGTTTACAGACCCAGATCCCTTTACATGAGGGGAAGGCCAGGTACCCTTGGGAAAGGACCCTGTTACACTGCCAAAAATTTACACTCTTCACTTTCCTCCCAGCCTTCCCCAAGGAGACCTATGGCTTTTTACCAGGGTAACTGTGCATTGGACAAAAGGAAATGATCAGATATTTCATGGATTACTACACACTAATTCCAGGAGACCCAGAATGTCACTCTGGTACACCAGTCAGAGTATGGGCTTGTGGAGGTTGGGTGATTGATGGGGTTTTAGCTCAGGTCCATCCCTCAGTGGTCACTAGACCCATTCTGTAGTTATTTTCCCAGTTCTGGAATGCAGGATTGAAATAGACATACTCAGCAATGGCAGTATCCTCACACTGGTTCCCTGACACATGGCGGGCTATTATGGTAGGAAAGACTAAGTGAAAGCCACTAGAACTGACCCTACTTGATAAAATAGTAAGTCAGAAGCAATACTGGAATCCTGGAGAGACTGACTTGAAGGATACAGGGGTGGTGATTCCCAGCACAACCCATTCAACTTTCTTAATTGGCCTGTGCAGAAAACAAATGGGTCTTGGAGGATGACAGTGGATTATCATATACATACCAGACTTTAATTGCTGCTGCTGTTCCAGTTGTGGTATCATTGCTTGAGCAAATCAACATATCCCCTGGTACCTGGTATGTAGGTAATTGAGCTGGCAAATGTTTTTTTCTCAATAGCTGTCAGTAAGGACCACAGGAAACAGTTTCCTTTCAACTGGCAAGGCCAGCAGTATACCTTCACTGTCCTACCTCAGGGGCATATCAACTCTCCAGTCCTATGTAATAATCTTGTCCACAGGAAACTTGATCATTCTCCCTGACAGAAGACATCACATTAGACCTTTATATTGATGATATCATGTTGATTGAAACCAAAGGAGCAAGAAGTAGCAACTACTCTAGACCTATTGGTAAGGCATTTATTCATCAGTGGAGGGAGATAAATCTAACAAAAATACAGAGGCCTTCCACCTCAGTGAAATTTCTAGGTGTACAGTAGTTTGGAGTATTTCAAGATCTCCCTTCTAACAGATAAACTGTTGCATCTGGACCCACCTATGACCAAAAAAGAGGCACAATGTCTAGTTGGTCACTTTGGATTTTGGAGACAACATATTCCTTATCTGGGTATGCTACTCCAGCTCATTTACTGACTAGAAAAGCTGCTAGTTTTGAGTGGGGACTGGAGCAAGAGTAGGCTCTGCAGGAGGTCCAGGCTGCTAAGCAGGCTGCTCTGTCACTTGGGCCATGTGATCTAGCAGATCCAATGGTATTGGAAGTGTCAGTGGCAAACAGACATGCTGTCTAGAGCCTCTGGCAGGCCCCTATAGGAGAATCATAATGCAAGCCCTTAGGATTTTGGAGTAAAGATTTAGCATCCTCTGCAGATAACCACTCTCCTTTTGAGAAACAGCTTTTAGCCTGCTACTGGGCCTTAGTAGCGACTGAACGCTTAATCATGCGCCACCAATTTACTATGAGACCTGAGTTGCCTCATCCTCTGCAGATAACCACTCTCCTTTTGAGAAACAGCTTTTAGCCTGCTACTGGGCCTTAGTAGAGACTGAACGCTTAATCATGGGCCACCAAATTACTATGAGACCTGAGTTGCCTATCATGAGCTGGGTGTTGTCTCACCCACCAACCCATAAAATTGGGTGTGTATAGCAGCACTCCATCATAAAATGGAAATGATATATACAAGACAGGGCTTGAGTGGGTCATGAAGGCACAAGTAAGTTACATGAGGAAACGGCCCAAATGCCCATAGCCCCACTCCTACTATATTACCTTTTCTTTCCCTGCCCAGAGCTGTGGCCTCTAGGGGAGTTCCTTATGGGTCACTTGACTGAGGAAAATAAAACTCAGGCCTGTTTCACAGATGGTTCTGCACAATATGTAGGGACCACCAGGCAATGGACAGCTATAGCACTATAACCCCTTTCTGGGATGCCCTTGAAGGACAGCAGTGAGGGGAAATCCTCCCAGTAGGCAGAACTCTGAACAGTGCACCTGGATGTTCATCTTGCTTGGAAGGAAAACTGGCCAGAGGTGTATTTGTGTACCCACTCATGGTCTGTTGCTAATGGTTTGACTGGATGGTCAGCAACTTGGAAGAAGCATGACTAGAAAATCGGTAACAAAGAGGTCTGGGGAAGATATATGTGGATAGAGCTTTCTGAGTGGGCAAAAAACATGAAGATATTTGTATCCCATGTGAATGCTCATCAGAGGGTGACTTCAGCAGAGGGAGGTTTATAATCAAGTAAATTAGATGACCTGTTCTGTGGACACCAGTCATCCTCTTTCTCTAGCCCCTCTTGTCATTGCCCAATGGGCATGAACAATGTGGTCATGGTGGTAGGGATGGAGAATATGCCTGGGCTCAGCAACACAAACTTCCAATCACCAAAGCTGACCTGGCTAAGGCCACTGTTGAGCACCCAATATGCCAGCAGCAAAGACCCATACTTAGTCCCCTATATGGCATCATTCCCAAAATGATCAGCTGGTGGCAGGTTGATTACATTGGACCACTTCCATCATGGATGGGGCAATGATTTGTTCTAACTGGAAATGACACACACTCCAGATATGGACTTGTCTTCCCTGCATGCAATGCTTCCACAAAACTACCATCTGTGGACTTACAGAATGCCTTATCCACCATCATGGTATTCCACACAGCATTGCTTCTGATCATGGAACCCACATCACAGCAAATGAAGTGCAGGAATTGGCATACACTCAAGGAATTCTCTAAGGAATTCTCTAGTCTTACCATATTCCCCATCATCCAGAGGCAGCTGAGTTGATAGAATAGTGGAATGGCCTTTTGAACACCCAATTATGGCATCAACTAGGTGGCAATTCCTTGTAGACTTGTGGCAATATTCTCTGGGAGGTTGTGTGTGATCTGAATCAGCGTCCACTCTATGGTACTGTTTTTCCTGTGGCTAGGATTCACGGGTCAAGGAATCAGAGGTAAAAATGGGAGTGTACTACTCACTATTACCCCTGGTGATCCACTAGAAAAATTTTTGCTTCCTGTCTGTGGTAGTTAATGCAGTTGTCAACTTGGCCAGGTGAAGACACCTAGTTTTGTTGCTGCGGACATGAGCCAATGGTACGTGAACCTCATCTGTTGCTAATTACATCTGCAGTTAGTTAGGAGGAGTGCCTACTGCAATGAATGACATTTGACTTAATTGGCTGGTGCTTAAATGAGAGAGCACAATGTAGCACAGCCCAAGCAGCTCAGCATACCTCATCTCAGCAATTGCACCTCAGCCCAGGCCTTTGGAGGTGCATAAAGGAATCACACCAGGGAAAGTTGTTGGAACCCAGAGGCCTGGAGAGAAGGCCAGCAGAGATTACCCTGTGTCTTTCCACATAAGAAAGAACCTCAGATGAGAGTTAGCTGCCTTTCCTCTGAAGAACTAACAAAGTAAATCCCCTTTTATTAAAAGCCACTCCATCTCTGGTGTGCTGCATTCCAGCAGCTAGCAAACTGGAACACTGTCCTTGAAATCTTAAGCTCTGTTGGTCGACAGGACTTAGTTCCAAAAGGAGGAGTGCTCCTATCAGGAGACACAGCAGTTGATTCCACTGAACTGGAAGTTAAGACTGCTATCTGGCCACTTTGGGCTTCTCATGCCTCTGAATCAACAGGCAAGGAAGGTAACTGTACTAACTGGGGTGATTGATCCTATCAAAGGAGAGTAAGACTGCAACTATACAATGGAGGTAAAGAAGAGTTTTCCTGGAATACAGGAGATCCCTTAGTGCATCTCTTAGTATTACCATGCCCTGTGCTTAAAGCCAATAGAAAACTGCAACAACCCAATCCAGGCAAGATTACCAAGGAGCCAGAAACTTCAAGAATGACAGTTGGGGTCACCCCACCAGGCAAAGAACTACAGTCACCTGACGTGCTTGCTGAGGGTAAAGGAAACATGGAATGGGTAGAAGAAGGTAGTGATAAATATAAACTATGACCATGTGGCCAGTTACAGAAGTGAGGACTGTTACATTATGAATATTTCCTCCTTGTTTTGTTATGAGTATGTTTGTATCTGAACATAAAGCAAATAGTTTGTTTTCTATCTATCATATGACATAAGTTGCATTGTTCAAGTTATAGTATTTAAGTTCTAGGATACCAAGTTTTAGAGTGAATGTTACCTGAGGATTTACGCCCAATTCTGGAGACATTTAGTGCATTTCCAGTTACATGCAGGACAGTTGAGCATTGTTAGGTGGAACGTGTTGTTGTTGTTGTGTTCTATTTAGAGTTAAAGTATACATAGAGTGATAAGTATAGCTGCCAAGTTGACAAGGGGCAGATTGTGATGGTTAGGTTCAAGCATCTACTTGGACAGGTGATGGTGCCCAGCTGTCTCCAGCCATAGATTAATTTCACATGCTGCTGCTCTGAGGCCATTTCATGGCTGGTTGATAAACCAGACGGCTGGTTTATTAAGTCATCTGTCAGTTGATTGCATCTGTGTCTGATCATATCTATGATCAACTAAGAGTGTGTCTTCCACAAGTGAGAGAATGCAATCAGTTGGATTCAATCCGATCAGTTGAAGACTTTTAAGGGAGAAGAGAAAATTTTCATTTCTTCAGTCATCCCCTACTGTGGAATTCATTAGAACGTTAATCAGAGTTGTCAGCTTCATGGTTTGCCCTATGGATTTTGGACTCTTGCATCACTATGGTGTGTGAGATACTTCTATAAATCTTATATTTATAGATATCTCCTGTCAGTTCTGTCTCTCTAGAGAATGCTGACTGATACACCCCATTATCTGTAAAATACCAAGTGCAGTTTAATGGCATGGTGTGTGAGTGCATCTATTAAGGATAGGCTGGAGAGGATCCCTGTGACATTATGGAGCTCTGTGCCTGCTAAATTGTACAGATATAGGAGCTCCCCACATGTCATTCTTGGGCTGAAAGCCTCTCAACAATGAATAGGCAATGGCTGTTTCTCTAGGGGGTGGAAATACATTTCATTCTGTATTCTGAGGAATTGTGAGAAGCCGTGGTATGGAGAGAAGGGGCACACATGACTTTCCTAATGTTTTTTGTATGCCATTAGTCCTGCAATGAGTCCCATGCTCAGACATGGCTCACCTTGATGAAGAGTAATCTTCCCACATTTCCTTCCCCAGGTCTCTGGCAACTTGGGTTGGTGCTAATGAGAGGACTTGGGGGGAAGTGGGGTTCTCTATGGCTGTGAATAGAGCAAAGGGTCTGTTTCAGTTTGCTAATGCTATCAGAATGCAATACACCATTAATGGATTGGCTTTTATAAAGGGGATTTATTTAGTTACAAATTTACAGTTCCTCAGAGGAAAGGCAGCTGGCTTTAATCTGGGTTCTTCTGTCACATGGGAAGGCACAAGGTGACATCTGCTGGCCTTCTCTCCCAGCTTCTGGTTTCAAACAGCTTCCCCTGGGGCATTTTCTTTTTGCATCTCCAAGCATCTTGGTCTATGTTGGTTCTGAGCTCAGAGCTGAGCTGTGCTGAGCTACTTCTCTCTCTTTTGACTTCTCCTTTTATGCCTCCAGCTGATCAAATTTAAATATTACTTATTGCAGAAGGCACTCCCCTTAGCCAACCGCAAATGTAATCAGCCATAGATTAAGTTCACATGCTGATAATTTAAGTCCAGCAACAGAACAACTGAACACCATCACCTGGCCAAGTGGTACCTGAACCTAACTAACACAAGGTCCACATGGAAATAGGTACAGAAACTCTCAGTCCTGTTTCAGGGGAAAACCCCCCAAACACATCAACATACATAAAGTGTATGTTCCTTAAGCAACATCAAGAGAAAGCCTTTCAGGTTGGGTCTTGGTTGGTTGGATGCTAATGTTTTGTTTTACTTAGACTTTTAAAACACTATTAAATCAGGGCAGTGTGATGGTGGCTCAGTGGCAGAATTCTCACCTGCCATGCCAGAGACCTGGGTTCTATTCCCAGTGCCTGCTCATGCAAAACAAAACAGAAAAAAATTATTAAATCAGTAATCGCAAATGAGTTGCTTCCAGACTTTCATTGTTTTATCTAACATTGTCCAGAAACAGCTATACCAATGCCCAGGAAAGAAGTGAGTTCCAGGAAACTTTGGGGACTCAAGGAGTTTTGGAAGAGGCAGTTAGACCGTGGGAATTTGGCAGACCCCTGTCAGAAGGCCTAGATTTTCCAGGCTGACCATCTCTTAGTGATGTTCTTCAGGCAGCAATTCCTTAAGATGCTCCTCTTCTTCCATCTGCCCTCATTTAAACATATTCCACTTTTGAAAGTCCCTTTTACGTTTGGAGTCTAGAGGCAGAAACCAGCATTTGTTGAGCAGTTCCTTACATGCCAGACTCTGTGCTTACAGTTTTATCTGTATTGCTTCATTTAGGTGTCACAACCACCAATAGGAGGTGACTACCATTATCTGCATTATCTGTCAGCCTGGGACACAGCAAAGATGGTGGCATTGGAGCAGGTGGCTTGGCTTGGACAGGGACACAACTGACTTCTTCCATGCTCCAGGCAAAGCAGTTCTCCTAATGCAGCCCATGGGTAAATTATTTTGGCTTGTCACATTACTGAAACAGAATAAAGAGGACTAAAATTAAGTACTTATCATACACTAAGCCCTGTCTTATGCCCATGTGAAAGGCAGCATGATGTAACAGAAGGAGTGGATTCAAAGCCTACTTGTTAGCTGTGGAATTTGAAAGAACTTACTCATCTATGAAAAGAATATAACAATTGTACAAACTATTTCAGAGAATTGCTGTGAGGATCCAATGAGATCATTAATGTGGCAGGAAAATAGCATGCACTAATTGTTAACCATGACTACATATTCTTCATAGACTCCTGCTAAGTGTCTATAATTTAGACTTTTAACAATACAATTTATAATTTTATCCAAAATGGACTTTAGACTTTCATATCAATAGTTTTCAGAGTATGTCTTCTCCCTCTTTTTGAATAATATGGCTGCATTGCCATTTTTGCATAATCAACTCCTTTTAGTAATTCCCCCCAAATCATCCACAGGGCTTTTGTAACTGAGAAGTTAGGATTTAAGAAATGATTATGATTACTGAATCATTATATAGACATTTCCTTTTTACTTTCTAATATATTAGAATAGGCAAAGGGAAATACCTGAAATTTCTGTATTGTAATTCAGCTACCTTGATCTCTAATAATGATTGTATAACTATATAGCCTTTATTTGTGATCGTAAAAACCTTGTGACTGAACCTCACTTGTACCCCCTTATTCTGTTTTTCAACTTTAGAGTTTTATGATCACAGTCCTTGATGTTTATTAATGAAGGGCTTTGAGTTAGCCCCACCAACTCCAAAACTGTCTTGCTAGACAGAACTGGATCTAACCAAAATTGGCCCATCTGATGTGCACAGTAGCTTAAACTTAACCTATAAGTGACCTAGACCTCATTATAATACTAAAAACCACACCCATCATCATATTAAGGCCACCGTTTTCTTACATACAGTTTGTGACTAAGCATGTAATCAATCTGCACATGCTCAATAATAAGATCATTTCTAACCTTGAGCCACTACACTCTTTATCACAAAAACTGCCCATTTTTTGATACTATAAAACTATCAGTGTCACTGCAGTTTGGGGAGATAGATTTTCAGGATGATAGGAATCTGAGCTCCTGCTTCACACTTAGCAATAAACTCTTGCTCTCTGAAATGCTGGTGGCTCAGGAATTGGTCATTTGAGTGTATCTGGCAGAGAACCCATTGTTTTTAATCAGCATCATTTTCATGAGCTTATGAAGTCATTCTCTCAGTAATCCAAGAATAAATGCTAAACTAACTCATGGGAAGAAGTAATAAGTTCTGGGAATGGCAGGGAGGAGAAATAGTTTCATTTTTTCATTTGTCATATATTATTTAGCACCTACTCTGTACAGGATCCTTGGTAGGTACCACGGAAGATACAGGAGGGAAAGCCACCATCTCTGTCCCCAGGGAGCCCACACTTTGAACTTTAAAAAATAACCAGACAATAAGGCAAAGAGTGTTGCATCTCTCTGTTTATGGGATGCCAGTATTTCCATGGAATCCCATAAACAGAGGGATGCCTGATGGCTTGGGCACCATAGAGGAAGAGTAATATGAACAACTTTCTTAACTTTTGAACCAGGCTTTGAAGAGTTGTTGTGGTTTTGTATGGCGAGCTGGGAAGAGAAAGCATTAGGCCTTCATGGGGAAACACACGGAAATGACAAGTTGCCCATCTGGTTGGAGCTTGCAAATTATATGAAAGGAAAACAAAAGATAACTTAGATGGGGGCCAAAATGTGAAAACTCTTAAAGATCAGGCTGTGTTTCAACATTAGTGGGGAAACTCTGACTAAGGACTTTCAACAGAGGAATAGCACAATCTAACTCAGGAAATGGAGACTGAAGAGAGGAATGCTAATGCAAAGGTGATTGTCACTGGTCAGGTGAGAGATAAAAGGGGCCTGGATTAAGGTGATGGCAGCAGGGTTAGGAAGACGTAAAAAGGCCATGAGCTTGAAAAGAGAGCTGGTTGAGTTCCTGTCCAAGATCTACCATCCCTTCCATATGTGACATTACTTAACCTCTCTGACCCTCTGTTCCCATGGCTGGAAGTAAAGACGTTGGAGTTGAAGATGATTTCTAAAGGTCTTTCCAGGGCTGGCCTTCTCTCACTTACTGTCTGACTGACTGTGTTGGGCAACTGTGGTTGGGCAGCAGAAGACTCTCAGCAGAAGACTGAGCTTTAGGGATGCCCAGTCACCCTCCAGGCCACCCACCCAATATCACCAGTCACCTTATCAGCAGCTGGTGACTTTTCTTTTGAAAAGAAAATCAGTTGTGTTTGCTTTGACTTCACAAATCTTCCCAAACCAAGTGATGCCAAAACAAAGAAACAAGTCAATGGAACAAAATAATAAAGTCTGAGAATACGTAAGAATGTTTTTTATGACAAAGGTGACATTTCAAATCAGTGACAAAAGGATCAACTCAACAGTCAGGTCTGGTACAAATGGCTGTTACCTCACTCTTTAGACCAGTGTTAATTCTAAATGGCTTCAATAGAAAAATATAAAGAATTACTAGAAGGAAAGACAGAGACTATTAATATAATCTTGAGACAGGGAGAGTCTTTCTTAGTATGACATCAGAGCAGTTACAATAAAGGAATCTTTCTTTTGATTAGACCACACACATGCTAATCAAAAAATTTTGCATCCCCAAAACACCAAAACCATTTCCCAATATCTCATTTTCCCTTCCTAGGTGTTTTTAGCAACAGTAGGAAAGCCATCTCTAACTATTTCAAGCTGACATGATTGAACCATTAATGACGTGAGGAGGATTTGTTCCAGGGGACATTTCAGAAGAAAAGAAGCCCATGCCCCAGATTGGACTGGGGACCCTCAGGGAGGGGACACCATGAGCAGTTGTGGGGGGGACCAGGGGCTCCCCTTAGAGAAGAGCTTGGAGGCCTTGCTGGCCTCCCCTGCCCCCAACCCCCACCCAGGCTACAGTTAACAAGAAGTAAACCAGGCCCCTGCTGGGGTCTGCTCTGCCCCTTCAGAGGGGCTGAGAGATGATGGTCGGTCTGTCTGATGGGAATGAACGGGCTCACCTCCCCATAGTCAGAGCACGTGGTTGGGAGGGTGTCATTGGGGCCCTCCCTGGAGCAGCAGAAGCTTGTCTTTCCTGTTCTGTCTTCACTGCCTGGCATCACAAGGGAAGGATTCAGTGTCACGCCGCCTTCCCCAGCCCGTGGCTGCATGCCAGCCCCCGGTGCCCACAAGAAACATGATTCCACCTACACTCAGGGACAACTAGGCCATGCGCTTCACAGAGCAGAGCTGGAAGGCTGCAGGGACGGAGCGCGGTGCATCTGAACCACACGTCTGAACCAGCAGATTCCTTTCTTGCAAGGTCTCCCTCCGGGAGGCTGACCTTCCTGACCGCATGTAACAGGGATCCCAGCCCATATTAACAAATGGTAGGTGGACTGCAACACCAGAAGCCCATTCACACGGGGACTCAATGGCTTTGGGGAAAAGAATTCGCATTTGTATCCAACGAGTGGAATTAACATATACTGGGTCCATCTGGCAAACTGTGAAGTGGTGGTCCAAGGAGAGGCTAAGGGCAGGGGAGCTAACGAGCTGTCAGGGAGCACACCCATTTTAAGAGAAGAAGGAACTGGGCATGTGGGCAGAGCGTGGAGCCTCACTGTTGGAGGAGATGGGCAATCCTGAGCGGTGTCCGAGATTCTGATTGGACTCCCTGCTCAGGACCCGTTAGACTGACGCCTAAACTCTTTAAGGCCCTAAGTGAAAACAAGCTCTGGATCAGCCCAAGGTCACGCACAGAGTAGTACATCAGTCAGGACTCTCAGTTGTAGGCAACACAATCTGATTCGGGCTGATTGAAGCCGAAAAGGAATGTCGTGAAAGGGTATCACATAGCTCACAGCAGGGTCCGCCAGGATGACTGGAAAACTAGTAGAAACAAAAGGTTACTATGCAGCCAGAACCACAGCCAGAAAGATACACAGTCACAGAAACAGGCTGCAGAGCAGGCTGCTGACTCACTGCCAAACCCCTAGCCGCTCAGCTGGCTCCCCTAATGCCATCACCCTTGAACCTAGGACCCCGCTGCCACTACCTCCCCCACACCTGCCAGAAAGAATTCACCTGCCCCCACCCCCACCCCCAGCCACTGACTCCTGAGTTAAAGCATGAGGTGGGCGAGGCTGACTGACCCCACCCTGGCCTCAAGCAGGATGGAGAAAGTGAGTATCTGGCCTCTTTCGCTTCTAGGTTTGTGCATTGAGGAATTTCCCCTACATGGGTGGTGTCAGACACTGCAGTCCAGAGCAAGGAAGAGGAGAAGAAATAAGCTAAACAGAGTAACATTTTATTTGTTTTTTTTTTGTAGTAATTCTTCAACCAATTTTATCTTATTTTATTTTTTAAAATACTTTTATGGATAAATCTTAACATACAAACATTCTTAACATACAAACATCCCATACATGGTGTACAATCAATGCCTCACCATATCATCACATAATTGTGTATTCATCACCATGATCATTTTTAGAACACTTATATCACTCCAGAAAATGAAATAAAAAAGGAAAAACATACATATACATACCATACTCTTTACCCCTCCCCCTCATTGACCACTAGTATTTCCATCTACTCAATTTATTTTAACCTTTGTCCCCCCTATTATTTGCTTACTTTTTATCCATATTTTTTTCTCATCTGTCCATACCCTAGATAAAAGGAGAATCAGACACAAGATTTTTACAATCACACAGTCACACATCTTCAAGAAACATGGCTACTGAACACAGCTGTACTGTTTCAGATACTTCCCTCAGCCTACCTTATTGTTAGGACTAAATGAGGTACTATAGGATGGTGTACGTATGTAGGTGTTAAATGAATGTTAGTTCCCTTTCCTTCCTCTCTAGTCCCTTTGGGAGCAGGGGCTGTGTCTAAATCGCTTTTATATCCCTAATACCACAGTGATGGGCACACAGCAGGCACACAGAAAGCGTGTGTTGAACTTAACTACTCATTGAACCCATTTGGTTCTCTCTCTACCTTTGTTGATGGAGGGGCTGTGAAGGAGGGCTGGGAAGTCTATGGAGGGCTGCAGCTGACTCAGTGTGCAGACTTCTGAGTCTGAAGATTATAGTTCATAGTAAAGAATGATGAGTTCCATTTTTGTGGCCCTATCCTAATTCACTCTTTTAGTGGACTAAATAATTTAACTACAAAGAAAAAACACCAAAAACAACAATGACCAGTATAGCCTGAACAGATTACTTATGCTCTCTGGGCTTGTCACTCTGACACCATCATCATCATCATCATCACTATTATCAGTTTAAGCATTATCTGTTGGGTGGAACCTGGATCTCCTGACTCCCAGCCTGATAGAGTCTGTTGGGGTTTGAAAAGATCCATGCCTTCCCTTACAGTCTTTTCTTTCCCCCTCATCCAGAGTTTCACAACCCAGCATTATTAACATTTTGGACCAAATAATCCTTTGTGGTGGGGGTTGTCTGGTGCATTGTGGGGCATTTAGCAGCATCCTTGTCGTCTAACCACTAGATGCCAGCAGTATATCCAAGTTGTGGCAACGAAAAATGTCTCCAGACATTGTCAAATATCTCCTGGGAGACAGAATCACCTCTGGTTGAGAATCACTGCTCTAATCTCTTCCCCAACTTTTCTCCACTCCACTGCCTGCCATATTGCCGTAGAGAAGAGATTACTCTCTCACAAGCCTGGGTCTACGGTTGCCTCAGCTGTCCTGCTGACCAAGCTGGGAAAAGGACCTACACTTCCCCTCTGAAGAAACTGGGATCTTGCCAGGAACACATGGATTTTTAGGCCACTTTTTACTCCTGTCGTTTGATGTTGGAAAGAGGGGAAGGACAATCTTCTCCAGTGTAATATTTATTATCCATTGCTTTGCACTTCCTCATCTCTAGTTCCTTGTCACCTTTTTAGTTCTCCCTCACCCAGCTCCTCTCTACTTGCCCACATTTTAGTCCCTTAGCTCTTTCCTGAATTAGCCAGCCTCTCTCACTACCCAGTATGCTTAGTGCCCTAATGTCATCCACATTTTGCCCCACCTCGCAGTGTGGAACTGCAGCATCAGGGGAAGCTGTAAGACCCCCTGAGTCCCACCATAAAAAATCACCCTGTGAAGACCCTGTCAGAGAGACGTCATGAGGAGCTGCTCATTTCATTCCACAGTGCTCTTTAAATGAGGACTTGGGAGAAATACCAGAACCACTCTTGAACAACTGGTCAATTTTTATTATATGGACACCATGAACCAGGTCACCCACCAGTTTTCCCTGTCCCATTAGCTGTTAGAAAGCTTAGATCCAAATTTGTGATTCACCCATAGCATGTGTATTCTTATCTGTGGTTGTAGTTTAGTCTCATTCCTGGCCCCATTTTATGTCCTTCCTGTTTATTTTTTTCTTTTATTCCTTTATATTAAATTATGTAGCCTTGTTATATTTTGTATATGAAGGCTTCTGGTATAAAACAAGGTATAAATAAAAAGATAGATGTGGAAAGTACTTCTTTCTCTCTCATTCAAGGGCTGTGGATGTTCATGTCTTGCCCTCCCCTAAACTAAAGTGGTGTTCCTGAAGGCAGTAGCTGGGTCAGCTTCATTTCCTCACCTTTCACCTTCTCCACTCCTTCACTTTCTACCCCAGCATTCAGCCCAATGCCCATTACCCAAGGACACCCACTAAAAATGTGTTGGTCAGTTGATGTGGCTAGTTCGCCTAGACGCCAAAGGTATCCTCCCATCATTTCCTCCTTGCTGATTTGAAATGATGTATATACCCTAGAAAAGCCATGCTTTAATCCTGATCCCATTTTGTAAAGGCAGCCATTTCTTCTAATCCCTATCAGCATTGTATGTTTGAAACTGTAATTAGATCATCTCCCTGGAGATGTGATATAATTGAGAGTGGTTCTTAAACTGATAAGGTGATGACATGTCTCCACCCATTCAGGTGGGTCTTGATTAGTTTCTGAAGTCCTATAAAAGAGGGAACATTCTGGAGAATGAGAGATTCAGAGAGAGAGCAGAGAATGCTGCAGCACCATGAAGCAGAGAGTCCATCAGCCAGCACTTTGGAGATTAAGTAGGAAGACGCTTCCTGGGGAGCTTCAGGAAACAGGAAGCCAGGAGAAGAAGCTAGCAGATGACACCGTGTTCGCCATGTGCCTTTCCAGATGAGAGAGAAACTCTGACTGTGTTTGCCATGTACCCTCCCACCTGAGAGAGAAATCCTGAACTTCATCAGCTTTCTTGAATCAAGGTATCTTTCCCTGGATGCCTTAGATTGGACATTTCTATAGACTTGCTTTAACTGGGACATTTTCTCAGCCTTAGAACTGTAAACTAGCACCTGATAAAATTCCCCTTTTTAAAAGCCATTCCATTTCTGGTATATTGCATTCCAGCAGCTAGCAAACTAGAACACCTCCCTCCCTCTCTCCCTTCCTCTTTTTAGCTCTCTCTTGCCCTATCTTTTTGCCATTCTTTCTGAAGATAAAGGCAAAAAGGAAGAAACAGGTAATACTTTGGAAAGAACTCCTCTGTTCGAGTCTTCAATGTATTCACATCTTCAGCATCTACCCTTAAAGCCCCTTCTAACAGCTGGGACAAGAGTCTATGAAGCACAGGCTGGAGAAAGGCTCCATCCAGTAGAGGGTGAATTGGAGGCCTTGACCTCTGGACAGAATCCCAAGGCCCTCTTGGCGACACTGGTTTTGTTTTGGGGGTCAGATTCCAACCTTGGCAACTTGCTATCTCCCCTCTGAAATTACCCTGTTTTTTCATCTGGATCCAACATTCCTCACACTTTGCTTTCTCCTGCTAGGCCATGTTACAGGGAGACAATATAATGCTGTTGCTCAATGAATATTTGCTAAATGAGTGAATCCCATTAGAGCTTCCCAAGAAAGACTTCTATGAGCCAAACAAAGCAGTTATTACTACTGTTATTGATGAGAAAATTGAGGTTTAGATACATGTTCATCCGTGGAGTAAGGATCAAAACTGTTGTGTGAAGCCCAGGAGATCTGCTGACAGTGCAAAGAAGGTCTTCATAGAGCATGCATCCCCCTGAAAGAAAGCATGGGCCTCAGGCTCTCCAGACAGACTACGTGACCTCACCATTGCAATAGTCTTTAAACATTCATGCATTGACTCATTTGCTCAAATGAGCAATACCCATTTACTAAGCATAGCTCTGGGCTAGGCCCAGTGAGTGATATAAAAATGAATGCCACCACTCTTGAGCAGCCCATGGTCTAGATTGGAAAGCAGACATATAAGCAAGTCATCATGAGGCAACAATCAGAGCTTTGATGGTGACTCTCATCCTCAATACTCCCCAGACCATGCACACAACTCCTCTGCAGTGATCTTCATAGTAGGCTGCAATTGTTTCTCATCTGTTATACCATAAGAGAAGGAGTGGTTTTTATTTTAATCTTTGCATTCCCAGCATTTAGCCCAGTCCCTGATATCATACTCTGCTCAGTCAGAGGTTGTTGAAAGAAAAATTACAGACAGCCCTGGGGGCTTAGAGAAGAGCCCAGGGCTCCCCAGGAGCCTTGAAGGCATCTCAGAGGAAGGGGTGCATGCAGGGGAATAAGAGAAAGGCATTCTGGACCAGAAGAATCCCATCAACATAACTAACTTAGGTAAACACATCCTGCAGGCCAGGCCATAGAATGTGATATTACACGGACCCTTTCTAATCCTCGTAACAGCCCCCACAAGATTGTGGGTATCATTAACCCAGTTGTATAATGGAGAGAACAAGGGCACAAAGAGATTGAGTGTCCTGCCAAAGCCACACAGCCACCATGTGATAGAGGTGGGACTGGACCACAGCATTCCTGACTCCAAGGCACACGCTGTTAGCTACTCTGTGCACAGCCGATGGGGAAGATGCAGTGACCTCCTCCTCCCACTTCCTCTCTGAACTCTTGAATGGTTTTAGCTTCATCAGCCTCTGAGACACTCCTGGGTCTATGAGCAACAGCAGCTCAGCCATGCCTGATGCCCCAGGCCTGAATATTCCGCCTGTTCTTGGCCATTTTCTTTACCCCATATTGAGTGAATGGCTCAGCTTCCCCAGTTCTCCTAGGCTCTGGTTGGGTGGCTGGGGTGAATGGGAGCTCTTGCTCCTTGACTTCATCCAGAGAGGCCCCAACTTTACAATGCAGGTGTCCACACTCTGCAAGCAGAGTCCAATCAGCATGAGAGCAACTGAAGATGCCAGCTGCTTTCTCCTGATGCAGGATTCTGTATTTCAAAATATTCCTGGTACCTAGTAGTGAATGGAAGGGTCCTGGATCCCCCAAGCATCTGACCCAGTCCCTCCTGATGTCCTGCAGGGGTGGTGTTGTCTTGTTACCCAGCTGTCTTCACACTAGGCCTTACCCTGTACTGACCCTCTCACCGGCCCCAAGATAACGGGACATTATGCATGAGCATCTTAGTAACCATTAATCAAAAAAATTTTTGGTACCTGGGCCACTCTATGCACCAGCCATGACATGGGGTGATTTTGCAGTGTGCTCATCTTAGAGACCTGCTCAGGACCAGGTGTGCTGAGGGGGCTCAAAGATGTCCAAAGAAGAATCCCAGTTGAGAGATTCATTAAGCAGAGCGTATCAGGTGCCTATTCCTCATTTTATGGCACAAGAAGTTTTAGTAGGTATTTAGTAGAATTAGGGAATTCTATCCTAATAATCAATAATATGTATTTAGTTTCTGCAAGGTCCCAGTTTCTTTATACAGCATGTTTTTAGTTCTAATACAACCTTGAATGGGCTCTTATTGTCCCATTTTGCAGATGAGCAAACAGAGTCTCCAAGAAGTTAGGCAACTTCCCCAGGGTCACCCAATTGGTAAGTGCCTATGCTAGCATTCAAACCCAGGACTTTCTGGCTTCAAATCCTATGCATTTTCTACTGCACATGTTCATCTCAACCTGGACTACGTATACAGTACTCACCATCACCATGTCATCATAATCAACTTCACTACATTATTGTCATCATCATCTCCACCAGAAATACCGGGAGTCAGCGGGTGCTGGAAGTCTCAGAATTAAATGCGAGCCGTTTCCTTGGGGTACTGTTTTTTGGTGATTCATAAACATTAGTTTTATGTTAAAATCAACATCATCTATTAGGGAAGAGAAGACAAGACTCCTAAGATTGTTTAGGGTGAAAATAGGAAGATTCAGAACTCTCATAGGTCTCTTTTACCTGACTCCTAGTTGAGGGATCTTCCTTCTCTGTCATTTGGAGACATTTGAAAGGAAAGTGTTGAGATGCCCCAGGTGCCACCAGAGCTACACTGAGCATGTACAGCAGTGAGGGCTGCGGTTGTTCTGGATTCCTCCTTCCTGGAGATTGTCTCCAAATTAGGACAGGTTTCTGAGATGGTTTCAACACACATGGGCAAGCTCAGGACAGAAGCATGAACTTTGGCACTCCTTCAAATCTCTTTTAACCTTGTTTTCAGGTAACTTTAAAAAAAAATTTCTATCCTCTCATCCCTTAGGAAATTTTTTCATAAAATGCTGTTTTCAGGTAGCCAGGGGACTGAGCTGCACCTTTCCTGGCCTCCATGCACCTCTTCCAAGATGTATAATAAGCTGATTCTGCATGGTTAGTTCGTCAGTTAACAGGTTCCCTCCAGTTCAGTATTTCTCAAACTTGGCTGTAGCCTGGAATCACCGGTAATGGAGTGGGGGCCTAACAACACTGATGCCTGGGTTCCATCTCCAGACACTCTGATGTGCTTGGCCGGGGGTGTCGCCTACCCATGAGATTGTTAAAAGCCATCCCTGCCCCACCCTTGGCCCCCACCCCATCCTTGGCAATTCCAGTGGGCAGCAGGGCTGAGAACCACTGAGCCACTGTGTCTAGTTTCAGACCAGGGACCCGAATCCCTGACCCTTTGAAGAAGTAATTTTGAATAGATTTGAGCTGCAGAATTACCATCACATTATGCCTGCTGATTAAGAAAATCCAGAAGAAAAAAACTCCCTACCTTTTAGCCTGAGGAAAATAGGTTCACTCTTGATGGATGAACTTTAAAGAAAAAGTGTTTGATAGTTAGGACTGGAATTTCTTTCCCTTGCCTCTATGAAAGAGTTCTAAAATCATCTGAAATGAATTCGATTCTTGCAGCAGACATTGATTAAATGCAGGTATGAGGGAAGAGCAGTTTAATTGCAAGCTGGAAGGCCCATTGCTGGCTTCCCTCTTGAGCAGTTCCTATATACTTCACAGAAATTTCCGAAATAGTTTTGAATCCATTGATCCTCGCCCTTCCCACAGTTTCTGTCTTGAGCCAGGCCTCACGTCTTCCTGCTGCAGTATAACCTTCTTCTTACTTATCTCCCTGCACCAGCCATTCCCTGCTGTAACTGCTCTTCACAGCATGTCCAAAACAATCTTTCCAGAACACACAATTGATCATGTCACTCTCCTGCTTAAAAATCCTGCAGTATTTGTTTCCCTGTAATATTTGAAATGAAAGCTGGACCCCTTAGTACAGCCTATCAAGTCATTCATGGTCTAGCACCTGTCCATCTCTCTGGCTTCACCTCTAATGAGCTTTCCTTAATCCTCTACCCTTCATGCACTCCATGTCATAGACAAACAGAACGGTTGAGAGTTTCCCAAAACTGCTGTGCTCTGTCATGCTCCTGGATCATTGTTCGTAGGATTCAGTCTATCTGGAACATTCTCCCCATCTCCTTCTTCTCTTATTAAGGATGTTTTTCAAGAAACTTCTCTGATGCTGCTGCTCCAGGTTAAGTGCCCTCTCTTTGCTTCCCTACTGGCCTAGACATGGGTCTTAACCACTAATTTTATCACACTGGACCATGCTCAATATTTACTTGTCTACACTAGAATGTGGTCTCCTCAACGTCATCCCAGCACCTAACCCACAGCCTGACACATAATTTGTTTATTATGGTTTGCAACAAAAGAAGTAAAAATAATTCCTGAGGTGTGTTCATTTCTACCTGACTGCCTTCCAGCAAGATGTGCAACTGGAGTAGTTGGTTTGCACGGACATGCAAAAAAAAAATCCTTGTCCTAAGTAGCACCTGATTTCCCTTTGGGTTAATAAATTCATGGAAAAGTATTGAGCTCTTGCTGAATAACCAGCATTATGGAGCATAAACAAAGAATAAGGCCTGAACAGCTCTACTCAGCTAAACACTCCTTCCTCTTTGCTTCTGTATTAGGTGTTCCTCGGATGGACCCCTTCTCTCTTCCCAGAACTGTTATCTCCCAGGCATACAACTCTTATGCCACTTCAGTGAAAGAAGCTGGAGAGTAAGCTTCATGCTTCCCAACCCCAAACTAAGAAGACGGAGACACATCCTGAAATGTTTGCTTTGGGGCCAAAACTGAAAGCTTTCACCTCTGATACAGAGGTCTTAAGTCTTTTCTGGAATAAGGTGAGCTATAAATGAATGAGTAGATAATAAAAATATACATAAAATGAAGCAGGACAGTGGCCATAGAAGTCAGAATCTGCTAAGGAGTGTGTAGCAACTCACCTGCTAAAAAAAAAAAAAAAAGGATAAATATGTGGTGAAAGCTACTAGCACCTCTTCATTTGTTCATTCATTTATTCACCAATCTATCTTCCACCCAATGAACCAATTTGTTAAGTCTCCTATTAAATGTCAGAGGAGAATGAAGAAAGGTGGTCTGAAAGTGCCCCCCAGACAGACGCCAGCAGGTACTCGCTCAACTCACTCACCTCAGTTTCCAGCACAGAGCCTGGAGCTTTAGCAGCAGCATTAAAATTTGCTGATTGATTGAGTAAAGGCTGCTGCCTATATATTATGCAATTAACAAAGCAGGATTTATATGAAAGTTTACCTGGGAGCCCCACATTTAAATTTAAAGTACTTTTAAGGGTTTCTGTTTTCTTCAGACTTCTGAAGTAAGAAGAAACATGAGCTTGTATAACATCAGCTAGGACCTAATGATTTGACAGCCGTGAGAACTGCTATAAAAGAGAGCCTGCTTGCCAGAAGGTGTGAGTGTTCTATAACAGTCCCCAGTGCTTAGCCAAAGGCAGTTTAATTTCAATGACAAATATATGACATTTCCAATACCTGCCCCTGAGGGAGGAAAAAAGACATCATGGTGCCATAATTTTAACTGTAAAATAGGTTCCAGATTGAAATGAAGGTGCACAGCTCCTTCTGTACCTTCTCAGTCTCTCCTCGGTTGGTAAACCTCGTGCAGTGAAATCCTCTCCTAACCCTGTGAGTCCTGGTGAGTCCAGCCAAAGCTAAAGAAAGCCCTGCGTCATATCTACCTGTCTGATTTAACAAACAGATTGGGCTTTGCATTTTCCACCTAACTACAAGATGTGGAAAGACAGCGGGGGCAGACGCTGAGATGTCTCAATGACCTTGACTGGGGATCATTCCAATGCCAAGATGAGTGTCAACTATAAGACAGAATCTCAGTCATTTGTGAGCTGGGTTTTATAATAAGTGACTCAACATGAAATCTGTGGCAGGTACAATGAGCTGGCACTCCCCGTCCCTACTTAAGACTGAATCTATAGAAGCATCAGCAGAACCAAAAAGCTGAGGCAGATTCTGTGCATTTCTGCCTTTCAGCTCAAGAACGGGCAGCCCAGATGCTGGAGACTGGAAGACCTGTTTCTAGTCCTGGATCTACCACCAACTCCTTGTGTGACCTTGAACGAGTCACTTCTCTCGGGGATCCACTTTCCTCATCTGTGAAATGGAGTTGTTCTGGTCCAGAAGCTCTAACTTTGGGGTAGCTTTTGTCTACCAGAGGTCCTCAAAGATAGTGCTGGGTCTGTGATTTCAAAAGGCCTAGTGGAAATTTACATTTCCCAACAAAGGGGAGGCTTTACTAAAGTATCAGTTTACATTGCTTTTGACTGGCATGTGTCAATTCCAGTATTTTTGGGATCTTGAGCTGATTAGAAACCCCTAGCTGCAGTCATATATTTCTTTAATATATAGGGGATAAATTAATTTTACCTATAGATTTTATTTATTTAGTATGCAGAATCTTTCTGTACATGGAGCCAGGATGAAGAATATATTTTGAAATTATTTTTGGTGGTAAAAGCCTCAGGGTATTTTAGTTCCTTGGCTGCTCAAATAAATACCATGCAATGAGTTGGCTTAAACAATGGGAATTTATTAGCTCTGGTTTTGAGCCTGGGAAAATGTCCAAATCAAGGTGTCATCAAGGTGATGCTTTTTCCCTCAAGACTGGTGATCTGGGGCTGGCTGCCAGTGTCCCTTGGTCCTGGGCTCCCGTGTCACATGGCAAAGCACATGGCGGCCTCTCCTGGCCTCTCCCTTCTCTTCCAGGTTCTGTTGACCTTTAGGCTTTTTCTCTCTGTCTAACTTTCATTCTGCTCATAAAGTCTCCAGTAACAGGATTAAGAACCATCCTGATTGAGTTGGGAACACCCTAACTAAAGCAACTTCATCAAAAGCCCTACGTACAACAGATTCACACCCACTGAAATGGATTAAATTTAAGAACAAGTTTTTCTGGGGTACATACAGCTCCAAATCATCACAGGTATGAGGTGGGAGTTGGTTCATAGAACCAAATAAGATTCTAAGATGGGCTCAGGGACTCCCCTTTCCTTTCACACATGTCCTCCACAATAAACAGCAGCCACCAGTCCCTAGGGTCAGTCTGTGGGCCCACTGCAGACAAGAGCACTGGTCCCTTTGGATGCCCGGAAAGTTTGAGAAGTTGGTGATTTGGGATTCTGGTCCCTGCTTGCCCAGAGTATCTCTGGGTAAATACTGGCAAGGTACTTTCATCATTGCCTCTGTTTCCTTTTCTGCAAAATAATGCCCTTCTCTGTCTATTCTAGAGAAAATTTTTAACTGCTGGATATGCTATGGGGAGAGGCATGTGGTAGACAGAAACAGAGACCTTTGGAACCAGAATTAGAATTAATTTGAGAGTACTTACTATGCGTGTGCTTGTGCTTGCACAATCATTATCTCCTACAAGGCATAGCCCTGACCGCCTAGCCTCTGTTTGAGCCCTTTCTTTTTGGCTTGAATGATAGTGGAAAGTTGGGGTATCAGAAAAAGAACTTGCTAGGTATAGAGCCTGAAACCTGGAGAAGATTTTGAAGACCATCAACCTCTTCCTTTTGCCAGTTGAGGCCAGAGAGAGTTTAGCCTCTATATGGGATCTGATGCTCTAATTCCAGAGAGAACTAGCAGGGACCATTGGACTTGGCAGGGGTAGAAGGATGGCTCTGGGGCATTCCATTCAAACTCCTCGCAAAGCTAAAAATGGATCCTTCAGAGCCAGCGTGAGAACTCAGGGATGAATGAGATGACTAAAGTTAGGCCACTAGAATCAGGAATTAGTCTTTTGGTGTGATATTTATAGAAATTGCACATAAAACGTAACTCAGGCACCGTTATCATCCTTGCCATCATCACCATCAAACTGAGAGGTGACCATCTGCTCAACGCACTGGAATGTACAAAAACAGCTTTCACATCCATCAGCTTATTTGAACCTCATAATCACTCTGTAAAATAGGCACAGCAGGGATTCTTCTCTGTTTCCCATCCCTTTTTAGGATGAGGAAATTTAAACTCTAGGAGGAAAAGCAACTTACACAGACCACCCAGCAGTCAGCAGCAGGGGCAGGACTGGAACCCAGGCTTCCTGATTTCAGTCCCAGTTTCTTTCCTCTGCAACCTGCTGCCTCACCGAAAGCATCTTGGGAAAGGTAGGAACAGGGAAGGAACCCTTCTGAGCGAATTAGGGCTTATTTCTAAGGACATGGGAGCTCAGACCCCGTGCCCTGATGGAGGCCTGCAAATTTTTTTTGGCTCCTTTGGGATTGCTGATGGTCCTCCAAGGGAAGCAAGTGATTTTCCAGTTGGCTTGCTTTGCTGATTGCAACTGAGCTGAATCTTCAAATTGAGTTTGTCAGAAAAATTGGTGCCAATTAAATATGAGCCTGCTGCTCTTCATGGCTGATTGAGATTGAGATGCTCCAGGGAGGTGCACAGGACGGGTCTCTCCCTGTGAGGTCCAGCCCTCACGTTTTGAGTCCCAAGACTCCTTCTCTGTGATCTCAGGAGGGACCCCTCCTCATGAGCATCCCTCACTTTTCTTAGCTAAAGTTCTCTGTGTATTTTCTCCTCCTGCAGCCTCTCCTTTGCTCCTTCCTGTCTCCTTTAAATCAGCCCAGCCCCGCCTCAAAAATGTGTGCTGAGACCACCTAGAAGTCCACCTGCAAACACAGAAACTGCAGCAACAGAAGTAACCAGGCCTTCAGTGGCCTCTCATCCACACGGCTCCTGCATCTCCCTCTCTGCTTTTCCACCCACCACCCACCATCAGCAGCCTGGAGAGGCTCCACTCTCCCTAAGGTCCCCTGCGGTGCTCCCTGCAGAGGGTCTTTGCTAGCTTCTTGCTGGTGGGCACCCCTCCTACTCTGCCCCATCCCTAGACTGGGTAGGGGAGCTTCCCGCTTCTCCAGCGTAGCCTTAAGTAATTCCTTCCCATTGCCACACTTCGCACCCTAGGAAACCACTCACTCCTCTTGACTTTTAACCATTTTTCTGCCAGATACTTCCATGTATCCTTGATTGTAACTGATCTCTTTCTTTGCTAATCAAAGACCTTTGTTTTGAAAAAGACTACTCCAGCTAATTTATTTTGGTTCTGGAGCACAGATTCTGTAGACCTCTGTGTTAATCCCTCCCACTCACAGAATCATGATGTGTCAGAGTTGGAAGGGGCTTTAGGAATACTTGAGTATGTCCCATTTTACAATTGGAGACACTGTAGTCCTGATAGGAAAAGCAGTTTGCCTACAGTCACACAGTCACAAGCCTGAACTATAACCTCAGTCTTTTGTTTTTCAGCTCAGAGCCTTTCTCTATGATTCCCTTTTCCTGCTCTTTCCTCTATTTGAGTCGATCCCCAAACTCAAAACCAGGACTGGTGCTGATGCTATTGATGCCCAAGATGTTGGTAAATGAAAGCTGATGTCTTACCATGAAATGGACCGAGAACTTCTTGTTTGCTCGGTAACCACGGCTCTGTTTGTTGCCAACCTGGATTCCCAATTCTAAGAGATGCTTGGGAATATTTCAATTCTGTCCTATTATACTCCAACTTCCCTGCTGCCCCATCATTTCAGGTAGTCATTATCTCTCCCCTCTGTTATTTGCTCTAGTCCATATAATTGCCTGACCAGTCTTCCACAAACCCAGCTCTGATCATAGTTCTCCCTTCTGCTCTAAAACCTTTAGTAGCTCTCCATTACCCACTGCTGTCCTTCAGCTGGTGTCATAGCTCTCTGAACTGGCTGCAGACAACTTTCCAACCATGTGTTACCAGACAACTCCCTTCTTTAGGCGTCTTATACCCCCACCCAGCCAGCCTCTCACTGCTCCCTGCACACATCTTGAACTTCCCTGATGCATTGTGTTTCCTTAGACTATTTTCTATTGGTTTAGAATGCCCTCCTCTCCCATCCAGGCCTGAAGAAATGGTCTCAAGACCTATCACAAATGTCATCTTCCCCGTGAGGCCTTCTCAGTCATCCCATGTGAGCCTCAAAATTCTTTATGCTGTTTCTTTTGTCTCACTCACCTTACTCTGCCTTGTTTTACAGTTATTGAGATACATGTCCCATGTCTACACTGAACTATAAGTGGGAAGATATGAACCTAGCATTTTCTAATTTGCTGCAGCGCAGCACAGCAGACAGTAAGATAGTCTGTACAATAAATATTTGTTACATTTTTCACAGTGCTGTCATTACAAATGGGTCTCTGTAGCATCAAGGTTAATATGGATAATTAAGGCTAATAATTACTTCCTGAATTATTAAGGCTAATCCAATCTCTGACTGCCTGCCCTCAACAAACCAATGGCCTATCTTGGCAGCTTCCTACTCACTGGCTGACCGCTTTTCTGGAAGCTTGAGGTATTGATCCCATAGTTATAGAAAAGCACTCTGGGAGGCAAGACCTGGGAACACTTACCATCTTTCACATTTGCAGCTGGCCTGAAGGAAGGCTCTGCAAATGGGTTGCCCTGGGCATGGAGGCTCAGATTTGAGTTGGCCTAAGTTGTTGCAGATGTTAAAGTAGCAGGTGAGCATGGCATTTATTCACGTTCAGTCTTTCTGTTCTCCTGTTCTCTTTGTTCTCTGCTCTGAGAGTGCAGGAATAGTCAGCCAGGCTGCTTTGGATTCCTGTGGCACTTCCTAGAAATGAATGCTGATGATTCTCCTGATTAGACTTTAATAAAACTATATCAACCAGTTCTTTGACTACCGTGGGTATAGACTTTTGCCTTTTCTACCACAAATGGAGCGTAGGCCTGATCATCCTGGATTTTTCCATATGAGTCAATAAAGGTTCTTTAAGTTTCTACTGGGCTGGATCTTGTGGGCATATCAGGGCATGAATCCCATCCTTCCAGAGTGTTTAGCCTCAGAAGGGCAGACTGTAGGAGCAGAAAGGACTCTGGAAGGCACCCAGCCCAACCCCTTCACTGATAAAACTGAGATCTACCTGAAACAAGACATGAAACTTTCAAAGCACCCTGCAGGCCTATGCATGAATAGGGGAGATTCAGACAATCACTGTCTGCTTTGGATGCAGGCCTGAAGGGGAAGCTTCCTTCATCCAGAGCCTTTTCCCTTCTGACCTGGGAGAGTCCCAATATGCCACTGTGTGGTATGTACCCTGCACCAGTTTACCTGGCTGAATGGGACAAGGAGTGTTGAAATTCCATCCTATACTCCCACTTGCCAACCCCTGCTCAATAGCATGAGACCACAATTCCCCTTCCATGGGAAAGGACACTTTTTTCTATTTTGCATAAAGGCATTTTCTACTTGGAAAATCAAGTGCCAGCAGGGTTGCATCTATCCAAAGGGGGGCTTTTTTCTAACTGACCCACTCAGAGTGGGCATCTTTTTCTAATTTATACAAAGGTATGACATAAGTCAGTCGTGGACCAATTGACTTTTCCCCACCTCTTCAACTGCCTCCCACCTTTCCCTTGTATAAATCCTCCATTCTAACTAAACTTATTGTACAGAAGTGGATAAATAGCTCCTTTTTCCAGGTCTGAAAGCTCCTTGTACATTCTCCTCCTTCATGCATAGCACATTTACATTACACCATTTATTGACTTTCTGTGAGTTGATGAGTTGAGCACAGAGATTCTGCCTGTTGAATTCTGTTTTCCAAAATTCCAAAATTCCAAGGAATAGCCTTAAATGTGTGAATGAATATGTGAATGAATGAAACAATCAATTAATCAATGCCATATAAATTCTACCTCCTAACTCATCCCCCATCAGTATTTTGTCACCCCTTTCCCATTCTCCCACCCTCAACCCATTCTCTTGTTGATTATCTAAGTCCAGTTCTACTTTACATTTCACCTCAAGTTCTTCTTTCTTGTGAGGACCTCCCAAAAAACCCAGTCCACAAATTTTCCCTTCTTTGTTTCTAGTTCCATACAAGATTTGATGATGATACTAATGATAGTCCCTAATGTGTCATAAAGTCTGTACTTGGGGCTTTATGAGCAGTATTTCTTTGGCGTCTCACAACACAATGAAGCTGTAACATTTAGCTATTGCTGAGTAACAAATTACCACAAACTTAGTGACCTAAAATAACATATTTATCATCTCACAGTTTCTGTGGGTCAGGAGTCCAGGCACAGTTGAATAGAACCTCAGAGGCTCACAAGGTTGTACTCAGGGTGTCGACCAGCTGTATTCTCTTCTGGAGGCTTAACTAGGGAAGAGTCTACTTCTGTGCTTACTCAGGTTGTTGGAATTCATTTCCTTGTGGTTGTAGGACTAATGTCCCTGACTTCTTGCTGGCTATTGGCTGGAAGCCATCCTCAGCTCCTAGAGACTGCCCATAGCTTTTTTCCTTAGCCTAGGCTGCCTTTTACTGTTAGACACTCCTGTCAGTCAGGTCCATTTTTCATTGTCAGAAGCAAGACCTTCCTGATTAGTTGATGTCAAGTGCTGGGTAAGCCTGTTCACCACCCAAGAGCTACGAGCTGCTATTGTCATGCTGCCGCACATACACCACTGTGAACTCCCTACAAGCTAGTCAGCATTGCTGATCATCACTATGATGACTGCAGAGGAAGGAGGCCTCTCAGCTAAGGAGTAGGAAAGAAGCCCATTAGGAGGTACCCTGCCTGGGTAGTGCCTCTGTAAGGAGGACAGGAGAAAAGGGTAGGGTCAGGATGGGGCAGTGGAGGGGGAGTGGGGGGAGTGGAGTGGAGAAACACAAGAGTTCTTCAGCTCCTGTAGGAACCTGATGACTAAGAGGCTCCCTCTCTCTCCCTCCCATGGGGCAGAGCAAGACAACCTCATGGTCTCAGGGTCATGGTCACCTTGGACGTCTTCTACCTTTAATTCCCTATCTTGTACCTACAACAGTGGTCTGCTTCTTATCTACTTCTCATCTGGTCACATTTTGCCTTTCCCCTTTCCCACCTCAACTCTGGAATGAACCAAGGAGGCCTTTCTTAGCCCAGGTTCTCCCAATTATAATTTTGCTCCTCTCACTCATTGCAGTCTGTAATGCTTGAGTCTTTACTGCTTCTGTGCTCCTTGCTGTTACATTTTCTTCTGGTTTGCCTAGGACTCTTGTTTTAGAAATTTATGTTCTTTCCCTGGATAATTGCATCTTCTTACATTACTTGGGCTCCCAAATATTATCATGCTGCAATATTTTCCCTTAGATTTCTGAGAGGCAGAGAATCCTGGTTTGAAATAACAGCTCATCTCATTTTGATTCCCTCATTATCCACTCAGTACAAGATTTGTTTTCCTGATGTATAGAGCCATAGCACAATCTTATTTACGTAATCATTTCAATAAACAGAAGGCCAGGGCAATAATTCCAACTGAATGGGACAAATGGGAAAAACTTAGCCTTCTCTGTTCTTGCTGTCTCCACTCCCAACTCTTCCAATCCATTCCTCACACAGTAGTCAGGCTGCTTTAAAATGCCATCACCCTTATTAAAACTCATCAGTGGCTTTCCATTGCCCTTAGAATGCAACCCAAGCTCCTTTCTGTGGCCCACAAGGCTCTTGGAGATCTGGCCTCACCTTCCTCTCAGTTTTGTCTTGCACCTCTCTCCCTCTTCCCCTCCTCCCTCCAGGCACACTGGCCTCTCTTTCCAGTTCTTCCAATGCCAAGTTCTTCCCTGCCTTTGTCTGTTGCAAATGCCATTCCCTCAGCCCAGCATGCCCTCCCTCAAGTTCTTTACATGACTGAATCCTCAGGTTCCTTCTAAAATGTCACCTTCCCCAAGAGGACACCCAATCCCAAATGGGTTCTTGTTATTCTCTCTTTGCCTGTTGCTCCTTTTCTTCATAGCATTTTCTGCTTCCTTCATTTGCAGTCTTTTCTCCCCCACTAGAGTATAAACTCAGTGACAGCAAGGACCCACACATGTTCTGGCCACTACTATATAATCAGCTGCTAATTCAGTACCTTGTACGTGGCAGACAGTGTTAAATGAATTGGGATGAATTAAAGAATTAAGGAATGAATAAGGCTTCCCTGAATTCTTTCCTCTCAACCAAGATTATATGCCTTTTAGATACTATTTAAACTAGGACTCTTTCCCTGCCTGCCTTCATTCCTTCCATTTTTACTTATTTGTTGAGTACTTTCTATGTGTACTCATTATGTGTCTGCATTATTTTCCTACCACAGTAACATCTTATCTGAGTGACATTATCCCACACTCTCTTCTATTCAGAACTCAGCTGAGAACCCAGAATAAAAGCATATACTTCTCTACAGTAAAGCTAAGCTCTGAGATTCCAGCATAAGGACCCCCCCATTCAGACACATGAACCTGACCATGACAGGGTGTTTTTGAGACAGGTCAACAAATTGCAAACAAATGATAAGTAGCATGCCTGCTACTGGGCCTTAGTAGAGACTGAATGCTTAACCATGGGCCACCAAGTTACCATGAGACCTGAGTTGCCTATCATGAGCTGGGTATTATCTGACCCACCAAGCCATAAAGTTGGGTGTGCACAGCAGCACTCTATTGTAAAATGGAAATGGTATATACAAGATAGGGTCAGAGCAGATCCTGAAGGCACAAGTAAGTTACATGAAGAAGTGGCCCAAATGCCCATGGTCTCCACTCCTGCCATATTCCTTCTCTTTCCCAGACGAGAGCTATGGCCTCTTGGGGAGTTCCTTACAGTGAATTGACTGAGGAAGAGAAAACCTAGGCCTGGTTTACATATGGTCCAGCATGATATGCAGGTACCACCTGAAAGTGGACAGTTGCAGCACTACAACTCCTATCTGGGGTGTCCTTGAAGGACAGTGGTGAGGGGAAATCCTCCCAGTGGGCAGAACTTCGAGCAGTGTACCTAGTTGTTCATTTTGCTTGGAAGGAAAACTTGCCAGAGGTCTGTTTGTATACTGACTCATGGGCTGTTGCTAATGGTTTGGCTGGATGGTCATGAACTTGGAAAGACCATAATTGAAAAATTGGTGACAAAGAGGTCTGGGGAAGAAGTATGTGGATTGACCTTTCTTAGTGGGCCAAAAACATGAAGATATTTGTGTCCATGTGAATGCACACCAGAGGGTGACTTCAGCAGAGGAAGGTTTTCATAATAAAGTGGATAAAATGACCCATTCTGTGGATACCAGTTAGCCTCTTTCCCCAGCAACTCCTGTCATTGCCCAATGGGCTCATGAACAAAGTGGTCATGGTGGTAGGGATAGAGGTTATGCATGGGCTCAACAACATGGACTTCCACTCACCAAGGCTAACTTGGCTACAGCCACTGCTGAGTGCCCAATCTGCCAGCAACAGAGACCCACACTCAGCCCCTGATATGGCACCATTCCCCGAGGTGACCAGCCAGCTACATGGTGGCAGGTTGATTACATTGGACTGCTCCCTTCATGGAAGGGGCAGCGATTTGTTCTAACTGGAATAGACACATACTCTGGATATGGGTTTGTTTTCCCTGCACGCAATGCTTCTGCCAAAACTACCATTTGTGGGATTACAGAATACCTTATCCATCGTCATGGCATTCCACATAGCATTGCTTCTGATCAATGAACACACTTCACAGCAAATGAAGTATGGGAAGGGGCACATGCTCATGGAATTCTCTGGTCTTACCATGTTCCTATCATCCAGAAGCAGCTGGATTGATAGAATGGTGGAATGGCCTTTTGAAAACTCAATTACAGTGCCAACTAGGTGGCAATACCTTGAAAGTCTGGGGTAATATTCTCCAGGAAGCTGTATATGCTCTGAATCAGTATCTGCTGTATGGTGCTGTTTCTGCCATAGCTAGGATCCATGGGTCCAGGAACCAAGGGGTGAAAATAGGGGTGGTACCACTCACTATTACCCCTAGTGATCCACTAGGGAAATTTTTGCTTCCAGTCCCTGTGACCCTGAGCTCTGCTGGTCTACAGGTTTTAGTTCCAAAATGGGGAATGCTTCCACCAGGAGAAACAACAATGATTCCATTGAACTGGAATCTAAGACTGCCACCTGGTCACTTTGGGCTACTTATGCCACTGGATCAACAAGCCAGGAAGGGATTTACATTGTTGGCTGGGGTGACTGAACCTGACTATCAGGGGGAAGTAGGACTGCAACTACATAATGGAGGTAAAGAAGACTTTTCTTGGAATATAGGAAATCCCCTAGGATGTCTTTTAGTACTACCATGCCCTGTGATTAAAAACAATGGAAAACTGCAACAACCCAATCCAGGCAGGACTACCAATGGCTCTGAAACTTCAGGAATGAAGGTTTGGGTCACCCCACCGGGCAAAGAACTACGGCCAGCTGAAGTGCTTGCTGAGGGGAAAGGGAACATGGAATGGGTAGTGGAGGAAGGTAGTGATAAATATGAGCTTCGATCACATGATCAGTTACAGAAACAAGGACTGTAATGCTGTTTTATTCATGTTGTACTATTTAAGTTGTAAGATATCAAATTTAAGAATGAATATTACCCAAGGATTTGCACCCTATGCTGGAGAGATTTAATGTGTTTCCTTATATGCAGGACAGTTGAGTATTGTTAGGTGAAAGAAAAAATGTGTGTTTTATTGTTTTTTATTTAGAAATTAGGTATGGTTTAAGGTGATATGTATAGCTGCCAAGTTGACAAGGGGTAGACTATCATGGTCAGGTTCATGTGTCAACTTGGTCAAGTGGTGGTACCTGTTTGTCTGGTTGGGCAAGTGTTGGCCTGTTTGTTGCAATGAGGACATTTCATAGAATTAAATCATGATCATGTCAGTTGCATCCATAACTAATTTCATTTGTAATCAGTCAAAGGGGAGTGTCTTCTGCAATGAGTGATGCTTAATCTAATCACTGGAAGCCTTTTAAGGAGGATTCAGAAGAGACAGGCCTCTTTCCTGCTTCGACTGGTGAGCCTCTCCTGTGAAGTTCGTCCATACCCTCCATCAGAATCAGCAGTTTCACAGCCTGCCCTGCAGATTTTGGATTCTGCCTTCCCATGGTCACATGAGACACTCTTATAAATTTTATATTTGCAAGTGTTCCCTGTTGATTCTGTTCTCTGGAAAGCCCTAACTAATACACACCCCTGCCCTGATTTATAGATAGTCACTACATTGTTTCTTCCGGCCTCAACTGGAACTGCTGGCAGGCCCCTTGTTCTCTATGGAAACTATTCCCCATCTATCACAGGGTTGGAGAATGAACTTAATGCAGAACTAGCTTCCACAGCAACTTTTCAGGAAGGGAAACCAATCATTTGTCAGTAGCTCATTCTCTACAGGTTGTCCTGTGCAGGGGGTCTATTATTTCTGATAAAAAGTATATAAATATGTGATGAAAAAATATTCTGGATATATATGTACTCCTGGGAAATATAGTTAAATACTATTATCATTGGGTGTGTGGAGTGAGGGCTATTATGGTAGGAAAGACCAAGTGGAAGCCACTAAACTGCCCCTACCTAGCCAAAATAGTAAATCAGAAGTAATACCAGATCCCTGGAGAGATTGCAAAGGTTAGTGCCACTCTTAAGGACTCAAGGAATGCAGGGGTGGTGATTCCACATCCTCATTCAACTTTCTTATTTGGCCTGTGAAGAAATCAGATGGGTCTTGGAAGATGACAGTGGATTATCATAAACTTAACCAGGTGGTGACTCCAATTGCAGCTGCTGTTCCAAATGTGGTATTGCTTGAGTAAATCCACACATTGCATGGTAGCTGGTATGGAGGTATTGAGCTGGCAAATGCTTTTTTCTCAATAGCTGTTAGTAAGGACAACCAGAAACAGTTTTCTGTCAGCTGGTAAGGCCAGCTATATACCTTCACCGTCCTACCTTAAGGGTATATCAACTCTCCAGCCCTATGTAATAATATTGTCTGCAGAGACACTGATTGCTTTCCCCTCTCACAAGACATCACACTCGTCCATTACATTGATGATATCACGTTGATTGAACATAGTGAGCAAGAAGTAGCAACTACTTAGACTTATTGGCAAAGCATTTGTGTTTCAGGGGATGGGATATAAATCCAACAAAAATACAGAGGCCTTTCACCTCAGTGAAATTTCTAGGTGTCCAGTGGTAAGGGGCATATCAAGATATCCCTTTTAAGGTGAAGTTTAAACTGTTTTATCTAACCTTTCTTATGACCAAAAATGAGGCACAACACCTAGTTGGCCTCTTTGAATTTTGGAGACAACATATTCCTCATTTGGATGTGCTACTCTAGCCCATTTACTGAGTGACCAGAAAAGCTGCTAGTTTTGAGTGAAGACCAGAACAAGAGGAGGCTCTACAACAGGTCCAGGTTGCTGTGCAAGCTGCTCTGTCACTTGGGCCATATGATCCAGCAGATCCAATGGTGCTGGAAGTGTCAGTGGCAAATAGAGATGCTGTCTGGAGCCTTTGGCAGGCCCCTATAGGAGAATCACAACACAGACCCTTAGGATTTTGGAGCAAAGCCTTACCATCTGCTGCAGATAACTACTCTCCTTTTGAGAAACAACTTTTGGCCTGCTACTGGGCCTTAGTAGAGACTGAACGCTTAACAGTGGGCCACCAAGTTACCATGAAACCTGAGTTGCCTAGCATGAGCAGGGTATTGTCTGACCCATCAAGCCATAATGTTGGGCACGCACAGCAGCACTCCATCATAAAATGGAAATGGTATGTCTATATTGGGCTCAAGTGGGTTGTGAAGGCACAAATAAGTTACATGAGGAAGTGACCAAAATGCCCATGGCCCCCAATCCTGCCTTCTCAGACCAGAGTGATGGACTCTTGGGGAGTTCCTTATGGTGAGTTGACTGAGGAAGAGAAAACTAAGGCCTGGTTCACAGATGGTTCTGCATGATATGCAGGGGACCACCCAAAAATGAACAGCTGCAGCATTGCAGACCCTTTCTGGGATGTCCATGAAGGATAGTGGTGAGGGAAAATCCTCCTAGTGGGCAGAACTTCGAGCAGTGCACCTGAATGTTCATTTTGCTTGGAAGGAGAGCTGGCCAGAGGTGCATTTCTATACTTATTCATGGGCTGTTGCTGCTACATTTGGCTGGATGATCAGGGACTTGGGAGGAGCATGAATTGGAAAGCGTGACAAAGAGGTCTGGGGAAAATGTATGTGGATAGAACTTTCTGAGTGGGAAAAAAACATGAAGGCATTTGTGTCCCATGTAAATGCTCACCAGAGGGTGACTTCAGCAGAGGAAGGTTTCAATAATCAAGTGGATAAGATAAACCATTCTCTGGATATAAGTCATACTCTTTCCCCAGCCAATCCTGTCATTGCCCAATGGGCTTATAAACAAAGTGGGCATGGTGGTAGGGATGGAGGCTATGCATGGACTCAACAACATGGACTTCCACTCATGAAGGCCAACCTGGCTATGGCCGCTGCTGAGTATTCAGTATGCCAGTAGCAGAGACCCACACTTAGTTCCCAATATGGTACCATTCTCCAAGGTGATCAGCCTGTTATCTGGTGGCAGTTTGATTTCATTGGACCATTTCCATCATAGAAGGGGCAGTGATTTGTTCTAACTGGAATAGGCACATACTCCAGATATGGCTTTGCCTTTGCTATGTGCAATGTTTCCACCAAAACTACCATCTGTGGACTTACAGAACGCCTTAACTACCATCATGTATTCCACACAGCATTGCTTCTAATCAGGGAACCCACTTTATAGCAAATGAAGTGAAGAAATGGGCACATGCTCATGGAATTCTCCGGTCTTACCATGTTCCCCGTTATCCAGAGGCAACTGGTTTGAAGATTCAATTATGGCACCAATTAGGTGGCTAAATTTTACAGGGCTGGGGCAGTGTTCTCCAGGAGGCTGTGTGTATTCTGAATGAGCATCCATTCTATGGTGCTGTTTCACCCATAGCTAAACTTCATGGGTCCAGGAATCAAGGGGTAGAAATGGGAGCGGCACCCCTAGTGATCCACTAGGAAAATTTTTGCTTCCTGTCCCTGAAATCTTAAGCTCCGCTGGTCTACAGGATTTAGTGTCTCCTTTTAAGAGATACAATGATTCCATTGAACTGGAAGTCAAGACTGATACCTGGCCACTTTAGGTTTCTCCTGCCTCTGAATCAACAGACAAGGTAGGGGATTACTGTACTGGCTGGAGTGATTGATCCTGACTATCAACAGGAAATAGGACTTCCACTACACAATGGAGGTAAAGAAGAGTTTTCTTGAAATACAGGAGTACCTCTAGGGCATCTCTTAGTACTAACCATGCCTTGTGATTGAAGTCAATGGAAAACTGCAACAACCCAGTCCAGGCAAGACTACCAAGGACACAGAAAATTCAGGAATGACGGATTGGGTCACCCCACCAGGCAAAGAACTACAGTCAACTGACGTGCTTGCTGAAGGTAAAGGAAGCATGGAATGGGTTATGGAAGAAGGTAGTGATTAACATGCACTGTGACAACATGACCAGTTACAGAAATGAGGACTGTTATGGTACGAATATTTCCTCCTTGTCTTGTCATGAGTATGTTTGTACTTGTACATAAAGCAAATATCTGTGTTTTTTTCTCTATCTTATACCTTTATCATATACATAAGTTATATTGTTCGTCACACTATTTAAAAGTTACAAATAGCAAGTTTAAGAGTGAATGTTACCCAAGGACCTGCACCCTATTCTGGAGAGATTTAGTGCATTTCCAGTTGTACAGAGGACAGTTGAATTTTTTTTAGGTAAAAAATATGTCTGTTGCTGTGTCCTATTGAAAGAGTAAGTATTTTTAAGGTAATGTGCATAGTTACTAAGTTGACATGGGGTGGACTTATGGTTGGGTTCATGTGTCAACATGGCCAGGCAATAGTGCCCATTTGTCTGGTCAGGGAAGCACTGGCCTAACCATTACTACAAGGACATTTCATGGCTGGTTAATAAACTATAAGTCTGGTTTATTAAATCATCAGCATATCGATTGCATCCATAGCTGATTACATCTGCAGTCTGCCAAGAGGAGTGTCTTCCACAATTAGTGAAGTTTAATCTAAACAGCTGAAGGTTTTAAGGAGAAATCAGAAGAGAGAATCTCTCTATATATACTTCAGCCATTCCAGCCTCTCCCGGGGTTCATCAATGACTTCATGGGAGCTGTCAACTTGCAGCCTGCCTTATGGAATTTGGACTTATGCATTCTCAGATTTGTGTGAGACACTTTTATAAAATCTCATATTTAAAGATGTCTCCTGTTTGTTCTGTTTCCCTGAAGAATCCTGGCTAATATAAATGCATTTCTGAAGTACATATATGTGGGGGAAAATATATATATATAACCAGCCAGGAGTTGTCCCAACCCGCCCCCACCCCCTGCTGCCACGCAATCCATTACCATCTCATTGCTAGTTTTTTCTTTTTTTCACAAACACACAATCACATTGCAAAATTATGTAGTTATACAATCTTCTTCAAGCATCAAGGCTACTGGGACACAGTTCAACAATTTCAGGTACTTCCCTCTAGCCACTTCAATGCACCATAAATTAAAAGGGAATATCTATATAATGCATAAGTATAACCTCCAGGACAAACTCTTGACTCTGTTTGAAATCTCTCAGCCAATGAAACTTTACTTTTTCTCATTTCTTGCTTCCTGCTGTTGGTCAAGAAGCCTTTTTCAATGCCATAATGCTGGATCCTGGCTCATCCCAGGAGTCCTGTCCCATGTTGCCAGGGAGATTTATACCCCTGAGAGTCATGTTTTACGTAGGGGCCAGGGCAGTGAGAATTTACCTGCAAAGTTGGCTTAGAGAGAGAGGCCATGTCTGAACAATGAAAGAGGTTCTCTGGGGGTGACTCTTAGGCATAATCATCAGTAGGCTTAGCCTATCCCTTGCAGGAGTAAGTTTCATAGGTGTGAACCCCAAGATTGTGGGCTCAATCTATTGAATTGGTTTTCCCCATTGCTTTCATTGCTAGTTGCTTCTGAATTTCTGCTGAGCACTTTGGCAAGCATAGATAGGTTCTAAGATAGCTGAGCTGGTTATGTAGATGTTCAGGTTTTCAAAGCTCCAAGCACTGAAGGCCTGAAGGGAGTAAGCCTATGCTCGCAAGGGTGGTCTGAGCCACAGCCATGTGATGGCTTGTCTCTTTTTCCTGTGTTAGGTTTCCAGGCAAACAAATAAGCCTGTCTTATTCTTTTAAGGGTTTTAAATTTCATGGACAGGAGATTAGAGGGCTTCTCTTATGAACATGGGTTTCTAATAACTCACAAATGCCTTTTGATTCTTCCTTCAAAATGTCTCTTGATTATATCCACTGATAAGGCTACCATCGTCCCTGCCTGCACCCTGCACAGCTTCCTGATTTCTTTCTGGTTCACTTCCAATTCATTCTCCACACAGCTTCCAGACCATATTTTTGGGGGGGGTTGGAGGGTGCGGTTAGCTGCATGGCCTGAGACTCAAACATGCAGCACCATCTTTTAAACCTAAAATCTGACCAGATTACCATTATTCCTCCATGGCTTCCCTAAGGCTCAGGATAAAATCCAAGTTCCTTAATCTTATTCACAGAATCCTCCTAACTTGACTTCTGATGACCCCTATCTACATCCTATTTCTTTACACTTGTTTCCTTGTTTTGATGCTCCAGTCACATACAACCACTCACATCCCAAACTTGCCTCTGCTGACCCAGGCTTTTGGACATGCTGTAGCACTCCTGGAAGCTTCCTCTTCTCTGCTGCCTAACTCCTAGTCAACCTTCTGGACTCTGCTTAGATTCCATCTAAGGGCACCAGGACAAGATGCTTCCCCAAAGCACTGTGTGCCCTCCGTCACCACCACCTCTTTTCCCAGCAGCTGGACTGGAAGGTCCTACATTGTGTTCCCTAAGTCTCCTGCTACACCTCTGTCAGTCATTCCCAAAGTCTCTGCTAATTGCCTGCTCAGTAATCTGTTCCACTTGCTGGATTGTCAGACTCTGGAGACCAGAGATTGTCTCCTATTCATTATTGTACCCCAGTGGCTTGTGCAGCTCTTAGAACATAGTAGAAAAGAACTCCATGAATGTTTATTGAATTAATTCATTCATGAACAGATTTGCTGGGGAAGGATAAGTCATAAGCCTTGATGTCAAGGAAGAACTTGATAAAGCTGGTGGCACAATAAGAAAAACCCAAGACAAGAGGTCAGAAGATCTGAGTTTCTCATAAACTCCGGCAAGTCAGTTCTGCTCTCTATACTGAACTTCTGTTTTCCAATTTAAAAATTCTAAAATCCAAATCTCAGAGATTCTTTTCAACTTCTTGCAGTCTGTAGTGCTAATTGGCCCATGAGTTCTTTAAAAATTACTCCTTTTCCTTTTGCCTATAAGGGGTGTCAGAAGATCTCATGACTGAAGGACCCTCTTAAAATCCATAAATAGCACTGAGAACACAATAATTAGAAATGAGGTTGCTTTGGTCACAACGGGACATGGAGTCCTCAAAGCCTAATTGTCAACACATCCTGCTGACCTCTTCCTGGACTGAGGAGGCCCTGCCTTTATTTCCTCCTAATCGGCATCTCCAGGCTTTTCAGTAAAGACTCTACCATCTTTTAACTGTGCAGTTGATAAGTTCGTTGGATTCTGAATATTGGGGGTGAAAGTATGGCTCAGAATCTGGTCTGGTGAATTCCAAAATTAAGCATAAAGTTTTCTGAAATTTAACAACCCTCCAGAGCCCAAGGCCTGGAGCTACAAAATTCTGGGCTTGGAGTGCAGGGCAGGGGTAAAGGGACTCAAAACTATTGCCAGGAGGGCAGGCAATGGTGGTGCAGTAGCGGAGTTCTCACCTGCCATGCCAGAGACTTGGGTTCGATTCCCAGTGCCTGCCCATGCAAAAAAAAAATTATTGCCAGGAGTCCATAAGTCCATTTATGGATCAAACACTGTCTCTAGACTACTAATGGGGACTAAGTCCTGCAAATACGCATAGTTTTTCAAGTGTACAAGAGGGCTCCCATCATAACTAACAAAAATAAACATTCATTTAAAAGTAACTCTAAATTCACATTGGGCAGCATACAGTTTCCTCACTCAATGAATATACAACCACCTTGACTCTTTATTGTTAGAATTCCCATGCCAGGAAAGCTGTAACCATGTCTGTATAGTGGCTGCTGTACTCTTAGCACCTAGCTCAAGGCCCAGAATTCAGGGCTTGATAAATATTTGTCAGCAGTCAGGGAAACATGTTTACTTTATAAAGAAAAACATATTTGAAAAGAGTAAGAGCCATATGGTCAATCAGAATAATTAATAAAATGACAGTTGCATGTTTTATAGCCCTTTGCAATGAAAAAAAAATGCTTTCCTATATAATACTGGATTTTGGACCTTCAAATAATTGCTTTGCAAGGAAAGTGAAGCTTAGAGGTTAAGATGCTGCCGGAAGTGCCTTTCTCTCTCTCTAAGCCAACTCAGCAGGTGACATCACTGCCCTCCTCCCTATGTGGGACATGACTCCTCGGGGTGTAAACCTCCCTGGCAACCTAGGACATGACTCCAAGGATGAGCCAGAACCCGGCATCACGGGATTGAGAAAGCCTTCTTGACCAAAATGGAGAAGAGAGAAATGACACAAAATAAAGTTTCAATGGCTAAGAAATTTCAAATAGAGCTGAGAGGTCATTTGGGAGGTTATTCTTATGCAGTACATAGATATTCCGTTTCAGTTTTCGGCGTATTGAAGCAGCCAGAAGGAAATACTGGAAACTGTTGGACTGTAATCCAATAGCCTTGATTCTTGAGAATGATTGAATAACTATATATAGCTGTTAAGTTGTGACCATGTGATTGTGCAAAACTTTTGACTGACATTCCCTTTATCCAGTGCATGGATAGATGAGTAAGAAAGAAAGAAAGACAAAACAAATAAAAAATAATAGGGGGGATGGGAGGCACAGGATGTTTTGGGTGTTCATTTTTACTTTTATTTTTATTCTTATCTTTGTTTGTTTTTGGAATAATAAAAATGTTCAAAAATCTATTGTGATGAATGCAAAGCTATATAATGACACTGTGAACCATTGATTATACACTTTGGATGATTATATGGTGTGTGAACATATATCTCAATAAAATTACACTAATAACAATAATGAAAATGCTGGAGGAGGTGACACCACAGGCAACCAGCGGAGGGACTGGGTCTCCAGCTGTACCCCAGTGGGGGTTATATCGCTTTGCAGGGGAATGTGTCTCTCCTTTCTCTCTTTGGTAGCAGCAATAGCTCAGATGGGTGACAGACATCTAGGTAAGATAAGGCCCTACAATGGGGCTGACCAGGTCAGTGGGCCGAGCCCTCGGTCTTGGGGTTTGCCCCCATGGGGCTTGTCCCCGCCAAGGATAGGCTAAGCCTACTTAAAATTAGGCCTAAGAGTCACCCCCAGACAACCTCTTTTGTTGCTCAGATGTGGCCTCTCTCTCTCAGCTGACTCAGCAGGCGAACTCACTGCCCTCCCCACTCCGCGTGGGACATGACTCCCGGGGGTGTAAACCTCCCTGGTGACGTGGGACAGAGATCCTAGGATGGGCTGGGACTTAGCATCAAGGGACTGGGGGGCCCTTCTCGACCATGGTGGTAAAGGGAGAAATGAAACAAACTAAAGTGTCAGCGGCTGGGGGGTTTCAGGCAGAGTCGAGGGGTTGTCCTGGAGGTTATTCTTGCACATTGTGTAGATGTCCCCTTTTCAGTCTGTGCTCTGTCGGAGTGGCCAGAGGGAGGGACCTGGGACTGCGGAGCTCTGTTCCAGTGGTCATGTTTCTTGAAGATGACTGCATAGTGGTATGGCATTTGCAGTGTGACTGTGTGATTGTGAAAGCCTTGTGTCTGATGCTCCTTTTGTCTGTGGTGTGGACAGGTGGGTAAAGAATATGGATAGGAAATAAACAGGTAATGGGGGGACAGAGGTTGGGGTGAGTTGGGTGGCTGGAAGTGCTGGTCGGTGGGGGGGGGGGGGTGGGGGTGTGTGGCATGTGTGAGTTTTTTCCTTTTCGTTTCATTTGCTGGATAGATGCAAATGTTCAAGCGGGTGATCCTGGTGATGACTACACACCTGTGCAGTGGTGTTGTGAGCCATTGATTGTACACCTGTCTGTGTGTTGTTTACAATGAACATATTAAAGAGAAAAAAATCAGGCCACACACGAAAAAGAGAAGGCCCTAAAATAAGGCTGGAGTTTCATCAAGAACGTTTAGTCACCATAAGAATTACAGAGACAGTAGAGAACTACTTACATCTGAAAAGATAAAGGAGCTGGGGAAATTGAGACATTATAGACTAAAGACTCTCCCTTTATATCATCTCCCTTTTTTCTCTCATTAAGTAGAAATGAAAGGGTAAGGGCAAAATGAAGGCTGGTCTCTGTTAAGCAATTTAAAAGATACATTATTGATTGAGGTGGAGGTTTAAGGATTGTGACATATGATTGAGATATGAAATGCAACGCAAATTGCAATCAGCAGACCACCAATTCAATAAAATAAGGTACCTTTGTACGGTGGAATGGGTGCACTAGTTAAAATGATACAGATTTATATTTAGATATATAATTGACTGCTTAAAGCAAGTCAGAGAAGAACATACATAGTGGTTTCCCGTTCCCGTAAATGATATACACTCTCACAAGTGCAAAGGCAGATGCCAGCCACGATAGTTAATAGTATTTAGCACTGTGTGGTAGGATTTCATGTGTTTTACTTTCATACTGTTATATAGTATTTGAATTCTTATGATTATGTGTCTTTTCTTATCATCAGAAATAATTTGGGGAACAAAAGATAAGATGCTGCAATCTGTACACGCTCTGCAAAGCCTACTGGCACTGGCAATTCCTAGGAGTTTAATGCGCGCCTGCAGGGCAGTCCCAGGCATCAGCAAAGCCCCGGGGGTCATGGTTTTTATTAGTTGCTCTTCACAGAACATCAAAAGCCGACTGGTTGCTCTCAGCCCTCTTGCTAACTAAGGAAACTGAGAGCTGCGCCCGCCAAATGGCGAGCTAGCAGCAGGAGCAGAAGGCTGGGCAACCACAGCAAAGCTACATCTGAGCGCACACAGCTGCTTCTCAAACCGGAGGAGGCCAAGGACCTCAAAGCAAAGAGCGAGCCCATAGTCTGTCCTGGCCACTTCCTCCATGCTGGCCGAGCCACGGGTTCCTTTTCGCATTAGCTTCCAGTCCCTCCGCAGGCATCACAAGGCCTGGCAGGCGGACCTGTTTAACCCATCCCAGCCAGTGAGGTATCGCAGCATTTGTGTCTAAGGCCTTCTGCTTCTCCAGGGCATTGGATGCTCATCTGAGCCGCCTCTGGAGCTTTACCTGCTCAGGGAATTTGGAGTCTGCAGTCCAGTGCACCTGAGGGCTTACTAAGCAGGAGATCTCAGACTAGTCACTTCCCTTTGCTGAGCCTCAGTTTCTTCACCTGCAAAACTGGAATAATAGTACTGCCTCTTTCTGAAGATCAAATATGATGTTTATACAAGTGCTCTGTAGGCTTTAAAATGGTCTTTGAGCCGAGAAATTGGTAAGAGGACAGCGGGGCAGGGGCTTTAGCATTAGTTTGCATCCGTAAGCAGCTCTGTCATCTACCGACGGCTGGACTTGGGATGAGTTATACAACCTCTAGCAGCCTCAGTTTCTGGCCTGGAAAATGGGGAGGGGTCTGCTCTTTGCCCCACTCACCAGCTTGAACTCTTCAGGGGAAACACGATTTACGGAAATTTCAGAGAACCGAATTTCAAATCAAAGCATCTCATGAGCAATTTTTCAGATGTCGTGGGGTAGGGGATGCCCCATGGCTGGAACCCAGTTTCTCCATATCTTGTTTTTATTTTTATACCCCTGAAGTCCAAAGCCAGCTGTCTGAATCATTTACAAACAGAGCCAAAACTGTTTTCATGCGTCACAGAATCCTTGTGGAGTCCATGGGCTCCAGCCACGCCTCAGGATGGTGTACTAAAAATATCCTCCCAGCACTATTTTTAAGGCCTCCCTGCAGGCTGCGTCGTTTGTCTCTGAGCCCCGTGCACAGGCTCAGAGCAGAACGCCTCACTGCCTGCACGCAAACAGCGCCCAGCCCAGGCTTGACTTCTAGGTGGGCCCTGGGGCGCATGAAGGAGCCGAACTAAAATCCCCACAGTCTCCTCTCTGACCACAGGGACTGTTCACCCTGCAGAGGAGCACACTGCAAAGGCAGCCTGGTTCCTCCCTGGGGCCCTGGCCAGGTGCTCAGAGCGACGACAGAACCCAGGGTCATCCGACCATTCTGCCCAGTTCTGGGCTCCCTTTTCATGTTGGATGTTTTCTGAATCACTGCACAGGGGCTTCTGCCAATGGGAACATTGGTGCAATCACTTCTCTCATGTGAACAGTTATTCATAATTTTCAAAGCAACCTCACATCCGTTACCGGCTCGATGCTCACGGCACTCTGTTAAATGGACATTATTCTGTCCATTGTACAGGTTAGGACAGCGGAGGGGTGTTTATGCTCTCCCAGCAACACTGTTGGGCAGCAGAAAACAAATGGGCTCCCCCTGAGGTCTGAAGGTGGAACGACCCCAGATATCCCAAAATCAGCTCAGTGTCTTTCTTCTCAGGGTCACACAGCTGGCCACACCCACCCTCCACTGTGGCCAAGCCGGTCATCATTCAGTCATGCCTCCTATGCCTTCGTTCATTTGACATTTCCTGAGCACCCACCCCAGGCCAGGCCCTCACTGTGCCAGGCTTAGAGATAAATGACATCATCTGTGGCAGTGACAGATGGCGCTCCTCGGTCAGGGTGGACTAGGGTGGGGGGGAAAAGTCAGGAGGGGCTTCAGACAGGGAGCTGCCTCATCAGGGGTCTGGAGGCCAGGTGGGAAATAAAGGAAGAGGAGCGGTCCAGACAAAAGGAGCAGCCTGGGCCAGGCAGGAGACACGCAAGAGAGGGTGGCACCGGGGATTGGAAGTGGATCAGAGTGGGGACTAGCAGGACACGGCGAGGCCGGAAGGTTAGGCAGGACCCGAGGCAGGAAGCACTGGGACCGCCAAAGAGGGTGGATGTTATCCTGAAGGACACCGGAGTCACTGGAGAGTTTCAGTAGAGGGGAACAGCAGGACCACATCTGGATTTCACGTGTCCCTGCACCAGCCGGGTGGAGGACGTGGTGGTAGGGTAAGACGGAGAGAAGGACACCTGTTTGGAGGTGGCTTAAATAGTCCAGGGGAGACCTGATGGGCGCCTGGACTGGACCAAGTTGGGGAACATGGAGGAACCACAGGTGGAGGGGAAGGGAAAGTTCATTTTAAATCTGATGAACCAGTTGGGTATCCAGGTAGAGATGATAAGCAGGAAGTCGGATGAATGATCATAGAGCTAACAGGCGAAATTTGGCTTGGAGTTGGCAGTTGGGTAGGTGGTGGGGAGTTAAAGAAGCCTAGAGAGAAATCAGTCACAACCTTCACTCTCCTCGTATGTAACTAGACATCTTTTTTTAAAAAATACTGATATTTGGGCTCTATCCTCAGGAATTCTGATTCAGTTATTGCACAGCAACCCCTGGCATCAAAATATTTTCAAAGGTCTCAGTTGCTCCTCCTGGTGTATAGTCAAGGATGGGAAACTCATCCAGCCATGGAGACACGATGCTGGAGCAGATACTGCCTGGGAGAGGCCTGAGGTGCACAGGGAGGTCAGGGAGCCAGAAGCTGACCAGGTCTAGAGGAAGAAGGTTATCTTGGGAACTAAAGGAGAGGTAGACACTAAGGAAGCCCTGTGAACAGATACTGCAAGACGAGCCAGACCTTGTCAGGACTGAGGAGAAGCTGGGGTGTTGACAGTAAGGCAGCCACGGTGAGCTGGGCCAGAGCAGATTCAAGGGGTGGGGGAGATTGTGAGAGCCAGATGGTTCTACACTATGAGGAGAGTGGAGGAAGGGAGAAGAGAAGACACCAAAGGTGGACACCTCTGTTAAGAAATTTGGCTGTGAATGGAAGCAGATGGAATAGCTAGAGGGAAAAGGAGAGTGGAGGTCTGATTGAATGGGTTTGAGGATGTTTGTATTCCAAGTTAGGTAAACAGGCAACATAGGATAAGTTGGCATTGCCCTGAGTGATGGGGAAAGTGAGGGTAAAAGAGGGTGGTCCAAGGAGGCTGAAGGACTGGGGTTCAGAGCCCAGAAGAAGAGCTGAGCCCTAAAAGGAATGATACTTCCCCACCTGATCGGCAAGGCCTGGGACTGTGCCATCTGCCTTCCATGGAGCCCAGCACCTGTACCTGCCCCATAAAGATGTGCCAATAAGCTAGCAGATGCTACACCCTCCTCCCCATAGGCCCTACCCATTCTTGCTCCCCTTTCATTCCTGTTCCCTGCTGCTCTATCTGTCGCAGACACCAGGCTCTGCCTTGATACAGATGACTCCTACTATGTTTTGCCCCTCCTCCCTGTCCCCAGATTTTTTTTCCCCAACCAACTATTAAAGAGAATGAATGCCTTGAAAGCAGGGACTCTTAAGTTTGCCTGAAGCACTTGGTTCGAAACATATGGTAAGTGATTAATACACATTTGCTGCATAGATTTTTGTATGCACACATGCACAAACATAAAAGCAATGACATAACCACATCTCTATCCTTGTAGATATGCCTAAGGGTGCATGCTCACCCCACGTTGATACTTGTGTCCATACTGGCTATCCCGCAACCTCTGACATACCCCTGCCAGGCCATGTGTGGTCAGTCTCTGTGAAGTTGCCCACATCCTGAGAAGAAGCCCTGGCAGACACGAGCCTGGCTGGTCCGTATTTCCCTGTTACCTTTCTCAAGGTTACGGAATGTCACAGGCAGTGCTCAAATTCTGGAACATTAGACTTCTGACATATGGGAAGGAAATTTGCCATTGCATTATGAAATTGATGCTCCACAAGGCCTATTTTTGTTTTAACAGTAAATGGCTTCTAGGAAGATAACAGGAAGAGGCATCTTTCTAGCACTAGTCCTCATTCCAAGTTTTGCTCAAAAAACATATGGCAGAATCGGTGACTCAATTTCAACTTGCAGTATTTATTTACTAATTTACAAGAGCTGTGGAAGAATGTCCAACAGAACTGTCACTCTATTCTTTTCAATCTTCCGCCATGAATTCTTGCTTCTACCAACAAATGCTAGGGAGTATTTTTTTTAAGTCCAAATTCAGCATACTTTATTTAATTTAAGACAAATTTTTTCTAACACACAAATTGCTCACTTTAAGCCAAATGGCTTAAATTTTAGGGAAAAAAAATAAGTATATGGATTATGGCAGTGTGCTACTGTGAAATGCGTATTTTTTGTGTAGGGTGGGCCTTTGGCTGAGAAAAGAGACCCTCCTCTCCTCTCTCAGAAGGGACATGCTCTCATCTTTCATAAATCAAGCACCCCCGCCCACTCACACATACAAACATGCACACGTGCTGTAAAATAGTACGCAGAAATCTACATACTTGAGCCACGTCAGCTTGAAGTGGAACATCTTAGAGTGTTAGGGCCATTGGTTCCAGATGCTCCAGCCCCACAGAGGCGGTGAGTCCCCCACCCCCACCCCACCCCCACCATCCTACCCGCTGGTTTCTGCCACCGCAGATGTGACCCCTGACCCTGGCAAGCCACCTAGCAGTACAGGCTGCCATTGTTCTGCTTCTATGACTCTTCTGACCCTGATTTCTTGGACAACAGTCTGGAGCGGGGCTTTTCCCCCTAAGGATAAAAGGAAAGACGCCCAGTGGAGTTGCCATTTTCTGTCTTCAAAGGTGTCTAGAAACAGATGCTTCTAGAACCACAAGACCTCGCTGGCTTCTGGCCCTGCGTACCTCTGCCTGAGGTGCCGAGTAGCCAAGTCCGCCAGGCCCTAGAGCCTTTGTGTTAGCATGGAGGGGAGCGTTAGCAAATGGCAGGGCAGGAGCCAGGACTGAAGAAAGAACAGACTCAGGGGACAAAGCGGGTGATGCCAGCCATCAAGAGAACAGGAAAACGAGTGAAGCCCCAGGGCTTATACTGAGGACGTAAGAAGAGGGGACCTGACTGAGCCTCAGAAGGGGATTGGAGAGACCACATTATGGGACGGAGGGAGAGAGGAAGAGGAGAGATGAAAGATCTTTCCAGTTCTTTGGTTGACTTCTAATCTGGAGTGAACTGTGGGTAGTCTGTCAGAACACAGGCCTTCCTGACGCTGACTGAGCCTGATGGCCTCAGCTCTCGATGCGGCCACAGGTCCTGTATACAGGAGCACCCACAGAAGGTGACGTCGTCACTCACTCGGGACGCGCTTGTTAGTAACAGCAGTTTGGTTAGATTCACTCTAGAGCCAGAGAGGGAACTCCCAGTGCCTATTTTATTCATGCCTGAAGTGAGGTTACACAAGGAGCCGCTGAGAGAACTGGGATCCTGGAGTCAAAAAGACGGAGGGCAGGCATGGAACTGTCCTCAAATGTCTGCCCAGCACCTCAGGGAGAGGTACGCAGGGCTAGAAGCAAGGGCGGACCTATGCATGGAACAGGGGCTAGTTTCCTCCTTGAGAGCCCGGAGGGAGAAAAGGCAGCAGGTTTCAAATCATCAAAAGCAAGAATGGTTTCGAGTAAAACAGGCTGCCTCAGGAGCTGGTGAGCTCTCGATGCCTGAGCAATTTAGGCAGAGATTGTGACATCATTTGTCAAGGGACATTTTATCCGAGTTGCTGTTCATTAGGACTCCTCTCTGCAAACGACCATCTAAGCTGTCCTCCTAGGGCCAGGAGGGCTTGTCCCTATCTGGCCTATGGAGTTTGCCCACAAAAAGTGACCAGGGCCGTCACAGGTGTTGAGTGAGGAACCGATACTCTGCCTTTAGCCTTATAAGAGGGGGTGTTACATTTTGCAAAAGAGGAAGATGGCACTTACAGAAGTTATGTAACTAGCTGGTAAAGGCCTTCTAGGCCATACATCTTTAGGTAAAGGGAAGGGTAATATAAGTAAGCACTCCTCCCAATTTAACCTGTTTTAAAACTAAGCTTTTGAACACCTTCCTTAAAATGGTGTTAAGCGATACATGATCACACCCCCAGACCCTACAAAATTTGGGGTCTCCTACATTCTTCTCTTTCATTATAGGACATGTAGATTAGGAATTACCAAACTTCTGGGGGTTGTAATACCCAATCACTGCTTGTTTGAATTTGTAATCCACTTTTCTGTGCCTCCTGAAAGAACTTCCTGGAGAAGACTGAGACGTATGTATGCACAAGTGCAAATGAGGACAATCAAGACCCATTTTGTTTCCATGCATGCCATGAACCATGGGGGAGAGCAAAATGTTCTGGATGGTGTTGGGTCTTATGTCTTGAGTTAGAAACCTAGAAGTAATCCAAATTAGACAAGCAAGAAATGTTGGGAGAGAGGGTGCTATGGACTCACTGCCTAGTTCTTGGCAGTCACACCACCATTTAGGTGCAATTAGTTGAGCAAACAGACTGTGTCAATAACCTTTCTTTGGAAGGTGGGAATATCCATTTTATAGGGATGTACTTCAGAGTCCACACCTAGTAGATGGGGAGCTCCCAGGTTAGATTACATGGCCCACCCCTTCAAGGAAAGCTCTGCCTTCTCATAACCCTGCTAGCACAGGCTTTAAAGGAGTCAGAAAGTGCTCTGTCACTTCCCTCCCTTCATCGGGACTCCTTATGCTTCACCCCTAAGACCTAAGCCATGATGCACCGATGAAGAGGGATGCAGGTATTATTTCTTGAAGAGAAATAAGATAAAATGGGGGTGGGGGTGGGGGTAGTGGAGCCTTTTTCAAGCAGCATCTGGAGAAAAGAATAGAGCAATAGCTTCCCAGCAATTTAATATACTTTGATCCCTGAAAGGAAGGGTGCAGCTAAGGGCTGTCTAAAACACAGAAGTCAAAGAATGAAGGAAGTTTAACCCCAAAACTGATTAGCTTATGGGAAATTTACCCTCAGAAAACTTGGGCCTTTTCATCACCTGATGCCCTTAAAGTGTAGCTAAGGTGACCAACTGCAATGGAAGCCAAAGTGGGAAAAATCCCCCACCCCCAGTTAAAGCAGTGAGAGGATAGGGTATCCTGATTAGCCTCCTTTTTCAATCTCAAAATTAATTAATTATTTAGCTTGTTTATTTGCTTTGGATTATTTGGAATTCAAAAAAGAGTAGGAAAAGAGGGAGGGAGGAAGGAAATAAATGTGATGAAAATGCAAGTGATTTTAAAAAGTTGATTACAAATATACCCTCAAACGCTTAGAAAGTCTGAGGGTTTGTGAGAGAAAAATTGCATCGATCAAAATGAACCCACTGTTAAACCACTGAGCCTGAGGAAGAGAAAAGACAAAAAAAAAAAAAAAAACAGAGAAAGAGGAAAGAATAAAAAGTAGTAAAAAGAGAGGGAGAGAGGACATCAAAAATCAAATGATTGTTTTTTAACTCATAAAATAGCTTAGTTTTTAATCACATTTAGTATTTCAATTGACAATTTTTATTTTATTCTCCATTCTTCCTAGTAAAATTTATCAGTGCAACTAAGAATTGTTCAGAGTTTCCCCAACTGCCTCATAAACATGTACTCTAAGTGTCATCCTTCTGCCAAATCTTGAAGAAACAACCATCTCTCCGTGATCCAATTTACTGGTATGTGAATGAAGAAAAAGGTAAGTGAAGAGCTCTGCTGACCCTGCAACAGGACTAGAGGAACTCCACTCACATTTCTGGGTTCACAGTGAGGAAACTGAATGATTGCCCCAGGGATATGGTGGAGAAAGGGTCACCTGAAAGAAATCAGAAAATCAAGGTGGGCCATACCGGCCATGTGTCCATGCCTTGCCAAAACTCAAGACCTAGAAATTAACATAAAACCAGTTTAGGACCAGTGAAACCCAAGAGCCCAAGAAACGGAGAGTGAGGACTACCCAGCAGAGATATCGTCACACCTAAGGCACAGGGAACTCTCCCAGAAACAACCCCTGCTGAAGATGAGCTGCCCCTTAAAACAAAACAACTACATCACAAAATGAACTTCAGCCTCAGAGAATCAGCAGCCAAAATAAATGAAAGAATACCCTGAAAAGAGGCTAGAGATAAGTAAGTTTAGAAGAGTGAGTGGGAGGTGAGAAAAGGACAAGGTGAGTGGGCAACTTTTGCAATAAGTTTTGTTGTGAAGAGGAACAGAGGAAGGGGGCAGTGGTTGGTAAGGGATGGGAGAGGAAACAGATGCCTTTAAAGGTAGGAGACTGCATGTTGATAGGAATGACCGAGTAGACAGGGAGAGGTTGATGGTGCACAGAGGAGATAATTGTAGGAGCCAATTCCTTGAGGGGTTAGGAGAGAACAGAGCCTGGAGCTGAAGGTGAGGACTCAACTGTTACCTAGATGGAAGAAGATGGTGCAGACGAAAGAATGGTTCTCACTTTGGAGGTGGGTAGATGAGGGTGTTTCTCTCTGATGGATTCTATTTCCTGACAGAGATTTGAGGAAAGAGGACAAAGTACGCAAGTGTCCTCTTGCAGAGGGGGAGGGCAGGTTTTCCAGAAGAATTTAGGATGACCAGGCAATACTGAGGTGTATGATCATAAGTGCAACAGAGGGAGAGAGGGGAAAAGAGTCTAGGGCATACTGTTGGTTTGAAAGTATTATGTATCCTAGAAAAGCTAGGTTTTAATCCTGATCCAATCTTGTGGGGTAGCTGTCTCTTTTAATCCTGATCCAATATTGTAGGTTGGTAACTTGATTAGATTATCTCCATGGAGATGTGGCATGCCCAATTGTGGGTGTGACCTTTTGACTAGATGGAGATGTGACTCTCCCTATTCAAGGTGGGGCCTGATTAGTTTACTTGAATCCTTTAAATAGGGAAACATTTGGAGAATGCTCAGAGCTGACAAGCTGAGCCAATGTAGACGTTTGGAGATTGAGACAGAAATAGCCCAGGTGCTAAGCAAAGACTCACAGAAATAGCCAGAACCTAAAGAGAAGAAAATTTGTGGCCCTGGCAGATGCTAAACTAAGAGATGAAAACCAGAGTTTTGCCCCAGCTAAGTGAAGGCCCACACACACTTAGAGAGGAAACCACTGGCATCAGAAGCTGGAAGCAACGGAACTGGCAACAAGGACCAGCGGATGCCAGCCACAATGCTTCCCAGATCACCCTTCCTTGAGCCAAGGTCTCTATCTCTGGAGGCCTTAGTTAGAACATATTTATGGCTTGAGAACTGTAAACTTGTAACTTATTAAAGTCCCCCTTTTAAAAACCATTCCATTTCTGGTGTATTGCATTCTGGCAGCTTAACAACCAATACAGGCATTGTCAGGTGTGTAGTTTAATGCTAACTGGTTGCTTGGTGAATGTCACTGTGGCATGGGTGATCAGAGGACAAGCCAGCCACTTCATTGACAGACCCCCATGTGAGAGTATCTCAGGGTCTGTTCTTGGCATCTGATCCATCACTCCAGATAGGAACAGTCCTGTCTCCTTTGTGGAGGACATGAGCAGTGTGGCAAGGAAAGGGGTGGGGGTCTCACTGTATTCTCCGCTGAGCCTAGGAACCTTAAGGTTAAGTGACTTCTGTGAAATTTGCTCAGAGACTAAATCTCCATTCTCCTGCTGGAGTTGGTGGGGAAGGGCGGAGAGTAGGAGTGTAGTCTCCTGCCTGTGCGAGGTGGGTGAGGGACATGGCTATTCAACCACGCAGACTTCAAAACAGTGCCCCTGATTTCCTGTCTGAGCCGATCTCTTTTCACATTCTTTATGCCTTTGGGGGCTTAGACTTTTTTTTAAAAGTTATTCTTTTATCTTCATTTTAATGTAATCTTGGGTTGAAAGGAGTTAAGCCTGCGTGGCCAGTCCATGTATTTAACCAGAAGTCACAGCTTTTTATTTAAAACTCTCATCTCCCTCAATTTCTGAGAAATTTTTTTAAGCATTTGAGAACTTCCTTCCCTTTTTCTTCTGTCCTTTCTTTCTGCAACTCCTGTTAGTAGGAAGTTAGATGTCCTGAATTGACCCTCTATATTTCATAGCCTTGGCTTTTCCAAATTTTTAAGAAAACATTTTATTGAAATATAATATGCACGATCTCCTCAGCATTTTGTTTTAGTTGGAAGATTTCCTTGTCTTTTTCTTCCAATCTTCATATTGATGGTTTTTAAATTTCAGCACGCAATTTCCAAGAGCTCTTTCTTTTTCCTTAGCTGTTCCTTTACAATTTCATCTTATTCCAACTGTAAGGATACAGGACTCTAATACTTTTTCCAAGTATATTAGAGTTTTATTTCGATGTTTTCTTCTATTCTCTGAAATACTTTAATTCCTCCAAGGTCAGTTTTTTCATTTGTTTGTCTATTTATCTTTCTCTCTCTCTTTTTTTTTTTTTTTTTGATATTGTAGTGTGATTTGTTGCTGGAGTGTGATTTTTGATTGTCTGCTTACATTTCAGAATAAGGGACTATGAAGACTGAGCAGGAGCTCCATGGCACGGAAAGGTAGGGATGGCAGCAGTGGGGGTCAGGGGGAGGGGTGCTGGGCCTGGTGACAGGCAGGCTTTGCTTCAAGGAGAATGGACAGAATGTTGGGTTATGGAACCTAAACTGAGAAAGAAGGAGAGCAAAGACAGGAGAGAAGGGTCCACAGATAATGCAAAACTGGTGGGGTCATTGGGAGGGAGGTCTGGATGAGGTGAGAGGATTTTAGCAGTGGGAGTCCTAAAGCCAAATAGCTGAAAGATTGCAAGGTGACAGGACAGTGGGATGTTTGAAATGGAGATCTCAGAAGTGGGGTTGTTCTGCTGGTGAAAAGTTCTAGGTCATGACCTTGGGAGTATGTGGCCAAATTATAGTAACGGTCCTTATAAGTGAGGAAGCCCAGGAATTGAGAAGCCAAGGCATTGGGCTAACCCTTAACTAAAGAGACAGCATATAACCAGAACGTCCCCTAATGTGTGGGCAGTAGAAGCCCATAGAAGGAGGTCTCCAACCTCGACTTCCAGCCCCCATCTCTCCCACCCCTGGCTCCATCCTGCCCTGTAATAGCCCTATTACACACTTGTGTGGACAACTCGGTTCACATGTTTAATCCACCTGTGGTGGTTTGGAGGGTTGGTACCCCAGAACAACATGTTCTTAAACTTAATCCATGCCTTAATCCAGTGGGTGTGAACCCATTGTTAAACTTAATCCAGGGGGTGTGAACCCATTGTTAAGTAGGACCTTGTAATGAGGATACTTCCGTTAAGATGTGACACAACCCAATCAGAATGGCTCTTAATCCTATTACTGGTGTCTTTTATAATCACAATGAAATTCAGACACACAGAGGGAATCACTAGAAGCAAGAAGCTGAATCTCAGTGGAACCCAGAAGAGAATGTAGAAATCCCCATGTGCCTCGCTAAGTGACAGAGGAGCCCAGGACCAGGGATTACCAACAGCCAGCCTCAGAATGCCAGTCTTCAGGAAGAACACATCATCTTCATGACACTTTGATTTGGACTTTCTTAGCCTCAAAGCCATAAACAAATAAATTCCCATTGATTAATCCAACCCATTACAAGGTACTTGCTTGATCAGCCAAGGAAACAAAAACTCCACCTCTTGGGTGCACATTAGATGGAGCAATCAACACTCAGGCACAATATTGGAGAAGGGGCCAGTCCAGGCCCTGGAGGTGCCTCCAGGCTGTTAGAGCAGGGAGTTCTGTTGTCCTGTGTACCGGGAACATGGTCTAGAAGGGGCACCCATGGTCTCCTACTGGACACATCCCCTTGGCCCTATGGACTCCTCACCCTATAGTGGTAAGAAGGCCAGAGTGTGCCATCTAAAGTGCTGAGTTAAGGACAGAGGCTTGCACTGCCTGGCTCCAAGGGTGATACTACATCTAACTAACATTCAGTTAACTGGATGATACAAACTCTTGTATCATCCTAATTGATTATTTACTTAATGAGTGAGAACTTCCCATTCAGTCAAAGAAACTGGATGGAGTTTGGGCTCCCAATTCGGGTCACAACAAGATTTCATAGAATAGTGATGGAGAACTCCACCTCTCCCAGTATCTGCTAGAGTCTTAAACTATTAAGAATAGAATGTTATGAGGTTCTTTGCTTCATCTAGCTGAAAGTTTCATTTCCCAGTAGGCTGAGGATGTAAGAGTTCTTAGTCCATCATTTATAACAAAAATCTGGCAGGCTAGTAAGGGGTGGGTATTCCAGTTCCTTTATTCAACATCTGACTCCCAATGCCAGGTTCCTGCCATCAAAGGTGATGGAGCCAAGGGATGGAGTGTCTGGGTAGATGGGAGTGATAGGGAGAGGCAGAGACCACTGCTTTCTGTAAGGGGGTCCTCAGACCTTCCACACTGGTTAAAAAGCAGTGGGCTGGGAGTTGGAAGGCTTTGGATTGCAAGCAAATTGCCCTCTGACCAGCTAGCTGGTAACCTTGGGAAAGTCATAATCTATAAAACGTAGTAGCTTTGGAGCTATCTAAACTTGATTTTGAATCCTGGTTCCACCACTTACTGTTATGTGACCTTGGGTGAGCTTCTTAAACTTTCCAACCCTCACTCTACTTGTTATTAAAATAGGGATAGTAGCACCCTCATTCGCAGGGTTGCTGTGAGGATTAGGTGAAGTACTGCTTGTAAGGTACCTGGCACAGTGTTTGACACTTAGAAAATACCCTGTTAAGAGTTCTGATAATGATGAATATGAAAATGATGAAAGAACAATTATGCAGCACTCAAACAAACATCAGTCAGAGACAGTTCTCCTTCCCTTGACTGGGTTTGCCCACCTATAAACTGGGAATAATGTTGTAAGCCCTTCCTTATCTTCCTCAAGTTGTTATTTTGAGGATCAAAGAAGCTGAGGCAGTGGTTTCCAAGGCCAGATCTGTGGATAGTTGTTAATAGGTGACAAAGTTTTCACTAATCTTTGGAAATAAGAAAAATAATAATACAGTGAATGTTTTACAAAACTATTCCTTATTTAAAAGACTTCTTTATTCTGACATTTCATCATTTCTATTGTGTGTTTATGTGTGTGTGTGTGTTTTAAAATATCCCTTTTTCTAAATATGGTGCTAATGGATGGCAGTTTGTTGGGTTCTTTTTAATGGCCATATTCAGCAAAATAAAAGTTGGCAACTGTATTAGTAGGGGTTCTCCAAAGAAACATATATAAATAATAAAAAATTTATTATAATACTTGACTCACATGACCATTAGGATTGGTGAGTTCAAATTCCCTAGGGCAGGCCTCAAGTTGGAAGGTGACTTTGAATTTCCCAGGAGAAGCCACAAGTTGGGAACACCAACAAAGATGACAATGAATTTCCCAGGAAAAGCTGGCTAACTTAAGTAAAGGTAGAAATTTCTTTCTTACTGCTGAAATCCTGTTCTACCTTTAAGGCCTCTGTATGATTGGATGAGGAGATGCCTCTCTGCTGAAAAGCAGTCTCCTTTGTTGATTGTAGATGTAATTAGCCATAGATGCAATCAACTGATGAATGATTTAGATCCACCTATGAAATTACCTCACAATCAGGCCAGTGCTTGCTTGATCAAACAACTGGACACCATAACCTCACCAAATTAACATGAAATTAAACATCCAGCAATGCTCTACTTTTCCTTGTTTTTTGAAATCTTGTTGGTCTGTGAAATGAAGAAATCAAAAGAAGGAACCACCAAGAAAAGGGATTTGAAAGTTTGCCAATTGAAAGTCTCTGTACAGAGATCATAAAATAACAGAGCCACTTATTACCCCCCTACCTTTTGCCAGGTCTTGCTGAAAAGTTATACAAATTTTTTATATTTCCCGGAACAGCCTGGCATGCTGGGTGTTATTTAGCCTGCTTGACAGATGGAGGAACTGAGACTTAGAGAAGATAAGTAGCTGGGCTCTTCACTCAGAGGGGAGTTCAGTCCCAAACCTCACAGTTTCCACTGAATCATGTAAAAGGATTACTATGGAGGAGGCCCTGATACAGCCAACAAAACTTCATCTCTATAAAAAGCAAACAAACCAAGGGCTTATGGGCAAATCACTTAACCTCTCTCTGCTTCCAGCATCCCACTGGGAAATTAGGTAAAAATCAGGGGCATGCTGAAAAACAGATGGAGAGTCAAACTGGGCTCTCCGGGGGAATAAATTCAGGACAAAGAAGCCATTCTCTATGATTCAGTGCCTTTTAATTATTTATGCAGTGGTGAAATATCCCAGTCAGATAGTTAACAGAATGCTGCCTGGATAGAGAGATACCAACAGATCACCTCTTTCTTTGGCCAACCAATCCCTGTGCCTCCTCACAGCTGACCTGTTCCCCCTTCCTATGACTTTGTTGGTATTTGGGGACCAAGGCCAGGAAACCAGCTTTTCAGCTCTCCCGAGGCTGGGTGATGGAAGTCCCCAGCCTCTTCACTCTCCCTCCTTCTGCTCACACTGTGGCAGGTAGAGTGTTACGCATTTTGCATTTGTTCCTATTTAATGTTTTATTTAACTTATTTTACAGATGGTGAAACTGAGGCTCACCAAAGCTAAATATCTGACTTAGGGTCACCCAACCTGCAAGGAGAAGGAGAAGAATTCCTACCCAGCCAGGGCTGCAGACCTGAGTCTGGGCCTGCCCTCTCTTTAAGTTGTAAGGTCACAATAAAATATTTCCTGAGGACTGAAGAAAGAGAATTCTAAAGTGTTAACAGTCCCCAGTGGCCTTTCACATAAACTGTCCTCTCTTGAGATAACAACATATTCCTTGCGAGTTCCTACCACATACAGGACCACTTGCTCCAGGGCCAGTCCTAGCCTAACTTCTTCCCGATGGTTACCCTCCAAGACTGGACTTGCAGCAGTGTTTACCTGACATATCATCATTCCCATGGCAATGATGCGCCAATTCTAAACCTACCCCCCCCCTTTTTTTTTTTATTTAAACTCAAGAGCTTCAGAGTTCTCTTTTCAGTCCCCCCCCTTTTTTAATTAACTTTTTCTTAATAGAATACGATTTAACCAACACAACAAATTGCACATGGTCATTCAATTTTTTGTTGCAGGACTGAGCACATATGACTTGACAATATGAGGGTTTCATTTCTTTCTCTTTTTTATTATTGTGATGCATGCACTTGGTTAAAAGTAAGAGTAGATAAGAGCTTATTAAAGAAAAACAACAGGCCTCTGCTCCATCCCTCCCCATCCCAGTTCCACTCCCCAAAAGGCAATTATTTACACCTATTTGGGAGGTTTGTTTTTAGTTCATTTCCTAGTGGGCAGCTACCTCCATTTTTCTAACTGGAAAGCTTAGAGTAATAATTCTTGAGCAATTAACATTAGACATTGTTTATTGCCATGACAGATGGTGATTTATCTCACATTCTTCTCCCACCACCTCACTGTCCCCTCCCAATACATCTATAGCATTAGATTTAGTCCTCTACTGGTAAATTTAATTAATATATTTGATTCTCTATTTCTTACCCTACTCAACTGCAGTAATATTTCCTCACCTCTCACTGTGGCACAGCAGGGTATTAGAACTTCCCTCCTCTTGCCCTCCCCTTCCAGCCTTCATTCCACCTCAGCTGCCCTTTTAGTTTTGAATTGTCAAAGTTGGTCACATCAGATTCTGCCTCATAACCAGGAATCCTTTCTCCACACTTTGTCTAATGGGACTCCAAGCAAGGACCATGACTTTTTTTCTTATTGGGGTGACTTCCCTCAACCTCCCCACCATCCATCTTTCATTTCTTTTTGAAGTATAGATTAATGAATACCCTTGTTTTTCACCCATATCCTGCCCCCCCCCCAAAAAAAACTAACTATATTCTATTAACTATCTCCATGTTTTTCTATGGGTTAAGCCCCTAGCAAACCACACAAGCCTTATTACATATTAAGATAATTGTGCTCACCTTGCTTTGCAGGGTTCTAAGTGCTCTCAGCTGGCCTCTATTGTTTCAGGAATCTATTGTTCCCCATTGCTATCAGGGAGACCCGTTCTGGTCCAGCATCTCCTCTCCTCAGCCCTGACCCTGCAGCCCCTACTGAACTTCTCAATGATGCTGGTGCCCCATCACCATTCCTTGCAGCCTTGGTAAATGCAGCATCTGCCAGAATTTCTCATGGAGTAGAGTCAGCTGGTGGGTTTTCTGGCCTTATATAGTACAACCCTTATAGCATACCCACTTCTCTGAACCTTTGGCTCTCTTTCTCCACAAATGTCATGAAGTTTTTAGAATTTCTATTTCACTGTTTCCTAGGCTTCCAAAAGTCAGCCTGGCAGCATATTAGCACCATCTCCTGGGACTCCTCCTTGGGTATTAAGTCCTGTTTTACTGCAGATGGGTCCCATAGCAATAGATTCTCCCTTAACTACTTTTAAGTTCTGCCCCACTTGATGGAGCACTCTCAGAATCCAGCCCCACGACCTGCTCTCTTGGCTGCTGCTGCCATGGAGTCCTATTCCCCCACGAAGAGGCACAGCACGTCCCCAGTCAAGTGACGTTGTATCTTGACCCTTTTTTTTGGCCGTTGTTGGTCTGGTGGAAGGGAAGTGGGACTACATCCTGGGTAATGGGAGTAGGAGGAGTGGCACTTATTATTTTGCCAAGCAGAGGCTGTAACAGCATCTCTTAGCAGGGGAAGGTACTAACTTTTAAACAGAAGAATGGAACACTTTTCCAGGCCCAGAAATTTCAACTGGAATGAAGGATTTATTCTCAAGTGTGTTGGCCCAGATGTCCCTATCTCAAGTCTCAGGATCCTATTCCTCCCCAACTGGGACAAACTGTGGAGTCAGACTTACTGAAGTCGGCAGTTTAACCTTCTTGGGAGCTCAGCCTACCCTCAAGATTAAATCCTGGGCAGGCCATGGTGGCCCAGCAGGCAGAGTTCTTGCCTGCCATGCAGGAGATCCAGGTTCGATTCCCGGTGCCTGCCCATGCTAAAAAGAAAAGATTAAATCCTGTACTTGTTCTGCTCTCCAGGTGCAAGAGAGGAAAATTTCTTTATATCCTGCCAAAGAGGCCATCTAACTTTCATACACTGTCCTAAATTGGTGATTAGTCACCCTCAGCCTTTTATCTTTCTCTAGTGAATATGTTGGAGTGAGACAACTTAGCAATAGCCACCTGATCCCATAACCAACTGATCCCCTTGGCCTCAGGCAATCCTATGGTGAGCTCTGGAACTGGACTGGGTTTCAGAGTTGCTCCAAAGCGAGGCAAAGGGACCAGGCTTGGTGCCTGAGGAAGGAACACAACCTCGGGGAAGGCAGCTTCCCACAGCTGCGGGTGATGCAGCTGGAGGACGAATGTCTTGGTCCTCTGGGGAGGTGTTTGGCTGCACTACAGCCCCAAGCACTCTCAGCTTACACCTATTGTCCTGGAATAATTAGTAGTAGTATGCCTCCTCCCTTTCAAGATGTCCCAGTTTGGATGATAAATCTTGCTGTCATTCTATTCATGCACCATGCATCACCATGCCTCCCACAGCTCCCGGTGTGAAGGACGCTGCCCAAGTAGATCCTCTCTCCCTCCTTGCCCTCTGGTGAATTAGCTCCTCCATCTTCCCATAGGAGCCATCTTTAAAGAGCCCCCATAATAACCGTTGCCACTAGGCCCAGGCAGGCTGAATCCCAGGATCCACCATCACTTCATGTAGAGTAAGAAGCTGGGGCAAACAAAATGAGACACGAAGTTCTGAAGCCATTGTTCCTGCAACCCTGGAAGTGAGCCAAGCAATGGTTCCTGCTGAGCCCTTGCTACTTCCTCAACCACCCACAATCTGCCACTCTCCATCCTCTCCTCTGTTCAGAGGCCTCTGCTGCCCTATGAACCTGAAGATGGGGTGCAGTGTTCGGCTATCACACATGGCCTCCTTCTGGCTGCTCACAACACCTGAGCCCCACCTGGCACCTGGGCTGTCCATCCTTTGAGAACAGATTGATGCTCTCCTCCTTGGTGGCTGTGGTTTTAGGACCTCAGTCCCCTCCTGGGGTGGTTGGACAGGAGGGGCAGACCAGGGCAGTGCCTGTGGGAGAAGAATGAAAGACATGACAGGACTTTATGTAGTACCAGCCTTTCCCTGGGCTCTGCCCTTTTCTCTGATGCCAACAAAGCTGTGGCCCTGGCATCCAGGCAGCTCCCTTCTTCATCCATGAGGAGCCTGCTGAGATTCTTGCTCACACCCAGCAGGCAACCAATACTGCTGGAGAAACCATTCCTGAAGGTTGTTTTCACCCTGAGGCCGTACCTTAGAGCCATTTGAACCACCACCACCCCCATCCTGGGCTCTAAGGACTCGACATCTGCTCTCCCCTATTTAGGAATCCTGGAGGAAACTCAGAGAGCCCACAGCCCACCCACTGTACTCCAGAGCAGCTCTGTGGACCCTCCCTTCCTTCCCAGATGATGAAAAGAAGTTCGCAGGTGGTCTTGTGATTTTTCTCAGGGGTCTTCCTTTAACCTATTTTTTTTTCCTGAGGATATGTTAAGATTACATTTCTTCCTCACTCCTTGGGTGCTATATATTTTCAACAGGCCCACATGAAGCTAGAGTTATACCACCGCCCACCCTGGGGAAGTCAGCAGCGCTAAGGGCAGGCAGGCTTTGGCACTGCAGAATGAGGGGGAAGCCACCCCTTTCTGCCCTGGTTACCAATTTCCTCAGACATACTTAAAACTTTATTATATCATTTGGTTATTAAATTTCTTACCCTTTGGTAAGCAAAAAGGGTTATAACTCATGTCTTTTTAAATGAGAATTTTTAAAAAAAATAAGCATTCACCTTTCGATGATGCTTTGATTAGTGAGCTACTCAGTACGCTAGGGCAGAAGAAAAGCTATTACCGTAAATGCTACTGAAATGCTACTGCCGGAAGCCCTGAGCCCCTTTTCCATGCCAGGCCCTGTGCTAAGCGCTTTCATGCTGAATGCTAACTTCAGCCTCACGGAACCCATGATTCCCAACATCCAGATAAAGAAGCAGACTCAGGGATTGTAGGCCACTTTGGGGCAGAAGCTGTTTAGCGCATCTTGACACCTTCCATGGCATCTGGTAGGATCCCCTGCCCTGAATGAGGGCATGTTTGTTCAAAGAGTGAAATTGCTCCAAGATGACAGTGCTAGTTAGTTCTCTGAGTTCCTAATCAAATGTCGTCTCCATTAAACCAAGCTCCCTCTGTCTGAGTGAGCTTAAGACTGCGAACAACAAACATACAGATTTTAGTGGCTTCAAAAGTCCAAAGAGTTCAAAGAAAAACAAGCCAGAAGCATGAAGGAAAATACGTTTTAAACAAAAATGAACAGGCTCCAGACACTTCTTACCCCCTGGCTGCGTTGCTCATTGCCTCTCAAATGGGCAAAACAATGGGCCATGATGAATATGACCAGCTGAGGGGACAGTCCATTTTGCCTTCCCATGCCCCCTCTCCACCACCAACTCCCTATACTCCCCCAACATCCCAGTTCCTGGCCTTCAGTTGTGTCTGGGGAGAGGCATCCTCAAGTCAAAACAGAACCATCCACCACAAGAAGCGAATTGAATCGATGCATCAGCTCTAAGGTGTGGGAGCTAATGTGATAAAGGCCCAGCCCAAGCTGCTGTGGCATATTACAGCCATCAGTCACCCACTCCCACTGAACAGCCTCCTTCCAAGTCGCCTGGGTGAACGCTGGAGGAGCTCCTGGGACTGAAACATTAGCTGAGTTTTAACTACTTTTGTGTCTCCCAATACAAGATGTTTGTTATTTAAATGGTCTAGAGCCTCTTGCCTTTTTGGCTCTCCAAAGTAAGAAAACTGCTTAGAGTCCTCCACTGGAAGCATTAAAATGAAATGTTGGAAGTTTTCACTTCATGAGGGTGGGGCTTCCTCTTTGGAGGTCCTGAGCCCAGGCAGACCTTCCCACCAATGCACCATGCAGCACTTCTTACCCCACACAGGGCACGGAGGGGTGAGCTACAGGGTACGGGGAAGGGACAAAATCTACTCCCTTAATGAACAGAACCCTGGATCAATCACACTCTTACTGCACTGCTTGGGGTCCCTTTCCATAAAATCCTCTGTGCTAATCCCATGTATATATCTAGCGCTTTCCATTCTACATATGCCCTTGGGCTTCATCACATCACTAAATAATTACATCAACCCTTTAAGGAGGATATCATTATATTCATTTACTCAATTTAATTAATGCCCTCCTTCTCCTACTTAATTGTTCTGTGCACTGCTGTTGGCACCACCACACAACAAATCATTTTATCATTCCAAGAAAGACATTTTATTAGCCTTATTTCACCATTAAGGGAACTGAAGCTGAGAGAGGTTAAGTAACTTGCTCAAGGTAAACAATTTTGAGTCCACAGTCTGCGTGCTTTCCACTTCAGCTCAGAAAGAAAACAGGGCTCCAACTATAGGGATCAGCACCTATTGTCATGATTTCTCTTTGGATGGCCCAAATTTGGGGGGGGAGGGGGGGAGGTAGGGAGGGGGAAATCTTTTGTAATAACCAATGACCAGAACAGCTTCAGATAAGGGGTGCCCCAACCCTCCAAATCCTCTCTAGCAGGCTCCCTGCAGTGCCTTTCATGTCTGTGGGACCCCCCTTGAGCTTAGGAACCCTGCTCGCTGCTCAGGCTCCCAGAAGTCCGCCTGGCTTCACAGAAGGAGAAGGCCTGGAGTGGTGCTGGAGAGTCGGGGAAGGCTTGTGGGGGTAAAATCAGCTTCAGACGTTGGCAGGCCTAACTTCAAACCTTGAGCTGAAATCCCTTTTCCTTTCTGGGTCTCAGTCTCCTCATCTCAAAATGGGAGAATAATACTTACTTTGCAAGGTTCTGGTATGGCTTAGAAATAGTGGCAAAGAAGCAACGCTCAGTAAATGGTGCTGAGGTGGGTGGTCCACGGTGGAGGCTGCAGCAGCAACTATTCTCAGTTTGAGCCTCCCCAGGTGGTCTGAGTTTATTTCCCCTTACAGTGTTCTACCTGGTGGTGAATAAGATCAATTCTACTGGAAAAACAAAACAAGAATAATTGTGACAGATTGCCCTTTGCAATAAAATATTCTAATTGCTCTATAGATTTAGAGGTCAAATCCCACTATTGTAAATATCATGACAACTAAAGTTCTGCCTAACAAACCATTTCAAGCCCAAATGATGACTCCCTCACTTCCCTTAGGCCAAATAGGAAACCCATATATATGCGGGGTATATGGTAGTTAAAGAGGCAGCCAGCCTCCTAGTGACAGCACCCACGGCTCAGATACCCCAAAGGTTGGATGGGGTAACCATCCACGTGGAAGCAATCTCAATATTCAAAACCAAGAAACTCAGATCCCACAATCTGATTAGTCTCCTTTGCTCAGTGCAACTAAATCTAGAACAGCACCCCCACCCCCAAATTAGAGTTTAATGAAATTTAACTTATCCCCTGTCTTTCCCCCACTCAGAACAAATACAAAAAAAAAGTCCCATAAAACACTCATAATGTTTCTTATTGCTTTGGCTTGTTTATTCAGTTTCTTCTCCTCTCAATTGCATGAGCATTCGAGGAAAATCTGAGTGCCTACTTTGTACCAAGACATCAAACAGGGCAGAGAGGAAACAGACAACCTTCTTTTAGCATCTGCCAGGTTCTAACTCTGAGTCAGACACTTCCCATGTCTTAACTTTCTTAATCTGATTCCCTGCCCTTAAGGGGCAAGGAGAGCTGTACACAGACAACCACAGTACACCGCACACAGTTCTAAAGCTACAGGAGAGGTATAAGGAAGGTGCAGAAAGAGTAGCATTTAATTCCAACTGAGAGAAACAAGGAAAAAATTCCAAGGAGGAGGCAACAATTGATTGAGCCTTGCAGAAGGCACAGAATTTCAAGTTGGTCAGGAAAATCTGGCCATGATGGACAGGATATATTGCCAAAGTGCAAAGATTCTTCAGAGTCCAATTAAACCCAAATAACTGTGTCTCACTTATTGAGGTAAGAAGAATCAGGGTGAAACAAATAGGGCTCTGTATTTCCAGTCTCTGCACCAACTATAAGCCAGGTAAGTGACTTGCAACATAGTTCTCACTTCTTAAGTGCATAGTTTTCTTTCTACTATTGACAAAATCTCATCTGATGGTCTGAAAACCTCCAAGGGTCCAGATTGTGAAACACAGGCCTGGAAGGGGGTTGCGACTGATACATCCACCATTTAGAGCAGTCCAGATTGCAGTGGTTTTAACTCCAACCGATCAGCCAGACCAATCCAGGAGAAGAGCAGAGAGCTGGTGCTAATGTCCAGAACATGATGCATTAGAGAGTGTCTGGGGAATTATGTGTCCATTAGCTAAGTGGCCCTGGGGCTTTATAACTTGCTCAAAATAATAACAATAACAGCTCACCATCTTCTCCTCCTGCCAGAAATAGCAGGTATTTCATCTGTCATTAAACAATTACAACAGCTCCCCTAGACAAATCCATTCCAAGACCTAGAATACAGGAGCAGTCAGAAAGTCTGTACGCCCATCCTGACTCAACCAGCAACAATTCAGCCCCTTTTTCATAAAAAATGGTTGGTAACCAAGCCTGCTCAGGAGGGAAGGTGATTATTTTAGAGTAAGAACCCTTCAGAGAGGGACCAGATGTCCCTATAATGAAGCCAAGATGATCCCAACTGGAAGAGGCCCTGAACAATTCATCCTGTTGACAGTTTTCCCCATTCCAATCTATTACAGCCTTTCATCCATGCCCTTCCTGGGTCTGCAGGTGTTGCCAGCAGGTTGGGGCAGCAGAGAGGTGATGTGGAGGTGACTGTGTCGTTCGCATGACAAGAGTGGGGCTTTCCTCCAGGGCAGCTCAGCCAGATCTGGGCAGCCTCATGCTGAACCCCAAACAAAAGTATGTGGCTGCTTGGTGCTGATTCACCCCAACCAGTGGATGCATCACTCCAAGGCAGGAGCAGAATTTCCAGACAGAAGTTTCCCCCAAAGGATGAATTATGTGATGTAAGAAGAAACCATCATTCCCGACATCTGGGATGACAGGCCCTGACATCATAGCTACGCGGAGAGGACGGCCATGCCAGCCAACCCGTGGTGTTTGTTAATATACAGAGCAGACCGAGGTTCCTTCAGGGACACAGTATGGAATGCGTCAACATTCCCCCACCGAAGGCCTGACCCAAACCTGGGAGGCTGAAAATCTTGACTTGTCATCAGTCAGAAACCAGGCCTCCTTCATTTTGTTTTGTTTTCTTTTTCTTATGTAAGCTTTGGTTTATCTCATTTCTGACCCATGCATTTCCTAGAGAACCAGAGCGTTAACCATACTATATATCTGCCTCTGTGTTTCTCTTCCATCCAACCGTCTTCTTCCCCTCACTTAAGGCAAACACTTGTCTATTATCTTTTCTTTACAAAAAAAATTAATTTTATTAATTTTATTATATGTATAGTTTTATTTGGTTTTAGCTTTTTATAGCAACACTAAGCACCATAAAACAACTTCTGGTAGATGTTATATATGCTATATAGTATATGGATAAAAAATATTATAGCAGTAGTGTACTGCTATATAATATTCTATTGTGTGACAATGCCAAAACTTCTGTATCCAATATCCTGCCTAAGGATATTTTTGCTGATATGAACAATGTTGCTGGACTATTTTTGTACAAGTTTCCTGGTATATGGGTGAAAGAGTTTTTCTTATGTATATAGCTAATAATGAAATTACCAGATCACAGGCATAGGAATGTACAACTTTATAAGATTAGCTAAACTATTTGCCAAAATGGTTGTACCAATTTACACGTTCACTGGCAAAATAAAAGAGATCCAGTTAAAGGAAACAGACTTCCACATTTGGTGTCAACAGACTTAATTAATTTTTGTCATCAAATGAGAACAAATTGTAGAGTGAATTGCTGCAACATTTTTGGAAAGCAATATGGAAATCTTCTCAAATTTTAATGGCTTTGCCCTTTAACCCAGGAGTTCCACTTTTGAGCATCTGTTCTACAAAAAAAAAAAAAATTAAGCAAATACATGAAAGTAACTTTAACGGATATTTTTACATTATCTATTATATTAGCAAAAACTGAAAGCAACCCGAGTATCTATCAATAGGAAATGGTTGAATAAATTATGGGAGATCCATACAAAAATTAAGATGCAACCATGAGGGTGCAAGGGTAGTTTAGTGGTAGAATTCTCACCTGCCATGTGGGAGACTTGGGTTTGATTCCTGGACCGTGTACTTCCCAAAACAAGCAAGTAAAAACAAAACAAACAAACAAAAAACCCAACCAAACAAAAATTTAACAAATGATGTTGCAATAAGGGGATAGTCACATGGAAAAAGAATGAAATGTGACCCCAGCCATACAGCATATAAAAAAAAAAATGCAACCATTAAAAATAAAACTAGGGGGACTTCCGGAGAAGATGGCGGCTTAGTAAGACGCGCGGGTCTTAGTTCCTCCTCCAGAAAAGCAACTAAAGAAACAGAAACAATACGAAACAGCTCCCGGAGTCACGACAGAGACCAAAAAGACAGCGTACCCCATTCTGGAACAGCTGAACAGGCAGGGAGAATCTGCTGCGGTGAGATACCCGAGGGGCGCGCGTTTTCCCGGCCGGGGCGGCTGGCGACTGGGGTCCCCTCCACGCACGTGGCTCCCCGGTCTGACTGGGAACGTTGGATAGCGGGGCCCTCCCGTCACGCTTGGCGTTTCGGGCCAGCTGCGCAATTAGGACCGGCACTCTCCCAAGCCGAGGCGGCCAGCGACCCCCGCCTCCACGCACGGTTTCCCGGGCCGACTGCCGTGCAGACAGACGAGCGCCACGAGCGCCACCTACTGGGCAGGAAAAGAAAAACAGAGCCCAGAGATTTCACAGAAAAAGCTTTCAACCAGCTGGGTCCCACACCCAGGGAGATCTGATCAAATGCCCAGACACCAGCAGAAAATAATGGATGACGCTCGGAAAATTGAAGATATGGCCCAGTCAAAGGAACAAACCAATAGTTCAAATGAGATACAGGAGCTGAGACAACTAATGCTGAATATACGAACAGAAATGGAAAACCTCTTCAAAAACCAAATCAATAAATTGAGGGAGGACATGAAGAAGACATGGGCTGAACAAAAAGAAGAAATAGAAAATCTGAAAAAACAAATCACAGAACTTTTGGGAGTGAAGGACAAAGAAGAAAAAATGGAAAAAACAATGGATACCTACAATGGTAGATCTAAAGAGACAGAAGCTACAATTAGTGAACTGGAGGATGGAACATCTGAATTCCAAAAAGAAACAGAAACTATAGGGAAAAGAATGGAAAAACTTGAGCAGGGGATCAGGGAACTGAATGACAATATGAAGCGCACAAATATACGTGTTGTGGGTGTCCCAGAAGGAGAAGAGAAGGGAAAAGGAGGAGAAAAACTAATGGAAGAAATTATCACTGAAAATTTCCCAACTCTTATGAAAGACCTAAATTTGCAGATCCAAGAAGTGCAGCGCACCCCAAAGAGAATAGACCCAAATAGGCGTTCTCCAAGACACTTACTAGTTAGAATGTCAGAGGTCAAAGAGAAAGAGAGGATCTTGAAAGCAGCAAGAGAAAAACAATCTGTCACATACAAGGGAAACCCAATAAGACTATGTGTAGATTTCTCAGCAGAAACCATGGAAGCTAGAAGACAGTGGGATGATATATTTAAATTACTAAAAGAGAAAAACTGCCAACCAAGACTCCTATATCCAGCAAAATTGTCCTTCAAAAATGAAGGAGAAATTAAAACATTTATAGACAAAAAGTCACTGAGAGAATTTGTGACCAAGAGACCAGCTCTGCAAGAAATACTAAAGGGAGCACTAGAGTCAGATACGAAAAGACAGAAGAGAGAGGTATGGAGTCAAGTGTAGAAAGAAGGAAAATCAGATATGATATATATAATACAAAAGCCAAAATGGTAGAGGAAAATATTATCCAAACAGTAATAATACTAAAAGTTAATGGACTGAATTTCCCAATCAAAAGACATAGAATGGCAGAATGGATTACGACCCAGCAATACCACTGCTAGGTATCTACTCAAGGGACTTAAGGGCAAAGACACAGACGGACATTTGCACACCAGTGTTTATAGCAGTATTATCTACAATTGCAAGGAGATGGAAACAGCCAAAATGTTCATCAACAGACGAGTGGCTAAACGAACTGTGGCGTATACCTACGATGGAATATTATGCAGCTTTAAGACAGACTAAACTTATGAAGCATGTAATAACATGGATGGACCTAGAGAACATTATGCTGAGTGAGTCTAGCCCAAAACTAAAGGACAAATACTGTAAGGTCCCACTGATGTGAACCGACATTCGAGAATCAGCTTGGAATATATCATTGGTAACAGAGACCAGCAGGAGTTAGAAACAGGGTAAGATAATGGGTAATTGGAGCTGAAGGGATACAGACTGTGCAACAGGACTAGATACAAAAACTCAAAAATGGACAGCACAATAATACCTAAGTGTAATGTAACTAGGTTGGAACACTGAATGAAGCTGCACCTGAAATATGGTTTTTTGTTTGTTTGTTTGTGTGTTTGTATCTTTTGTTTTTGTTTTTTTCTTTTTCCTTTATATATATATATATTTTTTTTTAGTATTATTATTTTAATTCTCTTCTCTATATTAACATTCTATATCTTTTTCTGCTGTTTTGCTAGTTCTTTTCCTAAATCGATGCAAATGTACTAAGAAATGATGATCATACATCTATGTGATGATACGAAGAATTACTGAGTGCATTTGTAGAATGGAATGATTTCTAAATGTTGTGTTAATTTCTTTTCTTTTTTTGATTAATAAAAAAATTTAAAAAAATAAATAAATAAAATAAAACTAAATTAGATATGTATGCAACGATGAAAAGAGTTTGCTAAATGTTAAGTGAAAAAAGCAAGTTTCTGGGTAATGTGTATAATATGAACACAGTCTAGCTTTTCTAAAAACGGAGGAAACCAGTTCTATAATGCTTGTATGTGTTTGTTAAAGCAAAGGGAAATAACCCCCAGGAGAGTGGGGCTGGAGGAAGGAAGGAGAAGATGTGCTGAAGGGGCAGAGCTGGAGCTATAATTCAGGTCCCTATTGGAGTCTCTTCTCTGGCCTTCAGTCTATCCCTGGACATGTCACCTCTCTTCTCCACATTGTCCAGCATCTTCCTAGTCCCACATTATAAAATCGAAGTTCATTTTCCTGACATTCAGGTTCTGTCAAGAACTGGCCCCAGCTTATCTTAGCATGTCTCCTACTCACCTGCATATGCAATATATTTTAGCCAAATTACACTCGACTCTTCCCTAAGCATACAGCTTTTCCACCTCCTTGCCTTTCCTCATCCTCTCTACCTAGAGGGTCCCGCTCCACTTTGTCTCCATCAAAATCTGACCCATTCAAGAACCAACCAAAGGCTGGAACTGTGGTAGTACCTCTCAGAAACAAAGGGCTGAACAAACAGGTCTGGAGAAGGACGGATTCAGGGCCCATCCAGGTGCCTCAGCAGATCAGTTTGCCACCTTTCTTTCCAGGGGACAGCCTGCAGATAACCCTGGTTCAGCCAAGAACATGAGACTCAAAGTTTTGTTTTCACTTGTTTGTTTTGGGAAGTACATGGTCCAGGAATCGAACCCAAGTCTCCCACATGGCAGGTGAGAATTCTACCACTAAACTACCCTTGCACCCTCATGGTTGCATCTTAATCTTTGTATGGATCTCCCATAATTTATCCAACCATTTCCTATTGATAGATACTCAGGTTGCTTTCAGTTTTTGCTAATATAATAGATAATGTAATAGATAATGTTTTGCTAATATAATAGATAATGTAAATAGGAGAGAGATTCCTATTGATTTATTTCAGATCAAGCCTCCACACTCCTTCTGAGGTGATTGAAGGGACCCATTAAATAACACTCATCTTCCCCACCCAAGTGGGAATAAGACAAGAGAATAAAGCAATTGGAGACCAAATGTCATCTGTTTTATGGATATATCCTTTACTGGAGAATGTGGTGGGCAAGTATGCTTCCAAATAAAGAACCCCAGAATCAGTAAGACTCGCCACCCAGCAGGGCCACCCTAGAAATATCCACATCTGCTGGAAAGAGCAGAATGTGAGCTTCCTGAAGACAGTTCAACACAAGAGGAAGTGAAAAGAAATATGCAATGCCTGACCAGTGATTACTTTCCCCAAAACTAGATTAGGTCCCTTCTCCTTCCCTCGGTGGAAGAGGCCAGGAGTACCCCCCTTCTCACCTGGGAGGACCTGTGAAGGCAGGGCCCTGTCATCAGCAGCCTTATCCAAACACAAGTCCCCAAAGGAAGGGGGAATGGAAGCTGGGCAGAAAAAAACAACGGGCTCCACCTAAGATGTCATTCCAAAAAGGCCCTGCTAGAAAAGATTAGCTTTCCAAAAGCCTCCAGATCCCCTTTCCAAAATACAGACACCCTTGGAAAGGGCCACCCGACTCAGCCCTTTCCCCTCCCATGGCCACGGCTCCACCTCGGCCTAGCCCTTTTCACAGCCCCCATCTCACATGCTCTTCACAGTGCTGTGAGGCAAACGAGACAAGGGTTAATACTCCCGTTTGACAGGTAAAGAAACAGAGACCTAAAGAAGTAAAATGAATTGCCCACATCCGTGAAGGTGCCAGAATTAGAATTTTCAGAGTCTCATCTTTTTGCTCTTCCCTCCCTGGCTCTTTTTTTCCTCCCAGTCGACACCTTGGAAGATTCCAGCAGGGGTAAAAATAGGCTCCTGATGACTACAAGTGGGAAGCTCATGATTCAGCTTCAGTTGAGGAGAGATCTGGTGCCTTGGATTCCAAGTCCCTGAACTCGGAACCCTCCTGGCAGTCAGCCCTGAGACCCCAGCCTGGGCAGTCCAGACTTGCATTAAGTCTTCAATCAGCTCACATTCTCCACGGATCAGTGACAAGACCCCCAGGTCAGCTCGGACACAGCCACTTTACAGGGAACTACTTTAAGGGAGCATGACAGATATCCCCTCCTTCCTTAGAGGTCCCCGAATACACCTTCAGGCCTCTGAGTTGAAAAAGACTTCTGTTGGTGGATAAGCAGGACTTCTTGCAAGACTAAAGAGTCATCCTGCCCAGGGTGGTGATTTTATAGGCTCAGAAGTCTGAGCATTGCATAAGTCATGCTGATAGGAGGAAATCGACCAAAAGATAAACTAGAAACACAAATTAAACATGGGAGAATGGGAAGGAGTTGGGCCAGATGAACTTTAAGAACAATTCCCCCCCCCCCCAAAAAAAATAATAAGCCAATTGGAATTGATTCCAAAGGGTTGCAAGGATCCTTTCTTACTTTTAAAGAGTCAGTGAATCAATATTTGCTTTCAATTAATCTCAAAAACACATCTTTAGAAGATTTTGATCACAGTCATTCAAACCATAGTACCCAAAAGACAAACGACATTTTTCCCAACGATCTTTAACTAACAAATGCTTTTGCTGTTGTTTTAGAGATTTCAGAAATGGTATGCATTAAGGTGTTTTGACAACTCTTAAAAAAACAAAAGAGAGAGAGAGAGAAAGAGAGAGAGAGAGAAAAAACAACTCCAGCCCTGAGGTTCTAGGATTACCTTATATGAAGTCTCTTTTGGTAGGTGGTGACCATAGACAAGTTTTTAAACCTCTCTGAATCTCTGGCTCACACCTGTAAAATAAAAGTTTTTATTGTAGTGACATGTATAAAACACCAAATTTCCCATATTAACCACTTTAAGTGTATATTTTGGTGGTGTTGATTACATTTGTGATGTTGTGCTACCATCACCAGCATCCATTACCCAGACTCTTTCCTGACCCCAAACAGAAACTGTGCACCCATTAAGCAATAACCCCCCCCACCCTTCCCGCCCTCCCACTGGCCCCTGGGAATCTCTACTCTACTCTCCATCTCCCTCAACTTGCTTATAAAATCATATTTTTAATGCCCACCCCTCTGAGGCTATTGTCAGAGTAAATGAGATAACCTAAGCCAAGGGGCCCCACACAATGCTGAGCATACGTGAGAATTTCAGAATTCTCATGCCCAAAGGATGGTAAGTTCTGGGTCTTTTCAACATAAACTGTGTTCTAATTGCTCAGACACAAAGCAGACCAGACATGCTTCCCCTGTGGAGGGGCAGCAAGGGCTCATGATGCTCCCAGGTTCTCTGCAGACACGGGGGGGGGGGGGGGGGGGGGGGGAGCTCCTGCTGTGAAATGCGAGGCCTCCCATCACTAAGCCAAGGACTAAGCAACAGCGGGGAGGATGTTCCCGGGCTCCAAGAGGTCGACCAAGGGCAGAACCTTAGTTCTCTCGCCCAGCACCAGCCCCCGGATGGCTCCTGGAGTCCCCTCCCTTCTCCGGGTCTCAGTTTCCAGGTCCTGAGAATGACTGGGCGGGAAAAGACCCTATTTAATTGTCACAAACATCATCTCTCTCCACCCCATCCACTCTTAATAAGAGTCTCTGTAATAAAATAAAGAGGTGCCCATGTCTTTGGAAGAAGCAAATTCTGGCGTCTCAGTCACCTCTCTCAAGGGCTCGCTGGCTCTGGAATCACAGTGCTGGCTTTAGTCACGATCCTGGATAAAATTATTTCTCACCAGAAATCATTCCTGGGATAAGCTATTTCCATGGCTGTGTGAAGCACATTAGTTCTTCTGCTGCAAGAAGGGACTATTTAGTGAATTACTTTTTTCTCTAACCACTTGGAGCCCTGGGAGAGTTAATTCATTTCACAGAGGCAAGCAATTTACTCCTATACATTTACCCTGAGCCTGCCAGGCCTCCAAAGCTTTGGAAAATTACCCAAGCCTCCTCTCAAATGGCTGAAATTGCTCAGCACACTGGAGAGAATCCAGCTTTTGGCTGGTTATTAGTTCCCTGCTGAGCATTTATGAAACACCTTCTGGGTACAGAACCTTGAGTGAGGCACCTGGGAGACATAGAAGACAGATGTGCCAAGTCCCTAAAGACTCACAAATAAACCCGGGAGACAAATCACGTCACAGATCCGGGGTCAGGGGGATGGATTATTGCCCAGGACCTGACCTGACCTCCCGTGAGGACCCAGGCAAACGTCTGTATCCCCAGCTGAAAGATGAGGCCATGTGGTTCCTCATCTCTAAAGATGTCTCTTCAGCCTTCCAAAAGCCTATACAGAGCACAACAAGCAATTACAAAGCATGAAGGACAGAGAAAAGATTGCCTGCTTCCCCCAGAGCAGTTCCTCACCATCACGGTACCTCGATACACACCCTGAGTGTTTTCCCTTCTGTACCTTTGCTCCCTGTGCTTGGAAATCTTCTCCCATCCCTCTCCTCCGCTGCTCCAAACACCTCTTCTCTGAAGCCTTCTCTGACTTTTGTGGCTATTTAGTCTGGCAAAGTCTTAGAGACTCATCCTTTGAGTCCTTATTAGAACATTCTGTCCTTGAGATCTCTTTATGTGCATACTGTAAGAAGTAGGGAGAGTCCCTTTTCAGAATTTTATTCATAGATCATAGAACGTCAGAGCAGGTCGACCCTTAACAACCAGTTCTGCCTCCTTCATTTTAGTTAAGAATGCTAAGAAGAGGATTAGCAACCTACTCAAGGTGCCTCAGGGAGCAAGGGGGCCAGGGAATGAGATTGGAGTTTAGTCCTCTGTTGGTCAAGCTGAGCCTCTTTCCAGTTTATGTGCGTAATTGGCTTGTATTTCATTTATACATTCAACAATACTGTTCCTATGTGCCACGCCCTGGACCAGGTACCAAATACATAAAGATAAGAAAGTCTTAAGAATGTTCACAGTCCGATGGATGAGAAAGACTCGGGAACACATCATTCCAAGTGATGTCCTGAGTGATGGCAATTAGAGATGACCCAGAACACTGTGGAGCCCGGACAATGAGGAACTGCTCCTGACTTAGGGAAGGCTTCAGAGAGGGGATGACATTAGAGCTGGCCTTAAAGGATGTATCCTAGTTCACGGGGAAGGAGATATGGGGAGAGTTCATCCCATTGGGAAAAGGGTGCATGAGTAACGCATGGTTGGGAGTGCACCAGACTTTGCCTTGAAGGTTTGGTACCAGCAGCGAAAGAGAAGAGTAAATTGTGAATTAGGCATCTGTGGGAGCCAAGTTCAGGCCCATGGCCCATTTGTTGCAGTCCAAGTTGATGCCACTTTCCTCAAAAATCTTTCAACCCTCAAGGATTTTCCCCAACAATGGCTCCTCCATTGCATATGCTTCTGTATCCTTCTCAGTGGCTCCCAGCAGGGCTGTGATTCTGCTCACACAGTCAGCTCAGAGAAGTAGAGGTTCCACTAGACTGTGAGCTCTTGGCCTCTCCAAGATAGAGGACTGAGACGGCTGGGATGGTCCCTGTCAGAACTTCAGCTCCCAAGAGGCAGGCTGAGAAGGATCATGAAGACTGCAGCCCACACACAGGCCCAGCCCATGGGGCAGGGTGGGCCACCTGGGGAGGTCCTAGAAGAAGATGGCATGATAGACTGTGGACAGGAGTCCAAACAAGAGTCTCATGTCAGATGTCAGGAGTGGCCCTTATGCAGAGTCCCAGGCCATCGACCTCAGGGAGTCTGGGGTTCGTTCATGGGGAAGACCCCAAAATCTCTCCCCCAGACCTTGCCCTTCATCCCTAGATTCAAAGTCTATCTAACCGCCCTGAATATCCTCTAGCCACCTCAAACCACCATGTCCAAACAGAGCTCATCATCTTTCCACCCGATCCTGCAGTTCTTTCTGTAGACCCACCTGAGAGAAGAGCCTGTATAGGCAAGTCAAATCCTCATCCGACATTCTGTCAACTCTGCCTGTCTGTCACCTCTCCTCCCAAGTTTGCATCCCTACCACACCCTCCTGTGCAAACCTGCAGAGCATCTTATGTGAGCTTCTACAGCTGACCCCAAGTGGTCTTACAACATATAGTCTCTTCCCCTCCCACTTAACCTACTGAAAATGCTTTAGTGACTTCTCAGTGACCCCAGAGTAGAGCCCAAATGTTTTAATTTGGCCAGCAGTTGTCCTCCATAATCTGGCCACAAATCTCCTCTGACCAGCAAAAGTCCAGGTATTGGGCATCCTCCCCTCTCCCATCGTCTGCTGGGTCTCAAGAATCTCCTTGACGTAGTGATGCTGCCAGCCACCTGCTACAGGGGGGCTGAACGGTCTGCTCCCCCGGCTGCAGCCACAGCGCTTTTGACCCAGCAGGGAGCAGGGTGCTGGTTCAGCAACTAGATCGGACCAGACATGCCCAGGAGAAGATGGGTTCCCTCAGGCCTGGCAGAGACCCTGCTGCTCCCCAGGGGAAGGGTGAAGGCTGGGCTGGCCTCTGCTTGACCAGCACAACAGCATGCTAGGAGGAAGTTATGCCTCAGAGTACCTGGATTAGTTCCCCATCCCCAGAAAGCACATCTCATCTTGGTTGGAAAGGGGGTTAGACTAAGTAAAACTCGTAAGTTCTCTCTTTTTCAGGCTACAGAATATCTATGAAATATCAACCATTCTCATGGCTTCAATTACACCACAGCCATTTATTATACTACCACTATGTGAAATAGCCCTTCTGCTCCACCCTCTATATTCTGGCCTTTTCCCATCACTTCTGAGAATTTCTGAAAAGCAGAATGTACTAAGAAATGTAATCATGGGAGGAAAGCCCTCTCCATCATATACATCGGACATTATGTGCATATTTCTTTAACCATTAGAGTTCTGGGTTGCAGTTAATAGAAGTGGACCCCAGAAAGAGAAAAAGAGTTTATCCAAAGTGTACCAGAATTTCCCAGAAGGCTGGAGATGCAAACAGAAAAGAGCAGAGGGAAAAAAGGAGCTGGGTAGCAGCCAAAACGACACTAAATTCATGCTCCAGAACTAGCGTGAGGAAGGACTGCTGCCTCTGCCACTGAATGCCAGACACAACAGCTGGCACCACCAGTTGCACCAGCACAGGGCTCTGTACACTGCACACTTGATGCAGCCACCACCAAAGCCAACAGAAAGAATCCCCCACAGACTCTGCTTCCTAAGATCCTATGAGAAGAGTGAATCTGAAGGCCACGGCCTGGTAGTCAGCCTTGAGTTCTTCCTCACTCTCATTCTCATACCTCACATCCTGTCAGAGTCCAGTTCCTGCTAATTCTCCTGTCCTAAACTTCCTAGATTTCTTAAATCTGTCTCCTCCCTCCTTGCCTGGCCTGAGTTCAAGTTCTCATTGCCTCTTGACTAGAATACCCTATAAAACTTTCTTTCCATGGCCTCCCATAGCTATATGCCTGCAAAATAGACGTGAATTCCGCTCCTAACTACAACAGATTAGCTTGTATCAGACCAACCCTCCTGCCAATAACAACTAGAAAACTGGACAAAATACATTGCTGTTTTTTTTAAAACAAAACAAAAACATTTGAAGTCATTGGAGAGCTACCAAAGGCAATGATGTGAACAGCCAAGATCCTGGAGAGAGAGGAAGTGCAGAGAGGTGAGCTTGAAATTTAGCGCCTCTTGAGACATTTGCCCTTTTGTTAGCAGCAGTCTAGAGTTTGAGAAGCTCAGCAGCGCATTTGACAATCCTTTCAGACCAGAGAGATAACTGGAGCACAGAGCCTATCAAGCCAAAGGATCCTTTTGCCTAACTCCTGATCAGAAATGAGCATTTCTTCTCTGAAGGGAACACATCCAGAGCCTCAAATGATCTCTATATTAGCAATAGCCACCTTCTGCAATGAGAGAAATGACCTATCATCCTCACCCGACCAACACAGTATCCACCAGACACTTGGGACCATTGAGTACTTAAAATATAAGTAGTACAACTGAAGAATTGAATTTGCAGTTTTATTTAATTTTAATTCAAATAGCTGCAAGTGGCAAGAAGTTACTCTATTGGGCTGTACAGCTCTTTACAATACCTGGCTTTAATAAAAAATTTCCAGGCACATCAGGAGGCAAAATCAAATGACTTAAAACCAAGAGAAAAAAAATAGATAGAAATAGATCCAAAAAAGATCCAAATATTGGAGTTACTAGACATAGTTTCTAAAGTACCAAGGCCACCACTCTCTGTATTAGTTAAGATTAGGTTTGTCTGGATACTATTTTTTTAAAAATAGCAACAATGTAAACAACACAAAAGCTTATTTATCTCTCACACAAAAGAAACTGTGACATCTAAGGTTGGTGGATCCTCTTTCTACTCTGCCATTTTCAGTTCTGGCTTTCATCCTCAAGGTGACTTTGTCGTCTAAAAGGGCTGCTGGAGCTCCAACCATCATATCCAAGTTATGAAACAAAAGAAGAGGTAAAGCAGAAGGGCAAAATAAAAATGGCCTGTCCTAGCTAATTCATTTCTCTTTAACCAGGTTTCCTAGAAGTTTCACATAACACTTTTGCTTATATTTCTTTGAATAAAATATACTCATACAGTTGCCTTTATCTGAATGGGAAGCTAAAATTGTGGTCTATTGTCCTGGAAATTAATAGGCCAAGCCAAATAGCAAGCTTTTGTAACTAAGAAGGAGGGGAGAATAAACATTGTGATAGGTAACTAGCCATCTCTGCTATTCTTTCCTACCCAAAGACCTTCGACAATCCCCCATTGCTAAGCACATGAAATCCTTCTCAATTTAGACCCTGCCTCTCTTTCCAACTCTGTGTCCCGCCCTTCCCCCCAGATATTCTCTACTATAACCACCCGAATCACTGAGCACTTCGAAAACACCCATAATCAAGCCTCCCTGCCTTTGCTCCTGCTCAGCCTTTAGCCTAGAATGTCTCTTCTCTGACAAATTTGGCTCATTTTCAAAGCTCAATTCAAAAGTCATCTCTTCTGTGTTCCCTTTGCTAGCCCTCCTAGTCAGAATCAAACCTCTCTCCTGGTTCCCTTAGCACTTTGGACACACGTATATTATTGCATTTGTGTTGACTTGCAATCATTGGTTCTTATTCTTCATCTTTACTCCCCTACAGTTTACTCGCATCTGGCGCATGGTAGGTGCCCTGTCAAGCTTTGTTGAATTGATAAGTAAGAGAATAAAGGATAAATTAAGTCAGTTAAATCTCAAGCTGACTCACATCCCACACCCAGCCTGCCATCACGGTGTGCCCTGGGTTCTGAAGACAGGGCTCTGTAGGTGAAGGGCAATCCCATGGTTGGCGGAAAGAGAGAAGAAAGGGGCGCACAGGCCAGGGATCAGGGCTTTTCAATACTTACCCTGGAACGAGAGCTGCCACAGGAAGTCAGAGCCACCGAGGTCTTTCTGCCCAGCATTCTCTCTCCAGCCACCTCCAAAGGGCCATCTTAAAGAGGAGATGGACCTGTGCCAATCTGACCTGACACCCCTCCAGAGCCCAGCCTGGAGAACCCAATATATTTTGTTCATGCATCTTCATTCACAGACATGGCTCTCTACCCCCTCCCTTCATTTCCAGTCCTCATCTATGCCTTCTAATTTCATACGACTTAATCCCCCCTTCCCCATCTCCTCTGCTCAGAGGACAGTGAATCTAAAGTTGCCCCAGTGTCCCTCAGACAAAAAAAGCAACAAAGGTGGGGAGAAAAGGGAGGAGCAGATGTGTTCTGAATAGACAATGCACATGACATTTCCAAGCCCCGCTGTGTTTCTGGCTGGGCTGACCCAACGTACCAAGTGAAGCAACGCAAGGTGGAGGCGCCGCTTCTCAGCATCCGATGCCATCAATCTAGACCCTGCTGGCAGCATCAACTTCCCTTGAAAAACATTTTTAAAAGTAAAGGTCAGAACCATTAGCAAATGAATTCACAAAGCCCTGGATGCTGTTCCTTAGAAGACTTAGCCTAAAGCCCAGAGGACTAGTCTGAACCTCCCAGAACAATCTCTCTGGGATTGTATAACTCTCCGGGGCAAGTCCCCCAGATCTGAGTCCATACGTTGGGCAGTCAGTCCCCTGAGTGACCTGCAGCCCGGTACAGGGCAGAGCAGTGTAAGAGCATGGGGTCTAGAGGTGGATCGCTGGGGTTTGAATCCTGGCCTTTCCACTTACTAGCTGTGTGGCCTCGGACTAATGACCTAACCTCTCTGAACCCTTTCATCTGTTAAGCAGGACTAATCAACCCAAATAGGTCCTGCCTCATCGGTTCTTGTAAAGATCAAATGAGATAATAAATGTAGCATGCTGAGTATAGTGCCTGATATATAATAAGCAGTCAATAAAAACTGGTCATAATGACTATCATGGATAAAACTGTCTGAAACCCAACTGTTTCAGTTATCACTGTGAAACAAACCACTCTAGAACTTGGTCACTTTAAACAATAATGTAGTATGACATCCTGTGGTTGTGAGAGCAGTTCTTACAGGGGTACCTTATGTGGTAGCAGCTGGACAGCAGCTGAGGCCTGAGCACCCAAAATTGGCTTCTTCATGCATGTATTTGGCACCTCAGCTGGAGTGGATTGACAGCCAGAGCTGGCTGAGCATCTCTTTCCATCTGGTCTCCTCGTGTGGCTAGCTGGGGCTTCTCACAGCATGGTGGTCTCAGAGAAGCTGGGCTTCTTACATGCCAGCTGCCTTCTTTAGAGACCAAAGCAGAGGCTGTACGGCTTCTTAGGACCCATCTCCAGACGTCACACAGCATAATTTCTGCCCTAGTCAGTTGACTACACGGGGCCAGCCCAGATTCAGTGAGGAGGCAATTATACGAGGGTGATGTTCTAGTTTGCTAGCTGCCGGAGTGCAACACACCAGAGACGGATTGTCTTTTAATAAAGGGGGATTTATTTAGTTAAAAATGTATAGTTCTTCAGAGGAAAGGCAGCTAACTTTCAACTGAGGTTCTTTCTTACACAGGAAGGTACAGGACGATCTCCACTGGCCTTCTTTCCAGGCCTCTGGGTTCCAACAACTTTCCCCGGGGTGATTCTTTTCTGCATCCCTAAAGGTCTGGGCTGAGCTGCAAGTGCCGAGATGAAGTATGCTGAGCTGCTTGGGCTGTGCTACTTGAGTCTCTCATTTAAGCATCAGACAATTAAATCAAACATCATTCACTGCAGCAGGCATGCCTCCTAGCCGACTGCAGATGTAATCAGCAACAGATGAGGTTCACATGTCATTGGCTCATGTCCACAGCAAGAGAACCAGGCACCTTCACCTGGCCAATTTGACACCTGAACCTAACAAGCACAGATATGACTGCCTAAAGGTGTAGGTCATTGGGGCCATCTGGAAGACCAGCTAGCACACCAACACTCAGCCCCTTCTAGCGGAATATTGAGAAAGGCTCTGGAGTTTGTACTGAGAAAGGCTCTGGAGATTGAACTGGAGAACCAGGTGGGAGCCTCCAGGTAATTTACTTGCCCCTTCGAAGTCCCCATTTGCTTATCTGTAGAATGGAGAGAAGGGTTGTGACGGAGAATCAATGTCATCACATATGGGGAGCTCCTAGCACAGGGCTTGGCACATAGGGAGCTGCACAACTGTGGGAGCCTCATCACCAGTCCAAGACCAGGCTGCGGGCACTTCGGTTGGTTCCTGAGCTGTATGTGTGTGTGCCAGAAAGTTTAGTTTTGCTTGTCACCTGCCAGGTTCAGAGTTGGCACTGAATCAATAATGCATTATTCGGAAGAAGAGTTGTCAGCTCATGCTGTTAGGCCAAAATCCTTCTGAATGGCATTTCTGCTAAATCTGGAGTGAATTATTTAAAATTTAATAATTTTAAAAAAAAAAAAAGTTAAGCCGCCTGATCTAAGAAATCCCAGAAATGCTTTTATTTCCTCTTGACCTCTATTCTCTGAAACCTGCCAGGAACCAGCACGCATACTCATTTGGGATCTAACATGAATTACCAAGCAGCTGGAGAGAACTCAGGGTGACCAGTTATTGACAATGGGCCTTAATGTCGCTCTCAGGAAGTCGGAGAAAGCTACCTAGGCTCGCAGCGGCTCCCGCTGTCCCTTCCATGCGGCTCCGAGTCTACCTGGGGTGAGAAGGGGTCAGAGGAATCAGCAGACACTCTGCCTGCTCTGCAGCGTCTTGGCTGGCAGGGAGACTTGTTTGATCATTCCCGCCTGTGCACTGCTCATCCAAGCTGTCCCACCAACTCCAAGGAAACTCTTTACCAAGGCCAGAAAGGATCAAACAGACTCACTGCTCTTGAGACTATGTGGACATTTGCTTCTTTGGGTGAGGAAGGGCAGTGTCACATATACAGATACGGGATGCCAGATAAAGGAGGTGAAAACTCCAAGTGAAAACGTGGGAAAGAAACCCTCTTTGGGGAGGTGTCTGTGAACTTCTCAGTTCTCTACATTAAATATGATTTAGTGGAAAGAGCACTGACCTGGAAATCAGCTCTGGCTGTGAACTCTCCTTGGCCTTTCCTTCCTCCCAGGGGTTCAGCTCCCAGTCAGATGCTGGTGGAATCTCAAAACTCATTCTCGCTCCTGTGCTCTGAGCTTCAGGCCCACACATCCCATCGCCTACTGGGCATCCCACAAGTACCTCCCCTGACATGTCCAGAGTTCATTATCATCCCCTCTGGAAATCCCTCTCTGGCACATTTCTGGTGCTGGTTAATGATATCCATGCACCCAGCAACCAAGACACGGAACCCTGAACTCCAACCTTCCCCCAATTCACACTGTAAGTAGTCACTACATCCCGTCCATTTTCTCTTAGAGTTTTCTTCTTGCATAAGGGTTAGCCTTCTTGCTCCCTGTGGTCTCGTTCATACATTCTCTGCACCAGCCAGTTCCAAGCAACTCCTTCCCCAGGAACCAAGGTCCAGAAAGGGGCGGAAAACACAGAGAGCAGTTGATGAGCTGTGTCCACAATGGTCCATTATTGCCATACTCTGGGCTCTTTGTGCCTTCATCTGCAAAATGAAGGAAGTAAAATTAACTCTTCTAGAAGCCCCTTCCTGCTCCGGATTCTGTGGCTCTTCTGAGGAAACTTCTGCATAGGAACTTTTAAAAGCTGGGATTCTTATCTGGCCACAAGCCTCAGGGAACCTTATCATATCTGAGGGGGGAAATCACTAACTCTCAGTGCAAATTAATGTCCTTGAGCTCTTCAATCCAGTCAGGCTCAGCAGAAGGCCATCGGCGTGGAGAAAACGGATGTGCTGGAAATAGAAGGCTGGGAGAATTCCCTTCTGGGCTAGCTGAGCTGCCACAGACAGGGGCAGGGAGCAGCGGGAGGCCTCTGCAGACATCAGTGTCTCTCTCCTCAGCATTTGGGGGCTGGGAGGACGGAATCAACACCACTCTGAGAGGAGAACCCACTTAATTGAGAGTCCGGGGCCCCAGGCTACAGGGTCTGTGGCCTGGACTCAGTGACTCCCCCTCTCTGGTTGTGCTCCCCCCATCTCTGACAATGAGGGGGTTGAAGCCATAGTCTCCAGGCTGACACCAAGTTGTCTAAAGAGAGGCAGGTGAAACGTACAGGAGCTTGGGTTCTGTTCTGGGCCCATGGGAAACTGATCCTCCTTTTAAATCTAGAAGATTTAACAAAGAAGAAAACTGGGAGAAAGTTATCCCTACTCCTCAGAAGAGGACAAGGCTTGTATTGTGAAAGCATCTCAAGCTCTGCCAAGGACAACAAAAGATTCCGAATCCAGCTGTGGTAGTTAGGTTCAGGTGTCAGCTTGGCCAGGTGAAGGTGCCTAGTTCTGTGGCTGCAGACATGAGCCAATGGTAGTGAACCTCATCTGTTGCTGATTACATCTGCAGTCGGCTAGGAGGCGTGCCTGCTGCAGTGAATGATGTTTGATTTAATTGGCAGGTGCTTAAATGAGAGAGCTCAAGGTAGCACAGCCTAAGCAGCTCAGCATACCTTATCTCAGCGCTAGCAGCTCAGCCCAGACCTTTGGAGATGCAGAAAGAAATCACCCTGGGGAAAGTTGTTGGAACCCAGAGGCCTGGAGAGAAGGCCAGCAGAAACCACCCTATGCCTTCCCATGTAAGAAAGAACGTCAGTTGAAAGTTAGCTGCCTTTCCTCTGAAGAACTAACGAAATGAATCCCCTTTTATTAGAAGCCAATTCGTCTCTGGTGTGTTGCATTCTGGCAGCTAACAAACTAGAACACCAGCAATGCCTCCCAAATTACTTCCTAGCGATTCCCTGCACAGTCTATAAGAAATCTCTCTGGGATCCAGGAATCTCCTGTACTAAAGGAGCTCCTTCCCACAGGTAAGTGCCGCAAGTAAGCACCAGAGGAGGTCTGGAGTGAGGAGGGCTGGGCAGAAGAGAGAGAGAGGAAAGCCAGCCTTTTGAGCACCTATTTTGATGATAATTAACACTATGTCAGACATTGCACTGCAAGCTTTTATACATTTTCCGATTTAATCATCAAACCCTAGGAAGTCGGAGACACTGTTAGGTTAAGTAACTTTCCTAAGGTAGCACAGCACCTAGGGATGGAGCTGGCAGTATGCTGTTTTGCCTACTGGGTATCAGGAGCCCTGTGTGTCCGCTCACTTGCTGGCAACCACCCTGTGAACTAGGCAGCATTATCTACATTGTTCAGATGAGCAAACAGACTCAGAGAGGTTAAATCATTACATAAGGTCACACACAGCTAATGGCTGCAGAGTCCAAAGTGTACTCCAACTCCTTCCAAACATCCCGTGCTTTCTAGCCAGCCTCTCCACTTTCCAGCCATATTCGGTGCACAGAGAAGACGGTTTCTAGAGGGAATCCCAGCTGTCCCTCCTATTTGCAAGCCTGCTGACCCCTCAAGCCACCTTTCATTATAATTATTATCATTAATCATCATCATCTCGATGATAATTATACCTCCTATTTCCATAACGCTGTGCAAATTACCAAGGGCTTCCGCATCATTGTCTCATTCGCTCCTCATGGTCAGCCAGGGCAATTCATAATATCCTCCATTGCACAGGGGGCTGGCTGAGGCCGAGGATGAAGGATGGAAGCTCACATTTATCGAGTACCTGTTGTACTTCAGGGGCCGAGCTCAGGGCTATTACATGTCTCATCTAATTTAATGTCTGTGAGAGGACATTACTGCCACCATTTTACAGATGAAGACATTGAGCATGGTAGAATATCCATGGCCTATTGCCAGGGGGGGTCATGGAAAGAATAAATTTTCCCATAGGGCTGGTTTTTTGTTTGTGCGCACACTGTTACACACGTACCATACAATCCATCCAAAGTGTACAATCAGTGGCTCTTGGTATAATCTCATAGTTATGCATTCACGACCACAATCAGTATGAGGACATTCCCATTTCTCCAAGAAAAAAAAAATCCCACACCCCTTCTACCCCCTATTATTGAAACTTAGCTTTGGAATGATGTCTATTATTCCAAATAGACAAAAGAACATTACAATGTCACTGTTAACTATAATCCTTAGTTTGCAATAGTTGTATTTTTCCCATATACCACCTTATTAATAACACCTTCTAAGAGCAATGTACATTTGTTCTAGTTCATGTAAGAACTTTTACATTTGCACAACTAAGCACAGTCATTGTTCGCTATAGGTTTCCCTATGTTACACAGGCCCATGTTTTATCCTTTAGCTTTCCCTCAAAGACGGAGGTCCAGGATCGACTGTGTGGCTTGGCTTGCTCTCCACCATGGCCAGGCTCAGCAACTGTCCCTCAATCAACTTCTCTATTTTTCCTTCAGAGCGTCCTGTGGCTGAGCCATCTCCACATCTGTCCTGTGAAAAAATGCAGTCTGCTTTACCCTCTGCTGCATATCTCTCCCCACACTCTCCCTTTTCTCAGCACTGAGCCACACCTTACCCCCACATCTGCCTGGCCTCTCACCCAAAGCTCCTGTCTGGGGTCACTCTGGGTTCTGTTTGTTCCTCCTCCTCCCTTGGCTCTGACCCTCCTTGAGGCAGGTGTGGGGTGTCATCAAAAGGGTTTGAGCATGGAGCTGAGAACTTTGGTAGTCAGCGCCCTTGACCCATCTCCCCAAGAATGGCAGATAATAAAAATGTATCATGATTTAGGCACTAATAATTTGTCTTATCTCCATTCTCTACACTGCATTCAACTCCAGCTGATTAAAACTTTAGATGCACATAGGAAGTTAACATGCATGTTTGTTGAAAACTAAGGTGCTGAGCTCAATATTATGATCCTGTGAAAGTCCTAGGGTCTCATCTCGGAACCTGTATAGCCCAGTCTGAGTTCCGAGGTCCAGTGTGGGATCTCGCCACGGCTGCTGGGGGACAGCAGCTCCCTGGCCACTGGACATCTGGAAGCCTCGATCCCTGCAAATCTAAATCTTGGGCTGAGGCCAGGATTTTGTTTTCTATTTCTTGACAAAGACATAGGTGAGGTCACAGGCAACAAAGCTCTGAAACTCTAAAAAACCTGAAAAGCCCTAAACAACAGAAATAAAAGAAACCAAAAGAACACACACAGTTACTTGTCAGAACAGCCCTCAGAAACAGGAGTCCTTGGAGTCAACAGCATATACATATATATATATATATATATATATATATATATATATATATATATATATAGTGAGTGCTCTTGGCAAATACTACCCCAAAATCCCTTCTTCAGGGAATCAGTGGGGAAGGGAGTGATCACTGATATCTTAAGCTTTGCATTGTTCTAAATTTCTACATTGTTCCGATTTTCACAACAAGCAAGTTTGTTTTTATAATTGAAAACAACAAAAAATAAAATACAAGACCAAAAAAAAGGAAAAAAATAAAAACAACAACAAAAATTTCCCTCCAAATGCCTCTCCTTTAGGAAAGAGACAGAGATCTCAAGAGCTAACGGGATCTTGGAAGATCATCTAAGCCATCCCCCTCCTCACAGAGGAGAAAACTGGGTTCACAAAGGGAAGAGATTTACCCCAGGTCACACAGCTCAAAGGTCACCAGACAGAAGGCCATTTCCCAGACACTCTCATTTATAAAACTAACTGTTCCACAGCTAATCCAACTGGAACATGGGTTACATCAGGAAGTGTGACCTAAAATTTCCCCAAGAAAAAATAAAAGGCTATTAGGGATATGCTTAAACTCAGTTTGACCACACTGGAGGTGTGCTGTTAAAGCTCAAAAGTTGAGTAGGAAAATACTGAGGGTAAAGGAGGGCCTAATAACAATATCTACCTACCTAAATATTTGCCTGTATTTCTATATTCCTTCATCTATATAATGGGGGTGGGGTGAGAAAGTGATTAAGTGAAGGAAACAATATTACATAGTAAGGGTGGAGAAGTGTAGGGAGTATGACTAATGGGGCAGGTCAACTAGTTTTATGGCTTCCCCTCTGTCATGGTCAGGTTCATGTGTCAACTTGGCCAGGTGGTGGTACCTGGTCGTCTGGTTGGGCAAGTGCTGGCCTGTCTGTTGCTATGAGGACATTTCATGGGCTTAAATCATGATGACATTGGCTGTATTCACAGCTGATTGTGTTTGTAATCAGCTAAGGGGTGTGTCTTCTGAAATAAGTGATGCTTAATCTAATCAAAAAGGCTTCTTAAGGAAGATTTGGAAGAGACAGTCATTCTTCCTGCTTTAGCTGGTGAGCCTCTCCTGTGGAGTTCATCCAGACCCTATGGATTTGGGCTCTTCCAACCCCATGGTTACCCAGCCAGCCTCTTGTGAAAGACTTCATTGGAGTTACCAGCTTGTAGCCTGTCCTACAGACCTTGGACTCTACATTCCCACGGTTACATGAGACACTTTTGTAAATTTAATATCCACAGATATCTCCTGCTGATGCTGTTTCTCTAGACCCTAGCTAACACACCCTCTTTCAGGCTCCAGAGAGGAAAACCCAAGTTGCAGGAAAATTGGAGAACATGGAAGATGATGGGGTCCAGAAGATCCTTTGGAAATAGTAAAAGGAGGAGCTATCTCAGTCCATGGTCAGGGTGCTTGGGAGGTCAGAGGACTGGAGGGGTGGAGTGAATGAGGGAGTTAAAAGTCTTTCTTTTTTCTGTTGTTGGCTGATATTGAATGTTAGCTTCCCAAAATAACACCAAAACAACCTGTTGATTAAAAAATGCTGAGTTCATTCTTAATGTGTTAAGAGGGGGCACTATTTCAACAGAGTCTTAGTAGTGTCCATGAGGCAGTTTGACAAAGTCAAGATATCGATCGAGATTTTGGAATCTGGTTTAAGATGATTGTTTCAATTGTTGGGTGGGGGAGTGCTTGATTAGGATTGGGTAAAACTTGTGATGTAATTGTTTAGGATTAGTGAGCACAGCAAAGCAAGGACATTTTGGCAAGGGGTCCGAAGATGGGGGTGTAAACTTTTATTTTGTGTTTTCCATTAAAGAGTTGATGAGCCTTTCAGAAGTTCCTGAATTGAACAATAAAGTTATCTGTAACTTTAACCTTGCTGGGGAAGAGTTTTCTGGCATAGTAAAGTTGTGTTTGTAAAGGCAATGGAAAAAGTAATGTTGACAGTGCGTTGTGTAGGTGTAGATGATTCTATTCTCCACCGGAAGTCAGTTCTCAGCAATAATTTTAAGGAACATTAACAAATTGGGGCACACCCCATGACCAGGACAGTGAAGCAAAGTCCCACGGGAAATAACCAAAAGAACTGGAGTGTTCAGCCTGAAGAAATAGAGAGCCTGGGATCTGCCCTATGGTTGAAGGGGATGAAGCCATTGTAGACTGTCTATGGGCCTGGATGGTAAAAGAGGACCAATGGATGAGCGGGCCAGAGTAGGCTTCAGCTTAGCTTAAGAAAAACTTCCTAAGAGTTAGAAGGTTTGAGAATGGAATGAGCTGTCTCTGCTGGAAAACTGTGCAGGTAGAAGTTGTGGACTTTGTTGCAAAGAGCATTCTTGACTCTCCTTATATGTTCTTCCCTCTTTTTTTTAAGTATTACCCATATTTTAAGATCAAGCCCAAGTGCCATCTCTCTTCATGAACCTCCCTGATCCAAAAATAGAAATGATCAGTAACTCTTATTGACTGTATAACTCCCTTGTCATTATCACTGCCTGCCTGCCAATACTGTGAGACTCTCTCTCTGGCTCACTGCATGACTTTGAGCAGACCATGTACCCTCTCAGTTTTAGTTTTCTCATCTGTAAGATGAGAGGTTAAGATAGGAGTTTGAGCCACTCTTACTTGTAGCAGTGATCAGTGACTTGAAAGGATTTCCTGGAAAAGTGAAAACACAAGATTGACTTGTGAAGACTTGGTGTTTTAGTTTCTTAGCTGCCAAACAAATACCATTTAGGTTTGACTTAAGCAATGGAAATTTATTGTCTTACAGTTTTGAAGCTAGGAGTCCAAAATTGAGGTATCAGCAAAGTGTTGCTTTTTCCCTAAAGACTGTGGCTTTCTAGGGCTGGCTGTTGGCAATCCTTGGTCCCTGGCTTCCTGTCACATAGCAAAGTATATTGTGGCATCTTCTTCTTTCTCTTTCAGGTTCCCTGATTTCCAGCTTTTGGCTGCTTTCCTTATCCAATTTCCTTTGCCTATAAGGACTTCAGCTATCTATTAAGGCCCATCTTCATCCAGTTTGGGCACACCTTAACTAATAACATCTTCAAAGGCTGTGTTTACAAATGGGTTCACAGCCACAGCGTCAGGAATTGAAACCTGAACATGCTTGTTAGGGGGGAAATGATTCAATCTCCAGTACTTGTGGATAGTTTCTCTGGGAGTCTCTTGGCTTTCTCTCGTGATCTAAGGTGACAATCATAACTGCAAATAATAGTTCCTCATACAAATGCACCCAAATGCAGGAAAGAGCAAGTATTTCGCCTCTTTTTTTTTTTTTTTTTTTTGCATGGGCAGGCTCTGGGACTCAAACCTGGGTCTCCAGCATGGCAGGTGATAATTCTGCCACTGAGCCACTGTTGCACCATGGGCCTCTTTTTATGAATGAAAAAGATAGCCTCCTTTTTTGAATGAAAGATATTCCTAGAAGTTGTCACAGGCTTCCCTTTTGTAGCTTATTGGCTAGGGTAGAGTTACGTTCCCATGTCTCAACCAGTCGCTGGAAAAAGGAAAGGAGATACTTAATTGACTTAAACTAGTCAACATACATGGTGAGTGTCCATGAAACATACCCAGTACCTGAACTAAATCATGCATGGTAAGGCACAGGGCCCCAGCCTCTCAGCACTCAGCCCAGCACTTAACCCACAGCTAGAACCTGTCTTAGTTTGCTGGAGCTGTCATACAAAGCAGATGGTTTAAAACAGTGGCAATTTATTGTCTCTCAGTTTTGAAGGCTCAAAGTCCAAACTTAAAGTGTTAGCAAGGCCATGCTTCTTCTGAAGGGCTCCGTTGGTGGTTGACCAGCAATCCATGTGTGTTAGTTTGTAAGCTGCCATAACACAATATACCAGAACTGGAGCAGCTTTTATAAAAAGAATTTAATAAATGACAAGTTTACAGTTCTAAGGCTGTGAAAATGTCCAAATTAAGGTAAGGTTATAAAAATGTCCAAACTAAGGCACCCAGGGAAAGATACCTTGGCTTAAGAAGGCTGATAATGTCCAAGTTTCTCTCTCAGCTGGAAAGGCACATGGCGATGTCTGCTAGTTTTCTCTTCTTGGGTCATAAGTCTTCCCTGGGGGCACTTTCCTTCTACATCACCAAAGGTCTCTGGCTGTGTGGGGTCTGTTGGTTCTTCAAAATGTCTCCCTTTTTAAAGGATTCCAGTATACTATACAAGACCCACCTGGAATGGGTGAAGTCAAATCTCCCTCTAATCAAAAGGCCACACTCACAATTGGGCATGTCACATCTCTGTGGAGATAATCTAATAAAAAATTTCTTCCTTACAGTGTTGAATTAGGATTAAAAGAAACAGTTGTCCTTACAAGATTAGATCAGGATTAAAACATGGCTTTTCCGGGGTACATAATAGATTCAAACTGGCACACATTTCATAACTCAATCTCTGTCTCCATCACCTGACTATATTCTCTCTGTCTCCTACTGACCGTGTCAAAACTTGCTCTCCTTCTAAGGACACCAGGTATATTGAATTAGGACCTACTCTAATTCAGTTTGGCCACATCTTCAAAGACCCTATTTCCAAGTAGGATCACAATCACAGGACCAGGGTTGGGACTTGAGCATATCTCTTTTAGGGGCACACTTTAAACCACAACAGGCACAAAGCGGAATCCTGGAACCATCAAAGCAACAGCTCTAAGGTGGCCCAGTCTCCTTGCAGGGACTTCAGCTTATTCTGTGGCCATTGGATAAACTGCTATGGCATTTTGAAAGTGACTGGAAAATGCAAAGCATGGTAAATAATTGATAGAGTTTAAAAATTCAAGAGTTTATACATGGATTTAAAAAAAAATTTTTTTTTGGTCTCAGCATTTGACAAGTATTTCCAGTGAAGACCCCATCCTTTAATGTCTCTCCCTTTGAGATAAATCACTTGGATGATTCAAAAGCCCTCCCATCTTAGTGCTGGGAGGCAGAAGGTCAAGGAAACCTCTCCGGCATTGTGACATTGTGTGAGATCGTTAACTTCCAAGAGGAGGAAGTGCTCTGAGGTGAAAATATTTCTTCTGTAATTGGGATTCAGGGAAGAGAGAGTTACTGTGTCTCTCATATTCAGTCACATGGCTATTTGGAGAACAGAAGTTTGGCTCATTAGTGCTGATGGTCCTGGAGCATGGTCTAGAGGAAAGTTCTGGTGAGGAAGGAAGAGGAGAGGAGGTCAACATCAAGTGAAAAAACTATAAAGCCAGAGTGCAGCAGCCCTGAAAACATCACAACCCTGGGAGGAATTTAAAATGTGAAATTCTCCCAGAAATCACAAGGGTGTCTGGCTAATGCTAAGAGGAATAAAAACACACCCCCACAAAACAATAACAACACATCCAAAAGAAAGCCAAGGCAACATTCCAATCATTCTAGTCCCTTCCCTGGTTACAGAAAGAAAAGCAACCTTAAAGGACATAAAGCGAGGAGAATTTCACTCATTCAACTGACACCTCCAGACTACTGTGGCACCAATCATTGAGATGGGCACAGGTCACACCATGAGGCTAAGACTTGGTCCCTGCCTCCAGATCTGGGGCCAGTGAGGAGACAGCAGGATTCCAAGTGTGACTGTGCTATAACAGGGAACTGTCCAGTAGGCTCCAAGCACAGAGGAAGGGGAAGGAGGCCACCCAGAGGAGAAGCAATTGGAGCTGAAGCTGGCATACACCATATGGATAAAGCCAAAAGACCACACAAACCAGGCACCTGCACGGGACAAGCATGGAAGACAGGAGCAGGTGCACGAGGCTGCACCGTGGGGAGGGCTCCATGGAGGTGAGGCTGAAAGAGCGGGATGAGGTCGGATTGAATCCCAAGTTATATTTTTGAACAAGTTAACTCAAGAAGTTCTCCAGTTCCTATCTGAAGCTGCCATTTACTCTGAGGGAAGAGGTTTGGAAGAGAGACACAGATGCCTAGAAAGTAGCCCCCGACTTCCCCAGGCACATCTTCCTTTCAAGGCTTTCCTCCAACAAGTTCTGGCATGGCTTCTTTCTCACTGAATCTCACTTCAGAATATTGATTTCCTGCTGAAAATGGATCATGGGTGCCCTTTGGTGGGGGGTGGATCCTGTTGTCTTCCTTATCACCATTGTCACTCATTGAACTCCCTTGCCTAAGACAAAACTTACAACCCTCATTCTGGAACTCACCACTCTCTACACACTGCCCTCCATGCTTCTTGTTCGGGGTCATCTCCCCCTACTCCCTAACCTGGACCCTCCACCCTAGAGCCACCAAATCACTGCTGCTCTGAGCAAGCATCCTGGGTCCTGCACATACGCTCTTCCCTGCCCCATTTCCACAGGCCCACATCCTACCCATCCTTCATGCTCACTCAAATTCAGCTGGAAATGATTCCCCCCTTTTCAAAAATCCCACAGACCTGCATCCAGCTGCACCTCTCTTAGGACCCTTAGCATTTACTATCCTCCAATGTATGGTGAATTGTGTCACTGTGTTCATTCACCTCCTAGTCTGTGAGCACTGGTGTCAAGCAAATCCTTACTGTACTACTTAACAAATAGTTATATGAGCTTGGGTAAGTTACTTAACCTCACCAAGTCTTAGTTTCTGCAAAACATGGGGATAATATATAATATTTAACCTTAAAGAATCCTTGGGGTTTACATGAGACAATGCATGCAAATTACTTAGCACAGCATCTGCTACATACTAAGCATTCTATTCATGTATTTAACAAATATTTATTAAGCACCTATGTGCTGGTTTGAAAGGATGTATGGACACTAGAAAAGCCATGTTTTAATCAAAATCCCATTTCGTAAAATGGCAGAATAATCCCTATTCAGTACTGTACATTGAATCTGTAATTAGATCATCTCCCTGGAAATGTCTCCCAATCAAGAATGGTTCATTAAACTGGATTAGGGGAGATGTGTCTCCACCCATTTGGATGGGTCTTGATTGGTTTAGTGGAGTCCAATAAAAGAGGAAACATTTTGGAGAATGAGAGATTCAGAGAGAGCAGAGCAGAACGACATAGCCATGAGAAGCAGAGTCCACCAGCCAGCGACCTTTGGAGATGAAGAAGGAAAATGCCCCAGCTGAGGCTTTATGAAACAGGAAGCCAGGAGAAGAATCTAGCAGATGATGCTATGTTCACCATATGCCCTTCCAGCTGAGAGAGAAGCCCTGACTATGTTCACCATGTGCCTTTCTACTTGACAGAGAAACCCTGAACTTCATCGGCCTTCTTGAACCAAGGTATCTTTCCCTAAATGCCTTTGATTGGACATTTCTATAGACTTGTTTTAATTGGGACATTTTCTTGGCCTTAGAACTGTAAACTAGCAACTCATTAAATTCCCCTTTTTAAAAGCCATTGCATTTCTGGTATATTGCATTCTGGCAGCTAGCAAACTAGAACTTATTACATGCTAGGCATTGAGGATACAGCAGTGAATGGCACAGACCAAGTCACTACTCTAAGAGGCCTACATTCATGAAAGCTCATGTAAATAAATGCATAATAGTGCAATATAAGATACTGACAAGAGCTGTGGAGAAAATAAACAAGAATGAGAGAGTGCAGGGGTGGGAAACATTTGTTTTAGTCCTGAGTTAAGAGTCACCCATGAAAGACCTGTAGCAGAATCCAGATAATTGTATTTGTAACCCAATGGCCAGTCTATTCCTTTTCTCTGCCCCCACAGACCAGGCTGTCTGAGAGAGGGGAAGTTGCAGAGATGGACCTTACTCTCACTCCAGCCAGAGATTCACCTTTCAGATTATTGACCCTCACCCCCCAGGAACCCATAATAAGGGAGAGGTCACTGACCATCACTGATCCGGGAAGAAGGGAGACATCTCCCACCTTTTCCAAATACTACCCCACCTGTCTCACTACTTCACTGCCTCACTTCCTTTGGTCTCCAGTGAAGTTTTAAGTAGTTCTTCACTGAAGGGTGATTGTTACTATGCCATCTGCCATATGGCATCAAAGAGGGAAATGGGAGCTCCTGGGGAAAGCTGCCCAGGATCCTTCCCAGACCTTTGGAAGTTGCCTATAAATGTCTTCCTTCTTCTTTATCTCTTTCTGTCTCTGTCCTCCCTTACTGAAGCCCTCTGTCTTGCAGTGATTCTCGCCAGGGGCTCCACCCCAGGGGTGGTTGGAATGGGAAGGGGGCATTTTTTATTGCCTCAATGTCTGGAAGCTGCTACTGCCATTTAGTGGCTGGGGTCACAGATGCTAACTACCCTACAATGCACAGGACAGTCTCATTTACTGAAGAATTGTCTCCCCACCCAAAAGGTTAATACAGACATTAAGTCCTCAATGTCCTCTCAAATGTCACCATGGCCTTTTCTTGCCTACCTGAATTCCATTCTTTCTCTTCAGAAATAATCAAGCCTCAGTCCCTAAAAGTCCCTCCTGTGAGTCTTACAAATTTGACAATCTCTGGTATGGAATGTCAGTGCCTTTTATCTCCAAGCAGTTACTGTTGCTCCAGCGAAGAGGAAGGGCAGCTCTGCATGCCCCCTGGCTCCCCTGGTGGTCTCATGCTTAGGTCAGTACAGAAGAATGGTGAGCAGGTCTTCCAAGCTGGACTGTATTGCAGTTAACTATCCCCTGAATATCTAAACTCAAACACTTCTAACCATTGAGAAGATAAATCTCCTTCTAAACTCCAGCCTTCTCAAAAAGAAATGTATATTAGACCTACTAGCCCCCACACTCACCCTGTTTTGACTTACAAAGCTTCCTACATGAACTTGACAACAGAATTCCAAATAAGTGGATAATTCCAAATGCCCCTTCACTGGAAACGGTGGTGGTGGGAGAGGTGAGTCCTCAGTTTGCCTTGCATCTATTTTCATCATCATTAATTATTACTGTTATTAACGGTGCAAGGCCTTGTACAATGAGGCTCAAACTGGTGGGAGCTCTGTCACTGGAAGGTCCTGGTTACAAGGGTGATTCTTAGGAAAAATACATCAAGACTGCAGTCCCACTATCAAATTTCCTCCAGGAAACTGAATCCCTGATTTTCTTATAGAGTAGGCTAGTGCTTGATTGAATATGCTTGAGAAAAATTCTCTTGAGATGAAGAAAGGTGCCAGAGAGCATTGAAAGGGCCCATTTTTCATTCTTTATCTTGGAGGAATTGGCAGGAAAAGATGCAATGACTACTCCCTATAGAAAGCAATGCTCCAGATGGCTCCCGAGAGCCAGGCTGGGACAGTTGCCCTTTGGCAGTGCATTCCCCAAAATGGCTTTCTAAATGTCCATGCCAAAGGCATCATTTGTGGAAGGTTCAGAGCAGGACCTCTTAGAGAAGACACCTGCTCCATTTTTTTAAATTTTGATTTTGAAACTGGATGATCTATTTGTTAAATAGATCATCATTATCCAAAGAACAAGGTGTGTCAGGAATGATCCTTTTAAGAAATGGGGTCATGGAGCAGAGACGTGGCTATGGGCAGGGTTGAGGAAGGTTGACGCAGCACTGAGTTAGCAGAACGATGGAGACGTTATCACAGCAGGCCTGAAGGGACCTGTGAAGGAGTGATTGCCAGAGCCCTGAAAACAAGCCATGGATATAGGAGGGCCATGGACAGGGGCTGTAGCCCAGCTGAGAACTAGAGGGATAAATACCTTGGCCTCAATCTCATTGTCTTGATCTCCTCTTGTTGGTGCCTCCCATTGACCAAACCTAAAGGGAAGGAAGAAGGCAAGGGAGCTCATCGATGCAACCCATACAGGTTAGCCTCCTAGGCTATGGAGGAGGATAGATGGATCAGATAAATCTGGTTGTATAACAAGCCTCTCCAGAAGTCAGTGGCTTAAAACAACAACCATTTATTTAACCCATGACTTTGCAGATTAGCAAGTTAGCAATTTAAGATGGGTTCAACTGGGTCGTTTTTCTGGTCTGGGCTGAACTTGGCTAAGCTAGACCGAGCTCACTCATATGTCTGTAGTCAATTGGTGGGTTGGCTAGGACTGGCTAGTTTAGGTTGGCCTTGTTTGAGATGGCTACAAAGACTGGGTGGAGCCTCCCTTGACATGAATCTCTCACCTTCCAGCTTGTTAGGTGAGGCTAGTAAACAAAGCAGTCCAAAGGCTCCAAAAGCAGAGAGCGGTGGAGACCTAAAGTGCTTGCACTTTGTAAACCTCTGCTTACGTTGCATTTGCTTCTCTCCCATTGGCCAAAACAAGTCACATGACCACTCCATAGTCAAGGGATAGAGAAATCATTTCTACCTCTTGAGAGGAGAGAAGAATGTGGCCATTTTCAAAATCTACCATAGTCTGTGCCCTGGCTGTGGCTATTCACATTCTTCCCACATGAAAATATGCTTGCCCATATCCCAGGACCTTCAAATCTTGACCCTTTGAATCTGGATTTATTCATTTATCAGTTGGCTTTTGTTGCATACAAACCACTACAACATTTACAAGCTTCCAACAACATTTATTTAGTTCACAATGTTACAGGTTGGCAATTTGGGCTGGGCAATTCTGCTGATCTTGGCTGACTCAGCTGATCTCTCCTGGGGCTTGCTCATGCATCTGTGGTCAGCTGCATATCAGCTGGGGAGCCTCACTTCTCCTCCAGGAATCTTAACCTTCAGCATGCCTAGTCATATGGTGGCAGGATTCCAAGAACAGCAAAAGACAATGAACCCCAAGGAGCAATTGCTTTTCAAGCCTCTGCTTGTGTGCGTTTGCTACCATCTCATTGGTCAAAGTAAGTCATATGCTTTGCTAAGCAAGTCACATGGAAACACTGAAAATTACAGGCAAGTGGGCATGATATCTGTTTCTGCAATCAATTTTCCACAATGGAGAAGGCAAAGGCTAGATTTGGAAAGATGAACAGATAATATGCAGTTCAGAGCTCTAAATTCTGTAACACAGCATTCATACCTTTTCAGAAATGCCCCAACCCCCAGCCCACCTCTCCAACGTCAACTCCATTTATCCCCCAATCACATCCTACACACCTGCCAAACTGGCCTTTTCACACCTGTTCTTCCACCTTTCTGCTCACTGTTGCCTGTATTACACCCTACCTTTATCTGACCATATCCTCTATATCCTTCTTGACCCAATTCAAAGGACTCTTTCCCAAACCCCTTCCCACATTCTTATCCCCATACCTGCCCCCTCACTACACACTAACACATACACACACACGTCTCCCCAGCACTACCATCGCCAAGCTGGATGTGACTCTGAATTCCCACCTACAATTCTAGGGGCTTCTTTCTATGCCTCTTTTCAGGCACTAAGTGTAGCAGAATTATTTGCAGGTGGATGTTATCTCCTTTCTTGGGCTGTGAGCCACCAGAGGGCTGGGTCCTTGTGTGGCCCATTTTTATCCCTGTCTCTCCCCACCTCAACTGCTACAGTGCCTAGCACATATAGATATTAGGTAAATCCCTTTAACTTGAGGAGGTCAGAACTGGGCAAAACCAAATACTACAGAAGTAGACAGTGCCACCGAGCCAAGAAACCCCTTCCCTAGGTCAGAGAAGACCTAGTCAAGAAGCCCCAGACACGAAGAAGCAGCTTACAGGAAGAGTCAGAGAAGAATCCAGAAGAGCAGGAGCTGGGAAACTGAATGAGGGGCAGGGCCTTGGACTTGCCAGAACACAGACCTGGAACCGAGGGTCGAAGTCATGGGGAGATTGTCCTCAACTTTTAGGAAGAACTTTCTAAAATAACAGTCCCAATTTAGAATGGGCTGGCAAAGGGAGGGGTGAGCTGCCCTCAGCTGGCAGCAAATAAATCTTCTGGTTAGTTTCTGAGAGTGTTTTTGTGGAGACTTAGTCTATTTTCATTTAAGCTTTGCACATTAATAATTCCTTCATTAGACTCATATTGCACCTTGGCACACAGGAGCATGCATTCACAGGCTTGCAAATAAAGGGCTGTAATGAGCCGGCAGCTCTCCGGTGAGCGAGCCTGCACTGAGCCTGGCAACCGCCCAGTTCCCTGAGAGTCAGCTGGCCGTGGGGCATATCATGTCTGCGGGCAAGCTGGCTGTGGTTAGATTGGAAGGTGGAAGGTGTGGGAGGGGCAAGTAGATGACTGGAGCATGTATCAGTCTGAAGGAATTCTGAAATGTTAGGTAGGGCCATTCCAGTGAATTTCCCACAACCACACAGACACACATGCGCACCTGAGGGATAGGACATCCTTCCTCCCAGTAGAAACCAGCAGTGCTTCTCACCTGGGGTGGAATGGAGGATGTAATTGAGAAAACCCCTGTGCTCCTGACCTCCCCTAACACTGACATTCTTTCACCAGCACAACTCCCCTTAGTTCTCAGAACAGAAATCGCATCCCAGAAAGGGGTTATGGCCTCTGTAAATGCCAGCATGGCCAGAACTCAAACCAAGTTTCCTGCTCATAATTACCAGGAATGAAGAAAGACAAGGGGTGCTTGGAAATGTAGTGCCCATGCAGCTCCCCAGGGAGATTGCTTATATCCTTTTCACAGAAGGACCTCTCCCCAAAAGCCAGGCTTAGTTTGGCTCTTTTGACCCCTCCCCAAAATGTCCCCAGTTGTGAAACTCCCCCCATGCCCCACCCTTTTCTTAATACGTCAAAGCCTAATGCAGTAGAATTCTCATGCGCCATGCGGGAAACCCGGGTTCGATTTCCCGTCCATGCACTTCTCAAAGAAACCAACAAAAACAAACAAAAAAACAAAAATTCAACGAATGGTGCTGCAATAACGGGATACCCACATGGAAAAAGAATGAAATGTGTCCCCACCTACAGCATACAAAAAAAAAAAAACCAATGCATCACTAGTGCATTTCCTAACTTAACTTGTATGGTCAGTTTAATTGAACACCGTTAAGTGCATCGATCCTTGAATAGGGCATGAGATTTTGTCGGTTTGTCCAGGTTAGTGTGATGTCCCAATAAATCCCAGAATGATTTGAATGGTGAATAAAGAAGTATTTGCAAAGTCCCCTTGGGGGATGGAGAGAAAGGGGAAAAAATTCAATTTCCCCATTTGGAAAATTCCTGATATTCTAGCAAACAGTGAGGTCAACCAAATCAACAGGACTAGCCCTAGATCATGGGGTTTGCCCCTATGAAACTTATCCCTGCAAAGGATAGGCTAAGCCTACTTAAAATTAGGCCTAAGAGTCACCCCCAGAGAACCTCTTTTGTTGCTCAGTTGTGGCCTCTCCCTCGCTAAGCCGACACGGCAAGCAAGCTCCCCCACTCTACATGGGACATGACTCCCAGGAGTGTAACCTCTCTGGCAATGTGGGACAAAAATCCTGGGATGAGCTGGGACCCAGCATTAAGGGATTGAGAAAACCTTCTTGACAAAAAGGGGGAAGAGAGAAATAAGACAAAATAAAGTGTCAGTGGCTGAGAAATTTCAAATGAAGTCGAGAGGTTATCCTGGAGGTTATTCTTACACATTATATAGATATCTCCTTTTTAGTTTATGGTGTATTAGAGTGACTAGAGGGAAGTACTTGAAACTGTAGAGCTGTGTTCCAGTAGCCATGTTTCTTGAGGATGATTGTATAATGATATAGCTTTTGCAATGTGACTGTGTGATTGTGAAAACCTTGCATCTAATGCTCCTTTTATCCAGGACAGGTGGATAAAAAATAAACAAATAATAGGGGGAACAAAGGTTAAAATAAATTAAGTAGATTGAAATACTAGTGGTCAATGAGAGGGAGGGGCAAGCGTATGCTATTGTGAGATTTTTCTGATTTATTTTTTATTTCTTTTTCTGGAGAGATGCAAATGTCCAAAAAAATGATCATGGTGATGAATACACAACTATGTGATAATACTGTGAGCCACTGATTGTACACCATGTTAGTGTATATCCCAATAGAATGTTTGTATGTCAAGAATGTTTGTATGTTTATTTGTTGTTTACAATAAAAATATTTTTTTAAAAAACCCAATGTACCTTTCAAGGTTCATCTCAGATACCACCTCCTCCTTTCACCTTCTCATAAAACACTTCTACACTGATCCAGACTTGAACTTTCTGCCCTCTGGGGGACTTTGTATTCCTCTCACAGCCTAGCCAACTGTATCTGGAGTTATAGAAAGATTCGCATGTACCCCCTGATCCCTGATCATAACCTCCTTGTACTCATATTGTTTCTTTTCCCCCACTCCCGATCTCAGCACCACCATTACCTCAGGACCTAGCTCAAATGCAGGATTCAACAAGCATTGATTTGATTAATGCTATCCCTTTGCCTTTTCCCCACTGGAATTACAAGATGGTCCTTGTTCCTCTGCCAGCTAGCACCAGAGCCTTCCTAATAACAGGCTCTTTTCCTCACTGCATCCCATTCATTTGGATAAATAGAAATGGCCCTGGGGCTTCCTCACTGGAAAACTTCCTAACTACCACCATTAACTCAGATATTCACAAGGCAGGGGAGATATTCTCCAAATCCCTGCAGGCCTTAACATATAGGGCAGTGTTTGATGGACAATCCTTCTACCAGAAAAGGCACTGTGAGCAATTCTGACACCATTGGTCTCCCCAGTGACAGCCACCTGACTCCCTGGCTGAAAGCCTTTTCCTATGTGTCATCAAGCATACCAAACCCTGCAGGCTGAGCTTTTCTAGGACTATCTAAGGCTAGAGGAGATTCTTTCACATCAAAATTGCCTCTGAGATTCTGAGAACTGGAATTACTAACTGAAACCATTCTCCCTCTTCTGCCTATGAAAATAAAAATGCAATTAATGCCAGGACAACTTATTTTGTTCCAAGAATCTGGCCCGTCCCCAAAAATCCCAGCCCTTATTCTACAGACACTCAAGAAGAAAGCCAATATTCTCAAAACCAGAAACAAGCTCAGTGGATTTCAGGTGCATCAGAATCTCTAGCAAGCAAGTGATTCAGAATGGATGAGCTGAAAGAAAATATTTCACTGCTAGACTTTGTGCCAGGGAGGCACATAAAGAAAGCTTGCACCACCCCACCACTCCCATGGTTTCCCATTGTCTAGAGAAAAGTGAGCTTATTTTGCCCAGAATTCAGGTACTTCACAACATAACCCCAAACATCCTACTCCAATCTCCTGTTGTATCTCCAAACCACTAGCCAACCCAGAGCAGTTATGCTCCCCAGAAGGACCCAATACCTCCCACCTACCAGTATTTCTTCTGGCTACTCAAATATCCTTTGTCTAAGATTGGATTATCCCAGAAACAGACCCTGAGACAAAGGTTCAACTGCAAGTATTCTGTGAAAGAGCAGTGGGGAGATGATCCAAGAAAACACCAGTAGCAGAGTGGGGAAGGAAAGGAAATCAGTATAGGGGGCACTATTGAACATATTCCCAATATAGAACCCACTCCAGAGTTTTGTCTACCCAGGAGTAGAGGGAACTGGGGTATTCATCCACTAATTCCTGTCAGTCACAGGGTTGTATGGGTTCCAGCAGGTTGTGGGTGAGACAGTTTGCAGGTCTGGCTTGCACAAGAAAAGTGAATGTCAAGGAGGTGGGAGCAGTGCACCAGCCATGTCCGTACACCATTCGGTGCCTCTCCTCTCTCTTCTACCACCATTGTTTAGTTTCCACAAATGACCCACTCATTGAAATTCAAATACCACCTCATCCAAAAAGCCTTCCTGATCCTTTAGTCAGAACCTATGGCTCCCTTACTTGCCCCAGACTATCAAAGTATAATTGTTCCAAAAATCATCACACTTCTGCCTTTAGGTTTTGTCTTTCACTCAGTTTAATGGTTAAAAGTTGGATTGAAAACTAGGAAGAGTAGTGACAACACTCATCTTGATTTCTTTCCTTCCTTCTTTACATGTAGAGGTGTTTGTTTCTGATTTATGTGATTTCTGCACACATAGTAGATTGATCCCATTAAAATTACAACTTAGGAAATACCGCTTTAAAAGTGCTATCGATAAAAACATGGAATTGTTAAACTTTACCACCAGGGAAACCCCAGATACTGTGTCAAATATTAGGAACACCCAAATTAATAAGCCAAACCCTTGCTCTTGAGGCTTGCTCTTGTGAAGCTTATGTATGTAGCAGAGAAGCTCAGCCTATCTATAGGTATGCCTAAAAGTCACCTCTGGAGGACCTCTTTTGTTGCTCAGATGTGGCTGCTCTCTCTTTAAACCTAGCTCTACAAGTAAAATCATTACCCTCCCCACCTAGTGGGGCATGACATCCATGGGTGAAAGTCTCCCTGGCAGTGCGGGAAATGACTCCCAGGCATGAGCCTGGCCTTCACTCTGTGGGATCAACAATTCCATCCTGATCAAAAGGGGGAAAAGAAGTGTAATAAATAGCTATTAATGGCTGAGAGAGTTCAAATAAATCAAGAGGCCACTCTGGAGGTCACTCTTATGCAAGTTTCAGTTAGGCATTGCAACCTTTCATTGCTAAACCCCGACGAAAACCATTCCTGCAAATCCTAAAGAATACCTAGGACACTATATAAGATTCTACAAAGGTCCATGCCCTAGGGTAACTTTCCAGAAACCTACAACTCCAGATGCGTCCCTGGACAAGATAAATTCTGAAATGCAGAGGGACCAGCCTCTCCAGAACATCAGCTAGTTTCATCCACTATACCATATCATCAACAGCCCCTTCCAACATGAAAAAGTTAGAACAGGCATAGCCCAAATACCCCTAAAGAGTGGGGGATAGATTAAGGGTGATGGTGGAGTTTTACAGAGAAGATAGGGTTTAGCAAATGAGTATGATTGCTAGATCATTGTATTAATATTTCTTTTAGCCTCCAGTACCTTAGAGCAGCTAGAAATAAAAACCTAAAATTGTGGAATTGTAGCCCATACCAAATTCTGAAATCTGTTTTCCAACTCATTGTTGGGATGTGCTTCGAAATGTATTGCTCTTTTGTATATATGTTATTTTTCACAAAAAAAGAAGGAAGAGTATAACAGAGAAAATAGTATTTAACAAATGAGTATGACTACTGAATCATTATATTGATATTTCTTTTGTCTCCAGTGTCTTGAAACAGCTAAAAGAAAAAACGAAAAATCATGAAACTATAATTTATACCAAACTTTTAATCTGTTGTATAACCACTTGTCAAAATGTACTTGGATATGTATTGCTTTTTTGTATACATGTTATATTTCACAATTTAAAAAAAAGCATTTAAAAAGTGTCATTGACAGATTACAATATCAACACTCAAAAATCTTTGGTGTTTCTATACACCAGTAATGAACAATCTGAGGGGGAAATCAAGAAAAAAATTCCATTTACAATTGCAACCAAAAGAATAAAATATTTAGGAATAAATTTAACTAAGGATACAAAAGATCTATACAAAGAAAACTGCAAGAAATTGCTAAAAGAAATCACAAAAGACCTAGATAAATGGAAGGGCATACTGTGTTCATGGATTGGAAGACTAAATAAAGTTAAGATGTCGATTCTACCTAAACTGATTTATAGATTCAATGCAATACCAATTAAAATCCAAAAAACTTACTTTTCAGAAATAGAAAAACCGATAACCAAATTTATCTAGAAGGGTAGGGTGCCTCAAATAGTTAGAATATCCTGAGAAAGAAAAATGAAGCTGGAGGTCTCACGCTACCTGACTTTAAGGCATATTACAAAGCTACAGTGGTCAAAACAGCATGGTACTGACATAAAGATAGATACACTGACAAATGAAATTGAATAGAGTGTTCAGATATAGACCCACTCATTTATGGACAATTGATCTTTGATAAGGCAGTCAAGCCATCTCATCTGGGACAGAACAGTCTCTTCAATATATGGTGCCTAGAGAACTGGATATCCATATGCAAAAGAATGAAAGAGGACCTGTATCTCACACCCCATACAAAAGTTAACTCAAAATGGATCAAAGATCTAAACATTAGGTCTAAGACCATAGAACAGTTAGAGGAAAATGTAGGGAAATATCTTATAAATCTTATAATTGGAGGCAGTTTTATAGACCTTACACCCAAAGCAAGAGCACTGAAGAAAGAAAGAAAGAAATGGGAACTCTTCAAAATTAAACACTTTTGTGCATTAAAGAACTTCATCAAGAAAGTAAAAAGATAGCCTACACAATGGGAGACAATATTTGGAAACTATATATCAGATAAAGGTCTAGCATCCAGAATATATAAAGAGATTGTTCAACTCAACAACAAAAAGACAGGCAACCCAATTACACAATGGACAAAAGACATGAACAGACACTTCTCAGAAGAGTAAATACAAATGGCCAAAAGGCATATGAGAAGATGCTCAACTTCCTGGCTATTAGGGAAATGCAAATCAAAACCACAATGAGATATCATCTCCCACCCACCAAAATGGCCATTATCAATAAAACAGAAAATGACAAGTGCTGAAGAGAATATGTAGAAAGAGACACACTTAATCACTGTTAATGGAAATATAAAATGGAACAACCACTGTGGAAAGAAGTTTGGCCATTCTTCAGGAAGCTAAGTATAGGATTGCCATATGATCCAGCAATACCACCGCTGGGCATCTACTCAGAGGACATGAGGGGGAGGACACAAACGGACACTTGCACACCAATTGTTTATAGCAGCATTATTTACAATTGCTAAGAGATGGAAACAGGCCAAATGCCCATCATTAGACTAGTGGCTAAACAAACTGTGTATATACGTATGATGGAATATTATGCAGCTGTAAGACAGAATAAAGTTGTGAAGTATGTAACAACACGGATGGACCTTAAGGACATTATGCTGAGCGAGATTAGCCTGAAACAAAAGGACAAATACTGTGTGGTCTCACTGATACGAACTAACATTAGTGAATGAACTTGGAGAATTTCAGTTAAGAACAGAGACCATCAAGAGATAGAAATAGGGTAGATATTGGGTAATTGGAGCTGAAGGGATATAGATTGTGCAAGAGGACTGATTGTAAAAATTCAGAAATGGATAGCACAATACTACTTAACTGTAATACTGTAATGTTAGTACACTGAATGAAGCTGAATATGAGAATGGTAGAGGAAGGAGGGATGGGGGCACAAATGAAATTGGAAGGAAAGAAAGACAATAAAGACTGAGATGGTATAATCTAGGAATGCCTAGAGTGTATAATGATGTGACTTAATGTACAAATTTAAAATGTTTTTGCATGAGGAAGAACAAAGGAATGTCAATACTGCAGGGTGTTGAAAATAGATGGTAATTAATATTTTAAAACTTTAACTTATATGTGAGATTAAGCAAGAAATGTTTATTTGGTACAAAATTTATATTTTGGCTAGTGCACTTCCTAATACAACTTATTATTAATTTATAATTATATTATAATCATATTATATTATAATTTATATTATAATAGACAATTTAATTGAACACCATAAGTACATGGAACCTTGAGTAGGGCATGAGATTTTGTTGATTTGTCCAGAGTTATGCCCTGATAAATCCCAGAGTGATTTGAACAGTGAATAACAAAGTATCTGCAAAGTCCCCTTGGGAAAATGGTGAGAAAGGGGGAAAATTCAATTTCCCCATTTGGAGAATTCCTGATAATCTCACAAGCAGTGGGAACAGCCAAAGTGGGGTTTGTTTATATGAAGCTTATCCCCGCAAAGGATAGGCTAAGTGTACTTAAAATTAGACATAGTCACCCCAGAGAACCTCTTTTGTTGCTCAAATGTGGCTTCTTTCTCTCAGCCAACACAACAAGAAAATTCACTGCCCTTCCCCTCTCTACATGGGACATGACTCCCAGGGGTGTAAACCTTCCTGGCAACTTGGGACAGAAATCCTAGAATGAGCTGGGACTCAGTATCAAGGGATTGAGAAAACCTTCTCAACCAAAAGGGAGAAGAGCGAAATGAGACAAAATAAAGCATCAATGGCCGAGAGACTCCAAACAGTCAAGAGGTTATCCTGGAGGTTATTCTTATGCATTACATAGATATCACCTTTTTAGTTAAGGTGTAATGGAGAGACTGGAGGGAACTGCCTGAAAATGCAGAGCTGTGTTCCAGTAGCCATGTTTCTTGAAGATGATTGTATAATGATAAAGCTTTCGCAATGTGACTGTGAGATTGTGAAAACCTTATGTCTGATGGTCCTTTTATCTATGGTATGGACAGATGAGTAAAACATATGGATTAAAAATAAACAAATAATAGGGGGAACAAATGTTAAAATAAATTTAGTAGATTGAAATGCCAGTGATTTCAATGAATGGGAGTGGTAAGGGGTATAGAAAAAAATAGGGGAAACAAAGGCTAAAATATATTGGGTAGATGGAAATATTAGCAGTCAGTGAGAGGGAAGGGTAAGGGGTATGGCATGTATGAGTTTTTTTCTTTTTTCTTTTTATTTGTTTTTCTGAATTGATGCAAATGTTTTAAGAAATTATCACGGTGATGAATATACAACTATGTGATGATGTTGTGAGTTACTGATTATATACCAAGAATGGAATGATCATATGGCAAGAATATTTGTGTTTGTATGTTGTTATGTTTTTTAAAAAAGTGCACTTTGAAAATAGTTGCTTTTTTCTTTGTATGTATATTTCATAATAGAAAAATGTTTTAAAAATTTTTTTAAAAGTGCCATTGATATCATTGCTTGAATCTGTTCTTATCACAAAAATGAAAAATCAATGACTTTATTTGAAGCATTGTATGGTAGTTGCTTTGTTATTGTATAACATTAACAGTCTTATTTGCTTAGAGAGATTATATCTATAGTCACATAAAAATAATGAATAAATACATAAACCCAAATTGCTCTCTCTTAGTTACCAGGAACTACAATGTTTGCATACATGGAAAGCATCTACTCTTACTCTGAAGAGAGAGGAGAGAATTCCAATTTAAAAAAGCAAGTAAGGAAAGATGTCGCAAACCCACTAATGGTTCAAAATGGCCACATGAAAGTCCCCTTGAGGAACTGGGGAAAGAAGGTAATGTTCAACTTCCCCATCTAGGGAATTCCTGATATTCTCACAAGCAGTGGGGACAACCAATTCAATAGACTGAGCTCACTCTATTAAGTTTAGTCCTGCAAAGGAGAAGCCTAGCCTACTGATAATTATGCCTAAGAGTCACCACAGAGAACCTATTTTGTTGCTCAGATGTGGCCTCTCCCTCTAAGCCAACTTGGCAGGTGAACTCACTGTCCTCCCCCCTACATGGAATATGACTCCCTGGGGTATAAATCTCCCTGGCAACATGGGACCTCACTCCCAGAGATGAGCCAGAAACAGGCATCATGGGAATGAGAAAGCCTTCTTAAACAAAAGGGGGAAGAGAGAAATGAGGCAAAATAAATTCTCAGTGGCTGAGAGATTTCAAACAGAGTCAAGAAGTTACCTGGAGGTTATTCTTTTTTTTTAACTTTCAATTTTTTCAAACATAGCAACATACAAATATGAATATTCTAACCATATGATCATTACCACAATATCATCACATAGTTGTATATTCATCACCATGATCACCTCTCAAAACATTTGCATCAATCCAGAAAAGGAAATAAAAAAAAGAAAGAAAAAATTCATACATAGCATATCCCCCTCCCTCCCCCTCACTGATCACCAGCCTTTCAATCTACTAAATTTATTTTAACATTTGTCCCCCTATTATTTACTTATTTTTAATCCATATGTTTTACTCATCTGTCCATAAGATAGATAAAAAGAGCATCAGACACAAAGTTTTCATAATCACACAGTCACCTTGCGAAAGCTATATCATTACACAATCATCTTCAAGAAACATGGCTACTGGAACACAGCTCTACATTTTCAGGCAGTTCCCTCCAGCCTCTCCATTACACCTTAATTTAAAAGGTGATATCTACATAATGTGTAAGGTTTTTGGAGTGGTATCAACTTCAATCAATCATCCATGTGTTTGTGTTCACTGAGGAGTATGGCTCTTACTTGGTTATTGATTACTTCTGAGGGTCACCAACCAATAAGTGGGAAGTCCAGCAGTCTGCCTCTACTGGATAATGAGGAAGCACATTTGGTCACCAGAGCCATCCAACAAGGAAAGAGGCAACAAGGAAAGAGGTTGGATGAGCATGAGACAGGTAAATTATAGAGAAAGTTCTTGTGTGAAAGGGGAGGCTAGACCCTTCAATCAGCAAAAAAGGTCCAACTCGAAGAGTCTAAGTGTAAGAATGAGCTGAACAGCATCACACAGGTCATTATTCCCAGCTCTGCATGAGTTGCCTGTTACCCTTACCTTCTAGAATGAGTAAGCCACTTCCTCCTTGGGTACACAAGCTTGTCATAAGCCTCGGTGGCTTGTCTTGCTTGCTGCAATTATCTACCTGTACCACCACTACTTGCCTACACAACTACCTCAGTATGAGAACTCCCTGAGGACAACATCCTCATGTCTTTATCTCAGAATGCCCAGTTCCCAACACAGTGCCCATTGCAGATTATCAGTAATATCAGTAAGTATTTATCAAATGAACAAGCCCATTTTAAGTTCCTCTGTAGTTTCTTTCCTTCCCATACTCCTTGGCCCCTCCTGAAGTCCTGACCCCTAACCTCCTGACTTTTCTATCCTCAGAGGTTGGTTGCTCTGCTTGCCCCTATCCACAGACCCAAGGATAGGTGAGTTTAGTCCTAGCCTTAAAGGAGGGCAATTATAGACATAAAATATATCTGGATACCTGATAGCAATAAAACTTATTAAAATCAACCTTAGGGCAGGCCATGGTGGCTCAGCAGGCAGAGTTCTCGCCTGCCATGCCCGAGGCCTGGGTTTGATTCTGGTCCCTACCCATACAAAAAAAAAAAAAAAATCAACCTTATACTCCTACTTATCTACCCATGCAAAGAAGCAAAATACTTTTGCTAGGGAATTACAATGGGGACTCACAACTACTCCCTTTCAAACACTCAAAAATCCTTCCCATCACTCAACACACATCTCAAACATCACTTACCCCTGAAGCATTCATGGTCCCCAGCCAATTGAGATGCTCTGTCCTGCAAGCCCACACACACTGTGCCTTTTCCGGGGCACTCACAGTGCATTGCCTTCCACGGCATCATTCATGAGTAGACTGTAGTTCCTGGTGGGCAGAAGCTGGGTCTGATTCATCTCTTTCCCATCTTACTCCAGCCCCACTTGCACCTCCAGCACCTGTTTGGCCAAAACACAATGTATGCTGGGTGAACTGAGTTGCAAAGGATAAAAGGAAGTATAGCTAGGATTATAACTTGGCTTAGATGGATTTATATTTAATTTCCCAAGAAGTCACTCTCCAAGCTATGAGGTTAAGGAAGCTGGTGTCTACCTGGCCCAAAAACTCCATGTCTGGGCTCTTGGCCAGGCCCCGGCTGACTCCCTCTGCCTCTCATAGCCCTGGCACAGTGTTCCCTAGGAATGTTATACTGCTTCCAAGAGGCTTCGTCCCATGTTTATGAAGGCAGAGTTGGGCAAGACAGTGCTAAAATCCCAGAAGTGTGGAGCTGATAGAGGGCTCTTATCCAAGGCTGGTATTTCCTTCTGCTGCATGCCTGCCAAGTAGACTTCCAGCTTTGGCTTGAACAGCTCCACTGATGGAGAGCTAACACCACTGTCCTTGGACAGCTGTGCATGTGGGACACTTCCCTCAGATTTCATATACACCCTCGGAACCCAGTCCTACCCCTTGGCACTGCTCCGTTTTCCCCAGAGCAATCCTTCAGATGTTTGGGGCCAACTTTTTTCCTCTCAAGTCTTCTTTCCCTAGACTAAACATCCCTAGCTCTTACACTGTTTTTCAGTTTGAACAAACAAAGCTATTGTTTTTAAGTGCCCTTGAAAGAACATTCTTTGCAAGGTGAAATAGAAATGAGTAGTCATGTTGGTACTGACCCGACCCCTTGCTGCATCTCAGCAAGAATGAATACTTTCACGTCTCTCCAGTGGTGCAGAAATAATGGGCAAGAGTCACATTGGTACACACATTTGCTTAAATAATACCAACAGAAGGAGATGGTAAATGAATTTGAAGGTAGTGTGCGGTTTGGGGTTTTGTAGAAAAACAGAAGATCTAACCCAATTCAGTTGTTAGGATTTTTTTTTTCTTTAAATGTAGGAGACTCCTAGCCTTTAAATATAAAAAATTGAGTTGAAAGCGTTCCTTTGAGAACTTGGGGCATGACTGGTAAGATCAGAATGTGGGCTAACCAGGTAATAGACCATCTCAACAGCAAACAAAGAGTAAAGAGTAGGAAAATCACTGAAGATTCTAGAAAAGCCCTTTTTTTAGTGAATTCTTCTTGATCAGGTTTTCCAAAGTTTCCCCTTTTGAAGGACACTAGGAAGTATGTTCCAGAGGTAAATCTCTTAAAAATGAATTCTAAAGGATTCACTAGACTCCTTCCTTCCTCACAACATCCTTTCTTACTTATATACTCTCTTCTTTCCTTCCCTCCTTCCTTCATTTTTCTCTCACCTTCTTCCAAAACATATTTGAGGTAACAAATGCTTCATTGTTTTGTGGTCCTGAGCTTTAATTAGTGTTGAATGGCTCACTGTTTCACATGAGTGGGCCAGTGTTTTGAGGCTGAAATCTTTTTGTGACAAAGATCTGGAGCCACAGCTGAACCTGCAATAATGAGGCCTAACCTGTAATCTAGTAAAATTCAATATTACAACATTAGATTAATTTCAGTGCTACGCATCCACTGCTATTTTTTTTAGTGCAACATCCTTTCTATAAGTAAATTTTATATAGACAGATCCTATAAAGGGATACTTCCTTAATTATCTTTTTGATGAAAAGACTAAGCAAGAATTTTTTAAGGACCAAGGGTCTTCATTAATCATCTTAAATCCAATCAGTGATATTTTTGGATGGGAAATAAAGAACTGATAATCACATCTTCATTTGCTTTTTAAGCCTAGTGCCGTAGGAATATACACTGAGGTCATGTCAACCTAAATCTCATAGCACCAGAACCTTCTTCAATCTTTCCCTACACTCTTATATCACCTGAAAAAGGAAGTTAATTTTGCCACTTGCTTAAGGCTTGAGTTAAGCATGAGTCATGGGATTCATTCAAGCAACTTACCACATAAATCAAAAGTAAATCCAGGCCTCTGAGAGTCTAAGGAAAAGGGGGAGGAGGTGGCCAAAAAAGACTTTATATAGAGGGCAATATAGTAACTCCTACTGGTGCTCTTTCCTGAGAAGTGGGGTTCTGACCTGATTGCCCCAAACCTAAAAGAGCTACCCTCCTCCCTCAAGTGGGACTTAGAAGCAGGTCTATCACTTAGGTAGGGCAATTGGAGCAGCAGCCCTGAGCTCTGGATTTGGACAGGGTGGTAGGGCCTGGGACACTCCACCTTATACCTCTTTTGTGAACATTATTAAGTTCAGTTTGAAATATTTGTCATTAATATTATCCAAAGGGGCCTATGAAGATACTGTTGGTGTGACCTCCTTTAAAGTGCAAATATGCTGGGTGGCCCCACAGTAGTGGAGCTGCTCCAGGTCTCCACTCTTTTAGAGAAGTCCTGTCTACGGGGCAGCCTCTAGAAAGCCTTGCTTCATCATCAATAACTGAGCAAGTCCCCTCAACCCAAACTGCATGTATGTTTAGAACTGTCCCTGTTCTAGGTCAATGGAATTCAGAAATGGATAAGAATAATAAAGTTGTTGTATAAATAGGTGTCAAACTCTGTTTCAATTGCTTTTACACGTTTAACTCATTTATTTCTCGCAATGACACTTTGCATTAGTAAGTATTGTTATCATCTGCAATTTAAGGATAAGAAAATGTAGCCACAGGAAGGTAAGCAGAGGAGCAGGATTCGAGTTCAGACAATCTGGCTTCAGAACCCATGCCCATAAGCACCGTCCTTACAAACTCTCAATAAGATGTGGCACTTTCCTGGAGATGTCAGAGACAAGCAGCTGCCAGGATGCCTCTATGCAAGTGGCAGCACCTCATCTTCAATCCGTCCAGGGCCTATAAAAGTGTGCCTCCAACTACTCGGCCAGGCAGGATAGCGCCCACTGATGCTGCTTGAGCAGTGGTCAGACCATCGCAGCTCAGGGGGTGTGGGAGCCCAGAGATGAGGACTTGTGTAGCCTTGGACAGGACCACACTGGCAGTGTCACACTCAGACCCTCAGCATCTGACCCAAGCTGCTGAAAGAAGTGCCCATCCAATCTGCTATAAATCCCAGCATCCTTCATTTCCCGGTCCATTCACGTCCCAAAAACAAACAAGCGAAACAACAAAAATTTAACAAACGGTACTGCAATAACGGGATGCTCATATAGAAAAAGAATAAAATGTGACCCTGCCATACAGCACATAAAAAATTAAAAATAAATCCCAGTGTCCACCCTCCCATACACAGCCAGGCCCTGCTTTCAGCTACTGAAGTCTCTTAGGTCACTTTTCCTGGGCCAAATATTGTGGTTTCTATATCCTTGTATAAGGGAGGAAGTACCATTCTGATGAGTGAAAAAATAGTCCCACTTGATACTGCAGGCATGGTTAATTATCTGATAGTACAAGCCCTCACCTTCTTACAGGGATTCACAGTATACAAAGCACATTTACAAAAATCATGTCAAAAAAAAAAAAAAAAAGAAGAGGCTGGAAGCCCACTAGGCAGAGAACATCCTTCGTGCTGAAAATGCAAAAAAAAAATGATGTCATTTGATGCTTAAAAACAACCCTCTGAGCTAGCATAGGGCAGGTGACGTACATTCATTTTGTAGATGAAGAAACCGAGGCTCAGAGGGAGAAAATGGCCAGACCAAAAGTCAACCAGCTATTAAACATAAAGGGAACAGGATATCTGATTTTCTGTCCTCAAACCCAGTACACTTCGCTCTATACAAGAGCAACCCCATGGGAAATGAAAAGTCAATAGCATCTGTGGTTTATGATCACATGTGTTGTACAAGCTGGACTAGGAAGTTCTATTCCTGCCACAGGATTCAAATCCTGGAGCAACTCCCAGTGTGTCAGTGTGCTTTGACTGTGTTTATAAAAAAACTTCGCCAGATTGGCCAAGGAAGCTAAGAAAGGCATGTTGTGTGTGTCACTAAAACAGAATGCATCCCTTTTGGGATTGCCAAGACTGCCTGCATTTCCATACGTGCAGCAGTCTGACAAACCGTACTAAGTGGAAGGCACAAAGATATGTGGACAGAGCCTGAGATTGTGAGCCTGGAAGCCTGAGTTTGAGTCCCAGCTCTACACTAACTAATGTGTTCTTGGTAAAACAGGCATCTTTCTCATTTGTAAAATGAGAATAAAAACCCTGTTTTTATTTATTTATTTAACCCTGTCCCACCTATATCAATCACGGGGTTGCTGTGAGGATGGAATGAGATAATAGACATTAAAGAAGCATATTTATCTTATGAAGGTGGATGAGTGTGAGGGCAACAGATTATTGTAGCCCTTTAGAATCTCTCTGAATCCAGGGTCACTTGCTGGCCCTAGGAAAGTGGTTTGCAATTTCTGAGAACTTAATCTTGAACCTCCCCTAGCTGCTGAGAACATCATGTTCCCTCCATCAGATTTCCTAAGATCTTATGACTTAAGAGTTTTCCTGCCAACCTCACTCTGAAAACATTGCCCCCAGACCAAATATACATACTCTGTCCTTGAGAAGCTGTGCTGCCAAGAGATGTAGAAAGGGTTACAGAGACAGGACAGGGATCAGATTGGCTGCATGGTTGACTCTTGAGCCATTACAGCCCTGCTGGAACTCTGAGCAGTCTTTCCACTCCTTTCAACTCAGTTTGTGTGGTTAACCTCTAAGTTCTCCTCTAGCCCTAAAAGCCTCTGAATTTATGAAGCTGGTTTTCTCTATGATTCTTTCCAATTCACTTTTCCTCTATAAATGCCATTTTCTCATCTGCAAAACCAAATCACACTTCCTTTCACCAGCTGCAGAGTGCTGTTGTGCAGTCTAATTAGATAGTTACTCTAAACCCAATGATCTCCTTAGAGGTTGCCTGCCTCGTGCAGTCACTTGGTTGTAATGAGATCATTGCTGGAACTGGCTGCTTACACAGCCCTGGAATTCAAGCAAAGCATACCAGACTTTCCACAACAACCACTCCAGCCTCATGTGCCTGGGGAAGGGCTGCTGCCCAGCTGATGTCAACCTTCCCACCAGCAGCCTCCCTCAAATGCGTCAATCACAGTTAGGCTTGTTGGCAACTCATAAAGTTCTCTCCCACAGACAGCACTCTTGGGATCTCCTGCTTCCTGCCAAGTTAAATCTTTATGGTCAGAGCCTGCAGAAATATAGCAAGAAGATTGAAGTTCAGGAGATGCCACTTCTGGTATAGCCAGTCTTTGTCCATTAGGAATTAGAGCGATTGAGAATTTATGAGTTAAGACAGAGGTTCTCAAAGTGTGTTCACAAATCCCTGGAGATCCCCAACACCCTTTCAGGGAGTCCATGAAGTCAAAACTATTTTCATAATGGTATGAAGATGTTATTTGCCTTTTTCCCCTGTCTTGACATTTGCAGTAATTCTGAAAAAGTAACAGTGGGTAAAGCTGCTGGCACCATAGTGTTAATCAAGATAATAACCATACATTGAGCTGATAGTCATTATATTCTTCACTGCCATGCACTCACAGAAAAAAATAAATTTTTAAAAAGCCAGTTTCACTTAAGAATGTCCTTGATAAAGCCATAAAAGTTTTTAACTTGATTAAATCTCAACCCACAGTTTTCATATTCTGTGGGATGAGGTGATAAAAGTCCATATTGAAGTATGATAGTAACATATTGAAGTATGATAGTTGTTTTGAAGAAAAATCGTTTGTTTGACAGCTCAAGTTGTGAGCAGAATTAGGCACTTTTCTCAGAAAACATTTTTACTGACAAACTGATAGACAAACTATAGTTATTCAGGCTTGGATTTTGGCAGACATTTTCTCAAAAAATGAGCTATGTGAGGTTGACACTTCAAGCAAAACAATTGATAGTATTTGTTGCCAATGATAAAATCTGAATTTTGGAAAAATGGTATGTGCCGCTGTGAGCTTGACAGCTTCCCAAACCATGAAGACTTTTCCAGTAAGATCGGTGGTGATATTAATGAAAGTGATTTTCAAATTTTGGATAATCAAATGTGTCAACACTTCGAAAATGTATATAACTCTGTTATAAAATGTATGTAACTCTGAACCAATATTTTTCAAATGACCGACTCATGATACTAGAAAATCATGTATGGGTGAAAGATCTAAGTGCAAGATAAATGAGTGGATTTTTATATCAGACAGTACAAAAAGTTCATTGATGTGAGTTCAGATTCCACATTGTAACTAACCTTTAAAAAACTATTATTTTTGTTTAGTTGGGGTGTAATATTAAAAAAGAACACCTAGAACTATCTAAGACTATTAAACTACTCCTCCATTTTCTAACTACAAATCGGGGTAAGGCTAGATTTTCTTCACACACTTCAATGAAGACAATAGAACAACAGATTGCATGCAGGACCAGCTATGGGACTCCAGCTTAATCTCTTAAACCAAACATTAAAGAGACTTGCAAAAATACAAAGTGATGTTCCTCTTCTCGATCATGTTTGTGCTTTTGGAAATATATTCATTTTTTTATTTAAAAAATATCGCTTGTATTGGTATGTGATAAATTTATTATTGTTTTAAAAATGAATTAGGAAATAGATGTCTTAAAATTTCTATTTTAATCTATAATGCAGTAAATATTAACAGATATAATTCGCATGAACAAAGGTCTTTGGGCCACTTACAATTTTTCATAGTGTCAAAGGTTCCTGAGACCAAAAAGTCTGAGAACCCCTGAGTTGCAATATTCTGTGGTTTTAGGATCACAAATCCAGCAGCATTGGGAAAGACTGACCAGGGCCAAGGATTGGACGTGATCTTCTGGCACATGCTGGTGAGAGCTGATAAGGACACAAACCGAGGCAGTGACAATGGGGCTGGCAAGGAGGTATGATGTAACTTTATTATAAAAATCGGGGTCACTACATCATATTTTGATTAGGGTGCAATGATGACGCCTACCAGACCAAGCCCCTGGAGTAGACATGGTGACCACTGAAGGGAGCGCTCATTTCCAAGGCCAATTATTTGGGGAAGAGGTGGGTGCTCAGACAGGAAACAGAAAGTCAGCACGAAAGTAAGCAAGAGGGGGACCAGACCCCGGTTGTTCTCACTAGAGACTCGGGAAGCAAGGTAAGTGGGTCCCCACTGTCCACAGCCAGCTCGAGGATCACGCCCACCATGGGGAGAAGGGCAGCTGGAGGGGCAGGATCTGCAGGCTCCAAAGAGAAAGCCCCACCCCGATCCAGGTTATCTCATGCCACTTGGTGCCTTCTGTTTACTTCCTTTTTTCTTTTCAGCACTGTCTGTGGTGGGCCAACTCTCACCCAAATATTCCAGCTTTGTCTCAGCTGTGCTAGAGGAAATTAAAGGACAAGTCGCGTGTCCATGAGGAGGAATGACAAGTCCTCATCCAGGTCACTGTGGTAGGGGGTGAACGGTGAAAAAGAGACCCTCACGAAGAAGGAAAATCTTGAGTCAGAGAAGAGACTTCCTTCTGCATCCACTGACAACGAGACTTTGCTTACAAAAGGCAGACTTTTCCTCATGGGAGGTCATAGACTTGAGATTGACTTAGAAAGAAAGAATAAACAGAATGGGTTGGATACACCTGGTGAGGTGACTCTAAAACTTGTAGGAAGTCACCTTAGTGTTCAAGATGCCTCTTAGACACCCCAGGGAAGCCGCCCAGAAGACAGGAGCTCAGGTAGGCTTGAGGCTCAGAAGGTCCCCGTGTGGTTCTCAGGCTTTGCAGCAATTCAGAGTCACCTATGGGGAGTTATAAAAATGGAGAAGCCTAGCCTGGACCAACCGAATCAGAATTTCCAGGGGTGACTCTGACACACATCACAAGCAGTTCTGTGAAGGCAGAGGAGGCACAGAGATCACCCAAGCAAAGGAGAAAGGGTGAATGCAAAATGCAGACCCAAATCCAAAGCACCAGAAGCCAGAGCCTACACTTCTTATCAGTAAAGTATGTGCTTAATTAAACCTTACTGGGCTTTTGACCAGCACATGGAATACATGAATCATTCATTTTAGACAGCACAAGAGTCCTCAGCTAATATTTGAAGCCTTAAATTTGTCACTTAAGCTTCCCATGCCAGACACATTTAAGGATCCCAGAGGCAGCACATAGGCCTGACCATAAATACTCAGGGGAGAGCCAGAGAGCCAGAGACGGGAATCCCCAGATATAGCAGTGAAATTAGACACTTTCTCCTAGAAACTATCCCTTTTCCACCTTGAACTGGATGATATTAACATTTCTGAAACATGTCCAAGGAACAAGCTGTTCTCTGGAGATTGCACACTATCTTCTCTAGCTAAGAAGAGAAAAATGTGAGTAAAACATTTTTTATTTATTAACAAGTTTCTCTTGGTCACGTACAATTGGCTAGAAACACAAACCAGGGCTCCAAATCTTTTCTTTTAAACATCATTATTTTATTCCCCTTGGGGAACCTGTTTTGAACAACTGCTTAAGTGCACTAATTAAGTACTAATTCATCTGCCCATGTACTACTAGATCAGTGATATGCAAGCATAACCAGCCTTAAGTCAGTCTTGCCTGGCACGTACCCAATAAATGTTTGCTGCAATGGGATTTGCCTGTACTAAGTGAATTATTTTCCATAAAAGGCAAACAAATTAAAAATAAAAATATTTTGGTTATTATAAACAGTTTAAAGACTTATTTATAGTACTGTGGAGCCCTAGAATTCCAAGCAACCCATAGCAGAAAGCACTTATACATACTTTGGGTCCCTAAATCTGAGAATTGTCAAGGTAAAAACTTCTCCTTCCTACATGGACTTGCAGAAACTCTCATCAAGAGTCTATCGCAGATGCACCTGAGAAAAATAAGGGGTAACCTGCTTGATGTGAATAATGTAAGTGCCTCAGTTGGGTTTCTGGATCAGAAATAAGATGGTGCAGTCCAAAGACATTTTTGGACTGTTAGTTCAGGCAAAGCAGGCTAACCCGCTAGCCTGGTGATCCCCAACTGGAATCCATGGACCACATGCATCAGAATCATCTACAGAACTTGTTAAAGTGCCGATTTCTAGACCCTACCCCAGGCCTGGTCAACTAGAATCTTTGAAGGAGAGCTCTGTAATGTGCATTTTAAACAAGTTCCTGAGTGATTCTGATGCATCTCACTCTTGCATCTCATTCTCAATTACCCTACACTGCAAGCATCTAGGGACATAATGGTTTGTGAATTAAAATGGTCAAAATTTAGTAAACAATGGTGTCATCACTAACAATCCCTCTCAAGAATTATGTCCTGCGTTAGTGTTTACCAAGCGCCCTCTCACATCCGAAGACCTGTTCCACTCTCTCAAGGCTCAGGGAGGTGCTAGAGGATTTCAGAGCCAGGGAGGGCCTCAAACCTTCTGTAACCTGACCCATCCTCCTTTTTATGCCTTCTTTTCCACAACACTCCCTCCTCATCCACACTCTAGCCAAATGGACCATGTGAAAACATTCTATTGTAAGGAACAATTTTGCCCTTTATTTCTCCCACCTCTTGCCAGGGAATGCCTCCCCACCATCATTACATGGTGATATCTTGTTCTTCAAGGCACCACTGGCATAGAAAACTACTGCTCATGCATAGAAAGGCTCTACAAGGGGGCCTGGAGAATTCAAATCTTATTCAGAGATACAGTAAAACAGGAGGGGATATTACAAAACGGTACTGTCTGGCTGAGTGAGAATCTGAGGCACTATTCAAGCAAGTATTCAAAACCACATGCTCCTCCCCCTTCCCTGGCTCTGGAAGAAAAGACAGACTCTGCTCCTCAGCATCTGGTCCCTCTACTCTTGGTGCAGACCCCCTGTGAGGCCAACTCTCCTGCCCCTCATCATGGTTAATTTCATGTGTCAACGTGGCTAAGTTATTGTGATTTGTTGTTTGGTCAAACACTGGTCTGCTTGTTATTGTGAAGGCACTTTGTAGATGGGATTTGCATCTACAACCGGTTGATTGGATCTACAATCAATATAGAAGACTTCCCTCAGCAATGTGAGGAGTCTCCTCACCCAATCAGTTAAAAGCCAGATCTTCTGCCTCACCTTCAACTTCGGCTCTTGCCAGAAGTTCCAGTGTGCCAGCTTCCCTGGGGAATTCAAAAACTAAGGACTTCAGCATCATATTTATCAGAATTTCCAAGCTGTGACCTACCCTATGGAGTCCAGAGTTACCAGCTCCCACAGTTGCTGAAGTCAGTTCATTATAATAAATTTTAAAACCGACACACATACACACACGTTCTGTTGGTTCTGTTTCTCTGGAAAATGTTAATACTCTTCCTCCATCCAAATCAATACTGCCAACCTCTGTGTGATGCCCCTTTCTCACTGGGAGTAATGGTAGTCCTCTCTTGGGAAGTTGCTGAGTTCTAAGAAGTGGAATGGACAGGAAGCAGGTATTAGGCAGTTGGAATAACCAATGATCTTTCGCAGACATTGTGTTTCTCAGCACCACCATCCCTGGCTGAGAGGGAGCCCAGACGATGGCAGGCTGCTGTTAGTTTCTAGACTAGGGTTCATTAGTGGTGCACAGTTTGGGATGTGAATTGTCCTGCCTAGCACCTCACATCCACAACCATCATCCTCACTCAGCAACTATGTATAAGCTCAAGGACCAACCCTGACTTTAAAAAGCCCCAGACCAAGTCATCCAGGCACCAGGCAGCCTCCCTGGTGCCCCCTGTGACTACCCTGCCTCTGCTTTAGCCTGAAGATAAGGGGGTCAAGTCCCCTTTGCCTCCTGTCTGTCCCACTAAGATAGATGTCTCAAGTTGCCAAGAAATTCTCCCTGCCCTTTTCTTGGTTAGTGTTTGAGTTGCCAAAGCTGCCAGAATGCAGTATACCAGAAATGAGTTGGCTTTTACCACGGAAATTGTTTTTTTTCACATGGGCAGGCACCAGGACCCGAACCTGGGTCTCCCGCATGACAGGCGAGAATTCTGCCTGCCGAGCCAACTTGGCTTGCACTACAATGGGAATTTATTAGTTTACAAATTTACAGTCTAAGGCCATGAAAATGAACCAATTAAGGCATCAACAGGATGATTCCTTCTCTGGAGAAAGGCTACCGGCGTGTGGGGTTCCTCTGTATGATCAGCAAGGCACATGGCCAGCGGCCAGCAGTCCTTCGCTCCTGGGTTTTGTTACTTTCAGCTCCTGGTTCCAGTGGCCTCCTCTCTGAACACCTGTGGGTCTTCTCTTAGCATCTCCAGGACTTTTCTCTCTGAGCTCCTCTCAGGGCTTTTTCTTTGAGTTCTCTCCAAACTTCTCTGGGTGTTTCTCTCTAGCTCTCTCTACTTCTCTCAACGTTCCTCTCTGAGCTCTCTGAGCTTTTTCTGCCTTTTATCCTCTTACAAAGGACTCCAGGAAAGGATTAAGACACACCTTGAATGAGGTGGGTCACATCTCAATTGAAATAACCTAATCCAAAGGTCCTACCCACAACAGGTCTGTACCCCCAGGAATGGATTGAAAGCACGTGGCCTTTTCTGATGTACATATCAGCTCCAAGCCAGCACACTTCCTCTCAGAGGAAGTCCAGCCCTGGAAGCCAGGACCCGGGTAGCCTCAGCTGGCTCCTCCACTCCGAAGTAAAAAGAACCCCTTTGCCTCCCTCACCTCAGGGTACTAATCTGTAAATAGAATTCAAAGCCATGCCTAATTCAGTGGCTGTTGTGAAAATCAATCTGAACATGTTTTAGACCAGAGCTTGGAGGACTATAAAGCAGATTAGGTTTTTAAATGTTTTTTTCTTTCAATTTTGATGCTTGAAGATATGTTTTTTAGGTTTTCCTTTCCTGCTTATAAAAGTGATATTTGTACATGGCAAAATGTGAGGAAAGCATAGAAAAGAATGAAGGAAAAAATCACCCATAAGACTATCATCTGAGCATCTAAGGCCATTTTTTATTCCTTTTTTCTTTTTTTACAGTTAAGATTAAACACTATTCATGACTTTGAATGCTGTCTTGGAATTTCCTTGCTTATTTGTTTTCACTCATATAGCATAAGCATTCTCCCATATTATCAAAACTCTTTCTAGACATATTACAAAACAACCACATGTTGGGGCAATGAACATCTTTGAGCATAAAGATTTACTTTTTAAAGGCTAATTTTCCAGAAATAGGATCACTGGGCCAAAGAGCATGAATATTTTAAAGCTCTTGTTGCATATGTTGTAGCTATTGTCATTCCTTTTTCCCAGAGTTAGCAACTAAACCTTAAACTTTTACAGAGCCTGAACTGAAGCTCAAAAACCAAAGTAACTTGCCGTATGTCCCACAGCTAATCTGCAGCCAGTCCAGGACTAGAACCCAGGTTCTCTGGTCTCTGTCCAACAACATGGCACAGAAGGCTGTTACTTTGCTCCAGAGCAGGCAATATTTCACATTGATAAAGACAAGCAGCCCTGGGGGCGATCAAATATGGAACAAAGGCTGGTGCATTGAAAGAACCCTGGAGGGTTCAGGACCCCTGGGTTCTACCTTGAGGCTTTTTTACTGTCACCCTGAGTAAGCCCCTTTGGCCCCAGCTTCAGCTCTGCAAAAGTGAAGGATTTGAACTGGGTCTAAATATTGAGCTCCTACCCAGATACATCACTCCTAAAACAAAAATAGAAGCATCTTGATTTTGTTTTTGAAAAAAAAAAAAAATTAAGGGTAGTAGTAGTAGTCCATTTGCTGTAGCTAGAGAGTAACTATTTGCTCTGTTGTCCATAAAACTGATTCAGTTGGATACCAAAACCAGAAGCTCAAGGTTAATGAGACAGCTAGCTCCAAAAAACATGCCCCAAGCCAGGATCTGCTGGAGAGTGGCAGGAGAATGCGGTCCTTTCAGGACCAGGTCAGATGGTCGGAAATACTACTCAGCTGGCATCTCTCAGCACCAGGCTCCACCATCGGCACTATAAAGAGATGTCTGCAGTCCGCTCTGTCCCTGGGGGTAGGAGGGCATCAGCCCCAGCCGTCCAGGATGCTGGCCCACATCCTGTCCCCTGTGTGTGCATAAGCCTGCAGATGGAGAGCTGCCCAGAACTGCCTGTCAGCGTCCTCCGGGCATAGAGAGCCGTGCCTGGGAATTTGGGAAGTTACATGAGCAGTTGTGAAATTAAGACTAACAGGAACAAGGCAATTGGGAGCAGTTGTTCGTCAGATGCCCAAGAGTTTACTCGTTGTTCTGGCTGTCATGCACATCGCCACTTCCCAGAACTCGGAGGCACACATCTGTGTTCGGGGTATGGGGCCCAGGTCCCGGGACTGCAGGAAACAGGGCACTCCTACACATCTTTGGCCCGATTTGACTTCCTGATACAGGGCTACAAGATGGAATGGTATGTATTTTTGAGCCTAAAAAAATGTTGGCCCCTGCTGATGGAAGATCTACCTCATCTTTCTCAGAAATGGAAATAGTGAGTTCAGGGAAGAAACGCAGGAGAAAACTCGATGGTTTGTGTTAAAATACGCTGATGACATCAATTGTAATAAATGTTTCACACCAATGCAAGTTTTGGTGGAGGGATGGTGTATGGGAATCCTGTATTTTATGCATGATTGTTCTGTAAACCCACAACTTCTCTAATAAAAAAAAGTTTTAATTAAAAAATATATGCTTGGGAAGTGTCAGGAAGCCAAGTCACCTACACAGAAGAAGCCATAGGATATAATGTCATTTACATATATTTATTTGCATGAAAGAACACAAATTCTGTAAGAGCATATCAAAATAAAATGATAAACAGTAAACATATTTAAATGGTTGCTTATAGGTAAAGGGAGGTGTGATGGTTAAGTTCATGTGTCACCTTGGCTAGGTTATTGTTCTAGTTTGCTAGCTGCCGGAATGCAATATACCAGAAACGGGGCTTTTAACAAGGGGAATTTAATAAGTTGCTAGTTTTCAGTTCTAAGGCTGAGAAAATGTCCCAATTAAAACAAGTCTATAGAAATGTCCAATTTAAGGCATCCGGGGAAAGATACCTTGGTTCAAGCAGGCCATCGACGTTCAACGTTTCTCTCTCAGCTGGAAGGGCACACAGTGCACATGGTGGCATCTGCTGGATTTCACGTGGCTCTCCATAAGGGACTCTCTCCAAAATGTTTCCTCTTTATAATGCTTTTCCTTTAAAAGCAACTCCACCTTCAATGGGTGGAGACACACCTCCATGGAAATTAACTTATCAAAAGTTACCACCCACAACTGGGTGGGTCACATCTTCATGGAAATAATCAAATTGCTCCCACCCAGCAATATTGAATGAGGATCAAAGGGCATGGCTTTTCTGGGGTCCACCACAGATTCAGTCCTGCACAGTTATAGTGCCCAGTTGTTTGGTCAAGCAAGTTGCTGGTCTGATTGTTAATGTGAGGGTATTTTGTGGATTTAAATCATTAGTCAGTTGATTGCATCTATAGCAGATTGCATCCACAATTAGCAAAGCAGATCTGCCTTTAAACAATGAAAGAAGTCTCATCCAATCATTTGGAGGCCTTAAAAGGGAGAACTGATCATTTCAGCAGTCAGAAAGAAGAGCTACTATCTCTGCTTTAGCCAGCCAGCTGGGCAATTCATTGAAAACTTCATCAGAGTTCCCAATTTGTGACCTGCCCTATGGAATTCAGACTTGCCCATCCCCACGTTCATGTGAGCCAATTCCAATAATAAATCTCTCATAACATTTGCACACAAATGTATCCTGGCAGTTCTGTTTCTCTGGAGAACCCTGCCTAATACAGATTATACAACCAAGAGTACAGTGCTACTATTATAAATACCTAAAATGTGAAAACAGCTTTGGAATTGGGTGATGGGTAGAGGCTGAATCAGAGGCTGAATGTGAGGTGCTTGATAGAAAAAGCCTTTGAAGAAATTGTTGATAGGAATAGAAACATTAAAGGGACCGCTGATGAGGCTTTAGAAGGTGTTCTAGTTTGCTAGCTGCCGGAATGCAACACACCAGAGACAGATTGGCTTTTAATAAAAGGGGATTCGTTTTGTTGGTTCTTCCGAGGAAAGGCAGCTAACTTTCCACTGAGGCTCTTTCTTACGTGGAAGGCACAGGATGGTCTCTGCTGACCTTCTCTCCAGGCCCCTGGGTTCCAACAACTTTCCCCGGGGTGACTTCTTTCTGCATCTCCAAAGGCCTGGGCTGAGCTGTGAGTGCTGAAATGAGGTATGCTGAGCTGCTTAGGCTGTGCTACATTGCGTTCTCTCATTTAAGCACCAGCCAATTAAGTCAAACGTCACTCATTACAGCAGACACGCCTCCTAGCCAACTGCAGATGTAATTAGCAACAGATGAGGTTCACGTACCTTTGGCTTATGTCCGCAGCAACAAGACTAGGTATGCTCACCTGGCCAAGTTGACAACTGAATCTAACTATCACAGAAGGAAATGATGATTGTTACTGGAACTTGAGAGATAGGCGATCCTTGTTAGAAATTGATGGAAAACTTGGTAAAATTGCATTCTTTTTTTTTTTTTTTTTTTTTTTTTAAGGGAAGGAAAGACAGAGAGAAGGAAGGAAGGGAAGGAAAGACAGAGAGAAGGAAGGAAGGGAGGAAGAAAGGGAAACATCTTTAAACATTTTCTTGTTTTTATTATATTTTGTTTGTTTGTTTGTTTTACATGGGCTGGGGCCGGGAATCGAACCGAGGTCCTCCGGCATGGCAGGCAAGCACTCTTGCCCGCTGAGCCACCGCGGCCCGCCCGTAAAATTGCATTCTGATATCGGATTGAAAGTACAACTTGCAAGCAATACACTTGGATATTTAACTGAGGAGATTTCCAAGCTAAATGTAGCAGATACAGCCTGGCTTCTCCTTGGAATTTATAGTAAAATGTGAGAAGAAAAGGAGAAGCTAAGAACTGAACTCTTAAACACAAAGGAACAAGATATTGGTGGTTTGGAAAATTTCAGCTTATCCAGGTCACATGCCCAGAGAGCCGGGCCAGAAGCAGCTGTATCAGGGACCTCCCTGAGCTTTCGGGAAGTGAGTCCGCAGATGACAGGGGTCCTTGTAAGGGTTTAGCTGAGTAACACCTGGCTAAGGAGGGTGTGGCCCAAACATAGACCCAGTAGATGGAAGTCGGGATCAGAAATGCAGTTATCCAGGAAGAATCTGAGGAAAGTTCTATTGTTTGATGGTTTAGAACTGTTTGAACTACACACAAAGCCAACAAGTTTTTTGTGAAACTTGTATAAACAAAAAGATACCCAAGGAAAACGCAAGCCTTCTAGCCTCTGAAACCATGAGCCAATGAATTCCTGTTGTTGAGCCAATCCATTTGTATGATGTTTATTTTAGCAGCTTAGAAACTAATACAAGAGGGAATGGGATTGGGGCATGGTCCATGAGAAAGAGCATCTCACAGGGGACAATTATGATGATGTGCCATGGAACGAGGGATATCATTAACTCAAACCTCTGTACTTGAGCGCAAAATTTTAGAAAGAAAAGGAAGAAAAAGAAAACAAAGCAACCAAACACAGGAGATGTCATGAGAGTGGCTTTTGAAGAACCAAGAGTATATTTTAATTAAGGGAGGTCATTTACATGGGGCAGGAAGGGTTGGGTTGCTGTTAGTTCTCAGCTTGAGATGAACATTTGCATAACTAGGGGTGCTTTTAGAAGACACTGGATACCTGCCTTAGTTGGCTTGGAGAATGTCCAGACTTTGATAATTAAAAAAAAAAAAAAGATAACACAGCGAGTCCAATGAGCAGTGAGGACTTCACTGAAGGATCCCTACTGTGCCTTAGGGTTCTGACATTAGGGAAACTCAGGAGGAAGAGCAGGAGGGCTTTTTGAAAGCTGAGGTGGAGGAGGAGACTTTTTGGGAGAAGAAGGGTCAATTTGGTAAAGAAGGGGTGACAGAGTGGGATACTGTTTTGGAAGAGGGATTAAAAGAGAAACTAGAAAGGGGAAGGTTCTAGAGAAACCCTGGGAGGAGGAAGCAGTAGATCCAAAGAACAGAGTTGGTGCTAAGGAAACGGGGCTAGTGTGACCACCGTGGCTGGTCCCCTCGTGCTTCAGATGTGAGACTCCAAGAGATGGCGACTCATTCAGGACTGCTCAGCAAGTTAGAATACAGGGACCTGCCTCTGTTAGTCTCCCAGCACCTTCCCACTGCCCCCCAAAGCTTCCCTGTCTTTCCACAAGGGGCACATCCCCAGCTGCTGCTGCTGAGTCTCGCTCATCCTCCACCCATGTTTGAGCAAGAAACCGAGCTGCCCCAGAGCAAGCTGGCAAGTGTTTGAACTTCTTGAAAAAAATAAAATAAAACTAAAGTCAAGTTTAGAAACGACTCTGACTAGTTACTATGGTTTACTCCTTTCCTGTTCTCAAATAAATGTTTTCATTCATTACAAACTTTCTATCACCCTCTGAATTCAGATCTTCTTTTCTTCTCAATCCCTTTAATTCTGGAAGCTCACTTGTTTTTTGTCCTTTTAATGTTGCCAGTCCCAGACTGAGTGGTTGTTCTAACAATTTTCTGATTTCCTGATGATCTGATGGTCTGTTTGGTCATCCTGCTGAGAAAAGGAGGTCCGTGGAGTGAGGGTCTGAGAGGGATGGCTAAGAACACTCGATTTTAACCAGAAAGGATGGAGTGCCCGTGTGTCCACCCATGCTAAGCGTTTTACATCTGTCCAATTTTTACAGACAAGAAAACTAAGCTGAAGAGGGGTTACATAAATTCCCAGGTTATAAGCAAGGTCCTATAGGAGGTTGGTCCTGACTTATTTATGCCCTGCTGGGGACAGCACACAGTAGGTGCTCATCAAGTGCTTGCTAAACTGAACCAGAACTTAGAGGCTTGTCTGAGATCTGCTCCCAGGCCTTCCGGCTCCCATGTGGCACATATGAATCCAGCCACTGTGAGCCATATTGCACACACCACGGCCAGAAGGGCCCCATCCAAGGCCTGTATACAGGGCTGACCCAGCGTGGTGCCAGCACACAGCAGGTGCTCAGTCAGCACTTACTGGGTGGCCCTGAGAGCTCTGCTTCCAGTTACTTGGCCCTACTTGTCAACTTGATGTTAGGATGTGTTGGCAGAGAATTTACTAACCTGTGTGGGTCATGTGAAGCATTCCAGAAGAAAACCTGAACTCTTAGGCTGGGGTGGGAAATTAAAAGTCCTCTAGTTTCAACACTTGCTCTCCCCCCATCTCTCTTCAAACACACGCACACACACATACACACACACACGCACTGCTCCTCTCCCCACAGACATACACACATTCTCCCATGGGTTGGTTCGACCTGCAGATATATGTATAGTTCATAAATGGTTTATTTGTTTATTTGTTTATTATTGCTAATGTGGAGAGACCACATGGAGAGGGTAAATGTTCTGGCAACAACCCAGCTGAAAATCCAGCTGACAGCCAGCATTAATCACCCAGAGGCATGAAAGTGAAGATAACTCCAGATACACCTGTAAAAAAAAACTAAGTGTGATTAGCTCAGGAAAGAACAATCAATTATTAACGATGAGGACATCAGAGAAGGCTTTCTTAAGGAGGTGGCAGGTGGGATGGGCCTTAAGGAATGAGTAGATTCTGGGCTTGCCCCTGATCATAATGGAGGACAAGACATGGCCATGGTCTCAGTGGACCTAGGAAACAAGATGGACTGTGGTCCACCAGAGAAGCCCATGGCCCTGGAAGCCCCTCAGTGCCCAGCAAGGTGGTAGGGCTTAGTTAAGCTCCAGAGAGCATTACTGGTGGGCAGGATGAGCTCTCAGTCAGTAGATAATGTTCATTTGTTCCAAGGACCTTAAACTGAGTACTGAGGCTCTCTGGCCAGAGTTTCCCCATCTGTCATATCAAGGAAGGACAGGTCATAGGGATGGCGCTGAGGCAAGTGCAATAGGAGGGATTCAAATGTGCTTTGTAGGGTGTGCAGGATGTTGGCTTAGTCTGCTACCACTTACTCATTGTAGGGCCTTGGGCTAGTTACTTAGCTTCACTGAGTCTCAGTTTCCTCATCTGTAAAGATGGATGCCTCATATTTATTCATGAAAACTCTTTGGGAAACACCACGACCAGAGGTATAAGGATGACTGATGGATTATCACCTAGTCCAGCTGCTCAGGATGTCTTTCAAGTCTGTGTACGGGCTCTGGGCATTTCTCTGAGTATGTCTCTTTCTATTTCCATTTTTCAATGGTTTCCCATTGAAGTTCATGTTTGTTTCCATTATTCTTGCTGCATAACAAACCTTCTGTGTTGGTTTGAAATGATGTATGTACCCTAGAAAAGCCATGTTTTAATCCTAATCCTATTTTGTAAAGGCAGCTATTTCTTCTAATCCCTATTCAGTATTGTATGTTTAAAACTGTAATTAGATCATCTCCTTGGAGATGTGATTTAATCAAGAGTGGTTTTTAAACTGGATTAGGTAGAGGCATATCTCCACCCATTTGGGTGGGTCTTGATTAGTTTCTGGAGTCCTATAAAAGAGGAAACATTTTGGAGAATGAGAGAGATTCAGAGAGAGCAGAGCAGAATGACACAACCACGAGAAGCAGAGTCCACCAGCCAGCGACCTTTAGAGATGAAGAAAGAAAATGCCTCCCGGGGAGCTTCATGAAACAGGAAACCAGGAGAAGAAGCTAGCAAATGATGCCATGTTCGCCATGTGCCCTTCCAGATGAGAGAGGAACCCTAACCATGTTCACCATGTACCTTTCCAGATGAGAGAGAAACTCTGACTGAGTTCACCATGTGCCTTCTCACTTGAGAGAGAAACCATGAACTTCATCAGCCTTCTTGAACCAAAGTATCTTTCCCTGGATGCCTTTGATTGGACATTTCTATAGACTTGTTGTAATTGGGACATTTTCTCGGCCTTAGAACTATAAACTAGCAACTTACTGAATTCTCCTTTTTAAAAGCCTTTCCCTTTCTGATATATTGCATTCTAGCAGCTAGCAAACTACAACACCATCCAATGTGACAACCATTTTAGAGGTAGCATAAAACAGATTAACTTGCAGATGCTGAGATTTAGGATTTGAACATGGTTCAGCAAGAATGGTTTATCTGTTTCACCATATCTGGGGTCTCATCTTGGAATGCATGAAGATGGGGGGTGGGGAAATGACTCAATTGCTAGGGACTAGAAGCATTTGAAGTTATCTTTATTTTCACATCTAGCGATTAATACTAACTATCAGTAGAGTCTTCAGGATAAGGTAATGCCTTACTCTTTGGGTTTCAAAGCCTTCCACTATAAGCTCCCAAAATGGCATCTTCAGCCGCCTCTCAGCACAAATCCCCACTCTAGGCAGGTCAGCCTCCTCACTGTACTCAGTATATACCACCCTCAGCCAAGCCTGAAAGGCCCTGTTCTACCCACACTTCACTCATTTCCCTCTGGTTATCCAAGCCCTGTCAGCCAAAACACAAAAATTCCTGGTGTGTTTGAGTAACAGTCAAGACAAAAGGGAAGTCTCTTGGCAAACATAGTTCCTAGGATCTTTTTTATTGCTCTAAAGTGAACGCTGCTTCCTTTAGAAATTAAGTAAAAATCATACCATGATGAGAATTGGTGTTTCTGAAAAATATTTCCCAAGCATGGATCTCTTTCAACTGTAATCACTGCACATATACGTATGAAATTCAGGTTCTTTATCTCTGCCAGACAAGAAATAGTGACTGTGATAAGTTAAAGACAGCTTGTTTTAAACTAATAAATGCTGTGGCTGAAAATAGGAGTGTAAATATGGTTAGAGTTAATGGATTTTTTTTCAGTTTTCTTCCATTTCACCTCATTAGACCCCTGACTGACTAACAAAGGGCTGGCCTACATTGTTCACCAATTACCCCCCAGCTAGATTAGACCCTATGCCTTCTGTGCAGATCCCATGTCCTGTGAGTTCTGGGCACCTAATAGCATTCAGGAAAAGCTCAGCGGTCGTTTGCTAGAAAAACAGAAATATATAAAGCAGGTAAACTGGGCAGTTCCTGCATATTCCAGCTGGAGATGCAAGTTCCCACTGAACACAACAGAAGCAACTAACAGTAGGCAGAGCTTTATTCCTTGCAAAGAGCTTTCACATCCATTCCTTACTCACAACCATGTGAAGCACAGAGCAAAGGAAGGTGTTATTATCCCCATTTTATTGATAAGCAAACTGAGACTCAGACGGTAAGGGACTTTTGTAGAATCAGTGGCGCCCACGAAGGGAACAAGGACTTTGTCCTAATCATTTCATTCCCTAGTCTAAATTTTTTTTCTGCTGCACTGCCTCTAGTTCAATTGCCTCCTTTACTCATTCAATTATTCATTCAATTATTCATTCATTCATTGATTTGACAAATTCTTATTCAGCACATAGTTTATGAACAGCATGCTGTAGGCACTGGGGAAACAACATAAACAAAAGAAAATTTCTACTTTTGTGGAGTATGTGGTCCAGAGGGAGAGACTGGCAAAAAAATGCCTAAGCAATTCCATACAGAAGATAATTTGATGCAATGGGAAGTGCTTTAAGGAAAATAGAATGCAGTAAAGAGACAGAGAGTAACTGGCGTGTTGGGCAGGGAGCTAAAAAGAGGTCTCTTAAGCTAAGATTATCAAGGAAGGCTTCTCCGAGAAGGTGAAATTAGATCTTAATGATGACAGCTAACTAACCTTATAAAGGTCCAGGGGAGAAGAGGTTACAGCAGGCGCACAGGCCCAACAGCTGGAATAGGAATAGGCTGGATATCTCAGAAGGACAGAAGACCAGTCAAGCTGGAGCATCTTGAGCAATGGCGAGAATTAAGAGAAGGTAGAGGGCCCTGCAGGGAAGATAAGGAAAGCCTGGGCCTGCTAAGGAGGATTTAGCAGAGCTCACTGCCCCTCAGCCCACCTGAAGATGCCAGCAAGAATATGATAGGCTTGACTGTTTGTCTCTAATTCTTGTTTATTATCAAGTTATTCTTAGAGGAAACTTATATACCTGAGCCCTCCAAAACCTGACAATGGCCTTCATTTCACAGTCTTTCCTGACTCCATCAATGGATTTGCTTCGCTTGTAATATATTATCATACATTCTGTCTGTATACAACTAGTAAGTTTGTTACAAAATTCTGATCCTTATTTCTACTTTTTTATAATATATTATTTTATTTTTACGGTACATTATTTATTTCTAATTATAGAAAAAAATTTTTGAGTAGGGACTCTCAGAAAAGCACCAAGAATAAACTTTTAATGTCCCCTAGAGTGTGAGATTGGTTTTAAAATAAAGCACTCAGGAGTCCGAAGGGCACCTCTCATTCTCCAGTAAATGCAAGGTGGTCCCTCAGTAGCTTCCTAAGCTGGTGGTGGTCCTTGCTTACTTTGGGTAAGACAATCTGCCTCTCTGAACTTAGATTCCTTTTCTGCCCAGGAGAGATTTACCTCAAAGGGCTTGGTGGAAATTAAATAAGATTGTGTATGTAAAACACCTGAAACAATATCTGCCTCAGAGCAGAAGCTCAGATATACTAGTTCTCTATTCCCAAGGCCCCACCCAGTGGGTGTTCCACCAAGGAATGATATCTTGCTTCTAAAGAAGAACATTCCAGCAGTCAAAGCTGCCAATAAATTAGGTATGTGCTTGCTAAGCATCATATCTGATCAAAATGTGCCAGGAACTACCTGTAATGAAGTTAAGAAAGTCCTTTCCATTCTCCTCCTCTCATTCTCTCCACGTGATGGTCAGTTGTATATGTCAACGTGGCTCATTTATGGTGTCCGGCTGTTTGATCAAACACTGCCCTCGATGTTGCTGTAGACATCATTTTGTGGATGGAATTAGCATCTGCAATCAGTTGACTTTAAGTAAAGGAGATCACCCTTTATAATAGAGGTGGGCCTCATGAATCAGTTGGAGGCCTTAGGAGCAAAGAACTGAGGACGCCAGAAAGGAGAAATTCTACCTCAAGACTACATCCCTTCTTCCCTGAGCTTCCAGCCTGCTGGTTTTCCTGAAGCAATCTGGACTCAAGACTTCCACATCACTCTTCCCACAATTTCCCAACTCTGAAGAATTTGGACACAGATATAGATATAGACATAGATACACATACACACATACATAAATCTCTTTATGTATACATACACACATGTATGTGTTGGTTCTGCTTCTCTGGAAAAGCCCATATATAAATCAGATGCCCTCTCCGGCCTCTGTTATTCCATTTCAGTTCCTCATCAAGTTTTTATTGAGTACTTAGTCTATGCCAAGCCCCGCACTAGATGCTGAGGTCCAGTGCAGCTGCCAATTCCAAGTCTCTGTGAATCTCTAATGATTGATGGTACATTTGGCCTTGCCCTCTTTATCAGGGAAACCATGAATCGACTATAAATTTTCACTGACAGTACTGTCTGAGGGATATGGCATGCATGGAAAGAATTAATAGAGGGGACATTTGGGTCCGGGGATCTCCGTTAGATTCAATCTGCACCCTGCCTGGTCCCTTCTAGCCAACCTCAGAGAATCCTAGAATTGGAGGTAAAGGAAATACCTGGAATTTCATGCTTCATATCTGTTCCCCCACTCCCTGCTTACCACTTCTAAGGCAGGGGCAGCCTGAAGTCAGAGCCAGCCTTCATCGTCTGAAAGTAACATGTTGAGAAGCAAAATACCATTCTTGGCTGTACTATGTCCCTTTGCAGGATCTTCCTTACCCATTCAGTTGGACACACTGGGAGTAAAGCTGTTGGAGTATTTATGAAAGAAATTGTTTCCCCAAATCAGAAACAAATTATCCTGAACTACAAGCAGTCAAACTTATTAAATTAAGGGTACCAGCTTATTCAGTTCATGCTTTCGAATTAGAAAATTTCACTGGGACCCAGCAGCAGGCTATCTCCAGATCATGGCTGATTTATCCAAGGATGGATGGGTAAAAGAAGGGAAGATGACAGACTTTTCTATTTATGCCTTTTCCCTCATTCTGGCCTAGTCACACCTTCATGCCCCCTGGCATGGTCTGAAGCTGCAATGTACCCCCCAAAAAGACCATGTTCTTTTTATTATTATTATTATTAATTAACGGGAAAAAAAGAAATTAACCCAACATTTAGAAATCATACCACTCTACATATGCAATCAGTAATTCTTAACATCGTCACATAGAAGACCATGTTCTTTTAATCCATCCCTACAAGTGTAGACCTACTGTGGGTGGGACCCTTTGATTAGGTTATTTCAGTTGAAATGTTGACCCACCTCATTCAAGGTAGTTCTTAATCCTCTTAACAGTAGTTCTTTGTAAGAGGATAAAGCACAGAGAGAAAACACCCAGGGAAGCTAAGATAGCCAGAGAATCTGAGAGACAACAGCACCCAAAGAAGCTGAAAGAGGAAGCCACTGAGGCCAGAAGGAGAAGGCAATGAAACCCAGGAGAGAAGGGCCAGCAGACATCACCATGTGCCTGGCATGTGACAGAGGAGTTGAGGATCGCTAGTAGCGAGTCTTTAGGGAGAAGGCACCGTCCAGTTGATGCCCTAATTTGGCCATTTTTCATGGCCTCAAAACTGAAAACTTGTGAGCTAATAAACACCCATTGTAAAAACCAACCCATTTCTGGTATATTGCATTTTATCAGCTTTAGCAAAAACACCACCACCACCACACACACACACACACACACACACACATATGCTCCTTTAGTTTCCTTCCATTCCTTCTTGGTTACTGTGTATGTGCTGTCTCTACCCCAACACTGTACCTACATCAAACCAAAGACCTGTTTACTCACAAGTGACCTTTGGGAAAACAGACATCCTGGATTTGCTTCCTAAACTTCCTATTATGCATAAAGAACACATTGTCCTTTCAAAATCAAGGCTGAGAACTACTGTTTGCCCCGTGCATGACCACATTACACAGTCACCAAGAAAGCAGCCTTGTAAGTCCCTCAAGGATCTGAGGTCACAGCCACTTCCGCTCTGGCCGAACACACCTAAGCTGAGCTCACAAGGTACTCACAGACTGAGGCTCTGCAGCACGTGTCGGCCCTCTGAGGGGTCTGCCTGAGGAGCGGCTCTCAACGTGGCACTCCTTTGCTAAGGAGCCATTGTGGGGCAGCATGAGTCAGCACCCCAGGGGTGGTTAGGTGAGATGTACTTCAGGCGGTGCTGTGCAGCATACAGGAGTAAGGGCCACACACATGCGGCAGCATGGATGGATCTTAAAACCACAGTGCCCAGCAAAAGGGTCAGAAACATATATATATATATGAAACAAAATAATTTGCGTACATTACAATAACATGCATCCTAAGCAACTAAACAACAATATACTGGTATACAAGAATGTATACAAACACAAAGATAGATGTCAAGTACATTAGGATGTGTTGTTCTACATGTGGCCGTGGGAATAAACAAATAAGTAAAACAAGAGAGGGAATCTGTAGGGACCAATAATGATAATGTGTCACCAGCTGCAATATGAGATTCACTCAGTTCTTTTCCCCTGAAATCCAAAGGGGGAATAAAAAAAGGAAGACTGCTTTTGGGATACAGAGCCTTCAACTAATATTCAAAGCCCTCCCTGACTCGGCCCAGCTTAGATTTCCAACACTGGCCCCCACTTCCCTGAACCATGCAGCCCTACTCCAGCCAAACAGAATGACCTGCCGCTTGCATAACAGTCGTGACTCCTCACCTTGGCTTAGGCTGCCCTTCCTATAGCCAAGTCTGCTCCTTCCTTCAAGGACCAACTCCAAGGCCATCTGCTCAGGAAGCTCCTGGCTGCCTCTCGGAGAAGCCCTGACACTTTGCACCACACCAAAGGTGCGGATTAGCGTGGACAGTGGAATGTCCTTACTGACATGCCACAGTGCTCTCAGTAGAGCCCAAAGGGCAGGCTGTCTCTTTTCAAGGGAGGTACAGTAGTGGCATAACGTTGAGTGAAATAAGCCAGACACAAAGGGACACATACTTTATGATCTCATTTACACGAAATAATTAGAATAAGCAAATTCAGAATCAGAAACTAGAATACACCAGGGACCGGTGGGGGAGAAAGGAAGAAACAAGGCGTTTGGTACAGAATTTCTGTTTGGGTGATATAAAAGTTTTGGTAATGGATGGTAGTGAGGGTAGCACAACTTTGTGAATGTAATTAACACCACTGAATTATATATCTGAATGCAGCTTTTGTTTCATTTGTTTTGTTTTGGGGTGCATGGTCCGGGAATCGAACCCGGGTCTCCTGCATGGGAGGTGAGCATTCTACCACTGAGCCACCCGTGCACCTGATGAATGCAATTTTAAGAGGAAATTTTAGTGTGTATATAAGTAATCACACACACACACAAATCCATAAACTTGTACAATAGAAAGAGGGATCCTAATGTAAACAGTGGGCTAAAGTTAATAACATAATTATAATAACACTGTTTCATTAATTGTAACGAAGCTACCACGTACTAAGCAAAATATTAATAGGGAAACCTGTGGGATGGGATGGGGGCTGTTAAATAGGAACTCTGTACTTTCTGCATGATGTTTCTATAAACTTATAACTGTTCTAATAAAATAAAGCAGAAAAAGATTAACGACATCTCTTTATAGAGATGCAATTATTTTTCCAGCAGAACTCAGAAGAGGCACAGAAATGCCTGGTGAGTGGATAAGTAACAAAATGATTTCCATGAGCCCCTCTACAGTTAAGCCTTAGACCCAAGACAGCTTTTTGGGTTTCCCTTTCCTCCCTTCCTGCGAGCCACATGACCCAACCAGCTTGCCTCTCCTCTTTAAAACACTTCCATCTATTTTATCCTCTGGGCTTCCTCTAAAATTGAGCCAAACTGCAGACAGGGAGCCCATTCTCCCCAAACTCCCTCAAAGAACTAACCACAGGCACTTTGCATTTTTAGAAACAAAAACAAAGGTAGCGAATAATGAGCAGGGATGAAGATGTCACAGAGATTTGCAAAGTTCTCTCCATCCTGGTCTCGAGTCTCTAGTTCTCAGCATCCTTCAGAGAGGGTAGCTAGAAGCCAGGACTGCTCAACTTCTCCTTCTAAGGATGGATGCACCACTCCCTGCTGCTTTCAGACCCAGCCCTCAGGAGGTCACATTGACTGCTTGCCTGGGACACAAACAAAGAGACCCAGGCCAGTTAGTGTCCTGATGGGTTGGGGGAAGCAGGATGGGAGGGCAGGTGCAATTTGCATCTCTGGAAAACTCCAAACTGAGTGTTGCCATCTCAGGAAGCATTTTCTCACCTCAAGTTCTAAGGATGTCTCAGAACAGAATTTGGTGACAGTAAATAATCTACCACAACAGTTACTCTTCGTCCAAAGAATCTGTCTGAGTGTGATCCGCTTGTGTGTCTCGAAGGCAGTAGGACAGAACTCACCTCTTGCCCTCAGAAAGGCGCTATTCTGTTATCCCCAACACCCCTACCCTCCCCAACCTCACACACCAAAGACATAACCAAGAACCCAGCTAGAGTCCCACAGGCATAAAGGCCATAGAATTGAACATTTCTGAAAGTACTGAAAGCTCCCTATCTCTTTGCTGACTTCAGCATTCAGACAGCCAGTAAGCACGTATCTGAGCCCCTATGACAGGCTAGTGATCATTTTTGATCCTGGGGATATGATGGCTAGGAAAAGCGGAGTAGACCTGCCCTCATGCAAATAACAATCTACTACTTCTCACATCGGGGTTCCACTCCCACCCACTCTCCAAAGACAGGAATGTGAATTTTGTCTAATTCCATCTCCATTCTTCTGGGGCCTGTGCAGCGTTGGCGGGCAGAGGGGCAGTGACTGGCTGGAGACCAGCTGCCTAGCAAAGCACTGCCGGGACTGGCGCAGAACAGCCAGCGTTTCTATTCCGAGCGCCTGGCTCCTGCCCAGGGTGCATCTGCTCGGAGGGTGGAGCCCAGCATACACTGTCCTGCGGCCTCATGGCACTTCCAGCCAATCAACCGAGGTTTCCTTAAAAAGCTGCTCCTGTGTTTATGGGTTTTTTCTGCCATGGATTTAGGTCACTAGAATTTTCACTAAGAATACAAAAGTTCAGAGAACCAGAGCTTGATGTCTTTCTCTTATGAGAACCTAAGCAGGAGGCGCTGGTGACATTTCAAGGAAAAGCTCTCCTGATGCCCACACCTGACACACATGGACCCAATACTTTTCTGAATGGCTGAACTTTTTTGGATAAGAACCCAGGGACCCTACCCAGGCAGGTGTCACTACCTTCCTGTATGACCATGGCCAAATGACTTCCCTCTCGAGATGATACCCTCTAAAAGTGTCTCTCAAACAAATGGAATCATGGGTGTAAAGGTGCTTTTTTCCTTTTTCTGTTTCCTTAAATTTAAAATGCTCAACCAGTAAAATAGGCCAACCTTCCAAAAAAAACCACCAAACCAATACAATAACAATATCGAGGCACTTTTTTAAGCTCTGTAAACATGTGAGGGCCTGTGGTGAACCCCAGCCATGGAGAGGTGCCCTAGGTCCTAACACAAGCTCTGCTGCTTTCCATGTGGGTTTGGAAAGTGTGGAAACCTCTGTGAGCCTAAATTTTCCTTTTCTTCTCTCTCACTGTGTCTCTTGTGCAAATCATATAAATCATGGGTTTAAAAATACTGTGCTAATTATAGAGCACTGCATCTCTGCCAGGGCTCCTTGTGACTATCTGCCACTTAACTGAATGAGAGGCTGTAATAAAGGTCAACCAGTCGGCCCCAAGCTGGCAGAAATGTTGCCACTCTTAAGGGATACTGGAAAGTCCCAGAAAGTCACAAACAGATGTCTCCTCGGCACCTTAAACTTAACACATCCAAAACTGAACAAAAAGGGGAAAAGGAAGTAAAGAAGAGGAGAAGAAACAGAAAGGAAAAAAAAAAAAGGAGTAAAACAGACGCAGAAAAAGAAGCAAAACCAGTAGAAGAAAAGGGAGGAGGAGGAGGTAGAAAGGAAGAAGAGGAGGAGTAGAAGAAGAAGCAGAATAAGTAGAAGCAGGATAGAAATCTGAAGCAGAAGTAGAAGCAGCAGAAGAAACAGAAAAGGCAGAAGAAGAAGTAGAAACAGAAGAAAGAGACAGAAGAAACGGAAAAAATAGAAGCAGAAGCAAAAACAGCAGAAGAAGTAGGTGCAGAGAAAAGAAGAGGAAGAAGAGGAAAATACAAAAGCAGAAGAAATAGAAGAAGCAGAAAAAGAAAACATAGGGAAAAAAGCAGAAGTAGCAAGCAAAGCGAAAGGAGAAGAGGCCAAAGCAGAAGCAGCAGCAGCGTAAACCACAGAAGAAGCAGAAGAAACAAACCCGAAGAAAAGTAGAAACAGAAGTAAATGCAGAAGAAACAAAAGACGCAGACACAGAAAAAGCAGCAGCAGAAGTAGACGCAGAAGAAACAGAAACAAAATGCAGAAGCCGAGAAGTAAAAGCAGAAGCAGGAGGAGAAGGAAAAGGAGATGGAGACGAAAGTGATGAAGAGATGCAGCAGAAGATGCGACGGCAAAGCAAAAGCAGAAGCAGCAGCAGAAGAAGAAGCAGAGAGGGCGAAGCAGAAGTCAATGCAGCAGAAAAAGTAGAAGCAGAAGCAGAGAAGAAGAGAAAGAAAAGGAGGAGGAGGAGGAGGAGGAAGAACAAGAGGAGGAGGAGGACGACGAAGAAGAGGAGGAGGAGGAGAAAGAAGAAGAAATATCAAAACAGCATTGAAAAAAACAGCAGAAGAAGTAAAACCAGAAAAAATAGAAACAGAAATAAATGCAGAAGAAACAAAGATGCAGAGGCAGAGAAAGCAGCAGCAGCAGAAGTAGATGTAGCAGAAACCATCAAAATGCAGAAGCAGAGATGTAGAAGCAGGAGAAGGAGATGGAGAAGGAAGAGGAGGAGGAGGGCAAGGACAAGGAGGAGGAGGAGAAAACACAGAAAATGCAACAGCCAAAGCAGAAGCAGAGGAAGAAGAGGAGGAGGAGGAAGAGGAAGTGGAGAAGGAGAAGAAGGAGGGGGAGAACGAGGAGGAGCAGAAGCAACAGCCAAAGCAGAAGCAGGAGGAGGAGGAGGAGGAGGAGGAGGAGAAAAAGGGAAAAATGCAGAAACAAAAGTAGGTGCAGCTGAAAAAGTAGAATTGGTGGAAGAAGAGAAGCAGAAGTAGAGGAGGAGGAAAAGAAAAAGCAGCAACAACAGCCAAAGGAGAAGCAGAAGAAGCAGAGGAAGACACGGTATCAAAAGCAAATGAAGCAGCAGCAGGAGCAGAAGCAAAAGGAGTAGACACAAAAGGAGACTCAGCAGTAAAAGCAGAAGAAAGAGAAGAAGGAACAGAGAGGGAGAAGAGGAGCGGAAGAAAAAGAAAAGGCAGAAGTAGATACAAAAGAAGCAAAAGCAGGAGAAAAAAAGAAGCAGAAGGTAAGCAGCAGCAGCAGCAAAAGCAGAAGCAGGAACAACAGCACCAGAAGCAAAAGTAAAAGCAGTAGACTCAGCAGAAAAAGCAAAAGTAGAGGAAGAAGCGGAAAAGGCAGAAGAAAAAGAAGCAGCAACAGAAGACGATGACAATATAAGAAGCCTAAGCAGAAGTAGATGCAAAAGAAGGAGGAGGAGGAGAAAAAAGAAACAGAGGTCAAGCAGGGGCCTAAGCAGAAGCAGAAGAAGCAACTGAAGTAAAAGTAGCCAAGGAAGCTGCCGCCGCAGCAGCATGATCCAGGGGCAGAGACTGAGAGTGCCCACGGAGGGTTAAAGGAGAGAGGATGCTGGGCTGGCTGGCCTGGTTGTATGCTCTCTGTTCTCAGAAGCCCGGTTTCCTCCTAGAGTCAAAGAGGAAGGTGAACCAGTGAGATGTTTTTACAACTCCTATACTTTGTGCCAGAAGTATGAGGCTGGGGGCCAAACAGGAAAGGTTCCCAAGACAAGAAAGAGGATGAAGGAATGAACACTGATTCAGCGTCTTCTGTGGGCCAAGCAGAGACAAAGGAGACTCGATTCATGCTTTTCCTTGGGGCAGGGCAGTGCCGATGACCACAAGAGGAGTGGAGACTCCTTGGGCCCGGATTGGGAAATGAGGACCCATCAGGGAAGCTTTAGAAAGAAGCATATTTAGAGTTCAGAAACAATAGACAGAGATGGAGTTTAACAAATGGAATTGGGGTGAGGGAAGAAGGGCTCCCATGCTGGGAAAAGACTATACTTAAAACCCTCCAGCTTTCAGTCCGCTGGCCCCACGGTGGCCTGGACCAGACACTGGCCTCTCATGCCCAAGTGTGAGTACAGCAAGTGTCAAAACAGGGAATTCTGACAAGCCCTGGTTTCCTCTCCAGATCAAAATGTCTACGACATAAAGGTCATGCCTGCCACAGAACCGTCTTCCTGCTGGAGGACAGGTGACCATGGGTTATGTCCCGTCTCACTGGCTAGAGATAGCTGTGAGGCAACCAGGGGACCCTCAGAAGATTTTGGGCCCCTAGGCCATCTGCTTTCCTACTATGCACATAGTAATAAACTTTTTCTCTATGAAACCCAGGTGTCTCAGGAATGGGTTATTGAGCGGATCAGGCAGAATTCAAGGCCTTTGTCCAGGAACAATTTGGTGACCCTCCAGGATGAATGCCCAAACCTCCGGACCCCCAGCAGAGCAGGTAAATCAGGTAACCAAACCTTCCGCAGCAGCTGGACTGAATGTAGTCTAGAAGCGCGGCAACCAGGGTTTCTCTGTTCTGCTGACACTCCAGAGATTTTGAACACCTTGAAAAAGCTTCAAAGAGTAGTTCAGTTGAAGAATGCTCGCCTTCCATGTGGGAGACGCTGGTTTGATTCCCGGACCATGCACCCAGGAAAAAAAAGCTTCAAAGAGAGAAATCATTTCCAGTTCCATGTCTGACATCTAATTGGGTAAGTGGGTCAGCAAGGTAAAGGTGGATCTGGGAGTAAATGGACAGTTCGAGTCCCCTCGACCTAGGCCTGGGTCACGCTTCCAGAATGATCCCTTTACTCTGACCTCTACACCATCTGTTTTGGGTACTGTACTATACAGGGTTTGAAGCCCTGACCTAATACAGCAATTAACTGATATTTAATGAAATTAAGTAGGCCTGTTTAAGTGCTAGCCAGTGTGTTACCCGGGTATGGTAAGAGTTTAATGTTTGTTTAATTGTTAATTGGTGCGTTAAGCATTTAATGCCTGTTTGTTAGTTGTGTGTTATACATTGCTGTGTTACTGAAATATAAGTGTTAAGTGTTTGTTTAAATTTGTTGATTGCATGTCCCTGCATTTGCATTGGTCATATGTTCCCAAATGGTTTCTGATTGGAGAAATTCTTTAAAAAGGGAACCTTCGGGCTGTATTGAAAATTGACAAGAGTTTAGTTATGAATATAAAAATGGTTTTATTTCTGTAACATAATCTGGTCTCAAAATGATTTAAAATGAAAACACTGCCATTACAATTAAAATTAAAGATATTACAATTTAAATTGTTCTGCAGAAAAGTAGAAATGGAATGAGATAATATATTCAATCCTTTGTTTGTCCTTCTCAAAAGTATTTCTGTATTTCTGTTCCTTGTGTGACTAAGTTACTATTTGTGTCCATCTGCCTGTTCAGTGTATATTCTCATACCTCTGGATGGTAATAGCAAATTAATAAGAAAATTCTTAAAGAACTCTATTTGACTGCTTAGAAATAATTAGGTGTCTGGCATAAATATATAGATACATAAATTGGTATTAAAAAAGAGAAAAAACTCCCTGAAGTGTGGTCTAGAATTCTGTTTTTTTACTGGCCTGGAGTTTAGAAATGGTAATCATAAAAAATGCTACAGAATAGCCTATATTTGTTAGTAGTATTTTTTTCCAATAATACCTTTGCAATGGTAACTATAGTAATCTGATCATTATTAAAACATAAATAGCGTTGGAGTAGGAGTAACTGAATAGAATCTAATTACCAAATTCCAGTAAGTAAAATGAAAGACCTTTGAGAGATCTTGGAAAAGTTTTCCTGAATTTAGGCTTAGAACACATTAAATAATTGAAGTTTATTTTCCAGAACTTGATAGTAAATGCACTTTTAAGATTCTTGGCAATTTTAAGATATTATAAAAACAAAGTTTTTTTAACCTCTGATAAAAGGAATTTTATAATGGATTTTGAATTGAACAAATGTGATTTTATTCTGCTTGGGTATGTCCTCCCTAAATCTATATAAGTTTAAAGATAAAATAAAATAGTATTATAAATATATTCTCAAAATTCCTCTTAAAATAGCCTAACTAGGTAAGTTACGTAAACTGAATGTACCTGGTAATAATAATACTTATATAAAGTATATAAGACTAAGAATATGCTGATGCTTCAAATATACCTTATTTAAGAAATCAGTTTAGTAGGAAATATAAATAGATTTTTCTTAATTACCTGATTACCTGGATTTCAAAGAATATGACTTTTGGTTACTTGGCCATTTGTTACCTCAGTTCGTGGAAGAATTGGAATTTGTCATGGCTTTGTTTATGTCAAACAGAATGTTCCTGTTAGAAATGCTATCATAAATAGAGAAAACCTAATTCTTAGCCTCAAAGAGTTTATGTTCTAGTTAAAATGTACTTGTACAAGGGCATAGTGTCAGACAGTAATATTGAAGGTATAAAAATACTGCAAAAAATTTAAAAGTAGATAGATAAAGAATGACCTCAGAAGACCTCATTGAATAGCTGACTCTTGTAAGACCTTTAAATAAGAAAGTAGCATTTAAATAAATAGAGCTCTGAACTAGTTCTTTAGAAGTGACAACTTGATTATGTAAGCTAACACATTCTTGGTATTACTAGGAAGTTGGGAATAATGTTGAGATAAATTTGAGGGTCTTTTGGATATAAAACCCTTAAATATCAAAAAGCTGATAATATTTCAAACTTGGGGTTTTTCTGATCTGTAAAGAAAGCAAGAGATGTTAGGCATATTGTAAATTTTAAAAATTGCCAAACAAGAATTCTATATCCAGCAAAATTGTCCTTCAAAAATAAGGGGGAAATTAAAACATTTTCAGGCAAAAAAATTACTGAGAAAATGTGTGACTAAGAGACCAATTCTGCAAGAAATATTAAAGGGAGCACTAGAGACAGATAGGAAAAGAGGAGAGAGAGGTGTGGAGAACAGTGTAGACATAAAGACTATCAGTAAAGGTAAAAAGAAGAAAAAATATCATTTGGACACATAAAATCCAAAAGGCAAAATGGTACAAGAAAGTACTGCCCTTACAGTAATAACACTAAATGTTAATGGAGTAAACTCGTTGGTCAAAAGACATTGATGGGCAGAATGGATTAAAAAACAGGACTCATCCAAATGCTGTCTACAGGAGTCACATTTTAGACCCAAGGATAAACATATGTTGAAAGTGAAAGGTTGGGAAAAGATATTTCGTGCAAACAACAATCAAAAAAGAGCAAGAGTAGCTATAGTAATATCTAACAAATTAGACTTCAAATGTAAAACAATTAAAAGAGACAAAGAAGAGCACTATGTATTAATAAAAGAAACAATTCAATAAGAAGACATAACAACCATAAATATTTGTGCACCAAGCCAGAGTGCTCCAAAATACATGAGGCAAACACTGAAAAGAGAAATAAACACATCTACCATAATAGCTGAAGTCTTCAATTCCCCACTTTCATCAATGGACAGAACAATTAGATAGAGGATCAATAAAGAAACAGAGAATTTGAATAATGCAATAAATAAACTAGACTTAACAGACATTTATAGAACATTACAGCAGGATGCACCTTTTTCTCAAGTGCTCATGGATCATTCTCAAGGACAGACCATATGCTGGGTCACAAAGCAAGTCTCAATAAATTTGGAAAGACTGAAATCATGCAAAACACTTTCTCAGATCATAAAGGAATGAATTTGGAAATCAATAATAGGCAGAGGGCCAGAAAATTTGCAGCTATGTGGAGGCTCAACAGCACACTCTTGAACAACCAAGGGTCAAGGAAGAAGTTACAGGAGAAATCAGTAAATATCTCAAGGAAAGCGAAAATGAAAACACAACATACCAAAATTTATGGGATGCAGCAAAGGCAGTGCTAAGAGGGAAATTTATTGCCCTAAATGCCTATATCAAAAGACAAGAAAGAGCAAAAATTAAGGAATTAACTGTCCACTTGGAAGAACTAAAGAAAAAAACTTCAAACTAACCCCAAAGCAAGCAAAAGGAAAGAAATAATGAAGATTAGAGCAGAAATAAATGAAATTGAGAACATGAAAATAATCAAGAAAATCAACAAAACCATAAGTCATTCTATAAGAAAATCAATGAGATTGACGAGCCCTTAGCAAGGTTGACAAACAGAAGAGAGAGTATGCAAATAAATAAAATCAGAAATGGGAGAGGAGACATAACCACTGACCCCACAGAAATAAAGGAAGCAATGAGACAATACTATGAACAACTTTATGCTAATAAACTAGACAATGTAGACAAAATGGACAACCTCCTAGAAAGGCATGAACAACCAACATTGGCTCAAGAAGAAATAGACTACCTCAACAAACTAATCACAAGTAAAGAAATTGAATTAGTCATTAAGAAACTCCCCAAAAAGAAAAGAACAGGACCAGATGGCTTCACATGTGAATTCTACCAAACATCCAAGAAAGAATTAGGACCAATCCTGCTCAAACTCTTCAAGAAAATTGAAGAGGAGGGAAAGCTATGAAGCCAACATCACCTTATACCAAAGCCAGACAAAGATACTATAAGAAAAAAATTACAGACCAATCTCTATAATGAATATAGATGCAAAAATCTTCAGCAAAATTCTTGCAAATCGAATCCAGCAGCACATTAAAAGAATAATATACCATGACCAAGCAGCATTCATCCCAGGTATGCAAGGATGGTTCAACATAGAAAATCAATTAATGTAATATACCATATCAACAGATCAAAGCAGAAAAACCACATGATCATCTCGATTTGACAAAATTCAACATCCTTTCTTGTTAAAAACACTTCAAAGGATAGGAATAGAAAGGAACTTCCTCAACTTGATAAAGAGAATAGTTGAAAAATCTACAGCTAACATCATCCTCAATGGGGAAAAGCTGAAAACTTTCCCCCTAAGATCAGGGACAAGGAAGTCCACTATCACCATTGTTATTCAACATTGTGTTAGAAGTTCTAGCCAGAGCAATTAGACAAGAAAAAGAAATACAAGGCATCAAAATTGGAAAGGAAGAAGTAAAACTCTCACTGTTTACAGATGATATGACACTATATGTTGAAAACCCTGAAAAATCCACAGCAAAACTACTAGAGCTAATAAACGAGTACAGCAAAGTGACAGGTTACAAGATCAACATTCAAAAATCTGTAGTGTTTCTATACACTAGTAATGAACAATCTGAGGGGGAAATCAAGAAACTAATTCCATTTACAATTGCAACTAAAAGAATAAAATACTTAGGAATAAATTTAACTAAGGATACAAAAGACCTATGCAAAGAAAACTACAAGAAATTCCTAAAAGAAACCACAGAAGACCTAAGTAAATGGAAGGGCATACCATGTTCATGCACTGGAAGACTAAGTATAGTTAAGATGTCAATTCTAACTAAATTGATTTAAAGATTCAATGCACTACCAATCAAAATTCCAAAAATTTACTTTTCAGAAATAGAAAAAACAATAACCAAATTTATCTGGAAGGGCATGGTGCCCCAGATAGCTAAAAACATCCAGAGAAAGAAAAATGAAGTCAGTCTCACACTACGTGACTTTAAGGCATATTATGAAGCTACAGTGGTCAAAATAGCATGGTACGGACTTAAAGATAGATGCACTGACCAATGGAATCAAATAGAGTGTTCAGATATAGATCCTCTCAGCTATGGATAATTAACTTTGATAAGACAGTCAAGCCATCTCACCTGGGACAGAACAGTCTCTTCAATAAATGCTGTCTAGAGAACAGGATAATCCACATGCAAAAGAATGAAAGAGGATCCATACCTCGCACCCTATACAAAAATTAACTCGAAATGGATCAAAGACCTAAACACTAGATCTAAGACTATAAAACTTTTAGAAGAAAATGTAGGAAAATATCTTATAAATCATATAATAGAAGGCAGTTTCCCAGATCTTAGGCCCAAAACACAAGTATTGAAGAAATAAATAGATAAATGGGAATTCCTCAAAGTTAAACACTTTTGTACTTCAAAGAACTTTGTCAAGAAAGTAAAAAGACAGCCTACACAATGGGAGACAATATTTGGAAACAATATATCAGATAAGAGTCTAGTATCCAGAATATATGAAGAGATTATTCAACTCAACAACAAAGGACAAACAACCCAATTACAAAATGGGCAAAAGACATGAACGGACACTTCTCAGAAGAGGAAATACAAATGGCCAAAAGGTACATGAAAAGATGCTCAACTTTCTTGGCTATTAGGGAAATGCTAATGAGATATCATCTCACACCCACCAGAATGGCCATTATCAATAAAACAGAAAACAACAAGAGCTGGAGAGAATGTGGAGAAAGGAACACACTTGTCCACTGTTGGTGGGAATGGAAAATGGTATAACCTCTGTGGAAGGCAGTTTGGTGGTTTCTTGGGAAGCTAAGTATAGAATTGCCATATGATCTGGCAATGCCATTGCTAGGTTTCTACTCAGAGGACATGAGGCAAGAATACTGCGCTGATTTGAAAGGATGTATGTACCCTAGAAAAAACATGTTTTAATCAAAATCCCATTTCATAAAGGTAGAATAATCCCTATTCAATGCTGTATGTTTGAAACTGTGATTAGATCATCTCCCTTGAGATGTGATTTAATCAAGAGTGGTTGTGAAGCTGGATTAGGTGATGACAAGTCTCCACCCATTTGGGTGGGTCTTGATAAGTTTCTGGAGACCTATAAAAGAGGGAACATTTTTGAGAATGAAAGAAATTCGGAGAGAGCAGAGAATGCTGCAGCACCACAAAGCAGAGAGTCCACGAGTCCAGGTTGCTACCATTGGAGATAAAGAAGAAAAATGCCTCCCGGGGAGCTTCATGAAACCGGAAGCCAGGAGAGAAAGCTAGCAGATGACACCGTGTTCGCCATGTATCCTTCCAGCTGAGAGAGAAGCCCTGACTGTGTTCACCATGTGCCTTCTCACTAGAGAGAGAAACCCTGAACTTCATTGGCCTTCTTGAATCAAGGTATCTTTTCCTGGATGGATGCCTTTGATTGGACATTTCTACAGACTTGTTTTAATTGGGACATTTTCTTGGCCTTAGAACTGTAAACTAGCAACTTATCAAACTCCCCTTTTTAAAAGCCATTTTGTTCTGGTATATTGCATTCCAGCAGCTAGCTTCTAGAACAGATACAAACATATATTTGCACACCAATGTTTATAGCAGCATTATTTACAGTTGCCAAGAGATGGAAACAGCCCAAATGTCCATCAACAGATTAGTGGCTAAACAAGCTGTGGTATATACATACGATGGAATATTATGCAGCTGTAAGACAGAATAAAGTTGTGAAGTACATAACAACATGGATGGACTTTGAGGACATTATGCTGAGTGAGATTAGCCAGAAACAAAAGGACAAATATTGTATGGTCTCACTGATATGAATGAACTAACATTAATGAATGAACTTGGAGAATTTCAGCTAAGAACAGAGACCATAAAGAGATACAAATAGGATAGATATTGGGTAATTGGAGCTGAAGGATACAGATTGTGCAACAGGAGTGATTGTAAAAACTCAGAAATGGATAGCACAATACTACCTAACTGTAATACAATAATGTTAATACACTGAATGAAGCTGTGCTGGTTTGAAGGTATGTGTATCCCCTAGAAAAGCAATGTTTTAATCAAAATCCCATTTTGTAAAGGCAGAATAATCCCTATTCAATATTGTATGTTTGAATCTGTAATTAGATCATCTCCCTGGAGATGTGATTTAATAAAGAGTGGTTGTTAAACTGGATTAGGTGACGACATGTCTCCCCCCATTTGGGTAGATCTTGATAAGTTTCTGGAGCCCTATAAAAGAGGAAACATTTTGGAGAGTAAAAGATTTGGAGAGAGCAGAGAATGCTGTAACAGAGAGTCCATGAGCCAGCGACCTTTGGAGATGAAGAAGGAAAATGCTTTCCGGGGAGCTTCATGAAACTGGAAGCCAGGAGAGAAAGCTAGCAGATGACACCATGTTCACCATGTGTCCTTCCAGCTGAGAGAAGCCCTGACTGTGTTCACCATGTGCCTTCTCACTAGAGAGAGAAACCTGGAATTTCATTGGCCTTCTTGAACCAAGGTATCTTTCCCTGGATGGATGCCTTTGATTGGACATATCTATAAACTTGTTTTAATTGGGACATTTTCTCAGCCTTAGTACTGTATATTAGAAACTTATTAAATTCCCCTTTTTAAAAGCCATTCTGTTTCTGGTATATTGCATTCTAGCAGCTAGCAAACCAGAACAGAAGCTGAATGTGAGAATGATAGAGGGAGGAGGCCTGGGGGCACAAATGAAATCAGAAGGAAAGATAAATGGTAAAGACTGAGATGGTATAATCTAGGAATGCCTAGAGTGTATAATGATAGTGACTAAATGTACAAATTTAAAAATGTTTTTTGCATGAGAAAGAACAAAAGAATGTCAATATTACAGGTTGAAAATAGATGGTAATTCATATTTTAAAACTTTAATTTACATGTGAGACTAAAGCAAAAAATGTTTATGTGGTACAAAATTTATATTTTGACTAGTGCATCTCCTAATATAAGTTATATAGACAGTTTAACTAAACACTATAAGTGCATGGAACCTTGAGTAGGGCATGAGATTTTGTATGCTTGTACAGAGTGATGCCCCAGTAAATCCCAGAGTGATTTGAACAGTTAATAAAAAAGTATCTTCAAAGTCCCCTTGGGGGAATGGTAAGAAAGAGGGAAAATTCAGCTTCCCTATTTGGAGGCCTGATATTCTCTCAAGCAATGAGGACAACAAAATCAATAGGCCAAACCCTCAGTCTTGGGGTTTGTTCATATGAAACTTACCCCCACAAAGGATAGGCTAAGCCTACTTAAAATTAGGCCTAAGAGTCACCTCCAGAGAACCTCTTTGGTTCCTCAGATGTGGCCTATCTCTCATCCAACATGGCAAGCAAACTCACTGTCCTCCCCCTCTCTACATTGGACATGACTCCCAGGGGTGTAAACCTTCCTAGCAATGTGGGACAAAAATCCTAGAATGAGCTGGGGCTCAACATCAAGAGATTGAGAGAACCTTCTCAACTGAAAGGGAGAAGAGAGAAATGAGACAAAGTGTCAGTGGCTGAGAGATTTCAGAGTCAAGAGGTCATCCTGGAGTTTATTCTTATGTATTATATAGATAACCCCTTTTTAGTTTAAAGTGTATTAGAGAAGTTAGAGGGAAGTGCCTGAAACTGTAGAGCTGTGTTCCAGTAGCCATGTTTCTTTAAGATGATTGTATAATGATATAGCTTTCACAATGTGACTGTGTGATTGTGAAAGCCTTGTTCTGATGCTCCTTTTATGTGTGGTATGGACCAATGAGTAAAAAATATGGATTAAAAATAAATAAATAATGGGGGAACAAATGGTAAAATAAATTGAGTAGAAGGAAATACTAGTGGTCAATGAGAGGGAGAGCTAATGGGTATAGTATGTATGAGTTTTCTTTTTTCTTTTTATTTCTTTTTCTGGAGTGATATAAATGTTCTGAGAAATAATCATGGTGATGAATATACAGCTATGTGATGAAATTGTGAGCCATTGATTGCACATCAAGCATGGAATATTCATACATTAAGAATGTTCACGTTGTATGTTGATTAATTTTATTAATAAAAATTAGAAAAAGAAAATTACAGGTCATAAAAACAGCCAAATTGTCAGTTGCACTGCTTTGCTCTAATATTTCTCTAAAAGTATATTTGGTCAGCTATAGGTCAGAGCTCCATCTATATCAAGGAAAAACTTTAAAGGAAAGGCAGGACAAATATATATATTAAATTTTATCTGTTAATATAACTCTGATAAATGTGTAAAGGTGAAACAGAACAAAACCTCTGCTATTGTTTCTTACTATAAAACAACTGTCTAATGTGTTTATTTCTGAAAATAGCTTCATTTAAAAATGCATATAAAAATTGAAGCTCAGATTATAAGTTTCAACTGTTATCTTTAAATTCTGAAACGATTTGCTCCTTATGTAACGTATAGTTCCCTGGAACTTAAAGTATCTGTGTGATACTGAGACTCAGATTTAGTTCTCCAGCTCTGAAAGTCAGCATAAGTCCATACAGCAACTTAAAAAAAAAACTGAAAATGATCAAACTCCAATTTAAAAATGTGGTGAAACTGACCTGGTTAAAACTAAGGTAAATCAACATACAAGGTAAAGAATAACATTGTACTTTAAAGCTTTAACTTTTGTGTAAAGTAAAAAGAAAAAATTTTTTTCCCAAAATTTACACTATGTAATCTGTCTAGTCAGTTAAACAATCTAATTCAGCTTTATTTCATACAGAACCTGGACTAAGGAACAAAATCTTAATGTTCTGTGCAAGTTAATGTTATGTAATGATGCATTTTAGAGGATTTGGGGCAGAAAATGAAAAAATGTTTGCAAAGGGTCTTGAGGGACTGGGAAAAATAGAACTATCAAGCTTCCCTACCTGGGGAATTCCTGACATTTCTTAAGCAGGAGGGGCACCCAATTTAATAAGCCAAGGCCTCAATTTTGAGGTTTGCTCTTATGAAACTTATTTCTGTAATGGTAAACTGAACCTACTGAGGATTAGTGCCTAAGAGTTATCTCCAGAAAATCTCTGCTGTTGCTCAAATACGGTCTTTCTGTAAGCCAAACTCCGAGCTTCCCACCCACCACACACACACACGAGACATAATCTCCTGGGTGTAAGCCTGGCACTGACAGCATGAAACTTAATCGGCCCTGGCATCACAGGACGTAACTGGCCCTGGCATCATGAGACATGAGTTCCAAGGATGAGCCTGGCCCTGGCATTGTGGATTAGCTGACCAAAAGGGGATAAAGAAATAGTTTTACTACCTAAAAGATTTCCAATGAGTCAAGAGGTCATTCTAGAGGTTAAACTTATACAAGTTTCAGCCAAATATTACAAACTGCCACAGTACAGCAAACCCCAACCAAGAGTGTTCCTGGAAACCCTTAAAGGTATCCTGTGCTCTATAAAATTTTACTTATAAAGTTTGTTTTTCAGAGTCTTGAAACCTCCAGATTGTTCCAATGCCAGAGAAGCTCTGAAACCCAGTGATACTGGACTCTCCAAGAATAATAACTGGTTTCATCATTTCATCCCTTTGCCCCTTCATAACAATGCCCCTTTTCAGCCTTGAAGCAGTTAGAAAGTCATTGTTCAGACATTCCTCAAGATTGAGAGACAATTATCAAATGAGAGGGAGGAATTATAACTGAGAAATTAGTATTGAAGGGACAATTTTGATTATTGAATCGTTACACAGATACTCCTTTTTGCTTTCTGGTATATTGGAGTAGACAGAGGGAAATTCCTGAAATCCCTCAACTGTAATCCACCTGCCTTGATCTCTAATAATGGCTGTATAGCCCCTATCTTTTGCCTTTGTGATTATAAAAACCTTGTGGTCAACCTTCATTTGTACCCAGTTATCCAGTTTTTCAACTTTAGAGTCTTGTACTCACTAAAGACAGCCCCTAATGTTTATTACTGAAGAGTCTTGGATCCCCCCAGAACTAACCCACCCCAAGTCCAAAGTTATCTTGATGACCAAGACTGGTTCTAACCAAAGTGGGCTGCCTGACCTACCTAGTAACTTAGACATTAACCCACAAGTCACCTATTCCTCATTCTGCCATTTTCTTACACATGTTCTGTGACTAAGCGTGTAATCAATCTGCACATGCTCAATAATCAGATCCCCTCTAATTACATCATCTGGGGCCACTGTGCTCATTACCCTAAACCCTGCCCATCTATTCTCTAATAAAACTATCAGAATTACTGTAGTTCAGACAGACAGATTTTGGGCTGCTAGGCCATCTGCTCTCCTACTATGCACCTAGTAATAAACTCTTCCTCTCTTTCCTGGTGTCTCAGACATCGGTTATTGAGCATATCGGGTAAAAGAAACCATGGCCCTTGTCTGGTAACAATTTGAGGTTTTTCATCTACTGTCTCTCTTCCCTGCTGGGTTGTAAACTGGGCAAGGCAGAGACTACATCAGTTTTGTACACCGTTGCACAACCCCACCGCCAACACTCTGAGCATCCAGCAGGAGCCTGGTAATAAATATATAGAGAGTAAGTGAATGCACTTCATTTTCTAGGTACCCAGCAGTTAAGAAGTCCTGTGGCACAATGAAAAGAATGTCCTGAGATCTGCATTCCAGCCCACTCCCTTCTAATCAATACTATGGCCTTAAACAAGTCCCTTCCCCTCTTGGGCCTCTGAATCCTTAGGTAGAGTGTAAGGAGTTTGGGCTATTTGATCTCTCACAGCCCTCCTGGGTCATACATTCTGGGGTTTTCTGTTGCCCAGTATATGTACTTTGGTACCTCCTCCCCTGGGGGCATTGGAACTGGCAGTGAAAGTGCAGGACTGGTAGAGAGAATAAATATCCCTAAAAAAACATTCCCCTGCTCCTTTCATTGATGGCACATCTCCATTTGAAAGGGACTTTCAGAACCAGAACCTGAAGAATACTTGATCATCTACAGTTTAATTATTGATTCTGTTATTTAAGCTAGTGTGACCTAAACGTCATGTTCCCTCTCAAAACAGAAAAAATGGACAACCTACCATCGTGTGTACCAAAGGCATGTTGTATGTTCTATAGGTTAACAATTTAACATGAGCAAGTCTTTGTAAACAAATGTTTGACAATCATTGGCATTGTGTCACAGAATAAATAGGAACATCTTAGTTACAATAACTTTTGGGATCTCCTTTCTGCCCCGTATCTTCCCCTTTTAACTTTCGTTCCTTCTAACTTCCATTCTTAGGTCTCTAGATTTAGAAGGTCCAACCTTCCTTTGCTCAGAAGACAAAGTAATAATTATCCCTGCTTTGTTTCCACAGTAGCAGCTGGCGTCTCATATTTGCATGCTCTATTTCCAAACATTTAAATGCAACAGAGAGAAAGTAGAGAAAAGTGCAAGATGATCAGCTTGGAACCTGAACCAAGTCCCTCCCTGAACTGAGACATTTTCTCTCAAGAATTCAGAGGCTAGTGAAATTTGTACTTTCCCATACAACCTGCTTTATGTGTCTGTGGAACAATCTCTTTGTTGGAATGAATTGTGTATGTGTTCACTCTTGTTAAAACCAACCTCTAGGAAGACTGCCAGATGGTCCAGGCCTCTGAGGATACTGCAAGGTCAGGGAGTTCTGGAATTAAGAATCCGAGAGCCTGACATTTGCAGCAGTTTTCCTGCTTAAAAGTTTTCTCTGCTGTGAGCACTCCATGAGAGGGCATCTCAGTGCAGGGTAATAATGTATGTGTGGGTGCAGGATTCTCTAGTGAAGTCATCCCACTAAAATTTTCTAGTAAACTTACCCCACTGTCACCTCATGGGCATCTTCTTTGCATTTGTGCACATCAAATAAGCTTGAAAGTAAAAGCATATCTCCCCTTGGCCAATCCTAGATCATGAGGTCACAGAGGGAAAGATTTGTACACAGCACCTGCCATTTAGTCTCTAAATGCAATAAACATTGTTGAATTATTGGATGATGTGCAAGCCTTTAAAAGCTACTCTTTAATAACAGGCTTATTTTCCTGTACTTCAAAGGAACTACCTCCATCTAGATGATCTCAGACATTTTAAGATGAGTTACATCTGATTCTGCTCATAAAATCTCTTTTGGCTAAATTAATTTACTCCAGGTAACTTGAACATAAAGCCTGAACATAATAGAAAATTAAAATATGTCCCAAAGCGGTGACATCTCCATCATTTGTTGGACATATTGAAGAAGTTTAGATGTTACCATGAAAGTGATCATTTAGATTTTAATCAGAAGGGTGACTGAAATTCTTAACATCCCTACTGAGCATTAAGGAAAATAGAAGTTTCTTATCCAGAAAGGTTGACAATTTCTGTTGCAAAATTTCCACTGGCTGCTAACAATTCTATGCTACTGCACACCTATTGTACCCACCAAAAACATAATGGTCTGCCTTCACGTCTGAATAGCGCTTGACAGTATACCAACAGCTTTCCCATGTGAGAACCCTGAAATACAGACAGGTTAAGGAACAGCCTGGGTCATGGAGGTCATTCCTATCAGAGCCAGGACTGGAACTCCTAATGTGCCAGCACTCAGGTCCTATCTGCATTTACTTCATTACCATGGTGATTGATATTCATTTCCCTATGGTAAAAGATTATTAGAGGGGAAAAAAAAGCACAAAGCTATAAGAAAGCTCAAGCTTTTGTTTCAAGTCTTGCTCTCTTAAAACGTGACTCTAGAAAAGGTTTAGTCAGCATTTTCCTTTTCAATGGATTTTATTTTCCTTTCACTACCATTTCAGGCATTGGCAAGAATCAGAGGGAGCTTTAAAAGGCTGGAAGTTCTTGGCTGTGTGTTTTACCCCCACCTTGAAACACAAAGCCCGTCTCTTTCTCTCCTCTCTCTCTCTCTTTCTCTCTCTCTCTCTCCACACATGCATACATATACAGAAGACCATTCAGGCAGAATGAAGAGAAGGCAGGAAGAAGAGAAGACTTTTAGATGCCTTTCAGATTTCCTTTTCAATGAATTTAAGTGCAACAGCTGACTTTTCAGAGTATGGCCTGTCGAGTCACCTGCAAATGCTGCATATCCAGCAGGGCTCTTTAGTTGAAGTGCAGAGGGGTTGGAATTCACAGGTCATTTGTATTCCCGCAGAAATGGGATCACTTGGAAATACACTGAGTTCCCATCTGTAACGCAGAGGAAAAGAACACAACCCCTTAATCAAAGTTAAGCGTCTGCCTCTGGATTTTTTTTATGTGTGGGTTCTTTGTGAGTGTTGGTTGTTGTTGTGGGCCTACTGGGTGCTTGGTCCTGTGCATCAAGACAGCCAACCAGAAGAAAGAGAGCACTGCTGTTATGTGGGTCCTCTGTCCAGTCCCAGCTCACTCATTCACCTTGGATAAATAATTTCACCTTTTTAAGCATCAGTTTTCTCATCTGTAAAATGGGGATATTAATAATACCTACCGCAGAATATTATTGGATGAAACAATTCATACAAGAGCAATTAGCCCGTGGAATGCAGAATATGAGTCCTCATACCTGTTCATGAAGATTGTGATGGTTTGAAGCTGTAAGTGCCCCAACAAATATGTTCTTAAAGCTAATCCATTCCAAATGTTTATTTGGTACAAAATTTATATTTTGACTAGTGCATTTCCTAATATAACTTATGTAGACAGCTTAATTGAACACCATTAAATACATGGAACCTTGAGTAGGACATGAGATTTTGTTGGTTTGTCCAGAGTGATGCCCCGATAAATCCCAGAGTGATTTGAGCAGTGAATAAAAAAGTATTTGCAAAGTCCCCTTTGGGGAATGGTGAGAAAGGGGGAAAATTCAACTTCCCCAAGTTGAATTCTTGATATTCTCACAAGCAGTGCAGATAATCAAAGCTATAGGCTGAGCCCCCAGTCTTGGGGTTTGTTCATTTGAAACTTAACCCCACAAAGGATAGGTCAAGCCTACTTAAAATTAGGACTAAGAGTCACCCCCAAGAGAACCTCTTTTGTTGCTCAGATGTGGCCTCTCTTTCCAGCCAACACAACAAGCAAACTCACCACCCTCCCCCTGTTTATGTGGGACATGACTCCCAGGGGTGTGGACCTTCCTGGCAACGTGGGACAGAAATACTGGTATGAGCTGAGACTCAGCATCAAGGGATTGAGAAAACTGTCTCAACCAAAAGGGGGAAGAGTGAAATGAGACAAAATAAGTGTCAATGGCTGAGAGATCCCAAACAGAGTCAAGAGGTTACCCTGGAGGTTATGCTTATGTATTCAATAGATATCACCTTGTTAGTCAGGATATAGTGGAGAGGCTGTAGGGAATTGCCTGAAAATGTGGAGCTGTGTTCCAGTAGCCATGTTTCTTGAAGATGATTGTATAATGATATAGCTTTCACAGTGTGACTGTGTGATTGTGAAAGTCTTGTGTCCGATGCTCCTTTTATCTACCTTATCAACAGACAAGTAAAACATACGGAATAAAGATGAATAATAGGGGGAACAAATGTTAAAATAAATTTAGAGTGAAATGCTGGTGATCAGTGAGGGGGAGGGGTGGGGGGTATGGTATATATGAATCTTTTTCTGTTTTCTTTTTATTTCTTTTTCTGAATAGATGCAAATGTTCCAAGAAATGATCATCATGATGAATATGCAACTAGGTGATGGATATTGTGAATTACTGATTATATACGTAGAATGGAATGATCAAAAATTACGAATGTTTATGTTTGTTTGGTGTTTTTTTGGTATTTAAAAAAAATAAAAAAATTAATAATAAAAAAACGCTAAATCCATTCCTATGGGTGGGGCCTTTTGATTAGGTTATTGAAAGTGAGGCCTACTCCAGGAGGATCTTAATCTTCTTACAGGAGCCCTTTATAAGAGATGAAATACAGAGAAGCTCAGAGAGAAAAGCCAGATAAGCTTAAAGAAAAACGCCAGAGAAGCTGAGGGAGAAAGACACACAGAAAACAGAGAAAGCTACAAGAGAAGAAGCCAGAAGCTGAAAAGTAATGAGACCTGGGAGAGAAGGACCAGCAGATGCAGGCCATGTGCCCTGCTGTAAGTCAGGGGCATCCTAGATCACCAGCATCTGGCCTTTGCAGAGGAAGCATTGCCTGGCAACGCCTTGATTTGGACATTTTCATGGCCTCAGAACTGTAAACTTATAAGGTAATAAATCCCCATTATAAAAGCCACCCCATTTCTGGTATAATGCATTTCGGCAACTTTAGCAACCTAAACAATGATCATTTATCATTTTATTAGCATTTTCTGAGATATCTAAAATGCTAGATTTTAGATATATAAAAGAGGTGGGTATCCAAAAAGATTATGGAGTAATGAAACCCATGTCCCAGCTCCTCTGAAATGGGTGTACTTCATTTCTAAACCTCAGACTCACTTTCTTAAAGGCTTCTGGGGAAAGCTTAAGAGGCTCCTGTTCGTGACTTCTGTAATTTTGGAATCAGCATGATGCAACTGACTGTAGAAAAGAAGTTTTTATTATCATAACGGCTACAACCATTCACTTTCTCCATCGGTTCTCATAGGGAAACCCACCGTTACATTAAGTGTTTGCTGTGTTGAGTTGCCTGCTTTTAGTACCTGTTCTCTGATAGAAAGCTGGGTTCTCTACATTTCAGAGGATCTTTGGGACCTGAAGGGAAAAAAAAGTGTTTGCATGGTACCAAAACAGTGATTGCTTTATAAGAAGGAGCTCATCCTTCCTTAGGTAGTTCTAAGTAGAGTTCAAATCCCAGCTCTGCTGCTTCCTGTGGAAACCTGAGCAAATCATTCATCCTCTCCGAGCTGATTTTCTCATCTGAAATATGGGATTGCGGACACCTGTCTTACAGGGTTCTTGAAAGGATTAAAGATAATATATAATGTAAATATATGATGTACATAAATATATGACATGTGTAAATATATATGTGTAAGTATATGGTGTGTATAAATATATGATGCGTGTAAACATGTGACATGTGAACATATAACATGTAAATATGTGATATGTGTGCATATGTAACATATGTAAATATTTGACAAAATGTGCCCAGCACATTGCAGGTATTTAACACACGTTAGCATTTGTTACTCCAAAATGGAATGGCATATGATCATTCTCAGGTCAGAGTCAGGTCAGAGAGGAAAGTTTCTTCATTGAACGTTAACAGGTTTTTGACCAATGTCAGTCTTAATTCATACTGGCCTAGATATCAGAAGACCTGGAGCAAGTCCCAACTCTGCCACTTACTTACTGTGTGACTTTGCACAAATCCCCTTCCCAGCCTAAGTCTCAGACTGCTCAACTGAAAATGAAGGGGCTGGATTGGAAAGCTCAGAGGCCATGATAGCTAATGTGTATTATTCTAGTTTCTAGAATTATGCTACTGGGTTTGTTGAGTCATAATTGCTTGGTCAAAAGGCACTTGAATATGTGACCCAGCAATTCCAAACCATCAGAAAAGTGTACATGTGCTCAACAATGTGTGCTAGAACATTCATTGCAGCACTATTTTTAAGAGCCAGAAACCAGAGATAGCCAAATGTCGAGCACCAGTAGAATGGATAAATCATTGTGGTATATTCACACTATGCACACTACAGGGCAATGAGAATGAACAAACCACTGCTATGCACTGCAAAGTGGATGAATCATAGAAACATAATTTTGAGCAAAAGGAGTCAGACATAAGAGAGTACTATTGTTTGGTTTCATTTATATAAGGTTCAGAAGAGTTCAAAAGCTAATCCAAGGTGGTGCAATGATGGCTCAGTAGCAGAATTCTCACCTGCCATGCCAGAGACCCGAATTCGAGTCCTAGAGCCTGCCCATGTTAAAAAAAAAAAAAAGAAGAAGCTCATCCATGGTGTTAGAAGTCAGAATAGTGGTTACTTTTGGCTGAGAAAAGCTTCTGGGGCACTGGTAATGGTCTGTTCATTAATGTGGATGGGAGTGGGCTACACATGTTCACTTTGAAAATTCATACAGCTGTACACTCATCATTCAGACACACACTCACATATGTGTCATAGTGCAGTAAAATGTTACATTGTGCTACATTGAAAGTATGCAAAGAATCATCCTCGGCCCCCAGGATACTTATGTGATTAGGCACCAATTTTTTAATTTCCTTCTGTGTTGTCAGACACTGTCCTGGGGGGTGAGAGAAGGGAGGGGACGATGAATACAGAAACAAGGAAAAAGAAAATATCTGTCTTCAGGGAGATCATGGCTTCGAGGAAGACAGATGGGTAAGCAAAAAAGTACAGTGTCATTAAGTACTATAATAGAGGTTTGTGCAGATTGTTGTGGGAACCCAGAGGGACAGAGGAGATGACATTTGAACTCGTTCTCAACAAATGAGCAGAAGTGGGTAAAGAAGGTAAAAACACCCAAGTAGAGAGAGGGGAGGGGGTGATGAAGAAATGTAACGTTGCCGAGGAGGGAGACAGAGCCTAGTGCCAGGGTATTTGCCTTTTAAGTCCTCGTATCCCAAGCTAAGGCTGATGGACTTGGTGGTGCAGGGCACACGAGGGAGTTGCTGAAGGGTCTTTAGGCCGCTAAGGCCCTCCAAAAACGTCTCCTGCCACATCCACCTACTCGTGTCTCCTACAGTTATGACTGAGCTGTCACTGCCTCTCCACTTCCACATCTGATCCCATTCTCTTTCACTCACCCAAGAATAAGGCCTTAGCAATGCTCCCTCACTTTCCTGCATTGTCAATTTTTCCCTGTCTATTGGACTTCTCCCACTACGACACAAAGGTGCAATTACTTCTCCTGTTTTAGAAAAACCAAAATGCTCTTGACTCCATTACCCCAACCCCAGCTACCATGCCACTTCTTTTCCTGGCAAAACTCCTCAAAACAGTTAATACTCACTGCGTCCAATTACCATCTCCCATTCTCAAGCAAATGCACTCCTATTGAGTTTTCACCCCCAGAACTCCATCAAAACGATGCTTTGCTAAATCTAATAGTCCTTTCTCAGTCTTTGCTTCACTTAACCTATCAGCAGCATTTAATGATTAATGACCTTCTCCTCCTTGTACAACTAGTAAAAAAGACCTATTGGTTAACCAAGGGCTCTTGTTTCTCAAAAGTAGACCCTAAGATGGTTATAGCAAATGCTTGGCATTCATGCTGCCATTTTCATCTCCATGTACCTCTAAGACATTGTCAATCAGTCTTCACATTCTTTCCCTCTGAAGGGAAAGATTGGCCTAGGAACGATTTTCAACCATGTAGTTCAGGCAATCACTACTAATTGATCTATCAGCTTTGGCAAGCAACATGAAGCCCAATTGGCCTGCCTTATCGTTTCTTACCAAATGTTTGTATATACGTATCTATACTCAAGAAATGGAAAAGAGACCATAGGAATGATGCTATATCCTGGTTAGACTCAAAACCCACCCACCTCCTTCACGTATGTTTTAGGGCTAATCCCATCCTTCATTCATCCCTCCCTTATTCTCTGTCCTTGCAGTACCTAATAGCTCATATAAAGATAAGCAATTCCCACTTTTTACTAAGGTGTATTTCTGAAAAACATGATAAGGAGATTGAATTTTCTTATAATAACAACAGGATAACTGGAGATGGTGCACCTAACTGAGAACTTGGCAACAAATAAATCACAAAGATGATTAACTATATGTAAAAAAAAAAAAAAGTAACCCAACAATAGCCTCCTATGATCAATTAAAGTGTGACATTTTTTTAAGGTCACAATTGTATTCTTTTTTTTTTTTAACTTTTTTATTGTATAGTATAACATATATACAAAGCAAAGAAATAAAAAAAACAATAGTTTTCAAAGCACTCTTTAGCAAGTAGTTACAGGACAGATCCCAGAGTTTGTCATGGGCATACGATCTTCTCAGATTTCTCCTTCTAGCTGCTACAGTATATAGGAGGCTAGAAGGCTTAAATATTTTTTTATCAATACAATCGACTTTTTTTTCTTTCTTTTTTTGAGAAAAATAACATATGTACAAAAAAGCAATAAATTTTAAAGCACAGCACCACAATTAATTGTAGAACATATTTCAGAGTTAGACATGGGTTACAGTTCCACAATTTTAGGTTTTTACTTCTAGCTGCTCTAAGATACTGGAGACTAAAAGAGATATCAATTTAATGATTCAGGATTCATATTCATTTCATAAATCCTATCTTCTCTGTATAACTCCACCATCACCTTTGACCTTTCCATTCCTCTCTTTAGGGGTGTTTGGGCTGTGTCCATTCTAACTTTTTTCATGTTGGAAGGATCTGTCATGAATATGGGGTATTTTCCTGGTAGCTTCTTTTTTTTTTCTCAGATAGTTCCATCTATCTGAGAACTATCTGATGTTCTGGAGAGGCTGGGCCCTCTAGGTTTCAGGACTTATCTGGTCCAGGGACCCACCTGGAGGTTGTAGGTTTCTGGACAGTTACACTAGCACATGGAACCCTTGTGAAATCTTATATATTGCCCTAGGTGTTCTTTAGGATTGGCTAGAATGGTCCTGGTTGGGGATTGGCAGGTTATGTTAGATAGCAAGATCTAACTGAAGGTTGCGTAAGAACAACCTCCAGAGTAGCCTCTTGACTCTATTTGAACCCTCTCTGCCACTGATATTTTATTAGTAACATTTCTTTCCCCCCTTTTGGTCAGGATGGAATTGTTGAATCCACAGTGTTAGGGCCAGATTCATCCCTGAGAGCCATCTCCCATGTTGCTAGGGAGACCTTCACCCCTGCATGTCATGTCCCATGTATGGGGGAGGGCAATGATTTCACTCGCAGAGTTGGGCTTAGAGAGAGTGAGGCCACATCTGAGTAACAAAAAAGGTCCTCCAAAAGTAACTCTTGAGCATGCCTGTAGAGTTCTCCGCTACTCACATAAGTCTCACAAGAGTAAGCCTCAGCATCAAGGGCATGGCCTATTGATTTGGAAGTCCCTAAAGTTTGACACAGTATCAGGGGGTTCCCTGATGGTAAAGTTTAATAGTTCCATATTTTTTCCTCCCATCCCTCAAGGGACTTTGCCAATATTTACTGATCATCTGCTTAATATAGTATAGGATGTATCCAGGCATTACATTTAACTATACAGGATTAAAGGACCTCTTTCTTATTCTGTGCTCCCTGTGTTTCAATTGTTCAATTGCGCTACACAGATAGGTTGAGTCAGATTATGCGCTACAGAAAATTACAGTTCCAGATCAAGTAAACTTTTCTTCCATTGGTCTCAAAGAGTATGTGTGGTTCTAATATATAGACAATGTCTTCCTCATCCCTGTGTTCTGAATTTAAAGTGTGAAGTTTTTTAAAGTTCCATAAAATGGGCCTAAGTGTACAATACATATGAATTAGTCATTGCTCATAAATTGCTGACATGCTACATAAGAACACCCAACTCTCCTGAATGACCCGTTAACCCACCTAAAATGAATACAAGAATTTTAGTAAATGGTAATTTACTATTTAATTTAAAAGAATTGGGCTTGCCTTCTAAGTAATTAAGAAGGCTTTGTGGGGAGGAAGTTTGGATGATCCAGACTTCCTCTGAGAAAAAAAAGAAGCTACCAGGGGAATCTGAACAATTGCTTTTTTCTTAAAGAGAAGACATCGGTCAATGTTTCTTGAAGGCTGCTCTGTATCAGGCATTGGGTTTAGAGTTCCAACAACAAAAAGATTCAAATTCATTTCACTGACCTCAGAGCTGCATTTGTTGGGACGATTCTTTCCAAAATAGCTGTTGCATTGCTTAAATATTTAAAGAACTTACTGCAGCCTTTAATTGCATACTGGATGTTATCTTTTTTTGTTGTTTTATCTTCTTCTCTCCCTTTAAAATATGTTCTAATTTTTTTACTAATTTTCCTTATTGTACTTTAGACACTTGAAAGTTTCACCACCACCACCCCCACACACATACAGCCTGGGATTAGTTTCTCAATCCTAGTTGCACATTAAATCACCTGGAGGAGCTTTTAACAATCCTGATGCCCAGGCAGCACCCCAAACCAATTAAATCAGAATTTCTGGTTTGGGATCCACTCTCCAGGTGCTTCCAATGTGCCAAGATTGAACACCACTGTCAGACTCTATTCCCTAAATGGAAGCAGGTGAGTATGTCTTCTTTTTGCTAAATAAATTCTTATGCATGCTTGAACCAAATCTCCCAGTCCCATTGGATTTAATCAGCTCAAATCTCTAGGAAGAGCAGCTGGTTTTTTTTCTAAATAAAAGTGGATTCTGGAATCCAGTTATTGGTCAATGTGGTAATCAGTTAATAAGAGAAATGTCTTTGCCTATTCCTGACTTCAGCAATTGTCACAGTCTGTTTTGGTTCCTTTTGTTGGCATTTGATGAAATGTGAGATGATCTGAAAACACCTCACCCACATCAAGATCTCTGCTCGAAGGGGCTCTGAAAAAGTTTGGAATCAGTGTTAGTCCAAATTCCATCCCGAATTCCCTTACAAAGCACTTGTGAGTATTGTCCATATCAAAAGGAAACAATGACTAATTAAATTGGCCTTTTAAATGTTTTTAAGCCAGAGAGATGGAAAAGGCAGACATTATGCTTGTGTTTTTCAGATTTGAATCCATATTTTGAACCATTAGGCTGGCTGATTCCATGCCTGTTTAGAATCAGAAAACATGATATTTCAAGTGTAATCAGCTCTTTTTATTCTAATGAAGATTGACAGCAACTTGACATACACATATATGAATACACAGGAAATATATATGTGTATATATATCACACACACATTATACATATATGCATAAACTGAGCTGCAAACTTCTACTTTATTGTTCAAATTTGACATTGTAACTATTAATTTAGATGGCTCCCAGGAGGCACAAAGGGAAGCTCAGACTGATGGTCAGATTTGTAGCAATTCCATATGAGACAATCATTTTAACATCTGTTCTCTTCTACTTCATCAGCAACTTTTACAAGATCTGAGACAGGCTTTAACCAGATCTATTGTTTGAATTGCTCATCATCCCAAGCCCCAGTGTATTTGTAAAATTAAACCTCTATAGGCTTTGAAGAATAAGAGGAGGCATTTGTAAAATCCCAAAAATCCCCGGGCTTGCTGCACCAACCCAGAGGTCTGGGTTTGGGAATTCTCTATTCCCACTCCCATTTCTTCCTGTCATTTCAGCTGTCACCTTGGAGATGTTACAGCCCATATATGCTTCCTTCTGTGAAATGAGGCCCATGATCATTGGCTATGGAACATCAGAGAAGCTGGAGGAGCAGTCAGGATATGTGAACTTGTTCTCACCCTTCAAATTGCACTGTTTTGTGCTCGGAAAGGCAAGCCCGAAGTAGTAGTCAAGGGTGGAAAATAGAAGGCAGTAAAAAATTGAAGACAAGAATGCAGGCTCTAGAGTTGGGCTGTCTGGGTTTGAATCTTAGATCCATTTCTTGGGCAATATACTTAACTTCTCTAAGCCTGTTTGCTCATCTGTAAAATGATGATAATGGTACCTCATTTTCCATTCACTAGCACCTGCTTCTCTGAATTGCGGGGCGGAAATAATGTGATAGTGAATGTAGCAGAGTGCCTGGCCATAGTAAGCGCTCAGTGAATGCTAGCTCTTATTAACTTGAGTGCCAATTCTACTGAATGTTAGTAGCTGCCTGGATCACGGTAAGAAGTCGCCTTCAGGCTTAATGGGAAGAAGTGGCCTGATAGATTCATGATGTCTGCCCTGGGTATGGAAAAGGGAGGGGTTCTACTGAAGTCACATATTTGCCATTCCTGCAGCAGCCTTGTCCCACTCATCTCTTTCTCCCCATGACCCTTTTCCAGGACCCTCCATATGGGAGGGTTCTCAATAAATGTGTGGGTAGATCATTAATCACTTAATGCTTTTTGTCACAGTGGTGTAAGGCAGGAGGAGAGGAGAGGGGAATTAAAAGTGCGTTCCGAACCTGAAACAAAATCTCTCTCTTCTCTTTGCACCTAGATTTTGGTATCTCTTTTTTATGGGTCCAGGCTACACCTGGGCTGCACAGAGTCCGACCAGCAGGTAAATCCTTGCCTGGTTGATGTGCAGTGGTGAAGCAAAAACCAAGAAGTCTCAACAACTGGAGGCAGAGTGCTATGGAGGGAAGAGCCACAGCCAGTCTCAGCTTTTTCAACAACTTGAGCCTGCAATGCTGAGCTGATGCTAGCCTTTCTCTGAATCTCAGCTCCCTTATCCATAAAACAGGGATGATAATGTCAACTCTGGCTGCCATGAGACTCAAATGACATAAAACATAAGAACATGCTACACACAAAGTGATTTGCAGGAGTGGAGGAGTAAAGAATGAAAATCCACCTACCGGCCAAGAGCCTAACCAAGTATCAAAAAATTCATAGTCAGCTATACTCAACCTATTGATTGTTTCCCCACATTTTAGCCTCCTTGGTACATCCAAGCCTCCTGTCTCTGTCTTTGCACTGCTCTGTCTATGACTCTAATATCCCAGGGATGAGTGTAAATGAGCCTGAGTGTCGAGAGTGGTTCTCAGCCTCTGCCTTACCTTTTACAGCCAGTTCCAAGCCAAGGAAGTTGTGAAGTTCTCTGGAGAGTTCTGGGCACCCACCATTTCATTTGCCCAGAACTTCGACTTCTAGGATGCTGTTCATCAGAAGCTAGATGCTGCTGATAGAAGCATGGGGGCCGTAGACCCAATATCCCAACCCCAGCCGCTGGACAATTAGGAACCAAAGCCACGAATCCCAAGCATTGCCCACCACACCATTTTCAATTGCTATGAGGACTCCTGTGTGACTTTAGGTAAATCACTTCCACCCTCTGGGCTTCAGTTTCCCCAGTGGTAAATAAGGAATAGTTTGGGACCAGCTCAGCCCTTCCATCAGCCTGGGATCAGTGCCTGGCTTTAGGAGGAGTAACCCAGCAGAGAACCAGAGCCAAGCAGGCTTGCTGTGTCATGACAACTGGGGAGTCCGCTGAGCTAGGAGGCAGCCATAGAGAAAAGGATGTGGGTTAAGGAGTAGATTCCAGAGGGACCCACAAGCCCACAATGCCTGCAAGGGCCAAACACCAGGGGCTGCTCAGCAGCACTGGCCATACATCAATGTCTTAAGAGGAGATGAGTCAAAAATAAGTAGGAAATATCCCTTAAATAAATTCCTCACGGACTAGGGTGATGGCTTTACTCAGCTGGGATTGACGTGGGCTGTTTATTTCCAGATCAGTAACAAAGGAAAAGTGAGCCGGATGGGCATGACAATAACTGGATCTCGGGGGGGAGGGGGGGGGCGGGGGGGAGCCGAACTGAAGTGCCTGCCAGCTCTGGGGAAAAAAGCCAATCTGCCCTGAGGACCAGCAGGGGCGTTTTGTTTCTGTTCTACCTGCCATACAAGTTATCCAAGGTAAAAGCTGGGAAGGGCTTTAGGAAGAACTGTAGAGTATTAGTTGTTTTCAAAGAATTGGCGAAACAAACAAACAAAAAAGGTATCATAGTTTCTTCCCATTGTTACGATGACAGGAGCTGGAGAGGAAGTGGTGGTACCTGCAGTGCTCAGTCTTAGGGAAGGCATTAGGCTTAGGGAAGGCCTTAGGATCACGTGCTGGGATGGGAGTGGGCAATTAAAGAACTTACTGATGGGTGGGCCCAGCCCTAGGCCTATTACATCGCACTCTGGGAGTGGCGCTGGGGCTTCCTTTCAGGTTTTTTGTTTGTTTATCCTGTTTCTGTTGGGTTGGTTGGGTTTTGGCTTGGGTTTTTCATTTGTTTTTTGTTGTTTTTTTTTTGCTGTTGTTCTTATTTTTAGCTTCCCTGAGGATTCTAAGATGCTGCGAGGTTGAGAACCACTATCAGAATGTCTTATCCAGAGCTAGAGGCTTGGGTGCAGCATGTTCTATAGGAATCTGAGTCCAGACACTGGGGAAAGGGGGGTTGGGAGAAGAGAGCAGTGGAGGAAGCGGGGGGTGGGGGGGTGGGGGTGGGGGGGGGTGGGGGGGTGTTGGGAAGAAAGAAATAGTTAGAATCTGAAAGGCCTGCCAACATTCATCATTCAGTTTGACCCGAGGAAATGTTAAATTAATGTGTTGTGTCTTGTGCTAAGCAAAGCAAGTCAGCTACCTAGGAGACAGACACTCTGCTTGGAACTTTGACAAATGAGACATTATGCAATCGTGACGTCATATCAACCCCATGAGGCAGGTATCTGCGCCTCATTTTCCTTATGAAACGGAAGCGGTTCGGAGAGGGGACATAGTTTGGCTACTTGCTGGCTGAGCTGGGATTCCAGAGCAGGTCTCCTGACTGCACAACCAGTTCTCTTCCCTCTATGCCAGACAAAAGAGCACTGCCCAGGAAGTCCCGTCTGGATTTTCTTGCACGGTTGGCACCGACCCTGCAATGGACACTTTTATGAATATTAACAAACATGAGACAGATTGATAAGTGGGTAAAAACAGGATAGCAGAGACTTCCATGAAGATCTGAGCACCTAAGGGAGATAAAATAGTCAGATCTCCAGACCCAAAGATCCCCCTGTCCCTTGGCAGGAGGCTGGCTGCATCCACTTATTTCTTACACAAGCCTCTGGAGCACAAAAGCTGGAACCATCGGAGGAGGTGTGCGCAGGGCAGGCAGATCCCCTCGCTGGTGAGAACTTCAACTTCCTGGAAAAGGAACTGAGAAGACACAGCACTCGAAGGTCCTAGAGAAGTAGCTTACATTGGAGTAGTTTTAGGCATGAACAGCAGGTGAACAGGTGGCCACACCTCCTGCCGGGCTGTGCTGGGAGCGTCCACTCGCTGCGGGGCAGGCTCCCTCCACGCTCTGGCGTCATCACAGCCAGACTCCGCCCTGCGGGGGCTCACTCCGGGCTGTCTCAGGCACAGAGCTTCCTGGGCTGCTGCCCTGCTTTCTGGTTTTTACCTTTTTTTCCCGCATGGGCAGGCACGGGGAATCAAACCCGGGTCTCCAGAACGGCAGACGAGAACTCTGCCTGCTGAGCCACCGTGGCCGGCCCATTTACTTGATTTTTTTATCACGAAATTTTCCAAGAAGGCTGAGGACTATTGAGAGTAATATAACAAACAGCCATGTACCCACCACGAGCGCTTTGTCAAATTTTAACATTCTTTTCCAGATTTGCTTCAGATAAATACATTTTTCTCAGAAATAAAACATAACAGACACCATTGAAACCTGATTTTGTTTCCCTTCCCCTATCCCCAGGGGCAATCACTTTCTGAAACGTATTTATTATATCCCATGCGTGACTTTTTACTTTTACCACATATGTGGATATCCATAAATAATTGTATTTCTGCATAGTTTTGAATTAATTTTAATAGAAGCATATTGTAAACTTCATATAAATGGAATCAACCTACTGTTTGCTTTGGTTTCTGCTCGGCACTCTGGACTTAAGATTCATCCATGTTAACGCTCATTCGTTTATTTCAATACTGTATAGTGCCCCATTACATGAAAATACTGCAATGTACAGGTCCGTTCTCCTTTTGATGGACAGGTAGGCTGTTTCCAACTCTTACTATTTAAAACGCTATGGTAAACATTCAGGCACCTCAGAGCCAAACTGCTGGGTTGTAGGGAATTTATGTCCTCAGACTTATGCCCCATTCTCTTTTCAGCGTCTTTGCTTTCACAGGTATGTCCCTAGATAGAGGCACCCCTATAAGCTAACATACCATCAGAAAATGCCACCCCTTGGAACAGACACTCAGAGGCATGAGGCACTCTACATACGTGCGCCCTCTACATACGTGCGCCCATTCTGACCGAGGCTTCTGTCAGCTCAGAGGTGCTTCCTGGGCCATGGTGGGCTCAGCACTGCCTGGAGACCCGAGGCTTCCTCCCCAGGCCCCAGACCCAAGGGTCTGAAGTTCTCACCTCAGACTGTCCTCTCTGACCGAGTTTCCTTCAGAGCCTTCTGACTGCCTCCTGTGACCACAGTCCTTGCTTTCTAGGTAGATTCCTGAACATTTACCTTGTTTCCCAGACAACCTGACGGGAAGAAGCATTCTGGTTGGTGAGCATGAAAGATCAGATAAAAGAAAAGTCTCCTTTCCCAGGGGAAATCAGTATTTTAGAAACTGGTTTGCTATATGTCTTTGAAGGAGCTTGTCACTATGCGTCAGGGCTTCTGGCCCCAGGTATCCTCAGAGGAGCTGAGAAAATCAAACTGTTATACTTAGAGCTAAGCCTGGGGTGACCTCGCCAACCAGGTATGGGGGTCTGACATAGAACAGCTAGCTGCTCTATCTTTATTTTTTTCTTTATCATATTTAACTTCATTTTCCTCTATCAAAGTTATATTTAATCTTTGTAGAAAGTTTTAAAATATTAGAAAAATATTTTAAAGTCATGTTAATCACCAAAATATCACTCCTCAGAGACATTCCCTATTGTGCTGGTTTGAAAGGAAGTATGCCCCCTAAGAAAAGCCATGTTTTAATATAAATCTCATTTCTTAAAGGTAGAATAATCTCTATTCAATACTGTATGTTTGAAACTGTAATGAGATCATCTCCCCGGTTGATGTGATTTAGTTAAGAATGGTTGTTAAACTGGATTAGGGGATGACATGTCTCCACCCATTTGAGTGGGTCTTGATTAGTTTCTGAAGTCCTATAACAGAGGAAACATTTTGGAGAATGAGAGATTCAGAGAGAGCAGAGAATGCTGCAGCACCACAAAGCAGAGAGTCCACCAGCCAGCGACCCTTGGAGATGAAGAAGGAAAACGCCTCCCGGGGAGCTTCATGAAACAGGAAGCCAGGAGACAAAGCTAGCAGATGACACCGTATTCGCCATGTGCCCTTCCAGCTGAGAGAGAAGCCCTGACTGTGTTCGCCATGTGCCATCTCACTTGAGAGAGAGACCCTGAACTTCATCGGCCTTCTTGAACCAAGGTATCTTTCCCTGGATGCCTTTGATTGGACATTTCTATAGACTTGTTTTAATTGGGACATTTTCTCGGCCTTAGAACTGTAAACTTGCAACTTATTAAATTCCCCTTGTTAAAAGCCATTCCATTTTTTGGTATATTGCATTCCAGCAGCTAGCAAACTAAAACACCTATTAACATTTTAACCCATTTCCCTCTAGTCTTTTTTCTTAGCATTTTCCCTTTACAATGCTCTCTCTTGTATACTGATTTTTTTTACCTGATATGTATGTTTTTCCATATTATTAAAAACTCTCTATAAACATAATTTTAATAACTTCAGATTTTTCTTTTATTTTGTTTTCTATCATCTACTTAATTGTCTCTTAATATTGGACCTTCAGTTTATTCTTAATTTTTACTTTTACAGTTAACACTGCAGTGGGCATTTTTGAATGTAAACTTATTGATCTTTCAGATTCCTAATAAAGAAACCTGTAAGTGTATATCACAGGAAGTCAAAGGGCATTTTTAAGGCTTTTGATGAATACTGCTAACTGGTGCTGTAGACAGGTGGCCTTGTCACAAGCCCATCAGTAGTACACAGAGAGTACCTAGCAGGTCTGTCTCCACCTAGCTTGCCAGTCATGTATCTCTTTCTGCTGAGACTTGGAGGAAGACAAGGAATCTTTAAATGCTAGCATGCCCGGTCACAGACTGCCAAGTCTGGTGCAGAAGAATGTTTGGCATCCTCCACGCTGTGTGTGTCAAGCCACTTCCTTCCATGGGAACTAACAAGGCAGCAAAATAGATGATTCATACTATGGGGAAAGCAGTCTCTAAAACCAGGTGTCTTACAGTTAAAACAGTTGAAATAGGCCACTGGGACGGTAGATGATGTACTATTTAAATTTCTTTAGATCAAAGTCCTAAAAAGTACACTGGCTAAGTTAAGAAAAAAAAAAGAGGAAGGATACCGGGGTCAAAAGGCTGTGTCTACTATTGGGCAGGTCGTACTCTATATAACACAGGTACTAAGGGAATCATTCATGCTGTCATCTGTGTGAATGACAGCTCCTAGAGTTGTGCAGTGCACTGTCTGCACAACTGTATGTGGCAGCCCTGCCAGAGTATCTCATAGAACAGTGGTTCTCAAACAGTGCTGATGGACAACCATTATTATTATTATTACCAAAATCCATTGTTGATAAATATTTTGGTAAATTAAATAAATAAGAATTACTAGAAAAATGAAATGCCACTTGCCTCAGCAACATCAATTATTTAAAGGTTATTAAACTTTTACTTAAGCTTCTGAACTTAACTCATTATAGACTAGCAACATATGGTTTGGGAAACAGCACTGATCCACAGATCACATTTTGAAAAGCACTCTCATATATTATACAAACTGTAAGAAAGTCAGGAATGGAAATAGATGTCCAGAACAACTAGAAGTAGGGAGTCAAATGCAGCTGGACTCTCTCTCCCTCTCTTCTATCTTTTTCTCTCTGCCTGTTGGTACCCTGAAATCTCACTGCCTTCCCCAAATGGTAGAAAACATAGCAATCAACAGCTTTTTTAATATCTTTTTTGTATCTTTTTTTGTATCTTATAGCCTCAGCTATTAGAAAAAGAATTATTGGTCCCAAATCCAAAAATTCCAGAGAAGGGACTTAGTGGCCCAGTCCAAGTCTGGTGCTCACTCCTATGGCCAGGAAGTGGGTCACTTGTGATCAAAGAGCAGCACAGACAAGAACTTAGCACCAACTTTGGGGCCACATGAAAGGGGTTGGGAAGGTTTTCCAAAGAGGGGTATGGTGTTACCAGAAATAAGCAGGTATGCCAGACAAAGAAAACAGTAGGTTTCCACTTATTAGGTCTTATATTTCCCTATATCTATGTCCCATCAAATAACTTATTCTGAAATGTGTTCCTCCAAAAAGGTTTGTAGTCAAGTAAATGTGGAAAAAAACTATAGATGTTACTCCCCTCACAGCGATTCACAAGGCATATTAGCATATCAAAGGCTCTAAGAAGTCCTATAAAAAAGAAATCTGTTTTAACTATGCTTAATCCAGTGCTACCCAAGCTCATTTGATCACCAAAACCTTTTTCAATGTAACACCTCATAACACTCCAGGGAATGAGTTGTCCAAGAACACAGCTTGGGGAGAGCCATTCTAGGTGACAGATGTTTCCAGAAAGACATGAGTCAAATTCTTAAAAAGAAAACTTTTTTTTTAAATAAGCCAGCTGGGTATTTAGAGAAATTCTCCAGTAAATTATTTTGTAAAGGATCATTTTATAATATAATCTAAATACCACCAAAGCTCTTACTTTCTAGGCTCAAAGCTTTGTATGTTACACAATCATTTTAACATAGGGTACGTCTGTGCAGCCCAGACCTTCTCTGTCTGGAATATTCTTTTCCCAGGGCACTCTCACAGGTTGTTCAGAGACCTTTTGGGGATATCTGATACTCTGCCCCTTCAGGGTAAGGTGTATCTTTATGTCATTAGGTGGTTGGCCATTGCGGTTGGCAAAACCAAGGTAATTGCATGGGACATGCAGCTACCCCATGTGCTCACATAATAAAAGGCCCCACTGCGGTGAGCAATGCACTTGAGAACAAAGTTAACAGCATCTGGGAAGCTTGGAAGCTAGGCTGACATTAATAAAGGTAATGGAGCTCTTCTCCCTAATGAGAAATCAGAATCTTATCCCAGATCAGCCAGATGGATTAAAGGTACAGCTAAAGGACACAGAGTAAATAGTTTGGGCAATCAAATTTAGAAACAGAGGACCTAATATAGGTTGGCTACCCAGTCTGGAAACATAGATAAATATGTTAAAAAAAAAAAAAAAAAGGGTTTGTTGATATGACATTATGATGCATGATAAAATCATGCCTGTTTCCAGACTTGGTGGCCACTCTGTAGCAAAGGCTATTATTTGTTTTGAACCAACACTAAATGTCTGGAAGCACTGTTCTAAATGCTTTACCTGGTTTATCTCATCTAATTCACACAACCCTATGAGGTATTCCCATGATAATAGATGATCTGTCATTATTTCCATGATAATAGATAAGGAAACTAAGGCACAAAGGGACTCAGTGTCTAACCCAAGGATACACAGTTGTTGAGTGGTGGAGCTCAGCTTTGAATGCAGGCAGCCTCACTCTAGAGCCCACGCTTTTACCTGCCACACTGCAGCTGCCACCCCAGGAGTGGGAAAAGTCCCCTATGCTTTTGCAAAAAGCAAGGATTCAGGATTCTCTGTCTTGCCATTTTTTACCCCAGTGGCATAGGTGTCATCATTGTAACTAACATTTGTGCTGTTTGGTCCTCATCAGAGCCCATTAAGGCAAACAAGGCAGGAATTATAGTTCCTTCCCTTTAACAGAATCCCTAGCTACCAAGTGGCATAACCATGTCTTCTGACTTCAAGAGTCCTCATGGTTTTAACTCATATCTGTTTCGGGTTCTATGGTAGCCAACATCCAAGATGACCCCCACTGAGCTCTTCCGGTTGTGTTATCTCCTCCCACACTGAAGAGGACTCACTTATGATAACACTAGGATATTGGGAAACAACAGTGTCTGGCTTCTGATCTAGGTCATCAAAGACATTGCAGCTTCTGTCTTGATGTCTCCTGGGCTACTGACTCAGGGGAAAGCCAGCTGCTCTGTTGTGAGGACACACGAGAAGCCCCATGGAGAAGCCCACCTGGGGAGGAACTAAAGCCTCCTTCCAATAGCCAGCACCAACCTGCCAGCCATGTGAAAGAGCCACCTTGAGAGCAGATCCTTTCAAGGATGTTAGCCTAACTAACATCGTGATTGCATTGTCATGCAAGACACCACACCAGATCCACCTAGCTAATTTGCTCCCACGTTCCTCAAATGATAAATTTTATTGTTGTTTTAAGCTGCTAAGTTTGGGGAAGATTTGTTATGCAGCTATCTGTAACTAATACAGGTTCCGACTCCAAAGTTCTGATGCTGATGAAGGTCACTGACTGCCTATGATCTTGAACAAGCACTCCCTGGGCCTCAGTTTCTTTCTCTGCCAAATAATATATGCCAATTTCTGAGTCATTGTTAAGTTAACTAATTAACTATGACAATTGGCTTCAGGAACTGATTTGTGTAAAGCTGAACTCCTGAGAAAAATAAGCCAGCCCCTGGCAAATCTGTACCATGTGCCTAAAAACATTTAAGGAACATGTCATTTTTGTATCCAATCTATCGACTCATAAGGCTCTCATTTAGGAGCCTGGTAAAAGACCCACAAATGGCCACTGGGCATCTTTTATGTTCCCTTCTGTATGCTGAGACACCTCAAAAGAAGGTAGGCCTTTGTGCACACTGTTTGGTTTGTCAGAATCGCCCTCCCTTACCCCACCTACAATAAACCAATCTGATCCAAGGCTCATCTCAAAGGCCTCTGAAACCTCCCCCAGGCAACTTCATTAGACATTGTTCAGGTCCCCTTAATACTCCTATACCCTAAAATGCCTTCTCCCCAGTCACTAACAGTCCAAACCTCCATCTGGGTTGGTTGGCTGTGTCTTCTCCACTTAGCAGCCCTCTCCCACAACCTCTCTGGTTTCAACATTCTGATGACACTTTGTTGAGAGCTTAGTGGAGACACTTACCATGGGAAATCACAAGCTTCAGGAGGGCAGGACCCTATCACAAGTTTCCTGTCCCTCCGTACCTGGTACAGTGTCGTGGCTTAATAGGAGAACCTATTATGGTCTGGGGAGTGGAACGGGTGCTGTTAGAAGGAGGTCAGCAGCGGGGGGACAGTGGAAATGGGGAAGATCCAGGAGGTCTCCCACCCCAAAGCCTAGGGAGGCTCCTGACAGAGGAGCAGAGGTTGTGGAGAATGGTGGGGAGGGAAGTGCCCTTCCAGAACTGTCTACAGCATCTGAGGTCCCCAGGACCACCTCCACCCACCCCATCTTTCTCTACCCCTGCTCCCAGGACTGAATGCCCCACCCTGGATAATTAAAAACCCTACCCTTTAGGTTCAGTTTCCCAAAATTATCCCTTGACCACATGTTAAAGACTTTGGTACAGGCCCTGACCCCAAAGGGAGAAGGGCAGTCAGCTCCCTCTCCACACAAATGTTCAAACTTAATTGCCACTGATCGAAAGGGCAATGTCTTGGATTTCAGGTAGTTTCCTTAAAATAATTGCAAAAAAATGTCTTTGGCACGTTAGTTCTGTGCCGATTCTAAGAGAATTTGGGCAAACCTCTTCTCCCATTCTTGCTGGTTTTTCTGTCTGAAAAATAAAGGATATGTGACATGATGGTCATTAAGAATGCTGACACTGAGTTTCTAAGTCAATTCCCCTTCTCTGTGCCTCAATTTCTTCATCTATAAAATGTAAATAATAATCTCTATTGATTGCAGAGGGCTGTTTAAAATCAAATGAGATCATGGATTAAAAAAACATTTTATAAGCTATAAATAACTATAAAATATCAATTATGATTTGTGAAACTTACACTAATGTTTTAAGAGTCTTTTCTAAACATTCCTGGGTGATTTAAATAGATTTTTAGCATATAGTAGTCATTGCGGTGAATGTAAGTTTGGGAGAAGAGCAGAAGCACAATAAAAGGCAGGTTCTCTGCAGTAGGGACTCTTCGCCTGGTTGGGCAAATCCAGAAATCAGACAACACCTACTAGTGAGCTATGGACAGACACTGCAGGCCAGGCCAGTATCAACAGTTTCCATGATTGCTTTTTTATTCCCCAAAATCCACATGAAGGATTTACATGCAGGCATGCCTGCTTGTTTTAAGGCTTACCTGTCCTGAATGTGCAGTCAGCCTTTTACAGAGGTGCTGAAGAGAATTTAGGGAGCTCACGCATGCTCACCTTTCCCAGTAGAGCATAACTAGGCCACTATAGAAATTTCAAAGCCTCTTCTTTCCATCTCTATTATCATTATTACTACTCAACTCTTTCAAGACCAGGTCAGGACTCAGAAGTGAGCCAGAGCTCTCTTTGATCTTCAACATCATGGCCACACTTGGCTCAGTGCCCTTCATCCCCAGGCCTTTAAGCACAATAAACGTCTAATTAGGACATCTTTTTAGTGTCCTTAAGAATCGGTAAACCCAGAGTGATTGAAGCCAGGATCAGGCGTGGATAGCCTAAGTAACTCCACAGCTTTTACCTGAAAATGATTGCTGACCACTGCTCCAAGATGCCAGCCAAAGAATGACACATGCCTTAATTCTTGGTGGATAAGCAGACATGGGAACAGACCATTGAGCAGAGAACCTCTTACATAGGATATTGGAAGCACAGTTTTTTGTTTCAGTCATTCTGTTTGATGTTTAGAATAAAAGGTTGGTTCCAACACAGCTCACTTTTTCATCAACATCTGGTTACTTGATCTGTACACACGGACAGATGCGGATGGCCAGATGGCCTGTCCGCAGGTGACTGGTCTGTCCCTGCAGGTAGAAGATCCCGCGTAAGAAAGAATAACACACTTCTCCCCACCACCTGAAATGCAAGTTAGCCCTGGCCCCCAGCCCGTTTGCATGCATGTATTAAAGCAAAGATCATTGGTGCTTTTGTGAAAGTACTAAATATCATTAACAATAGCATATCGTGACTATGATTATTGTAAAATCCTTGATATCTATAAATTAATTTACAGGTCAAAAAATCACTTTGTCATGATTTATTTTCTGCTAGTGCAGTCATACCAACTACTAAATTATTGAAATACTTCCATATCTGTTGGTAAATCCAAGAAGTATTCCTTCTTGTGTCCCTGGCCTCCTTCTCCCGGAGCCCACACACAGACTTATACAAGATCCAGAAATCTAAAAGTTAACACCTGACTAAGCAGGGGTCTCAGGACTAGGCTAAGTCAGTACTACAGCCAGGGTCCTTCTGACTAGTGGGTATCCATGCCCCTCTGATGGCTAAATATTTAAAATATCTCCCCTGCCTCTCTCCCCTGCTTTGAGATGTTTAGAGTGGGGCAGCCTGCAGCAGTCCTGCACTCTGCTCCCCGCACTTCTGCTCGGTGACAGCCTCAGTGTGGGAACACAAGTCAGGTGGCTCCAGAATGCCACGAGGCAAACGCTGAGTGCCTGCCCAGGCCCTTCTTTAACTCTTAGGGAGGAGTGGGAAATGTCCTTGGTGACTAGCACTTAAACGTAGCTTTCTCCTCCTCGGCCGCACACAAAGCTCCAGCTTGGGCGTCTGTTAAAAGCCAGGAATAATAACACATAACAGCCGCATGGGCAAGTCCCTAACCTGCCGTATGCATCACTTTCTCTCCATTCAATCCAATGGAGGGAGATAATGACCTATTTTAGGCTTAATTAACATCTGGGCCCTGCTGCTGGGAGATTCCCAAACCCACGTCTCCCTGTAATTGCAAACCTTTATTTATTCGGGCACTTTGATGACAGCCACATAATGGGAGCTGTTGCCTACCCCACCCCCTCTCATCCTTCCCCAGTACTCTGTCCTGTCCACCCATTTGTCCTCAAGCATGCCTTCCCCATAGTTCCTTCTGTCCTGTGCTCTTTCTCCTAAGGTTATAGAGCAGAGGACTGGGCATCAGGAGGCACGGACTCCAATCCCAGCTTTGCCCATTACTTCCCCTACCACCATGAGATCACTGTACTTACAGTGTCCAGCACTTTAGCTTGCAGCTAAATGGTACAGTATTTAGCATTTAGGCAGAGCAGATGCCAATACCTGCTCATTGTCTTACTTTTCTAAACCGATTCCACTCTCTAAGCCCCAGTCCTCTCATCTGAAAATTGGGTTCTTAATGCTGCTCTGCCTGCCTCACTGGGTAGTTGTGAGCATCAGGAGACAAAGCAGCTGAAGGAGACAGGTTGGAGGGTCACAGACATGGCCTTCCTGGCTGACAGTCCCCTGGTAAGGACACCCCAGCCCAGGGTCAGGCAGGTCCAAAGCCTGAGGACATCCTCAGATGCTCCGGGGGAAGCAGGAATCCCAAGGAGCAAGTAGAGAAGGATACTGCAGGATCAGCCACAGTGCAGCCAGACTCTGTCTCAGGGATGCTCCCCAGCCCTGCTAGGACCCAACCCAAGCCTGACCTTCAGGTTTCTCCAGTGGCACAGCAATGGAAATTCCTCGTATTTGTACCATCTTTTTCCATTAAAAGTGGCATATCCGTGATTTCATTGTATAATGATATAAGGTAACACAATTATCCCTATTGAAAAATAAGGGCACCGGACTTCAGAGAATTCTATCACTTGGTCCACTGTGGGATATTGAGAGCCTATAGAATGGGGATGCAAGCCGCTGAGTCTGAGCCCTGTGCTTCTCCCATACATGGTGGTAAGTCTCTAGAAGAGCTCTTACTTGCTCCCTGTTTCCTTTTCTCTTTCCTTCCTTCCTTCCTTCTTTTTTCTCTTGATAATGACACAATTTATTTCAACTATGTACAGATTTATCTCTAAACTTATAAAAGGATAATAATTATAATAAAGTAATGCCACATTCCATCAACATCAAAACCAATAGATTTCCCAGATAAGCCGCCCTTTGGACCAAGTGTAAACTGATTTTTTTCACAAACTCATGGTTTATTTCCCCATGATCCCATCAAAGTCTTAACTCATATAAACCTGGACTGGTGGCCCTAAAATGAAGAGAGGACAAAGTGGATATCTTTCTTATTTGGGCCAGTTAAGGCTGTAGCTTTCAAAATTTGAATCTCTCATGTATGAGCAAACTTGGAATGAACTGAGCACGTCACTTCCACTATGCTATAGAGATGTATAACTCTTCCCCAAGCCCATTTCCCTTCCTTCTGGCCATGCAGCACAACTATATTATTTCCCACCTTCTTTTGTAGTTACATGTAGCCATGAACTGAGCTCTGGCCACTGGAATGCGGGAGGAAATTGTGTATCTTTCTAAGGCTGGGCCATAAAAACCTCCCAAATGCTCATACACACTTTCTCTGTCCACTGGCCAGATGCAAATGATCCAGAAAGAATTCTGAGAGCCTAGGCAAGGGGTTAGGAAATTTTTTCTTTAAGGAGCCTGACAGTAAATATTTTAAGCTTGTATGCCATACGGACAACTGCTCAATTCTGCCATTACAGCATGGAAGCTGCCATGGACAACATGTAAGTGAATATATGTGATTGCATTCCATGAAAACTTCCCCAGACAAAACAGGTGAGAAGCCCAGTTTGGCCCACAACCTCACCTCAGTTGGTGGTAGAGTCACAGTGGAGAAGGAGGCTGGGTTCTGGAAGGCAACCAAGAGTATTTGTATTGAACACTGCATAAGCAAGAAATAGAGTTTCATTATGTTAAGCCAGTAAGCACTCTTTACCCTCATTAGTTATGCCTACCATATGGTATTGCTTCTGATTGCTGAATTCACGGATGAGGAATTGGACCAAAGAGGAAGGAAACTTGAATAGTCTTCTGAAACGAACTTTGGAAGTACATATTTGAGAGAGGATACAGGTAGGAGATCTTCAAAACCACACTCCACCAAAAAGGCTCTAAAGGACTGTGCTCTCTCTAGAACCTAAGTCAGACAAAAGTTTATGATTCTAGTTGGACTCTTTGAAAGAGTTCCACTTCGATGATTGAAGAGAATGAGCATCTATGCTCACCTGTCTAAGCCCACCTCTCCCTCCCATGCTGTTGGCTGTCACTCCTTGTTCTCCCTCAATGCTTTACATATAAACTGGATATACCTCTTCTTATACTGGATTGGTGTTGAACATTTTGGCCTTTTCCTCTGGACTGTGATCCCCGTGAGAGTAAGAAGTGCTTTGTGTTTATCTCTGTCTTCTCCCTACCCCACCACCAACTAGCATGTTTGGCACATAGCAGATCTACCATTGGTCTTTGCTCTAAGGAGGAGGAAGGAATGAACAAATGGAGACAGGCACAGGCTAGGGTCAAAATTGCTTAGGTAATAAGAGGACAACTGTATCATTTATCATCCAAACTATGATACTTCTGAGAGTGAAAGGCAGCTCAGCTACAGTTCTGTGGGGACATTAAGCAAAAACCGGACTATCCAAAGCAAACCGTGATCTGCAGTCATCCTAAGAGTAGACAGGTGCATTTGGACTGTGGTCACTGGCAATATAAACATTCCCAAAAGAAAGTGGTGCTTTTATTTGTGGTCCAAGGACCTTTTAAGATTAAAAACAAAGAAGTATACTCAGAACTGAATGGAAAGGAAAGGGTGAAGTGATTCAAACTTTTTCTTGGCAGAAATCTGGGAGGATTAGCATAGCTCTCTCATTGCACTGAGTTTGTACTGATCATTTCATGCTAATGCCAACCACAACAACTTGGGTTTGCAATACAGCTCATATTCAGCCTTGAGCATGGTCCCAGGCATACCCAGCAGAACACACACCCCAATGTACTGTCAGGACAAGAGGATCCTAAATGTTCCAGGGTGCACTTTACCTACATATAATGCCTCCAAGAACAACCTCAGAACCTTCACACTTCTAGAAAACAATCAGTCTAAAGAACTATTTGGAGGGGATCTGTGTCCATTTCAGGTACATCTATTTCAGAAGTAAGTGAAGTCAAGATTGCAAATATTTGTGGAAAGTTTGGGGTCACTGTGTGTGTGCACATGCGTATGAGCATAGAAAGGGGGACATTGATCACACTAGTAATAACCAATCTGGGTTGATAATCAAATGCTGACAAAATGAATCCCATTACATGGAACAAATGAAAAGTCAGCCAGAGAGCACAGAGCAGGCTCCAAGCCCTCCTGCTGCAGCTGATGAAAGAGATTGGGCTGGAGAAAGAGAAGCTATGTCGCACGTGTGGGTATCTAGAGCTTCAGATGGAAAATTAACCCATAATCTTTCCACATAAAATGTGACATTTAAGTGCCCACCTATAGTGTCATATTCTTAATAGATTACTTCCTCATTTTTCCTTGTTTTCCCTCTATGGGCCCTGGAATATGTTTCATGGAAAATGTGCCCGCCCATGAATGCATTTGCTCTGGGGGCGTGGGGGTGAGGGACTCTACTGAGGCTGACTTGTCTGGACTGTGTTATTTTAATATGAATATTCCGCCAGCAACCACCCCTCTCCTGTGTTGTACTTTACAAAGCGTTTAGCCAATATTTAGATTTGGGGGCTCAAAACCCCTAGGAGATAGTCCAGTTAAGTATTACAAACCCCATTTCACAGAAAGAACTAATCCTAAAAGGAAATTTACCTAAGGTCAAAGAGCTAATATGTGGAAAAACCAGGGTCAGTACTAGTTCTCCAGGGTTAGTTCTCTTTCAGCTACACCTTATAGCCTCACCTTCACGAAAACTGTCCCCCTCTGTACCCCAGTCCCCCCAATCCCACATTTGTTAGTTAATGACTAGACATTTGCTAGGAGCTGGTTATGAGTGGAGTGACAGAAATAATAGCATAATACTGAAACCTGTTTAGACCCCATCAGTGTGAACATCTCCAAAAGGACCTGACCAGCCAAGGACTCTGTAAGTTTTTTCATTTCCAGCAGCTGGGGTAGATATCAGAGGGGTCATACATATGTCTCATTCAGTGCATCTACATATCTCATTTGGACAAGCAAGGTGGTTTGGTCCAGGCACAAACAGTAGCTCCTAATCACATGTTATTTGAAAGAGATGAGCTGCTCTGCTGGGAATCAGGTGACAAGCACACATGAACTGATTTTCCTCGAGAATCAGGGGCCACTGCAGGCAAGTTGGCATGCATATACTAAGAGAGGTTTATCTGCAGGGGAAGCCTTGGAGGAGGGTGGGCAGCAGCTGTGGATAAGGAACTGATGTTGGTTTTGTAGATCTGTAGATGGTGCCTTGGAATCATTTGCAAGCCGTGAACTGGAACACAGAACTGAGAGTGTGCTGATGCGGGACCCAGTGGCTCTTCCCTCCTCAAACTCATGTGACTTTGGAAACATCACTTTCTCTTTCTCTGTGAAGGAGTTTAGCTGCAAGAATGGAACCTTTAGGAATGTGGCTCATGGCAGTAAGAGAACACCTGTAATAAAATCTTTCTTCCTGTCTATTCTAGCCACTTCTCATCACAGTGCCTGAGATACCCTCTGTATTTGGCCTTTTATATGTCAAAGGCTTTTGTTTTCAAGAGTCCACTGTTAGATTGTGCAACAGGACTGAATGTAAAAACTCAGAAATGGACAGCACAATGTCTAACTATAATACAATTACGTTAAAACACTGAATGAAACTGAATGTGAGAATGATAGAGGGAGGAGGGCTGGGGGCACAAATGACATCAGAAAGAAAGAAAGACGATAAAGACTGAGATGGTATAATCTAGGAATGCCTAGAGTGTATAATGATAGTGACTAAATGTACAAATTTAAAAAATGTTTTTGTATGAGGAAGAACAAAGGAATGTCATTACTGCAGGGTGCTGAAAATAGATGGTAATTAATATTTTAAAATTTCAACTTATGTGTGAGACTAAAGCAAAAAATGTTTATTCAGTACAAAATTTATATTTTGACTAATGCATTTCCTAATATAACTTATGTAGACAGCTTAATTGAACACCGTAAGTACATGGAACCTAAAGCAGGACATGAGATTTTGTTGGTTCGTCCAGAGTGATGCCCCGATAAATCCCAGAGTGATTTGAACAGTGAATAAAAAAGTATTTGCAAAGTCCCCTTTGGGGAATGGTGAGAAAGGGGGAAAATTCAACTTCCCCAAGTTGAATTCTTGATATTCTCACAAGCAGTGTGGACAACCAAAGCTATAGGCTGAGCCCCCAGTCTTGGGGTTTGTTCATTTGAAACTTAACCCCACAAAGGATAGGTCAAGCCTACTTAAAATTAGGCCTAAGAGTCACCCCCAAGAGAACCTCTTTTGTTGCTCAGATGTGGCCTCTCTTTCCAGCCAACACAACAAGCAAACTCACCACCCTCCCCCTGTTTACGTGGGACATGACTCCCAGGGGTGTGGACCTTCCTGGCAACATGGGACAGAAATACTGGTATGAGCTGAGACTCAGCATCAAGGGATTGAGAAAACCGTCTCAACCAAAAGGGGGAAGAGTAAAATGAGACAAAATAAGTGTCAATGGCTGAGAGATCCCAAACAGAGTCAAGAGGTTATCCTGGAGGTTATTCTTATGCATTAAGTAGATATCACCTTGTTATTCAAGATGTAATGGAAAGGCTGGAGGGAATTGCCTGAAAATGTGGAGCTGTGTTCCAGTAGCCACGTTTCTTGAAGATGATTGTATAATGATATAGCTTTCACAATGTGACTGTGTGATTGTGAAAACCTTGTGTCTGATGCTCTTTTTATCTACCTTGTCAACAGATGAGTATAACATGTAGAATAAAAATAAATAATAGGGGGAACAAATGTTAAAATAAATTTAGTTTGAAATGCTAGTGATCAATGAAAGGAAGGGGTAAGGGGTATGGTATGTATAAATTTTTTTTCTGTTTTCGTTTTATTTCTTTTTCTGAATAGTTGCAAATGTTTCAAGAAATGATCATGATGATGAATATGAAAAAAAAAAAAAAAAAAAGAGTCCACTGTTAAAATCCCAATTCTCCCAAAAGATCATTTAGGTAACAGCTTGGGGTATTCACCACTCCTCACCATAGTTTGAGGAGTCAAACATGGGGAGTTTATCTGTTGTGAGTAAGGAGTGAGCTTCACACACACGCAAATGGCCCATCTCACCTGGGAAGTGGGGCTTCCTGCACTATTGAGTTTTGAAAGAGGGCAGTATGGTATCTTGGAAAGAGATTGGAGGAATGCAGAAATCTGGGTTTCTGGCTGTGCTCTAAGCTTGCTGTGAGACCTAGACAAGTCCTTTCCCTTCTATGAGCCTCAGTTTCCCCATCGGTAAAATGAAGGGATTAGATTGGAGTTCTGAAGTTCTATCTGACTTTCAGAGCTATATAAAGTAGAAGATTCCGGAGTGACCAATAATATCTTTTGCCATTATTGGTCAATTCTAGTGCAGAGGGGAACTGGCAGCTGAGAACAAGCCATCCTAGGGGAGGGGTCTGGTATGGCTACAGGTCTTGGAACAGGGCTGAGTCTGCTACAAAGGGAGGGTGGGAAGCCTGGCCCAGATTATCAACTCTCTCTTAATCCTAGACTTATCTCAGGTGGGTCCTAACTTGCTGAGTGATCTTGAGCAAGTCATTTTAGCACTCTGGCCCAACCTGGCCTTTTGTTCCAGTGACAGTCCCCATTTCAGGACTAATCATAGTCTCCAAGTTTTGGGGCTGGTGAAAGGGATACTAACAGGTGACTCCTGCTGTGGTTTGACCAAGGGAACATCACCTACACACCAGGGCCTGGTGGGAGTCCAGGCCACACAAGTCTTAAAGCTGAACTCTGTCCCCAGTGCCCTAAACTGTTTCTGGCCCAGAGCCAGAAGTTTCTTCTATTCTGTCCCACCAGGATTGGAAGAAGGCAGAACGGCACGTGAGCTTAGACTTTGCCCCTTCTTCAGAGCATTAGTGTTGATATAATCCAACCCACTCAATGTACACATAAGGATCCTGACACCAGAGAGAGAAGTGACCTGACCAGGTGATGCTGAGTCCAAGTCAATTCATGAACTGGACCCAAGTCTCGCTTCCCAGGCTTTTTGCCACACCACATCATTTACCTCAAATTAAAGGGATTTGGACAATGAATTTGGGGCTAGGATGAGCAAGGATGGGATTCCAATTCTATGCAGAGCCCCTTCTAAATAAACCAGAACCACCCTCCCTAGAAGGTCAGGGAAATTCCAAGGAAAATCTGTGGAACTAAATCTGCCTCATGTAGAATTGAGGAGTCAATTGAATCCCAATTTCATACACCTTCCTCTCCCTTCTACCGCAGGAAACACGTATGCTTGGAACATTGGTTCTTCCAATTGAGTTTTATCAGACCTGTTCTTCTAACCCAGAGTGGAATCAATCCTTTACTCCTTCCTGAGCATTTACTAAATACTTATTAGGTGTCAGGCTTTGTGCAATGTGTGGTGAATCAAAGAAGTCTAAGACACATGCCTGTTTTTTAAGAATTCAGCTTACAAGAAAGAATACAGATAATTCATAGTCAAGAAGAGCTCCCCCAACCTCAAACTAGATCTGCTGTTCCAGGGTGGGGTCTCACCAGACAAGATGTCAGGGGTGGAAGCAAGAGGAGATAAGGTCCTCTGAAGGCTCCCATGCCATCCACCAGGAACATTCTCCCCAGGCAGACAGACATCTGATCTCTCCACCTCTAGCATACTGTGCCTAGTAGACAGATATTCAATAACACTTAGCAGTGGGAGTGGGGTGGTGACGAAAAGCATCACAAATACTTGTCCTCCAGCATCTACCATGTACAAAGTACAGGGGGTGAAAGAAAGGGGAAAAAAAGTTTCTGCCATTCTAAAATTTTAACATTGACTATGAGCCACAAAGACCAGCTGCATGTGGAAAGAGCGCTGGTTCTGGAGTTTGGACCTGTGGGTATCAGGCCCTCTTTGTGTTGACCTTGGGCAGGACATCAGTCCTCTGGGACTCATTTTGTTCATCTCTAAGGGTGGAAAGGATGCACAGGCACGGCCAGAGCTCCTCCTGGAATTACAAGATCGGTGCCGGCTGATCCTGTGCATTTGGTTTGTTTTTTTCCCTTAAAGTGCAGGCTTTCTTCCTTTTTAGGTGATTTAGGGTCTGGGTTAGGTTTGTAGGAAGGGGAAGAAATGAAGCCAGGACTAGGTGGGGAGCCAGGAAACAGGAGAAGTGAGAAGGGAATGATACGTTAACAGGAAAACGTTGCAGGGGAGAGACATTAAAAAGAAGGCGGTGGGGGTTAGAAACAAAGTCATTTGCTGGTGCCACTGAACATCTCTTGAGAGGGGAAAGAATGAGTGACAAGCTCCAGACTATCTACTTATTTGAACCACCAAAATGGTAGTTAGTCAAGGCTGCTCAAACTGGGTCACTTCTGAGCTGATGGTGGGAGCTCTGTCCCAGGGGGACTGTGGATATGGATAAACCAGCAGGAGCAAGAAAGGGCAAAGGTAAGAGTAGAGCCATATCCAGAGGTACTTGTTTGCAGAGAAGCGTGGTACCGCAGGGAATGCAGTGTCTGACCACAGTGACCTTGTGCCTGCTGGAGCCCCCATTAGTTTCCCAAGTGTCAGATCTGGCCCCCAGATTCGCACGCATTTCTATTTCAGCCACACATCACTTGCCAGCAGAGGCTAAGGCTACTGATGCATACCACACAGACGAAAGAGTTCTACAGGACCGTGATGCTTATTAAATTACTGAATCCTGCTGGCAAAGAGGGCAACTCACTCCTAATACATTTTTTACGTTTCTTGCAATCCTTGGCGACTCCCTGAGGTCCTTTAATCTCCAGCGTGGTACCAGGGGTGGATCTACCAGCCAGCAATCTCTCCTTTCACAAGCAGAACATTTACAAACAACTCTGTCCCCTGGGAAGGAATTTTGCTTTCTTAGTAGAACAGAGCCTTTCCAATTTGTTTAAAATCTACTGTTATGCTGACTGTGGGGCATTGAGAGGGATGTTTTCTTTGGGGAGGAGTGTGTGTACATGGAGGGGAGATTCTTGCTCTGAAACTATAATAGTTGAGAGTGTGTCATACTGTTATTTACTTTACACCCTCCCACTCCTCCTCCTTCCCCTCCACACACACAAGGAATTACACAAATGGACATGGGAGGTTTGTGCCGAGAGGTTGACAAATGCTTCCTCCGTTGACGTTCGCTGCCACCCTGTAGCAATCCCTTTTGCCACTCTGTTCCTCAGTCAGTGCTGCATTGTTGGATGTGGGAGGATTACTGAAGCTGGGAAAGAATGTGGAAAGCGTCTCACTGCGTTTAAAGTACCATCAGGTTACATAAAGGAGAAACATGAACCTCACCTTGCAAGAAGGAAAAGCTGAATTCGATAAGTAAACCACCAGGTGCCTTCTGGACTGTGTATTTCATCTAACGACTTAGCCTTGCTTTTGGCATAGTCTTTTCTATCTGAGTATTGGAGAAAATTTGTTGATTTGGGTTTTTTGTTTGTTTTCATTCAAAACATCTCTCCTTACTCTAGTGATATCATCCCTGGAAGACTGAGATGTAAGAAGAGGTGAATCAGTATCACCTTTGCATCTCTTCTAGAGTTACATCAGCCTGGGCTCCGGGGTGCAGTGGAGAAAAGGGCCGAAAAATAGAAGGGAGGAGAGAGGACGCCAGGAGCTGGTTCTTTGCAGTCATGTCATTTTCTTCTTTCTTCTCTTCACCTCCAATTCCCCTCCCCTATTTCCCCGTATTTCTAAATCAGTTAGCAGGACAAATCAAACATTAAAGAGACATTTTCTTTACACTTATTGATGGTCTTGGTTTAAATGTCATTTGTCTGAACTTTTTAGCCAATCACTATTCCCCTTTGGTCACAGATGAAAGGCGACCTTGGCATTCTCACTGGACACATAAATTGTGTAAGAATTGACACACTGCCCCCGCCCCACCCCCCAATATTAGATTTATTGTCTTCACCCTGTTTTATGCCCTCATCCATTTCAAACAGCAGAGGAATCTGGCAAGGCGTGGAAATAATTTGAAATGTGAAATCTAATCGCGCAGGATTGTGCTGGACCCTCCCCCCAGCCGCCCCTCAGCTGTCAGCCCATCAGACAGGAACAGCGCTGCTGCTGCTGGGAGGGTGGGATTTGACTTTCCTGACCTCTCCCTGGGGGGTTAAAATGTCATTCAGTGGCACATATCTGAGTTACCGGGGAGAGCAACAGGGCTTTTCGATGAACCAAAATAAAATAGATCAAAAGGCCTGGACCGTGTCCTTCTATGCCTGTAAGAAGTGATTCTCAAAAAAGTTTTAAATATTTACCCTCTTGCTTTGCTTTTTTTAAAGACAGTCTTCTGCCTGAACCACTCCCTTTAATTAGGAAGAAACTCTTTCACCCTCCTTTCCTCTGTGGTTCCAGTGAATTCCAGACTCCTCAGGACCTCTGGATCTAGCTGCTCAGAACATATTTATGATGAAAACAAAGCAAAGTGGCCTTTCCCTGCCTCCTCAGGACAGCAAGGAAGGCCAGGAGGGAGATCCACACAGAGGGGCCCAAAAGAGCAAAAGGAAAAAAATAATTTGCAGAAAAAAAATAATTTGAAGAACGCATTTTAGGCAGCATCTTATTACAACTCTGGCTGATCGGGTGGAGCCAAACTAGAGACATCTGTTTGGAATTTACAACAGAAGCAATCACATGGAAAACATGAAAACCCTAAACTGCACACACAGAGAGACCACGCTCTACCCGCCCTCCTCCTAGACCTCCACACCATTCCCTCCTTGGGTCATCCTGGGCTGCAAAAAAAAAGAAAGAAAATGGGCTCCGTGGCCTGCCTCCCCACCCAGCCCACCTGACTCACTCACCCCATAATTGGAAGTTTCAACTCCTGCCTCCTTAATTTTACTCCCAGGAAAAGCAGAGACAGTTCTACTCTTAAGAGAGCCCCATGGGGACTTTCTTTAGGTTTCTGGCCCATCTTTAAAGCTCTATGAGTTTAACAGATTATACAATGTGCATATACCTGATCAGTAGCATAATCCAGAGAAGGGGGTGCTAAAAACCCTAGGCCTTGAGAGTCACTCCTCCACAAATAACTTCACAGGTCTGAGAGTGGGAACAGAACTCATCTGCAAATGTTAACTCAAAATGACCAGATTCACGCTAGTTACTTGGCGAAGATAATGGGAGGTAGCCTAGAAGTCTGGCCCCTGCCAACAGCACCCAGAGCTGAGGAGGCCCAAGAGACCCCAGACTATGCATAAAGTGGCCCCCTCCCCAATCACCTCCAGGCACTGCAAAGGCCAAAGGCTGTCCCATCACACCCACCGTGGGGGATGCGAACACCTCTCCCTCGCCCACAGCCAAGCACCTTCAGCAGCAGCTCCAGACGCTCTCCTGTTCTGTTAAATTTTCCTCTTTATTCTCTCCCCACTGACGTGCAAACAGAACCAGAACAGTGCTATTCTTAAAAAATAACAAAATGTTTTATACACATTTTTGTATGTACAACTGAACAACATTTTACATGTCCCTTTTGCACAGCAAAAGATATAAACATTTAGCTCCAAGAACACAGTTATGTACAAAAAAGATCAAAAATACTTAACAACAGTGCAAAAATATTTTACACAGTATCATGGAATGAGATCTTTTGAGCAGGAGGAAGGTGTACGTTTTCTAAATGAAAACTCCTTTTTTTAGATATCAGATGTCTTTAAGTGTAAACAAAATGCAACGTTCTTTCACTAACACCCCCCCCCCCACAACAGTTATTTGAAGAATTTGGCAGAATTTCAAGGGTCTGAGTCTGAGGTAAACAACTGGAGCTCTCACACCAAAAACAACTGGGGGCAGGGGGTGGCACTGAAGCCTCTAACATTGTGAGAGCAAATTCTTTTTTTTTTAATGACATGTCAATGACAATGCGGGACCGCAGGAGGGGGGGGGGCAGTGAGGGGGTGGGCGGAAATTAACCCCTCCTGCTCAGGCCCCAGCTGTCCCACAAACAGGAAACTGGTCGGCAGGCACCTCAGCCTGCCCTTTCCTCATCTCCCGCCCCAGAGCTGTCTCTCCTTCTCTTCGGGTGAGGGTTCCCCCTCTCCTACGTCTCCCTGTCTCCTCACTTGCCGCCTGAGCCCGGCCTCAAACAGAGCCAAACGCTTGAAGGGAACAGGGGAGGCCTCTGGACCTCAGTCCCAAGGGAGACCTGGGCCCCAGTACCCCATTTCCTCTTTCCTAGGGCTGAGGTGGGGGGAAAGGTGGGGAGTCGTGATGTGGCGCGGGAGATCTGCGCAGTAGGCTGCTGGGAGCTCAGCCCGAGTGGGGCTGGTCAGGGCTGGCGCCATCGGCAGGGCCCGGCGGGTCCCCAGCGGTGGCAGGGGTGGCGTCCGGGCCCCCGCCTTCGATGGAGCTCTCACTGCCAGTGCTCTCGCCCGACAGCAGGCGCGTCACGCGCAAGTCAGCCTGCAGGCTGAGCACGTCGTTGCCGAAGCTGAGCTCGCCCAGGTCGCTAATGAGCTGCGACAACTCGGCCTTCATGTCGGCGGCGTTGCCCAGCAGTAGAGGCGGCGGCCCGGCCCCGGGGCCCAGCGAGACCCCGCCGCCCCTCAGCGCCTCCTCGTGGCCGCTCTCCACTGTGTCCAGCAAGTCCCCGCATTCGAAGTGCATGGCCACTACCAGTGCCCCCTGAGCCTCGGCCTCCACCTCCCCGGCGTCCCCCTCCTTGGTACGGTCCTCCTCCTCCTCCTCCTCCTCCAGGCAGCCCTCGGGTTCTTCCTCTTCCTCTTCCTCCTGCAGCTCTTGTTCCTGCTGCTCTCCGAGCAGGTCCTCGGTGATAGAGCCGAGCTTGGGTGCGCTGCGGCTGCGCTCCACAGGCGGCTTGTAGCAGCAGGGTCCGTGCAGTAACAGCTTGCGCAGCGGCACTAGCGGGATGGTGTGTGCGCCCACCAACTCCTGCTGCTGGTGACGCGCGTCGTCCCGCCGCTTGAGGCGTTTAAATTCCGCCAGCGCGTTTGCCGACGTCTGGTAGAGCAGCAGGGCCATGGCCTGCGCCTTCTCGGGCTTGGACACAAGCACCGCGTGGCAGCGCAGCATTACCGCCTTGTGCTTCAGCTCGTGCCGGTACACCCAGGCGAAGACCTTGGGCAGTCGCGCATCCGCCACGCAGTAGGTGACACGGTGCAGCAGGTAGAGGTGGCCCGGCCGGCGCAGTGCGCGTTCCTCTGCGTGCACCATGCGGATACCTTGTGCACTCACCGTCAGTTTCATCTTGGTGCCCTGACGGCCCGCCTCGCTCTTGCTCCAAATCTTGCCTACGGCTAGGTCAGTGCAGCCGTCGCCTCGCGCTTGAATGGTGGTGGCATTGCCCAGGTAGAGCACAGTGTAGGTGGGGTCCTCGCTGGTGATGTGCAGTTTCTTGCGCTTGGACCGGAACATGCTGCCCACCCGACTGAGCGCGCCTTCGGGGCACGCCCGCGCCAGCGAGCTGAGCGCGGAGTAGTGCAGGCTCACCGCGTAGCCCTTGGGCTTGGATGCCTGCCGCGGCGGCGCCTCGGCCAGCAGCTCGAACTTGTGCTTCTTCCACGGCAGCATCTCCGAAAGGCGCCCCTGCGCTGCTGGGAGGCGGCGGCGGCGTTGGCGGTGGAGCGCCGGGTGCGAGCCCAGCTGAGCCACCCGCTCCGGCCGGGCTCGGCCCGGGCAAGACCAAAAAATAAAACTCTGCTGGGAAGGCCCCGAGAGGGGAGGGGGTGGGCAGCGGGATAGTTCCCGGGAATCCCGCAGGAAGGAGTGGAGGTAGAATATTTAAAAGAAAATATTTAGCTGCGCGCGTAAAACAACAACAATTAAAAAAAAAAAAAAAAAGGAGCAGCACACGCGCACACACAGAATTACACCAAATTACCCCAGACTGAGCATGGACGAGGGCAAAACGAAAGACGGAACAAGAGTGGAGTGGGAAAATGTCTTAGAAAAATGCTAGTTGCGCTCGTGCAAATAGAGGGAACCCAGAAAAAAAGCTCCCAGGCTGGTGCGAGAAGATGCAGAAACTCCTCGGCGTACGTAAAAAGGTCCCCCCGCGCATACACACACAACCCCGAAACCTGGGGCCAGAAACCGCGGAAACTTAGCCTGCCAAGAGCCCAATGTTCTCGACCCTCAGTGAGTGCTGGAGACAGACCCTTCTGCGGGGCTGGTCCCAGAATCAGCTGCTTGTCTAAAGTGCAGTCGGTCGGATGGTGGGTCCCGCTGGCCGCGGCGGGCCCCGCGCAGCAGTCACGCCGTGCCTCACTGCATCTTCGCTCCCGCTGGACACCGGGGACTCGGGGCTCAGCCGGCTCACTGTCCCGGCTGGCTCCGCCAGGGCAGCTCAGGGCTCCGAGAGCGGAGCGCGCGCATGGTCGGCCCCGGAGATGGCCGCTACCTCATTTCTCCCTTCCCGGGGTGTTCGGCTCCGATCCCGGACTCCGGTCGGTCAGCTGCCCGCCTTTGCAGCGCGCCCTCTCGGATGCGGCTCGCAGTGGCCGGCTCGCCTGCCTCACATCCTTACCGCCCGGGAGGAAGAGCTCGGGTAAATATAAGCCGGCGCGAACCATTCACCGCGCGCGGACAGGGGAGGAGCAGAGAAGAGGATCCTTTTCGGGCTTCGACACCTGGTGGTTTCTGATCTCTTAAAGGGACCAGGTTGTCTCCATTGTTTGAGAGAGGGGGAAAACCCGTCCAATAGAGCAATTACCTCCCAAATTTACTGGCATCTCTTTTATCTACAGAAACCACCAAGACCTGGGCTGGCCCCACGGCAAAAGGAACTTGAACTCAGACACTCCACCCCCAGCCTGAATTGCAACTCCTTGAAAAAATGTATGTCTAGATCGAAACTTCTGGAGGAGGTGGTAGAAGGTGGGATTGTAGACTATAATTTCCTATGCCAAACTAATATTGGGAAAATAGTGATTCTTTTCTGTGTGACAACTCCCTGAGAACTACCAAGTGCTGTTTAATGTTATAATTGTCAGAATTTAACTCTATTAAAGAAAACAAAGAGGAGCAACGAAAAAGCCGAGATTTATCTTTCACTCTCTTGGGACTTTTTCTACACAGGTGAGAAGCAGAGAGTTTAAGAGTTAGAGGTGAGTGGTATTAATTCGAGTGAACAGTATAGTGACCCACCCTTGCTGTCAGGCCCTGTGTAGAACAGTTCTCTGAAATATATACAATTTCTAGGTAACGCTTGTGTGTGGTAACTCAGTTTACTCTGCCAGGCCAGTCATTCAGTTCTATTACATCATTGACACATTTTGGAAGAGAATTCCTAGTAAAGTTTCAGATGGCATTTTTTGAGTATCAAATAATGCCCACCGTGCCCTAGGGAAGTCTTAATTGCATTATTCATGCATTGCTTATGTGCCAGTGTAGTTTTAGTCATCTGACTAGCTCGACCCTTGCCTAGTAACTCATTTATGGGCCCTTGAAACAAACTGCTTGACTCTATGGTCTGTGCAATCAAAGAAAAAAAAAATGAATTGGAATGTGTGATGTTTGTCCAGATGATCCTGTAGGGCTTCATCAAACTCCAGCCTCCCCCACCCTGGAGGCCTTGGCTATCTCTGGATTCCATGCCAGGTCCTGATTTTAGAACCACTGTGGCCCCTCCTGAAATTTCCCTGGGCTTCTATCTTTGCTAACTTTTAACCTTTCTTTGAACTCTAACCTAATTTTCTCAGTCACTGGTACTCTTTAATTGAAGTAACTTTTCTGAGTATCTGTTGGTGCCAATCTGTGAGCTAGGAGCTGCGGGGAGTATAGATGACACATACCCAGTTCCTGTCTCCAGGAATGTAAACCCCACCCACCTCTGGGCCTCCACTGGAAAATAGGCTCTGTGAAAACATCCCATATCCCCAGTGCACTGATGTGTTAATAATGCCATACACCATGTTGGAGCAAGCTAGTTAGAGCTATAATAAGGCATTTAAACCAAGATTAATTCCTTTTTTGTTCAAAATTTTAGAAATATCTTGCTGTTGCAATGGAGTGGACAGTGCAAGCTCCAAAGATCTATAAAATTCTAGTAAAAATACACCAAATTAACCTGTGCTAAGTGACCTTTAGCTGGTCCATAATCTCCAAGTCCAGACTTTACAAAAGCAGATATCGAATGTTAAAGTAGTTAACATTTCCAAATTGCTTTGAAATCCAAGGGTCAAAAGGGTTAGGAAAGTGGAAGAAGGAGCAGTGGTCGGCAGTGATGAGGGAGCTAAGACTGGTCTCAGCCTCTGCATGGAGCATGTCACACGAAGGCAGGGAGACAAGTAGATCACAGACGCAGGGGAAAGGATCACACAGGCCCGCCCCACTTTTTAAGGAGCAGTCAAGATGCCCAGCCCAGAGGTGCAAGCCCACAGAGCTGCATTTGTTGACTAGTGTATGTCAAGCCTTGACTATCATCTTAATAAGCTTGTTTTCGACCTCAGGAGATTTTAGGCAAATGCAAACACCCTAGTGTGTTAGTCATGCTCTTTGCCTGTGCTCAGAAGATGGCAGGAGGACCAGCTGCGCCTGAGTCTCAGATTGAGCCAGCCTCCGCATCCTGCTGACCCCTGGAGAGAATTTGGATACCCCTGCCCCCACCCACACACACACCCACACTCCCACGCTGAAAATCACTGAGGTGGCGTTTCTTCAGCCGGGATAGCTGGGAGCATCATTTGCGAGCCTACCCCTTAGATCCGAGACACAGGGCAATTCCAGGACACACCAGCAAAGTCATTTTAGGAAAGGGGTTAGAAACTGCGTCTCTGGGGCTGCTGACTGTACTTTTTAATGACACTGCCCCACCTACTGGTGCCACGCAGAACTGCCGCTTGGTGGGATGGTTTCTCATAGAACCGGATAAGCCTGTGGTTGAATTAAGACACAGCCAAGTCACAAGTTGGAAAGGCATGCTGTGATCACACAGTCCCAGCTCCTCGCTTGACATCTGAGAGTCAGCCTGTTATTTCACAGAAAGCTTTCAGGATGGCTTCCTCCATCTTATTTCTTGCATAATGCTCCCCACTTTTCACCCCTCCCCCAACATCCCACTGGGGACGTTGACTTCAAAGGTGGCAATTGCACACCTGGAATCTTCAGCAATTCAACAAATATTTATTGAGAGTCTACTGTGGGTGTTGAATAGTTGCTGGGATATAACACTAAGAAGATAGGCAAGATCTTGTCTTCATGGCATTTATATCCTATGGCAGATAATTAATGAATAAAGTGTCAGATAGTGATAGCTTATTGAAGAAAAGAAAGCAGTTTTAGAAGTGGAAGGTGGCTGGTGTAAACAGCGAGGTCAGGGAAGGTGTCTCTCTGGATAGAGATCTGCATTGGACAGCTGACCTTGTCATTATAAAGTACAGCCTGTGCTGTCCAAAATGGCAGCCCCCAGCCACCTGCGGGTCTTGAGCATTTGATTGTAGTTAACCCACATTGAGATATACTGCCAAGGAGAGCCACATTGGATTTTGAAGACTTCGTAAGAAAAAAATGAATGTAAAATACCTCAATAATGTTTTCTATTAATTATATAGTGAATGATAGTATTTTGATTATGTTGGATTAAAGAAAATATATTATTAAAATTAATGTTGCCTTTTTTTTTTTTTTGATGTGGCTACTAGGAAATTTTTAATTGCATATATTGACAGCATTGCCCTACACACAAGGCACAATAGCTAACAAAAAGGCCCTGGCATGTTCGTAGGGAATGAGTTCGGCATGTTCAAGCACTCTTGCATTTCAAAATCCCACAGCATGATCACAGCCTCTTATTCTTCCAGCCCTTTCCATTCCTGACTTTTTTGTCACGTGAGTTCCTTAACCTCCTCAAGACTTCCAGCATCTACATCAGCTTTCCTCGCAGGGTAGACTCACGCTAGTGAGTGGAACTCCCTGGGCTAATTCCTGGATCCCATCCCTAAATCAAAATTTCTGGCATTGGGGGCAGGGAACTTGCATGTTTGACAAGGTCTTCTGTGACTGAATACACATGGAAATTTGGGAAGCCCTGCCCAAAGCTGATTTTATTTTCCCCCATTATCCACCCCTTCCCAGCCTCTCATCCCTCCTCCCCCAGATGTGTACCACATCTTCCCAGCACAGCCCCAATCCTGGACCACTACCTCATCTGCTCTGCTTCTGGAGCTGGCCTATTGAGGAGAATCTCTCAGCTACCCAGGTGGTACCTTAACACATTCTGATCCCTTTTGTGGTAGGCAGAATAATGGCCCCCCAAAAATGTCCATGTCCCAACCCCCAAAACCTGTGAATATGTTATATGATATGGCAGAGTGGAATTAAGGTTGAAGATGTAATTAAGATTGCTAACCAGCTGACTGTAAAATAGGGAGATTATTTTAGATTAACCGAGTAAGTTCTCTAATCACAAGGGTCCTTAAAAGTAGAAGAGGAAGGCAGAAGAGCAGGTCAAAGTAACGTGACATGAGAAGGACCTAAAGTCACCATTGCTAGCTTTGAGGATGGAGGGAGGGAGCCCCAAGCCCAGGAATGCAGGCAGCTTCTAGAAGCTGGAAAAGGCAAGGAGATAGATACTACTCTGTGCCTCCAGAGAGGAGCACAGTTCTGCTGACACCTTGATTTTAGCTCAGTGAAACCAGGACTTCTAACCCATGGAAGTGTAAATCTTCATTGTTCTAAGCCATGTAGTTTGTGCTAATTCATTACAGCAGTCATAGGAAATGAACACACTTCTCATACAGCTATCTTTTCCCTTACCGTAACTCCATTCTCTCTCTCACTTTTCTCAATGAGTAGCATAAATCCTTACCATTTTCAAAAGCCACCTGCTCCCCATCAGAGCCAAGCAGGTGACCTGATGCGTCCTCAGGAAATAAGAGGCAGTTAGAGCAACATTAACTTGCTGCCCAACCCCAACTAACCAGCTAACTTGGCCTCATCCACACCCATTCTCCCTTCTTTCCTCCAGACTCAAAAGTCTCTCTTCCTTTTAACCTAACCCCCTCCCCCTATACCCATCCTCCATGCTGCTACCAAATCACAAATATGACCAGGTTATTGTTTTCATTGTAACCCATCAGTGGCTTCCCACCAACCACAGCCCCAGCTCATCAGCATTACACACGAGTTTTCAGGTCTGGTGCCTGCCTCCCTCTCCAGCCTCATTCTTTGCCTCTCCTGACTCCGTAATTTATATTCCAGCCTGTAGTTCTCTCCCCATGCTCATGAGACTGTTTCTTGTTTTCCTGTCATTGCTTATGTGGTTCTGTCTTTCGGAAATCACCTTCTCCTGCCACTCCCCCTGGCTGATTCCTGCTCATTTTTAAAGAGCCAGCTCAGGACCATCGTCTCCAGGAAAGCCTCCCTAAGTCTGCACGCTTCCCTGTGTATCTATCTGTCTCTGCGCTTGCCTTGTTGTAATATTATTGCCTTTAACTCTCTGTCTCCCCTGCTAGACTGTGAGCTCCTTGAAGGCAGGCATGTATTTTATTGATCCTTGTGTCCCTGGTTCCCAGGACAAAGTCTGTCCAATAAACATTTGTGGGATGACAGTTAGCCATGTGTTTGTTGTCACCACAATCTTGGAGGCACAAACTTCAGAACCAGAAGGGCCCTTTAAGATAATCTAGTCAATGCCCACTCACCCTGCTTTTACAGATGAGGAAACTGAGGCCGTAAGAAAGGATGGGCTTGTATGTAGCCATGAGGGGATTTAGTTCCCAGGGCAGGATTGGGACCCACATGACCTGAGTCTCAATTTAAGACACTTTGCTCCCACTAAACATAAAACCAGTGACTTTTAAACTCATACATTTGTAAACCCATGTTTTCAACTGGAAAAATCACTTTCCCAAATTGTCACATTCACTTCCCACCTATGATGGGCTACATTTGGGGGGCTCATGGATGCGTTTGCCGAACTGGGCAGAAGCAGCCTTCAGCAGCCTTCAGCAGCCATACTTCTCCCCCTGACCTGAATGAGCCACCACTCTCGGGGCTCCTTAGTGAAAATCCCACTTATTAATGGCTCTTGCCACCACCCAGAGGTTAGATGAAGGATGACTATCCTAGGTGTCCACACAGCTTGCCTTTGTCCTCCCTAGTAAGTGAGATCATGCTCAGGTCCATAACAGTCTGGGAGCCACTGGGGTCTTCTGCTCTTTGAGTTAACCCTTGACCTCTCAGGGGTTTTCACTTTAAAAAGAATGAGTGTTTGAGTGGTGTTCTCGTTTGCTAGCTGCCAGAATGCAATATACTAGAAACGGAACGGCTTTTAAAAAGAGGAATTTAATGAGTTGCTAGTTTACAGTTCTAAGGCCAAGAAAATATCCCAATTAAAACAAGTCCATAGAAATGTCCAATCAAAGGCATCCAAGGAAAGATACCTTGATTCAAGAAGGCTGATGAAGTTCAGGGTTTTTCTCTCTCAAGTGGAAGGGCACATGGTGAGCACAGTCAGAGTTTCTCTCTCGTCTGGAAAGGTACATGGCGAACTCGGCGTCATCTGTTAGCTTCTTCTCCTGGCTTCCTGTTTCATGAAGCTCCCCAGGAGGCATTTTCCTTCTCCATCTCCAGAAGTAGCAACCTGGACTCGTGGACTCTCTGCTTCATGGCACTGCAGCATTCTCTACTCTCTCTGAATCTCCTTCATTCTCCAAAATATTTCCTCTTTTATAGGACTCCAGTAAACCAATCAAGACCCACCCAATGGGTGGAGACAAACCACTCTTGATTAGGTTACATCTCCAGGGAGATGATCTAATTACAGATTCAAGCATACAGTATTGAACAGGGATTATTCTGCCTTTATGAAATGGGATTTTGATTAACACACGGCTTTTCTAGGGTCCATACATCCTTTCAAACCAGCACAAGTGGTTACTATTTCTCAGGAGATAATATAAAAAAGTACAAATAAAAGTAAGTGTGTGTGGTCAATACTTGAAGATTTTCAAACTGAGGGTAGAGAGGGTGTTGTGTAGCCTGTTTTAGTTTGCTTATTGTTGTTGAACTTCTCTGGGCGTGTGGGCCTGGCACATTTTTGGCTATGCAAATGAATTGGCAAAGCAATAGTTATTCAGTCACACATATTAATTCAACTGTCCTGTCCACACCAGGTGCTGGAGGAGATACTTGTGGTCCCCACCCTTAAGGAGCTTATGTTTCAGTATTCACTGTTTCAAAGAGGATGTGAAGAAGTGGCAGTGGGTATGCTGTAGGGGTGAATAGGCAGAAACAAGTTTATTCTGACATAGTGAAGACTGTTCCTCAGAAAAAGTATTCTGGGGACTCAGGGAAAAATATTTCCAACCAAAGAGTGAAGAATTCAGGGCCCTCTCCACGCAGGCTGCAGCCTTTATGCTAAGCACTGAAGGGAGGGCAGCTTGCTGTGGACAAAGATGGGGGAGGGTAGTCCAGAGGGATGAAATGGCCCATATAAAAGTTGGTTAGTGTTAAATGAATATGAATGCTGAATCATTAAACTGGTATCTCTTTTAGTCTCCAGTATCTTAGAGCAGCTAGAAGTAAAAACCTGAAATTCTGGAATTGCAATTCGTGTCAAACTCTGAAATATGTTCTACAGCTAATTGTGGTGCTGTGCTTTGAAATTTATTGCTTTTTTGTATATATGTTATTTTTCACAAGAAAAGAAGAAAAAAGTTGATTATGATGATACAAAAATATTTAAGTCTTCTAGCCTCCTATATTCTGGAGCAGCTAGAAGGAAAAATCTGAAAGTATTGTATGGTAGCCCATGACAAACTCTGGGATCTGTCCTGTAACTACTTGTTGAAGAGTGCTTTGAAAACTATTGCTTTTATATTTCTTTGCTTTGATATATGTTATACTATTCAATTAAAAAGTTTAAAAAAGGTTGTTAGTATTGAACACTAGACCTGTGAGTAAGGCAGGGACTCAACATATTGAGCAACTACAATTTCTCAGGCATTGTGGTAAATGCTCCAACTCCACCCTGACATTTCATCTTCATCCAAGTATTGTGAAGTGCATGGTATTTCTCCTCATTTTATAGAAAGAAAGGACCGAGGCTTGGAGGAGTTAATGAATTTGTCCAAGATCTCCAAAGCCTATGTCCCATTGACTGAGTCAGGCTGGAGCCTGGCTGCAAAGTCTCTGTACTGGTAGGCAGAGGCCTCTCCCCGGCTGTGGTGAGTCACTGCGCATGTCCCAGCCAGGGAGCAGCACGATGGGCGCCAAAGCGCAGACGCCCGTGACCGGCCCTGACTGACTGAGGGCCACAGAGCCAGAGGCTGCTCTTTCTAGGCCTTTGCCTCTCAGTTTGTGAGCTAAGCAAATTCCAGTTTAGAATTCCAGTTCTAAGATCTTGGTGGCCATGACCAGAAATTGCCAGAGTGAAAGAGGTAAATAGGCAAGGTCAGGGGTCTACAAAGTCAGGAGGTCACGCTGTGGCTTACACACCCCAGAATGTTCTCAACATGACCCTTGGTACATAGCCCCTCTTTTCAGGGGCTGCTTACTTGGAACGTTTGTCCCCTGGACAAAGCCTACGCAGAATACAAAGGCATGAGGAAGTCAAGAGAGATGAAACCCTGAGTCTTACAACTGTAACTCACCACTGGGCCTTTTTTCATTGGTGCCAGCAAACAGAGGTGGGCAGCCATAAAGAAGGACCAGGTGGTGGAGGGAGGAGAAATCATTACTCCTGCATTGTTGGCTTTGAAGCAGAAACCCTGAATCTTAAAATAGCACCAAGTGCTTATTTTTAACATTTCCATTTTAATAATAGTATTCAGAACTAATGATGGCCAAAATTGTCAAAAGATTGTTCAGTGTTCTCCACCCTCACCTGAGCAAGAGGGCAGGATGCCTGCGTGCCTCTCGCAGATTTACATGGAGAAGTCACCACCCTGCTGTTGCCAGCCAAGGCATGTTGTCTGAGAACATCATTGTTCCCCGGGTAGCTGCTATTTCAGATATTTGGGTGAAACAAAACGTAGTGTGAAGAGTACCTAAGGGGTCATCTATTCCACACCCACTTTGAGGTATGAACATGCTTTAGACCATCCTGAAACCTGGTTATCTAGTCTCTGCTAGGACACTCCAGTGGCAGGAAACTCACTTGCCTCTAAAGCTGTCCACTTCATCTTTGAGCTGCTCAGATTCTAAGAAGTTTCAAACAAATTGAATTTAAAAGTGCAACTCCGTAATTTCTGCCCATTTGTTCTAGTTCTGTTGGTCTTGTGTCTCCTTAGAATAATCTTTGTTCCTTGCCCTCTTACAGTCCTTTACATGTATGTAGGTAGACCCCCGTGTCCACGTGGAGTCCTCTCTTAAACTAAACGATCACACTGCCTTCACTGCCTCATACAATGTAGTTTTGAATTCTCTCACCATTCATATTGATATATTAAAGCTTATTAATGTCTTTGAGTGATTTAAGAGGGAGAGGTCAAATTTAGAGGGAAAAAGTAAATTCCTGATAATCAGAAGGCCCCCTGGTGGAGTAGTTCTACCTGATGATGTAATTCATGGCCCCACTGCTGACTTGAGCTATTTAATCCTCAGTGATTCCCTTATCCGGCTAATTGTCACTAAAATGAAAGCTTTTAAGGGCAGGGAATTTGTCAAGCGCTGAATTCCCAGATCTTGGTGTTCAATGAATGGATTATGGAGTTAGGGATTATTAATTCAATTTCTGGCCTCCTTTATTTTGCTTACCTTTATTGGATCTCAATTTCTACATCTAAAAGTGCAGAAAACTAATAATACCCTTTCTCACTTGACTGTTGTGAGGAATAAAATAATTCTAAAGTTATCTGTGAATAAAAGACTCTAGCTATTCCACATGTAACTGTAGGAGGTGAGCAAAACTTTCGGCTTCAAATACAATGCACAAAGGATTGTGTAGCTGTGTCACCATAGCAAGAGGTCTTCTGCACTTTTCCTTGTACACACAATGTCTGGCACAAGCAGGCAATCAATACTTGATTGCAGGGATTCAAATTGATCATTTATAATAGCTACAAATAAGTGTCTGCTGAATTGTTGACACTCATGAGAGAATCCACCCATTTTCAACAGGGATAAATTAAGAATGGCACATATTCAAAGGGAGTTTCCCTACTGATTCAGTGACGCTCTGCAGAAACTGTCAGACTTTTATTTTCACAACTCTCAGCCTTATGCAAACTGTAGAAAGGAGTAGTACGTAAAATGAGGAGAGAGGAAGAGACAGGACTGCGAGCTTACACTGGAACACTTTTTCCTGCTATTGGCACATTTTTGGCCAAGGAGAGAAAGGACAAACAAGACAGGAACCCATCCACTAACCTCTCTCCCTCCTCAGACAGATGTGAAGCTACCCAGCAGCACAATAGCATAGAGTTGGAGAGCTGAAAGCCATGCCAAGTTTGTTCCTGGGTGTGGGTTTCAGGGCTTGTAACTACATTTATTTAGCCACAGTAAATCAAGGATTGCCCAACCCCATGAATAAGGAACACTCTCTGTGTCCCATCTGGAAACTGGATACAAGGCTTCCAATCCCAGAATCAATGCAGCCTCCTCCAGGGGCCAAAATCCTGGTTTCAACAGAAGGGATCAGCTATGTGGAGAATTGGGAGAATTTGACTTGTCTTCCAGACACGAGCCTACTGAGTGAGCATTTCCATTGATGTGACAACGTGGTGAGGGAAGTTTGACTATGTTGGGCTGTTCACTGAAGACGTGGGTGGAATGGCTTCTGCAGTTGGTAGGCAGAGACCTGAACTGATTCATCTGTGCAATCCCCTCACTGGAGTAGCAGCCAGCATCTTGCTCCACCCTTCTCTATCACAATCAGCACTCCTCTCTCAATCTCATTTCTTTTCTTTTAATCTGAATCCCATTAACTTGTCTCCTTAACACCCTCAATTCCCTTCCTCCTTGCCCTACTTGCTGAACTAGCCTCATAATCCCTTAATATATATCAATTATATAATGGAGTTCTCACCTGCATTCTCCAGTTGTTGACGGGAAAAATTGCTTAGCTGTAAAAATCAGTATCCCACGGACTCCCAGACAACCATCATGCAAGGTTACCTCATTTGCTACCTCTGCAGGAATTACTATCCCCATTGACCAGATAAGAAGACTAAAGCTCAGTTAATTCTTTATCGTTGTAGATTGGAGTGATATCTTGGGGAATTATTAGACTTATCTATGCTTTACTTACTTGCTGCTGTTTTAACCTCATGGTGTCAGTGTATTTTTTATTCCCTACCAATCCTGATTAAATTCACACTTTGGTTTATTTAGTCAAGATTTTTTTGGAGCTGCTAGAAAAATGACTATAGAAACCCAAAGTGTTTACTTTCCCTGAATCCCTGGAGGAGACAAAGTCTAGAAAAAGAAACTAGGGTGAAGTCCCACATTTCTGGTTGCTACCGTGATTATTAGTGGTCTCTTTTCCCAGTGGAGGTTTTCTCCTGTATTATCTCCTGTGATGGTGATGATGACAATGATGTAGAAACCATTTAATTTTATTTTATTCAGTAGTTTTATCATTAACCCCTCATTTCTGGAGAACATGTGGGGAGCTGTCAGCAAATTCTATTCCATAGGTTTTTATACCTTACTCCTTGAGATTATGTTCAGGTTTTTAAGAGATATATTGTTTCTAAATTGGGAAATTGGAAAAACCCTGTTCTGATGCATTCCTTCACTGGTTTCCCAAAGCCTTACCAACTCCTTCATGGCTTGTGTGCTTCCCGAAGTTTAAACCAATTCAGCAAGAGTCAGCCGTGAGGTTTAGCTCACAGAAGGTTTGGCAGGGCATCCAGTGATGGGTAAGTGGTATGGGCTTAGCTCTGCCTGCCACTAACTTGCTGTGATGGACCTTTAGCCAGCTATGGACTTTACTTTCTTCATCTGCACCAAGAGTGGGGTGCTCTTGCTTCTCAAAAACGTGGTCCATGAACCAGCAACATCAACAAATCACATTTTAATGAGATCCCCCAAGATGTTCATGTCACATTGAAGTTTGAGAAGCACTGGTTTTACTAAGAATTAAGCTAACTTTTTTCCAGGCAAATAATAATAATAATAAAAGTACTAGTTTAGATGCCATCATTCAGTAGATGCAATCAACTAATTACAGATGCAAAAGCATCTAATAAATATTCTCACAATAACAATCAGGCCAGTACTTGCTTGACCAAACTGGACATCACAACCTGGGCAAACTGACCATAAAATTGACCATCGTATGCTAAGTTAAAATCCTCACTCTCCCCTCCTCCCATGATTGCATAGGATAATGGCAAGACTTGGGTTTGAGTCCTGATACAGCACATATTCCATCTATGAGTTGGGCAAACTGCTTCATTTCTCTGAGCATCAAGACAGTGAGGTGTTCTCTGATTAGTGAGAATGTAGATAAAACTCCCAGTACGCACACAATTCTAAAGCAGCTTTTTATAGTCTCATTTTAGAGGAAATCTAAAGATAAAGTGAAGAACAAAAGCCCGGACCACTATGAGTGAAGCAGGCTTACTGTTTTCTCTATAAGTTTAATTATAAGAAAATTGTAATACATTTTTAAGTAGAACTTTCCTCTCTTTTTTTTTTTTTTTTTAACAAAGCAGAGGTCGGATCTTGTCGTCTAACAATCTTTCAAAGCTCCGGGAAATATTACTCATTCTGCCATTCCGAACGCCCATTCTGGGAGTTCTCCCAAATTCGCCCCAATTGTCTCCCCAGTTCGCTGCTGGAAAGACTAGGTAAACACAACGGTATTTAGCGACAGCTCCACAGCGCGAGGCCACGCCCTGGAAGGCCGGCTAAAACCTAGCGCCAGAGAGCTCCCCCGACCCGGGGCCCCCGAAACACCCTTTGCTGCGTCTCCGCCTCATCCTGACGAAAACAGACAGGAGGCAGGGTTTAGTACCGTGATTATTAGAGGCAATTTTTTTCCAGGTAGCCGCGTTCCTTGCCGGACGCAAAACATAGATGCACACATCTGGAAGGTATCATTCTTTTTACTCGGTCACATTATCTAAATGTGAGACATTTTAAGGATATTTATGGAAATTAAACTCCAAGAACGATTTTTACATTTATATTCTACAATATTAGCAAGGTCGAAATATATGATGTGCAGTTCAAAGCAATTAATTCAGTTCCCCCCCCAACGGGTCTTAACTCTTGGGTTCGTCCAAAATGCACTTCCGGAAATCGGCCCTTGAATACCGGAAAAAGCACGCGTTCCGTGGGGAAGGTTTGTGTTCCGTATGTGGCGCTATGGGTCGCAGGAGAACTTCGGGTGGTGGATCCTTAGGTCGGGCCCTCATTCGCCATCAAACTCAACGGAGCCGTAGCCACCGTCACACTGACTCCTGGGTAAGGCAGCCGTTACTATCTTCTTCATGCTTTCTAGTTATGAGAGCGTAATTGCTGCGTGTTTGGGGTCAAAGGCCACGAGGAAAGTTTCCCGAGGAGGTAACACGTAAGCCCGGTTTCGAAGGATAAATTGAAATTGCTGTTCAGCAGACAAGTCTTTCAACAAGGCACAGAGCACAGGTAGAGGCTTGCAAGGACGCTAGTGTGATGATGAGACAGGGAAGATTCTCGGATATCAGGATAAGTTGGTCTTTGTCTACCAACCAGGGAGCTCCTGGGAGTTTCTGAACAGGAAACAGACATTACTCCTTTTCGTATTAATTCTTTCAAAGAATTTCTCCAAGAGCGGCTGTTACTACAAGAAATAAAAAATAACTTAGATACCTGTTTCATTTTTCCTTTTCTCTTAACGATTAGCTCAAAGATGGACAGTTAATATGCAAAAACGTAGTAGGCTCTAAAATTCATTTTTCTTGGACCTAGGGAAAATAATAGCTGTAGGCTCCTTGAAAAAAAAAGTGCTTTTCGACTTGGGTTTATCATTCTAGTTGTCATTTTTTACCATTCATTCCCCAGGTATTTGAGAACTCATTAAATTCTCAGTAAGTTTCTGTAAGAATCTTCTGTAACGTCAAAGATGTCACTAGTGCTAACTATACCTGTGCTAAGATCACACCATCTGGCTTGTATCCATATAATCCCCAGAATAAACAGTACGCAGGTGTCATAAATAGTCATTAGGTCAAAGTGCCTCTGAACATTAGGCTACTGGTAATTTTAATTGATTTTGAAGTAATTTGTTATTAATGTAGCCTTTAGGAAGTAGGGGGAGATTGAATTCTGTGCACACCACCTCCAAAGTTTACATTTGTTTGGTGGGGCTGTTAGTACCTTTGCTAAGCATGTAGCTTGGAACTGTGTTTATCCAGCTCTAGGATCAGAGTATATTACATGCGTAATTTTCCTTTCAGGATTCTTTTTTCTCTCTTTTACTATACAAATGTTACATGCACGTATATCACTGTGTATCACACATGGGTCACTACATGAAATGTATTTATGTGAGTCTCCATTTGAAAAGCGTGACGAACTGGCTGGCAGGAGTCGGGACAGTCTATGTCCAAATTTTCCTCCTACCACTTACTAGCCAATGACTATAGGCAAGTTATTTTATTAATTTAAGCCTCAGTGTCTTCATCAGTAAAGTAGAAATACAATAAAATTCTCTTCAAAAGATTCTGAAAGTTAAACATGATAATAAAAGTGCTTAATCTGAGGTAAGCAAGTCCTCCTTTAAATGTTAATTAACAATGTTAACAATTGTTAGTATTGACTCTTAAAGAGCTGACACCACCCCAAAGATCGTAGAATAGGTGTATGGAAGTGTAGAGGTTATTTGGCTGTCAAGAGCAGAAGATAGTGCTGTATAATTACCCTTTGTTTTATTCATAGTTGCACACAAGTGAACTCAATGATGGCTATGACTGGGGTCGTCTTAATCTTCAGTCTGTGACTGAGCAGAACTCCCTTGATGACTTCCTTGCAACTGCGGAACTTGCAGGAACAGAGTTTGTGGCTGGTAAGTTGTTTATTCCTGGATATATATGACACTGGTCACATTTCCAGTTTGCTGAATAGATAACCGACAAGTCTCCTTGGAAGTGCTTGAGGTCCCTACTAAATTTGTAAGTGGGCTGTCTTTAACCCAGCAGCATATGCCCCAGAAGCACTGTGGGAAGATTCAGTTGAACTCAAGCCATGAGGTACAGAATGTGCCATAGTTTTTAAATTCATCTCTTAAAAACACTTCAGAGTATGTTGCATTATATTGAGTTCAAGAAACTGACTTTCTCATAGGAAAAATATCAGTAAGCCTTATGGGGTCAGTACCAGCATTTACCAGAAAATGTTTCCCAATACCTTTTTAGTGGCAGAATCCTGGGCTTTAGTCAGTTTGAATTGTATTTTAAAGCACCATTCAACACATTATAGGGAATTTTTCCATGCACATAATTTGCTTTAATGACTGCTCTCCCTTGTTTTATTTGCATTTGTCTTCTAAGCACTTAGAACAGTACCTGGAACAGAGATAGATTACTGGACTGTGCAGATCAAGGTCCTAGATGGTATTGGTGGTCTGATAAAGGTAGCAGGCTGCAGTCTTTGCTTAAAGGTCAAGAAGAATGTTGCTGAAAGTCATATTGTTTTCTTTAAACGGACTGTTTCCTTGGCATTTCAGGAGGAAGCGTAGCTGGCTTCTCAGGTACTCATCCTCAGTGGAGTCACCACTGCCTGTGGAGGCAAGGTGACTATGTGTGGTAAAATAGAGGCTGAGAGCAGAGGCCTTTGTAGTTCATTCATAGGCACGGTGTATTATTATTATTATTATTATTTTATTTCTAATGGTGGGTGTTCATCATAAGTATATTACATAAATTATAGTAGTATAGTAGTTCAATTCTAACTGAAATGAGTCTCCTCTTCTCCCATCCTTTTTTGTAAAATCAGTACTTGAAATGATTGGCCTTTTGAAATCTTCAGCAAAATCCCTTTTCTCTTCTCTTCTCTTCTCTTCTCTTCTCTTCTCTTCTCTTCTCTCTCCCTCTCTCTCCCTCTCCCTCCCTCTCCCCCTCTCCCCCTCTCCCCCTCTCCCCCTCTCCCCCTCTCCCCCTCTCCCTCTCTCCCCCTCTCCCCCTCTCCCCCTCTCCCCCTCTCTCCCTCCCTCCCTCCCTCCCTCCCTCTCTCTCTCCCTCCCTCCCTCCCTCTCTCCCTCCCTCCTTCTCTCCCTGTCTCTCTTTGGCAGAGAACCTCATTTAGATATTATAAATTTATCTTAGACCAGAGGAATTTTAAATCAAGGAAACTTAAATTTTCTATTTTAGGTTCTCATATTTTTAGTTTTCCACACTTATCAAAATAACAAACCCTCAGTATTTGTAGTGCCTCTTAAGTAATAGTACTTATCTTTTCTGTAAACAGAGAAGCTTAATATTAAGTTTGTGCTTCCTGAGGCTAGAACTGGACTGCTGTCTTTTGAGGAGAGCCAGAAAATTAAGAAACTTCAAGAAGAAAACAAACACTTCTTGTGTATACCAAGGAGGTAAGTCGAACAAAAACTTAGTACCTTACAAGGCATAGCAAGGGCACTGGGTATAAAAAATTTTTAAGTTCACTTCTTCCCTGCTTCCCTGCCATTATTAAATCCAAACCCACTGTTTTGTTTTGGTGACTCATGTGGAATTGCCTTTCCTCTGATTGTTTCAGACCAAACTGGAACCAAGAGACTACTCCAGAAGAACTCAAACAGGCAGAGAAAGATAACTTTCTAGAATGGAGACGTCAGCTTGTCCGGTGAGTGTTAAACTATATGAAGGTTAGCCTGGAAAGCCTGAGTTCTTTTCTTGTGCTTGTTTTGCCATTTGCATTTTGACATCTTGATTCTTGCAAAAAGGAAATGGTAGCTTTCTTCTAATAAGTGCATGTTGGCACGTGTGTGTCACGATATTGCCAAAGATGGTGTGTTGGTTCTATTCTGGCTTTTTCTCCTTTCATTTTCTTTTCTGGTGTTCTAATTTGCTGGCTACTGAAAAGCAATATACCAGAAACGGAATGGCTTTTAAAAAGGGAAATTTAATAAGTTGCTAGTTTACAGTTCTAAGGCCAAGAAAATGTCCCAATTAAAACTAGTCTATAGCAGTGTCCAATCAAAGGCATCCAGGGAAAGATTGCTTGGTTCAAGGAGGCCAATGAAGTTCAGGGTTTTTCTCTCAAGTGGAAGGGCACATGGCGAACACAGAGTATCTCTCTCATCTGGAATGGCACGTGGCAAACATGGCATCATCTGCTAGCTTCTTCTCCTGGCTTCCTGTGTCATGAAGCTCCCTGGGAGGCATTTTCCTTCTTCATCTCCAAAGCGCTGGCTGGTGGACTTTCTGCTTCGAGGTGCTGTAGCATTCTCTGTTCTCTCTGAATCTCCTGGCTTTCTCTCTTGTCTTTCTCTTATATAGAATTCAAGTAAACTAATCAAGACCCACCCAAATAGGTGGAGGCACATCTTCACTTAATCCATTTTAACAACCACTCTTGATCACTCAAGATAACCTCAAGATCCCATCAAGATGTTACTCCCTAAGTCACATCTCCAAGGAGATGATCTGATTACAGTTTCAAACATACAATACTGAATAGGGATTGGAAGAAATGGCTGCCTTTATGAAATGGGATTAGGATTAAAACATGACTTCTCTAGGGTACATACATCATTTCAAACCAGCACGTCTGGGTTGTCCTAGAGTTGACACTGCTTCCTAAGCATTATTCCAGGCAGAGGTGTATGAGAGATGTTACTTTGTGTGAAAGATAGATTTTCAGTTCTTATGTACCTTAAATATAAAATTTGAATTTGGTGTTCTGTGGTATGAAATAAACTATTTTCATGTTATCTTAACAGAAGGTAATAGAAAAATAATTTGACAATTAATATACTTCGTTTTTACTGCAGTAAAAGTAGGAGTGTTTATCCTGCTTGAAACCTTCCGTAATAATCTGGCAAAGACATTAACTTCCTTTTCAAAAGCCAGGCTAGAAGAGGAACAAAGGCTGATATTGACTCCATTTGAAAGAAATTTGGACTTTTGGCGTCAGCTCTGGAGAGTCATTGAGAGAAGGTAAGTTACTATTTTCTTTTTGTGTAATGAGGGCATTGTAGTGGTGTTATGTTGGATTCAGAGATTAATATATGTTCATAGGCCCAGGTTCTGGGGCGTAAGGGTGACTTGAGCTATACAAAGGAACATTGAGAATTATTCTAAAACACTGAAAGTATGATACTTACTTTTAAATGTAGATTTTTAAAAATTTATTTATTAATTTAAAAAATAAAGAAACAAAATAAAACAACATACATAATCAGTAATTCACCATATCATCACTTAGTTGCATATTCATCATTTCTTAGAACATTTGCATCGATTTAGAAAAAGAAATAATAAGATAACAGAAAAAGAAATAAAACGATAACAGAAAAAAAAGTTATACATACCATACCCCTTACCCCTCGCTGTCATTGATCACTAGCATTTAAACTAAATTTATTTTAGCATTTGTTCCCCCTGTTATTTATTTTTATTCCATATGTTGTCCTTTGTTGTCAAGGTAGATAAAAGGAGCATCAGACACAAGGTTTTCACAATCACACAGTCACATTGTGACAGCTGTATCATTATTTAATCATCCTCAAGAAACATGGCTACTGGAACACAGCTCTACATTTTCAGGCAGTTCTCTCCAGCCTCTCCATAACATCTTGAATAACAAGATGATATCTACTTGATGCATAAGAGTGACCTCCAGGATAACCTCTTGACTCTGTTTGGAATCTCTCAGCCATTGACACTTTGTCTCATTTCCCTCTTCCCCCTTTTGGTTGAGAAGGTTTTCTTAATCCCTTGATGCTAAGTCTCAGCTCATTCTAGGGTTTTTCTCAATCCCTTGATGCTGAGTCTCCATTCATTCCAAGATCTCTGTCCCACGTTGCCAGGAAGGTCCACACCCCTGGGAATCATGTCCCACGTAGAGAGGGGTAGGGTGGTGAGACTACTCATTGTGTTGGCTGGAGAGAGCGGCCACATCTGAGGAACAAAAGAGGCTCTCTTGGGGGTGACTCTTAGGCCTAAATTTTAAGTAGACTTGACCTGTCCTTTGCGGGGTTACGTTTCATATGAACAAACCCCAGGACTGGGGGCTCTGCCTATAGCTTTGGTTGTCCACACTGCTTGTGAAAATATCAAGAATTCCACTTGGGGAAGTTGAATTTCTCCCCGTTCTCACCACTCCCCGAAGGGGGCTTTGCAGATACTTTTCCACTCACTGATCAGATCACTCTGGGATTCATCGGGGCATCACTCGGGACAAACCAGCAAAATCTCATGTCCTACCTGAGATTCCAAGTACTTACGGCATTCAGTCAAACTACTAAATGTAGATGTTTTGAAGGCATTGATGAATGTGTAAAAATGGTGAACACGTTTCCTGTAAGATGAGTTCTGAATCACTTTATATCAGCAAATGTATACTGAGTTCCTATCAGTAATACGCATAAAATAAGTATGAAGAACATAGGTTCCATCCTGCAAAGAGCACGTCAATTACTGGAGCATACAGGCATGGAAGTTTGGTTTGGCAGGCTTATACGGAGTTCAATGAAATGCCATCTGTGCACTCAGATAACTCGATATCTAGCACAGTACAGTGGAGTAGGAGTCTTGCTACATTAGAGATAGAAAGGTAGTGTGCTCCTACCAAAGGAAGGAGCATGGAATAAGGATTGAGTGAAATAAAGGAGTGGTTTGTTTTGTTTTTTGTTTTTTTTTTTAAATTGAACTTTGAAAAGAATTGAATGACTGATAAATTGAGAATGGGAGATTTTTGGTCTCTTTTCCATGTAAAAGTAAGGAAAACTCCTGATTGTTCAAAAAGTGCTATTGAGGAATCAGTTTTCTTGTTAATGTCACCTTCTTGGTATAGTTAAAATGTTGTTATTTTCCTCAGAGTTTCTGAATTATTTACAAGGATGCCGTAAGTGAACCTTATATTTGAATCTTCAAGCTGTATTTTTCTGAAATCCACACAATGTACCCAGTAAGAATATCCACACATTGGAAGCTTTAATTAGGATTCTTAGAACATGTATTACCATACTTAGCATCATAACTAAGAAAACCGAACTTTGATTAAACTTTCAATATCATTTACATTTCTTTTTAGGGTAATGAAAATGTTCTGGAATTAGATAGTGGTGATGGTTACACAGCTTTGTGAATAGACTAAAAACCACTTTAAAGGGGTGAATTTTATTATACGTTAATTATTTCTCCTTTTTTCTTTTTTTTCTTTTTTAAGTTACTTATGTGTGTGTCGCCGCACCCCCAAAGGTAGAGAGAGGGCTATGGGCTGTGAATGAGGAGGTCAACATAGCGAGACATTTTAGAAGTTGCTGCTGTTAACTACCCTCCAGTCAGGCCCCTGTCATTGTCGGTTAGAGTTTTGATTAGACTTGAATGGGGCCTGGGAAGATACAGTACAGTTCTGCTGGGTAATTGTAATGTAGCAGTTGAAGGTGTGTCCTGTTGAGAATGACTGTTTTCTTATTTCCAAAGAGACAATAGTAATGACCTCTGAAATATTACAACCTCAACCTTGAGGGGACGCCACATCCTAACAATTAGAATTTTTGTTTTATTTCTAGATTTTCTCCTTTTATTGTCTCTCTTTCTTTCCTCTGTATTCCTTTTTATTTTTTCTATTTATTTTGGTTTCTGACTTATGTAAGAAGCCTTGCTCCAGTGTGTAGTCATGTCCATTTTAAGAATGAAGCATTACAAAGATGATTGATATGTCTGGGTGGAGCTTGCTAACTGGTAGGCTTCTCTGTAGGGTGACTGGGCGAGGATCAATTTTATCTTGTTGAAATACTCCAAGATGTTAGAATCTGTAGGTCTTTTCCTTAGAGCCAGTCAATTTCTCTTCCCCTCCCACCCCCCAAGAACAAAGTTTATTGCTAGGCACAAAGCCAGAGACTAGATGGCCTATCAGTCTAAAATTCTGTCTCCCCAAACTACGGTAATTCTGATAGCTTTTAGTAGCAAAGGGCAAATTTTAGAATAATGAGCACAGTGGCTTTAAATGATATAATTAGAAGTGATCTAATTATTGAGCACGTACAAATTGATTACATACTTAGTCACAGAATGTAAGAAAATGACAGCCTTGATATGATGATGGGTCTGATTTTTAGTTTTATAATGAGATATAGGTCACATATAGCTTAAAAATCTAAGCTACTGTACATGTTAGGTGGGTCCATTTTGGTTAAATCCAACTTTATTTATCAAGATAACTTTGGAAGTGGGGTGGATTAGTTCTGGGCTGATCCAAGACCCTTTATTAATAAACATTAGGGGCTGTCTTTAGTGATCATAAGACTCTAAAGTTGAAAAACCGGATAAGATGAGTTTAAGTGAGGGTTAGTCACAAGATTTTTACAAGCACAAGGGCATAAAATAAAGGCTATACAATCATTATTAGAGATCCAGGCAGCTGGATTACAGTTCAGAGATTTCAGGTATTTCCCTCTGTCTATTCTAATACACCAGAAGTAAAAAAGGAATATCTATAATGATTCAGTAATCATATAATCATCCCATAAATCCTAACTTCTCGGTTACATAATTACTGAGTACTCCTAGTTGCCAGGACGCGTGCTAGACATGTGGTCCTCCCCTTATAGGAAAGTGCTGTTCCACTTACTGTGTTTAGCTGCCAGAATCCTCATTGGATTCTGAGACTCTGGGCTTTACCTCCAGTGTCCCTCAGGCACAAGGACCTCCATTTCATAACATAGGCTTAGGAGTCATTTTGATGTCATTGTCTAAGAAGCTGTGAATATGAAGGAAGGTGACAGGAGACAGTGGTTCTCCAAGAAATTCCTCCTCAACTAAGGAAAATTAGTCCCTCCCAGGCAAGTCCTGAGCAGTTAACACACTGGCAATTTAGACTTACGGGACTGTTTCCACCTCTCTGTGCTTCTAAAGTTCTCTGGCTCAAAAGCCCCTTCCAAAGTAGGGGTAGAAGACTCTGGAGCTATGCAGGGGGGTTCTCCTCTCCAGGCTCCAGATCAGGGTCCTTGAATTTGCTTCTTTCCCCAATAGCCCAAGGGAGGAAAAACTTGAGCCTGGGAGAGCAACTTTCTGAGAGTAAAGCCTGGCTTTTTACCAGGTAAAAACAATAGATTCATGCTATTTGTGTGACTTAAATACAAAGAAGAACTTAATTGGGTCACAGAATCCAAGAGTGGGGATGGAGCTGAACCCTAATCAGGAACCTAAACACCCTCAGAAATCCAAGCATTATCTTTTCTTTTCTTTCTCACTGCTGACTGCCTGACTTTTTTTCCTCTTGGTATGCACGATAAAAAATCTCCACTGCCGGACAGCTCCTGAGTTTGTCGCTGTCATTCAAGAGAGCAGGCAGAGTCAGACAAAAACACTTCAGTTCCATGCCAGTATCCCAGAAATGGAATATGATTGGCTCAGCTTGAGTCAGGTGCTCACCCTGGGCCAATCATTTGTGACCTGGGGTGAAAGGTGGAACCACCCAGCTGATGTCAGGACAGATGCAAGAGGAGTGAGGCCATTATAACAGGACTACTGGGAGGGTAGTAGACAGAAGACACCTACCATGATTTGTCCAGGGCCAGTCAGTTTCTTAAAGAGAAAAGTAATCTGCCACAAATAGAGCTAAAGGAATTGGAATAATGCTTCGTATTAAGACTTTATACAAACACTCCTGATTTCGGTCTCATGCCTCACCTTTGCCTTCAGAGATGCCAGATGCTTCTAATGCTGAGCCTTCTCAGGGCTCTGAGGCATGAACAGGTTTGCTTCTTAGGAAGTTCCCTCTGGAAGCCCTTGATAGTCAGCTTTCTTGGTTCTAATCCTTCCATCAGATTTCCATCTTCCAAAAGTGAGTTGACATTCTTTATTTGCTGTTCTTTCTTTATCCTAACAGGTTTCAGCTTTTACTTTTATTTTCATTTAGTAGGTTTTGAGAGGGAGCAGAGGTGATAATATGTGTTCAGTCACCAGTGTTTAAAAGGAAGGCTCTTTACAGGTTTTCTGTGCCTCTAAATAAGGCATTGATTTCACTAGAGTGAGCCTGTCCTTGTCAAAAGTTACAGATTCTATTGAATTACAATACTTACTTGTCCTGTTGTTCTGCTATGTGGTATTTCCCTTTTTTTTTAAATTTTTTTATTTTTGCCTAGGCAGGTACCGGTAATCAAACCCTGGTCTCGGGCTTCACAAGTGAGAATTCTGCCACTGAGCCACTGTCGCACCACCCAGTATTTCCCTTTTTTTAAAAGATAGAACATGTTTCTAATTCAAAGAACGTGGTTTATGTTGCATGGAAGTTGATCTACATTACATAGAAATAAAGTGACTACTACCACATCTTTGGACAGGAAACATGTATTGAGTCTTCTGTAGCAGATGTCTCCTGTTTGGTAACAGGCTAACAAGCCATCTGCCTCTTTAATTTCAGTAGTAGTTATCAGAGAAAAATTGTGTAAATTATCATTGAAATGCAGGAAACTGCTAAAGCACTGGGGGCAGAACACTACATTCCAGTAAGATAAGGCACTTCCATTGCATTACATGTCTTTCCTGGTACATAGTTGGCACTTTATTTGTATCGTAATTCAGTACATAAATTAAGCTATTTTGAAATGCCATCTCTTTAAAGGGTGTTTCTAAGACAGTTATTCTTTCTTCATGTTTGGTAGGTACACATAATGTTTCTGGACCTCGTGATTTCGTTTATTTGACTTTGTCCATTTTTTGCAAAATTTTTGCATTGTCTTGAATTGTCACAATTTTGAAAGTAGTAGATACTGCCTTAAAAAAATGCTGAGGGCCATGGTGGACCCTGGACCCAGGTCCATGCCAGAGGACCCAGGTTCGTTTCCTGGTACCTGCCCATGTTAAAAAAAAAAAAAAAGCTGATCCTTTTATCTACCTTATTGACAGATGAGTAAAACTTATGGATTAAAAATAAATAAATAATAGAGGGAACAGATATTAAAATAAATTTAGTAGATTGAAATGCTAGTGATCAATGAAAGGGAGGGGTAAGGGATATGGTATGTAGGAATGTTTTTCTGTTTTCTTTTTATTTCTTTTTCTGAATTGATGCAAATGTTCTAAGAAGTGATCATGATGATGAAAATACAACTATGTGATGATATTGTGAGTTACTGATTATATATCAAGAATGGAAAAATCATATGGTAAGAATATTTGTGTTTGTATGTGGTTATGTTTAATAAATAAATAAATAATTGGGAAAAATGCTGAGATCTGCTTAATTAGAGAACTTAAAAAATATTAGAGATTAGCAAATTTGTGAGTTCCTTTCAATCATAAAATTTATGCTGAAAATTTAACTATTGTGAAATAAAATATCTTGCTAAAATACCTGCCTACAGAAAAAAAAATTATTAATATGACAAAGGCATGATTCAGAGAGGAAGTGGAGTCGAAGCAAGACCATGAGGAAACTGTAGTACTCAAGATAGATGGTGGTGAGCGCAGTCCAGAGACTGTTACCACAGAGAAGGGAATACAAAACCATGCTGGCAGGAGGCAGCAGGGAGACTGGCCAGCCTGGAGAAGCCTATATTAGCTGAAGAACAGTGAGACACAAGTCTGGTAGAGAGAAATTAAAGCTGGTGTCACAGGAGCTTGTCAGGGTACTCAATTTATGCTTACTAAAATGCCTTAGATTAAATGGCAGTGTTCTCTTCTAAAGGTTCAGCTAGCTGAATACATGCAAACCTGTTTTTAAGCTGTAGTTTGTGATGACTGTGAATGGATGGAGTAAATACCTACCGCGAAATATAACTCTACATACACAAATGTTATATCTACTTAATGTACATCAGACACCAAACAAAACATAACTTGTGCTGCTTGGTAAGCTCATCTTTGGTTTGTACAGCTTTACCTGCTACCTCTGAGTGATTATCTTGAAAATATGTTAATGACTAGGAGAACTGAATCTCTGACTTTTTGCTTTGATTTGTTTATAATTTAGGACTGTATGTTAGCTCATCAAATTTGCAGCAGTGTATAAACTCAGACAACAATAACTATGGAGCATACTTTTATCATGCCAACAAGCAAGGATCCGGTGTACATTTGCTGTTCAATTTAGCCAGTGAATGTACACTGGACATTCAGACTACATTCAGAGTATTTTGCAGAGCAAAATAATCAGCAAACTTATAACGCAGATGTGTTATCATCGTGCAATAAATACTGAAACTATTTAAAAAAAAAAACAAAACCTGCCTACAGTTTATCCAGAGTGATGCCCTGATAAATCCCAGAGTGATTTGGACAGTGAATACAAAAGTATTTGCAAAATCCCCTTGGGGGAATGACAAGAAAGAGGGGAAATTCAACTTCCCCATGTGGAGAATTCCTGATATTCTCACAAGCAGTGGGGACAACCAAAGCAATAGGCCAATCTTGGAGTTTGTTTATATGAAACTTATCCCTACAAAGGATAGGCTAAGCATACTTAAAATTAGGCCTAAAAGTCACCCTCAGAGAACCTCTTTTGTTGCTCAGATGTGGCCTCTCTCTCTCAGCCAACACAATACTACCCTCCCCCTCTCTACGTGGGACATGACTCCCAGGAGTGTAAACCTGCCTGGCAACTTGGGACAGAAATCCTAGAATGAGCTGGAACGCAGCATCAAGGGATTGAGAAAGCGTTCTAGACCAAAAGAGGGAAGAGAGAAATGAGACAAAGTATCAATGGCTGGGAGATTTCAAATGGAGTCAAGAGGTTATCCTGGAGGTTATTCTTACACATTATATGAATATAACCTTTTTAGTTAAGGTGTATTGGAGAAGCTGGAGGAAAGTGACTGAAAATGTAAAGCTGTGTTCCAGTAGCCATGTTTCTTGATGATCGTATAATGATACAGCTTTCACAGTGTGACTGTGTGATTGTGAAGACCTTGTGTTTGATGCTCCGTTTATCTATGGTACAGACAGATGAGTAAAACATATAGAGTAAAAATAAATAAATAATAGGGGTAATAAATGTTAAAATAAATTTGGTAGATCGTAATGCTAGTGATCAATGAAAGGGAGTGGTAAGGGGTAAAGAAAAAAATAGGGGAAATAAAGGCTAAGATATATTAGGTAGATGGAAATACTAGCAGTCGGAGGGGTAAGGGGTATGGTATGTATGAGTTTTTTCTTTTTTCTTTTTATTTCTTTTTCTGAATTGATGCAAATGTTCTAAGAAATGATCATGGTGATGAATATACAACTATGTGATGATATTGTGAGTTATTAATTGTATACCAAGAATGGAATGATCATATGATAAGAATGTTTGTGTTTGTATGTTATGTTTAAAAAAATTTTTAAAAAGAAAAAAGCCCTGCCTAACACGGCAAGTAAACTCATTGCCTTCCCACTCTCTATGTGGGACATGACTCCCAGGGATGTAAACCTCCCTGGCAATGTAGGACAGCAATCCTGGAATGAGCTGGGACTCGGCATCAAGGGATTGAGAAAACCTTCTCGACTGAAAGGGGGATGAGAGAAATGAGACAAAATAAAGTGTCAGTGGCTGAGAGATTTCAAATAGAGTCGAGAGGTTATCCTGGAGGTTATTCTTACACATTATATAAATATCCCCTTTTTAGTTTAAGGTGTATTAAAGAGGCTAGAGGGAAGTGCCTGAAACTGTAGAGCTGTGTTCCAGTAGCCGTGTTTCTTTAAGATGATTGTATAGTGATATAGCTTTCCAAAGTGACTGTGTGATTGTGAAAACCTTATTCTGATGCTCCTTTTATCTACGCTATGGACAGATGAGTCAAAAATATGGATTAAAAATAAAATAATAGGGGGAGAAAATGTTAAATTGGGTAGAGGGAAATAGTAGTGGTCAATGAGAGGGAGGGGAAAAGGGTATGGTATGTATGAGTTTTTTCTTCTGGAGTGACATAAATGTTCTGAGAAATGATCGTGGTGATGAATATACAACTATGTGATGATATTGTGAGCCATTGATTGCACACCAAGTACAGAATGTTCATACATTAAGAATATTCGTGTTTGTATGTTGATTGATTTTATTAATAAAAATTTTTTTAAAAAAAGGAAAATGAAATAAAAATTTAATGTTTGCAAACAGAAAAAAAAACCTTGCCTAAATGGTAACTTGAATGTAATGCATTTCCTTTGGTGTTCAGCTAGGTTTCAAAGAGTTAATTCAAAGGCTGGTTAACCAAATGTGTTTTGTTTTGAGGTTTTTTTGTAAGTTTATATATGGAAAGTGTTTGCAATTACTGTCATTATTATATGGTTAGTGTTCCCTTTCATTTCTGCTAAAGAAAATCCGAAGGTTGGTCCTGTGGTTTTTTATGATCTCATACTTGTTTTTCAGTGATATTGTGGTCCAGATAGTAGATGCTCGAAATCCTCTCCTGTTTAGATGTGAGGATTTGGTAAGTAAAGTTTGACAAGATTTTAAGTCCTTTGAGCAGAAGTAAGAGGACGTGATCACTCGTAGAAGTAACTCTAGTCAAGTGTTCTTTATAATACTCCTCTAGATTTAATTAGGTCTTACCTAACCTTGGGTGGAACTTACATAATACCACTGCTGAGACAGATGTTTTCTCAAACCATTTTTCCCATCTGCTCTGTCACACAGACTTCTAGCTTTTGGTTTAGAAACCACTTTGCTAAGAGACATCTGCCAGTTTTTCCCATTTTTCAAGAGACCGCAGTTGAAGTAGTGTTTTACTTATTTAGCATAGTTGTAATCATCTCACTTTTTATCTGTTCCATCAAGTTCTCCCACCTCACATCTTATATGTTACCTCCTATGGTGGTTTACAAGTGAACCAAGTTTGTAAAATGCCACAGCGGGTAATAATTGAGGTGTGAGGTTCACATGAAATAATGCAATATGTGCGTTGAACTCATAAAGCATTGTATATATGGAAGTTGTTCCTATTTCTGTTTGAGGACCATCATAGTAATAATAATATTGTTTTTAAATCCACTGGTGAATAACAGAATCTTAACGATAAAATTGTTAAAGTCAGCTTTTATACCTTTGCTTTTCTAATGAAGTACTATCATAGAGAATTCATTTCTGTTCCTGAGACTTGTTTTTCTTTTAGGCTTCAAAAAATATTTTTTACATTAAAAGAAGAGATTATTATTGGCCATCATCACTTGACTAAAAAATTGTTACTGCTGGCTGATAGGTCTCCTAGATGAATGGTTCTTTAACTTGTTTTACAAGAAACAATTCAGCATTATTAAAGAGAACAATTATATATTGATAGAAAAATGTGCCTGTTCCTATTGGACAGGAATTTACCCTTCTAATTTCTTATGTTGAAGTTTATATGTGCATGTGACTATACTCCCTTAAAAAGCTTACTGAAAAGATGAATAAAGATGAATAAAATAAAATGTACCATGATTAGGGCGGTGCAGTGGTGGCTCAGTGGCAGAATTCTCGCCTGCCATGCCGGAGACCTGGGTTTGATTCTGGTGCCTGCCCATGTAAAAAAAAAAAATGGTGCCATGATTGAAAAGCTTTGAATTAGGGAATGATTTAAAGCTGGGAGCAGTAAAAACTTTTAGACAGGCTGGGGAAATCTTCCATAATTAGCCTGATTTGAAGAGCCCTAACTAGTTATCTTTGTCTTGTTTAGGAATGTTATGTAAAAGAAATAGATGATGATAAGGAGAATGTTATTCTGATAAATAAGGCTGACTTGTTGACTGCAGAGCAGCGGAGTGCCTGGGCCACATACTTTGAAACAGAAGGTGTGAAAGTTATTTTCTGGTCGGCTTTGGCTGAAGCCCTTCAACTGAATGGTGGTACTAAGGTAACCAGGGGGAATTCTTCAGGTTGGCTTTCAGAGAGGAGGATTTTGGTTTCTGATTAGTGTCCTTTATTTGTGTTTTATTTTGTTTTTTAAATTAGGGACACTGTGGGTTTACAGAACCCTATTGATCATTTGTTAACAATTGATGAAAGTACATTTTTATAATTGTACTGTTAATTATAGTCTATGGTTTAACTTAGAGTTTGCTGTTTGTGCTGTGTGGTTCCATGAATTTTTTTTTTTTATTCTAGTTATATATATGCAACCTAAAATTTTCTGTTTTAACCACATTCAAATATATAATTGGGTACTGTTAATTACGTTCACTATATTGTGCTACCATCACCACCATCCATTACCAAAACATTTACATCATTCCAAATAGAAACCCTATACATTTGAAACCTTGACTTCCCCTTTCCCTATTCGACCCTGTCCTCCAGTAACTTTATTCTGGATTCTGACTATATGAGTTTGCTTATACTAATTATTTCACATCAGTGAGATCATACAATATCTGTCCTTTTGTGTCTGGCTTATTTCACTCAACGTGATGTCTTTAAGACCCATGTTGTCAGTTATATCAGACTTTGTTCGTTTTTATGGCTGAATAATAATCCATTTTATGTATATTTCACATTTTGTTTATTCATCAATTTATGGACACTTGAGTTGCCTCCATCTTTTGACATTTGTGGAGAATGTCAGTATGAACATTGGTGTGCAAATATCTGTGTGATTCCTTGATTTCAGTTCTTTTGGGTATATACCTAATAGTGGGATTGCTGGGTCATATGGTAATTCTATACTTCAGTTTCTGAGGAACTGCCGAACAGTCTTCCGCAGCAACTATCCATTTTACATTCCTGCCAGTGATGAATGACTGTCCCTGTTTCTCCACAACCTCTCAAATGCTTGTTGTTTTCTGTTTGTGGTCAATTTATTGGTTGTACAGTGGTATCTCATTGTGGTTTTAATTTGCATCTCCCTAATGGCTAATGATACTGAGCATCTTACATGTGCTTTTGGGCCATTTGTATATCCTCTTTGGAAAAATTTCTATTTAAGTCTTTTGCCCATTTTTTAATTGAGTTGTTTGTCTTTGTTGTTGAGTTGAAGGAATCTTTATATATTTTGGATCTAAACACTTATTAGATATGTGGTTTCCAAATATTTTTTCCCATTGTGTAGGTTGTCATTTTACTTTTATGATAGAGTTCTGTAATGTGTAAAAGTTTTTCATTTTAATGAGAACCCATTTATCTATTTTTTTCTCCTCTTGTTTGTGCTGTGGATATGAACTCTAAGAAGCCAATGCCTAACACAAGATCCTGAATATGGTTCCCTATGTTCTTTTCTTGGAGTTTTATCATTCTACCTCTTATATTTAGGTCTTTGATCCATTTCAGTTTGATTTTTGTATATGATGTGAGGTTGGAGACCAACTTCATTCTTTCACAAATGGAGATCCAGTTTTCCCAACACCATTTGTTGAAAAGACTGTTCTTTCCAAATTGAATGGTCTTGTCAAATAATAAGTTGGCCATAAATGTGAGGGTTGTTTTCTGAATTCTCAGTTGGATACAGTTATTCTAAATGTCTGTCCTTGTGCCAATATCATGCTATTTTGATTATTGTGCTTTGTAGTAAGTTTTAAGATTGGAAAGTGTGAGTCCTCCAATTTCGTTTTTTACCCGTCCACATAAATCTGATGATTGGCTTTTCCATTTCTGCAAAGAAGGCTATTATTTTTATTTGGATTGTGTTGAAGCTATAGATCACTTTGGGTAGAACTGATGTCTCAGCAGTATCTGATCTTCCTATCCATGGACAGAGAATGTCCTCCCATTTATTGAGGTCTTCTTTAATTTCTTTGTAGTTTTCCATGGACAAATCCTTTACATCCTGAGTTAAATTTATTCCTAAACTTTCCTTGGGGGGCGGTCTGATGGTGGCTTAATGGCAGAATTCTTATCTGCCATGCTGGAGACCTAGGTTCAATTCCCGGTGCCTGCTCAAGCAACAACAACAAAAACTTTCCTCTGGGAATTTTTTTTATTTCCCAGAGCATATAAAAGTTATGTTTACATTATCCTGTAGTCTGGTAAGTGTACAATAGCATTATGTCTTAAAAAAAAGTACATACCTTAATTATTTAAGTAACACATAAACCCAGAGTGAACGCATGCTGTTAGAAAAATGGCATCAACAGATTTGCTCAACACAAGATTGCTGTAAATTTGTTTTTTTAAAAAAAGGCAGTATTTGCGAAGTGTAATAAAACAAGCACAATAAAATGGTGTATTCCTGTATTTTGTTTTTACCTCAACTTATGATAGGATTGTTCCTCTTTAATACTAGGTTAGTAGTTTGAGCCAAGATAGAGTTCCTTTTGAATATGAAAATTGTTTTTTCCCCTTCTTGCTTTGAATATCTGCAGATTTTGTGTTTGCCCTTATTATATTATTTCAGCTCATTAATAACATTGTTGAATAAGAGTAGGCTCAAAGGCGGAGATCTGGAGTCCTCTGTGAACTTAATAATCCCTGTATACAAAATACTTTAACTGTCTATCACTGTATCTCTTTGCCTTGATGCGCCAGCCACATAACCCTGTCAGAAATGGAAAAAAAGGTTACTTTCTATATTTGTGGCACTCCCTGATCTGCTAACCAAGTAGCCTGAATTTCAAGGGGAAATGGAATTTTTTTGCATGATACATTCTCAGGGAATCCTGTTGCCTCCTATTAATGACCATCATCTTTTTTAGGGCTCGCCAAGCCAACTTGTGGAATTCATTCAGTATCAGTATCTGGGTTAACAGTGTGATTTATGAAAGATACTCTTTAAAAAAAAAAAGTCAGGTACCCTTTGCTCCTCTCCAGGCTTCTGGAATCTCTGACATTGTGTGTGACTTCTCAAAAAAATATATATATGTATATTTAGCAGCTGAGGTTATGGCATCATATCTGTAGTCACAGATATAATCTGGGCATCAGAAGTTTTTAATATTCACTTGTTTCCTCACCTGTTAGTGGTTATGGTTCTCTCTAACAGTTGTTCACTCTCTTATTTTTTAAAAATGTGACTTAGGTGAGTACCTCTTTACTTTTGGCCTCTGTTAAGTTACACTTTGTATTCCTCAAGGAATTTTCCTTCTTATTTCTAACATTATTTGTTGTCTTTAACGTTTTTCTTGAGCCTAACCTGTTTCCACCTTATTTTTTTCTAATACATATACATGTTTACATCACATTCTTGTTTTTGTGCCTTCATATTTTAGAATATGACTCAAAGAGCTCATAGTGAGGAGCACAGATTTCTTTATATTCATTACTTATGTATCTGACAAATTGCTTCCAATTTGTGGTTCATTGTAAGCCTTGTTTCTGAGTTGCCAGGCATAATCATGAAAACATATCCATTTTACCAACATTTTGTTTTTATTTCTACTTTTATAAAATGTAGATGTGTTTAACTGAATTTGTGTCCCTTTTGTTAGTGTTACTCATTTTATCACTAAACTATTTGGAAATGACGTGCAGTTATATCACTTCCAAATCCCACCTAAAGTACCCTTATCAGTAAGAAATGGTAACACTGTAAATTGCCTTATTTCTGCCTGAGGGATTCAGAAGAATTAACATATCCATGAATAGTAAATTATTTTAACCTCTCTCTTTGCCAAAGGTTATTGTTTTAAAAACATCCCTAGGAATCTGCAATTGGTAAATAATTAGCCATCCTGTTTATCTTACATTACCAACTTATTAAGTATTTTCACTGGCATGAATATAGTTGTTACATCTGCATTTTTATGGTTTCTGTTATTTCATTAGGAACAAGTAAATGGAAATGCTGGAGAAGCCAGCTCAACTGAGTTTGAAAGCTCTGAGTTTGATGAGGCTGAGACAGAACATCTCCCTAGCAGGGATCCTCTCTCAGTTAGTGAGGATGCTTCCAGTGATGAAGACAGCAGTGAGTATGAGGACTGTCGGGAGGAGGAGGAAGAAGATTGGCAGACATGTTCAGAAGAAGATGGTTACCTTGACGAAGAGTCTTGTGGCCACGACTGGAAGGAAAGCTGTGCTGCGGATTCTGAGGCTCAGGAAAGGAAAACCCCACAGAAGAGTCAAACACACAATAATAGCCACTTAGTATCGAAGCAGGAATTACTGGAGATCTTTAAGCAGCTGCACACTGGGAAGAAGGTGAAGGATGGGCAGTTTACTGTTGGATTGGTAAGATGATGTATGTTATAAAATTGTTCCCACTGTGGAGATCTTCATTCTCCGTTCTTTGGTGGCAAAACTGGGAACCCAGAGACCAGTTAGGCTTCTGGAATCGTAGGAAACATTATTGCACTTGTGTTGCCCCTGGCCCTGTGGGAGTAAGCAGTATGACATTCAAAGCCTAAAGAAGTGAACTTTCTCAAGGCTTATATTTGTTATACCCCAGTGTATATTAAATATCGTCTCCAGTCTCTTTCCATCTCTGCTGTTCACATCTTGAAAATTACTGAGAGACTAGAATGAGAGAGCTTTTCGTATTATCTTTAGACTTCCAATCCCAGTATTCTTACCTTTTTCTGTATTTTTGGCATTCTGTGATCCTTGGTATTTGTCAACTTACACTGTGAATGTCTCACATGCATATCAGGGGGATTCCAAAATCTTGGGGCCAGGCAAAATAAGACAGATGCTTTCAAGACAAATACTACTTAGAAAATGGAGAAAAGATCACATCCCTAATTATGTATCCAAAGGGGGCTATAAATTTCCCCAAACTCCAGAGCAATACAACGTGGCTTCATGTGGCTTTGTCCTTAGCTAAGGAGATGTAATTATGTTAGGTAAGGTACCGTAAAGATGATCTTTCCAGAAGAACAAAAAGTAGAAGAAAGGAAATCCCAGCAAGTTTGTTTTCTAGCTCTTATGTTATGTGCCGAGTAACAATTCTTTCTGAGCCCCCTTACCCCTTTCGAAAAGAAAAAGTTCTAATTTAAATGACTATATAGACATTTTGGTGTACTGTTAAAAAGAATTGTCTCTGGGGTCAGACCTAGGTATAATTCCCACTTTGAACTAATTTGCTGTGAACCTTGGGAAAGTTACATTATTTCTCTGAGTTTAAGGCTTAATTTGGTAAATACTGTTGGTAAAAGTTAATTTTTCACATTCATTGGATGGTACAGCTACTCTTGCATATTAATTCATTTCTTTCTCACTTTTAAGAAAATGCAAAGCAGTCTCCCTCCTTTTCTGGATTTCTTACTCTGGAAACTAATATCTAGAACAGATTCATTTACTCATTCTACAAACATTTATTGAGTACCTGCCACAAGCATTCTGCTGGGTCCTAGCAGTAGCTCTGTAGGCAGGACAGTTACAGTCCCCATTCTATAATTTGCTGACCTAAAGGAAAAGAATTCCAAGCATAAAGACTGTTAAGGAGAGAAAGAAAGTTCAGTACCCAATGGGAGTATATAATGAAGGACCCAAATCCGAGGGGAAGGGGTTTGTAGCAAGAGCCCCCAAACAACTTTTAAACTGTCTTCTGTGAAGTTTTTTATTGTGTTCAAGGAATGGCAAGTGATTGACTGGTTGAGGTTTGAAGAGTGATGAAATTTATGACTGGAATAGTGAAAGTATATGCATTGTGAGTTTTGTATTAGGGTTGAAAGTTTTGAGGTTTGTCAGCTTGACAAGGGAGTCATGTCACACAGGGAGTTGGATTTGAAGGCATTAGGGAAAACCAGGTGTGCTTATCACTTTATCTAAGAACTACTTTTGTTCCTTTATATGATCCCACTTTATCTGTGGCAACATGAAATTTCAGATTTATTGATAATGTTGAGGGGAGTTGGCAAGAACGATTATTGTCCCACCCTAAACCTAGGAGTAGTTAACTTACATCAAATCATTATGCCATTTTAATTTTTTAGCAAGCAGGATAGAAACTAGCTAAAAAGTTTTAAAAATTAAAAATATTTATTGTAATTATTAAAATGTTTGTCAACAAACACAGAGCATCTATTTCAAATAATACTCTGAAATGACGAGTTGCTTGTGCTAGTGTTAGGGCCATTTACTTAGTATTTTTAGATATACTATTTGTCTTCTGTTCAGTAATTTCTGAGTCTTTTCTAGGTGGGCTACCCTAATGTTGGTAAAAGCTCAACAATCAATACCATCATGGGCAACAAGAAAGTTTCTGTGTCTGCCACACCTGGTCACACCAAGCATTTTCAGGTATTTTTGCAACATTAACCTCTATATTTCCTTCTCACCCACTCCCTCCCTCTCTGGGTATGTGTTGCAAATCTTTGTGCTGCTCTTCTTCATCTGCTGTGTACCCATCATAAATCTCTAACTTGTCTTTCAGACTCTGTATGTAGAGCCTGGCCTGTGCTTGTGTGATTGTCCAGGTCTCGTGATGCCATCCTTTGTCTCTACCAAGGCAGAGATGATTTGCAGTGGTATCCTTCCAATAGACCAGATGAGAGATCACATCCCACCTGTGTCACTAATATCCTTTCTTCTTCAGAAGGAATCTGGTTGTTATATGTGTACTGGGGCTTCAAGTTTGATTTAACATTGCTTACGGCAGCGTTTGATGGATTCAGTTTTGATACCTTACGAGTGGAGAATCTAAAATGCTTTCTAGTGATCTGCCCAAGTTTATACAGTGAGATAGCATTAGGACTTCAGAATTAGAACCTCATCTCCTGATTTTTGCAATTTAGCCTGGTATAATTGGAAAAATATTATCTCATTTAATTCTCAAAACAACTCTTAAGGCAGGTATTACTGTTAATCCCATGCCCTCATACATGAGGAAACTGAGGCACCGAGAAGTTAAATAATTTGCCCAAGATCTCACAATTAATATGAGATAGCTTAGAAATTCTGCTACTTCTTGATCTGTTGATCTGTTAAAAACTGATCAGGACTAAGATTTTACCCTGCTTTTAAGCTAACAAGGTAAGTTTGTTACTGTTTCATCGATTGCTTGCCACAGAAATTGGCAAACTAATTTGGTAGCATGTAAGTAAAGTAAAATTTCAGGCCCTGAACAGTTCTCAGCAAGATCCTTAATGACTACATTTGAGACCACACCTTTTTGTTTCCCTCAATTTCTGTTTTCTCTTAGAAGAAATAAGGAATAAGAATTAGTTTATCCAGGATTAGTAAAATATGGTCTGTAAAGAGCAGTATTTATTAAAAGAAATGCAGTAAACCTTATGGTAATGTGGGTAAATCTGAAAGTACTATACAGTATATACATATATAGTTAGTGTGACATCATATTTGTAAAAATCTCCATATCATAAAACACTATTCCTAGGTACATATCTGTAAAAATATGAAAAGTGGGTTGAAGGATGCACACAAACTGCTTCCCTCTGGGTAGGGAGGTGGGGCTGATAAATGTTTTAAAAGTTCAAGTTTTGCACATGATTTTTTAAGAACTAAAATATTGTTATCCTTGGTAGTTGGCAGCACTATTGTTATATTATTTGTGCTTTTTTGTATTGTTTAAACCACTGTAAATTAATAAGCAAACATACATTGCACTTGCTCTAAGCCAGATACTGGCTTACCTTAAGTACTGTGGAGGATAAAGCATCAATTAGACCCAGATCTCACCTTAAGTGTTCTGTCCATGGGGGTATAAGGCCTGTACATAAGTAACTGATACAAGGTAAAATGCTGTAAGTGACTTAAGAAAAATACAAATAAGATGCTGTGGAAGATTATTAGATAAGGGAAGAAAAGATAACCTCTCCTTGCATAGTTGTAAGGATTTGGAAGCAAAGATTTTCTTTGTGCTTTATTTGTTTGGAAAATTTCATGAATTGTTGGTTTATTTAGAATCTTGCTTTTCACGGTAAAAATATGTCATCTTTAAGGTCTATTTCAGAGATTTTTTTTTTTTTTTTCACATTGTGAAAGCTATATCATTATTCAGTCATCATCAAGAAACATGGCTACTGGAACACAACTCTACATTTTCAGGCAATTCCCTCCAGCCTCTCCATTACATCTTGGTTAACAAGGTGTTATCTACTTAATGTGTAAGAATAACCTCCAGAGGAACCTCTTGACTCTGTTTGGAATCTCTCGACTCTGGAATCTCTCAGCCATTGACACTTTGTCTCATTTCACTCTTCCCCCTTTTGGTCAAGAAGGTTTTCTCAATCCCTTGATGCTGGGTCTCAGCTCATTCTAGAGTTTTTCTCAATCCCTTGATGCTGAATCTCAGCTCATTCTGGGATTTCTGTCCCACATTGCCAGGAAGATCCACACCCCTGGGAGTCATGTCCCACGTAGATGAGGAGAGTGGTGAGTTTGCTTGCTGTGTTGGCTGGAGAGAGAGGCCACATCTGAGCAACAAAAGAGGTTCTCTTGGGGGTGACCCTTAGGCCTAATTTTAAGTAGGCTTGACCTGTCCCCTGTGGGGTTAAGTTTCATATGAACAAACTCCAAGACTGGGGCAGAGATATTTTATATAGTTAATAATTTAAAGTGATTTTTTATCCATAAGGTTTTGTTTAAAAGAAAAATAGTCTTTTAATGAATGGCTGTACTCTTCCTTTAGGGAGGAAAAAGGGTGTTTTTCGTAGATAAACCATGTTCTGAGAAGCATTAGCACCAGAGCGAAGAGGGGTTCAATTCAGGGAAACAGATTTCTTGACAAGCTTATGTTTGTCATAATATTCCAAGACATGTTTTAGAAGCTACCTATGGAATTAATATCATAAAGCCTAGAGAAGATGAAGATCCGCTTCGACCTCCAACATCAGAAGAATTACTGACAGCTTATGGATGTGAGTTTTGATTTATTTTAAAACCTGTACAATTATATAGTTAATGAAAGAAATAATACTCTACAAAGAAACGTTCACAATTTTTTTCAGCATTTCTTTTGTCGTCTTGTTTTGATGCTTTTATTGTTGCTTAACCTTGCCTAAAAAATGAGCTCCAGGTGGCTGATTTGGTGGTGGTTTCAGGGTTGAACAGTAAGTGAGGGAGAACTGCTACCTTGAAAGAATTTCACTTTAATGAATTAAGTGCTTGTTAGAGTTAGGAAAAAAAATGTTTTCTATTCCTTGCCTCTTCCCCAGGTCTGATCGTTCCTAACCTTAAGAGTAAAAATCGAATCTTGGGAAGCTAGCTGTCCTCCCTCTTCTCTCCTCTGTTTCCCCAGAGCAAGGTTAACGCGCCCTCAGGGAGCTCAGGACCTCAGGGCTTTGCCCTTCTCATGGTGCCCAAGTCACAGGGTTTCTGATCTGAGGCTACTGTTGGCTTTTTCTGGAGTCTTCTCCCAAATGGGGAAGAAAATGGGGTATTAGGAAGAAAATTAATCTGGTTGTCAGAGAGGGATAGGAAAATTATGAGAAAAATGTTAGAAGGGAAAGCCCTCAGAAATTGGGATAGAGTGGAGATTGGTTAGGACAGGGACACAAAGTATCCCCTCTCATCCCTTCCATTTGTCTCCTGTAAACCTTGTTTGACATTAAAATGAGTCCATAGATATGCCATCTTCATGTTTTACCCCACTTCCACATGGGAGTTATCTTTGCCTATCATTTCTCCCAATTTGTGTGTTATTTACTTACCTTAAATGCAAACTTTAAAGGTGGTCTGGAGAACCTTTGTCTACCTAAAGAGACAGCAAGAATAGAGACATTTCCATGCAGGTGTGTCTTGGCTTTTAAGGAATTTCCACTGGCTAGGAAGGGGTTCAAGTATTAACTAACAGAGAGAAATGATTTGACATGACCCACTCTTAAATCAGATTTTGAATTTAATCTTAATTGAGAGAGCTAATAAAATTGGAGTAAGGGAAAGGCCAGTTAGTTTCCAAAAAACAGGATGACTATGCACACTGAGTTTCTAAGATCACTATCTGCAGGTCTGTGCAGACTAAAGTTCCTGGTAGTTAAGACGTATAAGAGAAATTTTGTAGAGGAGAGTTTTAGAAATATGTTTAAAAGGTATTACTAAATTACTCTTGTTAAATTGCATTTTTCTTTATTACTCGTTTTAATTTGCATTTCTTTACTTATGAAGTTTACTATCCTCCCATGTCGTTTTGGCCATTTATATTTCATTTGGGAATTGCCTTTGTTTTAACAATTTGTAGACATTCTTTGTTACATGTGCTGCAGATATTTTCCCATTTACTTTTATTCATGGTTATTTTAAACCTGCAGAAGTTGACGATTTCACTAGACTGTTTTTTTCCATTTTGGCTTTGCTGTATTTGGTGTTTTACTTGGGGAGGCCTTCCCTATCCCCAAAGGATAAAACTGTGTACTATAATTTCTTTTGTATAAGTTTTTAAATTTTTAGTCTGTCTAAATTTATTTTTTGTGTATGGTGTGAATTAGGGTTCTGTTTTCTTCTAAACTGAAAAAGCCAACACACACAGCTAGATTAAAGTCCTTGTTCTTAAGCACACCAAACTCTAATTCAAGGAATCTTTGCTTTATATTTGGGAAATAGGGGAAAAATGTAGGTGTATCAAATAAGAAAACTTCCTCTATTGCTGTTGGTTTTGTAATATTGATGATATATAGTGTTCTCCTCCCAGTGACCTGATAAATATTTCAGTTAAAGGGGTAGAAGAAATTACTGGAGTAGAGAGAAATCTAGTGTATTTGTTATGGCTTGGTGCCAGGTAGTGGTTAGGATAGCCTGTCAAACAGGTAGTGGTTAGGGTAGCCTATCAAACAACTATGTTGTCTCTGCTCCTGGATTAGTGAATATTTTTAATGCTAACTAAAATATTTATATAATGATAGTTATGTGATTTTTTAAAAAGATAGAATAAGGATGTATTGTTAGTATAGTAATGAAAAAAAAACTTTCTGTCCCTCAGTTGTTTTGATTGTGATATTCTGTCTAATTTAGGTATTGTAAAATACATTTTTTCTCACAGATATGCGAGGATTCATGACAGCTCATGGGCAGCCAGACCAACCTCGGTCTGCACGATACATCCTGAAGGATTATGTCAGTGTATGTGACCTTGCTTCTTACTGCTTTTGAATAAGCACATCTTCTTTTTCTCCATTAGTGTGTCCTAGATAATGGCATCCTGTTAAATTATAAAGGATATGTTTTTTCATTTGGATTATATTATAACTAGGGTCGTGTTTTTGATCCAGAGGAATTAGCATCATGTAAATCATTCAGTGATAGATGGACAGCATATCATGAATGGTGAAGAGCTCTGAATACTATTAATTAATGAAAAGAATAAATTTATGCCTCTTGTTATTCCATCTCCTACAGCCCTTGTCTCTATCATTACTATTATCACAGTCTTCCTTATGGGGTATCTGTTTACATGCCTGCCTCAATAGTATCAATAATAATAATAGGTAACATTTATCAAAAGCTTATTCTGTTAAGGATTGTTACAAATGTCTTATATATATTATCCCTTTGGAAGGCATAACAAGTCTGTGAGGGTACTATCCCCATATTACAAATGAGAACATGATTAAGTTTGGGGTTTTCCCCATGAGTAAAGTAATAATAGTAGCTAGATCATGGGATTATTATAGGGAATAAATGAGAATAGTGGATATATGCCAAGCACTAAAGTTCAGTTGCTGGCACAAAATAAGTCCATGATAATTATTAGGTATTAAAGGTAAGTTTAATTCTTTCCATTGAATTTTAATAATTCAATGTTATTAAAAATAAACATTGTAGGGATCTGTTAGTAACAGGTTGTGAGGATTTGGCTTTATTCCCTTTTCTCAGGATAGCATCAGTGGGACCTCTTCAAGAATAGAAATAAAAATGGACAGCCATTTTCTCTTGCCTTCAATTGAAGAAGTAGTTAATGGAATATTTGTGGGGATAAATCATTCATTTACAGTTTATGACACTGTAGAGGATGCAAAGATAAATTAAAAAACAGTCACAGCTTTCAGAGCATTTGTGGTGGAAAGGCAAATATGCACCCAGTGAACAACTGCATCCCTGCATACAGGAACCTAGGAGTTATTTTGATTTAAGTATTCCATCCCAGTGTTTCCATTATTACTGTCATAATGGCCAGATTGTGCCCTAGATTTTATTTTGGAGTATATTCACCATAATTGTAATCATATAAACATACTGAAGAATGCTTTCATAGAAATACAAACGAAGTTAAAAAGCAGCAGGGGTCAGTAAAGGAAGAAAGATTTCATTCTAGTCTGGGGTGATATGGGAAGATTTTATGGAGGAGGTAGCATTTGAGCAGGGCCTTGGAAACTGGGTTGGCTTTAGAAAGAAAAAATGGTGGTGGGAGGGGCTGGGTGTTGCATAGGGAAGACCTTTTTTAGTTAGAAGGAACCCATGGGCTGAGGTAAGATTTATTTTAAGTGTGGTTTAACTTTAAGCCTGCTGGCTGTGTTGATGAACTTTGTTAGAATAGAATTTAGTCTGGTTATATGTGTTACCAATTTTGAAAAAGTAGAATGCTATAAATAAGTGAGAAAAGAATACTAAAATGTAATTTAATAATCTTTAACAATTCAGAAAATAATTTTCAATTTTAAAACACCAAGATTGTCATTGGGATATTCGAACACTTTTGTTGCAGTTGACTGAAAACCTTCAGCTTAGCTTAATCAGAAAGAGGAAATTATTCTAAAGGGTACAGAGAGGTGGGGGGTAGAGTGGTCTCTCGAAGTCTGTGCCCTCAATATTTCTTTTTCTGTTTAAAAAAAGTTGTAGGTTTACAGGGAAATCAGAATATATAGAGTTCCCATATACCCAACCCTATTTTTTAAATTTGCAGTATAATTATACACTTACTACAGTCAGTAGTTTACATTAGGGTTCACTGTGCTGTGCAGTTGTGGTTGGTTAGTTGGTTGGTTTTTAGTTTTTTATTCTAGTAAATGCATACCTCCCATAATATCCCCCTTTGACTGCATTCAGATATACAATCCAGTAGTGTCGATTACTTTCACAGCATTGTGCTACCATCACCACCATCCAGTTCCCAATCTTTTCTATCACCCCAGACAGAAATTCTGTACTAATTAAGCATTAATGCCCCACTCCACCCCAACCCCTGGTAACCTGTATTCTAGTTTCTGACTCTGAGTTTACTCCTTCTAATTATTTCACATCAGTAAGATTATGTAATATCTTCCTGTTTGTGTCTGGCTGATGTCATCAAAGTTTGTCCATATTGTCACATGTATCAGAACGTCATTCCTTTTCATGGTGGAATAATATTCCCTTGTATGTCTGTACCACATTTTGTTTATCCATTCATCAGTTGATGGATACTTGGCTTGCTTCCATCTTTTGGTAACTGTGAATAATGCTGCTCTGAACATTGATGTGCAACTATCTCTTTGAGACCCTATTTTCAGTTCTTTTGGATATATCCCTGAATGCATCTTGAATGCCATCAGAACTCTGTCATTGTCTCTGTTTTTCTTTGCATACATTTCGTCCATTGGCTTTCGCATGTCATCTTCTTTACACCTCTACTCTGCATGGCGCCAGTATGGCTGCTGACAGCTCCTTTGTTTCGTAGCTTGCAGTCTAGGTACCCAAGAGCTCCTGTGACAGCTGTAGATGGGAGAGAGGAGACAATTCCAAGAGAAGGATTATTAGGTACACAGGCCATAGTGATTATTGAAATTACTTGTGATGGTACATCATCCTGCCTCATGGCCACACTGATTTGTCTAGGGGTTGCCACCTAACCTATACTGAGCCAGTCAGTTCTTTCTGAGGAATTTTTTGAATTTTCATCTTCTACGTGGACTTTATGATAAAATATAATTTTCTCTTTTGTATTTGACATGTAAAGCAGTGGGATAACAGTTCAGTGACCATATTTGGGGATAAATTATATAGTGTGTATATGTTGTGAAGTTGAATGAAAGCTATAGTTTTCATTTCCACAGATAATAAGTGCCAAATACATAAAAAATTAAGGGGGGGGGGGGGGAGCCATCCATGTAATGTGTAGAAGAAGCAGAGGGAGAGAGGCCAGAACATGGTCTGGAAGCTCAGAATTTGAGGGAAGGTTTCAGTCATGAAGGATACTAGAGAACTGAATCATAGTGTACCTAGTTGGAAATACCTCCTCTGAGGACTTTTTCTTTCTCCTGGGGTAACACAGAGGCCCTTACAATGCACTTTTATCATTCATGTTGTCTTTGTAGGGTAAACTGCTCTACTGTCATCCTCCTCCTGGAACTGATCCTGTGACTTTTCAGCATCAACACCAGCAACTCCTGGAGAACAAAATGAATGGCAATGAAATAAAAGTTCAGCCAGGCAGAAGTAAAAGAGCAAAACAGATTGAAAATGCAGTTGACAGAAGTTTTTTTCATCAAGTAAGTTTTAACGTTTTTATTTAACTTCTGATCCAACACATTTTTTAAAAATAAGCTTTATTGAGATATCATTCACGTACCATACGATTCACCTTTTAAAATGTACAGTTCTTTTTTTTTTTGTATATTCAGAGTTGTATAACCATCACTACAGTTAACTTTAAAACATTTTATCACCCCAAAGAGAAACTCCATGACCTTCAGTCATCACCACCCCCAACCTGACCCCAGCTCTCCTACCCTCACCTCCATCCCAGTCCTAGGAAACTACTAATCTACTTTCTCTATGGATTTACCTCTTCTAAACACATCATAAAAATGGAACCATATAATGTGTGGCCTTTTGTGACTGGCTCCTGTCACATGTCTGCTTTCAAGGTTCATCCTTGTGCCATTTATCCAAATGTAAAAGTATTCCATTCTTTTTTGTAGCCAAATATCTTCTGTTATATAGATATATGCCACATTCTGTTTTATTCCCACCAGCAGTTTATGGGGATCCAGTTTTTCCACATCCTCACCGATATGTATTATAGTCTCTTTATTTTAACCATCTTAGTCGTTATGAAGTGACATCTCATTGCCATTTTGTTTTACATTGAGCATCTTTAAATTATTTTAGTTGACTGCTGTATCCAAAACAAAGTTAACTAGAGAATGATTCTGTGCTCATACCGTGCTTTATCCAAGTGCCTCACACAAGCCTCCAAGGTGGCCAAGCAGATAATATCCCCATTTTACAACTGAGGACATTGAGGCTCAAGGAGATAGACTTACCCAAGGACACTTGTGTTAAGTCACAAAACTGGGATAGAATTTGGATATTTGAGATTCCCAGTTTGTGTTACTTCCAGATCTGTTCCAGTGCTAGGGAGACAATGACCACCAGTGTGAAAGATGACAAATTCTTTTTTGACCTTATAACCGTCATTTGAGCATTTAGGTTGAAATTTTAAATATTTATAAGAAGTTCTTAAAGGCCCTTATAAGAGATCAAAAAAATTATTATTAGTTGTAATCATTCATATTATTTCTAATATTAGCAATATTTTATAATTATAAGAAGATCATGAAATATTGCTTTATACTTGCAAATCATCTTGGATTAAAATTTTTTTCCTAAGTAAAGTTAAACTTTGTTTAGGTTTTTGTTGCTGTTTGATTTTGTTTTACTTAAATAGATGAAATAAAATCTCAGGTTTATAAAAAACACTTTTTTGATTTCCTATGTGTTAGCCATTATAGTAGGATTTGAAATAGAAAATGAATAAGATATAACTCTTGCTTTCGAGGGGTTCGCATTTTTGCCAAGGGAAGACAAATAAGTTAAATAAATAATATGACATGTTAATGATAGGACAGAATTGCACATTACGTACCTTGTAAATCCATATGAAGGAACAGTTAATCTGGAATCTTGGTCAGAGGAGGTGCTATTAAACTGGACTTTGATGGATGAATAAAAATATGCCAGTTGGGTTGATATCTACCACAGTCAAGATGGCGGTGTGAGAGATGCCACAGGGCTCCATCCCCCCACAGAAGCTTTAAATAGTCAGCAAGAACTGGCAGAACCATCTTTCTCAAAACTCCAGAAAACAGTTAAAGGACTGCAATAACAGGGCAAGAGCCAAATCAAGAAAAAAGGCTACTTAAAAGTACTAGGATCAACAGAATTAAAAGAATTTAGTGATAATTATATGTGGGGCTAAGGAAGATGGAGTAGCAGAAGTAGAGTGTGCTAGTTGGGCAGCTGGGCAGATACCTAAACTATTAAACAAAATGTAGAATGAAAAGCCAGTTTCTAAGGGAAACTAATTAATTTTGTTTGAGGCAGGTTGAGTTTGGATATCAAGATAGAGATTTTTCAACTCCTAGAATGAGCTGAGACTCAGCATCAAGGAATTGAGAAAACCTTGGCCAAAAGGGGGAAGAGCAAAATGAGACAAAATAAAGTGTCAGTGGCTGAGAGAGATTCCAAACAGAGTCACAAGATTTTATCCTGGAGGTTTGCTTACGCATTAAATAGATATCACCTTGTTAGTCAAGATGTAATGGAGAGGCTGGAGGGAACTGTCTGAAAATGTGGAGCTGTGTTCCAGTAGCCATATTTCTTGAAGATGATTATATAATGATACAGCTTTCACAATGTGACTGTGTGATTGTGAAAACCTTGTGTCTGATGCTCCTTTTATCTACCTTATCAACAGATGAGTAAAGCATGGAATAAAAATAAATAATAGGAACAAATATTAAAATAAATTTAGATTGAAATGCTAGTGATTGATGAAAGGGAGGGGTAAGGGGTATGTTATGTATGAAATTTTTTCTGTTGTCTTTTTATTTCTTTTTCTGAATTGATGCAAATGTTCTAAGAAATGATCATGATGATGAATATGCAACTATGTGATGATATTGTGAATTACTGATTATGTAGAATGGAATGATCATAAGTTAAGAATGTTTGCATTTGTTACATTTTTTTTTAATTTAAAAATTAATAAAAATTTTTCAGAAGACTAGTAGTTTAGTTATATTGATAGTTATAGATGGCATTTAAAGTTATGGGACTAAACAAGTTGATGGAGGAGAAAATAAGGGAGAAGAGAATAAATAGAGAACAGAATACTGGGAAACATCATTTAAAGATAAGGATAGAAAAGACAAAGAGATGGAAATCTGCTTTCATAAAACCAAGTGTTTACCCCCTTCTTTCTTGGTTTTATCTTGTCCATGAACAATACTGTTCATATTTCCTGATGGAAATAGCCTGCTGGCATTTCAAATAATGTTTTCTCTTATTCCTAGGAGAATGTGAGAGCTTTGACCAAAGGAATCCAGACTGTCATGGGCTACAAGCCTGGGAGTGTCCTGGTGACTGCAAGTAATATGAGAAGCTCAGAGAGCGGGGCTGGGAAGCCCTGGAAAAAACATGGCAACAAAAACAAAAAAGAGAAAAGCCGTAGGCTCTACAAGCACCTGGATATGTAAGCTCAGGTTGCCACAGAAATCGCATTTGCATTGTGCAACTAGAAAAAGACAGAAGCTGCTTGTTGCCTGTGGACCTTTTCCTAGGTGATAGCACTACAGAAAGGACCTCGCTGTTGGGGAGCACAGCTGCACCCAGCATGCTTGATTGCAAGACTGAGGGGCTCTTTGAAACACCACCCCTATCTGAAGTAGTCGCCTTGGAGTCTCAGAAACCTACACCTACAGAAGTCTAAACTGAAGATGAGTGAATGGATGATGGACTGATACATATTTGTGTAAATATATACACAAATGCATACTGATTTGAAAATATATTAAATTGCCATTAACATGTTTTATTGGTTTAAATAGATAACTGCCAATAGGATATACCACGTCCATTCTTTTAACAGTTTTAATTTTCCAAGATATGGCAGGGGGGTTAGATGGAATCTTTTGAGTATGTTGTTTAGATTAGTGATACTCAATTTGGGGGGTTATATCTAAACCTGACACACACCTACGTACACCTCTGATGGGGCAGAGTAAATACATCTTGAGATGGTAGATGATTATTTGGAGTTTTAAAAGCTTCTTGGGGAGGATCACCTATGTTGAAAGATTAAGCTCCTCTATCTGTAACATCCGACTTCTAATCATTCCTTTTATATTAGAGAAACTGGATTGGCATACAGAATTCATGGAAGAAGCATTGGCATGTGGAAATATACTTTGTTCCATTTACTGTAAAAAGGCATACATATGGCAAAAACGTACCAAATGGACAAAGTGTGTACTGATTTAGAATGACTTTAATGAGTGATATTAGATATGTAGTACTTTCATACCTTTGATATTTAACGTTCAAGAAAGTTGAAGCAATTTAAGTAATGCCTGGCAATTTTCTAGCAAAGTGTCTTAATGGTAAGACATCTGTGTCTTACTCCCTTAGACACTTCCACCCCATAGCCTGTAACCCCACCTCTAAGCCCCAGCGGAGTTCCATTGCATGCTGACAAGCCTCCTACCTCAACCCCTGTGTTTTTATGCTTTGCTGCCTGAGAATTTGGCGCCTGCCTCACTGGAGTTTCTAAACTTGCATACAGGGTAGTCTGGAAAGGATGAGATTGTAACAGCCCCAGAGCTGCCATCAACCTGTAAGGAGCATGGTTAATTTATTAGAAACCCCGGCTTCCTTGTCACTTGGTGGGTACTTTCAATTCAGAGGAGCCTCAGTTGAACCATCCCCAGTTGACCACAACTGAAACTCATTAACTCACTCTTGACTGTCTCACTGATTTTTTCCTCTCCCTCACTTCTACTTCCATAGGATCACCTCCCAAATAAATGGAATCAAGTCCTTTGCTTAGGGTTTACTTTTGAGGGAACCCAATTTCTATATTCACCTTTGCTTCTGCCAAGAATATGCATTGTTAAGCATCCCTTGCAATTTTTAACCCTTGTAGAGGTTGGTATTCTAGATGTAGGTCGTTATTTCACTTTGTTTGAATTTTTTCCAGCAATTGTTATAAGGCGTATACCACCCTTTTAAAGTAGAACTAGCTACCCATCTGTCATCTCAAAGAAATGACATTCTTTTTACATTTCAAAGAAATCAGAAGGAAGTTGAAATGTTTTGTCAAGCTGTTAAGAGCAACTTATATTTTCTTTGTAGGTAAGTCTGGAAAATTTGGCAGCAAGCCAGAGATCTCTAACCTGGTGAAAGCCCTTTCCATTATTGTCTTTGTGGAGAAGTGAGAAAAATCAAAATATTTCAAGCAAGCTCTTGATTGCAAAATTTTCACCCTTAATAACTGTCATCTGTTGTGTTCAATGAACTGTATATGATTGAGAATGCAAAGAAGGACATACAAAAAGAAAGCACTTGCTTTGTAAAGGCTTTCCAGTATAAAGGGAACACAGTTTTAACAATGTAAAAAGCAAAGGGCATATGTAAGTAAAAAATGTCCAGCATGTAGTTGACTGAATTTTGAACACTTTTTATAGTATATTATGTATTCTGAATGCCCACAAATCGTGAGTGTACAGGTAACAGAGCTTTCGTAAATAGCATTGATGCAACCAGCACACTGGTCAAGGCACAGAACATTAACACCCAGAAGCCTGCTTTATGCTACTTTCCAGTAACTGCTCACCCTCCCAAGGGTAACCACTATTCTTATGTTTTGACACTGTACTATATATAAACAGAATTTACAGTGTATATTCTGTATCTGGCTTCTTTGTTGTTGTGAGATCCATCCATCCATATTGCTGCATGTAGTAGTAAATCATTATCATTACTGTATAGTAGTCTGTTTTGTAAATATATCATGATTTGTCCATTCTACTGTTGAAGGATATACAGGCTGGTTTGCAGTTTTGGATTTTTAAGAGTAATACTGCTGTGTACGTTCTAGTATATTGCTGTCCAACAACTCTCTGCTATAATGGAAATGTTCTGTAGTCTGCTGTCTAATAGCTGTGCTGTCTAATAAGGTAACCACAGTCATGTGGCTATTAAGCACTTGAAAAGTGGCTAGTGTTACTGAGAAACCAAATTTTTAATTTTTAATTCTAATTATTTTAAATATAAATAGGTATATGTGGTTTATGTCTACCATTACTAAGCAGCCAAATTCTAATACCTGTCTTTAAGTGAACACATGTACACATCTTGGGTATAAATCTGAAAGTAGAATAGCTGGGTTATAAGGATATGCATATATTCAGAATTGGGAGAAATGCAGTGAGTTACTTTCCTTCATATGAATCTGTAGGAAGTACAAAGAAGAATTATATAGTGCTCTGGGTTTGTCATTTATTTCATAGGGGCTGAAATGGAATTTTGTTTTTAAAGAACTTGCCTGGGTATTATAGACTTGCAGTCTTCACTGAAGTTGTGGTAAGGTAGATGGGGATGTATTCTGTTACTTCTTGTTTGTATATATATCCTTCCTCCCAGATATTTCTGATTCGAGGGAACTCCTACCTGGTGCCATTGCATCTGAACTAGCACTTGACTCATAGGGCAATAAGATCATCTCAAGCTTTTTCCATTTGTTTAGTTGTGGGGCAAGTTGTGTAGTATTGAAATACTTGCAAATCCATAGTATACTTTTGTATCTCAGTGAGTTTCCTGTGTCCTGTCTGCTGGTAACTAGTGGTCCAGGGTCTTCACAGGGTGTTCATGAAACAGAGTCTGGATTTAGATATGCTGTCTGTGCTGGTTTGAAGCTTTTATGTACCTCAGACAAGTCATGTTTTAATCTTGATCCAGTCTTGTGGGAACAGCCATTTCTTTTCATCCTGATTAAGTATTGTAGGGTGGAAACTTTTGATTAGATTATATCCACAGAAATGTGGCGTGCCCAATTGTGGGTGTGACCTTTTGATTAGATAGAGTTGTGACTCCAACCATTCCAGGTGGGCCTTGATTAGTTTACTGGAGTCCTTTAAAAGAGGAAATAATTTCAAGAGAGCTCAGAGCAGAAACAGATAAAAAATCTTAGAGAACAGTTTGTTGCTTCAGAGCTGACAGAGATGGATAGTTGGGGATACGTGGAGTGCTAGGCATGGGCAGAGCCCAGCAGATGTCACCATGTCCCTTCCCATGAGATGCTGAACAAGCCAAAACCCAGAGTTGTGAAGGCCCACAGATACTTAGGAAATCACTGGCATCAGAAGCTGGAAGTAACAGAACTGGGAACAAGGACCAGCAGATACCAGCCATGTGCCTTCCCAGCTAATACAGGTATTCCAGACACATCAGCCTTTCTGTGTGTGTGTGTGTGTGTGTGTGTGTGTGTGTGTGTGTGTGTGTGTGTGTTTCATATTTCTTTTTTCTATATATTTTTGTTGACAAATCTTCACATATATTCCATACATGGTATACAATCAATGGCTCACAGTATTGCATAGCTGCATATTTATCACCATGATCATTTTTTAGAACATTTGCATCTCTCCAGAAAAAGAAATAAAAAGGAAAAATCTCTTACGTACCATACCTCTTACCCCTCCCTCTCATTGACCACTAGTATTTCCATCTACCCAATTTATTTTACCCCTTATCCCCCCCTATTATTCATTTATTTTTTTATCCATACCCTGGATAAAAGCATCAGACCCAGGGTTCTCACAATCACAGTCACACTATAAAAGCTAAATCTTTATATAATTGTCTTTAAGAATCAAGGCTACTAAATGAGAGGGAGGAATTTTAACTGAGAAATCAGGATTTAAGGGATGATTCTGATTACTGAATCATTATATAAATGTTCCTTTTGCCTTTGGTATTTTGAAGTAGACAAAGAAAAGCCCCTGGAAGCCCTGAACTATGATTAAGCTGGTTTTTGGACATCTGGAGGGGTTGTAAAAGCCCTTATCTTTCACCTGGTGCTTGAGTGGCTATGAGAACTGTAATGCTGTTCTCTTCTTGGCCTCAGCACTAAGGAAAAGTCATTAACTAGCCTTAGTCCCTTACATTTGTTAATCATCCGCTAAACTCTGCCTTTGAAAAATAGCTCTGCCTCCTTTCAATTTATGCTAATCTGTGTAAACAGTGTTTTCTGTTTTGAACTTCTGCCTTGAATTTACTGTCCGAAATAACCTCATCTCCCCTTGCTAGAATCCTTAAAAACCTCAAATCCCCTTTGTTCCGGGAGACAGATTTTGGGCCATTAGGCTGTCTGCTCTTCTGCTACACGTGTAGTAATAAACTCTCTCCTAAAAAAAAAAAAAAAAGAATCAGAGCTACTGGAACACAGCGCAACAGTTTCAGGTACTTTCCTCCAGCCACTCCAATACACCATAGACTAAAAAGGGTTATCCATATAATGCGTAAGAATTACCTCCAGGATAACCTCTCGACTCTTGGAAATCTCTCAGCCACTGAAACTTGATTTTTGTCTCATTTCTCTCTCCCCCTTTTGGTCAAGAAAACTTTCTCAATCCCTTGATGCCAGATCCTGGCTCATTCCGGGATTTCTGTCCCATGTTGTCAGGGAGATTTACACCCCTGGGAGTCATGTCCCACGTTGTGGGGATGGCAGTGAATTCATCTGCCAGATTGGATTAGAGGGAGAGACCACATCTGAGCAACAAAAGAGGTTCTCTGGGGGGCATCAGCCTTTCCTGAGTGAAGGTAACCTCTTGATGGTGTCTTTATCTGGACATTTTCACATCCTTAGAACCATAAACTTGTAAATGCTAAATTCTCTTTTTAAAAGCCATTCCATTTCTGGCATATTGCATTTTGGCAGCTTAGCAAACTAATACACTCTCCCTTCTCCAAATGTTTCCAATGCCTAAGCATCACAGCTTCTAGGCACCTGAGCTTTGGCAAAATGATACCATTGCTGGCTAAGTCTCTTCCTAAGTCTCTTCTCAGGGGCCACAAAGAACAAGCAAGTTCTGCCAGCATTCAGTATGTGGCTAGACAGACTTAAAAATATGTATGTCCTTTGCTCTTTGTCCTTTCCTAATATCACCTTTTTACCTTCATTTTGCTCTTTTGTCTAAATTACTCCATTGAGTTTTCAAGAACGTTACAGGTAGATGCTAAAATGTAGAAGTGGCTCATGTTTTCTAGTGTGTAACTAATTTTTTTAATATCTTCCAGGACAGAACCACAACCAAGCAATTTGACTTGTGTATATTAAAAATAACATAGTTGAAACTGATGTGGCTGTTACTGGATTGATTTGGAAGCAGCACCAATAGAATGGGGGAATATTTTAGAAAATGATTTTGGAAAATGCCTTTCAAAAAACTTGAGTGCTGAGGCTTTGTTTGGGGTACTTATGTCATCTCTCTGAAATAGAATTTTGTCATTGTCAGGTTCATGTGTCAGCTTGGCCAGGTATTGGGCAAAGTGCTGGTCTGTCTGTTGCTATGAGGACATTTCACAGAATTAAGTCATAATCACGTTGGCTGCATCTGCAGCTGATTCCATTTGTAATCAGCCAAAGGGAGTATCTTCTGCAATGGGTGGTGCTTAATCTAATCACAGAAAGCCTTTTAGGGAGGATTCAGAAGAGACAGGCTCTCTTTCTGCTTCGGCCAGTGAGCCTGTCCTGTGAGTTCGTCCAGACCCTCCAATGGAATCGTCAGCTTCACAGCCTGCCCTATAAGTTACATGAGACACTTTTATAAATTTTATATTTACAGATATTTCCTGTTAATTCTGTTTCTGTAGAGAACCCTAACTAATACAGCTTTCAACTTTTATTTTCTTAGTTTCTTAGCTATCAGAAAATGGATAAGTGAAATAGCATAGTTTCGTTCAGGAAAGTAAAATATTTTTTTTCTGACAGGCAAGATGACAGAGGCTAAGTCTGTTGTTACACAAGTCTCATATGCTATTTGGCAGCTATTTGTACTCACACTATTTTTTGCTTAAGACCCAGCCTCTAAAATATTGAACCCAGCACTTCTAAGGTATCTTCTAGAACCACTGCTACTCAAACTTTACTTTGTATATAGACCAGCTGGCACTCTTGCTGAACTACAGATTCTGATTTCATTAATCTGGGTGGGCCTTGAAATTCTGCCTTCCTAGCAAACCTTAGATGATGCTGATCCTGATTATCCAGGAACCACAATTGAGTAGCATACTTGTAGATGTCTAAGGAAGTTAACTGCTAATGACACTGAAACCTTAGATGATGCTGATCCTGATTATCCAGGAACCACAATTGAGTAGCAAACTTGTAGATGTCTAAGGAAGTTAACTGCTAATGACACTGATGACTAACTCCTGACATAATCAAAGGGGGAGAGTAGGAGGGAGAGGTAAATTTAATATTTATAATTTGTATATCTTGTCTACATCTGAAGTAGGCAGCTGACAGTATGAAAAGACAATGTTTTATATGAGTTACAAAATAGAATTTTTAAAAAAACTATTCTTGAGTCCATAGTAATACTCAAAAAAGGGAGGAAAGGGTAGCTCTTTCGTACCTCAGTTAATAAATTTTGAAAGAATGTTAGCATCACCATTTTGTTACCAATGAAATAATTGTTATCAGTGAAATAATTGATTCAGGCAAAAATCATCAATGGATGCTGAAGCCATTGGGTGAAAGGTTCTTGCGGGACTTCACATGGTTTTAAAGTACCACCTACAGTTTACTTATTAAATACAAAGGGAAAGGATTTCCGGGTCAAGATGGCAGCTTAACAACATGCGCGTTTTAGTTCATCCTCCAGAACAACTACTAAATAACCAGAAACAGTACAGAACAGCTCCTGGGGCCATGTCAGTGACCAGACACACAGCATACCCCAGTCTGGACCAGCTGGACTTGCGGCGAGCACCCCCCAGAACCGTAAATTCCCAAAGCTGCGGCAGCCAGCGCCCCTCCCCCACAGGCCGCTTCCCAGAGGGGAAAGGAAAGGACTTTAACAGCAGCAGGGACTGGGCACAATCAAATGCCAATGGTGGAACTAATTAACAAATTCTGACTACTAAAAATAGGCCCCCAGCTTAGGTGAACCTGATCAAAGCGGAGGTTGCTCCTCTTTGCCCTGGCGCCAAGGGGGCAGGACTGACAGAAAAAGGGGGGGAAAAAAAGAAGGAAACAGGTTTTTGTGGCTGTGTATCTACAAAGGCTTAACTGCCTCTGGATACAGCAGCAGGACTTTTCAGGCTGCAACTGCCCCAGGCATAGGCAGAAGTGAGCTCTATTGGGGGCTTATCTGGACCCTGTACCTTTCCCAGGGGAGGGGTGAAGCCCAACTCAGGTGGAATCCCTCCATCAAGGAATTCAGACACCAGGGCTTGGTAATTTGAAGCCATTAAAACCAGCCTACAACCTCTCCTCTGTCTCCACCACACCCCCAGCAGGAAGAGTCTGCCAAAGTTAAAGGTACCGCATCATCTTATGCTGGTGGGACCTGCAGTCAGACAAGCGCCACACACAGGGCAGGATAAGAAAAAGAGAGTCCAGAGACTTCACAGGAAGGTCTTCCAACCTGCTGGGTCTCACCCTCAGGGAAAACCAATGCAGGTGACTCTTTCCTCCTGATAGGAGGCCAGTTTGGTCTGGGAAAATCTGGCTGGGGTCTATAATATCTAAGTAGACCCTCCTAAGCGTGGGGGGGGTGGGTGGGGGGAGGCATCATACAAGCAGGGCAAGAAACAAGAAAACAAGAACTGAAAAATTCTCCTCTGTTAAACAAAACTTAAGCGAAAGGTCCAGATAAAGCTGAATGGAATGTCAAAGAACAGATAGACAACAAATTCATCCAGCAAGAAAACCCTAGGTAAAAGAAGTGAAAGCAATCTCCAGAATAAACTGATTAAGGTAATTAAATGCCTAGACACCAGCAAAAAATAACAAATCACACTAGGAAAATTGAAGATATGGCCCAGTCAAAGGAACAAACCAACAATTCAAATGACATACAGGAGCTGAAGCAATTAATTCAGAATGTACAAACAGACATGGAAAACCTCATCAAAAACCAAATCAATGAATTGAGGGAGGATATAAAGAAGGCAAGGAAAGAACAAAAAGAAGAAACTGAAAGTCTGAAAAAAACAAATCACAGAACTTATGAGAATGAAAGACACAATAGAAGAGATGAAAAAAACAATGGAAACCTACAATGGTAGATTTCGAGAGACAGAACATAGGATTTCAAACCTGGAGGACGGAACATCTGAAATCTGACAAGAAAGAGAAACTATAGGGGAAAAATGGAAAAATATGAGCAGGGACTCAGGGAATTGAAAGACAATATGAAGCACATGGATATACATGTTGTGGGTGTCCCAGAAGTAGAAGAGGAGGGAAAAAGAGGAGAAAAACTAATGGAGGAAATTATCACTGAAAATTTCCCAACTCTTATGAAAGACTTAAAATTATAGATCCAAGAAGTGCAGCGTACCCCAAAGAGAATAGGTCCAAATAGACATACTCCAAGACATTTAATAATCAGAATGTCAGAGGTCAAAGAGAAAGAGAGGATCTTGAAAGCAGCAAGAGAAAAGCAACCCATCACATACAAGGGAAGCCCAATAAGACTATGCGCAGATCTCTCAGCAGAAACCATGGAGGCAAGAAGACAGTGGGATAATATATTTAAATTATTAAAAGAGAAAAACTGCCAACCAAGAATTCTATATCCAGCAAAATTGTCCTTCAAAAATAAGGGAGAAGGCGGGCCGCAGTGGCTCAGCGGGCAAAGTGCTTGCCTGCTATGCCGGAGGACCTCGGTTCGATTCCCGGCCCCAGCCCATGTAACAAAAACGGAGAAACAGAATACAATAAAACAAGAAAATGTTTAAAAATGTTTCCCTTTCTTCCTTCTATCCTTCCTTCCTTCTCTCTGTCTTTCCTTTAAAAAAAAAAAAAAAAATAAGGGAGAAATTAAAACATTTTCAGACAAAAAATCACTGAGAGAATTTGTGACCAAGAGACCAGCTCTGCAAGAAATACTAAAGGGAACACTAGAGACAGATACAAAGACAGAAGAGAGAGGTGTGGAGAAGAGTGTAGAAAGGAAGACTATGAGTAAAGGTAAAAAGAAGGAAAATTAGATATGACATATAAAATCCAGAAGACAAAATAGTAGAAGAAAGTATTACCCATGCAGTAATAACACTGAATGTTAATGGATTAAACTCTCCAATCAAAAGACATAGTCTGGCAGAATGGATTAAAAAACAGGACCCATCTATATGCTGTCTCTACTCAAAGGACACGAGGCAAAGGACACAAATGGACATTTACACACCAATGTTTATAGCAGCATTATTAACAATTACCAAGAGATGGAAACAGCCAAAATGTCCATCAACAGACAATTGACTAAACAAACCGTGAAATTTACATTAGATGGAATATTATGCAGCTTTAAGACAGAATAAAGTTATGAAGTATGTAACGACATGAATGGACCTTAAGGACATTATGCTGAGTGTGATCAGCCAGAAACAAAAGGACAAATACTGTATGGTCTCACTGATATGAACTGACATTAGTGAATAAACTTGGAGTATTTCCTTGGTAACAGAGACCATCAGGAGATAGAAATAGGGTGAGATATTGGGTAATTGGAGCTGAAGGGATACAGATTGTGCAACAGGACTGAATACAAAAACTCAGAAATGGACAGCACAATACTACCTAACTGTAATGTAATTATGTTAAAACACTGAATGAAGCTGCATGTGAGAATGATAGAGGGGGGAGGGCTGGGGACATAAATGAAATCAGAAAGAAAGATAGATGTTAAAGATTGAGATGGTATAATCTAGGAATGCCTAGAGTGTATAATAATACTGAAATGTACAATGTACAAATTTTAAAAATGTTTTTTGAATGAGGAAGAACAAAGGAATGTCATTATTGCAGGGTGCTGAAAATAGATGATAATTAATACTTTAAAACGTCACCTTATGTGTGAGACTAAAGCAAAAAATGTTTATTTGCTACAAAATTTATATTTTGACTAGAGCATTTCCTAATATAACTCATGTAGATAGTTTGATTGAACGCCATAAGTACTTGGAATCTCAGGTAGGACATGAGATTTTGTTGGTTTGTCCAGAGTGATGCCCCGATGAATCCCAGAGTGATTTGATCAGTGACTGGAAAAGTATTTGCAAGCCCCCTTCGGGGAATGGTGAGAGTGGGGAGAAATTCAACTTCCCCAAGTTGAATTCTTGACATTCTCACAAGCAGTGTGGACAACCAAAGCTATAGGCTGAGCCCCCAGTCTTGGGGTTTGTTCATATGAAACCTAACCCCACAAAGGATAGGTCAAGTCTACTTAAAATTTAGGCCTAAGAGTCACCCCCAAGAGAGCCTCTTTTGTTGCTCAGATGTGGCCTCTCTCTCCAGCCAACATGACGAGCAATCTCACCACCCTCCCCCTCTCTGCGTGGGACATGACTCCCAAGGGTGTGGACCTTCCTGGCAACGTGGGACAGAGAACCTGGAATAAGCTGAGACTCAGCATCAAGGGACTGAGAAAAACCCTAGAATGAGCTGAGAATTAACATCAAGGGATTGAGAGAACCTTCTCGACCAAAGGGGGAAGAGTGAAATGAGACTAAGTGCCAATGGCTGAGAGATTCCAAACAGAGTTGAGAGGTTATCCTGAAGGTTATTCTTATGCATTAAGTAGATATCACTTTGTTGTTCAAGATGTAGCGGAGAGGCTGGAGGGAACTGCCTGAAAATGTAGAGCTGTGTTCCAGTAGCCATGTTTCTTGGTGATGATTGAACAATGATACAGCTTTCACAATGAGACTCTGTGAATGTGAAAACCTTGTGTCTGATGCTCCTTTTAGCTACTATATCAACAGAAGAGTAGAACATATGGAATAAAAATATATAATGGGGGAACAAATGTTAAAATAAATTTAGTTTGAAATGCTAGTGGTAAATGAAAGTGAAGGGTAAGGGGTATGGTATGTATAATCTTTTTTTTTCTCTGTTATCATTTTATTTCTTTTTCTGTTGTCTTTTTATTTCTTTTTCTAAATCGATGCAAATGTTCTAAGAAATGATGAATATGCAACTGTGTGATGGTATTAAGAATTACTGATTGTATATGTAGAATGGAATGATATCTTAATGTTTTATCTGTTAATTTTTTTTAATTAATAAAAAAGTTAAAAAAAAATACAAAGGGAAAAAAGCTCTTTTACAAAAGAGAGATCGGGGAGACACCACCTGAAACTGATAGTCAAACTTGACATCACCAGTGTTAGGTGACAACCTGACATCCTGTGCTTCCTAATGTGGTGCACAAGGAAGAACACAACATTCCCTTCTAGTCTTGCAAAAAACATTTAACCTTAGTCTAATCATGAGGAAATAATTAGACAAAACCAGATTTGGAATGTGCTCCAAGAGAAGGAACCTGGACTGAAGAAGGACAAACACTACATTCTTCATTATTAGAAAATTGGTGAATCCAGGTGGATATTCTTTCACCTTTTCTGTAGATTTAAAATATTTCAAAATGAAATATTAGGAGGGGAGGACATAAAACTAGATAGTAATATCATAAGGGCTCAGGAGCCATTTAGAGTAAGGGCAGACAGAATTGTACCAGGAGCAAGAAACATCGGCTGGCTGCAGTAAAGCTTGGCTACTGGAATCCTTACTTCTCACTTTAAGGCCTCCAAATTATTGGATGGGGAGACTGTTCTCATTGCTGAAGTCAGTCTCCTTTGTAGCTATAATCAGCAGTAGATGCAATCAACTGACTAATGATTCAGATTCATCTACAAAGTACCCTCACATTAACAATCAGGCCAATGCTTGCTTGGCAAAAACTGGATACCATCACCTAGCCAAGTTGACCCATGAACTTACCCATTATATTTACCTATTTTTAAAAAATGTAGCTTTCAATAGCCGTCAGTTCTATTAGCCTTCGCTAGCTTCTGAGAATCACAAAGTAGATGAATTTCATCAATCTGATATTAAAGATATGGAACTTGAGAGAAAAACGCAAAGAAACCCTCACAAGATGATACAGTGAGTTGGTGGCAAAGTTCTAAATAGAATCCAGGACCCCAACAGTCCTTCCACCTACTTCACTCATGATACCCCATGTCCACAATAGAATTAAGATTTGGAAATGCCATTATTTCAAAATGCATTCTTACAGTACTGACTTTTCTATTTCATGTAAATCAGATTGATGTCAAATTTCTTTTACTGTTACTGTTTGAGTAATAGCCACAAGCCCTTCCTCTAAATAATGTTTTACAAGAACATTGGCAGGAAGCAAAATGTCCTCACAGAAGAGAAAGCTCCTCTAGTGGCTGGAATTTAGGGCCACTGTTGGCTGACCCCTCCTGAAACTTCCCAGATTTCAGCAGCCCTTCCTTCTTCAGAAAAACAATGGCCAAGGGCATGGCGCTTCTGCTAACAGGAAATGCCTGAGAGCAGTGGTGTGGTCCACCTTCCGGGAGGGTATGTTCTCTGGGCCTCCTGTAGGTTTTTCTTGTCAGCGAACTCTGAACCATAGCCAGAAAACATCTTTAGCTACTGGGCAGGTGCCAGGCCTCTGTAGGGATTGGTAAAGGAACTGCTTTCCTTCCTGAGGGCCTGCCATGTGAAGAGCCCCATGGAAGGTGCTGGGAGGATCTGAGAGGAGTCCTAACAACAGGGAGGGAGTTGGTTAACTCAGAATGAATAATTCTTAGCATCCTTACAGGTTGAAGTACTGATGCTTTCATGACAGGATGCTGACTGCCTCTCTGGCCTCATCTCCCACCCTCACAGCAGTTGCTCCATTATTGGCCCTTCTCCATCAGCCATACTCTTCCAGCCTCTGCAAGGGCCTTTGCAGGGCTGGTCCCACGGCCACCTTGCCTAAAGCAAACTTACTCTCCAAAGCCTAACTCAAGTATCATTTCTTGAAAGCCACACAATGTCATGTGTCTCCAGGGCACTTTCAACATACCCCTTCTGTACTATATAGCACATTTTTTATGGCCTTTTTAAAAATCTATATATTCATCCAGTAAATATTTTCATTAGTATGTGGCAGGCACTAAGTGAGGAGCTAGGGATACAGGGATGAATTAACCCTCATCACCTTTTACTAGGTGCCCTAATGGGGGAGAAACACAGTCCAGGGGCACCAACAGCACCAGGACACCAGATCGGCCTGGGTCCCTTTACTGTTCTCAACCAGTGACCCACAGTGGGACTGGCAGCTGTTCTCAAAACCGCCCACTGGGATAAAGCAGAAGAGACTGGGGGATGGGGAGGGGAAATAAGCAGAGGCCAGCTAGTAAGGGGCTTGTTGGGCCTTGCTGAGGAGTCTGGGGTGGGGCTGGAGATGGAAGTAAAGAGTTAAAGCAAGAAAATGATAAGATCAGATTTGCGTTTCACAAAGACAATACTGGCCACCAAGTGGATACTGGAAGTGGTGGGGACTGAAGGTCTTCTGATCAGTGAAGAGAAATACATATACTGGTAGACACATACACTTATTTTTCCTGAAAGATAATAGTAGTAGTAGCTTACTTTGGGGCTGAGAAGGAAGACTATCTTTTATTTCAGACTTCTCTCAGCTGTTTGAAAGTTTTCTCTGTTCATGTATTTTAAAAACATATTTGACTAGTGGTCAGTGAGAGGAAGGAGTAAGGGATATAGCACGTGTGAGTTTTTTCTCTTTTCTTTTTTCTTTCTTTTGCTGGAAAGATGCAAATGTTCAAAAAAAAATGATCATGGTGATGAATACACAACTGTGTGATGATATTGTGAGCCATTGATTATAACCATGTCAAGAATGTTTCTATGCGATGATCATGCATCTATGTGATGATGTTAAGAATTACTGGTTGCATATGCAGAATGGTATGATTTCTAAATGTTGGGTTAATTTCTTTTTTTCCGTTAATTAGTAAAAAAAAAAAAAAAAAGAATGTTTCTATGCTTGTTGTTTAAAAAAAAAAAAATTTGGTTTCCTCCACTCCGGGTTCACACAGGGAGTCGGGTCCCAGGCCATCACCGCCACTGTAACTGCTGTGCCGCCATCGTCCTGATCCCTCAACCCCTGCCATGATGTCGTACACCGAAGATGATTTTCACTGCCCAGTCTGTCAGATGCTCAAAACAATGGACCGCGGCCTGTCAGCACGTTTTCTGTAGAAAATGTTTCCTGACTGCAATGAGTGAAAGCGGAATACATTGTCCCCCTCTGTCTTGGAAATGTGACTAAAAGAGAAAGAGTATGTCCTGAATGACCCTTAGACCTTAAAAATATCATGACGAGCCTTTATCACAAAAAGTGCAAAGATCAATTTCAACTCATTCTTTTCCAGAATGATGACACATACTGAATAAAATTAATGAGGGTATTTCTGTAAAGTCCTCTGAACAGTATACAACAATGAAAATTTGAGATTTAATAGAGACGTTTTTGTTCTTTGTACTGAATAAAGGCTGATGCTTTTTCCTCAAAAAAAAAAAATAGATATCATGAAGTTTTCTGGTAGCTGCAGTGTTGTGTAAAACTGATTATATTCTACCGTCATGAAGCATCATTACAAATCTTATAAGAAATATCAAGATAAATATGGCGTTTCTTCTATCATTCCAAATTTTCAAATCTCAAGATTCAGTAGGGAACAGTAATAGGAGTGAAACGTCCACATCTGATAACACAGAAACTTACCAAGAGAATACAAATCCTGGGCATCCCACCATTTAGTGTCCCTTGGGTCAAGAAACAAACTTTACCAGGTAGTGTTTACTGGATCACTGTAACACCAATCACCTATTTCAGATAGTTCCTCTGATGTGTCCTATTTGTGTTTCATAATCAATCAGTTTGATTATGAAAATATGTGAACCTTCAGCTAGATAAGGAAACCCAATATCAGACTGTTGTTGAAAAATCTTTCCAAGAAAACATCTGAAGTCTATGGATCTCTACATCTTTGTACTTACAAGTGCCATCTATAAGGGAAGAACTAACATAAAGTCATCATTTCAATAACTTGATGTGTATATTAATAAAAGTAATTCAGTCTTTTAGGTTTTGTGTTTTTTTTACATGGACATGCATTAGGTATCGAACCCGGGTCTCCAGCATGGCAGGCGAGAACTCTACCTTTTGAGCCACCATGGCCCACCCAGTCTTTTCATTTTTTATTTGAAAAATAAATGCAGGCCATCTAACAACTTCATTCTTGATAAAATTAAAAAATGAAAGCTATGACATTAGCTTTAAAAGTATTTTTAAAAGGATTAAATTTCACCAATGTAATGGTGAAAAGGAAATCCCTGTTGTACTTTTATCTTCTTTTATGTTACATATTCTTGAATTTTTCATTATTACTTTGGTTTTGAAATTTGGTACAGTTTCACGCATTCACTTTACTGTACACCTTTAACAAATTCTGAAAAATGTGATTGATATAAACCTAACAAATCTGAGCCAGTTATCAGAGTTGAAGAATAGAAATTTTAAGTATTAAATGGAACAATCCAAAGTAAACTTTTTATAAAATTGATTCTAGCTAAACAATTCAGCTTTTTTTATTTAATGCAATTTTATTGATATATAGTCACATACCATGTAATGATCCAAAGTGCATAATCAGTGGTTCACAGTATCATCATATAGCTGTGCATTTATCATCACAATCGACTTTTCCTTTTTATGAAAATAATATATATACAAAAAAGCAACAAATTTCAAAGCACACCACAACAATTAGTTGTAAAACAGATTTCAGGGTTTGGTAAGGGTTCTAATTCCACAATTTTAGGTTTTTACTTATTGCTGCTCCAAGACACTGAAGACTAAAAGAAATATCAATACATAATGATTCAGCAATCATATTCGTTTGTTAAACCCTACCTAAGAATTCAGCTTTAAGAAATTTGAATTATATAACTTTAACATTTTTAAAAACTGAGATTTCTTTGATAAATTTAATTCTTCAAAAATGAAAGCTCCTTGTAAAAATCTTTTCTTTTTGGTGTTAGTGGGAAATATCAAGAGAAAAATTTATTTCTTTGGTGGGCACTTGGTAATTTCAGTCTTGTTCATTTGGCTAATATGTAAGTCCAAAACAGTAAGCTGGGTGACGGCTCTTTGGCCTCAGAATTTTTCAATAGCCAGTATTTCTGATTAGCTTAGATGAAATATTTATTACATATTTTCAATTGATGATATTATATTCTGTATATATTGACGTGAGAGGTTTGGCTCCATTTCTCAGTTTAGAAATTCATTCAAAGTTAAAAACGTATATGTATACATACACATGTGTATGTATGTATGTATACACATATATTTGCATGCAGTTTGTCAGGTTATATAATAAAGAATTTTTTGAATGGACAAGCAAGACACATTGAAGTGTTTGTCTGATTTAATTAAAATTTTGTGAATCACAAGATTTTTAGAAAAATAGTCAAATGCAAGGTGTTCTAGTTGGACTGCTATTACTAACCTTCAAAATTGCGTTAACATGAAGCATACACACAATACCTATTTATATGGAGCTCATTGTTATTTACAAAGATAATGTGGGACTATGAAGTAGTTCGATTCAACCAGCCATTCTGTTTCACTGCACTTTACTGTTAAAGCTGGGTTAGTTCTTAATACCATTCATAAGACTCAAAGTATCTTGTACTAGTAGGCACAGGTCTTAGAGTGAAGGATGAAGAGTGGATTCACCGACATTCCGTACTAATTTATGTTGTTTATGCTTTAAACTACAAAGAAGATAAAGTAAACTCTCAGAAGCAGGTTGCTGCTAATATATACATATTTGGTATAAAAAGATGTGTTTTGGTTTTGTTGAAACCCTTGTTGACTTTTCTACAATGAACATTTTAAACTTGATTTAATAAAAATGTTAATTTTTGAAAAGAAAAAGCATTTTGATCAATGAATTCCTCTGCTAGAAATTACCTAGAGGTTGTATTTTTAAAAGTATGTCCCCTACTCTCTAAGCCCAACTCTGTAAGTGAAACCACTGACCTCCCTGCTACACGGTACCTGACATCCAGAGGTGAAAGTTTCCCTGGCGGTGTGGGAGATGACTCCCAGTGATGAGTCAGGCCCTGGCACCGTGGGATTAACAATTCCATCCTAACCAAAATGGGGGAAAGAAGTGTAACTAATAAAGTATCCGTGGGTGAAGAGAGTTCAAATAGAGCTGAGAGGCTACTCTGAAGGTCACTCTTATACAAGCTTCAGATAGACATTGCTGCCTATCATAACTTGCCAAATCCCAACCAAACCCTTTCCAGCCAGTCCTAAATAACACCTAGGGTAATGTATAAGATTCTACAAAGGTTCCATGCACTAAGGTAACTTTCCAGAGACCTACAACCTCCAGATGGGTCCCTGGACCAGAAAAGTCTTGAAACTTAGAGGGCCCAGCCTCTCCAGAACATGAGCTAGTTCCATCTCCCTACCCCATAATACTGACAATCCCTTCCAACATGAAAAAGTTAGAATGGCCATAGCCCAAATACCCCTAAAGAGTGGGATAGAAAGATCAAAGATGATGGTGGAGTTATACAGAGAAGGTAGGGTTTAACAAATGACTATGATTGCTGAATCAGTAAACTGATATTTCTTTTAGTCCCCAGTATCTTAGAGCAGCTAGAAGTAAAAATCTAAAATTGTGGAACTGTAATTGACTAAACATAAAACTTAAAAAGAAAAAAAAAAAAGCAATAGGCTGAGCCCCCAGTCTTGGGGTTTGCTCATATGAAACTTAGCCCCACAAAGGATAGGCTGAGCCTACTTAAAATTAAGTCCAAGAGTCACCCCCAAGAGAATCTCAAGTCCATAAGACTGTGGCTTGTTTTTGCATTTTCTGAACAGTGTCTTCAGACGAATAAATGTTCTCAATTTTGAGAAAGTCTGATTAATCAATTAACTTTTATCATGCCTCTGGCACCATTTCTAAAAAAAATCTTTGCCTAATTCAAGTCACAAAGATTTTTGCTTATATTTTCTTCTAGAAGATTTATACTTTAAGTTTTATATTTATGTCAATGGCTCATTTTGAGTTAATTTTTATATATAGTGCGAAATATAGATCTAAGTTTAGTTTTCATGTATGGATATTTAATTGTTCTAGCACCATTTGTTAAAAAGACAGCCTCTTCAATAAATGGTGTTTGGAGAACTGGATATCCATATGCAAAAGAATGAAAGAGGATCCATATCTCATAACCCATACAAAAATGAATGCAACATGGATCAATGACCTAAACATTAGAGTTAGGACCATAAAACCTTTAGAAGTAAATGTAGGGAAATCTTTTATAACTCTTATGATAAGAGGTTGTTTCCTAGACCTTACACCCAAAGCACGAGCAATGAAAAAAATAGATAAATGGGATCTCTTCAAAATTAAACACTTTTGTGCAACAAAGAACTTTGTCAGAAAAATAAAAAAGCAGCCTATGCAATGGGAGACAATATTTGGAAACTACATATCAGATAAGGATTTGATATCCAGAATATATAAAGAGATTCTACAATTCAACAGCAGACAACCCAATTTAAAAATGGGCAAAAGACACAAACAGATATTTCTCAGAAAAGGAAATACAAATGGCTAAGAGGTACATTAAAAGATGCTCAACTTCACTGGCTATTAGGGAAATGCAAATCAAAACCACAATGAGATATTATCTCACACTCACTAGAATGGACATTAACAAAAAACAACAACGACAACAACAACAAAAAAAAAACAGAAAACGACAGATGATGGAGAGGATATGGAGAAAGAGGCACTCTTATCTACTGTTGGTGGGAATGTGAAATGGTGCAACCTCTCTAGAAGGCAGTTTGGTGGTTCCTCGGGAAGCTAAGTATAGAACTGCCATATGATTCAGCAATTTCATTGCTAGGTATATATTCACAGGAACTGAAGGCAAGGAAACAAACAGATATTTGCACACCGATGTTCATAGCAGCATTATTTACAATTGCCAAGAGAAGGAAATAGCCGAAATGGCCATCCAAAAGGAGTGGCTAAACAAGCTACGGTATATATGTATGATGGAATATTATGCAGCTGTAAGACAGAATAAAGTTATGAAGCATGTAACAATGAATGAACCTTGAGAACGTTATGTTGAGTGAAATTAGCCAGAAACAAAAGGACAAATACTGTGTGGTCTCACTAATATGAACTAACATTAATTAGTGACTTTGAGAGTCAAAGTTAAGACCATAGGTTATCTGGAGATAGAAAGGGGATAGAGATTGGACATTTGGTGCAGAAGGAATACAGAATGTGCAACTGATTGTAAAAATGCAGAGATGGATAACACTATGCTATCTGATGGTAGCACAATGATATAAGCACAGTGAATGAAACTGAACGTGAGTATGGTTGAGGGAAAAGGACTGGGGTATGTATAACACCAGAAGGAAAGATAGAGGATAAAGACAGACTATATAAGTTAGGAATGCCTAGCGTGGATAATGATGGCAATTAAATATACAAATATGAAAACATTTTTGCATGAGAGAAAACAAATGAATGTCAACAATGCAAGGTGTTGAAAATGGGATAGTATGTAGGAAAAACACAATCAATGCAAGCTAGGGTCTGTAGTCAACAGTAACATTGTATTATGCTTCCACTGATTGTAACAAAGGCATTGTGCCAAAACTAAATGTCAACTGGTGGGGACGTGGGAGAGGGCTATGAATTCTTTGCGGAAGAAAAGTAAATGTCTTCATATAGATTATGGTGGTGAAGTCATGTCTGTTTACCTAGGTTGGATTGTATGATGTATGAATAAAACTCTTAAAAAATAAACAGAGAGAAACAAATGCTAGAGAAAATGTGGAGAAAGAGATGTACCTATTCTCTGTCGGTAGGGAAGCTGAGAGGTGCACCCCTCCGGAGGGCAGTGTGGTGGTTCCACAGGAGGCTAGGGGTGGGGTAGCCACATGATCTTGTAACCCCATTGCTAGGTTTGTATCTGGAGGAACTGAGAGTGGAAACCAGAATTGACATTTGCACATTGGTGTGAATCGCAATGGACGGAGGTGGCCTAAGGGTGCAATTACTGAGGCATAGAAGGTGGAACGTTGTGAGGCATGCAACTAGGCGTATGAACCTTAAGGACAGTATGTTGAATGAAATGTCAGAAAGAAAAAGACAAATATATCATGCCTCATTCGTATGGACTAACTATAGAATACAAACTAGGAGAACTGAAGTCGAGAGCATGGGTTATCAGGTTGGGGCTTATTGCAAAGGGTCCTAGATTGTAAGCTCTTACAGCAGTCACATACATTCAGGAGTTGTAACTGTTAGCTCTAAATTCTGAGATACTGAGCTTTTTGTGTATAACCTAGTCGTTCCCTGAAACTTTGGGTATTTATACGACATGTGAGACTCAGAGTTAGGTCACTGAAGTGAAGAAATTCAGTATTATCCAATGCAACACCTGTTAAAAAGGTTGAAAAAGCAGTCAGACTTCGACTGGAGATATGAATGAAGCTGATCTGGATAGGACTAAAGTAAATCAGAATACAGGGTAAAGGATGATATGGTCCATATTTTAAAACTTCAACTTCTGTGTGAGACCAAAGGGAAAGATGTGTACTTGGTGCAAAATTTATATTTTGGGGTAATTAAATAATTAAATTAAATTATTTAATTCAATTTGTGTAGTCAGTTTATTTGAATACCATAATTACATGGAATCCTGAATAGGGCATGAGATCTTGTTGTTTTGTACAGGTTACAGTAATGACACGAAATATCCCAGAGTAATTTGGGCAGTGAATAAAGAAGCATTTGCAAAGTCCCTTTGGGGGTCTGGAGGAAAGGAGGAAATATTAAACTTCCCCATCTGGGGAATTCCTGACATTCTTGCAAGCAGTGGGACAAGCAATCGAGCCCCAAGATCAAGTGTCATCATCAGTCTTGGGACTCGCTCCTATGAACCTTATTCCTGCAAAGAAGAAGCTAAACCTATCTTTTTTTAAATGTGAAATATATACAAAAAAGCAATAAATTTCAACTTACATTTTAACAAGTAGTTATGGAACCGATTTCCTAGTTTGGTATGGGTTCCAATTCCACAATTTCAGGTTTTTCCTTCTAGTGCCTCCAAGACGCTGGAGACTGACAGAAATGTCAACATATTGATTCAGCAGTCATACTCATTTGTTAAATCCTATCTTCTCTGTTATACTCCTCTTTAAATAACATATATACCTAAAAGCAATACATTTCAAAGTACATCACAACAAATAGTTGTAGAACAGATTTCACAGTTTGGTGTGAGTTATAATTCCTCAACATTAGGTTTTTATTTCTTAAACCTACTTTTAATTTTGCCTAAGGGTCACCTCCAGAGAACTCTTTTTGCTCTGATGCACCCCTCTCTCTAAGTGAACTCAGCAGGTGAATTCACTGCCTTTCCTGCTACATGGGACATGATTCCTAGGGGAGTAAATCTCCCAGGCAGCATGGGACAGGTCTCCCAGAATGAGCTGGGACCTGGCACCAAGGAATTGAGAAAGACTTCTTGACCAAAAGGGGAAGAGAAAAATGAGACAAAATAAAAGTTTCACCAGCTGAGAGATTTCAGACAGAGTCAAGAGGTTATCTTGGATGTTATTCATATACATTATACAGATATTGCCTTTTCAGTTTATAGTGTATTGGAGTGGCTAGAGGAAAGTACCTGAAACTGTTGAACTGTGTTCCAGTAAGCCTTGATTCGTTTTCTGTTTTTTTTTTCCCCACAATCACACAGTCACATTGTATAAGTTATATTTTTATACAATCATCTTCAAGAATCAAGTCTCCAGTAGGCTGTTACAATATGTTCGTGTAATTGTAAGAACTTTGTGTCTGATGCTCCTTTTATCTAGGGTATGGACAGATGAGTAATAAATAAGGATAAAAATATATAAATAATAGGGGGGAATAAAGGTAAAAAAAATGGGTAGATTGAAATACTAGTGGTCAGTGAGAAGAAGGGGTAATGGGTATGGAATGTGTGAGCTTTTTTTTTATCTCTTTCTAGAGTGATGTAAATGTTCTAAAAATGATCATGGTGATGAATACACAGCTATGTGATGATATTGTGAGCCTTGGGTTGTATACTATGGATACACTGTATGTGTGTGAATATTTCTCAATAAAACAAATAAAAATTAAAGATTAAAAAAAGATGAGAAATTGTGGGGATGGGGTGGGAGTGGAGGATATGTTTGCATGTCATATTTTTCAGATGAGTTCTTTTTCAGATTTTTGAAGAAGCAACAAAAAAGGTTAAGCGCTAAGTCTTAAGGGAAAAAAAACCAGTAGAGATGTGTGAACTTGATACAGTGTGGGTGGAGGTGTAGGAAACAATTTTGAATTAGGCCCAGTCTCCAATGCTACCACTGAGTATGATGGAGAGGAAAGCCACAAAAAAGAATGAATTAAAACAGCGGTGTCTTCTGTTCTCCACAAAACTGAGAGCAGAGGGCAGTCCTGCCTTAGGGCCTGGACAGCACATGATGCAAGACTGAATGGAGTTCCCCACTTTAGCAAGGAAACTGTTGGAATAGATTATCTTTGGGGATCAACTGGCAGACAATGTCAGCAGAGGAACCCAACCCAGGAGCTAGGAAATCACAGGTCGGTTTATATGGCAGATAAAGGCAGAGGTGACAAACACCAGAGCCCTCAAAGAACCAGAATGCAGGGATTTCAGACTAGGGTTTCTTCAGGGGTGCAGGATGTGGCTCAGCTAGAAAGGTGTTGTGGGTCCCTGTTATTTATAGACTGTGGCCTGGAGAAACTTGGGTTATATGTATTTTTTTTTAATATCACTGCATCTTAACCATTTTATTCTTTTAATTTTGGTGCCTTTTGTTTTAAAACATTTTAATTCTGTCTTTTTGTTTTATTGCTTGTCTATGTCTCTTTTACTGGACTATAAGTTTCTTGAAGGCAGGGACCATATCTTTTTTTCTCAACAGTGTATTCCTAGCTCCTAGCACTATGTTTCATTTTTCCTGAGTGATCATGATTTATAAAAGTGAACAAAGTGCTCCACTTTACATAGAGAAGCTACTTTGGAAACAATTTGATAGTTTCTTAACAGGTTAAACAGAGCTACCATATGACCCAGCAATCCCACTGCTAAGTTTATACCCAAACAAAGTGAAAACATTTGTCCACACAAAAACTTGTGCACATATGATCATAGCAGTATTATTCATAATAACCCCAAAGTGGAAACATATCTGTGCTGGTTTGAAAGGAAGTATGCCCCCTAAGAAAAGCCATGTTTTAATATAAATCCCATTTCATAAAGGTAGAATAATCTCTATTCAGTGTTGTGTGTTTGAAACTGTAATGAGATCATCTCCCTGGATGATGTGATTTAGTTAAGAATGGTTGTTAAACTGGATTAGGGGATAACATGTCTCCACCCATTTGAGTGGGTCTTGATTAGTTTCTGAAGTCCTATAAAAGAGGAAACATTTTGGAGAGAGAGATTTCAGAGAGAGCAGAGCAGAACGACATAGCCACAAGAAGCAGAGAGTCCACCAGCCAGTGACCTTTGGAGATGAAGAAGGGAAATGCCTCCCAGGGAGCTTCATGAAACAGGAAGCCAGGAGAAGAAGCTAGCAGATGACACCGTGTTCACCATGTGCCTTTCTAGATGAGAGAGAAACTGTGACTGTGTTCTCCGTGTGCCTTCTCACTAAGAGAAACCCTGAACTTCATTAGCCTTCTTGAACCAAGGTATCTGTCCCTGGATGCCTTAGATTGGACATTTCTATAGACTTGTTTTAATTGGGACATTTTCTTGGCCTTGGAACTGTAAACTAGCATCTGATTAAATTCCCCTATTTAAAAGCCATTCCATTTCTGGTATATTGGATTCTGGCAGCTAGCAAACTAGAACAAAATCCAAATGTCCAGCAACTGAGGAATGCATAAACAAAATGTCAAAAGTAGGATCCAAGATGGCGTCTTAGTAAGGTACATGCGTCTTAGTTCCTCCGACTCCAAATCAACTAATAGGTGAACAGAAACAGTACAGAACAGCTCCCGGGGCTACAGCAGGGAATGGACACACAGCGTAACCCAGTCTGGGCTGGTTAGTCTGACTGCGAAACTCGGCTGCGGTGAGTGAGATCCCCGAGCGGCGGGCGATTTCCCGAGCAGCCGCAGCTGCGGCGGTCCGAGCTAATCCCTCCCTCCTTCCCGGGCTGGCTGAGGGACGTGGAGAGACAAGCTTCCCAGCCAAGGCGGCCGGCGCCACACTTTTGCGGGCGGCTTCGAGTCTCGGCTTCGAGTCCGCGACTACGAGTCTCGCATCAGAGGGCTATACAAAGTCTGGGCTGGCAAGTCTGACTGCGACTCTTGGCTGCAGCGAGACCCCCGAGCAGCGTGTGATTTGCCGAGCAGCCGCAGCTGCGGCGGTCCGAGCTAATCCCTCCCTCCTTCCCGGGCCGGCTGAGAGTATCGGAGAAGCAAGTTTCCCAAGCCGAGGCAGGCGGCGCCCTTCTTCTGCGGGCGGCTTCGAGTCTCGGCTTTGAGTCCGCGGCTACGAATCTCAGATCAGAGGGCTATCCAAAGTCTGGGCTGGCTAGACTGACTGCGAGACTTGGCTGCGGTGAGACCCCCGAGCGGCGCGTGATTTCCCGATCAGCGGCAGCTGCGGTGGTCCGAGCTACTCCCTCCCTCCTTTCCGGGCCGGCTGAGAGTATTGGAGAAGCAAGTTTCCCAAGCCGAGGCAGGTGGCACCCCTCTTTTGCGGGCGGCTTCGAGTCTCTGCTTCGAGTCCGCGGATATGGGTCTCGGATAGGAGGGCTATCCAAGCAGCAGTAGCCCCCCCCCCACGGGAGGCTTCCTGGTCCGGTGGGGAATCCCCCAGGCCTGCTGAGGCCTGCAACCAGCCACAGGGTCCCCTCAAGCCGCGGCAGCCGACGCCCCCACCACGCGCGGCCCCTGAACCAACGGAGAGAATTGGATCCGAAATCCCCAGGCCACGGAGATCGGTGACTGGGGGGAGACCCATTCCAAACACTTGAGACAAATGTGTGCCACGTGCGCCACATACTGGGCAAGATAAGAAAAACAGATCCCAGAGATTTCACAGAAAAATATTACAACCTTGCTGGGTCCAACACCAAGAGAAATCTGAATAAATGCCCAGACGCCAGCAGCAGAAGATAACTGTCCACGCTCAAAAGATTGAGAATATGGCTCAGTCAAAGGAACAAACCAATAGCTCAAATGAGACACAAGAGCTGAGACAACTAATGCTGAATATACGAACAGAAATGGAAAACCTCTTCAAAAATGAAATCGATAAATTGAGGGAGGACATGAAGAGGACATGGGCTGAACATAAAGAAGAAATAGAAAAACTGAAAAAACAAATCGCAGAACTTATGGAAGTGAAGGATAAAGTAGCAAACATAGAAAAAATAATGGATAGCTACAATGATAGATTTAAAGAGACAGAAGATAGAATTAGTGAATTGGAGGATGGAACATCTGAATTCCAAAAAGAAACAGAAACTATAGGGAAAAGAATGGAAAAATTTGAACAGGGTATCAGGGAACTCAAGGACAATATGAACCGCACAAATATACGTGTTGTGGGTGTCCCAGAAGGAGAAGAGAAGGGAAAAGGAGGAGAAAAACTAATGGAAGAAATTATCACTGAAAATTTCCCAACTCTTATGAAAGACCTAAAATTACAGATCCAAGAAGTGCAGCGCACCCCAAAGAGATTAGACCCAAATAGGCGTTCTCCAAGACACTTACTAGTTAGAATGTCAGAGGTCAAAGAGAAAGAGAAGATCTTGAAAGCAGCAAGAGAAAAACAATCCATTACATACAAGGGAAACCCAATAAGACTTTGTGTAGATTTCTCAGCAGAAACCATGGAAGCTAGAAGACAGTGGGATGATATATTTAAAATACTAAAAGAGAAAAACTGCCAACCAAGACTCCTATATCCAGCAAAATTATCCTTCAAAAATGAGGGAGAAATTAAAACATTTATAGACAAAAAGTCACTGAGAGAATTTGTGACCAAGAGACCAGCTCTGCAAGAAATACTAAAGGGAGCACTAGAGTCAGATACAAAAAGACAGAAGAGAGAGATATGGAAAAGAGTGTAGAAAGAAGGAAAATCAGATATGATATATATAATACAAAAGGCAAAATGGTAGAGGAAAATGTCAAAAGTAGATTAGTAGTTGTCTAGGGCTGGAAGTGTTAGTTGAATGAGGGAGTCACTGCTAATAGGTACCGGCTTCTTTTTGGTATGAATGAAACTGTGTTAACATCATGTAACGGTGTTGGTTGCTAAACTCTGCAAATATACTAAAAACCACTGTATTATACATTTAAAAGGATGAATTATGTGTTATGTGGCTCTCTCAACAAAGCTGTGAAATGATAGTCACATACTGCTTTATAAAGCAAACTTTCAAAAACCCATAACTAAATTTTAAAATTATAATTGCTTGTTTTCAAGAAAACAGCCCTGTGTACCTGAAGGAAGAGTGACAGTGTGGCTGGATGGGAGGGCACGGATTCCAGAGATAACTAGCTCCTGCCCTGAGAGGGCCGCGGGCAGATGAGGTCTAGAAGCTCGGCTCTGGCGACGGGATGGGGGCGGAGAATGCCGTTGACAGCTTCAGAAAACAAAGTGAGAGGAAGACTCAGGAGCGACTGCTCGCAAGCATGTTCTCTGCTTCCTGCCTGCCGCCTCACCCTTCCTAGGAGGCAGCCTGTAAGGATCCAGTCCAGGCCCCCACTCGCCACGGGATTCTCAGTACCCAAGCGCCGCGCCGGGCGCGAACTGTACGTGTATTGTTTGGCTCGGTGAATGCGGTGAATCGATGAACGGACAAAGTGCCTGACAGTGACCCGGCAAGGATTCGTCCTCTCCAACCTCAGCTCGGGCTCTGGCCGCGGTTTAGTGTTGGGGGTGGCGGGGGCGGGGTGGTGGCGGCCCGCGAAGTGGGGCTGCGGGGAGCGGGCGGCGCCGCGGTTCGGCGGTCTCCCGGGCGGGGGCCGCGGCTTTTGTGCCGAGTCTGCTCCCGGCTCCCGCCACTGGGGGGCGGCCTCCCCCCGGCCGACCCCCAACAATAGCGCGAGGAGTGGGGAGCTGCGCGGTCCCGGAAACTTTTCCCTCCAGTCTTCGCCGCCGTCGCCGGCGCCCGGGAGCCGGGAGGTGGGCGCGCCTATCCCTGGCTCGCGGTTGGTGCGCGCGGCAGGAGCCGCCGCGGGGACTCGGACATCGAGCTGCACCGGGTCCCAGCCATCCTGGAGGTTCCGGCAGCGCGCGGGGTGGAGCTCGCTGAGCAGAGCCATGGGAGAGGCGCCCGGCTCGGCGCCGTCGCTCTGGAACTGGGACTACCTGGACCGCTGCTTCGCCCACCACCGCGTCTGCATCTCCTTCGGCCTGTGGATCTGCGCCTCCTCCTGCTGGATCGCCGCCCACACTCTGTAAAGGGGACCGGGACTCGGGCAGCGCGAGGGGGTGGGGAGTGGGGCGGAATGGAGCGCTACCACCTCGCACCCCCCCCCCCCCCATCAACAACTCCCTCTTGAAATCCTAGAGGAAAAGGGGCGGAATGTGGGGATCGAAACTAGCATTTCAAGGTAGACTGAATTCGGATACTTCTTTCCGGATTCCACGCACGGGGAAGCTGGGCTGGGAGCCAGCAGAAGGAGCCTGGGTGGTGGATCGGATAGGCCCCGGGACTGGAAACCGAGAGGCCTGAGTCCTAGTGCCAAGTCGTTCCCCATTGACTGGCCGTGTGTTCATGCGTTACCAAGCCGAGTTATTACACCTCTCTGAGCCTCATTTTCCTGATGTAAATGGGCATAATACTGCGTAGGATGGACGGGAGAATTCAAGGAGGCAATACTGATAAAGCCTTTAGTAAATGCTCATTAAATGTCAGTGTTATTCTCCAGATATGCCACCAACCCTTTGGGACCTGGGCACGTCCGTCTATATTTCTGGCCTTCGTTTTAACAAGACCCCCTCAACTGGGGTGACCTGATTCTGACCACAGCCAGAGCATTTTGGCCAGGCAGTCACCATTGCCTGGTTCTAGGAGCTAGGTCTGGTAAAAAGTGGCCTCCAGGTCTTGAGCCACCCTGCACCATGCTGGGAGAGGACGCAGACAATGGGCAGGATGGAGCCACCTGCCCACTGAGTATTCCCTGGCAGAGGAGAAAGGACTAGCACCCCTGAGGGAGGCTGTGACCAGCTCACCCGAAGCATGCAATGGAAATTCCCCTCAGGCATTTGCTATGGATGCAGATTCCCACAACCTGCCACCTGGTCTTCACTGGTATAGCAACACAGCACTCAGCAGGTTTCTGTCCAGGGGCTTGGCATTTATTAGCTCACCTAATCCCTGCAACAACCCCAAAACGTAAAGTACGTTATCACTCCCATTTACAGAAGAGGAAGCCTGAAGTCATGAGAGGTTAATTAACTTGCCTGGGGTCCCTGAGAGTGAATGGAAAGAACCAAAACTCCAGATCCTGTTTTAAAAGGGGACAGCTTGTAAAGCTAAAACTGTCCCAGATCAGAGGATGGAAACTAATGAGGCACTCTACATCCTCACAGTCCCCCTCTGAGGTCAGCCTTATTAGGCATTTTTCTGACCTGGAAACAAAGGTTTGGAGAGTTTAAGTACCCCCAGAGAAGGCCCAGCTGGTCGATCTAAGAGCAGAGCCTCTGCTTTTTCACTTTGCTTCAGGTATGAACACTCTGCGTTCCCCGAGCCTCCTTCTGTCTTTGGGGGAATGCATCCCCCTGCCCTCCCCAAGTAGTGTGTGCCCAGGACACTACTGGCCCCTGAGAAGTGGGGAAATTGTTGAAGAACAAAGTTCAGAGCAAAATGTCCACACACACAGCTAGAAGACCTGCTGTTAATTCACCTGATAACCACAGACAAAGGGTCTTCTCCTTCCTGGGCCTCAGTCTTCTCCTCTGTCAAATGGGAGGGTTGAAGTAAGTTATTTCTGATATGAGTCCAACTCAGAGAGTCTCAAATATAGAGTCTTCACTCCTTGACCTTGAATTGGTTAGAGCACAGGGTGCATATTAAAAGTTGACGTTCTTGGGGTGAGCTTCAGGCTTTGGCTGAAGCCCAAGAGCCTCCCCAACCTCACTCCACCATTCCTAAGGGCTGATGCTCAGAACCAAATAACTGTGTGGAGTGAGTGCCACCCTTTCTTAAAGGAAACGAAGCCAGACATGTATTGTGCCTCCATTGCAGGGAGACATCTAGAGCAGTGATCAGTGATGGTAACAGGGGGACCTCTGACTCTTCCGGTCTGTCCTGCCCTTTCTGGGCTTGTCTCTGGCTGTGTATTTGAGGACACAGGGAGAGAGACGTAAGACAGGGAAGTCAGCATAGGGGGAGGTCAGCCCAAAATGCCTGCCGATGTCCTCGAGGGGTTTTGCTCTGTGTGAGTGAAGAGCTCTCTCAACGTGGGCTCAGGTTGGCAGAAAAGCCGGGCTACCCTGCGTCACGGTTGGTTAGAAGGACTTCACTTTAATTTCAGAGAACCACAAGTCGCCTTCTTAATTTACACAATTAACTCTTCTGTGCAGTTAACTGCAGGGATTAGGTTTCTTTTCTAGCCCTCCTACTTCCTTTCAAAAAATAAAATTGAACAGCTGGTTGTCCACACTGAGTGCTGGGCCTGATTTGCAGGAGCAGTGATTCCCCTTCATTTCAGAGGCATTCGTCTCCATGTGTCAGGAGGTCTGGCTCTTGCCCCAGGCTTGCGGACCAGGTCTTCTGATCCTTTCCCACATATCAACTAAGTTCAGAAACACCTGATGAACAGCTGGGGCAGAAAGTGCTTTGTAAAGACACAAAGTCACGATGCCCTTTTCCCCTTTCCGACACCTGCCTGAGCCTGACCCCAAACCCATACGTTGTGTCCACACCCCCGGTCTGTCCCCCCAGGCTTCTCTATCTGAGATGTGCAAGGAGATCCGGACAGGACCAGTCGGCGCTGTGTGCTGCGTGCTGCCTCCTGACCAGCCTGTGTGACACCGTGGGGGCCGTTCTGGCCAGACAGCTCACCATCCAGGTAGGTCGGGTCCACCGGGGCAGGATGGTGCCACCTGCCCACTGAGTATTCCCTGGCAGAGGAGAAAGGACCAGCACCCCTGAGGGAGGCTGTGACCAGTTTACCCGAGGCATGCAATGGAGATTCCCCTCAGGCATTTGCTATGGATGCAGATTCCACAGCCTGCCACCCGGTCTTCACTGAAATACCAATACAGCACTCAGCAGGCTTCTGTCCAGGGGCTTGACATTTATTAGCTCACCTAATCCCTTCCTTTAACACATGAGGCACAGCCTGGTCTCAGCCCTTGTGCCTTGCTGTCCTTTCTGCTTTCCACTCCCCCACCCCCGCCCCCATGCTCTTGTCCTGGTATCCCCTCGGCTCACCGCTCGCCTCCTTCACATCTTTGCTCAGAAGCCACCTTCCCAATAAGACCGCTCCTGATCACCCAGTTAAAACTGTGACTCACCTCTACCCCCAGTGCTCCTGGTTCCCTCACCCCGCTCTGCTTTTTTTCCCTAGCACTTACCTGTAATACACCGTGTGCTCTACTTATTTATTAGATTTGTTACTTATTGTATGTTGCACCCTACTAGAATGCAAGCACCACGAGGGCAAGGATTTGTGTCATTTTTATTCACTGCGGTATCCTGGTCACTTAAAACAGCACCTGGTGCATAGTAGGTGCTCAATAAAGAGTTACTGTTACTGTGTTGTAAAGCCCTGAGCAAGCCTCAGCTAAAGCAGGGGTGCCTGGATCCTTTCCTAAGGGGAGGTGCAGGCTTGGGAGTGAGTGAGAAGGGGTTTCAAGTTTCTCCAAGAGTCTAGGCCCTCAAACAAACCTGTGCCCAGAGTCCCTATCCCAAAATGTAGGTCCCAAGGAGACCCTGTAAGAGGGTAAAGAGGGTATCCTGCTGGTCAGGGCACACATTTGGACAGTTCTAGACCCTGCTCTGAACAGTGTTTTCTCAGAAGCAAATCCCCTGTCATTCTGGCTGTCCATTCTCTCCAGCTGATGGAGTGTAATGAGGCCCAGCTCAAGTCAGATAAGGAGAACTAATATTTATTAAGAATGTGATACTATGTACCTGGCCCTAAGGCCCTTTCATTCATTAACTCAGTTAAGCCTTGAACAGTTCTTTTTACCATCATCCCTATATAACAGATGTGAAACTTGAGGCATGGAGAAATTAAATAACTTCTCCAAGGTCATCCATCTGGTTAGTTGCAGTGCTGGGATTCAAACTCCAGAACTCCTGCTCTTCACCACTAACTCCACTGTCATAGTGGCCAATACATTTTTAGGTAGTGTGCCTTCCTCCAGGCACTACACTTAGCGCTTTCCGTGTATTAGCTCATGTAACCCGCTAGTAGTCTTTCACGGAGACACTTTTATTATCTTTGTTTTACAGATGAGGTCACTGAGGCCCAGAGAAGTTCAGTGACTGGGCCAAAGTTTCACAGCAAAGACTACATCAGGCAGTGGAAATAGTGGAGTAGGGCTCAGAAGGCTGGGTTCTTGTCCCGTCTCTGTTGATAGGTTGTCTGTGTAACCTGGGGCTCAGCCATTTAAGGATGTTGTCTGCTCATCAGACAAATGGAGATGACAGCCTCTCTTGGGGTCCGTGGGAAGCTTCCCTGGCCTAACGGACGTGGCTGCATTACATCAGTGTATGGAATGGGACTAACACGCGGTAGAGAAGATCTAGGATAAGGGATTCTGTCATTGCTAAAAGAGGATGTTTGATCTCCAGGACTCTATTTCCATTTCCCCCAGGTTTTCACCGGTGCCTACCTAGCAGCTGTAGACCTAGTGAACTTTACATTCATTCTCTTTCCAGTCTGCGGCTCCAAGTCTAATTCGGGTGAGTGTGGCCATCAGTTCCTTTCTTCATTCGTCCATTCATTCATCAGTACACTGAGTGCCTACTCCTTGTCAGGCCTCGAGCCAGGTGCAGGGGAGTGAATGAAGTCTTTGATCTCAACCAAAGGAGGGAGACGGGGCCCTAAGCCATAATTAGAGCTGCTGGTCCAGAGGAAGGGAGAGGGCTGCAGGTGTCAGGGAAGGATGGGACGCTGGACCTGGGACTGCAGACGAGGGCGTTCCAGGTGAAAAGCACAGCACAAGCAAAGGCTGGGAAGCGGGACGTAGCTTGGCTTTGGGGAATGAACAGTACTATCTCAGTACAAAAGTCCAGGGTAGCCAAAGCCCCACAACTTCTGGAAATGGATGTCAGGAATGGCCATGGACCACCTCGGGCAGAGGGGCTGGAAGTGATGGAGATGGGTTGAATTCCCCTAAAAGTGGCCTGGAGGGTTCCTAAGAAAGGACAGCAATGTGCTTGGACTCTTTACCAAAAAGGACTGTCTGCATTTGGTAGAGTAAGATAAGATGCCCTCAGCTGCTTCATGTGCCTGGATGTAAATTGCTATTACAATTGTTCAGAGAAGCATCTGTCTTACATTTCAAGAAAAAATGCAAAGATGTTTTTAGAAATAACTTCCCCATAGGTTAAGGTCAATGTTATTTTTTTCCTTTTCTAAGTGTCACAAACTAAGCTCTAGTGATAAGCAGAAAACAAGACTGTGTTGTGGGGAAAAAGTGGGGCAGTGATTCTCAACCCTGACTGTGTACAGGAGCTTTAAAAGTGTGACTGCCCAATCTCTCCCACAGAGATTCTGATGTAACTGGTCTGGGGGGGCAGGCTGGGCTTTGTTAAAGCCCCCCAGGTGGCTGCCACACGCAGCCAGATCTGAAAACCACTGGAGAAGGGGCTGGAAAGGGAGGACTAAGATGAGGAGCCGTGGGCTCGAAGGAAAAGCTGTAGTGTGGTGGGGACAACATTCAGGGGAGTTGGAGAAATGTAAGTGAGAAGAGGGGAAGGCCTGGAGGTCATCTGATAGGCATCTCCAAGCAAAATTATGAGCCTTCCTTCTGGTTGGCTTTCTCCGGACCTGTGGCTGTGCTCCTAATGAGAGAACCATTTGCTCCTGCCAGCTGGTTCATGCCCTTTGTCCCTCACACAGCCGAGGTGTCGTGGTGCACATTCACTCATTGCTGCAGTCCCCAAGCTCATGTGAACTCTGCTTTGGGCCAGGCTCTGTGGAGACTCTAGAAAGTGCCAGGGCACCGTGCCTTTCCTCAGTAGGCTTCTGCTCTAGTACAGGTGATGCTCTCTGTGTGCAGATATGTAGGATAAAAGGTAATTGGTTCTTCCTGGGTAAGTCATAAATGCTGAGGAAGAAGTGCTGATTGGGAGAGGGGTGTGTGGGAAGGGAAGGGGAGGCTTCTCCAAAGGAGTGGCACAGCCACAGAGCCCTGGAGGTAGGGGGCATTGGCCTGTTGAGCAGGGTGGAGGCTGACACCGGTTCTTCCCACGCAGCTCTGACGAGCTCTGGGTCCCTGGAGCCACATGGGATCTTGGTGTATTGCAGGTCAGGACTCCCAGGATAGGAAGAGGAGGCAGCGACTCAGGGCGAGCATATTTGCCCTGGCCCTGCCGCTGAGCCTGGGCCCCGGCTGGACTCTCTGGACCTCCATCCCGAAGGCTTCGGGCGCCATCCGAGGGCCACAGCGGAGGCTGCTGGGTGGCATGCTGCAGGTGAGGCCGAGTCACCTGGGGAGGAACCGGGGTAGTGAGGGCCCCTTCCCTCCACGTTGTCCTGCCAAATGCCAAGGCCCTGGGACCCCAATCCACGTAGTGGGGAGCTTAGCCCCTCACATTGTTGGGAGGAACCTACTAAAAGCACAAAACCACTGGCCCGGTTTTCCTGCTTCTTGGGATGAGTGGACAGGCCTCTGCAGAGCGCTGAGGGTGTGCCACCTGTTCTTGCAGGGAGACACCGAAGTCCTTGGCTACCTGTTGGGTGGCGTCGCTGCCTTCGGCTCCTGGTCTTCCCGGATCCCCCCGCTCTCCAGAATCGTGAGACTGGGGTCGGGGTGGGACTGTGGGTCCCCGAGGTGGGCTTTGGGCCTCTGGGAGCGTATCTTTGAACTACACGTCTTCCCGAAAGTGACATGGTGGCGCCAGGTGTGTATGCATGTGTGTGTTGCCGGGGGTGTGTGTGGACTTAAAAATGCTTGGAGGAGTAACAACACGTAGGACAGTGGGGGGTGAGGGTGGGGCGGGGAGCAGCCGGCCCAGGGAAGCCCCAAAGATGTTAGAGCCTCTCACAGGGAAAACCCACTGCTTTCTCCCCCGTTTTTTTTAGCAAATGAAAAGCAGATGCTCAGAAAAAAGCCACTGGGGTCAAATAAACAAGTCTCCATTAGAGGTGGAGACGTGTTTCGAGGACCGTCATTAAGCTGCTGGGGTGCTTTGTAGTTCAAAAGCATTTCAGTTCAGTTTGGCAGATGCTTTCCAAGTTTCTGGGGTTAGGGAAGCCCCATGTGGGCCAGACCCGGAGGGGACGACGGGGGCGGGGGGGGGGGGTGATCCAGTCACAAGACAGCACTCCTGCACTTGGGGAGCGCGCAGTCTCACGGAAGACACAGAAGCGTGAGGCAGGACACTTTAAGGCTATAACAATATAAACCAGTGCCTGGGGGTTCGGCGGAGGGGGACATCTGGGTTGGTTCCCCAAGAAGGGCTTGGGGCAGCCTCAGGGCTGTAAAGCTAATCCCATGAAGACCTTTTGAGGAACTGGCACAATGCACTGATCACCCCAGCTGAAGCGGCCCCCAAGTTAGCCCCGCCATGCCACCCCCTAATTTTCTTCCTAATGTGTGTCACAGGAAGTGACCTTGCTTCTTTGCTAAGTTAGTTCTTGGCCCTCCCTGCCCCGCCAGCAGCTCATCGGTGCCAAGAGAGCAGCAGACTTGTCCGCTTTATTCTCCGCTGTGCTCCAAGTGTCCGTGTGGGTTGCAGTAAACACGTCTTAGTGAATGATTTAATCTGGCCTGGAAAAAGGCAGGAGTCAGAAGGGCTGCTGGGGGCAGAAAGAGCAGGGTTTTTCTCTGCAGAGAACATAACCAGGACCAAGACTGGGGATAAGGGGGGCAGTTTCCATTCGGTACGAGAAAGAACATAGCGGGTAAGACCCTTCACATGGTGCCTGGCATGTCGAGAGCAGAGAGGATTGTTATTGCTGACAGCTGCCTTAGGAGACAGTGGGCTCCCCATCACTAACGGCATTCAAGCAGAGCCCTGATAATCCCTTGGCAGGAGATAGGGTGGGATGGGATTGGAAACTGGGCTGAGCATTTCTCAGGTGCTGCCAGCCTGACTGTCTCTGGTCTAATGAACAGCCCAGTGCTAGGGTAGCCTTACCAGAGAACAGTGGGGTTTGGTGTTTTCTGCAAAGCCTCAGACGCTGGTCCCCCAGAAGCTGCTTCTAATTTACCCAAGGTGGGGTGCTGGGGGGCTTTGGTGGGCAAACTTCCCACTGCTCTAGGAGTGAGTCCTTAAATGGAACAAGGTGTGTGACACACCCACAGAGTGGGAAACCACATCCCAACGCTGGGTATCATGGCCGCTGCAGCCCTGGGCCAGCTCGTCTGTCCAGCCATTGTCCTGATCTGCTAGATGAAGCCCGCATGCCCTGGAGAAAGACCTGCTGCATCTCATCGTGTAGCCAATCCACTTCTATTCTTTAAGCAGTTAATAAGCACCAACTGTATGTTCAGCACTGCAGGCAAATAGAGTCCTATAGGCCCTAGTTCTGAGCCTGAAGAGAAATTGAGTCCAGAAGACAGTGTCGCTGTGAATGAGCCGGCACGGGGTGAGAGCTGGGAGCCCCTCCCCCACCCCCCAGCGTGGGCTTATCCTGAGCAGCAGCAAGAAAGAGCAGGGCTGTGGCGCGAGGGTGGCTCAGTGGTAGAAGTCTCGCCTGCCATGCGGGAGACCCGGGTTCGATTCCCAGTCCATGCACTTTCCTCCCCAACCCCGAAAAAAAGAGCAGGGCCAAGAGATAGGAGGCCCCGGCACTGAAGTCAAGGGTCCCTCTCCGGCCATCAGTGTCCTCGGTAATTAGTCTGGGAGACCCTCCAGGAGGGCTCCTGGCCATACGTGCTGAGACCTTTAACCAGTGCTTGCTGGGACCAGAGCTACTTCCTGGGCTCTGTGGGGTGAGAAATTGTCTCCCCTTTCAGCCTCTGGGCCGGCGGCCTGCGACCTCCCCAGCTTCCCGAGCTCCACAGGGAGGCTTCTGACTGTGCCATCCTTACTAAGCAGCCCTCGGTGCGTGACGGGCCAGAAACTGAAGGCTGGGAACAGAACTAGAAGAAATGAAGAGGGAAATGTAACATTCCTGAGAATTTTTTTTTAGAGTTAAAATAAAAAGGGGGAATTGGCCAAAGCATCCTTTTTCCCCTGAATTTTTTCCATTTCCAAAGTCTATGCATCTCTGAATATGGTCATTTATTGAGCAAACGAAATTATACATAATTTATAGATATATATTAACCTAAATATATTATGCAGTTATATGCAATTTGAAATATTTATGTATTTACATGGAAATATATATATATAATAGCTGTATATGTTTCATTCTTTTTTAACCAAAATTTCCATTATTTACTCCCCCCCAAATATTCCCTTGGCTTCAAAGTTTTCAGAATATTATCTCTAATCTTATCCCAGGAAACCCAGTTGTACCTGACTTTTCTGTTTGGCCTGAATTAGAGCCTTATGTGGTCAAAGGAAGACAAGAGCCAGGCCTTGGCTCTTCGCCATTCAGTCGTTCCCTTCCTCCCGTTCACCCAGCCAGCATTCACTGACCCCTGCCCTGCGCCAGGTGCTGCGGGCACTGACTGAGTTGGGACCCTCAGGATCTCCCGGTCTGTTGGGCAGATGCATGTGTAAAGAGCTATGCCATGATCAGGGTGAAAGTCCTACTTTTACTGTTAAGTGATGGGGTCTGGAAGAGGGACTCACTCCCCTCAGGGTGGAGGTACTAAGGGGAGGTTTCTTAAGTCGGGTTCTGAGGAATGAATAGGAGTTCACCAGGCAAAGGAAACAGCTTGAACGAAGGCTGGAAACCTGACAGCAGTGGTGCCATTCAGGCTGGCTGTGGATAGAGGGCTTCCCTTCCACCCCACCATGCCATCCAGCACATGGTGGCATGGCAGTGTCCCCACCCAGTCCCCTCCTCTCTCTGCCCAGTGCCGGGGTAAGGCATTTCCCTCCATCCACCTGTGGACCCGGCTCCTGTCGGCCCTGGCTGGCCTCCTCTATGCCTCAGCCATCGTGGCCCATGACTGGCGGCCTGGGTACCTGCTACGGGCCACACCCTGGTTCCTGATTTCCCTCGGCTGTGCAGCACTGGACCTCGCTGTATCCACCCCATGCCCACGGGGGCTTAGCTACCTGTGGTGGAAGGAGGCCTCATCTCATCTTCCTGCCCCACCATGCCCTCTTCCCCTCTCACTAGATAGAATCCTCTTCCATCAGCCAGTCAGGTGGTTTGAAGCCTTTGTGTTTTGTTTCCTTTTTAAAATTTTTAATAATAAATTGTCCCTTGGTTGGTGCTAAGACCAAGAAGGGAAGTGGAAAGATTCCTGGCCCTGGGTTCATATCTGTTCTTCTCCCTCCTTTGGGGTCTCATCCTGGATGGGTCCTTGCCCTCCTCCTTTTCCTCATCTTTGTCTCACCTTTCTCACAAGGCTCAGAAAGGGCTTTGCAGGCTGACCTCCCATGCAGGGCTAATGATTCCTTCTCTGTTCTCTGGGTAATGGAGCCTGGGTTGGGGAAGCTGAGATAGAAGCTGGCGAGGGCTGCCATAGACATAGCAGTCGGTGACTGCCAAGCACCTTCCTGGTCCCTGACACCCCAGTGACCTTGGGACGAGAGCCTCAAGGGCAAGCTGAGCTCAGGCAGTGGGTGGGTGGTGATCGACGGAGATCCTGACGGGGTAATGGAATGGCTCCCCTGTGTTCTTCATTCTGTCTGTCTGTCTCTCTCTCTCGTGCTCTCTCTCTCCATCTGTGTGTGTGTGTGTGTGTGTATGAACCAATGGACTTATCAGTAGTCCAGAGACGATGAGTTTTTCATGTAATGTCCCTGTAAACCAGACCTTTCAAGAAAGATATTTTCTGAAATGTTTGTTTGCAAAGTATTTAGGAGGTGGGTCTTGGGGGCATGGTCTTGCAGGGAGTCGGGGTGCTGGGCCCTCGCAGATAACAGGAACACAGAGTGGGTCGGACCTGGCCCTGTGGTCAGATGAGCTCGCGCCTGCCTGGGGGCAGACCATGCAGGGTAGCCCCGGGGACGGCGTGTGCCCAGTGTGCAGAAGGGTAGAGCAGGGCTGGCGGGGCAGGGACCAGGCAGCCCAAAGCACTCCTCCTCCTTGTGCCTTAACTTCCACCGCCTCAGATCATTTTCCTCTCCTGTGTGATGAGCAGCAAGATGAGGCGGGCTTTGGGATTTGACACTGAAGCGAGAGAGAGCCCCGACACCCAAGCCCTTTTGACCGCTGCGGGAAAAGACGAGGAAGAAAGCCAGGAGGCCAGAGACGAGGACAAGGTGCCACCAGCTGGAAAACTTCCAGCCCTGCCAGTGTTTCCTGGGATGGAGGAGATGGAGGCGAGGAGCCTGGGCTAGGGGCAGCAGCATGGAAGCTGTGGGAGTCCCTCCGCTCTAGACCAGACGGTCACCTTAAAAAACTACCATTTATGCCCAAAGCTGAGGCGACCTTGAACATAATCAGATCCTGCATTTACCCAATTACCAGCTTTTTAAAGTTTTTTTGATCACTTAAGAAATATAATATATTCTAGCAGTATAGATGAAATAATCAAATGTCCGCTTATGCTGTTGAGCAATTTAGTTTCTGTTCTAGTTTGCTAGCTGCTGGAATGCAACATACCAGGAACGGAATGGCTTTTAAAAAGGGGAATTTAATAAGTTGCAAGTTTGCAGTTCAAAGGCCGAGAAAATGTCCCAATTAAAACAAGTCTATAGAAATGTCCAATCTATACATCCAGGGAAAGATACCTTGGTTCAAGAAGGCCGATGAAGTTCAGGGTTTTTCTCTCAAGTGAGAAGGCACGTGGCGAACACAGTCACAGTTTCTCTCTCAGCTGGAAGGGCACATGGCGAACATGGCGTCATCTGCTAGCTTTTTCTCCTGGCTTCCTGTTTCATGAAGCTCCCTGGGAGGCATTTTCCTTCTTCATCTCCAAGGGTCGCTGGCTGTGGACTCTCTGCTTTGTGGTGCTGCAGCATTCTTTGCTCTCTCCGAATCTCTTTCATTCTCTAAAATGTTTCCTCTTTTATAGGACTCCAGAAAATTATCAAGACCCACCCAAATGGGTGGAGACATGTCGTCACCTAATCCAGCTTAACAACCCCTCGATTAAATCACATTTCCAAGGAGATCTGATTACAGTTTCAAACATACAGTAATGAATAGGGATTATTCTGCCGTTATGAAATGGGATTTTGATTAAAACATGGCTTTTCTAGGGTCCATAACACCCTTTCAAACCAGCACAGTTTCTAATATATCTATATTTAAATTCACATGCTGCATATATTTAAGAGTGGAATATATATAATTTAATTAATTGAGAAATAATGCAATCTTTCCACTCTTATATTTCATTTCAGAATGTGTCCCACCCTTGAAATCTGCCCCCTCCCCTTCACCTAATGATTTTCCAGAACTCATCTTCACCGTGCTAAGCTGTTCGGTCCTGCACTTTGTGAACCTGTGTGTGATGCTCTCTCTGGAAAGTCTTCTCAAGCCGCAAGGACCCATTTGCTAATTGTGATCACTACAATGTCACTACGCGCTCTATTATTGCTTTTGTAGTTATTTCCACTTTTAGTTTTATTTTTCTATATTGCTTTTTCCACCCTGTCCTGCTACAAAGCTGATCTTTAAACGTGTTGAGAGGTTGTTTATAATAAGATCCGATATTTACAGTTATGAGGTCTACCACCGGCAATAGTTAATACATCTAGGTGAATGTATTTATCTCCTTCCTTTACTGATTTAATCAGGTGACCTCTATAAGTAACTAGAACTTATTCTGATTGAGATCATTTGTCTTCATCAAAAAAGTTATTGGTTCAAAATAATGGAGAAAATACCTTGGGAAAAAATCTCCCCCTTTCCTCCATGTTACCTGGGCTTGCACTATGTTGGATTTCTCATACAGACAGCAAGAATTAAGCTCACTGAGGGTGAACCCAGTCCCCTGGCTGGAGAGGATGAAGTGGGGGCATTTAGACAGGTAAAAAGGAAAATTACTTATCTCATGTTCTAGGCTTAACAGTATAATCTGACTGTGGCATTTGGGTTAATGAAATAGAAGACAGTGGTGTATAAGAGGCTATTTCCTAGGACAAAGGTGAAAGTACTTTGTATAGATGCTTGGACCAAAGATTGAAGTTTCTATGAAGTCTCTAACAGGAGGCTATTTTCAGGTCATTTTAGCAACTATTGTGAAATTACATTCCCAAAGAGAGCTAACATATTTAACGAGAGCTCTGTGTATCAGAATTCTGAAGGGGGGAAATAGAAGGCTTTGGAAGCTCCTCAGCAATTCTTTGCAGCATTGGTTCTCAAAATGTGGTCCTCAGGTTGGCATCACCTGGGAACTTGTTAGAAATGCAAATTCTAGGGCTCTTTCCAGATTTACCAAATCTGACACTAAGGGATGGATCTGGCAATTAGTGTTCTAATAAGTCCACTGGGTGCTTCTGTTGCACACTAAAATTTGAGAACCATTGTTTTACAAAAGATTTATTTAGCACCTACTGCAGTGGTTCCCAAACTTTGCTACAATTAAAACCAACTAGGGAGCTTTTAAAATATTCGATGCCTAGGTCACATTAGGTCATGTCTGGGGAGCTAAATGTCAGTTTGTTGGTATTTTAAGATCTACAGATGATTCCAATGTCTGGCAAAGTTTGGGAACCACTGACTATTTGACTTGAAGGAGGTCACAATCTAAAGAAAGAAATAAGACAAATATTTCAAGCAGAGTGCTGTAAAAGACCAAACAACGGTGCCTGCCCATGTAAAAAAAAAAATGCTTTGGAAGAAAATGGGGACTTTTTAAAATGTCTGCTGACTTAAGAATTCCTCTTTCTGTCTCCCTATCTCCATTGGAAAGAATTCGGATTGGGTGCCTCTCACCATCCTACCGAACTGCAGGCCTTTCAGGACAATGGCGCCCATTGGTCACTACATGGAGCTGACCATCGAGCCCGTGCAGCAGGTGAGCGGCCAGGGGGCATGGACAGGCCTCCAGAAGGATGGAAAGTAGTCATGGAAGGCTCCCTGGAGAAGGTGACACTTTAGCTGAAGGATGGGTAAGATGAGGCAGAGAAACATGTGACCAGAGGAAGTAGCTCTTCAAAGCCACAGTTGGGGGCAGATGGAAGGGAGTGAGTAGGGGTGAGGGTGAAGAGGAGGCAGGGGCCAGACCATCAGACCGGCAGTCTTGCTGTCATCCTGAGGGTGGCAGGAGCCAAAAAGGTTTCAGTACCAGAGACTCAGCATGGGTTGTGCATTTTAGAGCTATTGCGTGGGCGCTGTGGAAGGTGGACCAGGGAGAGAGGGGAAGCAGTCAGTCGGTAAGGGACTGTTTTGAGTCCAAGAAGAGAGATGATGAGACCTAAACAGAGCAGATAGAGAAGGATAGAGTGAAGAGAGAGCTGGGAAGTAGAGCATTGGAGGGTGTGAGGATGCAGGGTGAGGGAGAGGTAGGTGACTCCAAGGCCACAGAGCAGGGAGGGCTAGAGAAGAGAGGGCAAGAGATGACAAGTTTACTAAGTTGTTGCTGCCATTCACTCAGACTGTTCTGTCAAGGTCGCCAGTGACCTCTAAGTTGCTAAATCCAGTGGTCATTTCTGTTCTAATTGGGATTCATCTCACTAGCTTCTTGTGATCTCTGGGTCCCTGCTCTCCTGGTTGTCTGCCACCCTCACAGGCTCTTCTTTCTCCATCACTTCTGCTGACTCCTCCTCTTGAGCTTTTTTTTTGCATAGGCAGGCACTGAGAATCGAACCCGGGTCTCCGGCATGGCAGGTGAGAATTCTACCTGCTGAGCCACCGTGGCCCGCCCTCCTCTTGAGCTTTTAAAGTTGGAGGGCCCCCAAGTTGTATCCCAGAAGGGTGTCCTTCTCTCTGTGTACTTATCTAGTCCCATAGTCCTATAGGCTTAAATGCCAACTCCTGGCTGATATCCCCGGTTCGTATCTGCATCCTATCCCTCTCCTCTTGGTTACAGTCTGGATTGCCCCGGTGCTGATTTCACATCACCGCAGGGCATCTTTCACTTACTCTGTCTGAAAGAGAATTTTTTATTTTCATACCCTGATCTGCTCCTCTCCCATTCTCCTCATCTGAAGAAATGACCTGTCCATTGTTTCAGTTTGCAAAAGCTGATGGAATGAAATATACCAGAAATGGATTGGCTTCTACAAAGGGATTTATTAAGTTACAGGTTACATTTCTAAGTCCCTAAAAATGTCCAAATTTAGACACCAACAAGAGGTTACCTTCTCAGAGGTAAGGCAGCTGGCATCCAGGTTTCCTCTGTCACATGGGAAGGGCACACGGTGATACTTCTTGTCCTTCTCTCCTGGCTTCTCGTTTCAAACAGCTCTCTCAGCCTCTGTGGGTCCTTCTTGCTTCTCCCTAGGGTATTTTTCTTTCTTAGTTTCTGTCCCATAAAGGGTTCCAAGAAAGGATTAAGACCCACCTTGAATTGAAAAAGGGTCACATCTCCCTGGAAACAACCTAATCAAAAGGTACCCACAAGACTGGATTAGAAGAGCATGGCTTTTCTGGGGTACATAACAGTTTCAAAGCAGCACATCCATGCAGTTATTCAAGCCCCAAGTTCCTTACTTCCCCTCGCTACCCACCCACCCTCCACCCCCATCTGATCCATCCGCAAGTCTTGCAAATACTATCTTTAACAAATATCTGGAATCCAGCAGCCTACTCTTTCTTCCCATTTCTACTTTTGCCTCTCCCCCTCCATCTGCATCAAGCAGCCAGAAGGATCTTTTGCAAATATAAATTGCATCTTTTGTTTATGGCCCCTGTCTCATCCCGAACAGAATTTAAACTCCAGGAATAAAATCTAAGACTTTCAGACCCTATGGCTCAGGCCCTTGCTCCCTCTGCCTCCCCTCCCTCTTCTCTCCACTTCGTTCACTGCTCTCCAGTGCACAGGATTTCTCTCCACCCTCTGTCTAGGGAGTGCTGCCTTCTGATATTTTACATGGGTGCCTCTTCTTATCTTCAAACTTCAACTTAAATGTCACCTTTGCAAAAATCCATCCTGGACCACCAGGTCAGAAGTAGCCTCCACTCTCTCCTTTTACCTTATTCTAATCCTCTGCAGAATACTTGGTATCTTTTACTTTTATTTGTTGTCGATCTCCTCCTACTAGGATGCAAACTCCAAGTAGTCTCCTTACTGTGCACTAATTACTTGCCAGGCTCTGAGTAGATGGTAAAGGCCAGCACTTAAATGGCACTTATTATGGTCTAGGGTGCTCTAAATACTTTACATGGATTAATTTAGTCCTCACAGCCATCCCCTGAGGTACTATCCTCGTTTTACAGATAAAGAAGGTGAGGCATAGAGAGGTTAAGCAACTTGCTCAAGATCACAGTCTATAAGTTGCTGAGCCAGGATTCAGACCTGTCTTTACCAGAACTTGTGCCCTTAACCACTGTTCCTGTCTCCCTCCATCCTGATGATTCCTAGTACCTAGCATCTGGGTCATCCTAGGCTCTCAGTACAGTGTGTTTTGTATATCCAGAGCTGGATTTGGCAGTGTCCCTGGTGAGCTACCCAGGGACACACTGGTGCTCAGTGTTGGGGCTGGAGAGAAAGTTTTACACTTTGTTGTTTTTCCTGGGAAATTGGATGCAAATACAGGCATACCTCGGAGATATTGCCGGTTCAGTGCGAGGTCACTGCAATAAAAAGAATATCGCACTAAAGGGAGTTGCACAAATTTTTTTTTGTTTCTCAGTGCAATAAAAGTTATGCAAGGAGGATATAGACTCCAAGCCAGGAGTCCGCATACTGGAGTCTATTAAGTGTGCAATAGCATTACATCTGAAAAAAACAATGGGTATATCTTAATTTAAAAATACTTTATTGCTAAAAAAAATGCCAGCCATCACCCAAGCCTTCTGTACTCCTGCCTGTAACCCAGTGTGTGTTATAAGTGAAGTTCAGAAGGCTTCAGAACAAGCCTTCACGACCAAGAGCCCTTTTCATTTGCCCTCAGGAAAGCACAGGGAGCCAAAGCTTTGCACTATAAATTTTCAAATCACAAAACAAAGCTGCATTCACTTTAATCCTTCCAGTACCTGAATCCTGAGTGGATTCCTGCTGGGGAACAAACAAATTCCGTGAGAGAAGGGAAAGTGTGTTCCACCTTATTCTCTTCCATGGGAGCCAGCAAATTTGTCCACTCTGTCTCTTCCCTCTTTGTCCACCAGAGGGCGAAGATGCCTCTGCAACAGCGAGCCTGCAAGCGCCTGGAGCACCTCGGCCCACAGGGACCTTTCCTGTGGTAGTCTCCTTACTGTGTTACTTGACAGGCTCTGAGTAGATGGTAAAGGCCAGCACTTAAATGGCACTTATTATGGTCTAGGGTACTGTTCTAAATACTTTACATGGATTAATTTAGTCCTTACAGCCATCCCCTGAGTTATTATCCTCATTTTACAGATAAAGAAGGTGAAGCACAGAGAGGTTAAGCAACTTGCTCAAGATCACACAGTTTATAAGTTGCTGAGCCAGGATTCAGACCTGTCTTTACCAGAATTTGTGCCCTTAACCACTGTGCTTCACTCTTGCTCACTTGCCGTAATAACTGACACCAAGCACTTGGTACACGGTTGCTGTTTTTTATATATTAATTCATTCAAAATTGTGTATGAATTAATTTTATGTATTAATAATACATTCCTGTTATTATTTTATTAATAATATAAATGTCCTAATAACCCCATGAGATAGAAATCATTGCTATCCCTAGGTAAGATTGAGACACAGAAAGGGTAGTGACTTATCGCAGATCCCATAGTTAGAAAATCATAGAAACAGGTCTCACTCTAAGCTTGTCTGATTCTAGGATCTAAGCTTTTATAAAGAGAACCTACTCTCTTGGCTGCCATTTTGTACATGCTCAGTTAGCATTTAAAAAAATTTTTAATGGGACCCTTCCAATTCTGGCAAAGTGGTGATGAAATTGGCACCCTGCTGGCAATGTGCATGTCCCATTTAGACAGCCACCTGGAAATGGGTGACGGGCACCACGGAGGTGCTCCCTTGCTTTCCCAGCAGCCTGGGAAACTGGTCCTTGGAGAGAGTATCCAAAGGCACAAATAGAGCAGCCCAGCCCCTCAGGCCAAGCCTGGTGGGCATGGGGACCTGTGGACCAACTGCCTCACCATCAGCTTGAGGCTTTTGGAAATTCCATTTTATCTTTGACTTGGGTGTGCTCAGAGCCTGGAGAAGTTTATACTATTTATCACTGTTGTTGACTGGGAGGCTTCTGTGCTCCCCCCACCTCAGCCCCCAACCCTCAAAGGGCCGCCCAAAGGTTTCTATCCCAGCATCTGTCTCAGGCAGGGCGGCACCTCAGCTGGTTCCTGGGCTGCTTCGAGGGACTTGGTTTCCTTTCTGTCTTTGTTTCCTCTCTTGCCTTTGTTTCCTTTCTGCCTTTCTCTGCCTGTTCAATTGACTTGCACATGAAACTGTGCACTTAAGCCACTGAGGACTGGAGCCCTATTTGATTTGGGATCCAGTGACAGTAGCTGTTCTTCTCAGTGTCCAGGGCATTTGCAGCTATCATCGCAACACCCCTTCACGGGAGGCCAGGCAGGGCCTTTTATAGGGTGATATATAAATATCACACCTTTTATAGATTAGGAAACTAAGAGAATAAGTTTCTTTCTGATGTCACATGGTTAATTGGTAGAAGATGTAGTTCCAGAAGGCATGGTTCTCGGTCCTGTGATATGTCAGTGGAATGGCCTGACTCCTGCATGGTTCGGGCCAAACAGAGCATTTTGGATCTCTGAGGAGGCTCCCCATGAACCCTCTGGAAAGAAGCTCTTGTCTCCAATATAGATAGATGATGGATAGTATTTTATTTTACTAAAGTTGTCAGAATGCAATATATGAGAAATGGAATGGCTTTTGTAAATGAATTTAAGTTAGAATGCTACAGTTCTAAGGCTATGAAAATGTTCAAATTAAGGCACCAAGAAGAGGTTATCTTCACTCAAGAAAGGATGATGCTGTCTGGGAACACCTTGCTCAGCTGGGAAGGCATGTGGCTGACATCTGCTGGTCTCTTGCTCCTTAGCTCCATTGCTTTGAGCCTCTGTTCCCTGTAGGAGCCCCTCACTTGTCTTCTCCAAGACTGGGTTTTGTCTTTTGTTTTCCCTTAGCTCTTTCCAAGTTCTGGCTTGCTTAGCATCTCATCGAAAGACACATGGCGACATATGCTGGGTTCTGCATTTCCAAACGTCTGGGTCTTGTGTTGGCTCTGTTAGCTCTAAAGACCATTTTCCAAAATGGTTCCCTCTTAAAGGAACTCTAGTAAGCAATCCACCTCGAATGGGTGGAGACACATCTCCATGGAAACCACCTAATCAAAAGGTCCCATTCACAATTGGGTGGGTCACATCTCCATGGAAACAATCTGATCAGAAGGATCCCACCCAGCAATATTGAATGAGGAGTAAAGGACATGGCTTTTCTGGGGTCCACAACAGTTTCAAACTGGCATAGATAAATAGATAGATGATAGATAGATAGATAGATAGATAGATAGATAGATAGATAGATAGATGACAGGAAAGAGAAGGGGGGAAGAAGAGAAAGAAAAGAAAGATCTTACAAGTTCCTTCGTTAAATCTTCCCAATTTACTTTGATACACTGCCAGTGGGAGTGTGAGTTGGTAAAGCTCCTATAGGATACATTTTTTGGCAGTAGCTATCCAAATTACAGATGCACATGCCTTTTGATCCAGCAATTCCACTTCCAGAAATTTATCCTTTAAATACCCTGAAATCTTGGATGTACAATATAATTTATTGTAATCAGTGTTGATTGTAAAAGCAAGAGATTGGAAACAGTCTAAATGTCCATCTGCTGGAGACTGTTTAATTGTGAACACATATGCAGTTCTACAAAAACAAAAATGAACACTTCTGATATAGGCTGTCTCTAAGGCATATTTATTTATTTATTTACTTACTTATTGGCATGGGCAGGCACTGGCAATCAAACCCAGGTCTATGGCATGGCAGGCAAGAATTCTGCCACCGAGCCACCATTTCACCACCCTTTTTTTTTTCTTTTTTTGTTCCTTAGGCATATTTAAAAAATGTTTTTTTATGTTTACACACCATATAATCCATCCAAAGTATACAATCAGTGGCTCACAGTATCATCACATAGTTGTGCATTCATCACTACAATCAATTTTAGAACATTTTCATTACTCCAGGAAAAAAGAAAAAGAGAGAAAAAAACATAAAACATCTCATACCCTTATCCCCTCCCCCCCAGCCACCATCATTGATCCCTAGCCTTGGTGTGGTACTTTTGTTATTGTTGATGAAAAAATATTAAGATATTGCTCTTAACTATTGTCCATAGTTTGCAAAATGTGCATTTTTTCCCATAGACCACCCTATTATTAACTCCTTATAATAGTTTCATACATTTGTTCTAGTTTGTGGAAAAAATGTTTTATATTTGTACTGTTAATCTCTGTCATCGTCCACCACAAGATTTACTAAGTTACGCAGTTCCATGTTTTATCCTCTGGCTTTCCTTCTGGTGACATATATGACCATAAACTTCCCCATTCAACCACATTCACACACTTTTTAGCCCTGTTAATTATAGTCACAATAATATGCCACCATCCCCTCTATCTGTTTCCACTTATTTAAATTCAACCTAGTTAAAAATTCTGCACATCTTAAGCAACAACTCCCCATTTTCTAGCTTCATTCTATCTCCTGGAAACCTATATGCTAGATTCTATGTCTGTGAGTTTGCATATTATAATTAGTTCATATTAGTGAGATCATACGATATTTGTCCTTTTGTGTCTGACTTATTTCACACGACATAATGTCCTCAAGGTTCATCCATCTTGCTTGCTTCAGGACTTCATTCCTTCTCAAAGCTGAATAATATTCTATCGTATATATATATATACCACCTTTTATTTATCCATTCATTGGTTGGTGGACACATGGATTGTTTCCACCTTTTGGCAACTGTGAATAATGCTACTTTGAACATCAGCGTGCAAATGTCTGTTCACGTCCCTGCTTTCATTTTTGCTGAGTACATACCAGGTAGCAGGATTGCTATATTCGAACCTATGTCATTTTACATTCATTCCCACCAGCAGTGAATATGTGTTCGTATTTCTCCACATCCTCTCCAACACTTGTAGTTTTCTGTTTGTTTATTAGCAGCCATTCTAGTAGGTGTGAAATGATATCTTCATTGTGGTTTTGATTTGCATTTCACAAATAGCTAATATTTGGGTTTACTAACGCTGCTGGAATGCAATATACCAGAAATTGGTTGGCTTATAATACAGTGGGAATTTACTAACTAACAATTTAGCTGAGAATTTACAAGTTCTCAGACCACGAAAATGTCCAACTCAAGGCATCAACAGGACAATACCTGGACTCTGAAGACAGGCTGTTGGCGTTTGGGACATGTCTGTCATGTGGGAAGCCACAGGGCTGGCATCTGCTGGTCCTTCTTCCCTGGGTTGCCTTGCTTCCAGCTTCTGGCTGAAGTGGCTTCCTCTCTGTTTTCTCTGGGACCTCTCTCAGCTTTTTTCTGTGAGCTCTTAAGTTATCTCTTAGCTTTTATAGGTGTTTATCCTCTTATAGAGGACTAGTAAGAAGACTAAGACACCCCCCCCCCCCGGGTAGACTCAGTTGAGATAACCTAATCAAAAGGTCTTCCCTACAACAGGTCTGCACTCACAGAAATGGGTTAAAAGAACGTGATCCTTTCTGGGCTACGTAGCCTCCAACCTCACAGCTGGCAAAGATGAGCATTTTTTTTTAATTTTTTATTAATTAAAAAAAATTACAAGAAACAAACATTCCCAACACATACACTCAGCAATTCACAATATCATCACATAGTTGCATATTCATCATCATGATCATTTCCCAGAACATTAGCATCAATTCAGAAAAAGAAATAAAAAGACAACAGAAAAATATAACAAACAGAAAAAAAAAATTTTACAGGCCATACCCCTTACTGATCCCTTTCATTGATCACTAGCATTTCAAACTAAATCTATTTTAACATTTGTTCCCCCTATTATTTATTTTTATTCCATATGTTCCTCTCATCTGTTGACAAGGTAGATAAAAGGAGCATCAGACACAAGGTTTTCACAATCACACAGTCACATTGTGAAAGCTATATCATTATACAATCATCATCAAGAAACATGGCTACTGGAACACAGCTCTACATTTTCAGGCAGTTCCCTCCAGCCTCTCCATTACATCTTGGATAACAAGGTGATATAAGATGAGCATTTTTTATACATGGTTTTTAGTCATGTATATTTCCTCTTTGGAAAAATATCTATTCATGTCTTTTGCCCTTTTTTTTATTGGGTTGTTTACCTTTTTATTGCTGAGTTGTAGGATTTTTTTTTTTTTTTGTATATTCTGGATATGAAACCCTTATCAGATATGTGGTTTCCAAATACTTCCTACCATTGAGTCAGGGGCCTTTTCATTCTAAGGTATATTTTTAAGTGAAAAAAAAGAGAGCAAGGTACAGAAGAGACTGTAGAGCAGTCGATCATTTATGTAAATGGGGTATATATATAATACATTGTATTATATATACACATACATATTATATTATATATATATATATGCATTGGTGTGTATATGTGTAGACTGCCTGGAAGGATACATAAGAGATTGGCTGCCTCTGAGTGGGGAAATTGGATGGCTGAGAGATGAGGGTGGAGGTAGAGGGTGTTGCACGGGACACCCTTTTAAGCCTTTTGAATATCGGGGCATATAAATGTATTCAAAAATTAAGAAAAAAACTACAGCATCTCTCCCCACCTCCCCCCACCCCCGTCTCCGTCATCCTCTCCTCCACCCCTGCAGGCAGGCCGCAGCGCCACCAGGCTGCCTGGCGACGGACAGACGGACGCTGGAGACGCGCCCCTGCAGGAACCCCCCTCGTACCCTCCGGTTCGGGTGATCCGGGCCCGCGTGTCTTCCGGCAGCTCCTCCGAGGCCTCCTCCGTCAACTCCGACCTCGAGGTAGGCGGCGGGCGCCTGCTGCGCGGGGCGGGCTGTCCTCGCCCACCCGCACTACCGGGTGCCCCCTTGGGCGTCGCTGCTCTTCCCCAACCGCACCGGGCAGCTTCTGCGCCCAGGGCCACCCGGTGCGGGGAGGCTGTGCTTGCTCAGTAACTGTGCAGGGCGCCACAGCCCGCCCCCCAGCCTCCCAAACCGCGCCGCGCCTAAGAGGTTTCCACCGTCAGCTTCGTTTGTAAAAGCTGCATGTTCGAGTCCAGTCCTGGAAAGTCACCTGCGCATTCAAGTCCTGCAGAAATAAGTGAATGAATAGTAAACTCTTAAAAATCTCAGTGTTTCTCAAACCCATTTGACCGTAAAGGACCCCCCTCTGCCCCACTCTCGCCCGAGCCCGGCACCCTCTCAAAGAACACCAGCCACACGCCACCAGCAAAGGGGCTCGGTCACTGCTGGACCCTGTGGGGGCACCGTGCCCCGGTGCGTTTATACACTGTGCCTCCTTTTAAATTTTTGGATCTGTGAAAAAAAAAAGAAAACACCATTCTTCAGATCCAGGAACAGGTCTTACACTCAGGTCTGAGCTGTCCTGTCACCCTCCGCCCCACAGGTCTGGTTCCCAGCCCTGTTCTATGAGGAAGTTTCTGCTTGTGAGAAAACCTGAGAACAGCCAGGACCATGCAGTCCGCACGCGCGCGCCAACAGACGCCTGCCAGCTGTCTGCTAGTAGGAGGAAGGGCTGTCCTTCATTCTGAGTTTTGTTCTTTTATGTGTGTCTGTGTGTGAGAGAGAGAGAGATTGGCGTAGTTTCCTAAGGCTACCATTAAAAAGTACCGCAAACAAGGTGGTTTAAAACACCAGAAGTGTATTGTTTCACAGTTCTGGAGGCTCCAAGGCTGAAATGAAGGTACGTGGAGGGCCCAGCTCCCTCTGAAACCTGTAGGAAACGCCTGGCCTCTTCCTAGCTTCCCGCAGTTATTGACGATTCTAGGTGTTCCTGGGCTTGGGGCGGCATAACAGCCTCCTTCTCCATGTTCTCCCCTTTTCCGCTGGCTCCGCTCTCACATGGCATTCTCCTCTCTGTCTCCTCTCCTCTTCTTCTAAGGACACGGTCCTATTGGATTAAGGGCTAATCCTCCTCTGGTGTGATCTCATTTTAACTAAACCAATTCCATCGGCAATGACCCTATTTCCCAAGAAGTTCATGTTGGCAGATGCTAGAGGCTAGGACTGCAACATGTTTTGGGGGGACACAATTCAACTCATAGCAGTGCCCTTTTGTGGAATGATGGGAGTTAGTGTTGAGCTTTTGATTTTGGTTTTAATAGCCATTGTAAGTGAGTCCCCACATTTGCTGAATTGATTGCCTACTCTGAAATCTGAAAGACCAAGGGCCATTGATCTGGGGGATGAAGTTGGGCTCCTCAGTGTGGTGTCCCAGGCCCTTCACAGCCTGTCCCCACCCGGGTCAGCGTGTGCACCTCCTCCACCCTCACCTGGGCACCTGGCCCCTCCAACCTGGCCACGGGTGATTCTCTCATCCCCAGTCCTTTTAAATATGGAAATTCCAAGGGCAAGAGGTCACACTCTTAAATTAGGCACATAGACACCGATGCTTTCCCACAGGGAATGTATTTTAGTAGCTCTGCTGTCCCAGCCCCACTCCCCCAATTACTCCACCCAATTCATTCCCCAGAAGATCCCTCTTCAGTCCCCAAAACATCTGTACATTGCATATGGCAGTTACCGAGGTTCTATAAAGAGATAATTTAAATTTTAATGAAACATGCAGATGCTTCAAGAGCAGTTACTTCAGAACTGACAGAGACAGATATTTAGAGATGCAGAACCCAGCAGATGCTTCCATGTGCCTTCCCATGAGATGCTAAGCAAGCCAGAACCCCAAGTTTGTCCTGGAGGAGCTAAGTGAAGGCCCACAGATGCTTAGAGAGGAAACCACTGACATCAGAAACTGGATGCAGTGGAAGCAGGAATAAGGATCAACCGACGCCAGCCACATGCCTTCCCATTTGATACCTGCCCTGCCCCTTCCCTGGACTCTGCTGAGTGGTGTCCCATTGCCTCAACCACAGGCCCCATTGTCTATTTGACCACTTTGGTCAGTAAGTGAATGCTTTCTAGCTGCCTGCCATCAAGGTCTGTGGGCCTGGGAACCTGTTTTGCCTTCAAGATGATGTCTTCTCTCTTTGGTGGCACTTTACGATTTTGTAACTTAACTCTCAAAGAGTGATTGTCCGTGTTCTTGGGGAATTTCTCACTGCACCGTCCCTCTAGTGTATTGACTGTCATGAACTCCTACTTCCTGGGATGTACCAGGAAGGTAGAGGAATGAATAGTGCCTCAACAGTACATTGTAGCCACAGCACTCTCGTTTACAGAGTAGGTTTAGATCCATTAATAAAAAGAACAGAACTCATTGCTAAATAATAACAGGGTGCAGTCATGTGCCAGGCATGGTATGTGCTCTACTTTACAAGCCTGTTTTACCCTTAACCCTTAACAGCTCTGAGGTTGGTGTGGTTGTTATTTTTGCTTTTTAGAAATGGGGCTGCAGTTCAGTGAGTTTACCTAATGTGCCCAAGAAAACAGCATCATCAGTATCATCATAAGTGGCAGACCTGAGATTTGAACCCAGCTCTGAAATCTCTAATGTTAACTACTGACTCCACTGCCTCGGCAGGTACTGGTTCACAAGGAGGTATGCAGGACAAGGCCTGTGCTGGTTTGGAGCTATACATACCTCAGAGAAACATGTTCTTAAACTTAATCCATCCCTATGGATATGACCCATTGTGAGTAGGACATTTTGATGAGCTTACTTCAATTAAGGTGTGGCCCACCTCTATCAGGATGGGTCTTAATCTTATTACTGGAATCCTTTATAAACGGGATGAAATTCAAATGTAGAGAGAGAGAGAGAGAGAAAGCCACAGAGGGAGCAGACAGAAACTGACCATCCTTGGAACCCAGAAGAGAAGGAAGAGACCAGGAGACACTGCCATATGACAAACAAAGGACCAAGGATTGCCAGCAGCCAGCCCCCAAACACCACAGTCTTTGGGGAGAAAGCATGGCCTCGGTGGCATCTTGTTTTGGACTTTCTTATCGCCTCAAACCCGTGAGTGGATTAATTCCCCTTGATTAAGCTGACCATTTCATAGTATTTGCTTGAGCAGCCCAGGAAACTAAAATAAGGTCTAATATCCATTTATTCTCAATTTACAGAAGAGAAAATGAGTCTCTGCCCAGGACTCTTTCCATTCACCTGTGCTCTGCCTCTCTGTTCTCAGGGAGAGCCTTGTCTTATCGACATCCAGTGATGTCAGAACTTGGGAAGGATTGAGGACAGAGGCAGATGAGGCCATGGGAGCTCAGGGGGAATGAGGACTTGGATTATTTTCCTCCTTCCTTCAAGTGTTTGCTGGCTGGACTGGTTCAGGTGAATGAGATAGCCTCAGTGTAGAGATCCCGCATCCTGTAGAGATCATTTCGCTTTTCTGGCCATCTCCATAAGTGCCAAGGTGTGCTACAGCCTGTGAATCCATTATTCTTTCCCTCACTCAACACAAGATCATCCCCACTCCAGGAAAGCCATCCAAGGGTATGTTTACTAAAGCTTAGTGAGCCCCAAAGTGTACTGGTGGGGACCAGAGGCCCGGAGAGAGCAAAGTTTTAAGGTGTGGCCTCATCCTCCAGGGGCAGGTGGCACACCGTCTAATGAGTACACAGTTGATTTCTAAAGGTATTTTTTTTTAACTTTTCTTCTATTGTATAATATATATACAAAGCAAAGAAAGAAAAAAGCAACAATTTTCAGAGCACTCTTCAACATGTAATTATAGGACAGATCCCAGAGTTTGTCATGGGCTACCATACCATCCTCTCAGACTTTTCCTTCTAGCTGCTCCAGAATATAGGAGGCTAGAAGTAATATATATATATATATATATATATATTTTTTTTTTATTGACTTTTTTGTGAAAAATAACATATATACAAAAAAGCAATAAACTTCAAAACACAGCACAACAATTAGTTATAGAACAGATTGCAGAGTTTGGTATGGGTTAGAATTCCATAATTTTAGGTTTTTGCTTCTAGCTGCTCTAAGATATTGGAGACTAAAACAAATATCAATTTAATGATTCAGCAATCATATTCGTTTGTTAAACCTTACCTTCTCTATATAACTCTACCATCATCTTTGATCTTTCTATCCCACTCTTTAGGGGTATTTGGGCTATGGCCATTCTGACTTTTTCATGTTGGAAGGAGCTGTCATTAATATGGGGTAAGGAGATGGAACTATCTGATGTTCTGGAGAGGTTGGGCCCTCTAGGTTTCAGAATTTATCTGGTCCAGGGACCCATCTGGAGGTTGCAGGTTTCTGGAAAGTTACCCTAGTGCATGGAGCCTTTGTAGAATCTTATATATTGCCCAATGTGTTCTATAGAATTGGCTGGAATGGTTTTGGTTGGGGTTTGGCAAGTTATAATAGGTAGCAATGTCTAACTGAAGCTTGCATAAGAACAACCTCCAGAGTAGCCTCTCAGCTCTATTTGAACTCTCTCAGGCACTGGTATTTTATTAGTTACACTTCTTTTCCCCCTTCTGATCAGGATGGAATTATTGATTCCATGGTTCCAAGGCCAGACTCATCCCTGGAAGTCATTTCCTATGTTGCCAGGGAGATTTTCACTCCTGGATGTCATGTCCCACGTAGGGGGGAGGGCAATGATTTCACTTGAAGAGTTGAGCTTACAGAGAGTGAGGCCACATCTGAGCAACAAAAGGGCTCCTCCAGAAGTAACTCGTACACATGCCTATAGGTAGGCTAAGCTTCTCCCCTACCTACAGAAGCTTCGCAAGAGTAAACATCAAGATCAAGGGCTTGGCCTATAATTTGGGTGTCTCTAATGTTTGACACAGTGTCAGGGGATTCCCTGATGGCAAAGTCTAATAGTTCCATATTTTTCCTCCATCCCTCAAGGGACTTTGCCAATACTTTTTTATTATCTGCTCGATATATTCTAGGATGTATCCAGGCATTACCTTCAACTATACAGGATTAAGGGCCCTCATTCTTAATCTGGGCTCCCTGTGTTTAATTGTTTAAATAAGCCATCCAGACAGGTTGAGTTAGATTATGTCTACAGAAAATTTAGGTTCCAGACAAAATAAACCTTTCTTCCTTTGGTCTCAGAGAGTAGGTGAGGTTCTAAAATATAGACAAGGTCTTCCTTACCCCTGTGTTCTGAATTACCTTGATTCCAACCTGATAAGCTTTGTTCTTATCTCTAAAAACCAGGTTATAGGTATATAAAACAACCTCTCAAAATCCAGAAAATAATAATTACCACTCCAGGCTAAATGTGTCTGCTATAAGAGATTACAATCTAGGCCCCTGTTTTCCTATAAGCATCTTCTAAAGGAGATCATACGATAATTGCACTTTCATTTCTGGCTTATTTTGCCTCACCAAATGTCCCATAGTTTCATTCACCTCGTTGCATGCCTCACAACTTCATTCCTTTTAGTAGCAGCACAATATTCAATCGTATGTATGCACCATCGTTTGCCAATCTACTTCTCAGTCAGTGCATCCTGCATGCATAAGGCATCATGGATAATGCCTAAATTCCAGTTTTGTTGAATTCCACAAAATTCAACACTCTCAATTTTAGATAATTTCGTTGTTCTCAAGAGAAAGATAACCAATAACACACCCTCACCAAATAGGAAATCTAAAGCTCCCCTAACGCTTGTCCCTCCCCCCCATTATTTATTCCTGCTGTAGCTGTGATACTGCTGATGTTTTCCTGGTAAACATAGCCATAGCATGCAATAGCAGTGATCCCCCTGTGCCCTGGATTTAAACACTCTTTGTACATGAATCATACCTTTGAAGTAGTTCTTGCAAGAATATTTATATTTCTAGTGTTAATCACTTGGACACACAGGTCTATGCAACCGTAAAGGTACCTCGTTTTTACCTACTCAGAAGGCGGGTGTGTGTGTGCACAGGGTGAGGCTTGGAAAACTGGCAGAGAACAAAAACTTGCTTTGTGAGAGGCCTGAAGAATGCTGCTCCAATGCCTTTTAAATTTTTCCTTTTGTTTAGGCTCTTGGAATCAAGAAAAGATTGAGTCCAGCTTTGTGACAAAAGAGCATTTAGTCACTTTTCACCTTCTGTGCTTCCCAGCGATCCCACCCTTCTAGGATAAGAAGCTTTTTACGAATTCTGCAAGGAGGCCACTTCTGCCATTTGCACAAAGTCTGCATGTTGCAGAATGACTGTCACTGGAGCTGGTGCAATCGTGTGTGTGTGTGTGTGTATGTACACACAAGTGTGCATTTGTGCATGTGTGTGTGAGCATGAGCATGGGGTCGATTAGAGCAAAACCAAAGACCAGATCACTCTGAAGAGAACAAGTCCAAGCTCACATGTCCCTGCTCCTCTATGCCTTGGCCTCCTGATAACCAAGACTGCTTGTTCCCTGTCCGGATCCAGCTTCCAGCACCAGCACCAGCAAACCAGGGCAGACTCCCTTGGACATTTGCCATCCTTAGAGCCATATCATTCTTTTAAGAAAAAAAAAGTGTGTATGTGCGTGTGTGTACATTTGCCTGTAAAAACACTAATTTTAGAAGAAAATACATGTAAGTATGATGAAAGAACCAGAGTATTTTCATAGGTTCCAGATGCCAGAAATCAAGTTCAAGACATGGTTTTTGCCCTCCACAGATCTGTTATCTCCCAAGAAGCTGAAGCCAGACCTTGGATCAGAGCTTTTCATTCTAAAAGATACAATGGTGTCTGAGGGCCTATCCAACTCCCAGAGCCTAAATTTACACCTAGAAAGTGACCCGTTTTCTCAGAGGCTAAGACAATACCCCCAGACTCTACAGGAACAAAGGAAAAGTTATCACATGTCTTGTAGAGAGCAGCTGTAGGATGTTTCTCAATTTAGAAGCATTGAATCGAAATTGAATTAAAATATGGTTCACAGGGTTGATGGAATCATGTTCCTGAAGACCATTTAAGGATGTAGAGAAATGCAAATTATATGTTGAAAGAGCTATTAATGAACTGTTCATGGAGATTTTCTTTGGGGGGTAGAATTATGGAAGATCTTTATTTGGTTTAATTGAAAATTAAACAATTGAAATCTATAATCAGTATTTTTGGTTTTGAAATGATAAAATATTATTTACTACTACTTTAAGTTTTTTCAGGGGGTGGTTTGGGTTGTGTGTGTGTGTAGGAGAGTGTGGGAGGAAACCTCAGTTGCAAAGATTTAGGTCAAGTGTACCTTTTAGGTACATTGCCCTCATTGATTTCAAGTAATTTAAAAAAGAAATCTCAAGTACTAAGTCCACCAGGGGGCACTCTTCCTAAATTTTAGACTGATGCTGAAGATTTGGAATGGAAGTTTCATGATTTTTGTTTCAATGCAATTGGAGGACTCCAAGCCTATTTCCTTTATCTGTCTATCTACCCACCCACCCATCTATCTATTCATCCAGCTAGCTGGCTTTAAATTCATTTTTTAATTTTGTAATTAGTCTCAGATTTGCAGATAAGTTGCAAAATCATACAGTAATTCCTCTATCCAGTTTTCTGTAATGTATGTAACGGTGATTACATTTGTCAAAACTAAGAAATGAACATTGGTACATTACCATTACCTAACTGTATACTTTTAGATTTTACCAGTTTTTCTACTAATGTTCTTTTTCTGCTCCAGGATACAATTAAGGATGTACATTGCATTTAGTAATATTTTATTTTAAGAAGCAAACAAAGCACTCATTCACTTTGGTAACAGCAAGTTACCATTTATATTTTGCATATTTATAATTGTTACATGTTCTTGTTGAAGTGACCCCTTTATTAGTATATAATGAACATCTTTGTCCCTTGTAACTGTTTTGACTTAAGGTATATTTTTCCTGTCCTTTCACTTTCAACCTACTTGTATCCTTGACTTTAAGATGAGTCTCTTGCAGGCAGCATACAATTAGGTCATGCTTTTTCATCCATTCTGCAAATCTCTGCTTTTTGACTGGAGAATTATTTTAATTATTTTTAATTAAAATTAATTTAAAGTCACTAATGATAATGCAGGACTTTCCTCTCCATATTTCCATTTTGCCTTTGCAAGTCTTATACCTTTTTTGTCCCTCAATTAATGCCTACTTTTATATTTATTTGATGTTTGTGTTGTACCACATTGAGTGCCTTCTCTTTTCTATCTGAATATAGTTTTCATTTATTTTCTTTGTGATTACCATGGGGTTAAAATTTAACATCCTAAATATGTGACAATCATATCTGGTTTGTACCAACTTGACTTCAGTACCATACACAAATACTTTTCTATATCCCTTTGTCCTCCCCACCTTTTGTTGTACTTGTTACCACTTTATATTTGTATGTCTAAAACCATAGATTTATCATTACTTTCTATACATTTGCAGTTTAACACCTATAGGAAGTAAGAAGTTGTGTTACATTCAAACAATACAATACAATAATAGTGACATTTATAATTACCCAAATGGTTATCTTTACCGGAAGCCTTTATTTTTGTATCCCTCTTTGAATCACTGTCTAGTGTCCTTTTCCTTTCAGTCTGAAGAACTCCCTTTAGCATTGCTTTTAGAGCAGGACTAGTGGTGATGACGTTCCTCAGCTTTTTTTTAATGAAATTTTATTGAGATTATATATTCACATACCAAATAATCAGACAAATTATACAATCAGTGATTCACAGTATCATTATATAGTTGTATATTTGTGATTACAATTGATTTTTGAACATTGTTATTACTCCAAAAAATTAAAATAAGAATAAAAGTAAAACTAAAAGTGAAAAAGAACGCCCAAAACATCTCATGCCCTTCTTCCCCCCTATTATTTATTTATTTACTTACTTTGGTCTTTTTTTTCTTACTCCTCTATCCATACACTGGATAAAGGGAGTGTCAGTCACAAGGTTTGCACAGTCCCATGGTCATAACTTAAAAGCTCTATAATTATTTAATCATCTTCAAAAACCGAGATTGCAATTCAACAGTTTCAGGTATTTCCCTCTAGCTACTCCAGTGTACCAGAAGCTGAAAGGGGATGTTTATATACTGCATAAGAATAAACTCCACAACAATCTCTCGACTCTATTTGAAATCTCTCATCCACTGAAATTTTATTTTGCTTCATTTCTCTTCCCCATTTTGGTCAAGAAGTCTTTGTCACTCCCATGATGCCAGGGCCAGGCTCATCCCCTGGAGTCATGTCCCACATTTCCAGGGAGATTTACAGCCCTGGGAGTCCTGTCCCACACAGGAGGGAAGGCAGTGAGCTCACCTGCAGAGTTGGCTTAGAGAGAGAGGCCACATCTGAGCAACAAAAGATGTTCTCTGGGGGTGACTCTCAGGCATAATTACAAGTAGGCTTAGCTTCTCCTTTGCAGGAATGTTTCATAAGGGCAAGCCCCAAGATCAAAGGACTGGCCCATCAGATTGACAGTCTCCAATGGTTGTGAGAATAATCAGGGCTTCACATGGTGGGGGAGTTTGGAGGGGGAGTTTAATATTTCTATCTTTTTCCCCAGTCCCTCAAGGGGACTTTGCAAATACTTTTTGATCCTCTGCCCAGATTACTCTGGGATGTGTCTTGGTATCCCACCAACCTATTCAAATCAACAAGACCACACTCCCTAGTCAAGGTTCCAAGTAATTATGGTGTTCAAATAAACTAACCCTAAAAGTTAGATTAGATAGTGTGCTACCAAAAACATAAATGTTGCTCCAAATAAACATCTCTTCTTCTCCCTCAGTTTTCATTTATCTGGCAGTGTCTTAATCTCTCCCTCATTTTGAAAGTTTCACCAGATAAAAAGTTCTTAGTTGGCACTCTAATTACATGGAATCTTTAATAGGGAATGAGATCTTGTTGGTTTGTACAGGTTAGTGTGATGCTCCCATACATCCCAGTGTAATTTGGGCAGTGAATAAAAAAGTATTTGCAAAATCCCTTTGAGGGGCTGGGTAGAAATGAAGAAACAATAAACTTCCCTACCTGGGGAATTCCTGCTATTTTTTTTTTATGTTTACTTTTTATTTATTTATTTATTTATTTGTCCTCTCCTCAAGGTAAAGAATCACATTTGTCTTGCTCAGGATTATTTCCTTAGCCTCTAGCCAGGTGCTTAATACATGGTAGGCACTTGAATAATGTAGTGAGAAAAGATGATAGGCATTGTTAACAATCAGGAGAGCTGGGTTCTGGTTCTGGCACTCTGTCATCATGGTTAATCAATTCATCTCTCTAAGCTTCAGTTTTCTCATCTGCAAAAGGAGAAGACCCTTCAGATTGCTTCCAAATTTATGACATCTAGTCTTTACCATCCTTTACAGTTTATAAATTAATGTTATGTTACCTGTATCACAGACTATAACATCTATTACTATTATATCTGGTACATCTGATTCCCACATAATTGGTAGACATGCATAAGCCTCCTTAAAGACTTATCCATAATGCACAGATGTGTACAACTGAAGCAAACTTTTAAGAGACAAATCAGATCAGAACTGCACAGCATAATAGGAGCTCAAGCTCAGAATAGGGAGAAAGAATCTAGTAATAGATTTCCTAGAGAAAGCAGTTTGGGATCTACCAGCAATCTGAATAATTCACAATTCCTTGAGTCTTTGTTTACAAATCCATTGGGACCACAACTTTCTTTCCAACTATGTTTAGAATTGGTAAAGACTTCTCTCTTTCCTGAATTACCACTCAAAAATACTACATAAAAAGATATCACAGTCCTCTTTTTAAAATTTACCAACCCCAAAAAACTAATAAAAAAAGAAAATAAATAAAATAAAATTTACCAAACCTCCCTTTTTCCAAATCCTGTCCACCTCGAAGGCTCAGCCCAATTTATATCTTCTCTCAGATCCTTTCCTGAAGAGATTTCTACCTCCTCTAAATTCTTTTTTTTTTAATTTTTTATTAATTATTTAAAAATTATAAGAATGAAACACAAACATTCTTAATATATGCTCATTCCATTCTACATACATAATCAGTAATTCACAATAATTCCTGCTATTTTTGCAAGCACTGGGGACAACCAATTTAATAGATTGAGGCCTCAATCTTGGGGCTCGCCCCTGTGAAGCTTATTCCTGTAAAGAAGAGGCTAAGCCTTCTTATAATTATGCAAATGTCCTTTGCATTCAACTGTGTGATCAATATATGAGGGGGGTTATTTTTCTTCCTGTTCCTCCTGTTTGGTGTTCTTTGGGCTTGAATGTGCACCTTCCTGTCTTTTACTAAGTTTGGAAAGTTCTCTGTCATTATGTCTTTGAATAAACTTTCTGCCCCTTACTCTCTTTCCTCTCCTGGGACTCCCATAATGCATATGTTGGTGTGACTGATTGTGTTCCAGAGGTGACTTAGGCTATTTTCACTTTTTGTAACTCTTTTTTTCTTTCTGCCCTTTAGCCTGACTCATTGCTATTGTCTCATCTTCTAGGTTACTGCTTCGTTCTTCTGCCAGCTCCATTCTGCTCTGTACTCCCTCCTGGGAATTTTCCATTTCTGTTTATGTGCTCTTCAACCCCAGTAGCTCTGTTTGGTTCCTTTTTAAAATTTCTGTCTCTTTACTTAGACTCTCATATTGCTCATTCATTGTTTCCCTGCTGTCCTTTAGTTCTTTCTCTGTATTTTCCTTCATCTCCTTGAGTATTTTTAAGATCATTTTTAAAAAAGTACTTGGTATGTCTGCATTCTGGTTTCTTCATTGGTGTTCTCTGAATTTTCATCCCCTTCCTTTAGATAGACCATCATTTCTTTTCCTTTGTTTGACTTGTACATTTTAATATTCTAAAATGTTAACACTGGGACTTATTCCCTGAGATATCTGGGTTTTTTTTAATTGTGTAGCCAGCTGGTGATAAGACAGATTTTCCTGAGGTTCAGCTCTCCTATCAGGAAGGTCTCCCCAAGGCAAATGCAGTGTTCTCCATTTCTTTTCTGGGCCTGTGTCCTGTCCTTGGCTTGTGCTCGTTATTTGCTTTGGAGTTCCCCTTTTTACAGGAGTTTGAATGTCCCCTCTACTTCTTCTAGCTCTTCCCTGGCTGCCGTACACTGACCTCAGGAGTTTCAAAATAGTTGTTTCAGACAGTTCCTGCTTCTTTAATAGTTGTTCTGATAAAAGGACTGAATCCTAGAGTTTCCCACTCCACTATCATCCCACATCTTTGTTTCTCTTCTTCGTGTGATAATGTCTAATACCAACTTTCCAAAGTAATCTGGATGATATTTGTCAAAATTGATCCTGTGGTGAGGCAAGAGGTTATCCTGGAGGTTATTCTTACACATTAAGTAGATATCACCTTGTTAGTCAAGATGTGGTGGAGAGGCTGGAGGAAAGTGCTTGAAAATGTAGAGCTGTGTTCCAGTAGCCATGTTTCTTGATGATGATTGTATAATGATACGGCTTTCACAATGCGACTGTGTGATTGTGAAAACCTTGTGTCTGATACTCCTTTTATCTACCTTGTCAACAGACGAGTAGAACATATGGAATAAAAATAAATAATAGGGGGAACAAATGTTAAAATAAATTTAGTGAAATGCTAGTGCTCAGTGAAAGGGAGGGGTAAGGGGTATGGAAAAAAAATTACACACAAAAAAATTGATCCTGTGGTGATGCATGCAACCAACATTACCAGCCCTCTGGTTACTTCTAGTGCCTACCTCTACTGCCATGGCCCTGACTTAGGGGGCCCCAGGGTGTCCAGGTCTTTCTCCATCTGGATAGCATGTTGGTGGCCCTATCTGAGAAGGTCTTAATCACTCCATCAATTTTGAGATGGTCTTGCTGGATATATAATATCATTTATACAAAGCAAAGAAATAGAAAAGCAATAGTTCCCAAAGCACCCCTCAACAAGAAAGTTACAGGACAGATCCCAGAGTTTTTCATAGGCTACCATGTGATCCGGCTCCAGAATATAGGAGGCTAGAAGGAATAAATATTTTTTTATCATCACAATCGACTTTTTTTTCTTTTTTGTGAAAAATAACATATATACCAAAAAAGCTATAAACTTTCAAGCACAGCACCACAATTTGTTATAGAACATATTTCAGGGTTTGATATAGGTTACAATTCCACAATTTTAGGGTTTTATTTCTAGCTGCTCTAAGATACTGGAGACTAAAAGAAATATCAATTTAATGATTCAACATTCATATTCATTTGTTAAACCCTATCTTTTCTGTATAACTCCACCAACACCTTTCATCTTTCTATCCCTCTCTTTAGCGGTGTTTGGGCTATGGCCATTCTAACTTTTTCATGTTGGAAGGGGCTGTCACTAATATGGGGTAGGGAGACAGAACTATCTAATATTCTAGAGAGGCTGGGCTAGGTTTCAGTACTTATCTGGAGCAGGGACCCATCTGTAAGTTTCCAGAAAATTACTCAGTGCATGGAACCTTTGTGGAATCTTATATATTGCCTTAGCTGTTCTTTAGAATTGGCTGGAATGGTCCTGGTTGGGGATTGGCAGGTTATGACAGGTAGCAAGGTCTAACTGAAGCTTGCATAAGAGCAACCTCCAGAGTAGCCTCTCAACTCTCTTTGAACTCTCTCTGCCACTGATACTTTATTAGTTACACTTCTTTTCCCCCTTTTGGCCAAGATGGACTTGCTGATCCCACAGTGCCAGGTCTGAACTCATCCCTGGGAGTCTTCTCCCACTTTCACCCCTGGATGTCATGTCCCACATAGTGGGGAGGGCAATGATTTCACTTGCAGAATTGGGCTTAGAGAGACTGAGGCCACATCTGAGCAACCAAAGAGGTTCTCCAGAAGTAACTCTTAGGCATGCTTATAGGTAGGCTAAGCTTCTCTGCTACCTACATAAGCTTCACAAGAGTAAGCCCCATGATCGAGGGCATGGCCTATTGATTTGGGTGTCCCTAAGGTTTGACACAGTATCAGGGGTTCCCTGATAGTAAAGTTTAATAGTTCCTTATCAAACCAAAGCAAAAAACACTTTTTTACATTCTGCAAATTGGCTTTGCATTGGCTGGTACTTTCCTTCAAATGAAGGACAGGACACTTGTTTATGGGCAGGCAGCCATAGACAAGTATCCTGGTTCTACCTACCAAAAATATTAGCCTGAAGCAAAAGTGAAGTGTGGGGACCCACTCTGTCTTTTCTGAGCCTGCACCTTGTCCTGGACTTTTGGCCTTAGGCATGCCCCCCATTTACAGGGATCTGAAAGGCCTCTTGACCTGCTGTGTAATAGACATATACCCCTCCCAAGTGCTCTATTATATGTCCTAAAGCCCATAGTCCTTTGCCCCAGGCTGCTTTGTTCCTGTTTTCCTTTAGCCCTTTGAGCATATTTAGGACCATTTTTTAAAAGTCTTTGTCTTATTTTCCCAAGTCTGATCCTCCTTGTTGATGGTTTTCATACTTTAATCTTCTACTTTGCCTAAGCTATTGCTTCTGGTTTCTTTGTATGTTTTATAACCTTTTGTTGAAACCTTATGGTATTTTAATGTATTATCACTGAACACAGTGTTCAGTGTCTGTTCCTTAAACTTGTATCCAGCTTGTATGGAGTTCTCCTTGGATGCCAAGAGCTAACAAAAAAAGGGAGGGAGGAAAAAAAGAAAACACCTTTTTCAATTTTTGTAGATTGACCTGTGTAAGTGCTTTCCTTCAGGGCTTACCCATTCAATGGGTGGTATTAGAATAGTTCCAGGCCAAAGCATAAAGGTTTCTTGCTCTTTCCCTGTCTCTGACTGGAGCATGCTTGTGTGGCCCTGGGAATTCCCCCATTTACACAGATACCAATATCTTCCCCAGGAAACAGTTTCTCACAGTCCTGGGCACTGCACTGTATGTCCTACAGCCACTGATCCCTTGCCCCAGGCAACACAACATGACTGCTCTCCCACAGTGTTCTGCTGGAGAGCTCCTGAGCTGCCTTCCTACGTGTAAGGCAAGTTCTGGGACAGCAAGTCCTTCAGGCCACTACCAGACAGATTGGGCTGCACAGACATACCCTCAGCAAGCTCACAATCATCACTCTTCTCCCTCTGAAGCCAGGGGCCAGCTCTGCACTGTGCCATGAGGGGGTAGGGAAGGAGCCAGCTAGGACACCATGAAATCCTACTGCTTTTAAGAATCCTTTTTCTTGATTCAGCTCCCACCCTGTTACTGCAGTCCTTTGACCATTTTTTTTTTAGCCCTGACAAAGATGTTTCTTCCAGTTCTTTCTGGTTGTTCAAAGCACCTGGCTTGCGAAGGCAGGGATGGAGCCCTGTGGCATCTCACTTGGCCATCTTGGTCAATCCACTTTAACTTCATTGTTTCTTACCCTGCTTTAGCTTTCTACAAGCTGCTTCTGCCTACAAGGCAAGTTCTGAGTGGGACACCGTAGACAAGTGTCCTGGTTCAGTCTTTCAGGCTGCCCACCCAATAGATTGGCACTGCCATACAGGCACCCCAGTATGTACGTAGGGGTTACTCTGCTTGCTTTGGAACAGGGGCAGGGACCCACAACAGGAGGCCAGGGAGGAGAGGGGGAAAGCCCAAGAAAGGCACCATGAGCTTTTACTGCCACTTTTAAACTGTACTTTTTTTATTCCACATTTGCCCAGTTACTACAACCTTTTGTTTTCCACAGTTTTGAGGAAGGTGGCTCTGCCCGTTTTTGCTAATTGTTCAAAGATTTTTTGGGGGGTGGGGGATGGCAGCCTGCAGTATCTTATACTACCATGTTAGTCAACTGGACATAAAATGAAATTTTAAAAGAGTTGGACAGGAGAGGTTTTGTTTTAATGTGATAACCCCCAAATCCTGTATGCTGTTCAGCATTGCTGTTACTCAGTGTAACAGGCATTGATAGCTCAGGTGCTCTAGGTCAGAAATATCTGTCTCCCAGGCACTGCATAAGGTGTGAGAGGAGCAAGAGCAGGTCTTGATGCCCGCCTTCAAGAACCTGAGTCAGGCGTATTTGAGGCTTGGGGTGGAACCAACCATGCAGCAAATGCTGATTAAAAAGGAATTTTGGCTGGTAGCAAATACCCCATGTTTGCAATCTGGGGATTTTATTTACATCTCTCTTCAGTTTTATAGGTTTGAGCTGACTCATCTCAGCCATACAGTTAATAAAAGGGAGATTTATTATTATTATTACTTCTAATAATAATCATTCCTAATAATAGTAATTTTTACATCTCTATAGACTATAATTTTTCCAGGAACCTGCAGCCCTTTCTTCATAATTATTATAATTATCCTATTGATCATTTAGCCAAGCTGTAACTTTTAGTAGCTGCAGCCTTTCTGCTTGCAGCAGTCAACTGTTCTTTGCTTCCCAGAAGTAACACTGGAGACAGTGGCTGGCACTCTGCTCTGCTCTATGTTGGTGACAAAATCTGTCCAACACTTTTTCTATCTCTCTTTTTATTCTGCAGCAGAAGTGCTGGGAGGCCCTAAACTCGGAACAGGTATGGACAATCATGTTCTCTATTCCAGGAGGGACTTCCGGTGGCTTGATTCCAATTCCTGTTTTTATTAGACCCACTTGGATGCCTGAGCCCATGCCAAATGCCTTTTAAAATATGGAATGTGAAAAAAGGAGGCAAGTCTGAGGATCAGTGGGTTTTCAGAGTTCTTTATCCTTTGGGGGTATTCAAATAAGCCCAGATTATCATGTAGGGATTCAGAGAAGATGCGTAGCCCAGTAAAGAAACATGGGTTTGGAAGAGGGTCTATGAACAAACTGAATAACTGCAAGTGACTAGTTGCAGTAGTGCTGGGAGTGGCTGCAGTAGCTGGTAAACTAAACATTCTCACACATCATCATTCTGAGACCTTGGACTGCTGGCTGCTGTCTCCATGCCAAATTGCTCCTCGTGATGGGTAAACACAGGTTTTATGACAACCACCTGTGCCTGTCATCTCTCTGCTTCATTTCTGATAAGAGAATAGGTCATCTTTTGTTCAAATTCTCTTTATGCCTGGATCCCAGCAATGTTTTTATTACTTTAAATGGTGTTTTAAAACACTTTATTGTGGGGATTGAGAAGAAAGAGATTTAAAGTGTTTTCTGAGACTTAAACTGAATCCAGCAGTTCCCTTGATCAAGGTAGCAGGTTGTTTCTGTTAGTCAGGATTAGAATAATAACTCTCAGGAAGTCATTTGAGAAGCTAGAACAGAGATTCTCAATTATTAGGGCATCAAAGCATCACCCTGGAAGTCTGCTAAAATGGCAAGCTTAGGTCCCAATCCACTGATCTGGGCTAGGATGGACTCCAGAGTTAGCCCTTGTAAGGAGCAGCCTGGATGCAGAGGTGGTCCAGAGCAAACTATGAGAAGCGTGATCTAGAACACAGGCCTCCAGTTGGAAATGGCATTGATTGAAAAGCACATTGTCCATCTTTAGAGAACCCGGCAGGCCCTTAGTTCTGCCATGGGCCAATTGGGTCACATAGACTGAGGGGTTGGGCAAACTTTGTAACTTGGAATCTTTGCTAATGTCAGTAAAAAATTTGGTGAGATTGTCCAGTCAGGCCTGCAATCATCATCAAATGCGAGGTTAGCACTGAAATTGGCTGGCACAGCCCAAATAAAGGTACAGGGGGGCTGAGCTGCTTGAATCAAATCAGCTTTGTTGCTTTTTTTATCATCAAATAGTAGAACTCGGTTCACTTATTATCCATAAATCACTGACTGAATTGGACTGTTTCTTTGTATTCAAAGCAAAACCACAATTTGTGTTTTGTAATGGGCACAGTGTGGGTATTAACTGCCAATGGCTCAGGAAGCCTTGAAGACCTTATCTGGGACCTCGAACGACTGGGCCATTTGACAGCTGATGGGTATCTCTGGAGTGCATGTCCACGCTGTGGCCTATTTTCTCATCCAAATAGATCATTCAGCTGTGGCCCAGGCTGACATATCCTATGTGTCCTTTACCAGATGTTTCCTAGGTCTTTCAATATGGTCAGATGTGACCTGACTCAGACCCATCAGTCATCAAGGCTCAGAAATGGAAAAGATCTTATTATCCAGTTGCTGACCCAATGCCACAACTTATACATGAGGAAACTGAGGCCCAAAGAAGAGAAAGGTTGCACTGCAAGTTACTGGATAAGGAGGACACAAACCAAACCTCCACTTGCTTCCATGGAGAATTAGAACTAGAGATTCTTTTCCCTTGACCCATCTGTAAAGTTCTCTCTCTCATTCATCATTTGGAACAATAGGAAGATTTTTAAAATAACATCATTAATGCTTATGTGCCTATTTTTTATTTTAATTAACCTTCTATTCCTGTCCTTACTTATCTGAATCTGAGAGTTGAAATAGTCACTGACAGTGACCACCACTCTGAATTAAGTTTTACATGTTTGTTCTTGACAAGTCAACTGTACCTCAAGTTAGAGGAACCATCATGTTGGGAGCAAGAGCAGACCTGTACCATTAGGGACCTTATCATCTACCTGAGAGAATGAGGAAGATACCCAGAGGAAGGGCAAGGTTGTCTATGCTCAGCTGCTTTGTACTATCATGAAAGGTGGTACAAGAGAAGGGGATCAAAGCTCAGTGAGCTAATAGCCTAGGGAGGTTTCCTAAAGGAGGAGGTGCTTTCCTGGGTTGAATTTATCTGGCCTATTCCTGGAAGGAGATAGGCATGGAGGTGGGAATTCTCAAGATAAAGGAAACAGGACTCAGTCTCACAAGAGATGAGAGGTTGGGAAGGGAAGTGGAATTGGTCTGTTCAGGGTGGCCATTCATTAATACTTTGATTTAAAGTTACATTTGCCCCCTTAGATCCTTAGGTCCAGGCCTGGTTAACGTGTCCCTTACCTGTTTGTCCTTATCTGTACTGGGGACAGAAGAACTAGGATTAAAGTTTGGGTTTGCGAATCGAAAGATATGGGAAGGATCCGTTCCACCAAGGTACTGTCTGTTCGCTACAGTGGGACCCGGAAGATGTGAACCTTGAAAGGAACAAAGACAATGTGGAGATGCTCAGATCCCAGGTCCACAGGGGCTCGATGAAGCCAGTAGACTTGACCTCTGTCTAATACACTCTGGAGCCAGCTCTTCAGCTCAGCACCCAAGGTCAGGCCTTTGATAGAAACTGAACAAGGAGCAACCTGCAGTGACACCCATGGTGGGAATTTTAAGCTGCTGCAGAGGCTGGCCAGGAAAGTGAACCAGTAACTGTACTGAATTTGACTGGGCTGCATCATACCTCAAAATGTAGCCAAATTTTGGGTCCTGTGGACAGAACAGACATGGACAGACCCAGAGTTTGTTCTGAAGATTAGAAGTTCACAGACTTGTCTTGCTTTAAACATTTTTGTCTGAAGGACATTGAACCCTCTTCTCCATTTTTTTGCTTTTCTCTCTGTTCTCTTTAGATTCAATCACACCCTGAATACCTGCTAGGTTCCAGGAACAAGTTCATCGAACATATGCATGATGTGTTTGCATCTCAACAGAGCCCCATTCTTTGAGAATTAGCTAAGTCCAGGAAATGAGAGGGGTGGGCCCTCATGCAAGAGGGCCCTCGGACACACAAGCCAGCAGCTGACAGGACCTGGCTTCTGCCTTCCAGTCACCCTCTTACATTATCTGCTGGAAGAGTTAGGGCAGGTTGAGTCAACCAAATGTTTGCGACATCATTGATACTATAAAGACAAGCAAAGCAAATTGTTCTAGGAACTGGACAAGGTATGTGCTGGGGCAGGGTTTGCAGCTGAGGGGACACTATGTACTTCAGGAGGTAACTAAAAGCATGCAGAAGGTAAGACGTATAGTGGGAGGTGTTAAATTCAAGCACAGAAATCCCATGTTAGGATTGTTGTTTTGATCGTGTGATCATGAGTGAGAGGAAGGGAAAAGGGGATGGAGCTAAGGTGGAGCACAGGAGTGAATAAATCTTGCTTGAGTGAATGAAAGTATGTTATGTGGAGCATAGCAATAAGTCTGAATCTCAGCACAGTCGCAGAAGCCTGCTGCAAGAGAAACCGGGAGAAATGCCAACGGAAGCTCAGATCCTGGCTGGCCCACGGCAGCTTGTGTGACTCAACTGCTGCTGCCCAGTTTTTCCTAAGGGGTAATGCAAGTTCAAGCAGCGTGAAGAAAGGGACACCTCAGGGAAGCAAGTTGGCTGTTCTACAGGTCTCTGTTTAGATCCTAATCCCCTAGGTGACCACTGAGCTAGAAGTGAACGTAAAACTGCCTTCTAGCCCCTTTACCTGAATTCCTTTGGTCCCTGATTGTCTTGTAAGGGCATATTTCCTTAGTCAGCTTTCCTTTATCATAATTGCTGAAGCTGAACTTGAAGAGGAAGATTTGGATGGCTGAGGAGAAGGGCATTCCAACAGATGAAATGGCATAGAAGAATGGAGGCAGGGAAGTAGAATCTAGTCAAGGAAGGAGGGATCTAATGTGGCCAGAATGTATGATATAATATGGGCTGAAGGAGGCGGGGGAGGAGTTGGAGAAGAGGATGGAAAGAAACCAGAGGCTAGATAGTTGGTACTTGATTTTGTGGCCAATGGGTAGTCATTGAAGATACCATAGTAGGAGGCTACCACAGATGATTAGTGAGTTTTTCATCCCTCTGACCTCAAATTTTCAGGAAGCAGTAATGGATACAGAATGAATATAGGGACAAGGGTATGTTTAATCTAAATGGTATTGAGTAGTAACATCAGATAAGGATGGGATGATACCTCTGGAGTTACCTTTGGCACAGGGATCATGCTCCCTGGGGCACCAGAAACTGATTGGTTCCTAGTGGAAATGGCTTTTCAACCAAGACCATCAAATGATCTCGCAGACTTTGAGCAGCATAAACTACTTAAGGCCCCGATGCTGTCTGTCTCCTTAGATCCCACTGCCCCAGCCTCCTCCCTTCACAAGCCAGTTCCTATCTTTGTTGTGCCCCACCCCGCCTTGTCTCAAAGCAGAATCCCAAGTCTCTTTATCCCGAGTAAACCAACCATCAAACTGGGAATTTTGGAAGTAAAGTTTTGTTTCATTTTCCAGTGAGAATCTGCTCATATGTAAAGCTCTAGAACCTCTGTGCCAACCCAAATGCCTTTCCTCTCTGCCCTGGGCCTCTCTATTGCAGCTTCATCTCTAGCCATGAGTCACACCACTAGGGCCACGGGAATTACTAGCCCTGGATGATCCAGTGAGCAGTGCAAGAAGAGGTACACTGGGGAGGGCTGGGGAACAAATTGCATAATCATCCTCTATTAACACTCATCTGTGGATGAGAGATGGTATCATGCCGTCTTAGTTGTGTTGCCAATTATCTTGGCTTGGGGCATGGTTTACCTAACCCTTGTGAACTCCTGAGGTAGATAATGAATAATAACTATCTAGAAAGCCTGTTGTGACTCAACATATGAAAGTGCCTAACCCAATACCCGACTTAAAGTAGATATTAGAGGAATATTTCCTTCCTCCCAATACTTCCTGGCAATATTGCCATCTACGTGCTGAAAGCCAGTAACCAAAGAATCAGTCCTACAGATAGGGAGAAACTTCAGAGGTTTGAAGCCCCTTGTCAACAATCCCAATAAATAATTATCCAGACTCTGCTCAACCTCCTCCAAAGAAAGAAATTTCACCATCTCCCAAAGAAGTCTATATTATTTATGGAGAGTTCTAATCACGAAGATTTTTTTTGGAAAGCTAGATCCTGAAGAACTGATGCTTTTATCTCTGTCTAATACTTCAGTATGATGAGATTTATGAGCATCATTAGACTACACACTCATAATGTGTTTATTACAATGGGGTATGAACTCTTAGAGTGTAGAGGCACTCGGCCAAGGGGCTTAGCTGGGTTCCAGTTCCCAGGTCTGTCACCCACTCGGCATTTATCAAGTCATTCCTCTTTCTGTGTCAGAATATCTGACCACTTTATATCTCCTCTATAAAATGAAAATTAGGCTAGATCTTTTATGAATATGACAGTGACTTTATTCCTCACAGAAGACTACGGCTTTTTTATAAACTCTCAAGAAAGAGACATTATATTAAGACGAATTTCAAATATACCTTGCAAATAGGTTTCATTATGTAATACACACTTTATGTTGTTTCTATTTATTACCCATTTCAGATATTTTTGAAAATACAAAATTCACCTTTTATTAAAAACCCAGTCTTTGCTGTCAACATGAAGACATCACAGCATTTGACATCTTCAGATTCTGCACAGATTTCTTCCAGTACTGAAAACCAAAAACTATAGCACCTTGTTTCTGAACTTGGGGATCCTGGTCCTTCACTAAGGAAAAGAAGGGCACCTTAAGAGCATCTGGAAAATAATGTCACAACATTTCCCAGATACTACTTTCTTTTTTTTTTTTTTTTTGCCTCTTTTTGATCATCCTGTTTTACATTTTCCAACTGCGCAGGCATTGCTCTACTCTCTCGACTTTGCATTGTTTTTCCTAATGTTCAGGTTGATGCGTTGGCAGAGAAGGCTCTGTCCTGAAGGAATCCAAGAGATAGTGCAATGCTGAGGAAGATCTCTTTGATAAGTTTACATGTGCCTGTCCGGTATTACTCAAAAGGTCATCAGGTGAGAGGTACGACTTGGAGAAGATAGAAGTTCCAGGAATCAAATGATCAAATGACTTAAGAGTACAACTGGTTTGCCTTTTCTTCAACTAACTGAAAGCCAAACAAGGCCGGGGATCCAGGACTATAAACTTTGATCAGGGCACTTCATTAAACCGGTCGTTGGCTTCCAGTGCCTCAGTTAATCCGTCGCTCGGAGAACTGAGCCTATCCTCCCGATTCCGCTGGAAACTTTCCATCAGCTAACGGTAATGACGGCAAATTCCCCGATCTGCTGCTGTGACTGTGGCGGGACTTAGACCCTCCCTTGGGTTAGGGTCGCTTCGCTTGCCGCCACCCCCACCCACCCCCTTCAATCTCTACGGGCTCATCCTCGATCGTCCAGGCGATAAGTAGCCTCCTCGAGCTGCGAGAAGGGCCAGTGTCGGCACTGGTCAGAATTGAATCCTAGTTTCCACTGCCGACCTCCTTATCAGAAAAGCCGCCAGCCACAGACCTCTCACCCACTCGAGCAGCAGCCAGCCACTTCCGAAAAGAAAGGAAATGCGCGGCTCGGCGCATGCGCACCGCGCGGCCGCCGCCTCCCTGCGGTGGAGCTGGCAGCCGCGGCGGGACCTCCGCCAGCGCCTGCGTTGTAAAAGTGCCCGCTCTCGTATTTTATAAGGAGACAATTACAGGATTAGTTTACGATTCTTAGTGTATTTGAGGCCGCTGAAGAGCGTTGGTGCTGTACTGTCAACCTTTCTCTTTGCTTTTAAATACATTCCCTTCTTAAAAAAAAAAAAAGTGAAGTGTGCACGGGTGGTTCGGTGATAGCAACGCTCGCCGGCCATGCGGGAGACCGGGTTCTATTCCGGCTCGCGCGCGCGCACACACACACACACACACGCACACACGCAAGGCAAGATACTGATTAAAAAAAAAAAAAAAAGAGAGATCTAAGTTGTACTAAAGCGTTTATGAGAAAAAATAACATTGCTCTGGTGCTCTCTCCCCTCCCCAATAGTCCTGCTTGTCAGACAACCACTTTTTTTCTTCTTGAATTGACCAGTTGTTTGATTTTGAGCATGCTTTCCAGCTGTTACGTTCCAAAGATTATGCTTTTTTTTTTTTTGCTAAATTATCGCCACCTTCCTTAAAAGCAGGAAGGGCATGTTAATTAGGCACAATAACTAGGACTGGGTCACCGGTGTACTGAGAAACATATTCACTTTTTTTGCGGGTTGCTGTGGAACCCTTCGTGCCTGCGCTCCCCAGCCACTTGTTATTTCTGAGCTGGGGCCCTGCTTCTGACTCTAGCTTTGCTCCATCGAACTCTGCCTTCAGGGCAGCCTGGCAAGTTCTACACCTCTGCACCAGACTTGCCCTTTCCCTTCAGCTCCCTACCTCTCCTCCTACAAGTGCCTTTGCTGAAATCCAGTGCATATCAGTGGGATTTTCTAAACGCCAAACTGCCCTAAGGACCCTCTTACCCTGCGGCTGCCACAATCTTACCCAAGGACAACTTGGCCACATGTGAAAAAAGCTATTCAATAGGTCTTAACCTTTTGACCTGGAAATCGCACTTTGAAATTTGTTGTGCTGGTTTGAAAGGATTTGTGTCCCCTAGAAAAGCTATGTTTTAATCTAGATCCCATTTAATAAAGGCAGAATAATCCCTCTTCAATACTGTATGTTTGAAACTGTAATCAGATCATCTCCCTGGAGATGTGATTTAATCAAGAGTGTTTGATAAACTGAATGGGTGATGACATGTCTCCACCTATTTGGGTGGGTCTTGATAAGCTTCTGGAGTCCTATAAAAGAGGAAACACATTTTGTAGAAAGAAAGAGATTCAGAGAGCAGAGCAGAATGACACAGCCACTAGAAGCAGAGTCAACCAGGCAGCAACCTTAGCACCCTTTGGAGATAAAGAAGGAAAATGCCTCCCGGGGAGCTTCATGAAACCGGAAGCCAGGAGATGAAGCCAGCAGATGATGCTATGTCTGCCATGTGCCCTTCCAAATGAGAGAGGAACCCTGACCGTCTTCACCATGTGCCTTTCCAGCTGAGAGAGAAACCATGACTGTGCCCGCCATGTGCTTTCTTACTTGAGAGAGAAACCCTGAACTTCATCGGCCTTCTTGAACCAAGGTATCTGTCCCTGGATACCTTAGATTGGACATTTCTATGGACTTGTTGTAATTGGGACCTTTTCTCAGCCTTAGAACTGTAAACTAGCAACTTATTAAATTCCCCTTTTTAAAAGCCATTCTGTTTCTGGTATATTGCATGCTGGCAGCTAGCAAACTAGAACATTTGTACATCTTAAAGTTTGACTGTTTGTGATACCTTGTTCAAATACAGGCTCCTAGATTCCACCTTAGCCTTGGGCAGAGCCTGGAATTCATAACAAGCTCAACTTACAGATGATACAGAAGCACTCTTTAAGGAACACTGCCTTAAGTTAATTACTTTTCAAACTGGTCTATTTTGTTGAGATATTCCCATAAAACTATTTAGGATAGCAACAACAACAAAGCAGTAAAGCCCTCAAACATCATTGCTGGGAAAGGGCTGAAAATAAATATTTTACCATTAAATCTAAAAATTCATAAAATCATAGCCTAAAGAAAACACTTGAATTACCTTACAATCCTGTAGGTCATCTAGTGACAGAGTGGCTTGCCCATTCCCACACCATGAATTCCCACTTCTGACACAATTAAAAAAACAAAATCTACAGAAGATCATATTGAGTAATGAAAGTAGAACATAACAGGACATGTGCCACTATTAGCAAATAGCAAATAAAATATGCTGTGGTAGTTAGATTCAGTTGTCAACTTGGCCAGGTGAAGAGACCTAGTTCTGTTGCTGTGGATATGAGCCAATGGTACGTGAACCTCATCTGTTGCTGATTACATCTGCTGTCGGCTAAGAGGCATGCCTGCTCTAATTAATGATGTTTGATTTAATTGGCTGGTGCTTAAAATGAGAGAGCTCAATGTAGCACAGTCCAAGCAGCTCAGCATACCTCATCTCAGCACTCTAAGCTCAGCCCCGGCCTTTAGAGAAGCAGAAAGAATTCACCCCGGGGGAAAGTTGTTGGAACCCAGAAGCCTGGAGAGAAGGCCAGCAGAGATCACCCTATGCCTTCCCACGTAAGAAAGAACTTTAGTTGAAAGTTAACTGCCTTTCCTCTGAAGAACTAAGTAAATAAATTCCCTTTTATTAAAAGTCAATCCATCTCTGGTGTGTTGCTTTCCGGCGGCTAGCAAACTAGAACAGAATTTGGTACCAGAGGTACAAACTGCTGCTGCAGTTTGTAAATACCAGATATGTTGGAACCATTTTTTTGGATGGCTAAGGGGAAGATTTTTGAGGAACTGTGAAGAGAATGATGGTGAAGTCCTGGAGTGTTCGAAGTGACTGTTGATGTAAATGGGACCACTGCCAATCTGGAAAAAGGGGACACAAAAGGGACAAATTGGAGTTGCAGAGTGAGAACCATGGAAACTCAGGTCTGAAGCCAAGAAACCTCAGCCAGGAAAATGGACCCACCCATATACATGGAGAGGGTGAGTTTACCCTGAAGGGCGAGGATGAGTCTCCCACCTTGTTGCAGTGGAAGAAGTATAACCTCAGGCCTTGGAGAAGGTAGAGCACGCTCCTTGGGGGACTGGGGAGAGCCTGGCTGCCACCACGTGGAAGGGTTGAGCATGTACCCCAGAAATGGCAGAGAGCCCAATTGTGGCCCTAGTGCCTGGAGAGAGTGGAGCCAAGAAAAAAGTGAGTGGTCTCCTCAATGTCCCCTGAGGTTGATTCGGAAAGAGGCGGGCCACTGCATAAGCCCTTGGAAAGGGTGAGACTGCCACTTTCTAAAGCTGAAGGATAAATGACTTTCAGTCTCTGAGATCCAATGAAATTTGCCCTGCAGGTTTTCAGAACTGTTTGGGTCTTGTGGCCCCTGTGTTCCTTCCAATTTCTCCCTACGGGAACCTGTATCCTGTAAATGTCCTCCTTTGCATATTGGCTCCAGATAACTTGTTTTGAGATTCATAGGTCCACAGTCAGAAGAGAATTTTTTGCACCTTAATATTGTTTAAGGTGATGCGTGTAGTTGCCAAGTTGACAAGGGGTGGATATGTGTTAGATTCAGTTGTCAACTTGGCCAGGTGAAGGGACCTAGTTCTGTTGCTGTGGACATGAGCCAATGGTATGTGAACCTCATCTGTTGCTGATTATATCTGCAGTCAGCTAGGAGGCGTGCCTGCTGCAATGAATGATGTTTGATTTAATTGGCTGGTGCTTAAATGAGAGAGCCCAATGTAGCACAGCCTAAGCAGCTCAGCATACCTCCAAGCATTTGCAGCTCAGCCCAGGCCTTTGGAAATGCAGAAAGGAATCACCCTGGGGAAAGATGATGGAACCCAGAGGCCTGGAGAGAAGGCCAGCAGAGATCACCCTGTGCCTTCCCACATAAGAAAGAACCTCAGTTGAAAGTTAGCTGCCTTTCCTCTGAAGAACTAACAAAATAAATCCCCTTTTATTAAAAGCCAATCCATCTCTGGTGTGTTGCATTCCGGCAGCTAGCAAACTAGAACATCTACTAAGATCAGAAGAATCTTATGTTTCATTAAGTTCCATTGTAAAGAGATTTAGTGAATTCTTATTGTGGTAGTAGTTTCTTGACTGTTAAATATATCCCCCAAATAAAACATATCTCCCCCCCTAAAACTCCCTTTTCTTTAAAATTTGCAGCATAGACACCATTTGTTCCATTTGGGCTAAGCAATGAGCGGTTCCAGCTCATTGTCAATCATGTTCCATAAGACTAAAGAAAGGTATTGGGGACCAGATAGAATTTACTCCCAAATCAAGGAAAATAGACAAGAGAGAACCCCCAGGAGAAATATGACAGCCAAGTTGCTATTTAAAAGCAGGGCAAGAGAAAAAAAGACTGAATTATCTTAGAAATCTTAGTATGAATCGGAAAAAGGGCATGTGAAAAAGAAAATATATAAGTAACTTTGTTATGGATATGTTTATGAACTTCATCCTCTCTAGTACTTTTTCTGGTATTTATAAACTTTTTTTTTTTTTTTGGCATGGGCAAGCTCCAGCATAAACTTTTCAATTAGCGTGTATCTATTTCATAATCAGACAAAACAATGTAAAGAAAATTATAAACACGTATATGCTCGCCCAAGTAAAATCCATGTAAACATTAGAAAAAGGGGGAGTTCTTAAATAACTGTGTTGTGTATTAATACATATATTTTTATCTTATCTGTGTTTGTGAACAAATTTTATTTTCCTTGTACTTTTAGTATTTTATACATTTTCTATAATGAGTATGTGTTTCTTTTAAAATTAGATAAAAATATACTACCCTTTTGTGAACCACCATAATAATAATTGACAGGGCGGGACCTCAATAGTTGCTAAAAGCATTGGCTGAAAGGTTATTGGGGAATGGGATAGTCACACCACCTCAAAGCATCACCCCCACAGATTGCTTCATTAATAACAAAGGGATGTCTTTACACTGGTGAAATTTGGAGGATATCAGCTTAACTAAGAATTCAAATTCACGTCACCAAAAATAAGATACATTGATATCATGCGCCTCCTGATGTAATATCCTGAGCAGGATACAGTTATCACCTGTGAAGTATTCTTGCCAAAATATTAATCTGAATCTATTTCTGATGACACAGTCACACAAATGCAAATTGGGGGACATTCTACAAAACAACCAGCTTGGATTTTCAAAAATGTCGATGTCATGAAAGACAAAAAAGGAAAAAAACTGTTCGAGTTCAAAGGAGACTAAAGGAGAAGCTATGTAGGCTTATTGGGACAATTGAGGACATTTGAGTACATATAGAATATTACTTAACATTGTGCCATTTTATTTTATTTTTTTGCACGAGGGATAATAGTACTATGGTTGTATAGAAGGAGAATGCTCTATGTAGGAGTGAAGCATCAAGAGCTCACAACTTGCTTTTAAATGGTTCAGCAGAAAAAAAGGTGTTTAGTTTTCAAGTATACATGCATATGAAAAGAGAAAGAGATAAAGCAAATATAATGAAATACAAACAATTGGTAGCTCTGGGTAAATAGTGTAAGCATGTTCATTGTACTTTTCTTTCAATTTTCAACTTTTCTATGAGTTTGAGATTTTGCAATGTAACCTGTTGGGGGAGAAAGTACAGGATAAGGAAAGACTCTCAGCCCCTCCATAAGGCCTGTGCGCTGACCACCGTCACACCTGCTGGTAGGGGACCCTGAAGTCCTGTGACCAGGGAAGAGCTGGTTTACCAGGAATTGCTTTTCAAGCAGCTTGCCGGTGTGGCTGAATTCTGAGCCGTGCTAATTGTGGTTATGATGTCAGGCCACAAAGCGTGGAAAGATTCCAGTTTGCCTGAGAGAAAAAAAACAGGCTCTCTATCTTAGACAGCCCTGATAAGATGCCTCCGTGCGTATGAATAATCGTCAGGCCCAGGGCTGAACCCGGGACTAAGTAGAGCTGGACAATGAACAGTCTGGAGCACCATGACAAGGAAATTCTTTCCCCGAATTGCCTTTTCCTATTGAGATAAGATAGTATACAATAAAGCGCCAGGCTCAGAAGTGCTGCCACAAATCCCAGCTGGGGGCAGACAGTGCTGAAGCCTGAGCTAGAGCATGAGCGCCTGCCATGCCAGCACCTGAGTGGTCCCCAGAGGGGTTCGCAGACCTGCTACACACACACACACACATACACACACACACACACACACACACACAGAGCCAGGTTTGACCTTTGACCTGGAAGAGGCCAAGCCCTGACTCTTATCACTCACCAGCTGTGATTCAGTTATTCTTGTTCACACACAAAAAAGTTTACCCCCTTCTACCTGCTTTATGGGTGGTTGCAAAAACTAAGAACACGCCAAGAAAGGGCTTTTCCAATGACTAAATGCCATAGATATGTTACAATTTCTTCCTAGATTTGAAACCATTCGTTTTCTATGTTTTCCCCCTTTTAGAAAACTTACCTCATGGGGTTCTAAGGCTCAAGAGAAATAATACATGTAATGCATGTTTTTTGGTACAACCCAACTGCTGGTCTTTCCCCTCTCTTGGTGTCCGTGACCCACACTTCCAGGGTGACCAGGTAACACCTGGACTGGTGACCCCCTGGGGCAGAGTAAAGGAGCCCCCCCTTAGATCAGATTTCGCAAGCTATCCTCCATCCAAAGGGGAGATCCCTGTGTCCTGTCTCCCCTCGCCCTCTTTTTCTCCATTCCTTCTTTCTTTCTTTCTTTCTTTCCATATTTTCATTCAGTGGGTGCTTTCTGAGGAATTACTCTGTCCCTAGCATGCTGCCACGGGGAGCGTGTGAACACCAGCCAGGTCTTGTCAACAAGCGCATCTTAGCCCAGTGAGGGGGACAAGTCCTCAGATGTGGCCCAGGTGACAAGTGTTCTGACAGGTTTCCCGGGAGCACGAAGAGCAGTGCCGTGGGCAGGGGCGGGCGGCCCGCAGGCAGGTAGTCAGTCCTGCGGTGTGCGTGTCAGACAGACAGACAGACAGACAGACAGAAGGGTTCCCCGAGAATAAGACATTTGAGCCCGGCTTTTAAGAACAGATAATGATTTTCCAAGTAGAGAAGGTGAGCCGAGTCTCTCTGCCCCAAGCCTTAATAGGCTCCTTCCCTCTGCTCACTGTCCTGCCGGTTAAGCACCTTCCTCTCCCTCCTTTAGGGCTGAAGAGGAGTCTTGGTTCAAGCCCGCATGCAGTTTCTTTCGAAGAAAGAAGATTTAAAAACATTGGAAACCATTCCTGGAAGCACTGCCGCCTGCGCATTGGGGATTGTGAAATAAGGCAGTAATTCCGGCTTATTGTACGCCCTGGCTGAGGTGTACCAGAAACACCTGCGGTTTTGTTTTTCGTTTTTAATTTAGATTTCCTGGCCCCACCCTTCATGTATTCTGATTCAGTGAGTCTGGTGTGATCTGCTTTCACAAATTTGGAGGTAGAAATATTGTCACACCACCTTTTTTTTTTTTAATTCAAAAAAAAATTTTTAACATAACATACAAACATGAACATTCTTACCATATGATCATTCCATTCTTGGTATATAACTCACAATATCATCACATAGTTGTATATTCATCACCATGGTCATTTCTTAGAACATTTGCATCAATTCAGAGAAAGAGATAAAAAGAAAACAGGGAAAGAAAACTCATACATACCATGTTCCTTACCCCTCCCTCTTACTGACTGCTAGTATTTCCACCTACCCAATATATTATAACTTTTGTTTCCCCTATTTTTTTCTATACCCCTTACCACTCCCTTTCATTGATCACCAGCATTTCAATCTACTAAATTTATTTTAACATTTGTTCCCCATTATTTATTTATTTTTAATCTATATCTTTTACTCATCTGTCCATACCATAGATAAAAGGAGCATCAGACGAAAGGCTCTCACAATCACACAGCCACATTGCAAAAGCTATATCATTACACAATCATCTTCAAGAAACATGGCTACTGGAACACAGCTCTACATTTTCTGGCACTTCCCTCCAGCTTCTCCAATATACCTTAACTAAAATGTGATATCTATATAACCTCCAGGATAACCTCTCGACTCTGTTTGGAATCTCTCAGCCATTGACACTTTATTTTGTCTCATTTCTCTCTTTCAGTCGAGAAGATTTCTCAATCCCTTGGTGCTGAGTCCCAGCTTATTCTAGGATTTCTGTCCCTCGCTGCCAGGAAGGTCCACACCCCTGGGAATCATGTCCCACGTAGAGAGGGGGAGGGCAGTGAGTTTGCTTGTCGTGTTGGCTGAGAGAGATAGGCCACATCTGAGCAACAAAAGAGGTTCTCTGGGGATGTCACACCATCTTTGTTTTTCCAATTCTTCGCAGAAAAGTGCACACATTTTATGGTAGAAAGGCCAATATGCCCCAGTGATGCTTCTCAACTTGCTTTAATTTTCTGAGAACCCCAGAGGCTTATGAAGTTCCAAAAAGTGAAGAAGCTGCAGGGAGATTAGGTGGGATTAGTCTGGTTCCATTTCCAGAGAGGAGAGAATGGGCAATGAGTGGACCACGATTTAGTTTCCCTGTGCTTCACTTTCCTCATCTGTAAAGAAGGAATAAAAATAGTTCCCACTTTATCAGATTGTGATGACTAAAAAAGCATAGAGAACATAACGGCAGATAGTAAGTGTTCAATAAATGTCAGCTATTGTTACGGAGGCAGCGAGGCCTACCTGGTCACCAGAGTGTCTGGCTCTAATTATATAACCCAGAACAAGTAATTTAGCATCTCCATGCCTTGATTTCCTTCTCTGTACAATGGGTTTGCTAAAAAATCCCTTATAGAACTGTTAAGTGAGTTATAAAATGAATGAAGAAATGTAAAGTACTTACATCAATGTTGGGTAAACAACATCGAAGAAATAATCATTTCTTCTGCTATGATTTCTCACTGCCTCATGGTGTCGCTGTCGGACACTGGTCACACCCAGCCCTCAGCTGGTTCCTAACAGCTGCTTCTAGCAGCCTCAGAACCAACTGAGACCCTTGGAGAAGGGAGCATTCGCTCCAGGCCTGCTACCCTTGCTCAAGAGTGCTCCCACTTTGGCTCTTAATAGAGCAGCTCCCCTGCAGTCTCCTCCCAGAATACCGGGTGGGCCCGGGAGGCTGAGTCAGGACCAGTTCAAGCCCCAAGACCTCGTGGAGTCAGAATCACCACTCACCCAGCTCCTCTCCTCCCCAGAGACCCACCACAGGGGTCTGCAGCTTTTCTTTTACCACCCTGGAACCTAAAGGATCTGAGTACATTCCTTTTCCCCAGAGAGGAAGTTACCATGGTGAGGTTGGGGGTCCCCACACTTCCCTTGGCTCTGAAAACCTTACACTCATAAAGGGAATTGCCCGAAAGACTGCAAGATGTCATACCTACCTGTCTAGTGATGTCACTGCCAGGAATTCTAAGGTAGGTTTTCACCACCTTTGCTTTATAGAAGGGGCAGAGGGGACAAATAACACACACACACATATCTCATCGCTACTTGGAAACCAGATCTCTCACATGATGCAGATATACAGCCAAGGTAGCAAATTACGGAGGTAAGAAGGCTGACTTGCTAAGTTAATAAAACTTACCTTACAAGGTGGAGCCTGCGTGCCTTTTCCCTCAAGGCTTCCACCCCTCAGATTATTTAGATGCTACACTATTGGAGCTAATTTGGTCCTTATAGATCAGCAGCCTCAAGGAATCCCAAACTTCTATATGCAGCAGAATCACCAGGGTGGCCTATTTATAACGCATATTCCCAGCTCTCAGCTCCAGCGACACTGTTTCAGTAGCTCTGAGATCTGGGGATAGAAGAGGGGGTAGGAAACTCAGATGCCTCTGGTCTGCAGTCCTAGTGGGAGGCTACAGTAAGGGACCCTGGGAGGGGAGGATGTGGGAAAGGCACATGGAGGGGTCCCCACAAGGTTGTGCCTTGGCAGGGATTATATGAGAGGCAGGGGGAGCATCTCGGATAGGATCTGATGCGAGGGAGAGGCCGTCAGAAGCTGGGTTGTTGCTCTCAAAGTTAAATCTCAAATCTCTTGCCAAGTAGCGTAGCCTGCATCTGGATATCAGCATATACTTTCAGTGGGAAGAAAATGAATATCCCAAACAGCCATTCCAGGAGCAGAGCCCTCCACAGGAGTGGAATGAAAGCTGGGAAGACAGTTGCTCCCGATGGTCTCCGAGGAAAGCTAGGACTCTGATGACCTCATGACACTTTTCTGTCGCCAGTGACTGGATACTCCCTTCCCCTCTGCCCACCTCCACCCACAGGCATATCAGACAGAAGAGCGCAGGGGAAAACTGTTCCCCATCGATAACACACATTCTCACATGCTGCGGCTGCCTGCGGCCTCACCCCCCAGATGTCCCTGTGATGTCAGGCTGAGTAAGCCTGAGTAAGGCCGGCAACTCGCTCTCTCTTCCTGGAGACCCAGGGATTTTTGAAAGGGCAAATGTCTGCTCATGCCTTGAATTCTTTGTGTGTAATCTTTCGCTCTCATAACTTAAGCCACATTTGTCCCCTGTCCTACTGTGCATGGTTTTTTTTTGTTTGTTTTTTTTTTTAATTTTTTTGAGCAGAATCCACTGTGTGAGTAAGAGTATCTCTATGTCTCCTTAGAGGGGTTAACAAGGCAGCTTGATGCATTCCAGTAGAAGGTAACAGAGGAATCAAATTAGGTTCAAATGCTACCCCTCCAGAGTCCACCTCAGAAGGAATCTCTCCCACCTCTGTGCATTCCAGCAGTGACTCCAAGGTGTCTCCTTTCAGTGGTTATCTCAGTCCTTGAAACCTTAAAAGGTGGCAAAGCCCTCGCCTGCCATGCCAGGACCCGGATTCGATTCCTGATGCCTGCCTATGCAAAAAAAAAGATAGTGATAAAGAACTTAGCCAGCCTCTACTGGGTGGTACTGTTTATAGCATAATGCCAAAGAAGATCACCAAATAAAGTCCTTTCCCCACACTATCATGCTTCAAACCTCTGACTGCCCCCCAACCTTCCTCAGCTTCCTACTCGCCTAAATATTTGGGAGCTGAAACAATAGCCGTACTGAGGCAGGGGTGGGCAATTGCTGGAAAGTCATGCGATTGTTCAAACTGAAACCAAACCAATTTGTCAAAGACCATTTTCCTTTCACTCATCACCTCCCCTACATCCCACGATAAGATAGGGTCCCCAGAGCACAATAATCCTTTCCTGAGATACAATTCAGAGGCTCCTGAGAAAAGAAACAAAAGTGCAGCTAATTTTGGCTTTTCTGGGACTAAAGAAAAGCATGCGGGCAAGCCCCGGCCTGCTCAAGGAAACCAGGGTGGGCCTCGTTTAGAGCCTCCAGGGTATCTCCTTAGATCACCCAGGGATTTGGAAAACAATTGGGAGGGTGTAGGGAGGAGGGAGATGGGAACACTGAGTCTTGGCTCCGGCTGTGGTGACTATAGCCTCGCCCAGGCTCTGAAGAGGTCTCTAGAGTGACAGCCAATGACGTCAGACTTTCAGTGTTCTGTGGGTGTGCTTTTTATTTTAACTGCAAAACTTCTCACCCCATTGCAACATCAGCTAAATAATTAATGAATTAAGATTCAGGCATCCCTGACAGACCTTGATGCCTCAGGGCTCTGTGAATCCCCTGACGTTGTAGGCTAATTTTACAAATGTATGTGCATCGTTTTCATGACTTTCTTCTGATTTTCAAATAGTCCTATGACCTGAAAAAAGAAATGCACCTGTAGGAGGAATGTCCCCCAGGCACAGTACCTACTTTTATGGCAGCGCTGTTTAAATTTCAAAGGGCCCTCCGAGCACCTGGGGATCTTGAGAGGTAGACAGGGCAGTGTTCCAGGCACCCATTATGAAGCTGAAGTATCAGCTCAGAGGAATTAAGTGATCTCCCTAAGGTCTTGCAGCAAGTAAAGCAACACTTAAAACCAGATTCCACATCTACTGAGTCATTGGTCCAGCAACTCTCTCTGCTGCTACAGGATCCATCTTTTTCTAGATGGAGAGTATCAAAACAACCCCTCTGCTACTTACTCTCGGAGGGCCTCCTTGTCGTTTTATATGGCTATCCCATGGAGCCCCCCAGGGACCCTCAAGAGAGATCCTTGACTCTGAGTGATGGGACTGGGGCGTGAGAGATAGAGAAGGGGGCCTTCCAAGTGTCAGCTAGAAGCTGGACAGAGCTTGAATTTAGAAAGTGGTCCTTCAAGTGCCTCTTGGTCTATCTCCCTTGTTCTGAATTCCACAGACGGCATTTATGCCTGATTGAGCTTCTTAGTCTACCGGGAAAGAAAATGTCTTCTGTCCTTAGGTGGCAGCCCACAGGCCACTGGCTTAGAAGACAATTGAGCTGAAGAGGAAGTTCACAGCATGGGGGAATGTGACTTTCTGCAGCTATTTCGCATAAATTCTTAATTTCTAGCAAAGCTGTATTTAACTGAAGTTAATCTCATTATGATTAGTGAGATTGCCAAGGGGAAGGTGACTCTCTGGAAATAAGAATCTGTATGTTGGTGCCCAGCCGGCCCCCACCCCTTACCCACTTGAAGATCTCCCATTGCTAACTTTAGGACCAAGAATGATTTTTATTGAAGAAACCCATGAATTTCCATAAATGGGGATGATGACGATTTCCGGGAATCACTTCTGCTTACGTTTCAAGGATTTGGGCTCACAAACTTCGAGGTTCAGTCCCAGCTTTGCTGCCAACTAGCAGCGTGTCTGCGCCTCAGCCCTTCTCTGCTGGGACCTGCAAATCGTGAAGGATGGAGCCATCCTGAGCCTGACGATAAGTTAGAATCGCCTGGGGGGCTTTGGAAAAATATCCAAGCAGAGGAGCTTATTCAGTTGATCTGGGTGAGGCATGGGAGTTGCAGTTTTTAATGAGCCCCTGGGGTGATCTACAGTACGCCAGGGTGGAGAGCTACAGGGTGGGACGGTCTCCGGTGTGTCTCACTGGCCCACATTCTGTAGCACAGGCCACACACCAAGGCCCCAAGCCAATGCCAGGCTGTGACGTCACACTGCACTGAGGAAGCCAGGGGAACGGGGAGAGCAAATATAACCATTCTGCCTGAAGGCTGCATCGCCCTCCCTCTCCCAATAAGCCTTTCACCTAATGGTGTTTTGGAGTTTAGTGACTATCTACTCATTTCTCCATCACTTAATAACCATATGTCCAAGCACCAGAGGGACAGTTATTATTATCTCTGTATGAAGAAGGCACAAGTTGGAAAGGCTGAGACTTGCTCTGGGACCCACAGAACAGCACTAGCAGAAGCTGGTGTAAAGGTAACTGAAGTCCTCACTGGTCTGCAGGAAAATTCCCTCCTTTTCACCTGTGACGCGGCTGCTCAGAAACAGCAGGTCGCAGGTCACAGCAACAGGGGTTCCATTAAGCACAGGGGACTGTACGAAGTGGCTCCTGTGGAGAGAGCACATTCTGGACAAATCTTTCTCTCTAGCGGGCAGCTGTGCTTTTGGCACCTCCGTAAACACTCTACAGTGTTTACCGAGCCCTTTCACATCTTGTCCTCTGGTTTTCCCTGCCCTCATATCCCAGCATGGGCTCTCTCGGGTGTCCCCAGCTGCATCATTCCATCCGGAAAGGCAGAGTAGCAGGAAATCTCTCACCAGGGGGTGGACGAGGTGATGAGAAGGAAAAATGTGAAGCTTCCACTTGTTGTGTGGGTCAGTAGAGCAGATGCAGAGCTGCCAGGGCACGTGACCGCGGCATGCCGGAGTGGAAACTTCTGTTGGCTAATCTAGAGGGTTTCATATCACCACTCACACACGTATCTGTGTCTTTGTTTGCAAAGGGTGAGGAGACGATTTTCACCCAAATCCACCATGTCGTGTAGATTTTTTTTAACATTTACTAGGTGGAGAATTATTTTTGAAGCCCTACTGTGGTTTCTTTGCCTCTTCCCGGTCAGCTCTTAAGTCCATTAGCAGCCACAGATGAAGCACATCGGAAAATAGGTATCCAGTAGATGTGTAGCAAGCAAAGAGCTTGCCCAGACCAGCAATGGCTCTTCATTTGGCTTTGCATTGAAAGTATTAGATGATGCTTCCCTTTGGCGAAGCTATAAACTCTCCATTATTGGTGCTGATGTAAAATCTGATAGACCATCTATAGGCCCCTTGGGTAGAGCAGCCAGGACGATGAACCACCTGTGGAAGGCTAGGCCTTTGCCAGTGGCCTGCACTTACATTCTGACCCAATCTGATTTTAACTGACTCCTGTAGTGGCAAATGTGGCAGCCAGCCTCCAAGGTGACCCCTAGTGACCCTCATCTCTTGGGATTCATACCCTTGTAAAGTCCCCTTCCAAGAGGACTGATCCATGTGGCCATCAGGATTTTGTAGAAGTGATGGTGTGTGACTTCCCAGGCTAGAACATAAAAAGCATTACAGCTTCTGCCTTGCACTCTTTTTTTTTTCCATTCATAAAACTTTTATTCCACTTACATCAACTTAATACATGAGCTCTTAACAATTAAGGTTGGCTTGTTCATAAAAATTTCATAAGACATTAAACAAAGCTAGCCATCATCAAGTTATTTCCCTGTTAACTATTTTTACAGCATATGCATGTTAGACAAGTATCAAAAAAAAATCACAAAAGCAAAAAAACCTAAAAAAAGTTAAATACAGGTGTTTTTTTTTTATTGCTGTGCTTGATAAACATGAAGTAATAAATATCAAGCAACTTGTTTTTTTGCATCACTTGTACATTTGTTCTTAGGTTGCCTAAAACATTTAAATACAAATAAAATGAGTGTAGCAAAAAATAATGAAAGCAAACAGCAGGTGGCTTTACAAATAATGGACTGTGAACTGTTTCTGCCCTTCTCCGGAGTAAATTGGGTCACAAAGTTCTCTGAAGCTGTAGTCAGAGGTGTGCACATTGAGAGTGTGTATTCCAGATACATGTGGTTCAAGATGTAATATCCATGGGATGTGTATTTCTACCACAGCCTTGAAAGTGCTGCAACCTTAAAGTACCCACAATAACCACTTAAGACTGGAACCGATTATCCCTTTTATCCCTCACCAGGACAAACCAATATGTAGTAGGTAGTTTTCTTTGCTTAGACACGAAAGTACTTTTAACACTGGCCCTTATGAAGCCACTATGTCCCAAAAGTACTATACCAAACATTTATAATTTGTATAAAAATTCCACATCGCCATTTTGGCCACCTCAAGATGAAAACAGATAACTTTCTAAGTGATAACTGGCTCTACTCCCCTAATATTAAACATAAAAACCACATGGGAAATACGGAAATTCAAATAGAAGCAACATAAACTTGTCATAAATCATAAGCAAAAAACTATTTGTGGGACAGCATGGATGACAAATGGTCTACTGTGTAAATTTTAGAATGAGGCAGACGAAAGTTGGAAGGCCAGTTAATTTTCCCCTCCTTCTCCTGCTTCAGCTTCGTCTCCTTGGGTATCCGATGTCCACAATGCCAAGTTGTCTCGCTGTAATTGCATTATTAGTGCACTGTCTTTGTATGACTGTTCACGTAATATATCCAGTGCAGCAATGGCTTCATCAAAAGTTGTCTTTGGAGGAGGGCAGGCTTTCTCTGGGGAGTTCAGAATCTTCTATTAGAACACAGAAAAAAGTGCTAGACCCAATCTGATAGGATGTGTCACTTGCATTTTCATTTTGCTGATTTCAAATGCCTCTTGGTAAGCTTGTTGTAACTGACCCAAAATCCCTTTCTTGTCATCACCAGCAGCAACCTCAGCCAAGTAACAATAGTAGCCTCCTTTCATTTTCAAATCGAAGGAATGTGAGGCATTGGGGAATCAAGAATTTTTCCAAAAGAGATAGTACATCATTGCAGCTATGTCTTAATTCAGTCTCAATTTTCTCTCTGTATTCTTGAGCCATCTGCTGTTTTTTCTCAGCACCTTCCATCTTTTGCTCAATACTTGAGATGACCCTCCAAGATGACCTACGCATTCCTACAATATTTTTATAAGCAACTGAGAGAAGATTCCTCTCCTCATTGGATAAAAGTCAGCTCCTTGTTCAGTTACAGACTTCATGCAGGCTGCCATGTCATCACATCACTCAGCCTGCTTGGCCAGTTTGGCTTTCTGCACCCTATTTTTATCCATGACTGGGCGTTCTGTGTCCAGAATAGGTGGTAGTGGGCAGTAGTATCTTGCCTTGTACTTTTTTTTTTTTTAACTTTTTTTATTGTATCGCATAGAATATATATAAAGCAAAGAAATAAAAAAGCAATAGTTCAAAGCACTCTTCAACAAGTAGTTACAGGACAGATTCGAGTTTGTCATGGGCTACCATACGATCCTCTCAGATTTTTCCTTCTAGCTGCTCCAGAATATAGGAGGCTAGAAGGGAATGCTTAAGTATTTTTTTTATCATCACAATCGACTTTTTTTGCTTCTATTTTGTGAAAAATAATATATACACACAAAAAAAGCTATATATTTCAAAGCACAACACCACAATTAGTCGTAGAACATATTTCAGAGTTTGACATGGGTTACAATTCCACAATTTTAGGTTTTTACTTCTAGCTGCTCTAAAAGTTAACTGGAGACTAAAAGAGTTATCAATTTAATGATTCAGCATTCATATTCATTTGTTAAATCCTATCTTCTCTGTATAACTCCACCATCACCTTTGATCTTTCTATCCCCCTCTTTAGGGGTGTTTGGGTTATGTCCATTCTAACTTTTTCATGTTGGAAGGGACTGTCACTAATATGGGGTAGGGAGGTGGAATTATCTGATGTTCTGGAGAGGCTGGGCCCTATAGACTTCAGGACCCATTTGGAGGTTGTAGATTTCTGGAAAGTTACTCTAGTGCATGGAATCCTTGTGGAATCTTATATATTGCTCTAGGTGTTCTTTAGGGTTGGCTGGAATGGTCCTAGTTGGGGTTTGGCAAGTTATGATAGGTAGCAAGGTCTAACTGAAGCTTGCATAACAGCAACCTCCAGAGTAGCCTCTCGACTCTATTTGAACTCTCTCTGCCACCGATACTTTGTTAATTACACTTCTTTTCCTCCTTTTGATCAGGATGGAATTGTTGATCCCACAGTGCCAGGTCTGGATTCATCCCTGGGAGTCCTCTTCCACATCACCAGGGCAACTTTCACCCCTGGATATCATGTGTGTGTGGGGGGGGAGGACAATGATTTCACTTGCAGAGTTGAGCTTAGAGAGACTGAGGCCACATCTGAGCAACAAAAGAGATCGTCCAGAAGTAACTCCTAGGCATACCTATAGATAGTCTAAGCTTCTCTGCTACCTACATAGACTTCACAAGAGTAAGCTTCAGGATTAAAGGCATGGCCTATTGATTTTGGTGTCCCTAAAGTTGACACAGTATCAGGGGGTTTCCTGATGGTAAAATTTAATAGTTCCATATTTTTTTCTCCCATCCCTCAAGGGACTTTGCCAATACTTTTTGATTATCTGCTTAATATACTTGCATTGTACTGTTAAATTGCTCACCCTGGGGGAATCCAGCTACCATGTTGTAAGGACAATCAGGCAGCACTGCAGAGAGACCATATCTGGAGGAACCAACTTCTTGGAATGAACTTGGCAGTTCATTTCCAGTAAGCCTTCAAATAAGTCTAGCCCCCCTCAGCCTTTGAATCTTCAGCAGAGGCCCCAGACATCATGGGGCAGAGACAAGCTCTCTCTACAATACCACTGTGCCCTGTCTAAATTCCTGACCCACAAAAAGCATGAGATAACTAATCGTTACTGTTGTTTTCAGCCATTAAGTTTTGAGGTGATTTATTACATAGATGTAGATGACTCCAACTTGTTAAGTATGGATATGAGCAATCACAAAATTGTATCTGAAAAACTGACACCAAAAGCAATCATTTAAAGCTGGATTCTCCTAGACCTGCCTTTTTTTTTTTTTAGAGCAAGTAGGTAAGAAATTTATTAAGTACACATGCAGAGAAAAGGAGCATGTGGGTACTCTCACAAATAAAAAAAAGATGGAGGGCAAGAGGCCCCTGACATTGGACCATCTGTTTTTATTGCTTTGCTTCACTTCCCTCCCTTATTTCTCTCTCCAGGGTGGAGCCTGAGGTAGCTCCGCTTTTTTAACTGCACTCATTTGTTTTGAGTGTTCATAACAGAGAGGGATCCTTGGCTGCAAGTTAACAAAGAAGGCTCAAATGCACCTTGCTGGCCAATGGAACTACACAGAACCAATTAAAGGAGACCCTTCTTGAACCAAGCAGTCAACACTCTCTACTTCCTCCCACCATACAGCTAATCCGTGGGAATCTGGCTTTCCTTGGTTTCTACCACGCCTTTGAAATCAGCCTCTTCTGAATGATCAGGAGACCCTCATCTGAATTTGAATTCCTGGATTTTCTTGGAAATTTGCCCCTCTTTAACTTTCTTGACACACACTTCTCCTAGTTGCCTTTTTGTCCTCTTTCTGCTTCCTTTATTATACTGGCTTATCTTCCTGAGTCTTTTTCATCCTAGGCTTCCCTCAAGAATCAACCCTTTCACAATGGATGGAGGCGGCCTAAGGGTACAAAAACTGAGGGATGGAAGCAGGAACTGTACAAGGGACTACTGAGTGGCAGCAATGAAATTGTGAGGCATGCAACCAGGTCAATGAACCTTATGGACAGTGTGTTGAATGAAATGGCAGAAACAAAAAGACAAACATTATCATGCTTCACTCATATGGACTATTATATACAAACTAAGAGAATACAGGTTATCAGGTTGAGGCCTAATGTAAAGGGCCCTAGATTGTAAACTCTTACAGCATTTGCATATATTCAGGAGCTGTAACTGTTATTTCTATATTCTGAGATACTGAACTATTTCAGTATAACCTGGTCATTCCCTGAAACTTTGGGTATTTATGTGACATCTGAGTTAGGACATTTAAGCTATGAAAGTTAGCATTACCCCATACATCAACTGTTTAAAAAGTTGAAAAGTTTTTTTTATTTTTATTTTTTATGATCATTCCATTCTACATATATAATCAGTAATTCACAATATCATCACATAGTTACATATTCATCATCATGATCATTTCTTAGAACATTTGTATCAATTCAGAAAAAGAAATAAAAAGACAACAGAAAAACAAAACAAAAACAGAAAAAAAATTATACATACCATACCCCTTACCCTTCCCTTTCATTGATCACTAGCATTTCAAACTAAATTTATTTTAACATTTGTTCCCCCTATTATTTATTTTTATTCTATGTTTTACTCATCTGTTGATAAGGTAGATAAAAGGAGCATCAGACACACGGTTTTCAGAATCACACAGTCACATTGTGAAAGCTATGTCATTATACAATCATCTTCGAGAAACATGGCTACTGGAACACAGCCCTACATTTTCAGGCAGTTCCCTCCAGCCTCATTCTAGGTTTTTTCTCAATCCTTTTGATGCTGAGGATTTCTGTCTGCATTGCTAGGAAGGTCCACACCCTTGGGAGTCATGTCCCACGTAGACAGGGGGAGGGTGGTGAGTTTACCTGTTATGTTGGCTGGAGACAGAGGCCACATCTGAGCAACAAAAGAGGTTCTCTTGGGGGTAACTCTTAGGCCTAATTTTAAGTAAGCTTCACCTATCCTTTGTGGGGTTAAGTTTCATATGAACAAACCCCAAGGCTGGGGGCTCAGCTTTGGTTGTCCACACTGTTTGTGAGAATATAAAGAATTCAACTTGGGAAGGTTGAATTTCCCCCCTGTTCTCACTATTCCCTGAAGGGGACTTTGCAAATACTTTTCCACTCACTGATCAAATCACTCTGGGATTCATCGGGCATCACTCTGAACAACCTCCCCCTCCCCACCAAAAAAAAGTTGAAAAGTTTTGACTAAAGATATAAATGAAGCTGATTTGGATAGGACTAAGGTAAATCAGAATACAGGGTAAAGGATAATATGGCCCATATTTTAAAACTTCAATTTCTGTGTAAGACCTAATGGAGAGGTTTTTTTGGTGCAAAATTAATATTTTGGGTAGCACATTATCTAATTTAGCTTGTATGGTCAGTTTATTTGAACATCATAATTATGTGGAATCTTGAATAGGGCATGAGATCTTGTTGGTTTATCCAGGTTAGTGTGATGTCCTAATATATCCCCGAGTAATTTGGGCAGAGAATAAAGAAGTATTTGCAAATTCCCTTTGGGGACTGGAGAAAAAGGAGGAAATATTCAACTTCCCCACCTGGGGAATTCCTGATATTCTCTGAAGCAGTGGGGACAACCAGTTCTGTAGGCCGAGTCCTCAATCTTGGGGTTCACCTCTATGAAATCTATTCCTGCAAAAGAGAAGCTAAGTTTACTTATAATTATGCCTAAGAGTCACCCCCAGAGAATCTCTTTTGTTGCTCAGATGTGGCCTCTCTCTCAAGCCAACTCTGCAGGTGAATTCACTGCTCTCTCTCCTACATGGGACATGACTCCCAGGGGTGTAAATCTCCCTGGCAACATGGGCCGAAATCCAGGATGAGCCTGGACCTGGCATCATGGGATTGAAAAGGTCTTGTTGACCAAAAGGGAGAAGAGAGAAATGAGACAAAATAAAGTGTCAGTGGCTAAGAGATTTCAAATAGAGTGGAGAGGTTATTCTGGAGGTTATTCTTATGCATTATATAGATATCCCTTTAAGTTTGTGATGTATAGGAGTGGCTGGAAGGAAGCACCTGAATCTGTTGAGTTTTGTTCTAGTAGCCTTGATTTTTGAAGATGATTACATAAAGATACAGCTTTTACAATGTGACCATGTGATTGTGAAAACCTTGTGACTGATGCTTCTTTTATCCAGGGTATGGACAGATGACTAAAAAAATAAGGATAATAAATAAATAGTGTGTGGGGTGTAAAGTGCAAAAAATTGGGTTGATTGAAATACTAGTGGTCAATGAGAGGGGAGGTAGGGTGTATGGGATGTGTGAGATTTTTCTTTTTATTTGTTGTTTTGGAGTGTTGCAAATGTTCTAAAAATGAACATGGTGATGAATACACAACTATGTGATGATATTGTGAGCCATTGATTGTACACTATGAATGGACTGTGTGTGTGTGTGTGAAGATTTCTCAATTTAAAAAAAATTGACCCTTTTCCCTTTCTGACTAAAGAGGGAAGGGCTGCTTTGGGAGGGAGGGAGCTTCCTGTCCCTGTGGGTGTTAGTAGATACAGGATGACCACCTAGCAGAGGTGGCGTGGAAGCGATTTAAGCAGCGGACTCTGAGATACTTTCAACAATATAATTCTATAATTATTGAAAGACTTAGCTACTGGGATAATTTTAAGAATATTTGGAACCAGGATTGTGAGATACTCTAATATAATTCCAGAATTAAAACTCATCATAGAGATTCAGAACTGGACAGAATCTTTAAAATCACTTGCATTATCTCATCCATCCTCAGCATTTCAACTCTCCTCTCTAGAAATGATGCCCCTTTGTTTTCTTATAACTAGATCTATTTTTCAAGCACTAGTCCTGTGTTCCCTCTAGGAATCTGTAAACTGCAGATTTATGTTTAATAAATATAACATTATATTATAACTCTCGCAAGCACCGCCTAAGTAAATCAGATGCACTCTGTATTAGTCAGGGTTCTTTAGAGGAACAGAACCAACAGGAGATACCTGTAAATATGAGATTTATAAAGGTGTCTCATGCAACCGTGGGAATGGAAGAGTCTAAAATCCACAGCGCAGACTGTGAACCTGGCAGCTCCATTGAAGGGTCTGGACAAACTCCACAGGAGAGGCTCACTAGCTGAAGAAGTAGTGAAAAAGTCTCTCTTCTCCATTAACCAACCTCAAGTGATTGGATTATCTCATTGATGGGAGGACTCGCCTTAGTTGATCCAAATATAATCAGCCACAGATGCAATCAACTGGCTGACGACAAAATACAACTACCTCCCGGTTTATCATCAACCACGAAATATCTTGCAACAAACAGTCAGGCCAGCACTTGCCTGACCAGACAGCAGGACATCATCACTTGGCAAGTTGACACCTAACCATCACATACTCTATTTCCTTCTCTCCACCCTCACCCTCCAAACTACCACTCTTCTTCCTGGAAGATTTCCTTAATTCAATTAAGCACATATGCTAGCTAAAACCGTAGAATCATTCTTGTCTCTTTTTTCTGCCTTTCAAATATGAATTTTATCAGATACCAAGACTTTTTCATTCTGTCTCTGAATGCCCCTTTCCTCCTTCCCCTCCTACCCATCTCCACAGCCTCTGTCCTACCTTGGGCCTTATTGATCTCTCACATCCTGTGCATACTGGTCAATTAACCCAAAGCATATTTGTGATCATGTCCACCCTCTGCTGAAGGGCTTCCCACTTTCTACTAGGAAGAGTACAAAGGGACACTGTTTTTATTTTTTTAATTTAATTTTTATTAGAGAAATTGTAGTTTTACAGAAAAATCATACAGAGTTCTCATACATCCCCACCACCAACATGCAGTTTTCCCTGTTACTAATACTTTGCATTAGTATACAATGCAAACTGATGTTTTAATAGATGAGACAATATTATTATAATTATGCTATTAACTACAGTCCATAGTGTACATTAGGGTTCTCTGCTTGTGTTCTATAAACTTATGGTTTTTTTTATTCTAGTAACATAAATACAACCTAAACTTTCCCCTTTCAACCACATTCAAACACACATTTCAGTGGTGTTAATTACATTCACAATGTTGTGCTCCCATCACCACCATCCATTACCAAAACTCTTCCATCATCCCAAATAGAAATTCTACCAATTAAGCATTAACTCCCCATTTTGTAACCCCACCACAGGTTCTGGTGACTGTATTCTAGCATCTAACTCTGTGAGTTTGCTTATTCTAATTATTTCACATCAGTGAGATCATATATTTGTCCTTTTGTGTCCAGCTTATTTCATTCAACACCTCTTCAAGATTCATCTATGTTGTCACATGTATCAGAACTTTACTCCTTTTTATGACTGAATAATATTCCTTTCTATATCTGTACATATAAACCATACTTTATTTATCCATTTGTCTGTTGATGAGTACTTGGGTTGCTTCCATCTTTTGATAATTGTGAATAATAATGCTATGAACATTGATGTACAAAGATCTATTAGAGTCCCTATTTTCAATTAGTTTTGGTATATACCTAAAAGTGGGATTACTGGGTCATACAATAATTCTATACATAATTTTCTGAGGATCTGCCAAACTTTTCCATGGTGATTACATATATTTCACATACCCACCTGTGCTGAAGGTTGTTTCCCATTTTTTTAGTGGTAGCCATTCTAGTAGGTGTGAATGGTATCTCATTGTGATTTTGATTTCTGTTTCCCTAATGGCTAATGATATTGAACATGTTTTCCTGTGCTTTTTGGCCACTTGTGTATCTTTTATGGAGAAAAATTGTTTTGGTTTGCTCTAATGGAGATTGATTAACTTGTAATTTACAGTTCTTAGGCCATGAAAATGTCCCAATTAAGGCATCAACAGGATGATACCTGGACTCTTAAGACAGGCTGCTGGCATCCAGGATACCTCTGTTACCTGGGAAGGCACATGGCCAGTGTCTCCTGATCCTTTGCTTCTGGGTTTCATAGCTTTCAGCTTCTGGTTCCAGTGGCTTCCCCTGTGCACCCTCTCTTAGCGTCTCCAGGGCTTTTCTCTCTAAGTAATCACTTGGCTTTTTCCACCTTTTATCCTCTCATAAAGGACTCCAGTAAAGGATTAAGACCAACCTTGAATTGGGTGGGTCACATCTCAATTGAAACGACCTAATAAAAAAATCCCCCCCACTTTAGGTCTGCACCCACTGGAATGGATTGAAAGAACATGATATTTTTCTGGGGGTACATAACAGCTTCAAACCACCATAAATGTCTAATCACGTCTTTTGCCCATTTTTAAGTTGGGTTCTTTGTCTTTTTCTTGTTGTGTTTGTAGAATTTCTTTATATATTCTGGATATCAAATCCTTATTGAATAGGGGGTTTCCAAATATTTTCTCCCGTTCTGTAGTAAGACTCTTTACTTTTATGATGAAGTCCTTTGATGTATAAAAGTTTTTAATTTTGATGGCGTCTCATTTATCTACCTTGCTTCTGTGTTGGATATAAAGCCCAAGAATACATTACCTAACACAAGGACCTGAAATCACTTCCCTATGTTTTCTTCTAGGAGTTTTATAGTTTTGGTTCTTATGTGTTTGTTGTTTTTTTTTTTTTTATAGTTCAGGTGCAGCTTCATTCAGTGTTTTAACATAGTTACATTACAATTAGGTATTATTGTGCTGTCCATTTTTGAGTTTTTGTATCTAGTCCTGTTGCACAGTCTGTATCCCTTCATCTCCAATTACCCATTATCTTACCCTGTTTCTAACTCCTGCTGGTCTCTGTTACCAATGATATATTCCAAGTTGATTCTCGAATGTCGGTTCACATCAGTGGGACCATACAGTATTTGTCCTTTAGTTTTTGGCTAGACTCACTCAGCATAATGTTCTCTAGGTCCATCCATGTTATTACATGCTTCATAAGTTTAGTCTGTCTTAAAGCTGCATAATATTCCATCGTAGGTACACACCACAGTTCGCTTAGCCACTCGTCCATCGACGGACACTTTGGCCGTCTCCATCTCTTTGCAACTGTAAACAATGCTGCTATAAACACTGGTGTGCAAATGTCCATCTGTGTCTTTCCCCTTAAGTCCTTTGAGTAGATACCTAGCAGTGGTATTGCTGGGTCGTAATCCATTCTGCCATTCTATGTCTTTTGATTGGGGAATTCAGTCCATTAACTTTTAGTGTTATTACTGTTTGGGTAATACTTTCCTCTACCATTTTGGCTTTTGTATTATATATATCATATCTGATTTTCCTTCTTTCTACACTCTTCTCCACACCTCTCTCTTCTGTCTTTTCGTATCTGACTCTAGTGCTCCCTTTAGTATTTCTTGCAGAGCTGGTCTCTTGGTCACAAATTCTCTCAGTGACTTTTTGTCTATAAATGTTTTAATTTCTCCTTCATTTTTGAAGGACAATTTTGCTGGATATAGGAGTCTTGGTTGGCAGTTTTTCTCTTTTAGTAATTTAAATATATCATCCCACTGTCTTCTAGCTTCCATGGTTTCTGCTGAGAAATCTATGCATAGTCTTATTGGGTTCCCCTTGTATGTGACAGATTGTTTTTCTCTTGCTGCTTTCAAGATCCTCTCTTTCTCTTTGACCTCTGACATTCTAACTAGTAAGTGTCTTGGAGAACGCCTATTTGGGTCTATTCTCTTTGGGGTGCGCTGCACTTCTTGGATCTGTAATTTTATGTCTTTCATACGAGTTGGGAAATTTTCAGTGATAATTTCTTCCATTAGTTTTTCTCCTCCTTTTCCCTTCTCTTCTCCTTCTGGAACACCCACAACACGTATATTTGTGCGCTTCATATTGTCATTCAGTTCCCTGATCCCCTGCTCAAGTTTTTCCATTCTTTTCCCTATAGTTTCTGTTTCTTTTTGGGATTCAGATGTTCCATCCTCCAGTTCACTAATTGTAGCTTCTGTCTCTTTAGATCTACCATTGTAGGTATCCATTGTTTTTTCCATCTTTTCTACTTTGTCCTTCACTCCCATAAGTTCTGTGATTTGTTTTTTCAGATTTTCTATTTCTTCTTTTTGTTCAGCCCATGTCTTCTTCATGTCCTCCCTCAATTTATTGATTTGGCTTTTGAAGAGGTTTTCCATTTCTGTTCGTATATTCAGCACTAGTTGTCTCAGCTCCTGTATCTCATTTGAACTATTGGTTTGTTCCTTTGACTGGGCCATATCTTCAATTTTCCAAGTGTGATCCATTATTTTCTGCAGGTGTCTGGGCATTTGATCAGATTTCCCTGGGTGTGGGACCCGGCTGGTTGAAAGGTTTTTCTGTGAAATCTCTGGGCTCTGTTTTTCTTTTCCTGCCCAGTAGGTGGCACTCGTGGCACTCGTCTGTCTGCGGGTCCCACCAGTAAAAGATGCTGTGGCTCCTTTAACTTGCCAATCCGAATCTCGCAGTCGGCCCGGGAAACCGCGCATGGAGGGGGGGTCGCCAGCCACTGCGGCTTGGGGGAGTACCGGTCCAAATTGCCCAGCTGGCCCGAGACTCCAAGTGTGGCGGGAGGGCCCGCTATCCAACGTTCCCAGTCGGACCGGGAAGCCACGTGTGTGGAAGGGACCCGATCGCCAGCTGCCCCAGCCCGGGAAAGAGCGCACCCCTCGGGTATCTCACCGCAGCGGATTCTCCCTGCCCGTTCAGCCGTTCCAGAATGGGGTACGCTGTCTTTTTGGTCTCTGTCGTGGCTCCAGGAGCTGTTTCGTATTGTTTCTGTTTCTTTAGTTGCTGTTCTGGAGGAGGAACTAAGACCCACGCGACTTACTAAGCCGCCATCTTCTCTGGAAGCTCGTTTTGTTTTGTTTTGATGTGGCAACTTGGTTAGGCTACAGTCCCAACCATTTAATCAATCAGTAATCTAGGTGTTGTAGTAGGGTATTTTGAAGATTGATTAAAATCCATAATCTGTTGGACTTTAAATAAGGGAGAATATTTTAGATAAATTTGGGTAAGCATGATTCAGTCAGTTAAAAGCAGAGCTGAGGGTTCCCTGAGGAAGATATTCTTCTTAAGAGGAACAGCTTCAACTAATGCCCAAGAGAGTTCCAGGCTCCCTTCCTGATGACAACCTGCTCTACAGGTTTCAGACTTGCCCAACCAGCACCCCACAATTACACAATCCAATTCCTTGCAATAAATCTTTTAGTATATCTCTCCTGTTGGTTCTGTTTTTCTAGTTAAACTCAGACACGACAAAGATTTTGGTGCTGGAAGTGGTTCTAGAGAAAGAGAATCATGACAGTGAATTTTTAAATTGGCTCTGGGTTTTCTGGAATAAGTTTTAACTCTGATTAGAAGTAAAGCCACTGACTCTATTTCCAGTAGTTAAGAGAATACTGGTAGTCTATGGCATGATATGGCAATGAAATATGCAAAATATCACCACTGGATATTCCTAATCAAATACCTATATGTTTCAGTTTGCTAAAGCTGTCAGTATGCAATATACCAGAAATGGATTGGCTTTTACAAAAAGGATTTATTTAGGCTTCAAATTTACAATTCTAAGGACATGAAAAATGTCCAAATTAAGGTATCAACAAGAGGATACCTTCACACAAGAAAGTCCAATTGTGTCCTGGGTTTTTCTGTCACATGAGAAGGCACATGATGACATCTCTGTCCTTCTCTCCCAGCTCCAGGTTTCAAATTGCTCTCTCAGCTCCTGTGAGGTTTCTTGACTTCCCCTGGCATGTCCTCCTTCTGCATCTTCAAATATCTGTGTCTAGGCATCTGCTGTCTGTATAGCTTGAGCTTTCTCTATGCTTTCTGCCTTTTATTCACTTCATACAGGGCTCTGGTGAAAGCCCTGAATGGATGGGGTCACATCTTTCTCTAATCAAAAGGTCTCATCCAAAATTGGGTTGGTTACATCTCCATGGAAACAACCTATTCAAAAATCCCGCCCAACAATAGGTCTGCCCACACAAGATTGGATTAAAAGAGCATGGCTTTTCTGGGGTACATAACAGCTTCAAATCAGCATACTATAGAAGATAAGGTTCTGCTCAACCATGTCTTTGACACCTTAGAACATTTTATTAAAATTAAGGTAAATAATGGCATTGGCTGGTTGCTCCTAACTGCACTGGAGAAAGTGGAAAATGAAAAAGATGAGCTCAGAGCTTCAAATGCCCAGCTTAAGTTCCTCATAAATGACTTGAAAGCTTCTATATTTGCCCTGGGGAAAAAAAGAAAACTCATCTCCTGTTGCCACAGGATTGAGATTTCTGAAAATAAATCCCAGAATCCCATCCTTCAGATGCTAAATTATAATGTAAATTCAATTCCCAGCCTTGCAGTGTTCTCTTTTAAATTGAAGGCACTGATCAAGAAGGAATGGAATCCTGAACATTGTAATTGGGACATATGAGAGGATCCTAATGAAGTGGGACATAAAACCCCTAAATTCTACCAAGTCATCTTTGCCAATAGAAGCAACTCTTCCACCCCTACCTGAAGAGGTTAGTCCTGCTATGCCTGAGAAAGCTGTAATGGCTTTCCCTGAGGCAGTTGCCTTGCTAGGCACTGCTGATTCTCCTTAGGACCTATACCCATCTACCCTTTTTGCTTCTAGACCTATAATAGACTCAAGTTCCAGCAGGTCCCAAATGGTGAGGTACAAACAGTGATCTGTGAGGAGGTATGCTATACATCAAAAGAACTACATGATTTTTTCTGATTTGAACAGATAGAGATCTGAGAAATATGGGTTGGAATGGACCTTAAAGATATGGGATCATGGTGGAGGGAATATAACTTTGGATCAGACTGAATTTATTGATAAGGTCCCACTTAGAGATTCTGGATTCAATGTTGTAGCTTGAGGAGTTAGAAAGGGCTCTAATAGTTTGTTTGGATGGTTGGCTGAAACATGGACCCAAAGGTGTCCTACCCTAGATAAAGTTAAATGCCAGAACTGGTTTGGCATAATGTAGAGGAAGATATTTGAAGGCATAGGGAAATTGGAATGTTCAAGTAAACTTATGATGAAAGAACTACTCACCCACCCCAGGAGTATCAAAGGAATATACCTTTTGCCACGCTATGAGAAATAAATGTGTCAGGGAAGCCCAAGCACCATTGAAGAACTCTGTGTTTATTCTTCTCTATTGGTAAGAAATAGGAAGTTATTCTTACACATTAAGTAGATATCACCTTGTTGTTCAAGATGTAGTGGAGAGGCTGGAGGGAACTGCCTGAAAATGTAGAGCCGTGTTCCAGTAGCCATGTTTCTTGATGATGATTGAACAATGATATAACTTTCACAATGTGACTCTGTGATAATGAAAACCTTGTGTCTGATGCTCCTTTTATCTACCATATCAACAGACGAGTAGAACACATGGAATAAAAATAAATAATAGGGGGAACAAATGTTAAAATAAAAAAAAAAAGAAATACTAACTGTAACCATCAGACTGGGTTGTCTAAAGGCAATGGGGAAAATAGGATCCCAGAAAGGCAAGAGCCAAAGGGAAGCACTTAATCACCAAATGCTGTCCATTACAGTAGTTACTGTAATGGATAGTGAAGCCAAAGTAGTATTCAGAATAGTGTGACTCAAAGTGACCGACGGTATTGGCTAGTTGATTGTGGTGTCACTAGAAAATAAATAGATAGGCAGTGTACTATATTCCTGCTTAATTGTATAACCAGAAGAGTTCTAGGTTGAGTGACTAAACATCTAACTAGACTCGCCGAAGCCCAGAGTTACAGTCTCTCAGTCAATTCCCAGATTTGAGCCAGTTAACAGACTCAGAACCCCTTGAATGAAGTGGAGGTCAGATCCCCTTGAAGAAGTCACACTGCCAAAAATGTTAATCTTTCTTCCAGCCTTCCACAAAAGGGCCCATGGTCATTTACCAGGGTGACTATATATTGAAAAAGGGAAATAATCAGACTTTTCAGGGATTTCTGGAAACTGGCTCTGAACTGATGCTAATTCCTAGAGACCTAAAATGTCACTGTGGTCCATCAGTCAGTATAGGGGGTTATGAAGGTCAGGTAATCAATGGAGGGTGGGCTTCAATCCATCTTACAGTGAGACTGGTGACTCCCCAAACCCATCTTGAAATTTCCCCAGTTATGGAATGAAAAACTGTAATACACACATTCAACAACTGGCAGAATGTCTACATTGATTCCATGACCTGTGGAGTAAGGACTATTAAGGTAGGAAAAGTCAAATAGAAGCCATTAAAACTGCCTCTAACTAACAGAAATAGAAACCCTTCCCCCCACCCCCCAAAACAAACAACATTCCTGGAGGGATTTCAGAGATTAGTGCCACCATCAAGGATTCGAAGAGGTGGGGGTGTGTGGGGGGTGGTGATTTACACCACACCCCTTAAACTCACTTATTTGTCTATGCAGAAACCACATGGATCTGATAGAATTACCATGGATTAAATATTTTATCAGCTCCAATTGCTGCTTCTGTTCCGGTGGTATCAATGCTTGAGCAAATGAGCTCATATTGAGCAAATGAATACATTGTATTTTTACATGAATAAAAATACATTTACCTGGTATGCAACTATTGGTCTAGCATATATATTTTTTCTTTCTTTCTTAAATATCTGTTAGTAAAGATCACCAGAATTAGTTTGTGTTCAACTGGCAAGGCCAGTAATATACCTTCACTGTCCTACATCAGGAAGATATCAATTCTCAGCCCTGTTATAATTTAGTTGGCAGGAAATCTGATCACTTTTCCCTTCCTTATCACATTGATCCATTATATTGATGATATAATGCAGATTGGATTATATAAGCAACCACTTTATACATTTTGGTAAGACATTTGAGTGAAAAGGGTGGGAAATACCACAGAAATTTGGGAACCTTCCATCTCTGAAATTTCTAGGTATCTGGCAATTCCCTGGGATACCCCTTATTTTGTGGTTTGAAGCTGTGTAGACCCCCCCCAAAAAAACATGTTCTTAAATTTAATCCATTTCTGTGGGGTGAACCCATTGTAAATTTAACTTTTGGTGAGTTTACTTCAGTTGAGGTGTGGCCCACCTCTCTCAGGATGGGTCTTAATCCTATTACTGGAGTCCTTTATAAGTGAAATGAAATTCAGACAGAGAGAAAAATCACAAAGGAGCATCCAGAAGCTGAAATCAATGGAACCTGGAAGAGAAGGGAAAGATCAGGAGACACTGTCATGTACCTTGCCATATGACAATCCAAGGATCACCGGCAGCCAGCCCAGAATACCATAGGCTTTGGGGAGAAACACCATAGGCTTTGCTGATACCATAGCCAGGATTCATGGATCTAGGGGAGCAAATGGGAGTGTATTACCCTTAGTGATCCAGAAGCAAAATTTTTGCTTCCCATACCTTGACTCTAGTCTCTGGTGGTCTGAAGATCTTAGTTCCAAAGGAGGAATGCTTCCACCAGGGAACACAATAATGACTGCGATGAACTGGAAGTTAAGATTGCCACCTGTCCACATTGGGCTTCCCATGCCTCTGAAATAGGCAAAGAAAGGGGTTATGTACTAGCTGGGATGATTGATCCTGACTCTAATGGGAAAATTGGGTCGCTCCTATGCAATAGAGGTAAGAAAGAATATTTCTGGAATATAAGAAATCCCTTAAAACATCTCTTAGGACTATCATAAACTCTAATTAAAATCAATCTAAACAGTTAAACCCAATTCAGGCAGGACTGCTAAAGATCCTTCAGGAATGTGGGTTCAGGTCACCCAACCAGGAAATGAACCATGACTAGCTGAGGTATTTGTTGAGGTACAGATGGAATATGCAATAGGTAATGGAAGAAGTTTGTAATAAATACCGGCTATGACTATGTGATCAGCTGCAGAAATGAAGACTACAATAGTTAGGAGTATTTCTTATTTCTTTTGTTATGAATATCTTTGTATGTATAATAACCAAATATATTTTTTTCTTCCCTATCATTCCCTTATCATCTAACATAAAAGGAATACATAATAAAGTTTATATTACAATATTTAAGTTACAAGATATCAAAGGAAAAGAGTGAACATCTCCCAAGGACTCTTCTGAGGAAAGGGTTATGGTGTTTTAGGATTATACCCAGGACACTTGTATCAAGTTAGAAGGAAGTATGACTTTTTTTTTTATTATTAATTAGAAAAAAAAGATTAACTAACACAACATTTAGAAATCATTCCATTCTACATATGCAATCATTAATTCTTAATATTATCACATAGATGTATGATCATCATTTCTTAGTACATTTGCATCGATTTAGAAAAAGAAATAGTAAGACAACAGAAAAAGAAATAAAATGATAATATAGAGAAAAAATAAAAATAAAAAAACAAAAAGTATATATAAAAAACACACAAACAAACAAAAAAAAACTATAGCTCAGATGCAGCTTCATTCAGTGTTTTAACATAATTACATTACAATTAGGTAGTATTGTGCTGTCCATTTCTGAGTTTTTGTATCTAGTCCTGTTGCACAGTCTGTATCCCTTCATCTCCAATTACCCATTATCTTACCCTGTTTCTAACTCCTGATGGTCTCTGTTACCAATAACATATTCCAAGTTTATTCTCTAATGTTGGTTCACAACATTGGGACCATACAGTATTTGTCCTTTAGTTTTTGCTAGTCTCACTCAGCATAATGTTCTCTAGGTCCATCCATGTTATTACATGCTTCATAAGTTTATTCTGTCTTAAAGCTGCATAATATTCCATCGTATGTATATACCACAGTTTGTTTAGCCACTCGTCTGTTGATGGACATTTTGGCTGTTTCCATCTCTTTGCAATTGTAAATAACGCTGCTATAAACATTGGTGTGCAAATGTCCATTTGTGTCTTTGCCCTTAAGTCCTCTGAGTAGATACCTAGCAATGGTATTGCTGGGTCGTATGGCAATTCTATATTCAGCTTTTTGAGGAACCACCAAACTGCCTTCCACAGTGGTTGCACCATTTGACATTCCCACCAACAGTGGATGAGTGTGCCTCTTTCACCGCATCCTCTCCAGCACTTGTCATTTTCTGTTTTGTTGATAATGGCCATTCTGGTGGGTGTGAGATGATATCTCATTGTGGTTTTGATTTGCATTTCTCTAATGGCCAGGGACATTGAGCATCTCTTCATGTGCCTTTTGGCCATTTGTATTTCCTCTTCTGAGAGGTGTCTGTTCAAGTCTTTTTCCCATTTTGTAATTGGTTTGGCTGTCTTTTTGTTGTTGAGTTGAACAATCTCTTTATAAATTCTGGATACTAGACCTTTATCTGATATGTCCTTTCCAAATATCGTCTCCCATTGTGTAGGCTGTCTTTCTACTTTCTTGATGAAGTTCTTTGATGCAGAAAAGTGTTTAATTTTGAGGAGCTCCCATTTATTTATTTCCTTCTTCACTGCTCTCGCTTTAGGTTTAAGGTCCATAAAACCGCCTCCAATTGTAAGTTTCATAAGATATCTCCCTACACTTTCCTCTAACTGTTTTATGGTCTTAGACCTAATGTTTAGATCTTTGATCCATTTTGATGGATCAAACAATTGGAAAGGAAGAAGTAAAACTATCACTGTTTTAACTTTTGTATAGGGTGTGAGATACGGGTCCTCTTTCACTCTTTTTCATATGGATATCCAGTTCTCTAGGCACCATTTATTGAAGAGACTGTTCTGCCCCAGGTGAATTGGCTTGACTGCCTTATCAAAGATCAAATGTCCATAGATGAGAGGGTCTATATCTGAGCACTCTATTCAATTCCATTGGTTGATATATCTATCTTTATGCCAATAACATGCTGTTTTGACCACTGTGGCTTCATAATATGCCTTAAAGTCCGGCAGCTTGAGACCTCCAGCTTCAGTTTTTTCCTCAAGTTACTTTTAGCAATTTGGGGCACCCTACCCTTCCAGATAAATTTGCTTATTGGTATTCTATTTCTGAAAAATAAGTTGTTGGGATTTTGATTGGTATTGCATTGAATCTGTAAATCAATTTAGGTAGGATTGACATCTTAACTATATTTAGTCTTCCAATCCATGAAAACAGTATGCCCTTCCATCTATTTAGGTCTTCTGTGATTTCTTTTAACAGTTTTTTGTAGTTTTCTTTGTATAGGTCTTTTGTCTCTTTAGTTAAATTTATTCCTAAGTACTTTATTCTTTTAGTTGCAATTGTAAATGGAATTCATTTCTTGATTTCCCCCTCAGCTTGTTCATTGCTAGTGTATAGAAATGCTATGGATTTTTGAATGTTGATCTTGTAACCTACTACTTTGCTGTACACATTTATTAGCTCTAGTAGTTTTGTTGTGGAGTTTTCCGGGTTTTCGACGTATAGTATCATATCATCTGCAAACAGTGATAGTTTTACTTCTTCCTTTCCAATTTTGATGCCTTGTATTTCTTTTTCTTGTCTAATTGCTCTGGCTAGAATCTCCAACACGATGCTGAATAATAGTGGTGATAATGGACATCCTTGTCTTGTTCCTGATCTTAGGGGGAAAGTTTTCAATTTTTCCCCATTGAGGATGATATTAGCTGTGGGTTTTTCATATATTCCCTCTATCATTTTAAGGAAGTTCCATTGTATTCCTATCCTTTGAAGTGTTTTCAACAGGAAAGGATGTTGGATCTTGTCAAATGCCTTCTCTGCATCAATTGAGATGATCGTGTGATTTTTCTGCCTTGATTTGTTGATATGGTGTATTACATTAATTGATTTTCTTATGTTGAACCATCCTTGCATACCTGGGATGAATTCTACTTGGTCATGATGTATAATTCTTTTAATGTGTTGCTGGATTCGATTTGCTAGAATTTTGTTGAGGATTTTTGCATCTATATTCATTAGAGAGATTGGTCTGTAGTTTTCTTTTTTTGTAATATCTTTGCCTGGTTTTGGTATGAGGGTGATGTTGGCTTCACAGAATGAATTAGGTAGCTTTCCCTCCACTTCAATTTTTTTGAAGAGTTTGAGGAGAGTTGGTACTAATTCTTTCTGGAATGTTTGGTAGAATTCACATGTGAAGCCGTCTGGTCCTGGACTTTTCTTTTTGGGAAGCTTTTGAATGACTGATTCGATTTCTTTACTTGTGATTGGTTTGTTGAGGTCGTCTATTTCTTCTTGAGTCAGAGTTGGTTGTTCATGCCTTTCTAGGAACTTGTCCATTCCATCTACATTGTTGTATTTATTAGCGTAAAGTTGTTCATAGTATCCTGTTATTACCTCCTTTATTTCTGTGAGGTCAGTGCTTATGTCTCCTCTTCCATTTCTGATCTTATTTATTTGCATCCTCTCTCTTCTTCTTTTTGTCAATCTTGCTAAGGGCCCATCAATCTTACTGATTTTCTCATAGAACCAACTTCTGGTCTTATTGATTTTCTCTATTGTTTTCATGTTCTCAATTTCATTTATTTCTGCTCTAATCTTTGTTATTTCTTTCCTTTTGCTTGCTTTGGGGTTAGTTTGTTGTTCTTTCTCCAGTTCTTCCAAGTGGACAGTTAATTCCTGAATTTTTGCCTTTTCTTCTTTTCTGATATAGGCATTTAGGGCAATAAATTTCCCTCTTAGCACTGCCTTTGCTGCGTCCCATAGGTTTTGATATGTTGTGTTTTCATTTTCATTTGCCTCGAGATATTTACTAATTTCTCTTGTAATTTCTTCCTTGACCCACTGGTTGTTTAAGAGTGTGTTGTTGAGCCTCCATGTATTTGTGATTTTTCTGGCACTCTGCCTATTATTGATTTCCAACTTCATTCCTTTATGATCTGAGAAAGTGTTGTGTATGATTTCAATCTTTTTAAATTTGTTGAGATTTGCTTTGTGACCCAGCATATGGTCTATCTTTGAGAATGATCCATGAGCACTTGAGAAAAAGGTGTATCCTGCTGTTGTGGGATGTAATGTCCTATAAATGTCTGTTAAGTCTAGCTCATTTATAGTAATAGTTAGATTCTCTATTTCTTTATTGATCCTCTGTCTAGATGTTCTGTGCATTGATGAGAGTGGTGAATTGAAGTCTCCAGTTATTATGGTATATGAGTCTATTTCCCTTTTCAGTGTTTGCAGTGTATTCCTCACGTATTTTGGGGCATTCTGGTTCGGTGCATAAATATTTATGATTGTTATGTCTTCTTGTTGAATTGTTCCTTTTATTAGTAGATAGTGTCCTTCTTTGTCTCTTTTAACTCTTTTACATTTGAAGTCTAATTTGTTGGATATTAGTATAGCTACTCCAGCTCTTTTCTGATTGTTATTTGCATGAAATATCTTTTCCCAACCTTTCACTTTCAACCTATGTTTATCTTTGGGTCTAAGATGTGTTTCCTGTAGACAGCATATAGAAGTATCCTGTTTTTTAATCCATTCTGCCAATCTATGTCTTTTGATTGGGGAATTTAGTCCATTAACATTTAGTGTTATTACTGTTTGGGTAATACTTTCCTCTAACATTTTGCCTTTTGTATTATATATATCATATCTGATTTTCCTTCTTTCTACACTCTTTTCCATACCTCTCTCTTCTGTCTTTTCGTATCTGACTCTAGTGCTCCCTTTAGTATTTCTTGCAGAGCTGGCCTCTTGGTCACAAATTTTCTCAGTGACTTTTTGTCTGAGAATGTTTTAACTTCTCCCTCATTTTTGAAGGACAATTTTGCTGGATATAGAATTCTTGGTTGGCAGTTTTTCTCTTTTAGCAATTTAAATATATCATCCCACTGTCTTCTAGCTTCCATGGTTTCTGCTGAGAAATCTACACATAGTCTTATTGGGTTTCCCTTGTATGTAATGGATTGTTTTTCTCTTGCTGCTTTCAAGATCCTCTCTTTCTCTTTGACCTCTGACATTCTAACTAGTAAGTGTCTTGGAGAATGCCTATTTGGGTCTATTCTCTTTGGGGTGCCCTGCACTTCTTGGATCTGTAATTTTAGGTCTTTCATAAGAGTTGGGAAATTTTCAGTGATAATTTCTTCCATTAGTTTTTCTCCTCCTTTTCCCTTCTCTTCTCCTTCTGGGACACCCACAACACGTATATTTTTGTGCTTCATATTATCATTCAATTCCCTGAGCCCCTGCTCAAATTTTTCCATTCTTTTCCCTATAGTTTCTGTTTCTTTTTGGATTTCAGATGTTCCATCCTCCATTTCACTAATTCTATCCTCTGTCTCTTTAAATCTACCATTGTAGGTTTCCATTGTTTTTTTCATCTCTTCTACTGTGTCTTTCAATCCCATAAGTTCTGTGATTTTTTTTTTCAGACTTTCCATTTCTTCTTTTTGTTAATCCCATACCTTCTTCATGTCCTCCCTCAATTTATTGATTTGGTTTTTGAAGAGGTTTTCCATTTCTGTTCGTATATTCAGAATTAGTTGTCTCAGCTCCTGTATCTCATTTGAGCTATTGGTTTGTTCCTTTGACTGGGCCATATCTTCAATTTTTCTGGTGTGATTCATTATTTTTTGCTGGCGTCTGGGCATTTAATCAGATTTCCCTGAGTGTGGGACCCAGCAGATTCAAAGACGTTCCTGTGAAGTCTCTGGGCTCTGTTTTTCTTATCCTGCCCAGTATGTGGTGCTTGTCTGTCTGCGGGTCCCACCAGCAAAAGATGTTGTGGGTCCTTTAACTTTGGAAGACTCTCGCTGCTGGGTGTGTGGTGGAGACAGAGGAAAGGTTGTAGGTTGGTTTTAATGGCTTCAAATTGTGAAGTCCTGGGATCTGAGTTCCTTGAGAGAGGAAATCCACCTGAGTTGCGTTTCACCCCTCCCGCGGGGAAGGTTCAGGTGGTAGAGAGCCCTAAAAGCAGCCTGTTTCTGCGTTCGGGGCAGTCGCAACCTGTGTAATCCCAGCGCTGATCCCAGAGGCAACAAAGTCTCCATAGAAACAGCCGCAGAAGGCTCTGTTTCACCCCCTTTCCTCTTTTTCAGTTAGCCCAATCGGCTATTTCTACCTTGATCAGTTTTGCCTGAGCTGAGGGCCTATTTTTAGTAGTCAGAAGTTGTTCATTAATGCCACTATTGGTGTTAGGTTGGGCTCAGTATCTACTACTGTTGGAGACTCTTTCCTTTCCCTCCGGGAAGTCATCTGTCAGGGAGGGGCGCCAGCCGCCGCGGCTTGGGGAACGGCTGTTCGGATGCTCCCAGCCGGCCCGGGAAGCCATGTATGTGGAAGTGGCTGCGGTTGCCGGCCACCGTGGCTTGGGGGACCACTTTTCCGATGCTCCCAGCTGGCCTGGGATGCCGCGCGTGGGGGAGGGGCGCCGGCTGCCGCGGCCTGGGGAACCGCCGATCCAAATCTCCCAGCCGGCCCGGGAAGCCGCGTGTGTGGAAGGGGCTCCGGTCGCCGGGCACCGTGGGTTGGGGGATCACCGCTCCGAGGCTCCCAGCTGGCCCGGGAAGCCACACGTGGGGAGAGGTGCCAGCCACCGCGGCTTGGGGAACCCGATCCAGAGCTCCCAGCCGGCCGGGGAAGGAGGGAGGGATCTCCGGCCGCCAGACGCCGCGGCCCGGGGAAGCGCGCACCTCTCAGGGACCTCACCGCAGCGGAGACTCTTAGCCAGTCCAGCCATTCCAGAATGGGGTACGCTGTTTGTCTGGTCTTTGTCGTGGCTCCGGGAGCTGTTCTGTACTGTTTCTAGTTCTTTAGTAGTTGTTCTGGAGGAGGAACTAAGACCCACTCGCCTTACTAAGCCGCCATCTTCCGGAAGTATGACTTTTTGTTTTTATTTGGAGACTAAGTATGGTTTATGGAGATGTGTATCGGTGCCAATCAATTATTCAAACACTAATCTAGATGCTGTTGTGAAGAAATGTGTAGATGTATTAAAGTTTATAATCAATTGACTGATCAGGGAGATTATCCTAGATAATAGTTCATTCAACAAGTTCAAAGGTCTTAGAAGCAAAGCTGGGACTTCAGCCTACCTTTCCCACCCTACGGGTCTTACCTAGTGACCTCCCACAATGATACAAGCCAATTCCTTGCATTAATGCTCTTAATATATTAATATATATGTTCCACTGGTTCAACTGATACAGCTATAAAAATTCCTCTCCCTAAAGTCCTTCCTCTCTCCCACCTTCCCATCCATTGGAGAAACCCAAGAACATGTGGCCATAATCTTGCCAAGTTAGTGGAAGAGTCCCTTGTAATGAAGCCAAAGGTTGGAAAGACAGAGGGACTTCTGTTCCTCTACAAAATGAATGGTTAGACGTATATGTTCTAGTTTGCTAGCTGCCGGAATGTAATATACCCGAGAAAGAGTGGCTTTTAAAAAGCGGAATGTAATAAGTTGCTAGTTTACAGTTCTAAGGCCGAGAAAATGTCCCAATTACAACAAGTCTATAGAAATGTCCAATCAAAGGCATCCAGGGAAAGATACCTTGGTTCAAGAAGGCCGATGAAGTTCAGGGTTTCCCTCTCAAGTGGAAGGGCACATGGCGAACACAGTCAGAGTTTCTCTCTCATCTGGAAGAGCTCTGGTGAACATGGCATCATCTGCTAGCTCCTTTTTCTGACTTCCTGTTTCATGAAGCTCCCCAGGAGGCATTTTCCTTCTTTATCTCCAAAGGTCACTGACTCGTGGATTCTGCTTCTTGTGGCTACGTCATTCTGCTTTGCTCTCTCTGAATCGCTCATTCTCTAAAATGTTTCCTCTTTTATAGGACTCCAGCAAACCAATCAGGACCCACCCAAATGGGCGGAGACATGTCGCCACCCAATCCAGTTTAACAACCATTCTTGATTAAATCACATCTCCAGGGAGATGATCTGATTACAGTTTCATACATACAGTATTGAGTAGGGATTATTCTGCCTTTATGGAATGGGATTTAGATTAAAATATGGCTTTTCTAGGGGGCATACATCCTTTCAAACTAGCACAGTATATTAATAAATTAAATAAGAAGTACTTATGTGGACCCACTGAAGGCTAACTAATCCTTGAGTGCATAGTCTGTCATTTTTGTTCTGTAATACTTGGGGAAAAGCAAACTACACTCTGGATGTCCTTTATTTCCCACCCTTGGATCTCAGAACCTCCCCTTCTTTTGAACCTAGTGGCAGAAAGTGGAGAGACAGATGCTGGAGGCTGCACAAGTTACAAACTCAAGAGTAGACTTGGACCTGGAGATTTCTGAGGAGAATGGTGGTAACTCAGGAAAATGGAGTACAGAAATGCAGAGGCTTCAGGGAGATTATAAAAAGAAAGAGGGAATACGAGAGGGACAGAAGAAGGGCTAATGTTAGAAAAGAAAAATACATATGGTTGTAGGTCCGGATTTTTGTTCCTAAGTCTGTCTGCATTAATCACTGGAGCCTTGCATAAAGAACTTTTTACTTTTTTTCAGGTTCCGAGGTCTAAAACAAGAAGAAACAGAGCCCCTCCTCCAAGATCAGTGTCAGGAATTTGAAACACCTTCATTGTGGCTGCCAAAGGGGAAGTAAAGGGTACAAAAGAAAAAAAAAGCCCTTTGCACAGCATTTTGCACAGTCTGAAGGTACAGACTCATCAGTCTGACCCAGAGCGAAAAACTGTCATGGATGTTGCAAGGTTACAGGTTTCAGCTCTGCCAAGAAACACCTTTAAAATGCTCTGACTAAAGAGAAAGGGGCTGCCTTGGGAGGGAGGTAGCTTCCCATTCCTGTGGGTATAGTAGATACAGGGCAACCATCTAGCAGAAATGGTGTGGGAGGGATTTGAGCAGTGGACTCTTAGCCATTATTCAATAATATAATTCTGTAATTACCAAAGGATGTAGGTACTGGGATAATTTTTAAAATGTTGGAACCAGGTCTGTGAGATATTCTATAAAAACCCCAGAATTAAAACTCTTAGACAATCAGAGCTAGACAGGATCTTTAAAACCACCTTGTCTAACCTCCTGCTGCTATGTAACTGAGAAAATTAAGGCCCAGAAAGAAGTGACTGACTCAAGGGTTGTACATCTAAAAAGTGGAAGATCTGGGGCTGGAGCAGGGAACTACCAGGCATGTCCCATCTCTTAACATTTTCTTTGCCAGTCTCACTATCAAATCTGCCCAGCAGTATCTGGAAACTTATGGGGGGGGAGGGTAGAAAATGGAAACAATTAAACCGTGACAAATGGCAGCTTCTTCAGATATTATTTAAACAAAGAAGAATAAGGAGCTCAACTGCTGAAACTTCTTGATAACATCAAGGAAAAGGAGTCACTTCATATAAATTTCAGAAATGATGCCCTCTAAACACACAAGTAGTTAGTGGAAGTTCTAACTCATAATGGAGGAAATGATTCTTATAAATAGTTTTGATCTAGAGATATGGTTTGGCGTCTTAAAATCATAGACTCTTGAAATAGGATGACCTACATAAAGGTCATCTGGTCCCAGGCAGCTGATCCTGCAAACATCAGGAACAGTTAATGCCAAGCTCAGCTCTGCTTCCCTTGTACTTTGTACCGGTCACGACTCCAGTATTTGAACGTTGAAAAATGGTACCAAATTGAAAGGAAGTTTTTACTCCAAAATGAAAACAGCTTAATATCTTTTGTTTCAGTTTATAAAATAAACATGTTCATTGTAAAATTTCAATAATACAGAGAAATATTCGAAAGACTTTCCAGAAGTCTTGCCACCCGGAGATAACTTTTTAGCATTTTGGAGAATGGGGTTCAATTATTTTTCCGTGCACATAATGTTTACACTTGCAACATATTTTTGTGCAAAATCCACACTTTAAATGCAGTTTTGTCACATTCTTCTTTTCACTTAACCCTATGTATAGATCTACATTTTCATTTCAATGGCTGCATAAGTAGTCCATCATATGAGTAAACTTTAATTTGTTGAACCAGACCCTGATTGATGGATTAGGCTGTTTGCAGATTTTCACTAATTTATGGGGTCATTTCCTGCTTTAGAGAAAGAGGTCATCTTGATCACACTTGGGAGGATGAATCATCTTTGAAAACTAAAATGCTTCCTCTGAAGTGGAGGTGAAGAGAGTGACTGTGAGACTAAGGTTCTCTGGAGAGTGAGTGAGTTGGCAGGAGGCTCTACTGTCTCCTTTGCAAAGGGAGTGTAAAGGGCTCTTTGGTGTTCAAGAAGCTCTACTCCCAGGGGAAGGGTTTAAGGATATGTCAGTACCTGGAGCCCATGCCTGCCCCCTTTGCCTACATAATAGTCAGGATTTAGAACGAGACTGGCCTCTGGTCCAAAATCCAGCCTGCCCAGGCCAGCTCTTGCTCTGTCAGCAGGACTCCAACTCATAACCCCAGCAAGAGATCTGGCCACCTAATATCCTTTTATTTTTTTTCCTTTTTAAGTTTTATTAATAAAACCAATCAGCATACAATATGAACATTCTTTTTTCATCACATATTTGTATATTCATCATCATGATCATTTCCTAGAACATTTGTATCAATTCAGAAAAAGAAATAAAAAGGAAACAGAAAAAAATTCATACATATCATACCCCTTACCCCTCCCTTTCATTGATCACTAGCATTTCAATCTACCAAATTTATTTTAACATTTGTTCCCCCTGTTATTTATTTTTAATCCATATATTTTACTCATCTGTCCATAAGATAGATAAAAGAAGCATCAGACGCAAGGATTTCACAATCACACAGTCACCTTGCGAAAGCTATATCATTACACAATCATCTTCAAGAAACATGGCTACTGGAACACAGCTCTACATTTTCAGGCAGTTCCCTCCAGCCTCTCTGTTACACCTTATCAATTAAGATTAATATTTATCCAACGCATAAGAATAACCTCCAGGACAACCTCTCAACTCTGTTTGGAATTTCTCAGCCATTAACACTTTATTTTGTCTCATTTTGCTCTTCCCCCTTTTGGTTGAGAAGGTTTTCTCAATCCCTTGGTGGCTGGGTCCCAGCTCATTCTAGGATTTCTGTCCCATGTTGCCCGCCTAATATCCTAATCATGAAACACGCCCAGGCTTCATTCACTTCTGGACTTTGGATACAGAATGCCAAACCAACTGCTGCTCTGTCACTAACCCTTTCCCTCACAGTTAGAGACCCCACACCCCTCAGTTAATTCCTGTAGGTGCCATGTGAGTCGGGGACTGGGGGTCTCTTATATCCAGACTCTGGGGACAGTCTTGGGGGTAAAAGTGCCACCACTGCCACCACACCACCTCCAGCTGAGGAAGAGGAGTGATGACAATGCCACACAGAACATCTTTGACATATGTCTCTACATATTTATCCAATTGTCTCTTTAATATAAACTCCTCTAAATGGATTTCCTGGGTCTGTGGGAAAATGCTAAGCAAATCTCTCAGTAATGCTGGGTGGTGCCTGGGAAGGAGCAGCTGGCGGATGCTGAGAATCTTCTCAGGGTAGCAGTACGTCATCAAAACAACCAGTGACTGGAGTCTGGTTCAGAGACCAGATAACATCAGTGTCCTAAATTCATGGGATTCGAGGAGACTGGAGGGGATAAAGCAGAATCCCAACTGATTAGTTTATAAGATGTGTACATGCCAGGTAAAATGGACGTTTGGGTCAGCCCGACCAGCATTTTCTCTGTCATTGTGGGATATCAGCCTGGGAAACCAAATCATAGTCAGAAGAGTAATTATCCTGAAGTTGAGTGAGGGCAGTTAGGTGATCTGTATGATGGCCTGAGGCTGTCACCCCCCCCCACCAGGGTGACATATAGCTACTAGGGGACAGCAGCTGCAAAGGAAAGTCAGGTAGCTAATTGGTAGAAAAACTGCTTTGTGGCTAAGGTGGACTCCTTGCCATCTCCCTAATAGGGCCTACTTCTATCCAGCAGTCTTTAGGGGTTTGGGGACTCGTAGCTTTTCTTGCAGACTCAGAGGGGGCAGATGGGTGAAATCACACCATAGAACACTATTTTTTTTTAGAGCCCCTTTCCTTTCCTCCCTTCCTTTCTTTCTTCCTTCCACCCTTCCTTTCTTCCTTCAACAAAAGATGGCAAGCGCTGCTTAGGTCCTGACTAGGGAGACAGCAGAGTGAGGAAAATGGTTACAGTTCCTGCTCTCATGTAGTGCACATTCTAGTGTGTGTGGGGAGACAATAAACATACAATCAAATAAATACAAACAATCAAAAGTATATCACCAAATAAATAAAATCATTATTAACTGCTACGATCCATATGAAAGATATTACACGTTGATATTTGCTATGAATTAGAATTAAGCAAGGCAAGAGGTTAAAACACGATGGAATGGAAGTGGTGAACAATTTTGATAAGGGGGTCAGGCAAGGTCTTTCTTGTAAGGTGACATTTGAACAAAGATCGAACTAAACAGATATCTGCGGGGAGAGTGTTCCCAGGGAAGGGAATAGCACATCTGAAACAGCAAAGGGATCGGTGTGGCTGGATTATACAAGCAAGGTGCAGAGTGGTGGAAAATAAGTTCATAAAAGTATTGGGGGGTGGGGAGGGCAAGTCGCATAGGGTTTTGCAGGTCTACATTGTAAAAATGTATTTTATTCCGAATGTCTTGGGAAGCCATCTCACATTAGGAGAGGGAGATGATTCAGATTTGTGCTATTAAAGTATGGCCTGTGAGGGTGGGCAATGGTGGCTCAGGGGCAGAGTTCTTGCCTGCCATGCCAGAGACCCGGGTTCAATTCCTGGTGTCTGCCCATGCCAAAAAAAAAAAAAAAATTTTTTTTAAAGTATGGCCTGTGAACCAACAGGCTTGGCATCACTCGGGAGCTTGTTAGAAATTAATTTTGTGCTCGGCCCCACCACCATCCCTACCTTCTGAGTCAAAATTTGTATTTAACAAGATCACAGGTGATTCATGTCCCATTTCCAGACTCTGGCCAGCAGGCTTTCAATTGTATCACAAGCCTCACTTAGTTTGAGGTTAATAGGTTATAATATCCATTCAGCAGTCAGTTAATAATTGACTCACTCACCACTAAGGTATATAAAAATAATTTTTATATAATTATTATCATTTCACTAGAGATTTTAACTCTTGAAGAACTCAAGAGCAAGTCAAGGGCAACATTGACAAAAGACTAGTTTAATCTTTTCCTTACTAATCACCTAGACTGATTTACAAGAAAAATCAACCTTATCTTAGGTTGAATAGGCCTTCTCTGCCATATCTTTCTCCTGACCCTCTCCCAGTCTGCTGGGATTTGCTGGAACGCCCAGGATGTTTAGGTGTGGTGGTCCCTGAAATGTTTCTTCCTCCAGGAGGGTGGGAAAGATCACAAATTCATTGTCTTCTTGGAAGAAAACTACTCTATGGCCTGAAGCAATTAAAAAAAAAAAAAATTCCGGAGTGCTGCACCACCCCAGGATCTTGGAGATTAGACACAGAAACCCAGGTCGTGTCCCAAAAGGGAAGAGTCCAGATAGGAAGGACTCTATTTTAAGGGATTGATAGGGTGAATGGCTGGAAGTTTCTACAATGGAAAAAAGGCAGTTATCATTTCTATCAATTGCTATTATTGTTGTTGTTATCAAAAACATGTAAATAGTGCTCCGAAATCATTGTGCCTTTAAAACAATAAAGGTGATAACATAGATTTATGTGTGCCTTTGCAAAGCCAAAGAGAAAATTGTTATTCACCAGTGGTTTTATTGAAAGAAAAGTGGCCCAGCAGTGACGGATGGGGTCCAGGCAATTCCAGTGTGTTGTCTGAGCCCTTTAGAGAAGATGGGCAGGCCGCTTAAAGAAACGTATCTGGCAGGGTTGGAAAAGCACTTCCAAAAGGGAAAGGAACATCTCTAGGAGGCTAATTGAGCAGTTCAGGTGATAGAAGGTGAGGAGAGTTAGACCGTGGCAAGGGCGTTCAGGGAAGGAGAGGAGGTGAGTGGGAGGTGATGCGGAATCAGACGCCAACGAGAGGGCACCGGGAGGAGGGCTGAGAAAGGGAGGAAGCCTGAAGGTGGCCTTGAAAGATCAAGCCTTAGCAATGAGAGGGAGAATGTGCAGAAATTATTCAATCTCCGTATTCATCAGGGTTGTGAACACCAGCTGTGGCTCCCTCACCTCCACGCCCATCTCGGTGGCTCGATAAAACAAACACTTACTTCCCCCTCCGTTTACAGGATGATGTGGCTGGGGCTGGTGGGGTGGGACTCCCGCCCAGCTTTCTTCCAAGCTGGGATATAGGCATCCTGACAGGGCCCGTCTTGCAACCTCACCATCTTGGAATCCACTGCTTCTAGCCAGATGGACAGAAGGGAGAGTGAAGCTTTTACTTCACTACCATGGACCGGAAGTGACCCGTAGCTTCTGCCTGACTCTCTTGGTAAGAATGAGTCACATGACACCCCACCCCACCCCAGAAGCCAAAGTCTGGGAAACCTAGTCCAGCCACATACCAGGAAGTTAACGGGCTTAGGGGACAAAGCCACGTTTCTGGCACAAGGACTGAATTGCATGAAGCAGGGAAGGCAAGGCTGTCCCATCCTCTGCGACCACTCAGAGGTCTGATCCATCGTCAGGGAAGCTTGCCACCGTAGGAGTGGGGAGCGGTTGGTGACCATTAGAAGGGAGCTTCCCTTGGCACCGCCTCTGTCCAAATCACATCCTGCAGCACTGTCTGGGAATCCTGGTTTGGAATACCAGGGACCACTGTGGCTCTGGCATTCCCCCTTTGCAAATGGCAAAGTCCTCTACTGCATGTTCCTCTGTCGTTTATTGGTTGTATGACCTTGTGTGCTCTTCTAGCTCCAAGATTTGATCAGGAATATTCATAATATTCAGGAGACCTGGGTTCTTACCCTGGCTCTACTAATACCTTACTCTCTGATCTCAGGGGCTGGGGGAGGGGCGTGGGGGGATGGTCCTTTCTTCCTGGGCCTTAGTTTTCCTAGCTGCAAAGAGAGTGGGGTGGCCCCGATGATCTTTAATGTTCCTTCCAGACCAGAGTCTATTTCCTCTTAGGAACAAGCTTGAACCACCCCATTTTGCCTCTCCCGGGCCTTCGGAAGGGAGTGAGACCTGAAAAATCTTCTGGGGTTACTGCCATGACCTTTTGTCTGACCTGGTATTGCCCAAAACAGAATCAAAACTCAGAGACTCCTTCAGCTGGCCAGCTGCTGGCATTCAATGGTGGCAACTGTTCCAAAAAGAGCAGTACTTGGATAGGTAGAGGGAGGGATGCAAGGGCCTGTGTGAATGCCAAGTGTCAGAGTTCAAGGCAACAAAGCATCATGGCGGCAAAGTGTCTCTATGAGGTCATGAACATGGTCCAGGGCACCCATAGATGGGAGACCAAGTTAGGATCCCAACAGGCAATGGGTGGCCATACTTGAAAGTGTTTAAGGTGGGGGGGTGGTGGTGGGAGGGCTTAATGAAGGGACTATTTAGAAAGGTGTGGCCAGAATTAAGGAGCCAACAAAGAATGGTGAAGTTCTCAGGGTCTAGTAACAGGCCTGATGGAGCAAAGAGGGCAAATGGTATGGCACAGGAACAGAACCATAGAGGAATCCAACCTCTGCCAGAGCCGCAGCAATGCAGGGAGTGAGGCAACAGGGAAGGAAGAAGGATGGAGAATGTGGCGTGTTGGAATAAATGTGTCAACCTTGAGTCTCTGGCCTCTCTAAGAGATTGAAGCATGTACCCCACAAAAGACACGTTCAAGTTTAATTGAACACAGATTAACACAGATTAACAGAGTGTGAACCCATCAGTAAATAGGACCTTTGAAGATGTGATTGTCAGTTAAGGTGTGGACTCAATTTGTGAATAAGATCTTTGAAGACCTGTTTAGGTATGGCCAAACTGATTCAAGGCAGGCCTAAATGTGTACGGCCAGAGACTTACAAAGAGAGGAAATCTGGCCAGAAATCAGAAGAAGTCAGAGGAGAGAGATCACCACATGATGGCACATTCACCAGAAAGCTACCAATCCCAGGAGAAAGCATGCATGTGCCGGTATCTTGGTTTTGAATTTATAGCCTTCAAAACTAGGAGACACTAAATGTTTGACGTACTACCAACCTTACCACAGGACCCCTGGCAAACTAAGTGTTTCTCATTGGTTGAACGTAACAGGAATCAGGTGCCTGGTGATGCAATTTATAGAAAACAGCCTCTTGAGGCACAGAGCAGGGCAGGGAATGGATGACAGAGTCTCATGGAGAATAACCAGCACCCAAGTCTTGGGGTATCCTCTCCGTCTTTCTCCCCATCTCTGTGAGGGGAAAGTGAATGGCCTGGACCAGGTCGTACACTCTCAACCGTATTCCAAACCAGTCTGGTGATGATAATAGTAATAACAAAGATGATACGATTACCTTAAATTTATATAACTGTGCTCTTCTGCAAGATCTGGTTACCTGGAGCATCTCTCATGGCATCTGAAGAAGCCAGGTGAAATTCTTTGTATTTTTCATTTGAGATTTATTTTAGATACAGATTTGGACCCTGTTCTGCCTTTTTCCTGGGTGGTAACACTAGCTCTCTGTCAGTCCTGCGAGAGTTGAAAGAGTGGGATAAATTTAGACCATAGAGTTATTGTGCCTGAGCCAATATTTTAAATACTTGATTCATAACAGGACTTTGACCTCCATGCCTTGCATAACCTCATTCTTGCCACCCTCAATTTCAGCAGCTTTTCAGTCTCTCGCCCCCATGCTCATATGTATCTCCCCACCCCTGTCAGCTATGAATAGTTGGTGTGTACAATGAGGCTGGGTATCCGGCTGCAATCAGTTCCCACTCCACCAGATACCATCACTGTCAAAACAAAGTCAGCTATGTGAAAACCCTCACCATTCCTCCTGCCTCCTTTTGGAATGTACTGTTCTGACTGCAAGTACAAAGCGGCAATTTACAAGCCTGCGTTGGTGCAGAAAACAAGACACAAAACCAAGGAAAATGAACATGACATGGCATAGCATGAAATTCAAAACTGTAAACAGGGAGGCAAGGATGGAATCAGTAATAAGACTGCATTTCAAGATCAATATACAGGAGATATGAGGGCAAAGAAACCAGATCCTTAGGCATTTCTTTTATTTCTCTGCATAGTTGAGTTCATTGTAGAATTATTAGCAATAGATTATAGATTATGGATGGCATTTTTTTGGAAAATGAAAGAGAATTAGAATAGAAAATCAGAATCACAGCATATCAGACATATTAAAGTTATGTATTGCGTAATACACATACATACAAGCACAAGCATGCGTGCTGGGTCTCAATGTAAGATGCAGTGTTGGCCACAGGCCTCAGGGCAATGGAGTTGGCTGGACGTCAGAGCACTAGGGCACTTGGTCCCAGCACAGCTATTAATCTTCTAAGTGGCCTCCTCTAGACAGCTGTCTTCTCTGGCCTTGGTATCCTTTCGTAAATTGACACACTTGGACTGAATGAACCCTAAAGGCCCTTCAATCTCCCAATTCAACAAATATTTATTGAGCACTTTTTTTAAATTTATTAATTAAAAAAAATTAACTACAAACAAAAACATTAACATATCATTCCATTCTACATATATAATCAGTAATTCTTAATATATCACATAGTTGCATATTCATCATTTCTTAGAACATTTGCATCAATTCAGACAAAGAAATAAAAAGACAACAGAAAAAGAAATAAAACGATAACAGGAAAAAAAAAAGATTATACATACCATACCTCTTACCCCTCGCTTTCATTTATCACTAGCATTTCAAACTAAATTTATTTTAACATTTGTTCCCTCTATTATTTATTTTTATTCCATATGTTCTACTCATCTGTTGATATGGTAGATAAAAGGAGCATCAGACACAAGGTTTTCACAATCACAGAGTCACATTGTGAAAGCTATATCATTATTCAATCATCATCAAGAAACATGGCTACTGGAACACAGCTCTCCATTTTCAGGCAGTTCCCTCCAGCCTCTCCACTACATTCTGAACAACAAGGTGATATCTACTTAATGCGTAAGAATAAACTCCAGGATAACCTTTCGACTCTGTTTGGAATCTCTCAGCTATTGACACTTAGTCTCATTTCACTCTTTCCCCTTTTGGTCGAGAAGGTTCTCTCAATCCCTTGATGTTAATTCTCAGCTCATTCTAGGGTTTTTCTCAATCCCTTGATGCTGAGTCTCAGCTCATTCCAGGATCTCTGTCCCACGTTGCCAGGAAAGTCCACACCCCTGGGAGTCATGTCCGATGCAGAGAGGGGGAGGGTGGTGAGACTGCTTGTCGTGTTGGCTGGAGAGAGAGGCCACATCTGAGCAACAAAAGAGGCTCTCTTGGGGGTGACTCTTAGGCCTAAATTTTAAGTAGACTTGACCTAACCTTTGTGGGGTTAAGTTTCATATGAACAAATTCCAAGACTGGGGGCTCAGCCTATAGCTCTGGTTGTCCACACTGCTTGTGAGAATATCAAAAATTCAACTGGGGGAAGTTGAATTTCTCCCTGTTCTCACCATTGCCTGAAGGGGACTTTGCAAATACTTTTCCACTCACTGATCAAATCACTCTGGGATTTATCGGGGCATCACTCTGGACAAACCAACAAAATCTCATGTTCTACCCGAGATTCCAAGTACTTATGGCGTTCAAACTATCTATATAAGTTATATTAGGAAATGCACTAGTCAAAATATAAATTTTGTAACAAATAAACATTTTTTGCTTTAGTCTCACACATAAGGTGGCATTTTAAAATATTAATTACCATCTATTTTCAGCACCCTGCAATAATGACATTCCTTTGTTCTTCCTCATGCAAAAACATTTTTTAAATTTGTACATTGTACATTTCACTATTATTATACACTCTAGGCATTCCTAGATTATACCATCTCAATCTTTAACATCTATCTTTCTTTCTGATTTCATTTATGTCCCCAGCCCTCCTCCCTCTATCATTCTCACATGCAGCTTCATTCAGTGTTTTAACATAATTGTATTACAGTTAGGTAGTATTGTGCTGTCCATTTCTGAGTTTTTGTATCCAGTCCTGTTGTATTGAGCACTTATTTTGAGCCTGCTGGGCCTTGGGCATTAAACAAAATGAGGCCCCTCACTGAGTTTATTTTCTAGTGGGGGAGACAGATAATAAATAAACAAATACATAATATGCCAAGTGGTGATAAGTGCAGTGAAGAAAAATAAAATAAGATAAGGAGGGCGAGGGCATGGAGGGTGAGGGATTCCACTTTAGAGTGGCCAGGGAAGCCTCTCTGATAAAGTGACCAGAAGAAAGTGAGGAGAACAAGTCACACAGAGATCTAGGGAAAGAGTGAACTCTTTTGGGTGACAGAAAGTGTTTGCTTTCCTCAAGGAATAGAATGAGGCTAGACTGCTTGGAGCAGAGGAGCAAGGGGCAGGAGTTGGGAGAGATCAGAGGGAGCTGGGGACAGGACTGGGTGAAACAGAAGTTTAGGGGGAGTTTGAACAGAGGAGTTTGAACAAATAGAGTTTGAACAGAGGAGTGACCTGATCTGACTCACATATAAAAGAATCCTTAAAGACTATGAGGAAGCCCTCAGAATATTCCAGAAGCGAGATGAGGATGTCTTGCGCTAGGACGGTAAACACAGCAGAGGTGAGGGGGAATATATTCTGAAGGCAGAGAAAGTGGGATTTGCTGATGGCTGATTAATGACATAAGTGAGAAAGAGGAATATAGGATGACTTCTGGGCTTGAGCAGAAAACCCAGGCCTGAGCAGCTGGAAACACAGAGTTTCAATTTATCAAGATAATGGAGACTATGAGAGGAGAGGCTGGGCTGGAGGTGAGTGAAATGCGAAGTCAGAAATGCTTATTTTTTTTTTTAATGGTATTTTTTTTTATTAATTAAAAAAAGAATTAACAAAACAATTAGAAATCATTCCAATCTACATGTACAATCAGTAATTCTTAATAACATCACATAGTTGCATATTCATCATTTCTTAGTACATTTGCATCGATTTAGAAAAAGAAATAAAAAAGACAACAGAATAAGAATTAAAACAATAATAGAAAGAAAAAAAAAAACAAAAACAAAAACAAAAAACCTATACCTCACATGCAGCTTCATTCAGTGTTTTAACATAATTGCATTACAATTGGGTAGTATTGTGCTGTCCATTTCTGAGTTTTTATATCCAGTCCCGTTGTACAGTCTGTATCCCTTCAGCTCCAATTATCCCTTCTCTTTTTTTTTTTTTTTAATTAACGGAAAAAAGAAATTAACCCAACATTTAGAGAGCATACCATTCTACATATGCAATCATTAATTCTTAACATCATCACATAGATGCATGATCATCATTTCTTAGTACATTTGCATTGGTTTAGAAGAACTAGCAACATAACCGAAAAAGATATAGAATGTTAATATAGAGAAAAAAATAAAAGTAATAATAGTAAAATCAAAACAAAACAAAACAAAACAAAACAAAAACCTATAGCTCAGATGCAGCTTCATTCAGTGTTTTAACATGATTACTTTACAATTAGGTATTATTGTGCTGTCCATTTTTGAGTTTTTGTATCTAGTCCTGTTACACTGTCTGTATCCCTTCAACTCCAATTGGCCATTATCTTACCCTGTTTCTACCTCCTGCTGGACTCTGTTATCAAGGACATATTCCAAATTTATTCTCGAATGTCTGTTCACATCAGTGGGACCATACAGTATTTGTCCTTTAGTTTTTGGCTAGACTCACTCAGCATAATGTTCTCTAGGTCCATCCATGTTATTACATGCTTCATAAGTTTATCCTGTCTTAAAGCTGCATAGTATTCCATCGTATGTATATACCACAGTTTGTTTAGCCACTCTTCTGTTGATGGAGCAGAAATGCTTATTGAACTTCTAGCACGACGATGCTAAGGACACTGGGAAATCTGAATCTGGAGAGAGCCACCTGGGAGCAATCAGCAGATTGTGATAAGAAAGCCAGAAGACCTTGGGAGTGGGTGTGTGTGGAGATTAGAAGTCCAAGGACTGATGCTGGGCACGTACAACATACAGCAGGCTGGAAGAGGAGAAGGAACCAGCAATTGTTTTTTGACTCTGGACTCTTTTCAGAAGACGTTGTGAAATGAGAAAAAGAAATCTGAAAAATGTGAGTTTTGTTTTGAAATCATTCGCATGACTTCCCTCCAATTATTCTTGAAATGATCATTCCTGATTTTAACAATGATAGCCTCTTGTACAAAGCCAGGTAGAGCATTGACAGCAAGTCAAGTAGAAAAGCATATTGATTCATGCAGCGTTTCTTCCAGTTTCTGGATACTGTAAAAAATTGGGTGAATTAGGGCTTTGTTGGCTTTCACCAACCTATTCAGACTGGAGGCATTTGATTCCCAGGGCTCCCGCAGCAGTCCCGGGTCTGCAGGCAGCCTTCAGACTGGATTTGCGGAACACTTCTCTCATCATCCCTAACCACCATTTCAAAGCATAATTACAGGGCCAAATCCTGAGGAATTCTCCTCGCCTTGTGTTAAGCCTTCAGCATTTGCCTTTCCAGTGCGTATGCTGAACTGGACTAAATCTCCAACAAGTAGTAGATTTTTCAAATCTAAGAGAACGGAATGTAAGCTTTGCCTTATTTAAAACTGTCCTCTCACAAAAGGATCCCAAACACTGATTGATGTTCAGCAAAACACATAGTGTTGCAGGGTGTGTCTCATGTTAACTCTGGGTCCTTACTGCAATTTGTATCAACCCTTGAGATGCAGGAAGAGTCTTCTTGGAAGGTAGTGGTGGTCACTGTGAGATTAGAGGGGATAGCAGCAGGCTGCTGTATTAGGAGCAGCCACAAAAGGAACTAGCAATTTTTGCACCTCAGGAAAAGTTCCTAAGCTGTCTCTAATGCCATTCTCCTCCACCAGTTGGGCTGCCTTCTTCATCTAGCAACAGAGTTTCTGATTCCACTGACCTCTCTCCAGGAACCTGAGCCAGGGCCCCATGCATTCCAGGACCTGAATCCAGGGCCTTCAGGTTCCCACTCCTCAGAACTCTTGAAATAATTTACGATTAGCCCACCAAAAACATCGCAGAGATTTGGAGGCCCACCTGAACCTTCACTCCCTGATAGGCTCAATATGGGCTCAGATATTGTCTAAATCAAAAGTAAAGACCTGAGTGAGCATTCTTGAGCATTGTGAGAACAGGAATGAGCAAGCCACTCTTCTCCCCAGCTCCGCTCTCCTAATCAGCAGTGTGGAAAGAAGGGAGGGGAAGAGAACAACACTGGGACCAATTTACAGCCTAATAGAAAGTATGTTTGTTTCTGGCTGTCCTTCCCTGCCCAGGACTATTATTATTATTTGTTTTCATCTACCCTATATATTTTACCCTTTATCCTCCTTATTTTTTATCCATATTTTTTTTACTCATCTGTCCATACCCTGGGTAAAAGGAGCATCAGACACAAGGCTTTCACAATCACACAATCACACTGTAAAAGCTTTATGTTTATATAATCGTCTTCAAAAATCAAGCCTGCTAAAACAAAACTCAACAGTTTCAGGTACTTCCCCCCAGCCACTCCAATACACCACAAACTTAAAGGGATAGCTATATAATGCAAAAGAATAACCTCCAGGATAACCTTGAGACTCCATTTGAAATCTCTCAGCCACTGAAACTTTATTTTGTCTTATTTCTCTCTTTTCCCTTTTGGTTAAGAAGGCTTTCTCAATCCCATGATGCCAGTTCTGGTGAATCCCGGTAGTTCTGTCCCACGTTGCCAGGGAGATTTATGCCCCTGGGAGTCATGTCCCACATAGGGGGAAGGGCACTGAATTTACCTACTGAGTTGGCTTAGAGAGAGAGGCCACATCTGAGCAACAAAAGAAGTTCTCTGGGGGTGACTCAGACATAATTATAAGTAGGGCTTAGCTTCTCCTTTTCAGGCATAAGTTTCATAGGGGCTGTTCTACTTTGCTAGCTTCTGGAATGCAATATACAGAAATGGAATGGCATTTTAAAAAGGGAATTTATTAAGTTGCAAATTTACAGTTCTAAGGTTGTGAAATTGTCCAAATTAAAGCAAGTCTATAGAGATGTCCAATCTAAGGAATCCAGTGAAAGATACTTTGGTTCAAGAAGGTCGATGGTGTTCAGCGTTTCTCTATCAGCTGGAAGAGCACACGGTGAAGTCTGCTAGCTTTCTCTTCAGGCTTCTCATTGCAAGAAGCTCCCCTGAGGGCATTTTCCTTCTTCATCTCCAAAGGTCCCTGGCTGTGCGGGCTCTGTGGCACTTTCCGAAATGCTTTCCGCTTAAAGGGCTCCAGTAAGCAACCTCACCTTGAATGGGTGAATGCACACCTCCATGGAAACCATATAATCAAATGATCCACAATTGGGTGGGTCACATCTCCATGGATAATCAAAACACTCCCATCTAGCAACATTGAATGAGGATTACAGGATGTTCTAGTTGGCTAGCTGCTGGAATGCAATATACTAGAAATGGAAAGGCTTTTAAAAAGGGGAATTTAATAAGTTGTTAGTTTACAATTTTAAGGTTGTAAAAATGTCTCAATTAAAGCAAGTCTATAAAAATGTCCAAATTAAGACACCAACAAGAGGTTACCTTCACTCAAGAAAGGCTGATGAATTTCAGGGTTTCTCTCTAAGGTGGAAGGGCACATGGTGAAGTTTCTTAGCTTTCTTGCCTGGCTTCTTGCTTTATGAAGCATCCTGGGAGGCATTTTCCTTCTTCATCTCCAAAAGACGCTGAGTGGTGGACTCTCTGCTCTGTGGTTCTGCGGCATTCCGCTGAGGCTTTCTTGTGACTCTAAAAAAGACTCCAAAATGTTTCCTCTTTTAAGGGATTAATGGATGGAGTCACAACTCCATGGAAGCTATCTGATCAAAAGTTACCACTCACGATTGGGTGGGTCACATCTCCATGGAAACAATCAAAATGCTCCCAGCCAGCAATATTGAATGAGAATTAAAGGACATGACTTTTCTGGGGTCTGCCACAGATTCAAACTGGCGTACAGGACATGGATTTTCTGGGGTCCACAATTTCAAAACAGCACAGGGGCAAACCTCAAGATCGAGGGCTCAGCCTATTGAACTGGTTCTCCCCACTGCTTGCAAGAGTATCAGGGAGTCCCCAGGTAGGGAAGTTGAATATTTCCTTCTTTTCCCCCAGTTCCCAAGGGGACTGTTCTAGTTTTCTAGCTGCCGGAATGCAACACACCAGAGACAGATTGACTTTTAATAAAAGGGGATTTATTCCGTTAATTCTTCAGAGGAAAGGCAGCTAACTTTCAACTGAGGTTCTTTCGTATGTGGGAAGGCACAGGGTGATCTCTGCTGGTCTTCTCTCCAGGCCTCTGGGTTCCAACAACTTTCCCCGGAGTGATTCCTTTCTGCATCTCCAAAGGCCTGGGTTGAGCTGCGAGTGCTGAGATGAGGTACGTTGAGCTGCTTGGGCTGTGCTACATTGAGCGCTCTCATTTAAGCACCAGACAATTAAATCAAAGATCCTTCATTACAGCAGGCATGCCTCCTAACTGACTGCAGATGTAATGAGCAACAGATGAGGTTCATGTACCATTGGCTCATGTCCGCAGCAACAGAACAAGGTACCTTCACCTGGCCTAGTTGACAACTGAATCTAACTACCATAGGGACTTTGCAAATACTTTTTATTTTCTGCTGAAATACTCTGGGATATATCAGGGCATCACACTAACCTGTATAGACCCACAGGATCTCACACCCTATACAAGAGTCCACGTAATTATGGTATTCAAATAAACTGATCTAACAAGTTAAATTAGTGCTACCCAAAATATAAATTTTGCACCAAATAAACATCCCTTCCTTTGTTCTCACACAGAAGTTGAAGTTTTAAAATATGGACCATATCATCCTTTATCCTATATTCTGATTTACCTTAGTTCTATCCAAACCAGCTTCATTCATAACTCTAGTCAAACTCTGATCACTTTTTCAGCTTTTTAAACAATTTGCTGTATGGGGTAATGCTGACTTTCATAGCTTCAGTGCTCTAACTCAGAGTCTCAGCTGTCATATACCTACCCAAAGTTTCAGAGAATGCCCAGGTTATACTCAAATAGCTCAGTATCTCAGAATTTAGAAATAACAATCACAACTCCTAAATATATGTGACTGCTATAACAGCTTACAATCTAGGACCCTTTACAATAGGCCCCAACCTGATAACCCATGCTCTCGATTTCAATTCTCCAGGTTTGTACATAGTTAGTCCATATGACATGACATGATATTTGTCTTTTGTTTCTGCCATCTCATTCAACATGCTGTCCTCAAGTTTTATTCACCTAATTGCATGCCTCACAACTTCATTCCTTCTTCCAGCCACTCAGTAGTGCCTTGTAGGTATACACCACAGTTCCCCCTTCCTTCCCTTAGGCATTGTACCCTTAGGACACCTCCATCCGTTGGAAATCTCAAACACTGCTGCCATAAACACTGGTGTGCAAATGTTTCCCAAAGCCTTCCCGATTCTCTGGGCACTTACTTATCCAAATCTTTCCTATGTCCCTTGGTTCTCAAATCCACACTCCCAAGCCTTAAATACCCCATTCTCTGGGCCATCAGACAGCTTTATAAAACCGACCTGCCACTGTCCAAATGTACCAAAGATAGGTGTGTGCTCTCCTGCCCTATTCCCGTCACCCCTACCATGCACACAGGAGACACTGATAGATTGAATGATGTACCCCAATTTAGACATGTCCTTAATCTTAATCTTCATTCCTCTGGGTGTGAACCCATTGCAAGTAAAACCCCTTGAAGATGCTATTTTTAGTTACACTGTCATCAACCGAAGCAATATAGACCTTAATCCCGATTACTGGAGGCCTTATAAATCATAGAGAAAAAACTGGAAGTCAGGGTCATATCAGGCCACAGGGAGAAGGTGGAAGTCCACAGGAATCTGGAAGAGAAAGGAGAGATGTTGTCATGTGGTAGGAAAGCCAAGGAACCCTAAGGATTGCCTGCAGCAACACAAGAATGCTACAGTCTTTGGGGAGAAAGTAAGCTTTGCCAATATCTAGATTTTGGACTTCTTCTAGCCTCAAAACTGTGAGCCAATAAATTCCCGTTTAAACCAACCTAGTGTGTGGTATTTGTGATAGCAGCTCAGGCAATCTAAGACAAGGATAAATAATCCTCACGAAGTTACATGGTAGGGGCTCAGGCTTCTAAGATTTCACTAATTCAAATTGGTACCTGGGTGGCAGCACCCATTGTAGTTTCTCCTAATTTCCTGTTATGAGGACTCAGAAAAAGATGAAAATTCATATTACCTTCAAAATAAAGAAAAACTGACACATGGCCTGGGACTTAGGTACATCAAATGTCTTCCAGCTGAGGTGTCAAGATGATTGGGTGGCTCAAGACTTGGCCAAAGCATCTCAGTAAGCACAGAGCTAAAAATGTTCAGCACGCTGACCCAGCAATTCTCTTTCTAGGAATTTGTGGGTGTGTTAACATATATACAACATAAAATTCCCCATCTCAAATATTCCCAAGCATATAATTTAGTGGCATTAATTATAATCACAATGTTATGCTATCATCACCACCTATTACCATTGTGAATGCAATTAACAGCACTGAAATATATATATCTGAATTATGATTAAAATGGGATACGTTAGATTGTATATATGGTAACAGCATGAATAGTGAAAAAAAAACAATCTATGGAATTATACTATACAAGTAGTGAAACCTAAATTAAACCATGGACTTTAATTAATAGTACATTTACAAAAATGTGCTATCATCAAATGTAACAAATGTTTCACACCAATGCAAGGTGTTGGTGGTGGGGTGGTATTTGGGAATTCTGTATTTTATGTGTGATTGTTCCATAAACCTATAACTTCACTAATAAAGGAGAGAAAAAAAAGATAGTTTGAAAATTTATGGTATATCTGTGGCAGGTACTATACATCCAATAAAAACGATGTCCTAAAAGTATGTTGGTTAAAAAAAAAAAGTAAAAAACACAGACAAAATAGAAGTATGTTGGTTAACTCTGAAAGAAATGAATGATTTATTGTTGAAAATCTGGTTACAAAATCTGAATATACTTATTCCTACTAGACCTACTTATAATCATACCTAAGAGTCACCCCCAGAGAACCTCCTTTGTTGCTCAGATGTGACCTCTCTCTCTAACCAACTCCACAGGTGAGCTCACTGTCCTCCCTCCCATGTGGGACATGACTCCCAGGGGTGTAAATCTCCCTGGCGACGTGAGACATGACTCCTGGGATAAACTGGGACCTGGCCTCATGGAATTGAGAAAGACTTCTTGACCAAAAGAGGGAAGAGAGAAATGAGACAAAGTTTCAGTGGTTGAAAGATTTCAAACAGAATTGAGAGGGTATCCTGGAGGTTATTCTTATACATTATAAAGAGATCCCTCTTTGGTTTATCATACATTGGAGTGGTTAGAAGGAAGTACCTGAAATTGTTGAGCTGTGTTGTATTCCAGTAGCTGTGATTCTTGAAGATGATTGTGTTAACCATATAGTTTTTACAATGTAATCGTGTGATTGTGAAAAAATAAAAATAAAAACCGTAGCATTCAGTAGGGCACCACACTATTTTATTATGTAATATGCTTTTCAAACTGCTCAAGGTAAGCATTAAACCTCAAAAAAAAAAAACACAAAAACCTGAATATACTACGGTCCAATAAAAATTACCATATATATATGCATAGGATAAGAGACTGAGAGTGTATATATGAAAATGCCAACAGTGGTTATCTCTGGGTACTGGAATTATTGTAGTTAATATTTATTTTCTTCTTTTTGCTTATTTGTTTACTTCTGCTATAAACATACATTTCTTCGCTAACACGAAGGACAAGAAATAGAGAGGCAACAGAGAGAAGTGGGTAAGAGCAGAAGTTCATTGGCAGACAACCTGGGTTGGTGCTTATCTGTCAATTACTTTCTGTGTGATCCTGGAGAAAGTTTCTTAACTTTCGTTCTGTAAAACGTGCACAATAATAATGTCTACCTCCTTGGATTGCACGAGAGCTAAATGACTTCATTCTTTGAGAGCTGTTCAAATACCTCCTGGTACAGAGAAAGCGCTGGGTAGGTTTTAGCTAAAACTAAGTGAAAACAGCATACACATTCCTGACAGATTTTTTTTAATGCAAATGAAAGCTGGAAAAGTCCAGAGTCTCCCTTTCTGAAACTCACAGAACCTGATAGATTGCATATGCTAATTAAATACCTGTGAACAGGTGACGCAAGAGACTTGAACCCTGAGTTAAACCTGGGAAAGAATGAGATTGACTAGGAAGAGTGTACAGCAGAGGAGATCTGGGTCTCACGGTCCTTCGATGTTTTTTTGGGAGGTAGGGGGTGGCGGCACATGGGTCAGGAACTGAACCGGGTCTTCTGGCAGGCAGGCAAGCATTCCACTGCGGAACCACCTGGGCACCCTTCAGCCCTTCAAATTGAATAATCAGATGGGGGGCAGGCTGGGCAAAGGAGACTCAGAAGTGGCTAGAGAGGAATAAGGAGAGTTTGGTGTCTCACAGCCAAGGAAAGAGTGTTTGAGGAAGGAGGCAGTGGCCAGCTATGCTCGATGCTCTACTTAGAAGTCACGGAAGAGGAGGTCTGAGCAGGGTCCCTCAGCAACAGTGGCTGCTGCGTGGTGGGCGTGTGGGTGGGGAATGACTGAAAGGTGAGGCCAGGAGGGCAGGGAGCCTCGATAACTCTTTCCAGAACCTGGAGAAGGGAGGGAAAGGATACATTAACAACCGGAGGGGGATTTGGGACCGAGGAAAAATTTGCTTTATTTTGCTTTTTTGATGGGAAATGCACAAGCACTTAAGTAGGGATGGGCAAGAATGCTTCCTCCACATAGAGGAGGGACAGGGAAGAGCAGGGAGCAGATGCAGTGGTGGGAGGCTGAGGTCATTTCATTCAGAGATTCCCATGGAGGGAACTAGATCATTTGCTAAAGTGAGGAGAACTGCAGATTCCATCTGAGCAGAGAGAAGTTTTGAAATGGTCTTGATGGAAGGCATGTTCTTCCCCACCTCTAACGTCACAGTCAAGGATACCAAGACCCGAGAGGGGAAGCGATTTGCCCAAAATCACACAGCAAGCTAGTGGGAGAGCTTTCACTAAAAGTCAGGTGTTTTGGCTTCCAGTTGAAGGCACTTCACAGACTCAGGCAGTGGCCATTTTGTCATGTCTTCTCTTCATCATGCACAATTATGGCAGGCTCTCTGCAAAGGACGTGCTCCAGGTCTTACTAAATGTCTGTCACCCACTCACACAAAGCCTTAACACAGAAGGATTAACATTGATTTTTTTTTTCAGTGAGTGAAGGGTTAGAAACCAGGCTTCTCTGCTGCTGTCTAATTTTTCTTTTAAAGGAAGCCCTCCCCTTCAATAATTCTCTCCCTGCTCCCCTTGCCCCATTGTGGAATAAGCTTCAAGTGGAGCAGAAAGTTTACCTAAGTTCCCTTAGCAGTTAGGATAAGAGACATCAATTTCTACAATTACCCACTTTTCAAAATTGGGACATGGACAGCATATTTATTTATATACACCCTATCTTGTTCTGGAAAGGATTTAATCTCTCTAGGGCATATCAGTTGCTAAAATAAATAAATAAATGCAAAGTCATTCTGTTTATTGTGGGGGTCCTAATGCTCCACATAACTGGGTTTGGCTAGTACAGATTCCACTAATTAATTCCTGGTTTCTCCTGAGGGACTTAGGAGCTCATTATGTAAATGAATGCAAATTAGATGGCAAATTTAGAATGTCCACATTCAAAACTTGCCACATCATATAGAATAGGGAAGGAGTAATCACTACTTATCCACTCAATGGCTATCCAAGATAATAAGACATTTTTATAGTTACACAGATGTAATCCTGTACAAATGCCAACAGAAGACTCATAACCTTACTTGGTGGGTGGCAGGCACTTGACCGTGGGATACTCTATATTCAGAGAGGTAGAGTGAAACAGATAAAACAATGAGTGAGTGAGTGAGTGAGTGAGTGAGTGGGTGAGTGAGTGAGTGGGTGGGTGAGTGTGTCTGTCTGTGTGTTGGGGGGTGGTAGGTATGCTGCTAGGAGACCTCTATTTTAAGCTTGGCTCTGTCACTGTCACTCTGCACCACTTCCCTTCTGAGTCTCAGTTTCCTGATGGACGAGATCAACTGAAGAACTCCTGCAGCCCTGACACTGAGCTTTTAAAATCTGAACAATTTCTGGCCAAGGGCCAGGCCTTATACTGCTTTGGTATCTCCTGGACACAGCAACCACCTGCTTGTCCCAAAGGCAGCCAGCATGGGCCTAATGGGTCAAGTGTCTCTCTGTTGCTTGCAGGGGCCCTGGATTTGGTCCTAGCTGCACACTCTGGTGTCTGAAACTCTGGCTGCAGTGCTCTAATGCAGAGGAAACTGAGGCTATACTTTGCTTGGTGGTATGCATTTTAGAAATTTTCCCCATTGATTTTTTTAATTTTTAGCAGCAGTTGCAGATTAATAGAAAAATCATACAGAAAGTACAGAGTTTCCATGTACTCCTTCCCTTGCCACATGCAGTTTTCCCTATTATTTATGTTTTGCACTGATGTGGTGCCTTGCTGCCAAGACAGGCTACAGCAGGGACCTAAGAGGAAAGAGAATATACTGTGAAGAAGCCTGTGTTAATTTGCAAGCTGCCAGAATGTGATATACCAGACCTGGAATGGCTCTTTTTTTTTTTAACAGATGAACTTTATTGCATTTTAAAATCAAATAGGCCTGGTATCTTGTTTCCACGGCTGCACAGCTCCTTGGATTTATTCATCAGCCTGCTAAACTTCCTTTTTTAGAGACATAGATATCATCCCCAAATGTTCTTATATCCTTGTTTTTCACCATTGTGGTTTGCTGTATCAAAGCAGTTGAATTTGATACAAGATCAATGCCATTTCCTTCAAGAATTAACTCATCTTTCTGGGCTTGAGATACTGAACAGGCAACACCTGGCTTCATCTGCACCCTGCAGATGTATTTTTCACCCAAGAAATTTCGGATTTCGACCAGAGACCCACTCTCCTGAATGACAACGCTGATGGGGAAGTGAACGTGCACAGACCTCGTCTTGTAACGGAAGCCAGGGCGCCACCCTGGATATTGTTCCATGCAGGACTACAGAGAGTGTGAACTTTAGCAGTTCATTTCTATTTCCCCATCTGTCAACCTGAAGCCGCTTCTTTTTCTTCCCAAGTAGACTGAATTCTACACTGATGTGACTGAAGTCCCTCTGCAGGGTTCCCCCAGGGGACCCCTTCACAATAACTGTGCATTCCCTTCAGTGTGATGTCGACATTTTCTGGAATGTGGACAGTTTGGTTGCTGAGTGTTCTAGTTTGCTAGCTGCCAGAATGCAACGTACCAGAGATGGATTTGCTTTCAATAAAAGGGGATTTATTTAGTTAACATATAGTTCTTCAGAGGAAAGGAAGCTAACTTTCAACTGAGATTCTTTCTTACGTGGGAAGGCACGGGTGATCTCTGCTGGCCTTCTCTCCAGGCCTCTGGGTTCCAACAACTTTCCCCAGGGCGATTGTTTTCTGCATATCCAAAGGCCTGGCCTGAGCTGCTAGTGCTGAGATGAGGAATGCTGAGCTGTTTGGGCTGTGCTCCGTTGCACTCGCTCATTTAAGCACCAGCCAATTAAGACAAACATCATTCATTGCAGCAGGTACGCCTCCTAGCCAACTGCAGATGTAATCAGTGACAGATGAGGTTCACATGCCATTGGCTCACGTCCACAGCAACAGAACTAGGTATCTTTACCTGGCCAAGTTGACACCTGAATCTAACTACCACACTGAGAATGGTCTTCATTCTCACAGTAGATGCAGCTGAAATGTCTTCTTAAAAAGGGATTTTAATAAGCTACAAGTTTACAGTTCTAAGGAAGTGAAAGTGTCCAAATTAAGGCACCAACAAGAGATTATCTTCAGTCAAGAAAAGGCAGTGGGTCAGGAACACCTCTGAGAGCTGGGTAGTTACATGGCTGGCATCTGCTGGTCCCTGGCTCCTGGGCTCCATTACTTTCAGCCTCTGTTCCTGTGGGGGTTCCTCACTTTGCTTCTCTGAGGCTGGCTTTCATCTCTTGGCTTCCCTTGGCTCTCTCCAGGTTCTGGCTTAACATTTCATGGTGATGTCCGATGGGCTCCAAGCATCTTCAAACATCTGTGTCTCTGTTCTCTGAAGCAACTGTTCTCCAAGAATCTACATCTGCTCTCTCTGTCAGCTCTGAGGCTTCTGTCGTTTCTCTAGGCTCTGTCATTTCTGAAGATTCTCTCCGAAATGTTTCCTCTTTTAAAGGATTCCAGTAAACTACTCAAGAAACATCTGGAATGGGTGGAGTCACATCTCCCCCAATCAAAAGTTAACACCCACAAACAGAATTATATGTTAATGTTTTTGTTTGTTTGTTCTAATTTTTTTTAATTAATAAATAAATTTTTTTAAAAAGTTAACATCCACAATTGGGTGTACCAACACGAAAAAGCTAGAATGAGCATAGTCCAAATACCCCTAAAGAGTGGGAGAAAGATCAAGGTGGTGGTGAAATTATACAAAGAAGGTAGAGTTTAACAAATGAGTAGGATTGTTGAATCATTATATTGAAATTTCTTTTAGTCTCTAGAATCTTAGAGCAGCCTAAAAACCTAAAATTGTGGAATTGTAACCCATACCAAACTCTGAAATCTGTTCCACACTAATTATTGTGCTGTGCTTTGAAATTTATTGCTTTTTGGTATATATGTTATTTTTCACAAACAAGAAAAAAATACCGATTGTGATGATAAAAAATATATACTTTCTAGCCTCCAATGTTCTGGAGCAGTTAGAAGGAAAAATCTGAGAGGATTGTATGGCAGCCCATGACAAACTCTGGGATCTGTCCTGTAACTACTTGTTGAAGAGTGCTTTGAAAACTATTGCTTTTGGCTTTCTTTGCTTTGTATATATGTTATACTATACAATAAAAAAGGTAAAAAAAAAAAATTAACACCCACAATTGGGTGTGTCACATCTCCGTGGAGATAATCTAATCGAAAGATTCCAACCTACATTATTAAAACAGGATTAAAAGAAACAGCTGCCCCACAAGATTGGCTCAGGATTAAAACATGGCTTTGGGGGGGAACTTTCAAACCTGCACAAAGCCCTTGAGCAAGAATAGTTTATCAAGATCAAGAGGGCCTGTCCTGCATAAACAGTCTGCCTGCGGCTATTCACATAAGCAAAAAGCACCAGGGACTGGCCAAATGTACTCTCTACCACCAGGAGCCACCCTGGAGAGAAGGGAAGTAGGAGAAAGAGCCCTGAACAAGGAGGGGGAAGAGGGATTAAGCAAAGTTAAGCAATATATAGCACCTGGAGCCACCCAACCCGCTTGAGTGAGTAATCTATGATCAAACATCCACAAAGGACAGAGAAGGGGAGAGTAGTAAAATAGTTAATACAAATAAGAAAAAGGAACCAAAATCTATGAAAGTAGATTGTGGGATGAACTGGGATCCAGCATCACGGGACTGAGAAAGACTTTTTGACCAAAAGAAGGAAGAGAGAAATGAAACAAAATAAAGTTTCAGTGGCTGAGAAATTTCAAACAGAGTTGAGAGGTTATCCTGGAGGTTATTCTTATGCACTATATAGATATTCCTTTTTAGTTCATGGTGTATTGGAATGGGTGGAGGAAAGTACCTGAAACTGTTGAGCTGTGCTCCAGTAGCTTTGATTCTTGAAGAAGAATGTATAACTATATAGCTTTTACAATGTGACTGTGTCATTGTGAAAATCTTGTCTGATGCTCCCTTCATCCAGAGTATGGGCAGATAAGTAAAAAAATAAGGACAAATAAATAAATAATGGGGGGGTGGGGATAAGGGGTAAAAAAAGGGTAGGTTGCAACACTACTGGTCAATGAGAGGGAGGGGTAAGGGGTATGGGAAATATGAGTTTTTTCTTTCTGTGTCTTTTTCTGAAGTGATGCACAAATTCTAAAAATGATCATGGTACTGAATATACAAGTTTGTAATGATGTTTTAAGCCACTGGTTGTATATTTTGTATGGACTGTATGGTGTGTCAAGATAGCGCAACAAAAATATATATATTTTAAAAAAGGCAGAGTGCCCCACCGTTTGAGGCTTCTCATCTCTTGCTTCTCTCTCCTTGTGAGAGTGCCTACATGCTTGCACTGGTTTGAAAAGATGTGTGTCCCCTAGAAAAGCCATGTTTTAATCTAAATCCCATGTCATAAAGGCAGAATAATCCCTATTCATTACTGTATGTTTGAAACTGTAATCAGATCGTCTTCCCGGAGATGTGATTTAATCAAGAGTGGTTGTTAAGCTGGATTAGGTGACGACATGTCTCCACCCATTTTGGGTGGGTCTTGATTAGTTTCTGGAGTCCTATAAAAGAGGAAACATTTTGGAGAAAGAAAGAGATTCAGAGAGTAGAGCAGAATGATATAGTTATGAGAACCAGAGTCCAGCCAGCGACCTTTGGAGATAAAGAAGGAAAATGCCTCCCAGGGAGCTTCATGAAACAGGAAGCCAAGAGAAGAAGCTAGCAGATGACATCATGTTCACCATGTGCCTTTCTAGATGATAGAGGAACCCTAACTGTATTCACCACGTGCCCTTCCAACTGAAAGAGAAACCCTGACTTTCATTGGCCTTCTTGAACCAAGGTGTCTTTCCCTGGATGCCTTTGATTGGACATTTCTATAGACTTGTTTTAATTGGGACATTTTCTCAGCCTTAGAACTGTAAACTAGCAATTCATTAAATTCCCCTTTTAAAAAGCCATTCCATTTCCAATATATTGCATTCTGGCAGCTAGCAAACTAGAACAATGGTCTTTCTCTGAATGCGTACCTAATAAATTTTCTGCCTGCTTAACTTGATCTGTGCTGTGCCCTTGAATTCTTTCTCATGACATGGCCAAGAACCTAGAAACTCAATCTGGCAACATTACAATTGATGAAACAAAATTATTATAATTATACTATTAACTGTAGTCCATAGTTTGCATTAGGGGGTCACGCTTTGCATTGTACCCATTGCTTTTTTACCAAAGATCAAGACTGATCCTTTACTAAAAGATACTTCCAAGGAAACTCCAGGTCTGAGCCTATCTACAGGGTTGTCCAGGGCTTTATACATATGAAAATAAGGCAAAGACCACAAAGTAGGCTGACTAGGAAAACAAGCCCCCCTGTGGCTCCTGGACATATTTTTTCTTTGCTTCTCTATTTCTGCTTCCATTTCCTGAGCCCTTGCTGGCACTCTGCCAGGAGTGGGTATCTAGGCCCACACCAGGGATGAGGAGAGCATGAGAGGACTTGCAGTAAGATGAGTAATTTTGATCTTTCACAGAGTCTTGGCTAAACCTTAGGGCCAGGCTTCCAGGCCTTGGGAAGGGAGTTATATCTCTCCAGAGTAGGAGGGGCGGGTCTTGTCTGGAACACACAATATCCAGGTTGCCAGAAAGGTCTATTAACCTTTGTGCTGCAAGTTGTCACTTTGCTAGATGCTAGGAACCAAAAAGTGGAAGAAACATGATTCCTTCCCTCAAGTTTAGAGGTGGCTGGTCATTAAGAGGAGATCCCTCAGAGCTCAAGCAGGCCTAGGGGACCGGCTAAAATTTTCAAGTTCCTGAAGCTGTAGAATCAAGGACCAAATCCTCTTGACTACAGAAAGATACTGTGTGCCACCAGAGCTTGAAAAACCCAGCTGGACATTTCCCCTTGCCTGCACAATCAGCTAATGGATGTTCTTGCAGTAACCACTTTCCTGTCCAACCAGGCACAGGTTTATTAGAATGTTAGAAAGCCAATGTTTCCTTTTGTAGTTAATTTGCTATTGACAATGACTCTGCACGTATTTACTCACTGTCTCCAGCGAAAAATGAAGAGAGGAAACTGTACTTTAGTCACTTCTTCCCATTTTTAGATTGTGAAAGGTATCACATTTATGGAAGAGTAAATTCACAGTGTAAAGATAAATAATGAAACAAATACTTGTCATCATTTAGTACCTTAGAAGTCCAGCTATGTGCCCCTCTCCAATCTCTGCTTCCCCTTTCCCCTCCTAGGGGTAACCATTTTACTGATTTTTTGGTTAATCATTCCAGGTTACTTTGTAGTTTTACCCCTTATGTAATATATCCCTAAACAAGTGAGTGCTTAGACTTGAATAACGGGGTGGCTAGCACAAAGCTAGTTATGTAAAAATAGAACATTATTGCTAGTATTAAATGAGATTTCCCAGAAAAAACTGAATAGAGTTTTTAGATTATAGCGTGGCTTCAGCGTTCCTGAGAGTTTCAGGAGCCTTTCTGGGCTCAAAAGCCAAATTGGGACAGATCCAGGTTTATGGGGTTGAAGAATATATAATCTTGAGTTGTCTTTTAGAAGACTATGAGTTCAAAATGACAAATACTAAATTAAGGACCAGGCTTTAGGAGGGGCACTTACTAGTAAGGGGCTTAAGCTTCCTTCCTTCAAGTAAATAAGTCTCTGGCCATGAATGCTCACCTGAATCTGGGAATCTGGTTGATTTACATTATGGGCCAGGCACTGGACACCTGTAGACCTAGGGTCACAGAGAGTGGTCTGCTCAGCATCATCTGTGTACAGATCTCAGGAACAGATCAAGCAAAAACACTTCAGGGATGGCGTGTTTTTGTGAAATGAGCATCTTCAGCTGATTCAAGCAGCAGAGCAGAGTTTGGTGGTTAGGAATTTCCTTAACATATGGCCAAGTCGTGATAAATCCAAATAAATCTGTACCCAAGTTTTAAAGAGGGTATGATGTCAGTGGGAATTTTGGTGATTGCAGTTCCTAACAAATCTGTTTCTTTAGTCACACTTCTCCAAAAGGAACTGGTTGCTCTTTATATTCCTTCACCATTCTCCTGGGGAATCTCTTTATCTTCCTCCTGTTTGGCTCTTCCTCCTTGATTTACTCTATTTTGGTGGAGAATATTCTCCCATAGCTTTATGAGAAAGGGTGCATTATAGTTAAAAATGTTGAAAACTTAACATGCTTAAAAAACAGCTTTTTTTGACTCAGAGTTGATTGATAGTATGACTGGGTATAGAATTCTAGACAGGAAATGACATCCTACAGAATTTTAAAGGCATTGATTCATTGTAGTTTGGTTTTTAGTGTTGTTGATGAAAAGTCCTAAGTTATCATGAGTCATAAAATTTGTATATGACATATTTTATTTTTATTTTTATCTTTTACATATCAATAAATATATTGGTCTGATAAGACATAGAATCTTTGTCATCTTGGCAAATTATTCAGATGGTTAAAAACTTCTATAGCTTCTCAGTAAGAGTAAACAAATAATGTGACCTGCTTTTTTCCCTTTGGGAGCTGTAAAATCTTCCTTGGTCCCCAAAATAGTACTGGTCACTCATAGGCCCTTCAATCTGGTAGTTCATTAGGTTCTTTGATTTTATCATTGATTGTGCCCTCCCCTTCTTTTCTCTTTCTCTCTTTATCAAAACACTGTTATTCAGCTGCAAGGACTCTTGGACTAGTACTCTAATTTCTTACTTTTCAATCCTGTTTTCTATCTCTTTGTCTTTTTGCTCTGTCTGCTGGGATATTTCTCCAAGTTAACATTCCAACCACTGTATTCAGTTTTTTTCTTCAAGAGATAATTTTTCATTTCATATATCCTTATCATTTTTCCTGACTATAAAAGTATTATAGGCACATTATTATAAAATTAAATTTTACAAAAATTTCTTACATTGAAAGTAAAAAGTTTCTAATATCACATCTAGTATATTGTAGAATAGAATAGAGTCCATAAATAGACCCATACATATATAGTCTAAAGCTTTGCAATGTGAACCAAATAGTACATTATTTTTTACAAAGATGTCAAGGCAATTTAATGAAAAAATGGCAATGTTTCCCACAAAAAGGTGCTGTAATAATCTCTATCCATGCACAAACAAATGAACCTCAACACTTACCTCATACAATATACAAAGATTAATCTGAATTGAATCATATACCTAAATGTAAGAGCTAACAGTATAAAATTTCTAGAATAAAAACTAGGAGACAGTCTTTGTGATTTAGGATTGAGTATGTATTAATTTATCAAATATATCAGGAAAAATAAATAAATTAGACTTTTGTTCTTCAAAAGACAAGGTTAAGAAAATGAAAAGGAAAGCCAAAGACTGGGGGAAATCATTCACAAAACATATTTGTCAAATAATTTGTATCCAGAATATGTCAAGGATTCTTAAAGCAAACATAAAACAAACAACCAATTACAAAAATGAGCTAAAAGAGCAGCTAGTAAATAGCCAGGAACAGTACCAAACAACTGCTGGGGCTACATCAGTGACCAAACACACAGTGTACATCAGTCTGGACCAGGTGGAACAGCTGAGACCCCTCAAAGAACTGTAAGTCCCCCAAGCTGTAGAGGCTGGCACCCCTTCCCCATTGGCACAGCAGGCTGGCTCCCTGAGGGGAAAGAAAACAGACTTTACTAGCAGCAAGGGCTTAGCTCAACCAAGCTCCAATTGTGGAATTAGGTATCAAATTCTGACTACTGAAAATAGGCCCCCAGCATAAATAAACCTGGAATAAGCACAAAAGGTACTAGGAGTTTTTGCCCCAGCAGAGTGGGGGTGGGCCTGATGGGGTAGGGGGGGAAAAAAGGCTTTTTGAGTCAGCACAAAATACTGAAAAAAGTTGGACCCTAAAAAGGGGGGGGGTACATGGAGCCTGGAGATACATAGAGCCATGTACCAACTTAAGCTCTTAATTGACAAACCCAAGGATTTGCTCTGAAAAGGATTTTTTTTTTTTTGCTTTTTTCCTACTATTTAACAGCTCATTAGATAGAACTGAAAACCTTCTAAGGCTCCAGCACTGCCTCAGGCAAGGGCAGAATTAAGCTTGTCTGAGAGACAAAGTAACTGGTCAAGTGAAAGGAGCTAATTTCCTAAAAGCTGTACCTTCCCCAACCGAAATGTGGGGTCCAGCTCAAATGGAATCCTTCCCTGAAGGAATTCAGGCCCCAGGGACTGGAAAACTGAAGCAATTAATGCCAACCTACAACCTCATCTCTGTCTCTGGGCAGGGAGAGTCTGCTGAAATTAAAGGCATCACATTACTTTACACTGGTGGGAAGTCACGGGCAGGCAAGCGCCACATGCTGGGAAGGAAAGGAAGAGCAGAGTCCAGAGGCTTCATAGGCAAGTCTGATAAACTGTTAGGTCTCACCCTCAGGGAAAACTGATGCAGGTGACTCTTTCCTCTTGAGAAGAGGACTGTCTGGTCTGGGAAAATCTGACTGGAGTCGGTAATATCTGAGGAGACCCTCCTCATAAAAAAAAAAAAGGCTCCATATATGCAGGGCAAGAAACAGAAAAACAAAAACAGAAAAATTCTGATTGGCTAAACAGAATCTATGCTAGAGGTCTAGAATAAGTTGAACCGCATGTCAAAGAACAGATAGAGAACAAAGTCATCCAGCAAGAAAATCCTACGTAAAAGATTAAAAATAACCTCCAGAATAAACTAGTTAAGGAAATTATCCCAGAGAAATGAAAACTTAATGTTCACACAAAAACCTGAACACGAATATTCATAGTAACTTTCTTCATAGTAGCCCCAAACTGGAAATAACCCAGATGGCCCTCTACAGGTGAATGGTTAAACAAATTGTGGTACATCCATAACAAGGAATAATAGTCAGTGATTCATAAAAAAAAAAGAGAATAAACTATATACACAATAACCTAGATGAATCTTCAGAGAATTCTGCAGAGTAGAAAAAAACCAATCCCAAAATGTTACATGCTGTATGATGTATATTATATAATTGTCCTGGAAATGACAAAATTATAGAAATGCAGAACAGATTAGTGGTTGCTAGGGGTTGGGGAGTGTGCTGGTTTGAAAGGATTATGTGCCCTAGAAAAGCCATGTTTTAATCTTAATCAAACTTGTGGGAGCAACCATTTCCTCTAATTCCTATTCAGAACTAGGGTTGGAAACTTGATTGAGTTATCTCCACAGAGATGTGAGTCACCCAAATGTGGGTATTAACTTTTGAATAGAGGGAGATGTGACTCCACCCATTCCAGGTGGGTCTTGATTAGTTTAATGGAATCCTTTAAAAGAGGAAGCATTTTGGAGAAGGCCTGAGAATGATGAGAGCAGCAGAGACATGAGAACTACAGAGTCCACCAGCCAGCGACCCTCGGAGATGAAGAAGGAGAACGCCCCTGGGGGAATTTCATGACGCAAGTGGCCGGGAGAGGAAACTGGAAGATGCCGCCATGTTTGCCATGTATGTGCCTTTCCAGTTGATAGAGAAACCCTGAACTTCATTGGCCTTTCTTGAGTGAAAGTAACCTCTTTTTGGTAACTTAATTTGGACATTTTTATAGACTTGCTTTAATTGGGACATTTTCTTGGCCTTAGAACTGTAAACTAGCAACTGATTAAATCCCCCTTTTTATAAACTGTTCTGTTTCTGGTATATTGCATTCCAGCAGCTAGCAAACTAGAACAGTTCGTATGGAAAGGAGGGGCAACACAAGGGTATTTCTTTGGAGATGGAACTGTTCTTTATCTTGATTGTATCAATATCAATATCCTGATTGTGATAGTACACTATAATTTTGCAAAACATTACCATGAGGGGAACCTGAGTAAAGGGATCTCTCTGTGATATCACTTATAAGTGTATGTGAACTTACAATGTCTTTATTTAAATAAAGTTTAATTAAATAAAACTGTACACAAATGTTTATAGTTGATTTATTCATAGTCATCAAAAACTGAAAACCACCCAAGTGTTCATAAACTGGCAAATGGATAAAATAAACTGTGGTACATTCTTATAATGAAGTATCACTCAGCAATAAGAAAGGAATGGACTATTCATGCACACAAAATGCAAGTGAATCACAAAAGCATTGTATTAGGTGAAAGAAGCCAAACTCAATACTATATACTGTATAATTCTATTTATATGCAATTCTAGAAGAGGTAAAAACCTTAGTCATAGGAAACAGATCAGTGGTTGCCAGGGGCCAGAAGGTGGGGATATGGAATGACTTCGAAGGGATACAAGATAACTTTTGGGGGTGTTCTACATCAAAATCACAGAGGTCGTCACAGGATAGTCTACCTTTATTAAAGCTCATTTAATTGTAACTTAATATTGTATAATTGACAAATAAAATGAGGCTAATACATTTCAACTTCTTTTTCCACTTAAATGTATATATATGGTGAACTTCTAACTTCAGGACATACAGCTTTCCCTCTTTTTTAAAAGCTGCATCGTATTTCATTGTATCAATGACCTATGGTCCCACAATTAATTTAATTAGTCCCCTATTGATGGGCATTTGAGGTATTTCTAGTTTTTTATTCTTACAAGTAATGTAAAAGTCAACTCTATCATGTGTCCTTGCATACTCGGGTGTGTGTTTTATTGAACAGATTCCAAAAAGTGGCATTGCTCGGTTAACATTTTAATACTGAGTGCCGAAGTGCCTTACAAACTAAGGGCGTATCGACTTGCTCTCTCACAGATGGTGGATAAGAGTCCTGTGGTTGTTTCTAAGGCATTCTTTTCAAGCTTGTTTACTTGTTCCTTTTCCCATAGCCTTTTCCTCCCATTGATGTTTTCCTTTTCATAACTCCCTGTAGGATTTCTGGAGCTTCAAGCTTTGATTGTTGATGCTTTGATAGGACTTGTTGAATGACCTAGTTATCTGAAGATCATTCAGTCAACAAGGAAATCATATGATAGTGGGGAGACAGACATGAAAAGCAATAATTTACAGCATGATAAATGGCTGATACTTGTAAATAAATGCTTTAATTTGTTAGGCTGCCAAAATGGGTTGGCTTTTAACAGTGGGAATTTATTGTCTCACAAGCTTACAGTTTGGACCTGAGAAAAATGTCCAAACAGAGGCATCATCAGGTAATGCTCTCTTCCTGAAAGACCGGTTTTTGGCCATCCCAGACTCCTCTGCCACATGGCAAGGCAAATGGCGGTGTCTACTGGTCTTTCCTTCTCTTCCAGGTTTCCTTGCTTTCAGCTTCTTGCTTCTGTGGCTTTCTCTCTTTTGGTCTGAATTTCATCCTCTAATAAAGGACCCCAGTAAAAGGATTAAAGCACATCCTGAATGAGGTGGGACACATTGTAAGTTAAAATCCTACTCACCAAAAGACCCTACTTACAATGGGTCTATATCCACAGGAATGGATTAACTTTAAGAACATTCTTTGCTGGAATGCATGCAAGTTTAAGCCATCACAATAAATATTATGCACAGTGACAGTCAGAGAGAAGATGGTGTTAATGATGCTGATAGTAAAAATAATAACAGCTAACAATTACTGAGCATGTACTATGTTCCCAGATTGGTTTATGAACTTACCTAATGATCTTATAAGCTTACAAATTATTACCATTGTCTCAATTTTATAGACCCTTTGGCTAGACATCGAAGGATAAGTAGAAGTTAACAAGGTGAAAGAGCATGAATTAGATGAAGTCCAAGGCAGAAGGAAAACTGTGTACAAAGGAACTGAACTGAAGCACAAAGAGTGTACTCAGGGCTACTGCAAGCAGTTTCAGATGGCTGGCATCCAGAGGGAACTAGGTGGAGACAGGGAAAGAAGAAAATGCAGAGAAGGGTGGAGAGCTCATGAAGATCTGGATACTTCTCATTTCCTCTTGCTAAACACACGCACACACAAACACACATAGAAACACACTGCATTTGGCTGGCCTGATCTTACCAACCTGTGGTTTCTGATGGAGTCTGGGGGAGACTTCTCATTTAGAAGCAACGCCTAGACTAAGACCTCAAAGTTGAGCAAGAGTCAAAGAAATGGAGCTGTGCATCCAGGCAGAGGAAGCAGTGAGATATTATGGCTGGAGTGTCCAAGAACTGGTACTAGAGATGGCTAGCTATAAATTGTAAAGGGGGAAGCTGAGGCCGAAGAAGCTGGCTGAGGCCAGATCAGGCTGCACCTATGGGCCACATTAGAGCTCAAACCTCATGGAAGGTTTGAGGAAGTAAAACATGAACAAACATAAGCAAGCTAATCACTGGTAAAGATCCACAAAAAACGAAGGCAATGTGATGATTCTGTGAGCTATTGATTGTAAACTTTGGATAGTTTGTATGGTGTATAAATAGATCTTGATAAGATTGCAAACAAAACAACAAAAAAAAAAAACAAGGGTAAATGTGAAATGCTGGAGTTTACGGAGGGAAATACAATCGGCTGGGAGGCAGGGGTAGTGAGGAGGACAAGAATGTAGCCTTGATGGAGGGGTGCAATTCTGGAAGGAGATAAGGGGACAGCCTAATGGATAGGACATTCTGAGCCTGAGCAAATGGGAACTATCAAACATATATGGCAGAGGACAAGTAAGCTATCCTTGTCAAAGGGTGGGTATGTGCAGACGATGTGAGAGAACCTTAGAAAAGTTTAAAGACCAAATTGTGAAGGGTCCTAAGTGCAAGGATAAGGGATCTGATTCTATTCCTCTGTGAACAAAGAGGGACCTTTGTGTCTTTTTCAGCTTGAAGCAACCTGATTGATGTGAAACTGTCTGACGACTAATATAAAACAAAAAAAATAATCAAAATACTTAGGAGGTTAGTGTTTAGGTCACGAGTCTGAACAGGTTTGCTGCAGGAAAGAAGAAATGAGCAATGAGGAGGAAGGATGAGTGGAGTGTGCCATTGTATTTAGACCTTTTTGCAGAGAGATTACTTTGTTCCTTTTTGTGGCTTACATTCTCTTTTCTTCTAAAGTTGTCTGGCTTCAGAGCCTTGATTAATATGTTTCTAAGATCTGGAAACTGAATCATTGGCATTGTAGGGTTTTCTAGCAATAGCTGCTCAAATATCTGCAATAGAATTTATCACTGTAGTTCACGCCCTTTCTCCTTTCTGCTGGGCTTCCTTTTCCCACAAGATGTTTGTCATTAGAGCATTTTGGTACCATCATAAGGCATACTGAAATAATTTAAAAGGGTATTTCCCGGCCCTTATTTGCCAAAAATTAATAGTGAGTACTATCTGTGTGACTTTTTAAAAGAATTTCCAGTGAGCATTTAGTACACCTCATTATTTTGCACTTCTTATACCTAATGCAGTAAATAGTTCTCCTTTGTTAGTTCAGGGACCCATCTGAGAATATGCTTAAAAAACCATGAACCATCCCTCCACCCCAAAATGCATATATGTGCACACCCATCATTGTACAGTTTTGCATGCAAACTCAAGGGTTCATAAACTGCTGAAACTCATCGTTTCCAGGTTAAGAATCTTGGTCCCAATGTGTCCAGCAAACAAGTGCTATCTGAAAGCCATACAGCACTTAGAGAAATTCTAGCACCTCTACATTATTAAGGGAAAAGAAAAGAAGGAATTAAATACATTTCAATGAGGAATTTTCATGGATGTTTTGAAAATTTGAAGGAGAAGATATTAATATTTTTTGAATGCTCTGTATCAGAAAATGGTATATAAGGGCTTTAAAGGATTATATCTCCATTCATGGATTATATGGTACAGGGTTTAAAGTGGAGGACAAACATTGACACCCCCCCACACACACACACCATTGGCCTTTGTTGTGCAAGATTCGATGCAGCAATTATTATTATTATTATTATTATTATGTGCTGTATGGCAGGGTCACATTTCATTTCTTTTCCATGTGAGTATCCCATTATTGAAGCACCATTTGTTGAATTTTTTTGTTTTTGTTGGTTTCTTCTGTTTGCTTGTTTGGGACATTGTGCATGGCCCGGGAACCAATCCTGGGTCTCCCGCATGGCAGGTGAGAATTCTACCACTGAACCACCCTCGCACCCCCAGCAAGCATTTTTGAAGAATCTCCAATGTGCCAGTCAGTGAGCAGGGCACCTGGATGGAAAAGAAAGATCAAGAAGATTCGTCCCCTATACGGAAATTTACAGCCTGGTGTGGGAGACAGATGCGGAAAAAAAGAAAATTATACTAATAAGAGGAGTCATATGATATGTTAAAACAGATCTGTAGGAAAGCTATGGAGAAAAGAGGTGATACTAATTTTGTCTGGCGGCAGAGCTTGAAAGGAGCTCTGCAGAACAGGCAGGATTTGAGAAGGTTGGGAGAATAAAGCAGCTTTCTTTTCCCCTCTTTTAGTCACAGGAGGGAACTACTGAGCCTCTCTACCCGTCTCCACCAGTCTTATCACCTGGCGTCTGATCCAGCTATTATGGTAAGAGAAAAGTCCAAGATGTGTGCAAACTTCTTTCCAGTAATAAATAAAAATGGCTACTATATGCAAGGAACCCTGTCATGCATGGTCCAGCTATCATCTCTAATTCTGACAACATCAAACTGGTACTGAGTATTATCCCCATTTTATTGAGGAAACAGGTTCAGAGATAGAACCCATCCATGGTCGCAAGCTACTAAGTGGCTGAGCCGGACCTGAGGCTCAGTTGGCTTAACTTCAAAATTTGCTCTCTTTCTCAGAGAAGGGATAATTGGAGATGAAGGGATACAGACTGTACAACGGGACTTGATATAAAAACTCAGAAATGGACAGCACAATACTACCCAATTGTAATGCAATTATGTTAAAACACTGAATGAAGCTGCATGTGAGGTATAGGTTTTTTGTTTTTGTTTTTTTTGTTTTTTTTTCTTTCTATTATTGTTTTGATTCTTATTCTGTTGTCTTTTTATTTTTCTAAATCGATGCAAATGTACTAAGAAATGATGAATGTGCAACTATGTGATGTTATTAAGAATTACTGATTGTGCATGTAGATTGGAATGATTTCTAATTGTTTTGTTAATTCTTTTTTTAATTAATAATAAAAAAAAATAAAAAAAAAAATTTGCTCTCTTTCTCTAGGCCACATGGCTGCTTTGGGCTGGGATTAAGGCTTGTAGACTCATGAAGTGCACTCAAGTGCACACATGTAAGCTCACAAGCACACACATTCATGGTAGACATTATAACTTGTCTGGTGAATAAAGGGATAGGGAAAAAAAATTGAAAACTTCTCTTCTCATCAGGGGCAGCTACTTGCTTGCCCGGCCCCTGCATCCTGCATTATGAATTTATCCATCTTGCTACTCTCATATTGCCCTGGGAGAAACTTCATCCTCTTAAACTGCAGCTGAACCTCAAGGGCATGTGGCTTCAACAGGGGGTTACTGATGACTAGACTCCACTTGGCACTGCGGTTCTCGACAGGGGCGCCTGGCAGTCAGGAAACTTCTTTCTTTCTTTCTTTCTTTCTTTTTTTGTTTACTTGGCTTTTCTGTGGCTCTATTCTTTATCTTTAAAATTTTCTTTTCTTTCCTCTGCCCCTTTTCTTAAAACCATGGAAAATTCTAACGTAAACAAAAGGAGGGAGAATGTTGTTACCAACCCTTGTGAGCCAATCACCCACTTTCAACAACTAATAAGTCACGTGGCTAATCTTATTTCATCACTAACCACTCCCTGCATTGTTCTGAAGCAAAATATATCATCATTATCATTTTTAATCCAGAAATACTTCAGTATATGCTGTAAATCCCTTTTAATCTTTATGTTCCTCCTTCTCATGATTTCTTTGTTGAAGAAGCTGGATCATATGCTGGAAAATCATAGAATTTCCCGCAGTCTGAGTTTTGGTGATTGCACCTGGTGGTATCAATTTAACATGTTCCCCCAGTCCTCTGTATTTTTAATAAACTAGTAGTTGGATCTGGATTTAGGTTTTAGCTGGCTATTTTTCTTTTGACAGTCAATGATCAAAGACACGATCCATAAATCCACTAAGGATTGCAAAACAGTGATACTGCAATACTTTCATTGCTTCTGTGTTTAATAGTCAGAATATCTTCAAAAAAGGAAGCTTTCCCTGATCATTTACATAGTTAACCTTAGGTATACATAACACACTTTTTTTTAAACCAATTTTCAAAATAATGAATGGATCCCTAGCATCCACCAAAGGTAACCAATAAGATTTTATTTTTTTTAAATATCATGAAGTCCATGGTTTCAAAATTATGAGATGAGTTTTAATCCATTGTAGTTGTAATTCTAATGCTCAAATTGCCCCATCTTTGGTCACTGGGCACCTCTTTAAATTGACTCTTAGTCTTTTTGATATCACCTTATCATCTTTGATAGGTTCTTTATTAGCTCATGTGAAATATGATGTTCCAGGCTCATCTGGTAAATTTCCCTCTCTGCTTCCCAGATTTGGAATCAACCATTTCCCCCAAAGAGTCCTGGTACCTCTTAGTAAATAGCATTTGGAAACTATACTCTGGGTGCAAGGAGTGCTTGCTCCTGGTTCGGTGGGCATCTCTAAAAGAAATTTGTTAGAAGAAAATACTTCATGAATTCAAACTATTCAAATTTAGGGCCAAAGCCTTTCTGCTTAACTTTATTGCTCTTACACCCATATCTTCCTTTCTCACACACCAAAAACCAACGTAAATACAGAGAAGGTAAGGTTTAACAAATGAGAATGACCACTGAATCATTATATTGACATTTCTTTTAGTCTCCAGTGTCTTGGAGCAGCTAGCAGTAAAAACCTAAAAATGTGAAATTGTAACCTGTACCAAACTCTGAACTCTGTTCTATAACGAATTGTTGCAGTGCGCTCTGAAACTTATTGCTTTTTTGCATATATGTTACTTTTCACAAAAAAGAAAAAAATGTTTATTGTGATGATGAATTCACAGCTATATGATGATACTGTGAACCACTGATTGTACACTTTGGATGATTACATGGCATGTGAATATATATCAATAAAATTTGCATTTAAAAAAACAATGTAAGCGTGCCAAGCAGAGCACTCCGAGCTCGGCTGCCTGGTGCGGGAGCAGCAGCGAGGCAGTGGGGAAGCCCCCAGCGGGGATACTCGGCACCTGCCGGGCGGCCGCAGCCCACAAGCTCCATAACCACCCCCCAGTCGCACCTGCTGCCCCGCACCCGGAGCTGGAACTGCGCGGCGGGCCCCGGTGCGGTCCCACGCGATCCCCTGCCTGCGGAGGCCCGAACTGACTTACTTTCTTTCCCGCCGTTCTGAGATCTCCGGGTGCCCCAGACCCTGAGGGATCCACGCTGGGCCCTCGCGGAGGCCGTGAGCGCCGTGTCCGCCTTCGCGAGGCCCAGGCAGGGCCCGCAGGTGCTCCGGTGCACGGGGTGCGGGGCTGCTCACCGTCCCTCCCCCGGCAGCGGGAACGCGAAGGACAGCCGGCCGCGGGCCCTCCTGAGCAGGCGCCCCACGCGGGGTCCTCGGTCGGTTCCGGCTTGCTGCGGCTTCCCCTCTCCCACCTTCCTGTCTGCCATTTCCCCGCCACCTGGACACAATTTTGCATCATTTTAAACATTAACTTAAATAACACAAAGCACGAACTTGTCCTCCTCTCCACTGTCCCTAGTCTCAGTCCGTTCCACAGAAGGCCTTCCTTTCTGTGAGTGGTTCTGTGCTGTGCCCCTCACGTGGATTCCCCTGCACTTAGGTAGATATCTAGAGCCCAGAGGAGGTTTACAAAGGTTGGGAAGAGTCTCTTGAGCCTCTGCGTGATGATTTCCTAAGACAGTGGATGGAGCAGTGGGCCATGTGAAAACTGTTCTTTTTGCTTCTAAACAAAGTTGTCAGTTCTCTGAGTTGATTAGTCTTTGATTAGACCCTTGTCCTAAAAGGGCTAAAGACCATTTTTCCTTCTCAGTTAAAAGGAATGGAGGGTTCCTTCGTTCCCCTTTTCGATCATTTTATATGGGCAGCATGCTGTAAGAGTCTTTGGAGCTATGCTGTCAGCTTTTAAAGTCTGGAAGTTTGTTCTGAGGCATCTGAAAGCCCAGTGCACAAAGTAAGGAGCATACCTTTTACCTATCTAGACCGATACTATTCCCATTAGGGCGACTTTAAACTTGGAAATCTTATCCAAAAGATTGCTTAGTTGAGCTTTATCTAAGTAAACATAGTGAATATAAAATATATTTCCAGAAGGACACTTCAAAATGTGTCTCCCTCTCCATTTAATGCAATAATGGTGTACAGAATGAGGAAAAGAGGTTGGGGTAAAGGAAACCACTAAGTAAAAGGGTGATTTATTTATCCTATTTGCTTTCAGTTTTTATTAGATCTCTTAAAACCATCATAACTTCCAAATTTCATTTGAATATGGACGCTAGCACCACCATATTCATTCGTGAAGCGTTTATTTTGTACCTACCAATTATAAAGCACTCCGCTTGGCACTAATTGCAGAGCTTTGGAAGTTTACAGTTTAGTGACAGAGGAATCCTATACACACATTACTCACATAGAAAATAGTTTGTAAGTACGAGTGGAGGTAGAAAATATAAAATAGGTAATCAAGTCAGCTTCATCAAGCAGGTGGCGTATGTAGGAGGACAGGATATGTATGTAATTTCCTTTACTCATTCTTTGGCAATGGTTATACTAGTTCAAAAAATGAAAGTAGATGCTTCGCCCACACTTTAGAACAGGAGAGAAAAGGATGTGTAAGAGCTTCTCTTTCCATCCCTGGCAGCAACATGCTCCTGAAAGCTAGATGTTGCCTTTGCAATCCCAAGTGCCTCACTTAAGGTGAAGAGGAGAGCTGAGTAGAGAGAGCCCCCTTCCATCTGTCTCCTTCCTCATTAAGCATAAGTCCACTGTGGCTCTCTTCTGCCAACTGCATTATTTCATGCCCTCTTTTCTGCATTAGGATGTTACTTGATCCTAATCTCGTTGGGGCATGCAGTAGCCATGCGATTCTTTTGACTACATGTGCAAATAATGTGATTTCAGAGTCCTAGAATTTAAGCATCACTAAGAAGCAAACTGATTTGGAGAACAGAATTTTGAATCAAGCTTCTGTGTGAAAACTGGTTATATTGTGTAGTTTAGTTGGGATATTTTTCAAATATAAAGGCAAAGGTAAAGGGTTGCCAACTCGGCATTGTAATGTCAGGGAAACTGGGAAGGGAACCGCAACGGGAGCTGCGGAGGCTGTGTCGCCCCTCCAAACATGGCTTCTGGAGCCGCCCCTTCAGGACACCTGACTTTGGAGAACCGCCCCTTCTGGATGTCACCTGACCCCCTTGCTTAAAAACTGCCCACACCATTACCCAGGTGCTGACTCACTTCCCTCCATCTTGGATTTGGTGAGGTCAGCTTTGGAGCTCAGAAATAAACCCGCCCGTTTTAAATTTCCTGGTCTACCTTTCTTCTTTCTCACCCTTTCGCCTCCTAAACCTTTCAGGCATCAGCTTCTGAACTTTCACCATTTTTTGACAAAGATAAGCCAGTCCAGATGAAATAAGCACAAAGAATAAGCACTAAACATGAAGTCCTGCCCACAAAATATAGTTCATGAATAGGTGGCAATTTACTATGGCCTTCATGCCCACTTAGAGTTGCATATTAGTTTCTCCGGTCTTTGAATTGATATTTTCTGACTTCAGAAGGACGTTGGTGTGGGTTGTACATTTTTTAACAGGAATGAAAGGGGCTGTATGTGACTGGCTGCTGCCTGCTTGAGTGCTGCAACTTAGAAATTATGTTGGAGAAGGTACTGAATTCTTAGACATTGTAGAAATGTTCTGTTTGGGTGCTTGGTTATGTTTTCTGCCAGACATGAAGTTTTGGTGACATGTAAAAGAATGTTATTCTTCTTAATGTTTATAATTAAAAAGAAAAGGCTTCAATTGAAGCATAAATTTTAAACTGGCTTTCCATGATTGCTGCTTGGTACATCTGTACAGGCTCTAAGATGAGTTGGTGTTCAAATTCACCACCCTACTGCAGCCCATATTTTGAGAACCTTTATTTTCCACACCTTTTGGTGCTTCTAAAATGACAGTGATCAAAAAATGTTTTAGAATTCCTGGGAGACCAGAATGCAGCCCTAGCCCTGGTAGGGGATTTTTTCTTTCTTAGTGTTCTACTAGCATAATGATAACTTAAAATTTTAAGTACAAAGTATCTCTGCCTGAGAAGATCCCTAATTTAAGACCCAGATTTTTTATCATGAAAGCCTGAACTGAACACAACATTATGAGAACTCTAACTGACAGATATTTCTAACATCTCATTAAACAAATTGCAATTCCTTCCTGCTAAGAAAATGGGTAAACGCTCATAAATATGAGATATATTCAAATGCCATATAATCTATCCAAACTGGAAAGTGTGTAAGATATCACAGGAATATTACCTTCCTAGCCTTAAATGGAAAAGAAGTGCATTGCAAGAAGGCATCCACTTAGAGAGTTCCTATAAGTTAGATAGTAACGGAACTCTACCTTTTTCCCAGAAAGACCTGATTTTTTTTGTGACAGCCATATTCCCAAATGTGCCAAAGCCTTTGTTAACCACCATCACAACACTGTGTAACACAGAATCATTTACTGTAGGAATGTTCTAGTTTGCTAGCTGCCAGAATGCAGTTTACCAGAAACGGAATGGCTTTTAAAAAGGGGAATTTAAAAAGTTGGTAGTTCACAGTTCTAAGGCTGAGAAAATGTCTCAATTAAAACAAGTCTATAGAAATGTCCAATCTAAGGTATCCAGGAAAAGATACCTTGGTTCAAGAAGGCCGATGAAGTTCAGGGTCTCTCTCTCAAGTGAGAAGGCACATAGTGAATAGGGTCAAGGTTTCTCTCCCACCTGGAAAGGCATGTGGCAAACACAGCATCATCTGCTAGCTTCCTCTCCTGGCTTCACTTCATGAAGCTCCCCAGGAGGCGTTTTCCTTCTTCATTTCCAAAGGTCGCTGGCTGATGCATTCTGCTTCTCGTGGCTATGTCATTCTGCTCTCTCCAAATCTCCTAGCTTTCTCTCCTGTCATTCTCTTTTTTTTTTTTATTTTTTTTTATTTTTATTTTTTATTAACGGAAAGAAAAAAAAAGAAATTAACACAACATTTAGAAATCATACCATTCTACATATGCACTCAGTAATTCTTAACATCATCACATAGATGCATGATCATTGTTTCTTAGTGCATTTGCATCGGTTTAGAGGAACTAGCAACACAACAGAAAAAGATATAAAATGTTAATATAAAGAAAAGAAATAAAAGTAGTAGTAATAGTAAAAAACAACAACAACAAACAAACCAACAAGCAAACAAAAACAAAAAAAACCCTATAGCTCAGATGCAGCTTCATTCAGTATTTTAACATGATTACTTTACAATTAGGTATTATTGTGCTGTCCATTTTTGAGTTTTTGTATCTAGTCCTGTTGCACAGTCTGTATCCCTTCAGCTTCAATTACCCGTTGTCTTACCCTGTTTCTAACTCCTGCTGAACTCTGTTACCAATGACATATTTCAAGTTTATTCTCGAATGTCCGTTCACATCAGTGGGACCATACAGTATTTGTCCTTTAGTTTTTGGCTGGATTCACTCAGCATAATATTCTCTAGGTCCATCCATGTTATTACATGGTTCATAAGTTTATCTTGTCTTAAAGCTGCATAATATTCCATCGTATGTATATACCACAGTTTGTTTAGCCACTCTTCTGTTGATGGAGATTTTGGCTGTTTCCATCTCTTTGCAATTGTAAATAACGCTGCTATAAACATTGGTGTGCAAATGTCCGTTTGTGTCTTTGCCCTTAAGTCCTTTGAGTAGATACCTAGCAATGGTATTGCTGGGTCATATGGCAATTCTATATTCAGCTTTTTGAGGAACCGCCAAACTGCCTTCCACAGTGGTTGCACCCTTTGACATTCCCACCAACAGTGGATAAGTGTGCCTCTTTCTCCACATCCTCTCCAGCACTTGTCATTTTCTGTTTTGTTGATAATGGCCATTCTGGTGAGTGTGAGATGATATCTCATTGTGGTTTTGATTTGCATTTCTCTAATGGCCAGGGACATTGAGCATCTCTTCATGTGCCTCTTGGCCATCCGTATTTCTTCTTCTGGTAGGTGTCTGTTTAAGTCTTTTTCCCATTTTGTAATTGGGTTGGCTGTCTTTTTGTTGTTGAGTTGAATAATCTCTTTATAAATTCTGGATACTAGACCTTTATCTGATATGTCGTTTCCAAATATTGTCTCCCATTGTGTAGGCTGTCTTTCTACTTTCTTGATGATGTGTGTCATTCTCTTTTATAGGATTCCAGTAAACTCATCAAGACCCACCCAAATGAGTGGAGACACGCCTCCACCTAATCTAGTTTAACAACCACTCTTGATCAAATCACATCTCCGGGGAGATGATCAAATTACAGTTTCAAACATACAGTACTGAATAGGGATTAGAAGAAATGCTGCCTTAACAAAATAGGATTGGGATTAAAACATGGCTTTTCTAGGGTACATACATCCTTTCAAACCAGCACAGGATGAAGCTTTGGAAGAATTTGAATTATGACCTCTACCCATTAATATCTTGGGGAATCCACACACCCTCCCTGCCTTGCATTGGAGAATTCCTAGACACAAGACATGCTCAGTAAATAGTGCTGAATGAATGCACACATGTTGGAAGAATCCCAACTGTTATCCAAGCCCTTAACTGGCATGTATTCATATTATGCATAATGGGATAGAGCTTTGAAAGCATACCATGAAAATTTTTGATCTCTGTAAATTGTATTATTATTTTTCAATTTCCCTAATTTGTAACCATTATCTTTCTGTATGCAAACTTTTTAGAAAGTGTTTTATTGAGATGTATTCACATACCATATGATCCATCCAACCTGTATAATCAGTGGCTCTTTGTATATTCACTCTTGTGCATTCATCATCATAACCAATTTTAGAACATTTTCATTACTCCAAAAAGAAATACCCCATACCCTTTAGCAGTCACCTCTCAATCCCTTTATCCTCTTTCACTGCTATATAACCACTAATCTATTTCTGTCACAAGAAACACTTTTCTTTTTTTTTGGCAAGGGCAGGCTCTGGGAATCGAACCTGGTTCTCTGGCATGACAGGAAAGAATTCTGCCACTATGCCACCATTGCACCACCCAGGAAACACTTTTTTTCCCATCTCTATAAATTTATTATTATTTGCATTTTATATAAATTGAATCAAACAATTAAAAAATGACAATTAAAATATATATAAATTGAATCAAACAATTAAAAAGCAACAAATATTATTGCTTTAGCCCACAATACCTATACAACAGTCTTCAAGTAACAATATCAACACTGCCACATTTCATATTTCATTACTGAATACAATTTAAGAGTTTTCCAAGTTTTGGGGGTATTTTTTGTCTTTAGGAGACTGTAGAGTATAGTCAAATTCCTAAGTTTTAAAGTCATTTGAAATAGCTCCTTTTTGTGATGTTATGTCACCAATATGATAAATTCATTTGTTTCATTTTGCGAGATCTAATTATGCTTTATAATTTTTAAAACTATTTGCAAGTCTCCAAAATAAAATCTACAAAGACATATATAGTAAAGTCTAGCATCTATCCTAGTCCTCTCTGTTTCCTCTCTCCTCCTACAAGCTTTTTTTTATTTTTATGGTTTATCCTATTTTTGAAATATAATTAAATATGCATATATTAATGTCTCCCCCTTTTTAGATAGATGATAGCATACTATAATAATTTTCTCACCTTACTTTTTATACATAATGATATATCCTGGCAATCCCTCCACAACAATTCAGAAATATTCATCATCTCCTTTCCCAGCTGCATAGTATTCCATTGTGTGACTGTACCTAGTCTATTTACTCAGTTCTCCATTTATGGGCATTGTGGTTATTGCCAGTTTTTTTTTTTAATGCTGTCATTTTAATTTTAATAAAATAGGTGATTTCATATTTTACAGAGAGCAAATCCATCCACTCTCCATTGATAAAATTTTAGAATTATTTTTTGTATAAAAAGTTTAGTATTTGATTGGAATGAATCCATTATGCTACTGGTTCTAATGGTACAGCTTTCCCATCCCTATCCCTATTTATTGAGAAATTTTTTTAAAAAGTACAAAAAATAAGACAAGATTTCCATGTACCACAATCCAGGATTAGCCAGTATCTTGTTATATTTACTTGCAGTCTTTTTAAGGAGAAATGGTTATTTATATATAAATCTGCAATCCCCTTTTATCAATCCCCACCCCACCTCCCACATTCATTCCCTTCCCTCCTCCACTCTTCACAGGCAATCATTATCAAGTTAGGTCTGTATCCTTTCAACCTATTTCAGAAATATTTATATATAATATGCATCCATGATCAATATACTATTGAATTTTATGAAGGACGTCTATTTGAATTTACAAAGCTTTCATTGCACTATATGCATCATTGTGCAACTTAATTTTTCCCTCTCAACATGATTTTTGAGATGCTTCTCTGTTAATGCATGTCTCCTATGTTGCATTTTACAGATAAAGTATTCCACCATAAGAATTTTCCATTTTCATTCCTGATGGGCATTTTAACTGAATTCAATTTTTGACTACAACAAATCATGCCACAGTAAGTATCCTCCTGGTACATATTTCCTGAGTACACATACTCAGAGAAGAATTGCTAGGTATTTTTTAAATTTGTTTTAAAAAATGCTCTCCTATTTTCAAGATGATTTAAGACTATAGCTTTTTCATATTCCTGTTTTTAATCCCTTTGCATTTTATTTTTGTATGTAGTTTATCCCCTCTTCGGACAACAAATTACCTCCAAACTAATTTTTAAATAGTCCCATTACTTTATCACTTCTTGATGCCATTTCTATCATATTCCAAATTCTAATAAGTATGTGAGTGTTTCTGGGCTCACTTCTGCTGCTGCATCAATACCACAGGAGTTTTATATTATTTGTATATGATGTCTGGTATTGTCTCTTGCTTTTCAATGCCTACAAATATATATATATATATATGGCATTGAAAAGCCTACAAATTGAAAAGCCTATATATATATATAATTGGTTAGGATCTCCAGATCTATGCTGATAGTAATGATGATAGCAGGCATCTTTTTCTTGTCCCCAACTTTAATGAAATGCTTCTCAAGTCTCAGCATTCCCTTTGCTGCTTGCTGCAGGTTTTTTGTTGGTCACAGGCTTTTTATCATATGAATATCCTTCTTGTCAGTATGTAATCTCTGGTATCCCGTAAGTTTTTAGTTTTTGTTTCCCTCATCCATGGTGCTTTGTTTTAGAGCAATTATTTCTGATGAGCTATAAGATGTAAATTCCTGATGAAAAATTTTGCATCTTCAAGGTATTCTTATGGTTTTTAATGAGTATGAATTATCTGGTGTCTAATGTGGTGTGACTTCTGGCTGAAAGCTTTCCCACATTCACTGCTCTGATAAGGCTTCATACCTGGATATATTCTCAAATGTAGAGCAAGAGTTGAAAACTGAGAGGAGGCTTTCCCACATTCATAGTGTTTCTCACCTGTATAGCTTTTCGCATGCATAGTGAGATGAGCTTTGAGAGAAGGCTTTTCCACATACATTGCATTCAGAGGGTTTCTCTCCGGTGTGAATGTTTTGATGTTTTATAGGAAGTACTTCTTTTGTCCATAAGCTGTGCCACCTTCATTAGATTTAAAGGTTTTCTCTCCAATATGAATTTTCTAATGCTTAGTAAGGTTTGATTTGCCACTGAAAGTTTTCCCACATGCCTTTCATACAAAGGGGTTACATACAAAGGGCTTCTCTCCCATGTGAATTCTCTGGTATCTAATGAGGTTTGACTTCTGCATGGAAGCTTTACCACAATCCTTACACTCAAATGGTTTTGCATCAGTGTGAATCTTCTGGTGGGTAAGGAGGTTTTCCTTCTGGCTGAAGGATTTTCCACATTCATTGCATTCAAAAAACTTCTCTCCAGTATGAGTGTTTTGATCTTTAATGACATACTGCTTTTGGCTGAAGGTGTTTCCACATTTGTTACATTCAAAAGGTTTCTCTCTAGTATGATAATATGCATGCTCAGTGAGGTTTGATTTGTGACTGAAGACTTTCCTGCATACCTTACAAACAAAGGGGTTTCCCCACTATAGATTCTTTGCTGACTGAGGTTTGACATCTGAATAGAAGCTTACACACATTCACATGGTTTCTCTCCAATATAAATTTTTTGATGAATGAGGATTTACTTGTGACTTAAGATTTTTCTACATTTCTTAAATTTATGTGGTGTCTCCCTGTATTGCTTGTCAAATATAGAGTAAGAAACCAGATTCGAGAGAAAACTGTCATATTCAGTACATTCAAAGATTTCTCTCCTGTATAAATTTTCCAATGCTCTATGAAGTTTTATTACATTACTGATTTTTCTCCAGTATGAATTTTCTTCTGCTCAGTGAGATTCGTAATCTAGCTCAGGGCATTTTAATATTTCATAGAAGCACAGTATTTCTCTCCAGCATGACTTCTACATTTAATGAAGTATGACATGTGAATGAAAGAAGTTTTCCCAAATTCAGTAAATTCATAGGGCTTTTCTCCAGTGTGAATGATCTGCTATCAGTGGGTTTCAAATTTTCTAAACAGAGGGCATCTTCACTTTATGGGAGGTTATTATTGCAAGGGGTAAGCTGTGGCAGAAGGATTTAACAAACTGATTCTTCCCCATACAGCGTCCTTCATGATGAAATCAGTCTAAATCACATTTCAAACTCTTATCAGGTGAGTTCAAAGAGGGGCTGCCTTAAAAAAAAGTTCTGAGGTCAGATGAAGTATTTCTCAAATTTTCTTATATTCATTGCCGTTTTCCTCACTCTGTTCTTTACTGGAGATGGATGCAACTTGCTTCCCAAGTCTTGTTGCCTCTCTTATCTTCTTAAGCTTCTTCTGGACAGACTTTCTTCCCACTTCTTTTTCCACTAGCCAGGCTTGTCTTCCTGATTCAGTGGAGGATTACAGAGAGTTTGCTCACTTTACAACCTGCTTCTATTGCCAGTAACACCGCTTATCTGGCCTTGGCCTTCGTTTCCCTTAAGCTCTTGCTGACCTCCCTCTTTTCCCCATGCAAACTTGGCTGCTTCTTCCTGTGATTATGATACTTCTCAAGGTAAGCAGACCTTCCCTGGAGGAAGACCACCTCAAGCCTGGTAGGAAGTTTAGAGTGGGAGCTCCCTTTCCTAAGCCTACTGGGTGTCAAATTGGCCCAGGACAGGCTCAGAGGTGAGAGGATTCCATCTGGTCTGTGGCTGGTCTGGCTCTGGACTGCCCCTAGTCTTTTGCAGTTACAAATAGTGCTGTGATGAATAGCCTTGTGCATATTAATTTTAGAATTTTTGTCTGTCTTTAAGGTAGATTCTTAGAAGGAACATTTCTGAGTCAAAGCGTCAATGAATATGCAGAATAGCTGGTCATTGCCAAATTATCCAGGAAATTTATTTCTGATATGTAAAAATGACATCTGTGACAATACAGATGTAGAGGGAAGAAAATGAGACTTCCCAGAAGGGATGACATCAGCCTCTTTGCACAACAGACACACCTTGACAGATGGCTTATTCATGTATGCTGGGAAGATTAAGGTGCTTATAGGAGGGCCCGCCCTCAAAACATTGGTCTGAGACAGGACTGGGGGCTCCATTTCACCCCATCTGAGCCTGCTGCTCTCATTGCCACAGCCTTCTTCACAAGCCTGATGGAAGCAAGACAGAGGACATGGGATCAGATCATGTTAAAGCAAAATCACCTCATAAACTGAAGTGTGAAGTAACCTCACAATGAATTACTATAAGTCAACTCAGTCCCTCAGGCAACCAAAAGGAGAACAGGAGATGGCTCTTGCAGCCACACGTTTGAAAAGGACAACCCAGTGCAGGCTGGCCATCTCCTTTAGCTAAAGATCTAGTACTCAACACTTCTCTCAGAACTACTTTCAGCCTCTAAGGACATCAAGGATTTCATGCAGAGGTCCCTGCCAGCTGGAGAGCAAGCAGCTTTTGCTTCTGAATGTCTCCCTTCAGCAAGGGTGTGTCTCCAGCTGCCACAGGCACTCTCTGACGAAGTATCAGATCTGCCCAGCTAGGAACAGTCCTTGTGCCTCTAAACCCATGGCACCGTCTCCAGACTGCTTCACCAGACAATGCCACTGACTGCCTTGGCTCATCACCTTGTGCGTGGAGAGAACTTGGTTGGCATGCAAGGCTGTAGAATTCTTGAACATAGGGGTCTCCTTTACATCACCACTGAGATCCAAGAGCAATATGGGATAATATTCAAAAATTCAAAAGCAACATGGGATGGTAGTTAGGAGTTTGGACTTGGGGACCAAACTGCCTGGGTTTTTAAAATCCCAGTTCTGTCACCTGCCATTCCTGATACGGACACTCAACAGTTGGGGGAACTAGAGCGGTCATGCCACTCACTATTTAGATCTAAAGCAGGAACTACCTTCCAAGGCTTTTTGTAAGCATTTACAGAAGCACAGTTGTGACATGAAACCCTTTGTAGAGTATAAAGTCAAACACAGTTATTGTTATTAGTATAGTAGGCACTTAAGAAATGTTTAACAAATGATTAAACAAATGGTGGTCTGAAAAAAACGTATGACGAGGATAAGGTTTCTGGGAATTAGATGGAGGGAGGAGGAGTGTTACCAAAGAAGGGAGAATGGAGGATGGGAGAATTGGGATATGTCAGTATAGGGGAGTAGAAAAAACTGGCATTCAGCCCAGCAATGAGTACTATTCTTTTGCAGAAGCATCCTTGTTAGAGTCCTATTAGAAAGTAGTGAGAAACAGGGTCCAGAGGTAACCAAATGATAGCCCAACATTAATCAGGTGTTATTTTGTGCTGAGCACTGAGCTATGTGCTTTACCTGGGTGAACATGTTTAAACTTCACCACAGTCACAAGAGATGGTTCCTATTATCATCCTCAACTAATAGATGAGGAAATGGAGACATGGAGACGTCAATTCACTTACCTGAAGGCTGAGAACCAAACCACGCAGTGCCTCGAATGCCAAACTAGGAATTTGAACTCCCATAGGCAGACAGAATTTACTGAAAGTTTTTGAGGAGAGAAGTGGCATGGTGGTATTAGTGCTTCTGAAAAGCAATATAGGATAGTAATTAGGAATTTGGGCTTTAAGACCAAACTGCCAGGGTTTTTAAAATCCCAGTTCTGCCATTTGCTAGCTGTGCAATTAGAGACATATCACCTAATTGCTCTGTGCCCTAGTTACCTTATCTATAAGATGCATCCAGTTTATACAACAGTAGGAACAATAAGAGGCACATAAATGTGTGATAAACATTCACGATTATCAATATGTAGCTATCTTCCAGATGGATTGGAGAAGTCAGAAGGCTGGGAGCCCAGCAGGAGGTAGAAGTTCTGCGCTGAAGCAGCCTGGCTCCGGTAGTGGCAACTGGAATAGAAAGATACTTCAAATGATGATTCAGTGACTGGAAATGTGGTATAAAGAATAGCTGATAAGACCCTCAGATTTCCAGTCTCATTAAGTGGGAAGAAAGGAGGCTTCTCAGAGAAATAGGAAAACTAGGAGAGGAGCTGGGCGTTTGGATATGCCGAGATTGAGGTTCTGGTGGAACATCTTGCAGTTGGGTGAGCCAGGTACAAACAAAGTGAACGCTGAGGCCTGGAATCAGACTTGGAAATCTGTACCTGGAAGGCAGAAAGTGATAGGCCAAGAGGGGGGCAAGGTCTATTGGCAGCTCTGCCATCAGCTGGGGGCTGTGTCACTTTGGAGAAAGCCTCCTTTCTTCTCTGGGCCTCAGATTTCCCACCAGTAAAATAAAACGTTTTGCACTGGAGATCACAAAGTTCTCTCCAAATTCAGATCCAGTTTCACCTGGGTCACTTTAGAGCACCGGAAAGGGTCCGGGGGAGGTGACGCGAAGAAGGCAATAGGAGAGCTCTCCCCTTATCTTTCCTCGGGCCCCTTCGATGTTGTGCGCAGGCCCCGCAATGCCACCTAAGCCGGACTCTCCAAAGCAGGCCTTCGCCCCTCTCGGCAGATTCTGCTTGACCGGTGTCAGAGAAGGCGGTGTCCAGTGTTTATTTCATTTAACCGCATTGTCAGGCCTGGCTCAGGCTTTGTTTTTCCGCCGCACCAGAAAAGAAAGGGAAGGTTGTTTTTGAAAGTTCACGGTCCTCCGTGCTGGCGTCAGAGCCACAACAACGGTGAAACCTGAGCCCTCGGCGGGGGCAGCAGTGGAGCAGAACTTGGTGTTTACCCTGAGGGAGTACCTGAGGGCGGGGCTGGGGTGGGGTGGGGTGGGGTCGTCACCTGCCGGCCTCGAGCCCGGGAGCGCCTTCCATTCAGGGCAAATGGGCAGGCGCTCTTCTGGGAAGAGCCACACTTTAGAATATGGAGAGTTTCATGTAAACAAAACAGAATGACAAAACCCAAGTCTGAATAATGTACATGTTGAATGCATGCCAATCCACTTAAATACAAAGAACCCCCCTAGGGAGACATTTATTTCAAATAAAACACCACTTACACAATTTAGCCAAATAGCCCACCCACCCTTCTTTATTAGCTGACATCTGTGCCTACGCCATTTTCCTCAGTATTTAGGACTTAAAAAATGAATTCTGGCACGTTTCCCCCTTGAGCACGCCTGCACCCACCCCTTGAGAGTGCACTTTCTGTTTCTTCAATAAATTTTTCTCAGAAAAAGAAAAAAAATGAATTCTACCATATAGTGATTGATAGTTATTTTAAAAACCCTAACTTGCTCTCAAACTCAATGACTAGAGGGAATTTTGGCATTAAGTACATTTCTTTTGGCTCATACAGAATCATCATTTTCATTCCTATCTGTAAACATTTATTGGGCATTTTTGTATTAAATAAGATCCCGTTTGTCAAAAACATACCCTTTAAAACACTGTTCAGACATGTTCATGTGCTTAGTGGATTCGAGGACTCCATAAATATCACGCTTCCCATTTTACAGATAGGGAAACAAAGGTTCTGGGAAGCAAAAAGATTTACTAATCTCTTTTCCTATCTTAAATTATAAAACCAAGCTCTGATGATTCCAGGAGATGACAGGCAAGTAATTTATAATTTAGCTCAAGAGACGACATGAGAAAACAAATCCACAGTGTTTAATTCCTTGTTTGTGCTTCATCTGAATAGCATGTCCTGGCCTCTGAGGGTGAACTGGTGACCCCGGATCCCAAGTCCCCCATGCGAGGTTGGAGAGACAATGGTGAAGCCTGAAAGAGAAGAGGGCACAGGAGTGACTGGATATGGAAGCATATTCCTGGTTCCATGGGGAGTGGGTTGCTGCAGACTGGGGGTGACTAGAGCCCGGAGAAGGTTGCTCTTTCGGTTTGCTTAAAGCTGCCAGGATGCAATGTACCAGAAAAGGGTTGGTTTTTACAATGGGGCTTTATTAATTTACAATTTACAGTTCTTAGGCCATGAAAAAATGTCCAACTCAAGACTTCAAGAGGGCAATACCTGAGCTCTCAAGACAGGTGGCTGCCATCTGGGACACCTCTGTCACATGGGGAGGCACATGACCGGCATCTGTGGGTCTTTCCCTCCCAAGTTTTGTTGCTTTCGGGCCTTTGGCTTCCATGACTTTCTATCTCAGCTTCTCTGAGTGTGTCCTTGTCTCTAAGCTTCTCTGGGGGCTTTTTCCATGAGCCTTTCTTAATTTTATCTCTTAGCATCTGTATGTATTTTATCCTCTTATAAAGGACTCCAGTAAGAGGATTAAGACCCACCTTGAAAGAGGTGGGTCACATCTCAATCGAAATAGCTTAATCAAAAGGTCCCACCCACAAAATATCCACAAGAATGGATTGAAAGAACTTGACCTTTTCTGAGGTACATAACAGCTTCTGTGGCCTCTGAGGGAAACTGAGCAGCAAGGTGCAGGGTGCTTGGAGCAGAGCACCGTTCACATGCCCTTTCATTCACTTACGTTTATGAAGCTCCTACTCTGTTCCAGGCAACACATGCCACAGGACCCCAGCACAGAGAGGTGACAGGAGTTCATGGAGGCCAGCCATCAGCATGGGGACCGTCAGGACTAGCAGTGAGAGGGGTAAGGGCAGTGTGAGTGAAATAAGAAAGAGTCATTCATTCAACAACAATTATCTGTTGAGGACCTTCTACATGCCAGGAACAGTTCTAGACATGGGGGAGAGACAAAATGCCTTCATAGACATGGCATCCTACTGGGGGGAAGGGGTGAAAAAGAAATAAAATACTGTCTATAATATGTCAGATGGTGATTAGTGCTCTGAGAAAAAGATATCAGGATGGGAGAAAAGAAATGCCAAGGGGGAAGGGATTACAGCTGGAAGTAGGGTGGTCTGTGAAGCTTCAGTGAGAAGGGGATATTTAAGTCAAGTCCTGAAAGAGATGAGGGAACAAGCTGTGGGCCCTCTGGAGGAGGAAGGCACAGTAGGTGCAAAGGCCCTGAGGTGGAAGTGTGCCACGTGTGTTCTAAGAGCAAGAAAGACTAGTGTGGCTGGAGTAGAGTGGGGAGAGGGGAAGGGGCACAAGTTAGAGAGCAGAAAAGGAGCCAAAACATTGTGACCTTGTAGATAGGCCAGTATAAAGATTCTGAGGTTTACTCTGAATGAGATGTTTTGAGACAGGTTTTAAAAGTTAACATCTAAGTGTGAGGTTAGCCATCTCTGTAAATGCATGGTCAGGGCGAATGGGGAAATAGCCAAACCCAATTGAGCTGATTGGGGCATAATCTCTGGGTAAAATCTAAACACTTGTGAACCTCTCTGCCAAATAAAGGATGGAAAATTATTTGGAATATAGAAAAGCAGTCTTGGTGTAGGGAACAATGGTGAAGATGTATAATGTTTTAAGCTTAAGAGCAATGGAAGAAATCACAAAGAAAAAATCAATAGACTTGATACTGTACAAAGGAAAAATTTCTGCAGATTAAGAAAACAAGAGATTAAAGGGCAAACAAACTGGGCAACATAGAAAAATTAGGGTTTGTATCTAGGAGAGAAGCAGTACATGAAAATCTGTGAGGAAAACACAATGTTCCCAAAAGATAAATAGATAATACATTAAGGATAAAATGCAGATAACAAACATTTGCTAAGAAATGTTTAAATTTATTAACATTCATGGAACTAAAATGAAATGAGATCGAACAAATATTTGCACATTGATGGTCATAAAGGCATTATTCACAATTGCCAAGAGATGGAGCAACTCAAATGTTCATCAGCCAATGAATAGATAAACAAAATGTGATTAGTGCATACAGTGGTAAATTATTCATCCATGAAAAGTAATGAATTCTGATACATGCAACAACATGGATGAACCTTGAAGACATGCTGAGTGGAGTAAGCCAGACACAAAAGAAAATTATCGTGCGCTCTCATTGATATGAACTGATTAGAATAAGTAAACCCATAGAGTTAGAATCTTGAGTATAGGTTACCAAGGGCTGGACTGGGGGTAGAAAATGGGGAGTCAATGCTTAATTTGTACAGAATTTCCATTTAGGTTGATTTTAAACTTTTGGAAATGGGTAGTAGCAGCACATTATTGTGAGTGCAATTAACAGCACTGAATTATACATGTGAATGTGGTTAAAAGGGGAAAATTTAGGTCATGTATATGTTATCAGAATAAAAATTAAAAGATAAAACATAAGACTGTAAAAAAATTACATGAGATGTTATATTTACCTATTAAATTAAGAAAATATTTAATGAACCAAGAATTCTCATGTACTCTGATGCATAGCAGAAGGTAAGATTATAAACTGGTAAATCTTCCTAGAAAACACTTTAATAATAAGCATCATAACCTTGCTTTTCATTCATTCCTTCATTCATTTATTCATTTATCAAATCTTTATTGAGCATTGTTCTCAGAGGTCAGGATGAGTTGAGAGCAAGACAGAGTCTCAGCCTTCATGGATCTTACATTTTAGCAGCAGGGGAGACATTAATCAAGCAACAAATAAGATAATTCTAGACATTCTAGCATCTAGAATTATCTTGAAGGAAACTAGAGCAGGGTGATGCATATGAAACCAGCCAAGATCATCTTCACCACTCACAAAGCAGAAACTCCAGAAGGGACTGGGAATCTGTTCTGTTTTGTTTTCAAAATATTTTTATTGACAAATCTTTACACACATACAGTCCATACATGGTGTACAATCAGTGGCTCACAATATCATCACATAGTTGTGTATTCATCATGATGATAATTTTTAGAACATTTGCATCACTCCAGAAAAAGAAAAAGGAAAAACCTCACACATCCCATACCTCTTACCCCTCCCTCTCATTTGCCACAAGTACTGCAATCTACCCAATTTATTTTACCCCTTATCCCCCCATCATTTATTTGTTTTTATCCTTTTTTTTACTCATCTATCCATACCCTGGATAAAAAGAGCACCAGACTCAAGGTTTTCACCATCACACAGTCACATTGTAAGAGATATATCATTATACAATTGTCTTCAGGAATCTAGGCTACTGGAACACAGCTCTACAGTTTCAGGTACTTCCCTCCAGCCACTCCAATACCCCATGAACTAAAAAGGGATATCTATATAATGCATAAGAATAACCCCCAGGATAACCTCTCGACTCTGTTTGAAATCTCTCAGCCATTGAAATTTTATTTTGTTTAATTTCTTTCTCTCCCCTTTTGGCAAAGAAGGCTTTCTCAATCCCACGATGTTGGGTCCCAGCAAATCCCAGGAGTTCTGTCTCACATTGCCAGGGAGATTTACTCCCTGGGGAGTGACATCCTGTGTAGGGGAGAGGGCAGTGAGTTCACCTGCTGAATTGACTTAGGCCACATCTGAGCAATAAAAGAGGTTCTCTGGAGGTGACTCTTAGGCATAATTATAAGTAGGCTTGGCTTCTCCTTTTCAGGAATAAGCATCATAGGGAAAACCCCAAGACTGAGGTCTCAGCCTATTGATTTGGTGGTCCCCACTGCTTGTGAGAATATCAGGAATTTTTCAAATGGGAAGTTGAATATTCCCTCCTTTCTCCCCAGTCCTCCAAGGGGACTTTGTGAATACTTCTTTCTTCACTGCCCAAATTATTCTTGAATTTGTCAGGGCAACACACTAACCTGGACGTACCAACAAGATCTCATGCCCTATTCAAGATTCCATGTACTTATGGTGTTCAACCAAATTGACCATACAAGTTATGTGCCACACAAAATATAAATTTTGTACCAAATGAAAGTCTCTTCCTTTGGTCTTACACAGAAGTTGAAGATTTAAAATATGGATGATATCAACCTTTACCATGTATTCTGATCTATCCCAGTCCTATCCAGATCAGCTTCATCTGGAAACCTGTTTTTAATCAGCACTTACAGGTAACTTCAACCAAGGGCCAAGTATCAGCACAGGAAAAATGGGGAAAGAGTAAGAGGTAGTGTGGGGGAAACCCATCCTTTGACCCAATCATTTCACTGCTGGGAAACAATCTTGGTGAAATAATCAGAACTATGGACAAAGACTTATGCATTCCCAAGCTAATTATAATTGCCTCTGATCTCCTCATTTCACTTTTCCATCCCTTGTACTAGTCATAATGAAATTCTTGTAGTTACCCCAAATGTTCTTTATATGCTTTCATGTCTCCAGACCTGTGTATGTTGTATCTTTTGCCTGAAACCCTCTTTCTCCTTTCACTTTCCATTTTTTTAACCTTCCTTCTAGAGCCAGCTAAGTATCACCTCCTTCCAGAAGCCTTTTCTGTCACTACTGAAGATTTTTTCCTCTTTGAATCATTGGAACTCCTTGTACATCCTTTTGTCTCCTTATATTAATTGTGATGTGTGTTTTTCCCACCTTTTGGGTTCTTAGAGGCCTAAATTGACTCATTTTTATATCATCAATACCAACCAAGTACCCAACTCTTGAAAGGCAAGGGTTAATGAATGCAGGATGAATTACTTAATATGAAATGAAAGCAATATGAATTGTATGTGACAAATAATGAGGAATAAGCAAATTTTGGCATATACATCTGACTAAAAGAATACTTAAGGTCAATTTCTAAGATTTCGATTTCTAAGAATGTGGAAAGAAATTTAATGTTGTTATATTAAGTGAAAAAAAGTCAGATATGAGATTCTATTTTCAGGCTGAGCACAGCTATGGTGAAAGGAATGAAAGCAAGTGAAAGGAAATATGCCAAATATTCATAGTGCCTCATCTGTGTGATGGGATTATGGGTGTTTATTTTCCTTCCTGCTTCTGATTCTTGAAATTTGTCCTAGCAATATTTCCCATTGAAATTCTTCCTGAGGTCTCCAGCAAATCTCCACATTTTTTTGTTGGATTTTTCTTTCTGTATTTCAATCTCCTGTTCTCTGTCTTAACTCGACTATAAACAGGAGCTATGTTTTTGTTTCTTCAGTGCTTGGCACAGTTTAAGACAAGTAGCCATTCACTATTCACTAAATAATTGTTCAATGAATAATAGAAACAACGACAAAAATAAAGCTTTTTTTTTTTTAAAGAAAACTTTATGAAAGAGGAAAATCTGACTAAACCTCTTTTCCTTATGTCTGCAATATCCCAGAAATATGTGAGGAGGGGCAACAGTTTGTCATTGAGAACGAAGGACAATAGTGATCAAGTGACCTTATGCCAAAAACAGACAAGATTGGCCCATCGGCCGGCAAGGGATAGATGGGTTTGGGGATTTGATAAGGCATTCTGAGAGGTCCAGGGGTGCAACAGGCTGAGAGTATTTTGCCAGAGTTTTTCAAAACCCCTTACCAGTCAATCCATTTGTTAATCTATAACTTAAGGTCATGGTAAGATAATACATGCATGTTTACAATGAAAAGTTACCAGCAAAACACATGGCGTGTTTAGTTGCCACTAGCTAACCCTTTTTTCTCACTGAGGTTTATCCTCAATTTCTGGTGAAATTTAGCAATGAATAGCCACACTCTCACGTGTAGTTGAAAATAGACGGTTCTATAAATCCTAGGTTGGGGTTTCCTTCCAAAGCTTAAAAGCTGCAGAGTAACTATGGGGTCACCACTGAACCCCACAGAGGATTCAACACTCTGGACTGAAACCCAGAACAAGGTGAAATTGAGTGGGCCTGAAGCAAAGGTGGTGGAGGGGTCGGATCTTAGAAAAACACAGCTGCAAGTTTTAGCTCGCCTTTGAAAGCTCTTCTGCATCATTTGCTTACGCTGTTTTCTGATTTGCTTGGCTCTCAAAGCTTAGCTTTCTGGCTTTAAACTTAATCCCACCAGACCTGAATTGATGCCTCTTAATTATGCCTGTGATGTAGTAAATCAACACCCTATTAAGGAAGTCACTCATGTATTAAATATTTAGAAACTTATTACAAGAGAATTGCAACATATAAGTCCTCAGGCAGGAAAAGATGCTGCTAATCTGTTTGGGTGTGCAGAGCAGTGCTTGATGACGCTCTTCCGAACAAGACTGAGCTACTGGTCATGTGCTCATTCATACATTTTATTAAATCAAAAGGTTATGCCCTGCCTTTTAAACAGCTATAAAAGAAGTTCAGGCAGTTAGCCAAGCAAATACCTGGAGGAAGCGCGCTCCAAGGAGAAGGACCTGCCAGCGCAAAGGCCCTAAGGTGGTGGGTACCTGTGTCGGAGGAGTAGCAAGGAGGCCCTGTGGCTGGAGGAGAGGGACCCAGGACATAAGGCGGTGGGGACTGGAGGGCATGGGGGTTGGGGGGTGGAGGTCCAAAGAGGAAAGGGAAAAGGGGAAGCAGTCAGGCAGCTTTTTAGGCTGAGTAAGAATATTGCTTTTTCTAATTTACATGGGAACTAAAAAAGCTCAAGTAACTCACAGGCAAGCCTGCTTCTTTGAATAAACAGAGAGCAGACCTGGTGAGCAAGAGACCTGGACTTCGGTGCTGCTGCCACTAATTTAATTGCCAGGCCTTGGACCAGGCCTATTTCAGAGCTGCAGTCTCCAGGGTTAAACTAGATCACTCCTAAAGCACCTTTCGTTTCTAAGATCTTACGGTTTTAGGCAGTTATCGCCAACATGTGATTTGAGCAGCAGGGAAAAGTGACTTACAATATGAAAATTTTATATACCTGCAGACAACAGACTTAAATCCTTACCCTCAAGGGCTCACCATTTCTGGGATCACGGGTCCCCTTGAAAAAATCTGAAAAGAGCTATAGAGCCTCTCCCTAGGGAAATAATAGAGTTGCATCCGTGCACAGAATGTTGCTGAGAGTTGTAGGGAGTCCATAGAGTCTCTGAAGCCCAACCAAGCAACCCTCAACCCTGGTGACCCCTGAACTGCTCTTTGAGGATTCCTTTAAGGAGGGACCTGTCATACATTCAAAGAAATGGAAAGAATAGTAAAGAAACTCCTGAATTTTCCATATAGATGTTTTACATTGTCACTACTTTACCATATTTACTTTACCTATGCTCTATCTCTATTTTTATTGATTCATTCCTGTTAACCTATTTGAAAGCTGTAGATCTCATAATATTTCAATAATTACATCCAATTACTTCAGCATGCATCTCTCAAGAATGAGAACACGCTCCAATGGTATCAGAACACCATTATCACTCCTAAGATAATTAGTACTCATTCCACAGTATCATACACGCAGTCCAAATTCAAAATTCCCTTTATCCTAAGAATTCCTTTTTTTGTATATCACCAGGGTCCAAACAAGATTTAGGCATTGCATTTGACTTTCATGTTTCATTAATCTAGTCGATTCTAAAAGAGTCCCTCCATGGTTTTGTTTTTGTTTCTCTTCATGATACTGACGTTTTTCAAGAATTCAGGTCAGTTGACTTATAAAACGTCCCACTTCTGTGCATGTCTGATTGTTTCCTACCTCCCTTTACCTCAATTCCTTTGTCCTTTGGATTCCCTGTAAATGGAATGTTAGATCTAATGGAAATTTAATATTAGATTAAAACTAATATTAGATTAATCCAATTTAAACTGATCTGGGATAGGGTAATCCATTTTCTAGGTATTGACTAGATTAAACACCATTTTAGATCATTGAACCATAACAATTCCATTGATTTAAATGACTAGTGTATTTGCATCTCCATTTTTTTCTCTTATTGAAGAGAAAATAATTTGCTCTTTTATTGCATAGGATTTTGTTGTAAACTACCTCAAATCCCAATATTTGTTATATTTATTTTTTATTTATATTTAAGGGATTGATCCAGGATTTTCATTTAAAGTTCAGTATTTAATTGTGCCTTGTATTAAATTAAGGTTTCTCTATCTCGGCACTATTGCCATTTTGGCCCAGATAATTCTTTGCTGGGGGATGGCGATGTGCAGGACATTTAACAACATATCTGGCACCACTCACAATTGTGATATCAGCAGCACCTCCCCAATTGTGGCAACCAAGACTTGTCAAATGTCCCTAGGGGTAGGGGTGGGGGGTCAGGGCAAAATTGGACCTGGTTGAGAGCCACTACATTAAATCAATATTGAAAAATCGACCCTTACCATTTATACTATAGAATTCCATCCCTAATGCTTACCCACCCAGAGAGGGATTTTTGTATGTAAGTGGGGAGAGAGAAACAGAGGCAAGCTGTCCCTAAGGGTGAGAGAAACAGTACTGAATTTGGAGTTTAGCTCTGAAGTTTGTTATTTTCTCTCTCTGACCCTCAGTTTTCCCATCTAAAAATTGGAATAATAATCATTCCTTTTTTAATGGATTGCTGGGCTCAAATGAGATAATAGAGCAAGAAGTGTTTTCTTCTTACACTGGAAAGACAGACACAAGCAACGACTTCCTTGAGTCATCTCATGTAAATAAGCAAAGTAAGAATTTTACACTATGTCTATAGCAATGAATTTCTGATACTTTTCTAGAGTTACTGGAAAGAGTGGTGAGGGTCGATTTTTGTATTTATTCTTTGGAGAAATATCTATTCAAATCAGTTCATTTATTAATTGGGTTGTTTTCTTTTTATTGTTGGGTTGTAGAAGTTCTTTATATGCTTTGAATATATGTCCTGTATCTGATTTTTGATTTGCAAATACTTTCTCCCATTCCTTGTGTTGTGTTTTTGTGTTCTTGATGGTGTCCTTTAAAGCACACAATTTTAAATTTTAATGTCCTATTTATCTGGTTTTTCCTTTTGTTGCTGTGCTTTTGGTGTCATAGCTAAGAAACCATTACCTAATCAAGAGTCACAAAGATTTACTGATATGCTTTCCTCTAAGAGTTTTATTGTTCTAGCTCTTACATTTATAGTCTTTAATCCATTTCATGTTAATTTCTGTATATGATTTGAGGATGGTATCCAATTTTGTTCTTTCCCCCACTGAATTGTCTTGGTATCCTTGTCAAAAATCAATTGACCATAAAGGGTTTATTTCTGATAAGAATTTATTTCCATACTCTCAATTTTATTCCATTGGTCATATGCCTAGGCTTGTATCACTAGCACACTCTTTTTTTATGGAGATATTTATAATAATTTATTGGAAAATTAAAAGAAGTAATGAATGATTATGTTCAGTTTTCCTCAAGTCAATTTCTAAATTTAACAGAAGACAATAAAAAAATCTAATGAGTTAGTCACAAAACTTGGGAAGACTGATTCTTAAATTCACATGTTCTTCATGGAGTCTAAGTTTCTTTTGGAATTTTGTCACTTTAGAAAAGGTCAGGACAATTTGAAAATTAAAACACACCTTGAAAATTTCAAAACACACTCTAAAGCTATAGTAATTAAAATAGCATTGAATTTGGGCAAAGCCCATAAAGAAACCCTCAGGTCTTTTTTCCTACCCTTCTCTCCTTATCTCGTTTGCTTTGGGGGCCAAATATATGTCCGGTTTTTATAATTAGAAACAAATCATTTTATTACAATTAAGTCCAAATACAATAACATGGGCATTTAAGCAGCAGAAATTGGACTTAATTGGTCTGCCTGGTTCTTCCACAGGCCCTCCCTTTTGTTCCCTACACCTCAGCTGCACCCCATGATCAAGGTTCTCTGTCTTCCCCGAGCTCCTTACAGGTCTCCCCCCGACCTGGACCACTGTCAGCACAGAGACCTCCCGCGTTTTCACATTTGTTGGGGTCCTGGGTCCCTCGCGCTGCAAAGACCCGGCATGGGGAAAGCACACTCTCTGAATTACTATAGTTTTGTAGTTAATTTTGAAATCAGAAAATGTGAATCCTTTAAATTTGTTCATTTTCAAGATTGTTTTGGCTATTCTGGGTCCTTCGCATTTGCCTATGAATTGTAGGATCAGTTTGTCAATGTCAGCAGAAGAGGTAGATAGAATTTTGGTGGGGATTTCTTCAAATCTGTAGATCAATTTAGAGAACCTTGCCATCTTAACAGTATTAAGTCTTCCAATCCATGAACATGGATGCCTTTCCATTTATTTCTCGTCTTTGTTTCACTGAGGTTTTGCCATTTTCTGTTCAAGTCTTGCACTTGTTAGTTTGCTAAACTTATTCCTGGGTACTTTACTCATTTTGATGTTATTGTAAATGGAATTGTTTCTTTAATTTCATTAAAAAATTGCTCATTGCTAGTATATAAAAATACAGTTGGTTTTTGTATACTGATCTTATATCACGTTATATCCTGCAAACTTGTTGAACTTGTTTATTAGTTCAAATAGCTTTGTCTAGCGTGTATATTCCTTAGGCTTTTCTATATATGAAATTATGTCATCTGTGAATAGATATAGCTTTTCTTCTTCCTTTCCAATCTAGATGCCTTTTGTTTTTCTTGCCTAATTGCCCTGGCTGGAACCTCCAGCACAATAATGAATAAAAATGGTGCGAGTGGACATCTTGTCTTTTTTCCTGATGTTAGGAGGGAAAGCTTTTGGTCTTTCACCATTATGTATGATATTAAATGAGGTGGGTTAGTTTTTGTATATATATGTCCTTTATCAACTGGAGGGAGTTTCCTTCTATTTCACATTTGTGAAGTGTTTCTATTGTGAAAGGGTGTTGGATTTTTTCAAATGTACTTTTTTGCATCTAAAGATCCTATGGTTTTTATCCTTCATTTTATTAATATATATAATACATTGATTGATTTTGTATGTTGAACCAACTTTACATCCTGGTATAAATCCCACTTGTTCATGGGGTGAAATCTTTTTTATAAGTAGTTGGATTTAGTTTGCTATCACTTTATTAAGGATATTTGCATCACACTAATAAATGATATTAGCCAGTAATTTTCTCTTCTTATGTTATCTTTGGCTTCAATATCAGGTTAATTCTGGCCTCATAGAATGAGTTGGAAGGAATATCTTTTCTATATTTTAGAAGAGTTTGTGAAGGATTTGTGTTAGCTCTTAAAATGTCGATAGAATTCACTAATGAAGCTATCTGGACCTAAGCTTTTCTTCATGAGAAGCTTTTTGATTGCCAATTCAATCTCTTTACTTGCTTTAGTTCTATTTCGATATTTTATTTCTTCTTGAATCAGTTTTGGTAGTTCATCTTTCTAGGAATTTATGTCCATTTTCTCTAAGTATCTATTTTGTTTGTTTGTTTATGTTTGCAGCTGGTATTGGGCCTCTGAAGCCTTAATGAACTTAAAAATAAAGATACTATTAGTTTTCTTTGATTAAAAAATTCACAGATATTCCATGTTTTGGCCTAAGAAGAGTAATAGATTTCTTTGGAGTCCTCTGGTGACTGAAAGTGTTGGTATTACTTTTTCCTAAGGCACAGCAACTCCTCCACATTTTATCTAGGTATCTAATTTGTTGGCATACAATTATTTATAGTGTTTTTATAATCCCATCTGTTTCTCTTAGGTTGCTTAAGCTATCCCCTCTTTCATTCCTGATGTTAGTCTTTCTTTTTTTTCTTGGTCAGTCTAGCTAAAGGTTTGTTCACTTTGTTGATATTTTTAAAGAACTATGTTTGGGTTTCATTTATTTTTCTCTATTGCTTTTTTGTTCTCTACTGCATTTATTTCCATTCTGATCTTTTTTTTTTTGCTTTTTAAAAAAATTTTTGTCCATTCTAATCTGTTTATTTTCTTCCTCTGTACATGTACTTTACACATTTGAACACTATTTTATTGTGTATTTTCTACAAATTACTTTCCAATATTACTGAATGTCTTTGGTACTTCAGGGTTATCTTTAGGTTATCTTTTCCTTCATTATTTTCCCATTATGCTTAGCATCTATGTGATCATCTTCATGCAAGCAGCATTTTCTCTGTTTTCGATTCTTGTAGAAGGCAGTTGTTAGGAGAAATAGCTTTGAGGAACACCCTGCACCTTCCTTCCTTAGCTGTGTGACATTGGGCAGATTGCTCATGTTTGGGTTTCTTTATCAGTAATGTGGGGATGATAATCCCTTCCTGCTATCTAGGTTGTGTTATTATTAGGCTAGGTTTCTGTTTTTCTTTGCTAGCTGCCGGAATGCAACACACCAGAGATTGATTGGCTTTTAACACAAAGGGATTTATTTTGTTAGTTCTTCAGAGGAAAGCCAGTTAACTTTCAACTGAGGTTCTTTCTTACACAGGAACGCACAGGGAGATCTCTGCTGACCTTCTCTCCAGGCCTCTGGGTTCCAACAACTTTCCCCAGGGGGTGATTCCTTTCTGCATCTCCAAAGGCCTGGGCTGAGCTGGGAGTGCTGAGATGAGATATGCTGAGCTGCTTGGACTGTGTGATGTTGTACTCTCTCATTTAAGCTCAGCCAATTAAGTCGAACATCAATCACTGCAGCAGGCACTCCTCCTAGCTGACTGCAGATGTAATCAGCAACAGATGAGGATCACATGCCATCAGCTCATGTCCACAGCAATAGAACTAGGCACCTTCACCTGGCCAAGTTGACAACTGAATCTAACTACCACAGTTTCTATAACTGAAATAACAGGGGCACCTTTTTGGTAGAGCCACGAGAAAGCCAGCAGACACTGCCATGTTCGCCATGTGCCCTTCCAGCTGAGAGAGAAACTTTGATAGTCATCAGCGTTCTTGAAACAAGGTATCTTTCTCCAGATGCCTTTGATTGGGCATTTCTGTAGACTTGTTGTAATTGGGACATTTTCTGGCCTTGGAACTGTAAACTAGCATCTCATTAAATTCCCCTTTTTAAAAGCCATTCTGTTTCTTGTATATTGCATTCTGGCAGCTAGCAAACTAGAACAGATTTTGGTATGGGAGAGTTGGTGCTGCTGCTGCAGTTTGCAAATACCGAACATGTTGGAACAGTTTTTTAAATGGATAAGGGAATATTCTACAAGAGTTGTGAGACTCTTGATAGAGAAGGCCTAGAATGCTTTGAAGAGACTGTTGGTAGAAACGTGGGCTCTAAAGATACCTCTGACCAGGCTCTAGACCGAAACGAGATGTGTGTCATTACAGACTGGAAGGAAGGCGATCCTTGTTTTAAAATGGCAGATAATCTGGCAAAGTTGACTAGTGGCTTCAGCTGGAAGGCAGATTTTAAAAGTCATGAACTTGGATATTTAGCAGGAGAGATTTCCAAATTAAATGTGGAGAGTGTAGCCTGGTTTCTCCTCACAGCTTATACTGAAATGCGACAGGAGAGAGATAAGCTGAAAACTGAACTCTAGGGTACAAAGAAACCAGAAATTGATATCCTGGAAAATTCTGGGCCTCCAGAAAGGGAGACCCCAGAGAATAGTGCTCCATGTGAGGATTTGGCCAAATGTGGAACCAGTCAGCCATTTCAGAGAAAACCAGGATCGGACATGGAGTTATCCAGGAAGGATTTGTGGAAACTCCCTATGTCTGATGGGCGTGATCCAAGGCTACTGTATAGAAAGCCAACGAGGGTGCTGCGAGACCTGTATATACAGAGCCTCTGCCAGTCTGGACTGGGGGGTTCAGAGAAGGGACACATTGGAGGAAAAATAACTTCAGAGGCAAAACCGTGGAGGCTGAGGTCTGAAGTCAAGAAGCCTCGGGCCAGGAGAGTGGACCAACCCAAGCCCGTGGAGAGGTACAAGAGACCAGTAAGATGAACATACAAAGGAAGAAGCTGTTTGATGGACTATGGGAAAAGAAGGCAGAAGCTCAGGAAAAAAAAAAGTATCATAATCAAAGTAAGTTTATTTCTATATTATACTAGAGCAACCAGTGTGATTTTTGGGATTAAGTGGAGCAAGAAGTGTCACACCATGAAATTCTTGGTCAAACTTTTTCTCAGAATTGAGTGTTTTGCTACATCAAATGGGAGGTTTCTAGTAAAAATTCTGATCTTCACTTAATCTGCAAATGAAGTTTCAACTAGAAGACTGCCTACTTTCTCATGGGCTGAAGTAAATTATTTACCTTCAAATCTTCTGCACAAAATATGGAATTACCTAATTCACACACAGTAAGATAAATACTTCTACTGATTTTGTTGATAGTTGTCTCAAGTATGATACCTTATCAATTTCCTACCTGACAGACCTTTATATCTTATACTATTCCTATGAACCAGATATTCACTGAATATTGAACTAGTAGATGTGAGTGCTTTGATTTTGTTCACTTTAAGAATAGTTCTCAACTTTTCTGCCTCTATTAAACTGAAATGACATAGTGAAAATCAACAGGAAATGAAAATTTAGCATGTTTTATACACCAGGATATTGAGGTTATGAACATGGGAGAGTCTCCTATTTTCACTATTTACATTTTTGTAAATATTTTTGTACTATTTGAATGTTTTATTGCATCTGTGTGTTTTACTCTTACAATTAAATACTTCTGAAGATGACATTGTTACACATTAAATATAAATTTTATTAAAAGAAAAAAAAGAAATAACAGGGGCAGAGGATATGAACATTTCTAAAGAAATTTGATACCTGTGATTAAAGGAACATTTTTTACCTGTCTTTATAAGAAATAGGAAAGGAAATAAGCATATCTGGGGCAGGAGTTACTTTCAAAGTTCCAAATAGGTATTGGAGCAATGTGTTGGGTTTTTAATTTGTCAACTTGGCTGGGTTATAGTCTCCAGTTATTCAATCAAACACTAATGTGGGTATTGCTATGAAGGCATTTTGTAGATGTGATTAAATTCCATAATCGGTTGACTTTAAGTAAGGGATATGATCCTAGATAATTTGGTTGGGCCTGATTGAATAGGTTGAAAGACCTTAAGAGTAGAGTTGAGGCTTCCCTAAGGAAAAAGAAATTCCATCCAAGAGTTCCAGCCCACAGTTCCTGGTAGACCTTCCTAGCTAGACCCCACAATCATTTAAACCATTTCCTTGCAATTAATCTATTAATATACATGTCCTACTAATCTTATTTCTTTGGTTGAACCCTGACTGAAACAAAGGAGGATCAAGTTGATTGAAAAAAATGTTAAGGATTCTAAGCTTCCAGCCACATTTACTAGGATTATATGTTCATTTATTCAGTATGTATTGAGTGGCTACCAGCTGCTTTTCACTATTCTAGTTACTGGGGCTACAGGATTGAAAAAATAAAGTTCCTTAGTTGTGGATTTTACAATACAATAGCAACAATAACATTTATCGATCGCCTACTGTATGAAAGACACAGTGGCTACACATAGGGGGATAAGAAAGTGAATTGAACTCTGCACCTTCTGTCTTGGAGCTTCTAATCAGTCTGCAAATATTTGAATTGGTATGGAGGAGAAGCGAAATGAGTATGATGTTTATTTGCAGGAATGCATAGATTCTAAAAAGAGACAAAATTTTTAAGATTTGAAATTCTTAAGATCTTGAGTCTTTTAAAAATTTTTCTGCATTTGAAAAATGAAATGAAATGAAGTGAAATAAAGTTACTTAGAGGTACAGTAAATAAATCACACTTCTTAAAAAAGGAACTTTTAGTAGACCCTCAAGAGTTTTCTGTTGGTTGTCTTTGCTGGTAATAAGAGCTATTTAAGTAGGAGTATAGTGACAAAGAGCAACGTGGAAATAGTGAGATGTTTCTTGTGTTCTCTGACTTAAAACCTGGTTCATTTTCAATTTGTGGCTGCAGCTGTTCTGGAATTTGCAGTACCTTGTTCTTTGGACTCTGCTTCCTACCCTGGATTAGATTATGGGTAACCTCATAGTGGAGGCATGTTTTGGATCAACTCACTTTTGAAATGTTTGTGAAAGAATTCTTTGGCACTGGGGCTTCCACATAGGAGGTGGCAATCAGTATTGCCTTCAGTTACCCATTCAATCTTAATTTACTAACTCTGGAAAGGCATCTTTGCTTGTGAAAACAAAATCCAACAAAAAAAGCAAATGGATTTTTCTTTTATTGCCATAAGGAAGCAACTGTCTGTAGCAAGAAAATAAGTCTTCTGGTGATTTTGAAGTATTGACCCCTAGTCTATAGCGCAACAAAAATCTGAGTGGGGCAATTAGGCTGTAGCTTGCCCTACATTCTTTCCACTGAGTAATTCTCTTTTGGTGCCAGGATCCCAAAGGAAACTGTCAATCACCTGTATGTAGTTGGGCCTAGTTTGTGTTTGTTCTAGAAGTCAGAACTGCCAGATCTGAAAATTGGTTACAAGTCACTGACAGTCCTTGAGAGGCTCACAGAAGTAGCTGCAAAAGTCCAAGGAAGTTTTTTTTTTTTTCACACTTAAAAAAATTTTTTTTTATTGTATGGTATAACATATATACAAAGCAAAGCCCACTCCCCCAACACCAGAGGCCCAGGACTGGGGCAGGAGTTCATTTACGTAGAAATAGAATGGCATGTCAGGAGGGCAGGCTCGGGGAAGAGACTCTGAACTGAAGCCTCCACTAGCTAACGCAGCAGCAAGGAAAAGTGGGAAGGACACGCAGGGCACGCTGACGGTTGCTGGTGCCTAGAAGATGCGCTGGGGACAGTCACGTGGTGAGCACCTGGTGGCCACCATGGGAACCACAGCCTCCAAGGAGACTTGACGGCTAGCCCTTTAATCCAGAAATAAGAGCAGGACGGTACCGCCAAAGTGCGCTCAGGCTTCAAACTGTGAAAGAAAAGCACTCTAGAAAGTCATCCTGGCACGGCTCCTCAGCACCCCCAGATGCCGTGGGCCGCAGGGTGTCCCGACCTTACGAAGCTTCCACCAGCTATGCCTGCTTGGTCCTAGTCTGGGCTCTTTTCCGGAAGGGGCTCAGAAGGAACCTCAGGCAACTCTACGTGCCTCTGAATGATGGCGTTCAGCCCCTCCAAGATTTTGTCTCCATCCTCCTGAGTGAAGCTTCCTGCCACCAAGCTCACTTGTTTGCCAATCAATGGTATTCGACGGCCTCCTGGGTCTCTTCCAGTATCCTGTCCTTCTCCTGTATGGACACCCCCCGGTGCATCTTGGGACATTCTTTTCCGAACCGCAGCGCTTCGTCCACCTTTTTCTCGATCTGGGTGAACTCGATGTCCTGAACAATGGTCTCCAGGCTGGGGATCTGGTTTTCTGCCTTGTCCTGGAGGTACTCTGGTACCGCTTCGCCTTGAGCTGCAGCTTGGCCTGCCCCTTCTTGCAGTCTGGAAGGAGCTGCCGGTGACCTCTCTCGCACGCTCCAGCTGCTGGATGATGACTGCTTCCGTTTATCCAGCTTCTGCATCACTCTCACGATGTCCCTGTCCTGCTCCGTAACCCGGAGCTGCTTTTCGCGGCGGAAAAGGTTGCCCCGGGCCCACTGTGGCCCAGTCCCTGCCGAGCCCAATACATTAACTTTTAAAAAACCCAACGTGCATCCGAAGAGGAAAGTCGGGGTTGGAATGAACAATATCTGAGATGCTGACATCCTTCGAAGTCAGATACATTTTTATAGACATACATTGTCATGGATGACTTGTTACTGAGGATTACACTTTATGATTGAGAATGTCATTTCCCTGATACAATTGTTATGGTACAAATGTTATAGAACAGTTACAATCTTGATATTATTTTGATATTTGCTTCACTGGCCCAGAATACAATTTCAGAATCAGTTTGACCCTGGCGACTATCAGTTCCCAAATTTTAACAATGACCCACCCCATACAAAAGGGCAGCATATCACAGAGCCGAGGTCAGCATACTTTTTCTTAAAGGGCCAGTATTTTGAGTTTTGTCAGCCATACCATCTCTGTTACAACTATTCAACTCTGCCTTTGTACAACAAAAGCAGACATTTGCAACATGTAGATGAATGAGCAAGGCTGTATTCCTGTAAAAGTTTATTTAAAAAAAGCAGTTGGAGGTGGGCCACAGTGGCTCATTAGGCAGAGTTCTCCCCTGCCAATTCTGAGAAATGGGTCCGATTCTTGGTGCCTGCCTATGCAAAAGAAAAGAAAAAATTAAAAAAAAAAAAGCAGTTGGGTGCTTGGGTGGTTCAGTGGTAGAATACTTGCCTTCCATGTGGGAGACCCAGGATCGATTCCTGGGCCATGTACCCCACCTCCTGCCCCTGAGCCCCCCCCCCCCCACACACACACAAAAAGCAGCTGGATATGGCTGTGGGCTGTAGAGGGAGCGAGGTTGAAATCCTGGCTTTACTGCTTGCTAGCTGTATGACCTTAGAGAACTTAGTTCAACTTCTCTGTCCTTCAGTCTTTTCATCTGTAAATTGTTAATAGTACTTTCCCCACCATGTTTTTATAAAGGTTAAATGGATTACTATTTGTAAAGTATTTAAACAGTGCCTAGCAGATAGTAAGTGCTATATAAATGTTTGTTAGATAATCAACAATCCTGTGAGGTGGGTATTATAATTCTCATTAAAATTGAGATTCAAAGAAATAAATACTTGGCTTATAAGAAGAGACTGGAAGCTTGAACCCAGTTTCCCTATCTCCAATACAATTGCTCTTTTCTCAGCAGAGATCAGATCATTGAATATGTTCTAGTTTATTAGCTGCCAGAATGCAATATACCAATTTCTTGGATCTGTAATTTTTTAAATTGAGAAATCTTTACAAACATGCATTCCATACATGATGTACAATCGATGGCTCACAATACCATCACACAGTTGTGTGTTCACCACAATGACTGGATCTGTAATTTTATGTCTTTCAGAAGAATTGGGAAATTTTCAGTGACTATTTCCTCCATTAGTCTTTCTCCTCCTTTTCTCTTCTCTTTTCCTTCTGGGAGAACATATATATTCATGCACTTCATGTTGTCATTCAATTCCCTGAGACCTTGCTCATATTTTACCATTCTATTCCTTACATTTTCTTTTGTGTGTCAGATTTCAGATGTCCAGTCCTCAAGTTCAATAATCCTTTCTTCTACCTCTTCAAATAGAATTGTGTTTCCATTTTTTAAAAATCTCTTCTATTATGCCCTTCATTCTCATAAGTTCTGTGATTTGCTTTTTCAAACTCTCAATTTCTTCTTTTTGTTTGCCCAGTGATTTGGGCAACTCATTGATTTGATTTTTTAATGCGATTTTCCATGTCTGTTCGAATATCCTGAATTGGTTTTTTCAAGGCTTGTAACTTGTTTCAATTGCTGATTTGTTCCTTCCACTGGGCCATATCTATGGTTTTCCTAGTATGACTCATTATTTTTTGGTGGCATCTAGACATTTGATTTCCTTAATTAGTTCATTCCGGAGGTTGTTTTTAATCTTTTACATAGGGTTTTCTTGCTGGATTTGTTCTCTATCTGTTCTTTGACATTCAGTTCAACTTTTATTCTAGACCTTTATCAAAGGTTCTGTTTAACTGATGAGAATTTTTCTGTTTTTGTTTTTCTGTTTCTTGCCCTACGTATGTGTAGCCTTTTTGTTTGTTTTATTTTTTTTTGAGGAGGGTCTCCTCAGATATTATAGACCCCAGTCAGATTTTCCCAGACTGGACTGGTCCACGTCTTAGGAGGAAAGTGTTGCCAGCATCAATTTTTCCTGAGGGTGAGACCCAGCACGTTGTCAGACTTTCCAATGAAGCCTCTGGACTCTGTGCTTTTCCTATCCTGCCCAGCATGTGGCACTTGTCTGCTGGTGGTTTCCACCAGTGTAAAATGCTGTGGTGCCTTGAATTTCAGCAGACTTCTCCTGCCAGGGGTGTGGTTGAGACAGAGGAGAGGTTGTAAATTGGCATTAATTGCTTCAGGTTTCCTGTCCCTGGGGCCTGGATTTCTTGGCAGAAGGATTCCAGATGAGCTGGGCCCCACCCTTCTCTTAGGGAAGATACCACCTTTAGGGAATTAACTCCTTTCACCTGATTATTTACTTGTCTTTCAGAGAAGCTTAATTCTGCCCTTGCCAGGGGCACTGCTGGAGCCTGAGCTGGTTTTCCTGTTCTATTTAATTTGCTGATATCTAGTAAAAAAAAAAAAAAAAAAAAAAGGTCCAGTGTAGACCCCTGTTTCTCAGGTTTGTCAATCAAGTTGGTATGTGGCTTTATGTATCTCTGTGTGCCCCCTTTTCTTGGGGTCCAGCCTTTTTCCAGTATTTTATGTCTCTCCTTTTTTTCCCCCCAACAGCTTTGCCCCCTTTCTGTCAGGGCAAAAACTCCTAGTACTTTAATGCTTATTCCAGGTTTATATGTGCTGGGGGCCTATTTTCAGTATTCAGAATTTATTAATTAATTCTGCAATTGGAACTTGGTTGAACAAAGCTCTTGCGGTGTAATGTCTATTTCCTTTCCCTTCGGGAAACCAGCTTGCTGTGCCCGTGGGGGAGGGGTGCCGGCCTCTGCAGCTTGGGGGATTTACAGTTCTGTGTGGGGTCTCAGCCAGACTGAGACTGTCTACACTGTGTGTCCAGTTACTGATGTAGCCCCAGCAGTTATTCTGTACTGTTTCTGGCTATTTACTGCTCTAGAGGACAAACTAAATACCTTTGTTTCTTCATCTACAAAAATGCAAAATTAATAAGGCATACACTAAAGGAAAGAGATATGTACTGATTTGGAACTGTTATGTACCCCCAGAAGAACCATGTGCTTTCAATCCTGATCCAATTTTGTGGGGCCAGACCTATTTTTTAGGGTGGAACCTCTCAGTTAGATTGTTTCCATGGAGATGTGTCACACCCAATTATGGGTGTGGCCTTTTGATTAGATGGAATTAGGGCCATGCGCATTCAATGCAGGTCTTGATAAGTTTACTGGAGTCCTTTAAAAGGGGAAACATTTTGGAGAAACCGCATATGCAGATGCAGACACAGACATTTGGAAATGCAAAAGCCCCAGGAGACTCTAGGAGCTGTGAGAGCTGACAGAAGCTAGACAGGAACCAAAGCTGATACAGATGCAGACATCTGGAGATGCTTGCAATGCTGACAGAGAAAGTAGATGGCTAGATACAGACATTTGGAGACGCACAGCCCGGCAGACATTGCCATGTGCTTTCCTGTGAGATGCTAAACAAGCCAGAATCCAGAGTTTTGCCTCAGTGAAGCTAAGTAAAGGCCCACAGATGCTTAAAGAGAAAGTCACTGGAATCAGAAGCTGGAAGCAAAGGAATTGGGAACAAGGACCAGATGACGCCAGCCATATGCCTTTCCATGTGATAGACACTGGCCTGTCTTCTGAATCAAGTTATCTTTCTTTGGGTGCCTTAGTTTGGACATTTTTAAGACCTTAGAGCTGTAAACTTGTAACTTAATAAATCCCCTTTTTAAAAGTTGATCCATCATTGGTATATTGCATTCTGGCAGCATTAGTAAACTAAAAGAAGCTAGATGCTAAACAGAAACTCATTCAAGGTGGTATATGCAATGATAAGATATGCACAGAAGTGGGTTTCTTAACTTAGCCTGGGAGGTTAGGGAAGGAGATGGTGTTTGAAGGAGATAATGTTTGAGATTATAAATTTGTCCACCCACTTATTTAGACAATAAACATTTGACTGTCTGCCATATGCCAGGCTTCGTCTGGTGCTTGGAATATAGTAATAAACAAAAGTGATTCAGTACCAGTCAATAACAGCATCAAGAGATGCTTGGGTGATGCTTCATGCATACCCTCCCCATAATTCCACTAATCCTCGCCCCATTTACAAAAATGGACAACTGATACCTTTTTCAATCTTACATAAGGTGTCATGCAAGTACAAAGCCTCAAGATAAGCCCTTGTTTCCTCTTTCAACAATATTGCCACCTTTAAATCCCTCCTAGATAAATTCTGGGGCTGCCACTGTTCCCCATCTTCATGGAGCTTACAGTCTGGTGGGGGAGGCAGGTATTAAATGAATACACACAAAAATTCACAGGCAATTAAAAGTATGATTAAAACATGGAGATAATGAAAAAATTAACAGAAAGAATGAGTGGTTAAGGTTTTCTCAAGAACTGATGTCTGTGTATTTAAGCAAGAACTGGATTTGCAAAAGACTTAGCCAGGCAAGCAAAAAAGAGAAAAGAAAGAACAGGTTGTACAAAGGCCCTGAGGTGGGAAAGAGCTTGGTGCTTTTGGGGAATAGAGAGAAAGCCTAGTGAAATTGGAGTGAGATGAGGAAGGGAAAGCGTTATGGGATTGGGGAGGATAGTGTTGGGGAAGGGGAAATGGAGTGATGGGCAGGCTACATCCTACACTGGACCTTGTAGGTCAAAGAAGTTCACGTTTTGTTCTAAGTGCAATGGGAAGTTGATTGTTCCAAGTCACAAGTTAAATATTATTCTGGCTTCTGGTGAGAATGGATTGCAGCTTCGGAAGAGTAGAAGTGGGGAAAGCAATTAGGGGCTAATGCAGTAGTCCCAGGTGAGAGATGATGTAGATTATTCTAGTGTCAGTGGAGATGGAGAGATGTGAAAGGATTTGAAATGGACTTGATATTGGATTGGATGTGGGTAATGAAGGAGAGGGAGGTATAAAGAATGACGTCCAGGTCTCTGCCCTAAGCAGCTGGATGGATGCAGTGCCTTTTGCTCAGGTTGAGAAGCCTGGGAGAGCAGCAGGTTTGAGTTGCATTTTGGATAAATGAAATTTATGACAGGTCCTCACGTTAAAGAGGCGTGGCTGTTGGACTCTAAAAACAGCTGTGGGTATGTAGTTGAGGGTTGTTTCGCACATTCAGTTGGTAGCTTACAACCATTGTGGATAAGGGGTGTCACCAAGGGGAGAGCATGTTATGAGTGCTCTCACCCTTTGTTTGATCAAAAGACAAATATTGCATGATCTCACTGATGTGAAATAACTAGAATATGCAAATTCATAAAGGTAGAGAGTAGGTTACCAGGGGCTGGTGTGGGAATAGGGTGTGGGGAGTTAATGCTTACTGAGTATAGTTTGTTTGGGGTGATTGAAAAGTTTTAGTAATGGACAGTAGCACAACATTGTGAATGTAATTAGCACCACTGAATTGTATACTTGCCAGGAGTCAGGAGAGGTAGCAGAGGGGGGGCTTTTAGAGCCAGCTGGGCCCTGACCACTTTCTACAGTTTACCTAACCCTTCTGTACCCCTTATCTCATTCATTCATTTGAATACTGTGGTTCGAAAATAGTAAAGATTGGAAATATTTTGTTTGTGTTATGTTCCCACAGTAAATTTTTTTAAAAGCTCTGCCTTTAAGTTTAAAAAATTTATAGATTTCCTGAAGCCCTTCCAAGACTCTTGTAAGGTCCATAGACCCCAAATAATAATAAAAGGAAAGTGAAACTTGTGTAGAGAGAGAGAACTGGGCCCTGGAAGCCCTGGGCAACAGCAATATTTAGTGGTAAGATAGAGGAAGCACCCAGAAACAACTGAGAAGTAAAGAGGGAGGAAGAATTTCAAAAGAGACTTTCGAAATTTAGTTATTAAAACTAAAGTAAAGTGTTTCAAGAAAGGGAGTTAAACGCTGCTGAGAGGGCTGGAAAGATAAGACCTGAAGAGTATCCACTGGAGTTGGCAACAGTGGCGACCTTTGGGAGGCCTACTGCTGTACTTGGGAAGCCTTAGCTCTGCCAGGAGGAAGTATTGTCTCTCTGCAAAAAGGGTAGAGACACTGGACGCAGATGAGGGTTGATGGGTGAGAAGAGGAAAGGTATTCCCTCCTGATAGGGTCTGTGCTTCCTCGGTGAAATAGCAGGTAAGGTGTCAGTAACAGCGAGACGGCAGGAACGGGGGTTTTGAGGATGGGGAAGATGTGAAATAGTCTTTGTGGGAAGTGAATTGAGAGCTCACTAGTGGGGTTGTTCTCTATTTGGATTGGTGATCCTAGATTGGGTCTTGAAGGACCAGTAGGATTCGAGGAGGGAAGGGCAGAGTTCAGCATAACGTGTAGTCGGGGCTCAGAATCATCATGGGCAGAGATAACAAACCTTCAGAACTTATCAAGACTTTCCTCTGCTGCCTTTCTCTCCCCTATCTTGAACTTCTCTTTTTCTGGTTTCTTATTTTTCCTCAGCTGTAAATATTTTCAAGCCTTTCCTAGTGAATCAACATCCCCTTCTAAACCAATGTCCAAATTCTCTTCTCCCATTCCCAAAGCACCTGTGGCAGGGAGGTTTTTGAAATAATAAATTGCTGTTTTTCTTATAGTTTTCCCTTGCCAGGCTGTGTGCTACCTCTCTTTGGGGATTTTGTTGCTAACCTGAAATCTGTGGCTATTCGTGGTATTTTGGAAACCTGAGTGCATTGACAAGTTTATGCTGGGTGCCCTGGAGATGCCCACTGCAGCCAGAGACTGGAAAGGCACCCCTGCAGGATTTTAAAGAGAGGTGCATTTTAGATAGTTTACTCTGGAGGCTGAGTGGATGGTGAGTTTGACAGAAGAAGATTGTTAGGTGGCTGCTATAAAAGTTCAGGCTAGAGGGTGGACCATGGTGACTCAGTGGCAGAATTCTTGCCTGCCATGCCAGAGACCGATTCCTGGTGCCTGCCCATGTAAAAAAAAAAAAAAAAAAAAAAAAAATTCAGGCTAGAAAGGACAGTTGGAACTGTGCCAGTGGGAATGGAGATAAGGATTTGAGGCTTATTAAGGAGGTAAAATAGATAAGACTTGGTGATCGGTGAGGCAGAGGGCTGAATGGAAGTTAACTCATTCATTTCCAACTTCTTAACTACCATGGCCGTGTAGACAAGGGCACCTGATAGCTGAGGGAGGGGCTGGTATGAAGGCAGAGGATGAGTACAGCTTTGGATATGCTGAGTTTCGGGTACCACTGTGTTATCTAGACAGAGCTGCCTGGCAGGCAGTTGGATATTTGGGTTAAATTTGTGGAAGAGGTCTAGGCTGGAGATCACTGATTTGGGAGTATGGAGGTGTTCTAGTTTGCTAGCTGCTGAAATGCAATATACCAGAAACAGAATGGCTTTTAACAAGGGGAATTTAATGAGTTGCTCGTTTACAGTTCTAAGGCCGAGAAAATGTCCCAATTAAAACAAGTCTATAGAAATGTCCAATCAAAGGCATCCAGGGAAAGATACCTTGGTTCAAGAAGGCTGATGAAGTTCAGGGTTTCTCTCTCAAGTGAGAAGGAACATGGCAAACACAGTCAGGGCTTCTCTCTAGCTGGAAGGGCACATGGTGAACACGGCATCATCTGCTAGCTTTCTCTCCTGGCTTCCTATTTCATGAAGCTCCCTGGGAGGCGTCTTCTTTCTTCATCTTCAAAGGCCGCTGACTGGTGGACTCTTTGCTTTGTAGTGTTGCTCTCTCTGAATCTCTCATTCTCCAAAATGTTTCCTCTTTTATAGGACTTCAGAAACTAATCAAGACCTACTCAAATGGGTGGAGACATGTCATCCCTAATCCAGTTTAACAACCATTCTTAACTAAATTACATCAACCAGGGAGATGATCTCATTACAGTTTCAAATATACAGTATTGAATAGGGATTATTCTACCTTTAAGAAATGGGATTTATATTAAAAATGGCTTTTCTTAGGGGGCATACTTCCTTTCAAACCAGCACAGGAGGTGATCTCACAGGAGTGAGTGGAGTGAGCAGCAGGCCTAGGGTAGAGTCCTGTATTTAAGTGCAGATTTACAAGTGATGGCATTTAAAGATGCCACCAAAGGAAGCAGGGCCCTTATTTACTGAGATGGGAGAAAAATTGTGAGCATGCACTCTTAGGGAAGCCAAGGGAGTAGAGAGATTCCAGAAGGTGGGAGTCACAGGTGGTAAATACCAGAGATTCAGAGAGATACAAGATCTGAGAAATGTCTACCAGGTTTGGCAAAATGAGTCATGGATTACTCTGGCCTGAGCAGGGTGGGGAAGTGTGTGTGTGTGTGTGTGTGTGTGTGTGTGTGTGTGTGTGTGTGTGTGTGTGTGTGTATGTGTGTGTGTTTGGGGGGAGACGAAGCCAAACAACAGAATGTTAAGAAATGAGGAAGTGGAGAGTGCTATGGGGGATCACTGTTTGAGGTCTGCGTGAGAAACAGAGAAGCACTTGGAAGTAACTGGAGAGTGGAGGGTTGGCTCATTAGTTTGTTTTCAGAACTGGAGAGACTTGAACTTTGTTTAGAGGCAGAGGGGAAACAGCCAGGAGCCAGGAGAGGCAGGGGAGGAGAAAACTTTTATGGCCAGCCTCATCCTGGCCACTTTCTACAGTTTGCTCAATACTTCCACACTCCTTATCTCATTTAATCATTTCAACACTGTGAGGTGAGGTGAAACTGAGACTGAACCGGTATGGGGAAAGGGAGAGCTATGGATTCATCCCGGTCCAGTGCACTGTCCACACTACATGGTGTGAGATATGCGACTGGCTGTCCAGCTCCCACACAATTCAGGGTGGTGGCACATATTGTGCACCAGGGGCAGTGTGCTAAGTGTGCCACTTTCTCCCGGTAAGGTGTCAGTAACTTGTCACCGGTGCTGTGGTCTTGGGATGGTGTGCTGGCCCTGATGACATGTCACCAGGTGCCGTGGACCAGGGGTGGCATGCGGCATCCGAGAAGTGTCACTACGTGCTGTGAACCAGACCCTGAGTGTTCACAGTCCTCGACGAGATATCCTCAATGTGGTGCACCAGGGGTTGCATGCTGTCTGCTCCCTAAGGAGCTGAGTCCCGTTTGCTCCAAGGTGGAAGAAGAACAGTGATGGCCGAGCCTCAAAGGCGCGGAAGAGCTTGCCAAAAGGTGCTCGGGGTCCAAGGCAGCTATGTCTGAGCGTGCTCTATCTGCTTCTCGCGCGTGCAGCGGAGAGGGCGCAGCAAAAACCGAGCCCACGATTTGGAAATCCGGTCCTGGCGCTGCTGCGAGATAAATCTGCAGAGGGAAGTATTTAATTTGCATTCAGCACAGTCAGAAGAAACTCTTTCCTGCCTGAGGCCAAGTGATGGGATGTGAGAGCTTTCTCTTCGGTAGTCCTCCGTCCAAGGTCGGGCGCGCAGAGACGGGTTGAGTGTGAAATGTTTTGTGCTTTTTTGGAGGTGGGAGGTGGGTGAGGGGGTGAGGGGCAGGCTAAGAGAATGAAAGAGATCTGGATTGGAAGCCAAGATTTAGCCTCTACTCCGTGACTCTGGGCAAGTGTAATTTAGGCTTCTCACCGCGCCTCAGTTTCCCTGTTCATAAAACGGGGTTTGGACTATGATTCATGGCGTCGTGCAGCCAGAGCAGCAAATCCCACCTCCTCTGGCCAAAAAAGTTGTTCTCCATTAGGAAGCCCTCCATCCAGACACCTATCTCTCTGAGAGGGAATCCCTTTTTCATTTTTTAACGCATTCTCCCAGCGCTAAGGGCGAAAGGGGCGGGGACATCCCTTGCCACGCCCACAAGACAGGTCCCGCCCCTCCTGACGTCCCCACCGCGCTCCTCCGCCTTCGGCGCTGGGATGAGGCAATCACGTGACCTCACATCCGGCGCGGGAGTCCCGAGCTCGCTGCGCGCGCTCCCCCGCCCTCCCGCCGGCACTCGAGGCAGCGTGATCCTGGCGCTACCGCCGAGGGGAGGGGGGTTCGCTACGTCGCTAGCGGCGGGAGGCCGTTTCGGAGTGTAGACCGCCCCCCTCCCCTGCCCTCCTCTGCCCTGTCTTATTCTCACCCTGCCCTGATTCCACGCCGCCACCGCGGGTAGCGGAGGAGAGAGCGCGGACGCCAGTGCGCTCGGCCCGCCGCGGGCCTCGCCGCGGTGCCTCCCTCCCCTCATCTCGAGCCGCAGCGCGCGGCGGCAGCGGCGCCTCGAGCCTGAGCGACCCGCGGCCGCCGGCGCCGGCCGAGGGCGATGGGGCTGGGCTGAGGCGAGGCGGCGACAGCGGCGGCCCCGGCACCCTGCGGCCGCTCGGCTGCTCCAGCCGGGAGGCCGCGGGAAAGACGGCGCAACGGCAGCGGCAGCCGGTGGGTGGCTCCGGCTTCCCGGACGCAGCGTGGAGAGGGTGGATGGTGGTGACGGGGGAGGTTGGAGGAGATGAGTGGAATTGCCAAGGGTGGCGGGTACCAAGTGAGTTTACGGTCCCCCTCCTCGGGCCGAGGTTGGGCATCATTTCTCCTGGAAGGTATGTGTGAGGGGTAGAGGTGGGAGGGAGACACTGAGATGCGGAATGTCTGGGACAGATGAGGCTAGAAAGAAGGATCCACGTTGTGAGTTGGAAGGCCTGGTTTCGATACACTGCTTGCGGGAATGGCGAGTATGTGTTGGGGCCAAGGAGCGGGATGGGGGTTCAGCCCCCTTAGAAAGTCTGGGAGATCTTGTGCTCGTGTGGTCGAATGTGTGGGTATTGGCAGGGCCCTTCATGGCTTTGTGCGGGTGCTCGCTGAAGGAATCTTGAGTCCTTACTCAGTAGTGGTGGTTCCTGTCAACCACCGCATTTTATAGATAAACTTAGGCCCCGGGAGAATGACTTATGGGTTGCTTGGGGCAGTTCACTCTGACTTGGAGTCAGAACTAGAAAAATCCAGATCTTCTCATCCCTGGATCAGGGCCCTTTCTCCAGTACTTTCAAAACCACTCTCTTTATGACCTTACCTTCTATCTGTTCCCCTCACAAAGTTAACTCCTGGTGGATGTATGACATCTGTTTTCTTTTGTTTTGGGGGGAAGCCGGTTGCGAATTGACAATGGTAACTGCGGTTTGGGGCTTCCCAATTTGGATAGCTCTTGTGACAGGTGTTAATTGTGTCTTCCTCCTGTAGATCTGGCAGAAACATCCTTGGATCTTGATGTCTGAACATAGGCGGTATGAATCACCTACATAATTAACTACTTTTTGATTATCAGTGTCTTGCAACTATATTTAGTGGTTACATTAGTGCAAAATGAGTGGATATGCAGTTGTAAATCTAGAAACAGAAACCTGTCCTCTTCTATGCAGGATTCTGAACTAAATGAGTAGGACATATTTGCGTATATAATGACTTTTTTTAGATCTATGAGACAGGAAGTTAGAATTTTAGAGTTGAATAAATGCAGGGGTTTTAAAAGAATTCTTGGAAAATGAAGACCATCTTTAAAGGGTACTGTTGCTAAAAGGAAGGTGTTCCGATTGGGTTGTTGTCTGAAGAGGGAGTGCTTAGTTAAAAGTGTTCTGCCATTGGTTGGAACTCAGTCTCTTTACCACTTCACGTGTATTATTTTTGTTTCAGTGGGCTTGTGTGGCATTCTTTTCTCTAGAGAATTGTTGCTTTGTTGAATAGGCTACAGTTGCCAAAATAAATATATATGGGCATCCCATCCTGATTTAGGAACCCCTGTTAAAGAGGAATCAGTTTCTGGAAGTTGATAGTAGTAGTAGACCTGCAACAATCATTGATAATAGAAGGTTACTTTTGTTACTACCCTTTTGTATTTTCCACCCTTAAATCAGGGTGAGGGTGAGACAGTCGAGAAAGTGAGGGTTTTTTTTTTTTTTTTTTTTAACATTGTCAGTATAGCAAAATCTGTTTTTGGTCAGAAGAGACTGGGTAGGAAAAATGAGTACACTGTTTGGTTGCTTCAGTTTATAAACAGTTATAATAAAATAAAATTAGGTAAAATAGGGGTGCACAGGTGGTTCAGTGGTAGAATGCTTATCTTTCATGCGGGAGACCTGGGATTGATTCCAGGACCTTGTACCACCACCCCCTAAAAAAAAAAATTAAATACAATAAAGTAGACAAGCTACAATTTGGTGCATTGTTCAAGTTATATAGTAGGAGGGCTGATTATTCTTTGTTCAGGTCAACTAGTAAGCTTTATTTTGGAGACCTCTGGCAATTAAAATTTTAATTTTCAAGTTATTTGAGATAAAGAGAATAAATTCCTAGAAAGGTAGGAAAGTAATTTTATAGTAATTAGAACAAAGCTTTAGAACCTGAATGTCTAAACAGCATCTTCTGATGTGTTGTTCTGCTTGCTTCTGTTTGTTATCAGATAATAGAGCTAAAATAATAATGCTGGGTTAGTTAGCCTTTGGTATTATTTCAGTTGAAGTAATATCAGTTTTTCCATTTATGTCATATTTCAAGTATAGGTTCTCATGTGTGTAAATGTGTGTTGGCAGCTACAGCATATTGTAGTGAAAAGAGCATGGATTTGGGAATCAGACATGAGTTCAAATCCTGACCTTTGTCAGACAAACTATTTGATTTTGAACAATGCTAATAGTTACTGCGTCAGCCTATTCTGTAGTAGGCTCTGAATTGTACACTTGACGTGAATTACATGAATTATCTCACTTAAATGCATTTTGCAGAGGATGAAACTGAGGTTGCCCAGAGTCACAAATAGTTAATATCGTTAACCTAGAAATTGGAACCTCTGTGTCACATAGGGTTAGGATTCTGGCTCTCCCTTATACTGTAAATTGCTTAACTTCTGTGACCTCCTCCCCCATTATTTTTTTGGCTTGATAAAGTAGAATAGTAATTCCTCCAAGAGTTTTAATTAGCTGAGAATTAGCTGAGAACATATTCTAAGAAAGGATCCCTCTTCCTGGCACATAATAATTCCTTTTCCCCTTCCATTCCATATACTAATAAAACTGTGCTTGTTTAGCATGGTGGTTTCGTAGCTATTGTGGATATGAGGTTTTAAAATATGAACATACTTTATTCCTAGGACTAATAATTAATCCTAGGAGATGGGCTCCAGGATCATATTATTACAGACATATCCTATTCAGTGCCCAAACTTAGTGAGAACTGATGAGTGATGGGGTGTCTTTATTTTGTATTTCTTTCCCCAGTGATTTGGGTGATGGTGGAAATAAGAACTTTATACATACTTGTGGATGACAACAAGGTGGTTGCAGTTTCTGAAATCTTGGATAATAGAAACAGAAGTTCAAAATGATCTTGAATGATCTAAAGCTGAATTCTGTTCACTAGTACTTGGTGACCAAAATCAACTATATAAGGAGATACTCCGTATGTCAGTGAACCACAGTTGAATGGGATTTAGCTGCTTATCACTTTTTAAAAAAATTTTTTTATTAATTAAAAAAAATTAATAGAGAAAACATTAAGATATCATTCCATTCTACATTTTTTTTTTTTTTTTTTTTTTAACATGGGCAGGCACCGAGAAACAAACCTGGGTCTCTGGCATGGCAGGTAAGAAATCTGCCACTCAGCCACTGTCACATTGCCCAGCAGCTTATCGCTTTTTATAGACAACAATCTTAAAACTCTTAAAATGGTTCATAAGGGTATGTATGCTAAAAGATGATAATCTAGTATCTGTAGTCTGTTAAGGTGACATTCTTGGTGTATCACAAGAAGAGTTTGTTCTAGTGATGGATCAACTCTAGATCCAAGAGGTAGCTGAGTGGATTTAGTCTTTGGTTTTAGAACATAGTTTGCCTGTGTGAAATGTGGCTAACTGGCCTATGGAGAGAGTGAGTTTGTAGTCATCAAAACCATGTTCTAATTAACTCACCTAACTAGTCCAAATAACATGCAAGAAACAAAATAATTAATGGATTCTTACTTGATTTTTGTTGATCTTCATATTTTGAGAGTAGAAATGTGAGAGAGGGTCAGAATTTGAGCACATGTTTTAAGATTTTGTGAAAAAAGAGTAAAAGATTTTAGACTTCTGGAGAAAAGTAGGAATAATAAGGTAAAATGTTTTGAAATTAATGGTAATTATTGATTGTAAAAGTTTTAAGTTAAAAACGTTTGTATTAGATTAAAAATAAAGGTAATGAGAGATGTCATGAATAAATGGTAATTTGAAAAAAATGTATGTTGTTATAATAGTGAATTAAAAAGTGATTTATGATAAGGAAGAAAAATGGGATGAAGTAAAGAGATGTCCAAACAATCAAATGTCTGAGACTGATGATGGTTACTTGAAAGTAGAGATTTCTGAAGAGTTTCCATAGAAAAAGTCTCCAGGTTTGTTAACATCTTAGTCCCACAGGCTTACGTTGGGGCCATTGTTAGAGTCTGAAATGGTAAAAAGTTAACTTAAGTAGTGAATTTGAAGACCATCACGTTCCAAAAGGGACTAATGTACCACATAGCATGTCCCCAAGCAGAAACCTCAGGGACCTAGGAAATGGAACTCCTCACACCTTTGAAATTACAAATGAAAATGCTTCTTTTGCCTCTTCCTGTTACTAATAGCCAGTAACACTTTTAAGTATGAACTGAATTTGCAGAAAGAGGTGCCTTGTGTTTGAATGTTTTGTGTGTGGGAAATGGGATGAATGAAGTGAGTTGTAATTAATTTCTTAATCAGAATTCTGTCTCTCTGTTGACTCTTACATTTACTCCCGGTGGGTCTTTAAAAGGATCAGTTAATGATACTCAGAGAAATTGAGTTTCTAGCTAGGTAAGAAATTAAATTTCAGGGAAAAGTGAGTTAAATACTTAAGGTAGAATTTACTGATTCTGTGGTGTGGAACTTGCTGATGACATGTAAAATCTTTCTTTGGAAATTTTAATGAAGAATACTTATAACTGATGTTGGGTAGCAAGGTGAAAGACAGTTCTGTCTCAGTGATAGCAAGATGGATTAGTTGACCCCTTTTTATTTTATGTATTTTTTCTTTTCTTCACAAATGAATTTGTGAGTTGGACATTGAAATCAAGCTATGAGATTGGAAAATAGCACTGAGAGGTGAATAGATTATTTAGACTAGCCTCTTTTTACCAAAGTGGAAACATATCTGGAGAGGTAAAAGTGATCGCATGTTAGTAAAGGATTAGATAGAGCCCATGTTTTTTTTTTTTTTTTTTTTTTTTTCAATCTACTAAATTTATTTTAACATTTGTTTCCACTATTATTTATTTATTTTTAATCCATGTGTTTTACTCATCTGTCCATAAGGTAGATAAAAGGAACAACAGCACAGGTTTTCACAATCACAGTCACATTGCGAAAGCTATATCATTGTACAATCATCTTCAAGAAACATGGCTACTGGAACACAGCTCTACATTTTCAGGCTCTTCCCTCCAGCCTCTCCATTATACCTTAACTAAAAAGGGGATATCTATATAATAGAGCCCATGTTTTTCTCTTAGCTTGCTTATTCAGTGATGGCACTTCTCAAAACTCAATGTGTTTTTTTTTTTTTATTGCTATGTGTTATATATTCACATACCATGTAATTATCCAAAATGTGCAATCAGTGGTTCACAATATCATCATATAGCTGTGTATTTATCATCACAGTTAAGTTTTTTTCTTTTTTGTGAAAAATAACATATATACAGAACAGTGATTTCAAAGCACATTGCAACAGTTAGTTGTAGAACATATTTCAGAGTTTGGTATGGATTACAGTTTCACTATTTTATGTTTTTATTTGTAGCTCCCATAAGATACTGGAGACTAAAAGAAATATCAATATGATTCAGCAGTCATACTCATTTGTTAAACCCTACCTTCTCTTTATAGCTCAACTTTCACCTTTAATCTTTCTCCCATTCTTTAGGGACTCAACTTTCACCTTTAATCACCTTTAATCTTTCTCCCATTCTTTAGGACATTTAGGCTATGCCCATTTTAAGTTTTTCATGTTGGAAAGGGCTGTCAGTAATAAGGGGTAGGGGATGGAACTTGTTGATATTCTGGAGAGGCTAGCCCCTTTGCATTTAAGGACTTATCTGGTCCAGGGACCTATCTGGAGGTTGTAGGTTTTTGGAAAGCTATTGTAGTGCATGGAACCTTTGTAGACTTATATAACGCCCTAGGAGTTCTTTAGGATTGGCAGGAGTGGTTTTGGCTGTGGAAAATTCAATGTGTTTTTTTCCCTACTGAGAACTTGTGGGTTTGTGTGTTTGTGTGTATTTACTTGTTTTGCTTCTGATCCGAGTTTATTTCTTGATGGCAGTCCCTTCCATCTACAGATAGTAAATGTCTGTATCAGCAGACTAAGTCTCTCCCAGGCTCTGAGCAATAGATTTTCTCAGTCCCTGAGTAATAGTTTAAAATCTCATGCCTACTAGTTCTAGACTTGGTCGTTTCCTTTAAATGGAACACAGTGGTGATTCCCTTAAAGCTGGACTGCTTCCAAACCTGCCTGCTGCTTGCCTGCAGGCAGCGGCCTTTCTCTTTGTTCCGTGCCCACGGTGGGTTTATACAAATAGGGCTTCTCCCCTGAGAGAATAAACTTTAAAGGGTTGCCTTTGGTTACGTGACAGATTTATATTACATTTTTAAATTTGTTTAAAAATGAGTCATGGAATTAGCCCCCATGTATGTATCTAGGACACTTCTCTATAGCATGTTTATTGCTCTGTTTTTTTCTCATTTGCGAAATAGAATGAGAAATATGTTGGTTATTAACTTATTTTAACATGAAAAAGAAGTGCTTTGGCTCTTAGTTCTTTCCAATCAGAAGAGCTGAGTAAACCGAAATCACTTTATATGTGGGGGCTTTGGTCCCAAAGTCCCGTTTAAGGTAACAAAGGGTAACAGTCCTGACAATAAGTTGGCTCTTCTTATTCTTGAAAAAAATCCTTTTAGGAAGGCACCCATTTGAAAACCAGTTTCAATTTTTATCAGCTAGCTTTCCCCCCAACTTTAGAGAAGGTCTCTTTTTTTTGATGAGCTGGAATCATGATCCACTATGTGAGATGTCTTTTTGACAGGTGAATGGGAATTTAGATTACTGAGAAACAGCAGATTTTTAATTTCCATTTCGTACTCACTCTGGGACAGGGATGTAAGTGGCAGGCATCTTGCCACCATTATTTAGATTGTTTCTCTTTCCTATTTTTCTTCACACCCCAGCATATATAATTGAATTGTTACCCTTAAGTGCATGTATGTTGTAACTCCTCAGTATGAATAACGGAAAAAGATATTTATGAAAATCTGCGAGGTATTATACATCATGCAAAAAGTCTTGGTGCTTTGTACAATTCTGGATTGATACTCAGCTACTTTCAGTGTTTTTAAGTTAGTCTTTCTGCTAGTAAGATCTGCATACTGCTTTTTTAAAAGAGTATTTTTATTGAGATATCTTCACACACCATGCAGTCCATCCCAAGCATACGATTAATGGCTCATAATATCATCGTATGGTTGCATATTCATCACCATGATCACATGAGATGGAGAAAGACTTCTTGACCAAAAGGGGGGAAGAGAGAAATGAGACAAAATAAAGTTTCAGTGGCTGAGAAATTTGAGAGTCTAGGGGTTATCCTGGAGATTATTCTTATGCATTATATAGGTAATTCTTTTTTAGTTTATGGTGCATTGGAGGGACTAGAGGGAAGTGCCTGAAACTGTTGAACTGTGTGTATGCCTGTAGCCTTGACTCTTGAAAATGATTGTATAACTATATGGCTTTTAAGTGTGATCATGTGACTGTGAAAACCTTGTGGCTGATGCTCCCTTTATCCAGGCTATGGACAGATGAGTAAAAAAGTAAAGATACTAAATAAATAATGGGAGGAGATAAGGGGTAAAAAAAAAATTAGGTAGATTGAAATACTAATGGTTAATGAGAGGGAGGGGCAAGGGGTATTTATGAGTTTTTTCTTTTCTTTTTTTTTTTAACAACAGATATTTATTGGCTTACGGTTTCAGAGGCTAAAAGACTTGCTCCCTCACAGGGAGAGTGTCATTCTGGCTGGCCAGCAATTTTTAGGGTTCCTTGGCTTTTCCATCACATGGTGATATCTTCTCCTTTCTCTTCCAGGTTCTTCTCCACATGGCTTTCTCGTCGTAAAGCCTCCAGTAATAGGATTAAGGTCCAATCTCACTCAGTTGGGCCACACTTTTTTTTTTTTAACATTTTTTTAAATTGTGAAATATAGTGTACATACAAAAAGAGTAATATATTTCCGAGTGCATTTCAACGAGCAGTTATATAACAGATTTTTAAGTTTGTTATGGGTTACAGTTCCACAATTTTTCATTTTTTTCTTCTAGCTGCTCCAAGACACTGGAGACCAAAAGAAGTACCAATATAATGATTCAGTAGTCATACTCATTTGTTAAATCCTGTCTTCTCTGTTCTACTTCTTTTTTTCTTCTTTTTTGTGAAAAATAACATATATACAGAAAAGCAAATTTCAAAGCACAATGCAACAATTAGTTATAGAACAGATTTCAGAGTTTGGTATGGGCTACACCACCACAAGTTTAGGTTTTTACGTCTAGCTGCTCTATCTTTATTTCATTTTCTGGAATGATGCAGATGTTCTAAAAATGATCACGGTGATAAATACACAGCTGTGTGATGATACTGTGAACCATTTATCATATGCTTTGGTTGGATTATATGTGTTTGAAGACATCTCAATAATAATAATAAAAAAGTCAACAGAAGTGATATTGATTGGGGTTTAGCAAAAGTTGTCATTTAGCACTATCTAACTGAAGCTTGCATAAGAGTAGCCTCCAGAATAACCTCTTAACTCCATTTGATCTCTCTTGGGCACTGATGCCTTATTTTAATTTTTATTTTTTTGCATGGGCAGACATCGACCGTCGAACCTGGGTCTCCGGTATGGCAATGAGAACTCTGCCTGCTGAGCCACCGTGGTCCCCCCTGATGCCTTATTTTATTAGACTTCTTTTCCCCCTTTTGGTCTGGAAGGTATTGTCCATTCCACAGTGCCAGGATCAGACTCATCCCTGGAAGCCACGTTGTCAGGGAGGTTTTCACCCTAAATTGCTTGTACCATGTAGGGGGAAGGGCAATGATTTTCGTTGTGGAGTTGGGCTTTGAGAGAGGCCGCATCTGAGCAACCAAGTGGCTTCCTGGAAGCAGCTCTTAGGCCTTGTTATGGGTAGTCTTAGCTTCTCCCTCACAGAAATAAATTTTATAAGGGTAAACTCAAATTTCAAGGTTTGGCCTGTTTTCTTGGGATCCCTAATGGTTAAGAGGATAGGATACTCGGGGTTTCCCAGATGGAAGAGTTTAATAGTTCCACATATATTTTCCCCTTTGGGCCCTCAAGAGACTCTACTAATACTTTTTAATTATCAGCCTACCATAGCCTGAGATGTATCTTGGTATTATATTAAACTATATGGATTTATAAGGCCTTGTTCCCATTCTGGACTCCAGGAGTCTGGGTTGGTTAAATGAGCTTTCCAGATGGGTTGATTTAGGTTATGCGTTAGAGAAAATTTAAGTTCTAAACATAATAAACCTCCCTGCCTTTGGTCAGTAGCTGGTCTAGAGTACATACACTGTCACCTTTTATCATGTGTTCTAATTTTTTTTTAGTTATTTTTAGTTTATATTTATTATATATTCACATATCATGTAATCATCCAAAGTGTACAATCAGTGATTCATGATATCATCATGTAGCTGTGCATTTATTGTCATGATAAATTAAAAAAAAATTTTTTTCTTTTTTGTGAAAAATAGTATATATACTGCAGCACTCCATTTATGGGTCTTAGGTGTCACAGATTACTCTAAGTTCCAGGAAGATACTATCTGATCCATAAAGCTCAGCATCTCAGAATCTAGAAATACATTTACAACTTCATATTAAATGTGGCTGCTATAAGGGCTTACAGTCAAGGCTTCCTTTTTCTTTTAAGTATTTTCTGAGAGACACCTTAGCATATTTGTTATTTTGTTTCTGACTTATTTTGCATAACACATTGTCCCTAAGATTTATTCAGTTCATTGAGTACCTCTTGATGTTTTTCCTTTTTGTAGCCTCACTGTATTCATCATATATATGTATCACCATTTGCCATGTGCTTCTTCTTTGGCTCCCTCCATCTGTAGGGCATCATGGATACTGTCTAAAATAAATAAATAATGTCTTACAGTATCCTTGTGGTTGTACAGTCAGCAGCACTCTCAATTTTCGACCATTTTCATTGTTCCATAATGACAAAGAACTGGCAAACACGTCACCAACTATCAAATCAAAACTACTTGTCCCTCAGCCCCACTTAGTTGCCCCTGGTAGTGCTGTGGTACTGTTGATGTCTTCCTATTAATTATTGGCTATAGCATATCTAATGTGCATTTTATATATCTGTCTTTTTCTTTGAGTCTCTAGTTTATAATTGTCAGTCTTCCAACTGCTACTGCTCCCATTCTCTCTTTTTTTTTTATTTTTATTTTTTTACTGTTACCCATTATTTCCTTTAGTCACATTAGAAAATTAAAAAGTGCTTAATTTTGTTTCTTTAATCAGGTTTTATGTTCCTTATTTTTTAAAACACAGATTAGTGAGATGTTTATGTCTTTTTTTAAGAGGACTTTAAATTTTATTTTACTTCTGTGGTTCTTGGATTGATTTCTTTAACTATGGGTCACTGATTCTTCATACAAGATTTTTCATCCATCTCTAGTTATGCTTAGCTTCCTTATGCATCTGTTTTCTAAACTCATTTAAAATTTACTTTTGTCCATAATTTCCTAAAGTTTCTCTTTTGCTAATATTTTCCTCTTATAGTTTTTCCATATTTATATGCTAATTATAATAGTGATTCAGTTTACTAGGTAAAATGTAAAGTACTACAGATAACTAGTGTAATTTTGTCTAGAGTACTAAGCTGTTTGAAAGACTAGACAAACTAGCAAATTCTCGATTAAAATATTTTTATTTCATGGGTGTTTTGGAAAATACACTGTTTGCAGTTATCCTTACTGCCTTAGATTTGGTTGAAGAAATTTTGAGCTCTAACTCATGGTTGTTTTCTGTTCAATTTTGATGAGAAGATTAGAATTAACTGCTTAATTTAGTCAGGTTCAGAATTATTTTCATGTGTTTTTCCTTGAATTCTTTCTCCTTTAGTACAGTCCAGAGTGAATGACCCTTTCTTATATGCTATTAAAAGCTGTAGTAATTGACTGGACAGCAGTGGCTCAGTGGCAGAGTTCTTCCCTGCTGTGCTGGCGACCCAGGTTTGATTCCTGGAGCCTGCCCATGCAAAAAAAAAAAAAGAAAAAAGAAAGCTTGTGGCAGTTACTAATTATTGTATTACCTGAATTATGCTTGTCCCTTTAGTTTTCCTTTCCCCTTTCCTCCCTGCCCCCTTTCCTCCCATTACTCCCATGATACTTCATTGCAGGATTCAACTATTTTGTTTGATATAACTTTGCTTGCTTATCTGTCTGGCCTATGAGAACTGGATTTATTAAGGTTAGAAATTTAATTTTTGTAATGTCCAGCCTTTAGCATAGTGTTTGGCACATGGTAGAAGGCAGACATTTTAACAATGAAGTTTTATGAAATTTGGCATTCTAATACACTATAATGATTTTTGCTGGAATACTAATTTAGTATTTACAGATTTATTTTGAAATATTGGTATGATTAGGTCACATCTTGATCTTAATTAATTTGCTTTTTCCCAAATCAAGTAATGGTCTGGGGTTATATTTCCTGTTACTGTTTGGCTAGAATAAAGGTACTGTATATGTTTTAAGTTCATTGGTGACCATATTGATGGGACTTTCTGTCCATAATAATGAAAAATTGACTGTAAGTGGTCCCTAAATAAAATAAGTAAACAAAACTTGAGCCCAAGAAGAATGGGTGAGCCGTAGTGTTCTAGTTTGTGAAAAGCTGCCAGGTATGGGCCATGGTGGCTCAGTGGCAGAGTTCTCACCTGCCATGCCGGAGACCTGGGTTCGATTCCTGGTGCCTGCCCATGCAAAAAAAAAATCTGCCAGAATGCTATATGCCAGAAACAGAATGGCTTTTAGAAAGGGGAGTTTATTAAGTTGCCAGTTACAGTTCTGGCCTGCTGTGCTGGCTAGCCAGGCTCCAAATTGAGGCAAGATTATAAAAATGTCCAATCCAAGGCATCCATGGAAAGATACCTTGGCTCAAGAAGGCTGATGATGTTTGGGGTTTCTCTCTCAGCTGGGAGGGCATATGGTGATGTTTGCTAGCTTTCTCTCCTCATTTCATAAGGCTTTCCCAGGGGCATTTTCCTTCTGCTCCAGAGATCTCTGGCGGCAGTGGCTGTGTTGGTTCTAGTGGCTCATAAAGCTTCTTCCAAAATGGTTCCCTTTTGAAGGACTCCAGTAAACAACCCACCTTGAATGGGTGGAGAGACATCTCCATGGAAACCATCTAATCAAAAGTTACCAAAAGTTACAATTGTGTGGGTCACATCTCCATGAAAATAATCAGAAAGATCCCATACAGCAATATCGAATAGGATTAAAGGACATGGCTTTTCTGGGGTACCTAAAGCTTCAAACCTGCACAAATAGGATTGCTGTTTGTCCCTGTGCTGTCTTATCTTTCCCAGTAGCCCACTGCTGCTACTCTGCAGGAGTGGGTAAACTAAAGAAATGGGAACATTTCAGAGCAGCTCAACTAGGAAGAGACTCCCAGACTAATATAGGGCCTGCATCTTTGAATCATCAAGCTGCAATTCCCACTTCTTACACCTTCTCCATATTTCTGTATTTACTTTGCTACTTAGAGATTCTTCTTAGGTTTATGAGCTTTGAGGAGCTGTCCCCCATTTACTTATTAATTTCTGTGATAATATGACTCTTGATTAAGAAGAGAAAGTAGATAATAGTCAAGAACATAGTGCTGTGGTGGAGGTGGGTATTTGTAGGGTTGTATGAGGTCCCTGGATCCTGGGAAGAAGATATGGGAGAGCTGGGAAAGGATCATGGGGATTGGATGTGGAGCATGCCAGAGACAAAACTTACCTGTTGTAAAATTTTGCTCAGAGAAAGAGGAAGTATTCCACTCCCCTAGTTTCCCAGGTCTTGCCTTGTCTCATTCATTCAGCTACATTGCCTGGTGCTGACTTGATATCCCAACCTTTGAAATTTTTAGTCTCATTGCAGTCTTGTGAGACAAATGCTCTGACACATTCAGTATAGAGGTGGACAAAAATGGGAGGAGTCCTGCTGAGAGGTAGAAGGAATAACCACAGAAGACTTAGAGAAGATACTTGTACTGGGTCTTGAAGGACAAGTAGAAACTCCAGTCAGGCTAAGTGATGGAAGCATATTCTTGACAGAAGGAACAGTGTAAAAGGAATGGAGCCAGGAAACAGTAGAACTTGTTGGGGAACTACAAATTGTATTCTATATAGTTGGGATATAAGGTCTTACAGGGGCTGATGATTGCCATTGGTGAAAGGCAGATGTCGTTAACAACTAGGTAAGGCCAGATTCTGAGGGATCTTGCTCTCTTGTAATTAGTTTTGACTTTGCCCTTGGAGTCCAGTTCCCTGTAGTAGAGAAATATGTAGAATATTGTGTATTATAAAAGTTTAAGAAGCCTTGCTACAGAGAAGACCTGCTTAATTTTAACCCAGTATATCTTTAATTTATATGAACAGGTGGTGCCTTAAGTTTTTTTTTTTGGTTTTTTTTTTTTAGGCATTGATTTTCCATTTTAGGAGATGGTGCTAACAGGCAATGGAAATTTTAATGAGAAATGGACATATCTGGTTTGTATGTTGATTTGATTGAGGGAGATCAGAGAGGGGATCGGGATCTGAATTAAGGCAGTGACAGTAGAGAAAGGGCATGGTAAGGTGGATTTCAGGAAGGCAGAAATAAGAATTAGGCCCGGTTAGATATAGAAGGTGTGCTGTTTTTTTTTTTTTTTTTAAATTTATTTATTAATTTAAAAAAATTTAACAAACCAAATAAAACACCGACATATATGATCAGTAATTCACAATATCATCACTTAGTTGCATATTCATTTCTTAGAACATTTGCATTAATTCAGAAAAAGAAATAAAAAGACAATAGAAAAAGAAATAAAACGAATACAGGAAAGAAAAAAAAAAAGATTATACCTACCATACCCCTTACCACTCGCTTTCATTTATCACTAGCATTTCAAACTAAATTTATTTTAGCATTTGTTCCCCCTATTATTAATTTTTATTCCATATGTTCTACTCCTTTGTTGACAAGGTAGATAAAAGGAAGTGCTGGTTTTTATACCCCAGAAAAGCCATGTTTTAATCCTTATCCTATCTTGTGGCAGCAGTTTCTTCTAATCCTAATTCAATACTGTAGGGTAGGAACTTTTGATTGGATTGTCTCTGAAAGGATGTGACACACTCAGTTGTAGGTATAGCTCTTTGGTTAGATGGAGTTGTGACTTCCTCCATTCCAGTTGGATTTTGATTATTTTACTGGAATCCTTTAAAAGAGGAAACATTTGGGAGAGCCAGAAATGACAGAAACAACTAAAGCCACAGGACCGACAGTGAGTTACATGCTGACGCTTGGAGAACAGTTGCTTCAGAGAGCAGAGACATGAATGCTTTTTTTTTTCCCCCAACATTCTGACTTGTTTTAAAAATTAATTAAAAAAATTTTTTTTAAAATACCGAAAAACACCAAACACAAACATTCGTAATTTTTTATCATTCTGTTCTATATATATAACCAGTAATTCACAATATCATCACATAATTGCATATTCATCATCAGAATCATTTCTTGAAACATTTACATCTATTCAGAAAAAGAAATATAAAGAAAACAGAAAAAAATTCATACATCCCATACCCCCACCCCTCCCCCTCACCGATCACCAGCATTTCACTCTAAATTTATTTTAACATTTGTTCCCCCTATTATTCATCTTTATTCCATATGCTTTACTCGTCTGTTAATAAGGTAGATAAAAGGAGTATCAGACACAAGGTTTTCATAGTCACTTTGTGAAAGCTATATCATTATATAATCATCTTCAAGAAACATGGCTACTGGAACACAGCTCCGCATTTTCAGGCAGTTCCCTCCAGCCTCTCCACCACATCTTGACTAACAATGTGATATCTATTTAATGCGTAAGAATAACCTCCAGGATAACCTCTCGACTCTGTTTGGAATCTCTCAGCCATTGACACTTTACTTTGTCTCATTTTACTCTTCCCCCTGTTGGTCGAGAAGATTTTCTCAATCCCCTGATGCTGAGTCTCAGCGCATTGTAGGGGTTTTCTCTGTCCCTTGATGCTGAGTCTCAGCTCATTCCAGGATTTCTGTCCCACGTTACCAGGAAGGTCGACACCCCTGGGAATCATGTCCCATGTAGACAGGGGAGGGTGGTGAGTTTGCTTGTTGTGTTGGCTGGAGAGAGAGGCCGCATCTGAGCAACAAAAGAGGTTCTCTTTGGGGGCGACTCTTCTTAGGCCTAATTTTAAGTAATCTTGACCTATCCTTTGTGGGGTTAAGTTTCATATGAACAAACCCCAAAATTGGGAGCTCAGCCTAGAGCTTTGATTGTCTGCACTGCTTGTGAGAATTTCAAGAATTCAACTTGGGAAAGTTGAATTTTCCCCATTTCTCACCATTCCCTGAAGGGGACTTCGCAAATACATTTTTATTCACTGTTCAAATCACTCTAGGATTTTTCGGGGCATCACTCTGGACAAATGAGCAAAATCTCAGAGACATGAATGCTTTAAGATGCTTGGAGCCCATCAGACATCACCATGAAATGTTAAAGCAGAACCTGGAGAGAGCCAAGGGAAGCCAAGAGATGAAAGCCAACCTCAGAGAAGCAAAGTGAGGAACCCCCACAGGAACAGAGGCTGAAAGTAATGGAGCCCAGGAGCCAGGGACCAGCAGATACCAGTCACGTAACTACCCAGCTGACAGAGGTGTTCTTGACTCATTGACCTTCTTTAAGTTAACATATCTTGCCCTGGATGCTTTAGTTTGGACATATTTATAGGCTTAGAACTGTAGATTTGTAACTTATTAAATTTCCCTTTTTAAAAGCCCCTCCAGTTCTGGTATATCGCATTCTGGCAGTTTGCAAACTAACCTAAGGTGAGTAATAGGAAGGAGTTTAGGAAAGTTCCTATTCCTGGTGTGTCTTTTTTTTTTTTAATTGTGGAAAATAACATATACAAAAAAGCAGTGTATTTCACAGCACATGACAGTTGGTTGTAGAACAGATTTCAGAGTTTGGTATGGGGTACAGTTCCACAATTTTAGGTTTTTCCTTCTAGCTACTCCAAAAGAAATATCAATATAATGATTCAGCAGTCCATTCTCATTTGTTAAATCTTATCTTCTCTGTTGTAACTCTACCTTCTCTTTTGATCTTTCCCCCTCTCTTTAGGGTTATTTGGGCTATGTCCATTTTAACTTTTTCATGTTGGAAAGGGCTGTTGATAATATGGGATGGGGGATAAAAATAGTTAATATTCTGGTGAGGCTGGTCCCTCTGGGTTTCAGGAGTTACCTGTCCTAGAACCCATTTGAAGATTGTAGGTTTCTGGAAAGTAATCATAGCACATGGAGCTTTTGTAGCTCCTCAGAGTCCTAGGTGTTCTTTAGGGTTGGCAGGAATGGTTTTGGTTGGTGTTTGGCAAACCATGATAATAGCAATATCTAGTTGAAGCCTGCATAAGAGTGATCTCCAGATTAGCCACTCGATTCTATTTGAACTCTCTCAGCCACTGATACCTTATTTGTTACACTTCTTGACCCATTTTAGGTCAGGAAGGTATTGTAGATCCTATGGTGCCAGGGCCAGACTCATCCCTGGGAATCATATCCCATGCTGTCTGGCATAGTTTTTAAGGCAAATCTTAGTCATTAAAGGAGTAGAGGGAATTGGTGGTGGTAGTGATAGTAGTGGGGGAGGTTTTAGAAGAAAGATAAAAAATTGAATTTTACCCTCCTGCAAAAAGGTGTAATAGATGGTTGAGTCTGTGGGTCTGGAGGTCAGTGGTCAGAGCTGAAAATGCTGATTTGCAGTTGCTGCTCTAGATGGTCCAGTAGTAGCATCTTTGGATCCTGGAGAGATTGTCATAAAGAGAGATGCTTGGGGAATATTAGTAATTGAGAAGAGGGCAGAGGAAGTGGAGGTTTGGTAACGTGGCCTCCTGTCCTATGGCTAGGCTAGTGAACTGCAATCAGCAGCATCGTGGGAGGTAATAAAGAATATTTGCGGGTCATCTTCGGATCTGAATAGGTTTTAGAGCAGCAGTTAGTTTTCAAATGAATTTTTGGAAAATATCTCCTTATAAGATGGGGCCTATGTGTCATTCCTTAATTTGAGGGTAAGACTTTTTGATGTAAAGTCTCTCCATATTTACTTTTTAGGAAAAAATGAAAAATGCTAATCTTGCTTAAGTGAAGATTATTTTTCTTGTTTTTGGGAAAACAATACTGAGTGAAGTAGGTAATACCTGTTTTGTAAACAAAATCCTTGTACAGATAGCAGTTAAAATTATTGTAGCTTATATATTACCAAATACCTTGATTTTTTATTTTTTAAATGCTGGATTACAAGTATGACCATAAGATATTTGGAAGTTAATAGCTTTATGATGGTTGTATTGTAAGGTCATTATCTTCTTCAGTGACAATTTATATTGCTGTGTTTTTGAAATATTTGTTGAATATGAATGTTAAGGACTCTGTACTGCCTTTCTATGCTGAATCAAATTGGGGAAAAGGAGCAAAGTGGAAAAAACACAAATTTAAGTAGTTTAAAAATAACTGGCTCTCTGTTACAATGATAAATTTGCAGAGATTGTACTTTTGTACAGAACAGTTTCCTATTGATTTTGTGCTGCTTTGTGGTTGGTCTTTAAATCACAGTCTGGAAGAGTGAAATGTGAACCATGCTACAGTATAGATCATGAAATGAAGCTAATTTTATTTTCTTGCAAGTATAATGCAGCAATATAAGTGAACCATGCTGAAATAATGAAAAAAAAATTATTTTTATGGTTTGCTGATAATAAGGAGCATGTACATATCTGGAATCTACACGTAAAATTCTTGAAGACTTGAAAGTTTAATTTTCTGAAAAGTTTGCCTATCTTGTTCTTTCCCTCTTTATCGCTTCCTGTTTAACACCCCCCTCTCCTCCCCTTACTTATCCTATGTCTTCCTCCTGTTCCTTACCCTCTTTCCCTTTACTTAGGTTATTGTTATTATTATTTTAACTTTTTTATTGTGTAGTATAACATATATACAAAGCAAAGAAATAAAAAAGCAATGGTTTTCAAAGCACTCTTCAACAGGTAGGTAGTTACAGGACAGATTCCAGAGTTTGTCATGGGCAACCAAATGATCCTCTCAGTATTTTTTTTATCATCACAATTGACTTTTTTTCCTTCATTTTTTGTGAAAAAAACATATGTATAAGCTATAAATTTCAAAGCACAGCACCACAATTAATTGTAGAACGTATTTCAGAGTTTGACATGGGTTAGAATTCCACAATTTTAGGTTTTTACTTCTAGCTGCTCTAAGATACTGGAGACTAAAAGAGATACCAATTTAATGACTCAGCATTCATATTCATTTGTTAAATCCTATCTTCACTGTATAACTCCACCATCATCTTTGATCTTTCCATCTCTCTCTTTTGGGGTGTTTGGGTTATAGACATTCTAACTTTTCCATATTGAAAGGGTCTGTCACTAATATGGGGTAGGGAGGTGGAATTATCTGATGCTCTGGGCCTTCTAGGTTTCAGGATTTATCTGAACAAGGGACCTATCTGGAGGTTGTAGGTTTCTGAAAAGTTACTCTAGTGCATGGAACCCTGTGGAATCAAAAATTTGCCACTTAGGTTATTTTTATATTTTTATTTTTACTTAGGTTATTTTTTATTTATTTATTTTTTAAATATTTATATGACAAATCTTCACACACATACAGTCCATACATGGTGTAAAATCAGTGGCTCACAATATCGTCACATAGTTGTGTATTCATCACCAAGATCATTTTTAGAACATTCACATCACTCCAGGAAAAGTTATAAAAATTTTAAAAAAACCTCATACATCACATACCCTCTACTCCTCCCTCTCATTGACCAATAGTATTGCAATCTACCCAATTTATTTTACCCCTTCTTCCCCTATAATTTATTTACTTATTATCCATATTTTTTACTCATCTGTCCATACCCTGGATAAAAGGAGCATCAGACACAAGGTTTTCACTATCACACAGTCACATTGTAAAAGCTATTTCGTTATACAATCATCTTCAAGAATCAAGGCTACTGGAACACAGCCCAACGATTTCAAGTACTTCCCTCCAGCCACTCCAATATACCATAAACTAAAAAGGGATACCTGTATAATGCATAAGAATAACCTGTCGACTCTGCTTGAAATTTCTCAGGCACTGAAACTTTATATTGTCTCATTTCTCTTTTTTTTTTTATTAATTAAAGAAAAAAAAATTAACACAACATTTAGAAATCATTCCATTCTACAAATGCACTCAGTAATTCTTAACATCATCACATAGATGCATGATCATCATTTCTTAGTACATTTGCATTGATTTAGGAAAAGAACTAGCAAAACAACAGAAAAAGATATAGAATGTTAATATAGAGAAAAAAATAAAAATAATAATAGTAAAAAAAAAAGAAAAGGAAAAAGAAAAAGAAAAAAAAAGACAGACCAAAAAAAAACCTATAGCTCAGATGCAGCGTCATTCAGTGTTTTAACATGATTACTTTACAATTAGGTATTATTGTGCTGTCCATTTTTGAGTTTTTGTATCTAGTCCTGTTGCACAGTCTGTATCCCTTCAGCTCCAATTACCCATTATCTTACCCTGTTTCTAACTCCTGCTGGACTCTGTTACCAATGACATCTTCCAAGTTTATTCTCGAATGTCGGTTCGCATTAGTGGGACCATACAGTATTTGTCCTTTAGTTTTTGGCTAGACTCACTCAGCATAATGTTCTCTAGGTCCATCCATGTTATTACATGCTTCATAAATTTATTCTGTCTTAAAGCTGCATAATATTCCATCGTATGTATATACCACAGTTTGTTTAGCCACTCATCTGTTGATGGACATTTTGGCTGTTTCCATCTCTTTGCAATTGTAAATAACGCTGCTATAAACATTGGTGTGCAAATGTCCGTTTGTGTCTTTGCCCTTAAGTCCTTTGAGTAGATACCTAGCAATGGTATTGCTGGGTCGTATGGCAATTCTATATTCAGCTTTTTGAGGAACCGCCAAACTGCCTTCCACAGTGGTTGCACCATTTGACATTCCCACCAACAAGTGTGCCTCTTTCTCCGCATCCTCTCCAGCACTTGTCATTTTCTGTTTTGTTGATAATGGCCATTCTGGTGGGTGTGAGATGATATCTCATTGTGGTTTTGATTTGCATTTCTCTAATGGCCAGGGACATTGAGCATCTCTTCATGTGCCTTTTGGCCATTTGTATTTCCTCTTCTGAGAGGTGTCTGTTCAAGTCTTTTTCCCATTTTGTAATTGGTTTGGCTGTCTTTTTGTTGTTGAGTTGGACAATCTCTTTATAAATTCTGGATATTAGACCTTTATCTGATATGTCATTTCCAAATATTGTCTCCCATTGTGTAGGCTGTCTTTCTACTTTCTTGATGAAGTTCTTTGATGCAGAAAAGTGTTTAATTTTGAGGAGCTCCCATTTATTTATTTCCTTCTTCAGTGCTCTTGCTTTAGGTTTAAGGTCCATAAGACCGCCTCCAATTGTAAGTTTCATAAAATATCTCCCTACATTTTCCTCTAACTGTTTTATGGTCTTAGACCTAATGTTTAGATCTTTGATCCATTTTGAGTTAACTTTTGTATAGGGTGTGAGATACGGGTCTTCTTTCATTCTTTTACATATGGATATCCAGTTGTCTAGGCACCATTTATTGAAGAGACTGTTCTGTCCCAGGTGAGTTGGCTTGACTGCCTTATCAAAGATCAAATGTCGAAGACTTCCGGAGAAGATGGCGGCTTAGTAAGACGCGCGGGTCTTAGTTCCTCCTCCAGAAAAGCAACTAAAGAAACAGAAACAATACGAAACAGCTCCCGGAGTCACGACAGAGACCAAAAAGACAGCATACCCCATTCTGGAACGGCTGAACGGGCAGGGAGAATCTGCTGCGGTGAGATACCCGAGGGGCGTGCGTTTTCCTGGCTGGGGCGGCTGGCGACTGGGGTCCCCTCCACGCACGTGGCTCCCCGGTCTGACTGGGAACGTTGGATAGCGGGGCCCTCCTGTCACGCTTGGCGTCTCGGGCCAGCTGGGCAATTTGGACCGGCACTCCCCCAAGCCCCGGCAGCCGGCGACCCCCCCCTCCACGCGCGGTTTCCCGGGCCGACTGCCGTGCAGACAGACGAGCGCCACGAGCGCCACCTACTGGGCAGGAAAAGAAAAACAGAGCCCAGAGATTTCACAGAAAAACCTTTCAACCAGCCGGGTCCCACACCCAGGGAAATCTGATCAAATGCCCAGACACCAGCAGAAAATAATGGATGACGCTCGGAAAATTGAAGATATGGCCCAGTCAAAGGAACAAACCAATAGTTCAAATGAGATACAGGAGCTGAGACAACTAATGCTGAATATACGAACAGAAATGGAAAAACTCTTCAAAAACCAAATCAATAAATTGAGGGAGGACATGAAGAAGACATGGGCTGAACAAAAAGAAGAAATAGAAAATCTGAAAAAACAAATCACAGAACTTATGGGAGTGAAGGACAAAGAAGAAAAAATGGAAAAAACAATGGATACCTACAATGGTAGATCTAAAGAGACAGAAGCTACAATTAGTGAACTGGAGGATGGAACATCTGAATTCCAAAAAGAAACAGAAACTATAGGGAAAAGAATGGAAAAACTTGAGCAGGGGATCAGGGAACTGAATGACAATATGAAGCGCACAAATATACGTGTTGTGGGTGTCCCAGAAGGAGAAGAGAAGGGAAAAGGAGGAGAAAAACTAATGGAAGAAATTATCACTGAAAATTTCCCAACTCTTATGAAAGACCTAAATTTGCAGATCCAAGAAGTGCAGCGCACCCCAAAGAGAATAGACCCAAATAGGCATTCTCCAAGACACTTACTAGTTAGAATGTCAGAGGTCAAAGAGAAAGAGAGGATCTTGAAAGCAGCAAGAGAAAAACAATCTGTCACATACAAGGGAAACCCAATAAGACTATGTGTAGATTTCTCAGCAGAAACCACGGAAGCTAGAAGACAGTGGGATGATATATTTAAATTACTAAAAGAGAAAAACTGCCAACCAAGATTCCTATATCCAGCAAAATTGTCCTTCAAAAATGAAGGAGAAATTAAAACATTTATAGACAAAAAGTCACTGAGAGAATTTGTGACCAAGAGACCAGCTCTGCAAGAAATACTAAAGGGAGCACTAGAGTCAGATACGAAAAGACAGAAGAGAGAGGTATGGAGTAAAGTGTAGAAAGAAGGAAAATCAGATATGATATATATAATACAAAAGGCAAAATGGTAGAGGAAAATATTATCCAAACAGTAATAATACTAAAAGTTAATGGACTGAATTTCCCAATCAAAAGACATAGAATGGCAGAATGGATTACGACCCAGCAATACCACTGCTAGGTATCTACTCAAGGGACTTAAGGGCAAAGACACAGACGGACATTTGCACACCAGTGTTTACAGCAGCATTATCTACAATTGCAAAGAGATGGAAACAGCCAAAATGTTCATCAACAGACGAGTGGCTAAACAAACTGTGGCGTATACCTACGACGGAATATTATGCAGCTTTAAGACAGACTAAACTTATGAAGCATGTAATAACATGGATGGACCTAGAGAACATTATGCTGAGTGAGTCTAGCCCCAAACTAAAGGACAAATACTGTAAGGTCCCACTGATGTGAACCGACATTCGAGAATCAGCTTGGAATATATCATTGGTAACAGAGACCAGCAGGAGTTAGAAACAGGGTAAGATAATGAGTAATTGGAGCTGAAGGGACACAGACTGTGCAACAGGACTAGATACAAAAACTCAAAAATGGACAGCACAATAATACCTAAGTGTAATGTAACTAGGTTGGAACACTGAATGAAGCTGCACCTGAAATATGGTTTTTTGTTTGTTTGTTTGTGTGTTTGTATCTTTTGTTTTTGTTTTTTTTCTTTTTCCTTTTTATATATATATATATTATTAGTATTATTATTTTAATTCTCTTCTCTATATTAACATTCTATATCTTTTTCTGTTGTTTTGCTAGTTCTTTTCCTAAATCGATGCAAATGTACTAAGAAATGATGATCATACATCTATGTGATGATACTAAGAATTACTGAGTGCATTTGTAGAATGGAATGATTTCTAAATGTTGTGTTAATTTCTTTTCTATTTTTTAATAAAAAAATTAAAAAAAAAAAAAGATCAAATGTCCATAGATGAGAGGGTCTATATCTGAGCACTCTATTCGATTCCATTGGTCGATATATCTATCTTTATGCGAATACCATGCTGTTTTGACCACTGTGGCTTCATAATATGCCTTAAAGTCAGGCAGCTTGAGACCTCCAGCTTTGTTTTTTTTCCTCAAGATGTTTTTAGCAGTTCAGGGCACCCTGCCCTTCCAGATAAATTTGCTTATTGGTTTTTCTGTTTCTGAAAAATAAGTTGTTGGGATTTTGATTGGTATTGCATTGAATCTGTAAATCAATTTAGGTAGAATCGACATCTTAACTATATTTAGTCTTCCAATCCATGAACATGGTATGCCCTTCCATCTACTTAGGTCTTCTGTGATTTCTTGTAACAGTTTTTTGTAGTTTTCTTTGTATAGGTTTTTTGTCTCTTTCGTTAAATTTATTCCTAGGTATTTTATTCTTTTAGTTGCAATTGTAAATGGGATTCGTTTCTTGATTTCCCCCTCAGCTTGTTCATTGCTAGTGTATAGAAATGCTACAGATTTTTGAATGTTGATCTTGTAATCTGCTACTTTATGTACTCTTTTATTAGCTCTAGTAGTTTTGTTGTGGAGTTTTCCGGGTTTTCGACGTATAGTATCATATCATCTGCAAACAGTGATAGTTTTACTTCTTCCTTTCCAGTTTTGATGCCTTGTATTTCTTTTTCTTGTCTAATTGCTCTGACTAGAACCTCCAACACAATGTTGAATAATAGTGGTGATAGTGGACATCCTTGTCTTGTTCCTGATCTTAGGGGGAAAGTTTTCAATTTTTCCCCATTGAGGATGATATTAGCTGTGGGTTTTTCATATATTCCCTCTATCATTTTAAGGAAGTTCCCTTGTATTCCTATCTTTTGAAGTGTTTTCAACAGGAAAGGATGTTGAATCTTGTCAAATGCCTTCTCTTCATCAATTGAGATGATCATGTGATTTTTCTGCTTTGATTTGTTGATATGGTGTATTACATTAATTGATTTTCTTATGTTGAACCATCCTTGCATACCTGGGATGAATCCTACTTGGTCATGTTGTATAATTCTTTTAATGTGTTGTTGGATACGATTTGCTAGAATTTTGTTGAGGATTTTTGCATCTATATTCATTAGAGAGATTGGTCTGTAGTTTTCTTTTTTTGTAATATCTTTGCCTGGTTTTGGTATGAGGGTGATGTTGGCTTCATAGAATGAATTAGGTAGCTTTCCCTCCACTTCGATTTTTTTGAAGAGTTTGAGGAGAGTTGGTACTAATTCTTTCTGGAATGTTTGATAGAATTCACATGTGAAGCCGTCTGTTCCTGGACTTTTCTTTTTAGGAAGCTTTTTAATGACTGATTCAGTTTCTTTACTTGTGATTGGTTTGTTGAGGTCATCTATTTCTTCTTGAGTCAAAGTCGGTTGTTCATGTCTTTCCAGGACCCCGTCCATTTCATCTAAATTGTTGTATTTATTAGCGTTAAGTTGTTCATAGTATCCTGTTATTACCTCCTTTATTTCTGTGAGGTCAGTAGTTATGTCTCCTCTTCCATTTCTGATCTTATTTATTTGCATCCTCTCTCTTCTTCTTTTTGTCAATCTTGCTAAGGGCCTATCAATCTTATTGATTTTCTCATAGAACCAACTTCTGGTCTTATTGATTTTCTCTATTGTTTTCATGTTCTCAATTTCATTTATTTCTGCTCTAATCTTTGTTATTTCTTTCCTTTTGCTTGCTTTGGAATTAGTTTGCTGTTCTTTCTCCAGTTCTTCCAAGTGGACAGTTAATTCCTGAATTTTTGCCTTTTCTTCTTTTCTGATATAGGCATTTAGGGCAATAAATTTCCCTCTTAGCACTGCCTTTGCTGCGTCCCATAAGTATTTGATATGTTGTGTTTTTGTTTTCATTCGCCTCGAGGTATTTACTAATTTCTCTTGCAATTTCTTCTTTGACCCACTCGTTGTTTAAGAGTGTGTTGTTGAGCCTCCACATATTTGTGAATTTTCTGGCACTCCGCCTATTATTGATTTCCAACTTCATTCCTTTATGATCTGAGAAAGTGTTGTGTATGATTTCAATCTTTTTAAATTTGTTGAGACTTGCTTTGTGACCCAGCATATGGTCTATCTTTGAGAATGATCCATGAGCACTTGAGAAAAAGGTGTATCCTGCTGTTGTGGGATGTAATGTCCTATAAATGTCTGTTAAGTCTAGCTCATTTATAGTAATAGTTAGATTCTCTATTTCTTTATTGATCCTCTGTCTAGATGTTCTGTCCATTGATGAGAGTGGTGAATTGAAGTCTCCAGTTATTATGGTATATGTGTCTATTTCCCTTTTCAGTGTTTGCAGTGTATTCCTCACGTATTTAGGGGCATTCCGGTTCGGTGCATAAATATTTATGATTGTTATGTCTTGTTTAATTGTTCCTTTTATTAGTAGATAGTGTCCTTCTTTGTCTCTTTTAACTGTTTTACATTTGAAGTCTAATTTGTTGAATATTAGTATAGCTACTCCTGCTCTTTTCTGGTTGTTATTTGCATGAAATATCTTTTCCCAACCTTTCACTTTCAACCTATGTTTATCTTTTGGTCTAAGATGTGTTTCTTGTAGACAGCATATAGAAGTATCCTGTTTTTTAATCCATTCTGCCAGTCTATGTCTTTTGATTGGGGAATTCAGTGCATTAACATTTAGTGTTATTACTGTTTGGATAATATTTTCCTCTACCATTTTGCCTTTTGTATTATGTACATCATATCTGATTTTCCTTCTTTCTACACTCTTCTCCATACCTCTGTCTTCTGTCTTTTCGTATCTGACTCTAGTACTCCCTTTAGTATTTCTTGCAGAGCTGGTCTCTTGGTCACAAATTCTCTCAGTGACTTTTTGTCTGAGAATGTTTTAATTTCGCCCTCATTTTTGAAGGACAATTTTGCTGGATATAGAAGTCTTGGTTGGCAGTTTTTCTCTTTTAGTAATTTAAATATATCATCCCACTGCCTTCTAGCTTCCGTGGTTTCTGCTGAGAAATCTACACATAGTCTTATTGGGATTCCCTTGTATGTGACGGATTGTTTTTCTCTTGCTGCTTTCAAGATCCTCTCTTTCTCTTTGACCTCTGACATTCTAACTAGTAAGTGTCTTGGAGAATGCCTATTTGGGTCTGTTCTTTTTGGGATGCGCTACACTTCTTGGATCTGTAATTTTAGGTCTTTCATAAGAGTTGGGAAATTTTCAGTGATAATTTCTTCCATTAGTTTTTCTCCTCCTTTTCCCTTCTCTTCTCTTTCTGGGACACCCGCAACATGTATATTTGTGCAGTTCGTATTGTCCTTCAGTTCCCTGATCCCCTGTTCAAATTTTTCCATTCTTTTCCCTATAGTTTCTGTTTCTTTTTGGAATTCAGATGTTCCATCCTCCAAATCACTAATTCTATCTTCTGTCTCTTTTAATCTATCATTGTAGGTATCCACTGTTTTTTCAGCTTTTCTACTTTGTCCTTCACTTCCATAAGTTCTGTGATTTGTTTTTTCAGATTTTCTATTTCTTCTTTTTGTTCAGCCCATGTCTTCTTCATGTCCTCCCTCAATTTATTGATTTCGTTTTTGAAGAAGTTTTCCATTTCTGTTCGTATATTCAGCATTAGTTGTCTCAGCTCCTGTATCTCATTTGAACTATTGGTTTGTTCCTTTGACTGGACCATATTTTCAATTTTCTGAGCGTGATCCATTATCTTCTGCTGGCATCTGGGCATTTATTCAGATTTCCCTGGGTGTTGGACCCAACAGGTTGAAAGATTTTTCTGTGAAATCTCTGAGTTCTGTTTTTCTTATCCTGCCCAGTAGGTGGCGCTCGTGGCACTCGTTTATCTGTGGGTGCCACCAGTAAAAGGTGCTGTGGGTCCTTTAACTTTGGAAAACTCTCGCTGTGGGGGAGGTTCGGCACCTGAAGTGGCTTGGAAGAATGCCAATCCGAATCTCCCAGCTGGCCCGGGGATCTGAACGCGGGGAGGGTCGCCGGCCGCCGCAGCCCAGGAGAGCGCCAGTCCGAATCTCCTAGCCGGCCTGGGGCGCCAAGCGTGGTGGGAGGGTGCCAGCCACCGCGGCCCGGGGGTGTGCACCGTTCCCAGCCGGACCGGGAAGGCACGTGTTTGGAAGGGACCCCGGTCACTGTTCTCCGCGGCCTGGGCATCTCCGATCCAAGTCTCCCAGCTGCTCCGGGGGGCTGCGTGTGGGGGGGGGGGGCGCCAGCCACCGCGGCTTGAGGGGACCTCCTGTCCAATTCTCCCAACCGGCCCGGGAAGGAGGAAGGGAGGGACTCCGGCTGCCTGCCATCCCGGCCCGGGGAAGCCCGCGCCCCTCTGTGATCTCACCGGAGCGGGTTCTCCCAGCCAGTCAGCCGTTCCAGAATGGGGTACGCTGTCTTCTTGATCTCTGTCTTGGCCCCTGGAGCTGTTCTGTATCATTTCTACTCCCCTCGTAGCTGTTCTGGAGGAGGAACTAAGACCCGCGCGTCTTACTAAGCCGCCATCTTCTCCGGTTTTCTTAGGTTATTGACTGCAGTTATCAGTCTTACTCATAGTGGGCTTCATATGAATGTTATCTGGAGCAAGAGGAAGTTTCTGCATTGTAAGCTTGTAAGACCCAGTAGTTTATGTTCCACCATGAAAAAAATTGTGATACGGTGTTTTATCTCTTGGAATCTGTGTTTTATACTTATTTAAGGAGCTCTTTTGTTTTCCAGTTCCCTGTCCTCAATATCTCTTTTGTGCATGTATAAAAAGGAATATATCAACAAAATAAATTGATTTAGGCATTCCTGAAACGTCTACATTCATTACCCCACTCTGCTGAGTCACTTTCACTCTCTGGTCCTATATTTTGATACTTCTGTGCATGTTATTAGTTTTTGTTTCAGTATGCAGTTGCAGTGTGATCTTTTTTAACATTTTTAATTAGCAGTTAAAACTCAGCAGTGTTCTTCCAACAAGACACATAACTCAAGGGAAGTGACAATACTCTGAGCACTTGAGAACAGCTTTGAGTGTGTGCCTGCAGTGACCTGTTAGCTTCTGACAGCTAAGATTTCATCAAAGGTGCATCCTGATTTTCGCTATGTTAAAGTGTGAAAAATATGAGTCTTGGAATTTGTGAATGTCTGGATTGCAAACGCTGTCTTTAAATTGTTGATCAAATGTCAAGGAAATTATTAGAGATTTTGATTAAAAGCATTACAATTTTAAAATAAGTAGTCACTAATTTAGTTAAAATGGAGGAAACATCCATTTATATATTAATTTACAAAACCCTAACCTTACCTATTCATTTAGAAGTATAATTTTTAGCTTGAGGAACTTAGGCTCACTTATCAGTTTGATTTACACAATCTGTTATTGGAACTCATGATTTATTAATTATTTAATATTAAATGTCCATGGCACACAATTTATTTTTGGTTGTTTTTAAGTATTCTAAATCTATTCCAAGTGTGTATTTTTGCTTGTATGTAGCACCCAGCACTTCCAAAGAAAAAAACCCAAAGCTTTTATACTCTATTTCATAATAAGTCTAACAATGCAGAGGAATTTGTAGAAGCAATTAATAGTAATCTTGGCCATACAACTATACCCCCTCTAAGATAATGGTAACAGTTGTAAGATAATGGTGTGTATCTTACAACTTTCTCTTTGTGCTTTTAACATATATATCCGCAGAGTATTTTGGTTGTTGTTACAAGACATTATGTTAGATACTACTTTTTTCTCTCTTCATATGTTATGAATAATATCTTTCTTGTTCAGGACATGTAAATTTAATTCATTCTCCTTAATTCCTTAAATTATTCATGCATTTTAATATTTATGGACATTTGGGTTATTTCTAGTTCTTAAGTTTTTTTTCCTGCTGTAACAGTGCTGCAATCAGTGTACATCTTTGTATAAACATACTTCTGTGACACAAATTTTTAAAACAGATATTGTTGGATCAAGGCTTAAGTGGATTGTAGATACTGGCAGTTGGTATTCCAAAAAGGTAGTACAGATTCACACTCACCAGGAATGTATAGGAGTGCTCCTTGTCTGTCTTTAATTTTTTTTTTTTTGCCAAGGATGGGCAAATAAAGCTTTACTACATAAATCTTGTTCACTAGTAGGTTCATGTGTGTTTTAATTGTTGCTGTTCTTCCCTCCCCTGTTCTATAATATTGTATAATCCCTAAATTAGTTTCAGATGATTATGGATTTGGGAGTAATCTATATAAAGGGAGTAGTAATATTCTTGCCTCCCCCCACTCCACTATCATTTATTTTGTGTGTATTGCATGTCTTATTTTTCCATTAGGACACATGAAACAGGGTCTTTATTAAATAAGGAACCCCTGCTATTCCATATCAGGATCTCAAGTGGTATTAAAAAATCTCACGTGACTTCTCATCTTTAATAACTCTATCACTTTGGATAATTGTAGCCACCCTCTTTCAAGACTTGTTAAAACTGTTAGCGTATTTCTTTATTAATGTTGGAACGCCACCTAGTGGTGATATTGTGCGGCAGCATGCTATATTCAAAGGAAATGCTTGTTTAGGTCACAAACTTTTATGGCTTAAATATATCATAAGAATTATGTATAACAACTGCCTCATTTTAGGGGGAAGGAAGTTGACCCAAGAGAGGTGAAGGAACTTGCTGAGTATTTCATGTTGAATTAGTTGTTATGTAAGGACAAGTTAAAACAGATTATTGATTTTGGTGCTCTTTTCAGTGTTTTTTAAGTTTGTATTTTGTGTGAAAGTTGTGTATCTCCTTATCTTATTATAGCAATGAATATGGCATAGATATGCTTAGTTAATATTTACAGATGAATCAGTTTGATGAAATCATTTATAATTTGCTGTTACTTTTGCTGTATCACCAGCTGGCATGTTTTTTCCTCAGTTGAACCAAAATGTAAAGGGGCTGTAAAATAATTAACTTGGAGCCTTATAGAAGTATACTAAGGAAGTTTTCAAAATCATTACTCTCTTTTTCCTGGGATTAAAATAATTAAGAGTGAGATCCAGACATGAAGAATGGTCTGATAGGGCACCATGAAATATTTTGGAGGTTCCTATGAGTTCATACCTAGGGTTGACCATACAATTGTAGAATTAGAAGTTTAGCCATATACTCAAACAACCATTCAACTCTCCTTCCTTCCTTACACCTTTTTTCCTTCAACTATTTATTTATTTATTTATTTTTCACATGGGCAGGCACCGGGAATCGAACCCGGGTCCTTGGGCATGGCAGGCAAGCGTTCTTGCCTGCTGAGCCACCGTGGCCTGCCCAACTATTTATTTTTAAATATTTAACATATGCAGATGGTAAAAGTATTCAAAGAGCATTAATGTCTCTCTCTTACCCATAACCCTAAACCAGAGGTAGCCAGTGTCACCAATTTATCTATACAATTGGCTTTTGATTATCTTAGGTAGATCAGCCAGTTTTCTGTATAGGCTGTTTTGGTTCTGCCAGTTTTGAATATTCTGTCTGTAAAACTGTTTCTACTAGTATAATTCTAATAGTTCCTATTGCTTGTTTATAATATATTAATAACTCTCAGTCCTTGAGTGTGGAGTTTGAAAAGTCACACGAGAAAGATTTAAGGGGAAGTGTAAAAGTTTTAAGGATCAAAATAGCTTGAATAATTTAAATAGAAAATCACATTTATATTAAATAGATATTTACAAAATGCATACTGTTTATAGTGTTGTATATTAAATGATTTAGTTTCACATATTTTCTTTTAAAAAGAGGATGTAAAATGTTAACTATCAAGGGATGTCAGTCAAAAAAGACGTTTTCCCCCTTTATACTGATATATTCAAAGCCACTGTTTTGCCCAGTGATAACAGTTATCTGGGGGAAAAAAGATTTATTTATTTTTTTAATTAGAGGATAAAAATAAAAATGGTAAAGATTTACATAAGAATGATATGTAGTACAGCCTATGTCTTAACTCTTGATATTCTTAATGTAATTACTTGTCTTAGAGTCAGTATTATCTTTTCTAATTATAGCTATCACATTGTAATGTACAAAAAAGCATAATTATACAAAGACTGTACTTTACAAATGTAAATACAATCTTGGTTTGGTGTATATTGGATACAATAGTCTTCCTAAACCCTAAACACAGAAACAAAAGCATGCATTATAAGAGAAAGTCCAAGATGGGAAGTGATAAAAGGGGCATTGAGTAGAGCTTTGTTAAAATTTAGCTGTTATACTTGTAAAATTTCCATGTATTCATTGAATTATATTATGTCATTCTTATTGTTAGGAGGTGACTTGAAGTCTTAAGTTTTGCCCTCATTAAGAGCTGTCACAATTTGGTTTCTGTAGTGGAAAGATTCAGATATTCACTGTTTTTATATAAATGTATAAACACTGAAATTGAGTCATTCAGTAACTGGAATTAAAATTTTATATTAGAGCATTTTATTTCAATTGCAAAAGGTAGAATTGTAGAAGGCCATCTTATTTGTTGTGGATGTTACAAATTTGAAAATGAAATATTTCAGAATGCTTGCTGTGTCATTTATACTTCAGGATCTTTAAAACACGCTTTACTGAGTGGTGCTTAAAGATGGCTTTTCAGGTCTTTATTTAACATAGTTCGGTATGTTCAATTCTCAGAAAAAAGTCTGGATGTATAAAACAAAGGAAGGCAGTTTGATCATTCAATAATACAAGGTGTCTGAAAAGTCTTAGCACGGTTTTAATTTTAATAACTCCCAAAGTGTACATGCTAAAACTATTTTTTAAACTGTAATTATTTACATTTCTTTTATATTTAGTTTTGTGAATTTTTCATTCTAATGTTTTACTTCAGTAAATGATTTACTTCAGTCCCTCTGAAGATGGCAAATAGGAGATAAGGTATATGTTAGCCTAGGCTAAGGACTTAAGTAGTTCTTAAAAATGTTGTATCATGTGAGAAAAATAAGAAAACTTAAAATTATATGCATTTTATTAAATTTATTTCTCATAGTTTCACTTGTCCTGTACTGCTTTTTTATTCATGTGACAAATCAAGTTCATTGTAAATACAAGGAAGGGTTTGGTCCAGCACAATAGCCTATAAGCTCTTTGCTGTTTAGATAATATCAAGGCTCAGGCATACTCTGTGGGATTGGGCCTCCAGTGAGCCAGCTAGATATGACTTATCCAAAGAATAGGAGCTCTACCAGTATAAGTCAGATGACAGAAGGGTATGTCTTCTGAAAATCTATTTAAAACCAGTGAATTAAAAAATCCTAAATTTTAATATCCTAATCATTTTGAAAGTAGTTAAAAAAGAATCAAAACAGAACTCTCCGGTAGAAAGTTGTCATTTGGATGGATTTTTATATTTATTTTTACTATTAAGAGCCAGTTTTTGAAAGTCCTGCTAATACCAGCAGTTGGGAGGAATGATGGCTAAGTACTATTGGTAAGAAAAATTTCTTTGTTTTCTATGGTCTAGAAATTCTCACTGTTTTAATCAAAACAGATGCACTCCAGCAAACCACCAGAATCGTGCCTTCTGTAGGTTAAATGGATTTCAGAAATTTGATATTATTGCTTCCTATGTCTAACTAGGTATTATGGTAGAATGCTGTTTAACATGTATTTTCATCTTGAATAAACAGTATATTTTAAAATATGTTTAGTTATATAGTTTTTATTTTCATGAATCATTGAAATAATGTTAAGGAGTCTATTGTTTACATACATATTAAAAAATGTAAATGTACAAATGTACAAAAAATATACATATTGTAAATGTAAGGACGTGTGCAGTTGTTGTCTCAGTAGATTTTTAAGGACTTTCTATTGTTTACATACATATTAAAAAATTTAAATGTACATTTACAGTATGTATATATTTAAAATGTAAGAGTTATTGCAGTTGTTGTCTCAGTAGATTTTACCAAGAGTTTTTGTGAAAGGTGAATTTTGGTAACTGGGGAGATGTATATGATGTTTAAAGTGAATAATTGGTGAGTTTTAGAGCAGTTTTTAATTTAAATTATTTTTGACATTTGAACTCTCGTAAAATTTGGTGAAACTTGAGTATTTTGCTGTAAGCTAGATTTCAGATAAATAATACTTGTAAACAGAGTAATGAAATGATATTGGTCTAGAATTGTATTTAGAAAACAATGAAAATAGGTTGCTATGGGCAGTTAATTTAAAAATAATTCATGGGAGTATTTCTTGCTGTGGTCAGTTAATATAGAACTGGACTAAGGTGACTAGACATATTAATGGATAAAATTTAAGTAGTCACAACTACACGAATTTAATGAGAACACTGAATTTTAATGGCAGTTTCTTTTCTAAAATTAAAGTGCATGCTTATTCATTTACTAATATATTCTACATAAAAAATTAGGATTTACAAAAGTAGGGAAGTACACCTACATTTTAAGGCAATGGATGAAAAGACAATGGTGAAATACAACAGAATATTGAGCAGCTGCCAGAAGGAATGAAGTTGTGAGGCATGCAACTAGTTGAATGAACTTTGAGGACATTACGTTGAGTGAGATAAAGCCATAAAGGAAAGGACACATATTGTAAGTCCTCACTAATATAAACTAACTATAATGAGCAAATGCTGAAAATTGAATTTGAGAGCATAAATTATGGGATAGAATGTGGGTAGAGATTAGGCATTCGATGATTAAGGAGTAGGGATTGTTCATTAAGGTTTACTGTAAAGCTTCCTAGATTGTAAGCTCTTATAGCAATCACATCTATTCCAGAGTTTTAACCATTATTTTCTAAATTCTGAGATTCAGAGCTCTTTGTTTATAACATGGTAGTTCCTTGGAACTTTGGTTATCTGTGTGACACCTGAGACTCAGAGTTAGTTTTGCAGCTCTGAAAGTCAGCATTAATCCTGACTGTTAAAGAAGTTGAATACAGGGTAATGGATGATGTTGACTATAGTTTAGAACTTCAACTTCTGAATGAAGCCAAAGAAAGAGATATTCATTTGGTACAAAATTTATATTTTCTGTAGCACACTATCTAATTTAACCTTTAGGGTCAGTTTATTTAAACCACATAGAATGCAAAATGAGATCTTGTTATTCTGTACAGGTTAATGTAGTACCCCAATACATCCCAGGGTGTTTTGAGTGGAAATTAAAGTATTTGCAAAGGCCCCTTGAGTAACTGGGGAAAAATGTGGAAATATAAACCTCCCCACCTTGGGCATTCCTGATATTCTTGCAAGCAGTAGGGACTCCCAATTTCTTAAGTTAAGTCCTTGATCTTGAGGTCTGCCTTTATGAAACTTATTCCTACAAAGGAGAAGCTAAGCCTACTTATAATTATGCCTAAGAGTCACCCCCAGAGAACCTCCTTTGTTGCTTAGATAATGGCCTCTTTCTCCCAGCCAACTCTGCATATAAACTCACTACCCTCTCCACTATGTGGGACATAACTCCCGGTATGTAAATTTCTCTGGGATTGTGGGACATGACTCCCTGGGATAAGCCTGTCTCTGGCATCATGGGGTTGAGAATACCTTCTTTGACCAAAAGGGAGAAAAAAAATGAAACAAAATGAAGTTTCAGTGGCTGAGAGATTTCAAATAGAATCGAGAGGTCATTCTGGAGTTTATTCTTATCATTATGTAGATATTCTTTTCAGTCTCTAGTGTATTAGAATAGTTAGAAGGAAATAACTGAAGTCACTTAACTATGATCCAGTAGACTGGATTCTTTTTTTTTTTTTTTTAACTTTTTTTATTAATTAAAAAAAATTAACAACCAAAACGTTAAGATATCATTCCATTCTGCATATACAATCAGTAATTCTTAATATCATCACATAGTTGCATATTCATCATTTCTTAGAACATTTGTGTCAATTTAGAAAAAGAAATAAGACAACAGAAAAAGAAATAAAACGATAACAGAAAAAAAAGATTATACCTACCATACCCCTTACCCCTCGCTTTCATTTATCACTAGCATTTCAAACTAAATTTATTTTAACATTTGTTCTACTTGTCTGTTGATATGGTAGATAAAAGGAGCATCAGACACAAGGTTTTCACAATCACAGAGTCACATTGTGAAAGCTATATCATTATTCAATCATCATCAAGAAACATGGCTACTGGAACACAGCTCTACATTTTCAGGCAGTTCCCTCCAGCCTCTCCACTACATCTTGAACAACGGGGTGATATCTACTTAATGCGTAAGAATAGCCTCCAGGATAACCTCTCGACTCTATTTGGAATTTCTCAGCCATTGACACTTAGTCTCATTTCACTCTTCCCCCTTTTGGTTGAGAAGGTTCTCTCAATCCCTTGATGTTAATTCTCAGCTCATTCTAGGTTTTTTCTCAATCCCTTGATGCTGAGTCTCAGCTCATTCCAGGATCTCTGTCCCATGTTGCCAGGAAGGTCCACACCCCTGGGAGTCATGTCCCACGCAGAGAAGGGGAGGGTGGTGAGATTGCTCGTCATGTTGGCTGGAGAGAGAGGCCACATCTGTCTCTATTACATCTTGAATAACAAGGTGATGTCTGCTTAATGCGTATCTTTATAATTTTTAATAAAAATATTCTAAAGATTGATTATAGTGATGAATGTGCAACTACATGATGATACTGTGAGCCATTGATTGTATACTTTGGATGAATTACTTGGTGTGTGAATGTATCAGTAAAAATGGCATTAAAAAAAGGCAGTGGTGAAGGTGAGTTAGGTTCAAAACTCTGTGGGCTCTCTGCTTTTTCCAAAATGATTCCCTCTTAAAAAGGGCTCGAGCAAGCAACCCCACCTTGAATGGGTCGAAACACATCTGATTGGAAGCCATCTAATCAAAAGTTACCACCCACAATTGGGTTGGTCATATCTCCATGGAAACAGTCTAAAAAATCCCACCCAGCAATATTGAATGATGATTAAAGACCTTGGTTTTTCTCGGGTACACCACAGATTTAATCCAGCACAGTCACAGTCTCTGCCTTTTAAATGTTTTGCTTAGACCATTTACATTTAATGTGATTATTGATATGGTTAGGTTTAAATAAACCATCATACTATTTGTTTTCTATTTTCTCAACCCTTGTTTTTTCTTTTTTCCTTTTCTGCCTTCTTTTAGATCAGTTGAGTAACTTATTCCATTTAATTGCCTTTGTTTACTTTTTAGTGGTAACTCTTATTTTAGTAGTTGCTTTAGAGTTTATAGTGTACATCTTTAACTTATTGCAGTTTACCTTCAAGTGATAGCACTTTATGTATAGTATAAGAACAATATATTTCCATGTTCCCTGTTCTGTGTGCTATTATTATATTTACCAGTATAGTTACCATTTCTGGCATTCTTCATTCCTTTGTGGAGATGCATATTTCAATGGGATTTTCTTTTGCCTGAGGGACTTAATTTAACATATTTTTGTAGTGTTGTTCTACTTGCAGTGATTTTGTTTTTCAGTTTTTATGTGTCTGAAAAGTCTTTATTTCACTCTAGCTTTTGGAAGATATTTTTGCTGGGTATAGAACTCTCTCTTGACAGTTTATTTCTTGTTGTGCTTCAAAGGTGTGGCCTCATTGTCTTTTCACTTGCATTGTTTTTGGCTAGAATCTAATGTCATTCTTAATTATCTCTTTGTATCTAATGTGTCTTTTTTTGTGTTTGGCTGGTTTTAAGGTTTTGTTTTTGATCACTTGTTGGAATAATTTGATAATGATGTGCCTTAATGTAGTTTTCTTAATGTTTCTTTGAATGCAGTAGGTTGAACTTAGATTTCTGAGTTTTTCATTTTCATCTATTCTGTATTATAAGTTAAAATAGATATATTTTTAAAGATGATAAGCCCATTGCATATTAAGTAACATTATAAAGCTTTTGTTTACAAAACCAAAAAAATATTTTTCATGAAAATTGGCATTATTTTACATTTTTGCACATCTCTAACTTCTGGCTGAATGTTTATTTGAATCAATCTTTTTTTTTTTAATGCAGAAAGAAAAAAAAAAGAAAAGAAAAAGATGCCAATTGACCCAGTGAATTTTCTTCCTAGGCAAGCTTCATTGGTCATTAGAAACAGTCAGAAGGTTACTTACTAGACTTGGAATCAGAACTGGGGGAGGAGTTAGTTGAGCAATATCTGGTAGGGTGCACCTGCCATAGGGATAGACTCTTAGCCAGGGCTTGCCTTTCATGTAATAGGTATTTAGTAAATATTTGTTCAGTGATTATTTAATAATCCCTGAGAGGTTTTTGGCTTGGTGAAAATGCTGGTGCTTTACCTCTACTTTAAGAAGTAAAGTGAGTTGTGTGAAGCAGTTTAGAAGTGCAAGATGTTTAAAGTAGACTTTTTGAATCTGGGCAATGTAAAAAGACTCAGTCAAAGCTCTTCTTAGATTTTAATTGTTCTGTCACTAGAGTGTTGCTAGTATGAATTAGTTAATGAAATAGGCCAACTATTGTGGTAGTAAGTAATATTGGTGTAGGAACTAGCATAACTTTTGAAGATGTCATTAGAATCAGCTAACGTTTTAGTGATTACTTAAACATCAGTGAAACTTTGTTTGATACATATTTAAAACATGAAATTTACCATCAGCCAGTGCTCATCACATTTAACCAAAATATTTTAAAGAAATATTTTAATAGTATAATAGACACTGACAATTGGAGTTTATAGTTCACTAAGATACAAAATAATTCCCTAATATTTCTTAAAAATAACAACCCTAACATTTGTTCTTTTCCTCAGTTATCTTCACCTTTTCTGAAGCACAAGACATTTCAAACCACTGTAGATATGGACAAAGAAGATAGGAAGACCATCAACCAGGGTCAAGAAGATGAAATGGTAACTAGCTTTTATAATTTATTTGTGAAGTGTGAAGAACTTATCTCTGCAATTTATTATTCTAAGGAGTAGAAAAAGTACAGTAAAACAGAACAAAACAGAAAACCCAGCCAGATCATTCTTACTGGAACTCTTTAGTAATTTTAAAAGGCATCATTTCTTGAGGTCATGTTTGCTTTTTCCCTCATCCTGTGTTTTTGCATTAGATTATGTAATGTCTCATTTTTTTTAAACCATTTTTAAAACGAAGTATTTAATTAGATGATTTCCACAAAGAATACATGAAGTTTCTAACCACCATCATTGTTTTTGTTGGTTTTTTTTGGGGGGGGGGTGCATGGTCCAAGACTCAAACCCGAGTCACCTGCATGGAAAGTGGGCATTCTAACCACTGAGGTTGAAAATTTTAAAAAATGTGTGTTTAGTTAAATTTGAATTTGTGATAACAAGGAATAATTTTTTAGCGTAAGTTTCTCTCATACAATATTTGGTTACAAATGTATACTATAAAAACTTATTCCTTGTGTATCTGAAAGTCAAATTTAGTTGGCAACTATGGAGGGGGATGCTAATTAAAACAGTTGAAATAATTTTGGTCAGTGGATCAAATTGATCAGTTACAGTGGTATTGGCACAACTAGCTAACCATTTGGAAAATAATAAAGTTAAAACCTGTTTCAGCTAAATGCAGTATGACATTCCATTTTGTATCCTGGAACAAAAAATGTTAATAGATAAACTGGAATTCTGAATAAAGTCTTAGTTTAGTTAATAGTAATGTATTGGTGTTAATCTCTTGATTTTTGCAAATGTTCTGTAGTTATGTAATAAATTAACATTAGAGGAAACTGAATGAAGGGTATATAGTAACTTTAATATCTTGGAGCTCATCTATAACTCTAAAATTATTCCAGGCTAAAATGCTTATTAAAAAAAAAAAAAAAACTCTACCTAGATGCCAGTCCTAGGTACTGAAAAAAGATTTTGCATTAATAGTCCCTTATTTTAACCAATAAAATGGTTAAAACTTTGCATTTACTGGAAAAGTCATAAATTAAAAGTAACCCTTTAAAACAATTAGCATAAACTATGCCTTTTATAAAAACAATGTATTCATGCTACATTAGCCCCTTTTTGTGATGTTTAAATTCTGGCAATATTTGGTCTTTCTCAGAGGATAAACCTAAAAAGATTACATGATAACAAGATAACAGAACCAAAAAATCAAGCTGTATGTTATTAATTTTTTTGGTGGAAAGATAAATGGATGAAATTCAGTGCCAGTCTTCCTTTCACATATTTATGAACTCATAGGTTTTCTCTTTCTTGCTTGATAACTCATTTTACTAACTGAAGAGCATGAGATTAAGTATATAAAATGCCGACATCTGACATTTTGACACATAAACAGCAATCTTCTATGGTTCAACCTCATAAAATTGTTAAGACAATCAACAAAGAAAAATGAACCAAAAAAATATGCCAATGAAATAAATCTTGAGGTTGTGAGAAAAAAAAAAAAAAAACTCTACCTCATGACAAGATAAACTCTAGAAGAAATCAAAAAACAGTATAAAAATGAAATTATAAAAATTCTAGGAAAAAGTATACTGAATCTGAATATACTATGTCAATGAGAACTTAAGCATAATATCAAATGTAAAAAGCCGTAAAGAGTAAATAGCATTAACTTCCTAAAAAGTATAAATTTGACAATAAACTTGCTAAAAGAAAATTTAAAGTTAAATTATGAACTGGAGAAATAATCAGCAGTTTACATGACAATACAAAAGAGACCCACATTTATTAAGTGAACCTATCTAGAAAATAAAGAAGCTTGAAGTTTATTTATTGGCTACATCAAGGATATTTAATCACATGATCACTGTTTGTGTCCGTGCAGGAGATTTATGGTTATAATTTGTGTCGCTGGAAGCTTGCTTTAGTTTCTGTAGGAGTGGTTTGCACTGGTGGCTTTCTCCTCCTCCTCCTCTATTGGATGCCTGAGTGGAGGGTAAAAGCGACGTGTATTAGAGCTGCAATTAAAGACTGTGAAGCGGTGCTGCTGAGGACTACTGTAAGTTCATGTATTTACACTTGTAGCTGATTATTTAAGGAGTTAAAAGTTGTTTGAACTTTGCTTAAAGTAGTATATGAAGGGAACGTGACTGCCAGGACATAATGAAGTGTTTCTAAAGCATTTGTGTTAGAAGTATTTTAGCGATACCACTTTGAAGGAGCATGAAAGATGATCATATCCATTCCTTATCTTTTATAACTCTTAATACTCAGATTAGATGTTTGTCTGATTAGGTATTTGTTTGTTAGGATCACTGTGTAATACTGCTGCAGCCCAGATGGGTGGGGTTGGTGTTTTTGTTTGTTTGCTTGTTTTTAATCCTAATTGAAAGCATTTTGTAAGAGATTTTAATCTCCAGTCTCAGGATATAAATGGGTAGATTAAGAAATTACTCATTATCTTTCATGGGATGTTGATTTATGCCAGTGAAATGTCATATAGAATTTTAACCAGTGAAAACACTTTATGTTTGAGTTTGTCTAGCTTTATGACATGGTTCTATATTTAGTAAGTAGGAAGTGGTACTTTCTCAATTGGAGATGAATAAATATGTAAAGAATGGAAATTAAAATACAGGCAATTTATAATATGCACAGTTGATCCATCTTTTACCTTTTCCCCCTTTTTTCTAAGGATGAATTCAGAAAATGGTCTTGTGCAAAAATTCGCTTTCTTTCTCTCGAAAATTACCCATTGTCAAGCTTAAAATCAGTAGCTAATAGCATTTCAAATGGCCATGCTGTTCTTTTAACTGAGAATCTAGCTGAAGAAAATAGGCAAGAGATGAGCAAATATTCACAGACTCAGTCACAAAAGGTATTGTGATCTTAATATCAAAGTTTCTTTAAAAACCACATTTGTTGTATTTTATGCTATCAAATACTGTTTGAGGTAATTTATATGCATATGAAGTACCTATCACTATATTTAATACAGTTTAGAGTAATTTAGATTTCACATGTAAACTCTTTAATTTTAATATGCTGTTATGATAAAATTATGAGTAAAATTAACTGTTAATGAACAATGATATGCTTTTGATATGACATTTATTTTTGCTCTGCAGATTCGTTATTTCACACACCATAGTGTGAGGTACTTCTGGAATGATACCCTACACAATTTTGATTTCTTAAAGTAAGTTTTTCTCTTGTTTGGATTATATCATGAGTAGTTTGAAATGTTCTAGGTAGCTAAAGTTCTAGGTTACTATGTAGGCTGACAAAGTTGCAGAGTTTTTATTACAGAGGTTTTATTTACTTACTCATTAAAAATTCTCTGTTGACATTTGGAGACTTGTTAACCATTTTAAAAATAAATTTCTACTACAACTTGTACTTTGGTAAATACTTACAAAAAAATTAGAAGCAATATCATCTCAAAATTATTTTTTATCTACTCTGAGTATTTTTTTCCCTATCTTTCTTTTTGAGGCTTCACCTCAAATTGGAATTTGAGTATATCCAGGCTGTATTTGAGTATAGCCTGTTTTTTATATCAGACTATTTTAGTTATCTCCAAATTTGCTGACAGCTCCATCCATTTATATTTGAGGAATAGAATAATAGACAGAGACTTAGTTTTTTTTTTTAACTTTTTTATTGTATAGTGTAACATATATACGAAGCAAAGAAATAAAAAAGCAATAGTTTTCAAAGCACTCTTCACAGGTAGTTACTGGACAGGTCCTAGAGTTTGTCATGGGCTACCATACAATCCTCTCAGATTTTTCCTTTTAGGAGGCTAGAAGGCTTAAATATTTTTTTATCATCACAATCGACTTTTTTTTTTTGGTGAAAAATAACATATATACAAAAAAGCAATAAATTTCAAAGCACAGCACCAAAATTGGTTGTAGAACATATTTCAGAATTTGATATGAGTTACAGTTCCACAATTTTAGATTTTTACTTCTAGCTGCTCTAATACTAGAGACTAAAAGAGATATCAATTTAATGATTCAGCAATCATACTCATTTGTTAAATCCTGTCTTTTCTGTATAACTCCACCATCACCTTTGATCTTTCCATTCCTCTCTTTGGGGGTGTTTGGGCTATGACCATTCTAACTTTTTCATATTGAAAGGGTCTGTCACTAATATGGGGTAGTGAGGTGAAACTGTCTGAGGTTCTGAAGAGGCTGGGCCCTCTAGGTTTCAGAACTTATCTGATTAGAAGCTTAGTTTTATGATGTGGATGAAGATGGGTCATTGTCGAATGCATCAAGCCTTTGAGTAGGACAAATCAGAAAAATCCCTTAAAATTTATTTAAAATAGGGTGGTGCGACGTTAGCTCAGTGGCAGAGTTCTCACCTGTCATGCTGGAGACCAGGGTTCATTTCCCTGTGCCTGCCCATGCCAAAAAAAAAGAAGAAAAAAAATTTAAATTATATAAGTACTTTATTAATTAGGATCCTATTTTTATTGATGCTCTTTTTTAAAAAAAATTTATTGAGTCTTCACAAACATACATTTTTTACATGGTGCACAATCAGTGGCTCACAGTATCATCATCACGTAGTTGTGTATTCATCACCATGATCATTTTTTTTCAACATTTGCATCCCTCCTGAAAAAAAAATAAAAAGAAAAAGCTCATACATACCATCTCCCTTTCATTGACTACTTACCCCTCCCTTTCATTGACTACTTGTATTTCCATTTACCCAATTTATTTTACCCTTTGTCTCCCCTATTATTTATTTATTTATTTCATCCATATTTTTTTATTCATCTGTCCATACCCTGGATAAAAGGAGCATCAGACACAAGGTTTTCACAATCACACAGTCACATTGCAAACAATTATATCTTTATACAATCATCTTCAAGAATCAGGGCTACTGGAACACAGCCCAGCAGTTTCAGGTATTTCCCTTCACCTACTCCAATACACCATAAGCTGAAAGGGATATCTATATAATACATAAAAATAACCTTCAGGATAACCCCTCCTTTCTGAAATCTCTTAGTCACTGTAACTTTGTTTCATTTCTTTCTACCCCCTTTTGGTCAATGGGCTTTCTCAATCTGTTGATTGTGGGTCTTGGCTCTACCTGGGATTTCTGTCTCATGTTGCCAGGGAAATTTACACCTCTGGATAAATCCATATTTTTTACTCATCTGAATACCAGACGCAAGGCTTTCACAATGGCACAATCACATTTATTGCTGCTTTTAAAGTGATTATTATAAACACTCATTAAATATCATTGCTTTAAAATGACAAAGACATTTTTGTTTTCCACATTTATAGTCTTCTGCTTGTTTAATAGCAGCTGTACTTATAGGTGTGAGGTGATATCTCACTGCCATCTTGATTTGCATTTCCCTTATCATTAATGAAATTGAGCATTCCTTCATGTGCTTTTTTTTGTTTTTAAATTTTTTAAAAAAAATTACAGGAAAGAAACACAAACATTCTTAATATGTGATCATTCCATTCTACATATATAATCAGTAATTCACAATATCATCACATCGTTGCATATTCATCATCATGATCATTTCTTAGAACATTTGCATCAATTCCGAAAAAGAAATAAAAAGACAACGGAAAAATAAAACAAAAACAGAAAAAAAAATTATACATACCATACCCTTTACCCCTCCCTTTCATTGATCACTAGCATTTCAAACTAAATTTATTTTGACATTTGTTCCCCCTATTATTTATTTTTAGTCCATATGTTCTACTCATCTGTTGACAAGGTAGATAAAAGGAACATCAGACACAAGGTTTTCACAATCACACAGTCACATTGTGAAAGCTATATCATTATACAATCATCATCAAGAAACATGGCTACTGGAACACAGCTCTACATTTTCAGGCAGTTCCCTCCAGCCACTCCATTTCCTCTTGGGTGACAAGGTGATATCTACTTAATGCGTAAGAATAACCTCCAGGATAACCTCTGACTGTTTGGAATCTCGCAGCCATTGACACTTGGTCTCATTTCACTCTTCCCCCTTTTGGTCTAGAAGGTTTTCTCAATCTCTTGATGTTAATTCTCAGCTCATTCTAGGGTTTTTCTCAGTCCCTTGATGCTGAATCTCAGCTTATTGTAGGATTTCTGTCCCACGTTGCCAGGAAGGTCCACACCCATGGGAGTCATATCCCATGTAGACAGGGGGAGGGTGGTGAGTTTGCTTGTTGTGTTGGCTGGAGAGAGAGGCCACATCTGAGCAACAAAAGAGGTTCTCTTGGGGGTGACTCTTAGGTCTAATTTTAAGTAGGCTTGACTTATCCTTTGTGGGGTTAAGCCCCAAAACTGGGGGCTCAGCCTATAGCTTTGGTTGTCCACACTGCTTGTGAGAATATCAAAAATTCAACTTGGGGAGGTTGAATTTTCCCTCGTTCTCACCATTCCCCGAAGGGACTTTGCAAATACTTTTCTGCTCACTGATCAAATCACTCTGGGATTTCTCAGGGCATTGCTCTGGACAAACCAACAAAATCTCATGTCCTACCCAAGGTTCCATGTACTTATGGTGTTCAATTTAGCTGTCTACACAAGTTATATTAGGAAATGCGCTAGTCAAAATATAAATTTTGTACCAAATAAACATTTTTTGCTGTAGTCTCACACATAAGTTGAAATTTTAAAATATTAATTACCATCTGTTTTCAGCACCCCGCAGTAGTGACATTCCTTTGTTCTTCCTCATGCAAAAACATTTTTTTTAATTTGTACATTTAGTCACTGTCATTATACATTCTAGGCAATGCTAGATTATACCATCTCAGTCTTTATTGTCTATCTTTCTTTCTCACTTCATTTATGTCCCCAGCCCTCCTCCATTGATTATTCTTATATGCAGCTTTATTCAGTGTTTTAAAATAATTGTATTACAGTTGGGTAATATTGTGCTGTTCATTTCTGAGTTTTTATGTTCAGTCCTGTTGCACAATCTGTATCCCTTCAGCTCCAATTACCCAATATCTTACCCTATTTCTATCTCCTGATGGTCTCTGTTATCAACGAAAATCTCCAAGTTTATTCACTAATGTCAGTTCATATCAGTGAGACCATACAGTATTTTTCCTTTTGTTTCTGGCTAATCTCACTCAGCATAATGTCCTTAAGGTCCATCCATGTTGTTACATACTTCATAACTTTATTCTGTCTTACAGTTGCATAATATTCCATCGTATGTATATACCACAGTTTGTTTAGCCACCTATCTGTTGATGGACATTTTGGCTGTTTCCATCTCTTGGTAATTGTAAATAATGCTGCTGTAAACATTGTTGTGCAAATGTCCATTTGTGTTCTTGCCCTAATGTCCTTTGAGTAGAGACAGCATATAGATGGGTCCCGTTCCCTAGTCCATTCTGCCAGTCCATGTTCCCTGATTGGGAAGCTTAATCCATCAACATTCAGTCTTATTACTGCACAGGCAGTACCCTACTCTACCATTTTGCCTTTTATATGTCCTTCTAATTTTCCTTTTTTTTTTACCTTTACTCATAGTCTTCCTTTCTACACTCTTCACACCTCCCTTCTGCCTTCTTATCTGTCTCTAGTGCTCCCTTTATTTCTTGCAGAGCTGGTCTCTTGGTCACAAATTCTCTCAGTGATTTTTTTGTCTGAAAATGTTTTAATTTTTCCTCATTTTTAAAGGACAATTTTGCTGGATATAGAATTCTTGGTTGGCAGTTTTTCTCTTTTAATAATTTAAATATATCATCCCACTATCTTCTTGCCTCCATGGTTTCTGCTGAAAAATCTATGCATAGTCTTATTGGGCTTCCCTTGTATGTGACAGATTGCTTTTCTCTTGCTGCTTTCAAGATCTTCTCTTTCTCTTTGACCTCTGACATTCTGATTAGTAAGTGTCTAGGAGTACGTCTGTTTGGATCTATTTTCTTTGAGGTACCCTGCACTTCTTGGATCTGTGATTTTATGTCTTTCATAAGAGTTGGAAACTTTTCAGAGATAATTTCCTCCATTGGTTTTTCTCCTCCTTTTCCCTTCTCTTCTCCTTCTGGGACACCCACAACACGTATATTCATGTACGTCATATTGTCCTTCAATTCCCTGAGTCCCTGCTTATATTTTTCCATTTTTTTCCCTATATTTTCTTTTTCTTGCCAGATTTCAGATGTTCCGTCCTCCAGTTTGCTAATCCTATCTTCTGCCTCTCGAAATCTACCATTGTAGGTTTCCATTGTTTTTTTCATCTGTTCTACCGTGCCTTTCATTCCCATAAGTTCTGTGATGTTTTTTTCAGACTTTAAATTTCTTCTTTTTGATTATTCCTTGCCTTCTTTATGTACTCCCTCAATTCATTGATTTGGTTTTTGATGAAATTTTCCATGTCTGTTCGTATGTTCTGAATTAATTGTTTCAGCTCCTGTATCTCATTTGAATTGCTGGTTTGTTCCTTTGACTGGGCCATATCTTCAGTTTTCCTAGTGGGATTTGTTATTTTTTGCTGGCGTCTAGGCATTTAATTACCTTAATTAGTTTATTCTGGAGATTGCTTTCATTTCTTTTACCTAGGGTTTTCTTTCTGGATGAATTTGTTGTCTCTCTGTTCTTTGACATTCAGTTCAGCTTTTTCTGGACCTCTAGCTTGGGTTTTGCTTAAAAGAGGAGAATTTTTCAGTTCTTGTTTTTTTGTTTCTTGCCGTGCTTGTATGGCGCCTTTTTCACTCCACCCTTAGGAGGGTCTACTTAGGTATTATAGACCGCAGCTGGATTTTCCCAGACCACACTGGCCTCCTATCAGGCAGAAAGAGTCACCTGCGTCACTGTTCCCTGAGGGTGAGACCCAGCAGGTTGACAGACTTTCCTGTGAAGTCTCTGGGGTCTGTTTTTCTTTTCCTGCCCAGTATGTGGCACTTGTCTGCCTGCAGGTCCCACCAGCATAAGATGATGCGGTACCTTTAACTTTGGCAGACTCTCCCTGCTTGGGGGCATGGTGGAGACAGAGGAGAGGTTGTAGGCTGGTTTTAATGGCTTCAAGTGACCAAGCCCTGGTGTCTGAATTCCTTGAGGGAGGGATTCCACCTGAGTTTGGCTTCACCCCTCCCCTGGGGAAGGCACAGGTTGCAGACAAGCCCTCAAATGAGCTTGTTTCTGCCTATGCCTGGGGCAGTTGCAGCCTGAGAAGTCCTGTCGCTGTATCCAAAGGCAGTCAAGTCTTTGTAGAAACACAGCCACAAAAACCTCTGTTTCCTTTTTTTTTTTTGTCTTTTTCCGTCAGCCCTGCCCCCTTGGTGCCGGGGCAAAAATGATCAACTTCTGCTTTGACCAGGTTCACCTGAGCTGGGGACCTATTTTTAGTAGTCAGAATTTGTGAATTAATTCCACAATTGGCGTTTGGTTGGGCTCAGCCCCTGCTACTGGTAAAGTCTCTTTCCTTTCCTTTCTGGGAAGCAGTCTGTGGGGGAGGGGTGCTGGCCGCCGCGGCTTATGGAACTCACAGTTCTGGCGGGGGCTTGCAGCCAGTCCAGTTGGTCCAGACTGGGCTACGCTGTGTGTCCGGTCACTGACGTGACCCCAGGAGCTGTTCTGTATTGTTTCTGGTTATTTAGTAGTTGTTCTGGAGGTCGAACTAAAACGCGCACATTGCTAAGCCGCCATCTTGGCCTGAAACTGTCCCATCATGTACAAAGACATTTTTTTATTTTTTTATTTTTTTACATGAGCAGGCACCGGGAATTGAACCTGGGTCCTCTGGCATGGCAGGCGAGCATTCTTGCCTGCTGAGCCACCGTGGACCACCCTACAAAGACATTTTTAACACTAGAAATAAAACAATCGTTTTATGAACATTTAAAATATTCATGCCTGGGTTCTTCAAGTGCACAAAGAATTGGAATAATCTGGAGTGTGGCTTGTCATTTCCACATGTCTAGTTCTGAGGACCATTCTTGGTTAAGAGCCATTGCCTTAAAGAAAACTGTCAAAGAGTGTCTATTTTGTTTAAAAAATAAAAATAAAAAAAAAAGGTTGGACCTGCTCCCTGCTGCCTTCTGTCCTCAGTCTCAGTGGAGAAAATATGTTGTACACATTTCCTGCATGGTCTTTGCCAGCTATGGAAACCTATAAAATTTAAAATTATCCCCATGAAAACAGTTAATAATGGAGCCTGGTTTTCCTCTGAAAAATTAGGGAAAGGATTTGGATTTAAATGGTAGGGAATATTCTCATTGTTTTTAGAGCTATATGACTTGTATCTCAGTTAAAATAAACAGAAAAGTAAATGTATCAATTAATGAATTTGTTAGAATTGTTATAGATTTTAGACTTTGCTTGTGACATAAATTCTGTACTTCTGATATAAGTTAGAATATTTGTGTTAGATCAGGGAAGGATGTGAATTGCTGATTTTGTGGAAATGAAGGAAAAATAAATGAATAGGATTTCTTGGTTTGAAGCTTATAAAATTGAAAAGGGAAAACTATGTAGGTAAAAAGTAAGCTTTTTTTTCATCTTTATTTTGGAATTCTCAAGTTAATTGTATTTTAACTTTAATTGTCATTAATTTGATTATTAGCTCTTACAACTTTGATACAGCCCTTATAAAGGATAATGATATTATCTTTTCATGGGATAGAAATGTTGGATAACTTAGAAATTGCTGTGTATGAGGCTTAGTCCATTATTATTAATCTTAGGAATTTGATATTTTAAAATTCTCATTCATTATTTAAATTCTTGCTAAGTCTTTGTATTTTGAAGGAAGTCAGAGTTTAAATTCAGGCATATTGAAAAAATGTTGCATTGTGAATTTTGAATATTTTAAGCTTTGTTTAAAGTAAAAACTTTGAATTTATTTAGGGGACTGGATGAAGGTGTTTCCTGTACATCCATTTATGAAAAGCACAGTGCAGGATTGACAAAGGGAATGCATGCCTACAGGTAATTTTTATCCAACTAGAGTTTAATTTATTATCAGAATTCTTAAATCCAATAGTTGTGTGTCTGAGTATATATATATATATATATATATATATATATATATATATGTATTTTTTTTTTTTTTACATGGGCAGGCACTGGGAATTGAACCCGGGTCCTCTGGCATGGCAGACAAGCATTCTTGGCCTGCTGAGCCACCGTGGCCCGCCCATAGTTGTATATTTTAATGGGTATTTAAATATTACAGACATAGTATTGAGAACTTAACTGCATTTTATTTAGGTAAGACTGTGTCTGAGTTTAACAATTACAAAAATGAATGTTGAAGCTGTTATTTAAAAATTGATATCACTAAAAATATACATTTCATCAATTCTAAGGTACACATTTTCCCATATTTTAACATGTCTGAAATTGGGATTTGCTCCATATAGTTTGATGGAGTGTCATTCTTTGATTGACAGCATTTTTAAGTTTATTGATGGTACAAAAATAGTGGTGTATCTTAAAATTGATAATATCTTAGATTTTCTGAAGTGTATTAATGGCAATTTTAATATGAGCTCATTTACTACAAGGAAAATTTTTTATAGGGAGGCAGAATTTTTTTAGTGTTATTCTTTGCCAGAAAGTAAAAATATACAACTATTGCACATTGTAAAGATAAATGCCATTTTCAAATTTAATTGGAAATTTTCTTGTAGTTTCAGAGGATTAGTTTATAAAAATTCACTCATTTAAACTTAAACTTCATAAAAGGCAAGAATTAGACTTACTGTATAGGAAATGATGTAACACAAGAAATTTAAGTGGAAAGATTTAAGCAACTTTTATTTTTTTTATTTTTTAACATTTTTTATTAATTAAAAATAATTAACAAAACATTTAGCTATCATTCCATTCTACATATACAATCAGTAATTCTTAATATCATCACATAGTTGCATATTCATGTCTTAGTACATTTGTATCGATTTAGAAAAAGAAATAAAAAGAGAACAGAAAAAGAAATAAAATGATAATAGAGAAAAAAAAAACTACGTACCATACCCCTTACCCCTCGCTTTTATTTACCACTATTTCAAACTGAATTTATTTTAACATTTGTTCCCCCTATTATTTATTTTTATTGCATATGTTCTACTCTTCTATTGATATAGTAGCTAAAAGGAGCATCAGACATAAGGTTTTCACATTCCCAGAGTCTCATTGTGAAAGCTATATCATTGTTCAGTCATCATCAAGAAACATGGCTACTGGAACACAGCACTACATTTTCAGGCAATTCCCTCCATCCTCTCCACTACATCTTGAACAACAAGGTGATATCTACTTAATGCGTAAGAATAACCTCCAGGATAACCTTTCGACTCTGTTTGGAATCTCTCAGCCATTGACACTTTGTCTCATTTTACTCTTCCCCTTTTTGGTCGAGAAGGTTCTCTCAATCCCTTGATGTTAATTCTCAGCTCATTCTAGGGTTTTCCTCAGTCCTTTGATGCTGAGTCTCAGCTCATTCCAGGATCTTTGTCCCATGTTGCCAGGAAGGTCCACACCCCTGGGAGTCATATCCCACACAGAGAGGGGGAGGGTGGTGAGACTGCTCATCATATTGGCTGGAGAGAGAGGCCACATCTGAGCAACAAAAGAGACTCTCTTGGGGGTGACTTTAAGCAACTTTTATTATGCATTTTTCGTAAAAGTCAAATGTATAGTGTTTTGAAATAAATGTAAAGTGTTCTTATTAAAAAATTCTATGGGATCTCTTCTCCCTCCCCCTCTTTTTAGAAACCCCATTTTTATTGACAAATTTTCACACATACACGTTTCATACAGGGTGTATAATCAGTGGCTCACAATATCATCACATAGTTGTGTATTCATCACCAAGATCACTTTTTAGAATATTTGCAACACTCCAGAAAAAGAAGAAAATCTCATACATACCATACCCCTTACCCCTTCTTCTCATTGACCTCTAGTATTTCCATCTACTCAAATTATTTTAACACTTATCCCCCCTATTATTTATTTATTTTTACCCTTATTTTTTAACTCATCTATCATACCCTGGATAAAAGGAGTGTCAGATACAAGGTTTTCACAATCACACAGTCACATTGTAAATGTTATATCTTTATACAATCATCTTTAAGAATCAAGGCTACTGGAACACAGCCCAACAGTTTCAGGTATGTCCCTCCAGTCATTCCAGTACACGTTAAACTAAAAGAGATATCTGTGTAATGCATAAAGAATAACCTTCAGGATAACCTCTCAACTCTGTTTGAAATCTCTTAGCCACTGAAACTTTATTTTGTCTCATTTCTCACTTCCCTGTTTAGTCAAGAAGGCTTTCTCAATCCCTTCATACTAGGTCCTGGCTCATCCTGCGAGTTCTGTCCCAGGTTGCCAGAGAAATGTGCACCCTTGGAAGTCATATTGCACAAAGTGGGGGGGGCAGTGAGTTCACCTGCTGAGTTGGCTCAGAGAGAGAGGCCACATCTGAGCAACAAAAGAGATTTCTGAGGGTAACTTTTAGGCCTGATTTTAAGTAGGCTTAGCCTATCCTTTGCAGGACTAAATATCATAGGGGTAAACCTCATGATAGAGGGCTTGGCCTATTGATTTGTTTGTCCCCATTGCTTGCAAGAATATCAGAAATTCTCCAAGTGGGAAAGTTGAGTATTTCCCTCTTTTTCTCCAGTCTCCCAAGGGGACTTCGCAATACTTCTTTATTCACTGCCCACATTACTGTGGAATATATCAGGGGCATCACACTAACCTGGACAGCTAACAGAATCTCATGCCCTATTCAATACAGAATGTCTTAAAATTTATTAAGTCTTAGAAAAATTAATTTCACTTCAAAATTGAGATCTGTTATTATATATGTTGATGTTTTATTTGGTTTGTTAATTAATAAATAAATTTAAGAAAATTGAGATCTGTTATGCTTAAGGATGGAGAAGAGTTCCTTTTGATCACAAGGTTACGACAGACTAGGAGAAAAGATATGAGACAGAATGAAATAAAATTATAACGGTATAGTTATATACTCCAGTGTTGATTTGTTTTGTTTATGTACTGCAGGTAGAGCATTTGAATTGTAGAAGACAGGTATTTAGAAACATGAATGTTTAAGATTTAAAACCAGTCAGTGGATTGAGCCTTGTCTTATACAATGCATTTCCTAAATTATATTATTATAATATTATATAATAATACTATTATTGTATTTTCCTATTATAGGAAATTGCTCTATGGAGTAAATGAAATTACTGTGAAAGTGCCTTCTGTTTTTAAGCTTCTAATTAAGGAGGTAAGACTGTTAATATATATCTTATTACTTTTGGTCAATGAATTTGTCAATTTGAAAAGAGCCATTATTTAAGTAATGAAGACATTATTCATAGTTTTCTGTTCTCTTTGCTTAACTTCTCTTGCTTATTTCTTTACTTAAAAGATAAAGGTAGTAACTTTGATAGAGAAAGGATTTTTGAACATGAATTACCTTTTGTATTGTGGCCTTTTTTTTTTCTTACCTGTTTTGACTCAAGAAGTTGCATGTCAAAATATTACTCCATTTCACGGATTTATATACCTGTTTTTTCTTTTGGTTTCTTTCTTTTTTTAAACAGTATATGTTGTTTTCCTTTTCACATCGTATTTTGTGGTACACTGTTAGAGACTTGTTTGGAATACAAAATGTGACATAATTGACTTGAGTCTGGGAGGTAAATATGTCATTAATTATGGTAGTGATTCTTCGGTTGTCTTATAGAAGAGATATGATTAAAGGATTGTGGCAGTCTAAAGGAAGGAAGGGAGTTTGCCTAGTAGAGTTAGGCTTGCCAATCTTCTTTCCAACTGCTTTTTAGCTAAGAGTTGTATGGAGTGAACTTTTTTTTTAATTCAACATAACACTAAACAGATGTTCTAAGTAATGATCATGATGATGAATCTACAACTATGTGATGGTATTGTGAGCTATTGATTATATATCAAGAATGGAATGGGATAGGGGGCCAAGATGGCGGCTTAGTAAGGTACGCGCGTCTTAGTTCCTCCTCTAGAGCAACTACTAGGTGACCAGAAACAGTGCAGAACAGCTCCCGGGGCCACGGCAGGGAACAGACACACAGCGTACCCCAGTCTGGACCGGCTAGACTGTCTGCGAGACTCTGCTGTGGTGAGCTCCTCGAGTGGCGCGCACTTCCCCGGGCCGCGGCGGCTGGTGGCCGGCGCCCCTCCCTCCCTCCTTCCCAGACCGACTGAGAGTCTCAGAGAGGCAAGTTTTCCAAGCTGCGGCGGCCAGCGCCCCTCTTTCGCGGGCGGCTTCCCGGACCGGCTACGAATCTCGGATCAGCGGGCTCCCCAAGCCGTGGCGGCTGGCAACCGGCACCCCTCCCGCGTGGGCGGCTTCCTGGTCCGGCGGCAGGTCTCGGATCGGCGAGTTCCCCAGGCCGCAGCGGGTGGCGACCGGCGCCCCTCCCCCACAGGCGGCTGCACGGAGGGAGAGGAGGGAGTTTCCGACAGTGGCAGGGACTGGGTCCAACCAAACACCAATAATGGCATTAATAAAGGAGCCACAACACCTTTTGCTGGTGGGATCCGCAGACAGACAAGTGCCACCTACTGGGCAGGATGAAAAAAACAGAGTCCAGAGACTTCACAGGAAAATCTTTCAAGCTGCTGGGTCTCACACTCAGGGAAATCTGATTAAATGTCCAGACACCAGCAAAAAATAACAAATCACACCAGGAAAATTGAAGATATGGCCCAGTCAAAGGAACAAACCAATAGTTCAAATGAGAAACAGGAGCTGAGACAACTAATTCTGAATATACGAACAGAAATGGAAAACCTCTTCAAAAACCAAATCAATAAATTGAGGGAGGACATGAAGAAGGCAAGGGATGAACAAAAAGAAGAAATGGAAAGTCTGAAAAAACAAATCACAGAACTTATGGGAATGAAAGATACAGTAGAAGAGATGGAAAAAACAATGGAAACCTACAATGGTAGATTTCAAGAGACAGAGGTTAGAATTAGTGAACTGGAGGATGGAACATCTGAAATCCAAAAAGAAACAGAAATTATAGGGAAAAGAATGGAAAAATTTGAGCATGGGCTCAGGGAATTGAATGATAATATGAAGCGCACAAATATACGTGTTGTGGGTGTCCCAGAAGGAGAAGAGAAGGGAAAAGGAGGAGAAAAACTAATGGAAGAAATTATCACTGAAAATTTCCCAACTCTTATGAAAGACCTAAAATTACAGATCCAAGAAGTTCAGCGCACCCCAAAGAGAATAGATCCGTATAGGCATTCTCCAAGACACTTACTAGTTAGAATGTCAGAGGTCAAAGAGAAAGAGAGGATCTTGAAAGCAGCAAGAGAAAAACAATCCATCACATACAAGGGAAACCCAATAAGACTATGTGTAGATTTCTCAGCAGAAACCATGGAGGCAAGAAGACAGTGGGATGATATATTTAAATTACTAAAAGAGAAAAACTGCCAACCAAGAATTCTATATCCAGCAAAATTGTCCTTCAAAAATGAGGGAGAACTTAAAACATTTTCAGACAAAAAGTCACTGAGAGAATTTGTGACCAAGAGACCAGCTCTGCAAGAAATACTAAAGGGAGCACTAGAGTCAGAAACGAAAAGACAGAAGAGAGAGGTGTGGAGAAGAGTGTAGAAAGAAGGAAAATTAGATATGATATATATAATACAAAAGGCAAAATGGTAGAGGAAAGTATTACCCAAACAGTAATAACACTAAATGTTAATGGACTGAATTCCCCAATCAAAAACATAGACTGGCAGAATGGATTAAAAAACAGGATCCTTCTATATGCTGTCTACAGGAAACACATCTTAGACCCAAAGATAAACATAGATTGAAAGTGAAAGGTTGGGAAAAGATATTTCATGCAAATAACAACCAGAAAAGAGCAGGAGTAGCTATACTAATATCCAACAAATTAGACTTCAAATGTAAAGCAGTTAAAAGAGACAAAGAAGGACACTATCTACTAATAAAAGGAACAATTAAACAAGAAAACATAACAATTATAAATATTTCAAACGCATCGAATCAGAATGCCCCAAAATACGTGAGGAATACACTACAAATACTGAAAAGGGAAATAGACACATCTACCATAATAATTGGAGATTTCAATTCCCCACTCTCATCAATGGACAGAACATCTAGACAGAGGATCAATAAAGAAACAGAGAATTTGAATATTACAATAAATGAGCTAGACTTAACAGACATTTATAGGACATTACACCCCACAACAGCAGGATACACCTTTTTCTCAAGTGCTCATGGATCATTCTCAAAGATAGACCATATGCTGGTTCACAAAGCAAATCTCAACAAATTTAAAAAGATTGAAATCATACACAACACTTTCTCAGATCATAAAGTAATGAAGTTGAAAATCAACAATAGGCAGAGTGCCAGAAAATTCACAAATACGTGGAGGCTCAACAACACACTCTTAAACAACCAGTGGGTCAAGGAAGAAATTACAAGAGAAATTAGTAAATATCTCGAGGTGAATGAAAATGAAAACACAACATATCAAATACTTATGGGACGCAGCAAAGGCAGTGCTAAGAGGGAAATTTATTGACCTAAATGCCTATATCAAAAAAGAAGAAAGGGCAAAAATTCGGGAATTAACTGTCCACTTGGAAGAACTGGAGAAAGAACAGCAAACTAACCCCAAAGCAAGCAAAAGGAAAGAAATAACAAAGATTAGAACAGAAATAAATGAAATTGAGAACATGAAGACAATAGAGAAAATCAATAAGACCAGAACTTGATTCTATGAGAAAATCAAAAAGATTGATGGGCCCTTAGCAAGATTGACAAGAAGAAGAAGAGAGGGGACGCAAATAAATAGGATCAGAAATGGAAGAGGAGACATAATCACAGACCTCACAGAAATAAAGGAGGTAATAACAGGATACTATGAACAACTCTATGCTAATAAATACAACAATGTAGATGGAATGGACAAGTTCCTAGAAAGGCATGAACAACCAACTTTGACTCAAGAAGAAATAGATGACCTCAACAAACCAATCACAAGTAAAGAAATTGAATCAATCATTCAAAAGCTTCCCAGAAAGGAAAGTCCAGGACCAGACGGCTTCACATGTGAATTCTACCAAACATTCCAGAAAGAGTTAGTACCAACCCTGCTCAAACTCTTCAAAAAAATTGAAATGGAGGGAAAGCTACCTAATTCATTCTATGAAGCCAACATCACCCTCATACCAAAACCAGGCAAAGATATTACAAAAAAAGAAAACTACAGACCAATCTCTCTAATGAATATAGATGCAAAAATCCTCAACAAAATTCTAGCAAATCGAATCCAGCAACACATTAAAAGAATTATACATCATGACCAAGTAGAATTCATCCCAGGTATGCAAGGATGGTTCAACATAAGAAAATCAATTAATGCAATACACCATATCAACAAATCAAAGCTGAAAAATCACATGATCATCTCAATTGATGCAGAGAAGGCATTTGACAAGATTCAACATCCTTTCCTGTTGAAAACACTTCAAAGGATAGGAATACAAGGGAACCTCCTTAAAATGGTAAAGGGAATATATGAAAAACCCACAGCTAATATCATCCTCAATGGGGAAAAATTGAAAACTTTCCCCCTAAGATCAGGAACAAGACAAGGATGTCCATTATCACCACTGTTAATCAACATCATTTTGGAGGTTCTAGCGAGAGCAATTAGACAAGAAAAAGAAATACAAGGCATCAAAATTGGAAAGGAAGAAGTAAAACTATCACTGTTTGCAGATGATATGATACTATACGTCAAAAACCCTGAAAAATCCACAGCAAAACTACTAGAGCTAATAAATGAGTACAGCAAAGTAGCAGGTTACAAGATCAACATTCAAAAATCTGTAGTGTTTCTATACACGAGCAATGAACAAGCTGAGGGGGAAATCAAGAAATGAATTCCATTTACAGTTGCAACTAAAAGAATAAAACACTTAGGAATAAATTTAACTAAAGAGACAAAAGACCTGTACAAAGAAAACTACAAAAAACTGTTAAAAGAAATCACAGAAGACCTAAATAGATGGAAGGGCATACCGTGTTCATGGATTGGAAGACTAAATATAGTTAAGATTTCAATTCTACCTAAATTGATTTACAGATTCAACACAATACCAATCAAAATCCCAATAACTTATTTTTCAGAAACAGAAAAACCAATAAGCAAATTTATCTGGAAGGACAGGGTGCCTCGAATTACTGAAAGTATCTTGAGGAAAAAAAACGAAGCTGGAGGTCTCACGCTGCCGGACTTTAAGGCATATTATGAAGCCACAGTGGTCAAAACAGCATGGTACTGGCATAAAGATAGATATATCGACCAATGGAATCGAATAGAGTGCTCAGATATAGACCCTCTCATCTATGGACATTTGATCTTTGATAAGGTAGTCAAGCCAACTCACCTGGGACAGAACAGTCTCTTCAATAAATGGTGCCTAGAGAACTGGATTTCTATATGCAAAAGAATGAAAGAGGACCCGTATCTCACACCCTATACAAAAGTTAACTCAAAATGGATCAAAGATCTAAACATTAGGTCTAAGACCATAAAACAATTAGAGGAAAATGTAGGGAGATATCTTATGAATCTTACAATTGGAGGCAGTTTTATGAGCCTTAAACCTAAAGCAAGAGCACTGAAGAAAGAAAGAAAGAAATGGGGGCTCCTCAAAATTAAACACTTTTGTGCATCAAAGAACTTCATCAAGAAAGTAGAAAGACAGCCTACACAATGGGAGACAATATTTGGAAATGACATATCAGATAAAGGTCTAGTATACTGAATTTGTAAAGAGATTGTTCAACTCAACAACAAAAAGACAGCCAATCCAATTACAAAATGGGAAAAAGACTTGAACAGACACCTCTCAGAAGAGGAAATACAAATGGCCAAAAGGCACATGAAGAGATGCTCAATGTCCCTGGCCGTTAGAGAAATGCAAATCAAAACCACAATGAGATATCATCTCACACCCACCAGAATGGCCATTATCAACAAAACAGAAAATGACAAGTGCTGGAGAGGATGCGGTGAAAGAGGCACACTTATCCACTGTTGGTGGGAATGTCAAATGGTGCAACCACTGTGGAAGGCAGTTTGGCGGTTCCTCAAAAAGCTGAATATAGAATTGCCGTACGACCCAGCAATACCATTGCTAGTTATCTACTCAGAGGACTTAAGGGCAAAGACACAAACGGACATTTGCACACCAATATTTATAGCAGCATTATTTATAGTTGCAAAGAGATGGAAACAGCCAAAATGTCCATCAACAGACGAGTGGCTAAACAAACTGTGGTATATACATACGATGGAATATTATGCAGCTTTAAGACAGAATAAACTTATGAAACATGTAATAACATGGATGGACCTAGAGAACATTATGTTGAGTGAAACTAGCCAAAAACTAAAGGACAAATACTGTATGGTCCTACTGATGTGAACCGACATTAGAGAATAAACTTAGAATATGTCATTGGTAACAGAGACCATCAGCAAATAGAAATAGTGTAAGATAATGGGTAATTGGAGCTGAAGGGATACAGACTGTGCAACAAGACTGGATACAAAAACTCAGAAATGGACAGCACAATACTACCTAATTGTAATGTAATCATGTTAAAACACTGAATGAAGCTGCATCTGAGGTATAGTTTTTTTTTTCTTTTTTAAAATTTTTTTCTCTCTATTATCGTTTTATTTCTTTTTCTGTTGTCTTTCTATTTCTTTTTATAAATCGATGCAAATGTACTAAGAAACGATGAATATGCGTCTATGTGATGATATTAAGAATTACTGATTGTATATGTAGAATTCATGATTTCTAAATGTTTTATTAGTTAATTTTTTAATTAAAAAAAAAGAATGGAATGATCATATGGTAAGAATGTTTGTGTTTGAATAGTGTTATGGAGTGAATATTTTTAATGGAAGTAACACATTGTTTTCCATTAGTTCTTTTTTTTTTTTACGGACGTGGGTTTACAGGGCAAGCATGTAGAAAACAGATTCCCATATGCCACTCTATTAACACCCTACATTCATTTAATACATTTGTTATAATTGATGAAATCACAATTTTATAGTTGTACTATTAACTGTAATCCATGTTTTAACTTAGCGTTCATTGTGTTTGTGCAGTTTGTTGGATTTCAAATACTCTTGCTTAAGAAAGAACATAGCATAGGATAGTGATTATAATTGGAAAGCCTGATTTGTAATGTGATTCCATTAGTAACTAACTTTGATCTTTAGAAGTCCTTTGTGTTTGCTCCTTCTCTAAGATTGCGATTATTTCTTTAGATCATTAGGGTGGGTAATTAATGGAATTTATAAAAGGCCACAGAATTTGGGAAAACAGTGTACATTGCCAGATTTTTCACTTGTTTCTTTTTTGTTCAGGGATTTATGATTTTCCTTAGAGAAAGCAAAACAGTGTAACCCCTTATCTTATAGTTTTTTCCCCTTTGGAGTCAAGTGAACCCTTAACTTTTAAGTAAATTTGTGTTTAAGTTCATATTAAATAAACATTTGTTCCATCTGATGTTTTATATTTTTTAGTAGCAGTACGCAGAAATCATTGGAAGTAAGTGTACTTTTTTACTAAGCAGACCTGCAGATCTCTATAATTTAGCTATTTCTAGCTGAATCTGTATTTGGATTTGGTATGAGTCTGAATGACAGCAGAAAATTTAAATTAAGCCACATTCTGGTAGTTTAATCATAAACAAGAACTATGCCAACATATTGACCTACTGTTTATGGGAATATGTTTCCCTAGGGTAATATAGTGCTTATCTCTATAAATCTTTTGTTGATTAAAGTGGAGGAATCTGCATGGTTGTAAATATCTCGTTCAGTTTCACTTAAAATCATGTTTTTTAGGTTCTGAATCCATTTTACATTTTCCAACTATTCAGTGTTATACTATGGAGCACTGATGAATACTATTTCTATGCTCTGGCCATTGTGATTATGTCTGTAGTGTCAATCATGAGCTCACTATATTCCATTAGAAAGGTAAGTCAAATTTATTATGTTTCATAATCATGATTAAAACTGTTTGATTTTATAATATATGTAAGGTATGCAGAATAGTACTTGGTACAAAGCAAGTATTCTATAAGTATCATCTATTATTATTTTAGTTATATAAATATGTATTGTTGTCTCTTCCTGCACCCTCCCTCCTTTTTTGAGGTTAAGGAAAGGCAATTTATTTTAAGAGTCAGATTTGACTATTTGGAAACCATAGGGAATGTTTTATAAAGGCAGAGCAATATGCATTTATTGTATCGACTTACCTTATTTTATAGTACCTGGCTGTTAAATATCTCGGAGAGTGGGTTCATATTTGTTAGTTTTTCATTTCTTTTTCCTCTTTCAGCAATATGTTATGTTGCATGATATGGTGGCAGCTCACAGTACTGTAAGAGTTTCTGTTTGCAGAGTGAATGAAGGTAAGTACTTCAGATGACTGGTGGAATAATAAATCAAAAAAAGAATGCATTAAGTGCTGAGATGTGAAGTAAGCCCAATGTATTACATATATATGATTCATTTTTTTCTATATTGATAGTTTCTATTTAATTTTAACAATATGGTTTTTTTTTTTTACATTTCAGTTTTTAAGAAATAAAAACATGCATTTGAATTTGTACTTATCTCTGAATTTGAATCACCTTCATTTTGTAATAATTGTATTTTTCTTTTTCTACAATGTGACAAGTACAGACTAGGCTCTGGATTGCAATTTTACAAAAAATAGATGCAGTACTTGATATTGAACTCTAGTTTAATTGGAAAGAAAGAGGATAAATAAACAGTAACTGTGTGGAAAAAAATGCAACGGTGAGGAGAAGTCAGGAGACTTACATGATAGAGACCTTATTTATTACAGGCATCAGGAATGGTTTTTTTTTCATAAGTAGTTTAAGAAGTAACTGTTTTAATTTGCCAGATAATGGGTAGGTGAGGGGGTGGTTATAGAACAGGGGTAGAAAAGTGTTTTAGTCCCCAAAGATCTGGAAATTAGAGAGTGTGATCATTGTTACACCAGTATAACAGTGGAAGAAATTCAGTATGGCAGTGTAGCAACTAGATTGTAGAAGGCATTTTAAGGAGTTTGAATTCAACCCAAAGAGCAATAGGAAGCTATTGAAGGAGTGATATGATCATATGTGGTTTCTTGAAAAGGTATTTCTGGCTGCCGTGTTCAGACTGGTTGAAGGGGATTACTACTGAAAGGAGTATTATTGGGATTTGCAGACTGGAGACGTAATTAGATGGGTTTGACTTAATTGTGGGCATTGACAGGACTTGGAGATTGATTGGATGGGAGACGATAGAAGGATGTCTGGCTTGAGCAACTGGTGAATGGACATTGATCCCAGTTACTTAAGAAGGAAACACAGGAGGAGAAGCAAGATTGTAGGAAAGGGTAATGTTTTCAACATGTTAGTTTATGTGGTGAAATGTTTAAGAGGGAAAATAGAGGGTAAAGGAGATATGGGAGTAGGATTTGTTGAGATACTAAGTCTCCATCCCTTTGTTTTAATACACAAAGCACAATTTGGCCTAGAATATTGCTTCCTTCTCTGTGCTTTCTTGTCACTTGCTGCATTAGCTGGGAGTATCTGTCTTCCCAATCACCGACTTTGGTCTTAGATGTATTGCTTATTGATACTCCTTCCTCCTCTTTTCCATTCTGCTGCTGCTCAAGATGTTGGGGATGCTGGGACAGATATGCCATTCACCTTGTAACGTCCTTACCCCAGTTATATATAGAAAGAATTCTCAAATATAAGAATTCCACCTAAGTGGAAACTCCTTTTTACCAGTGTGAAGATCTTTAGAAAAATGTTTACCTAATTTAGATATAATTGATAAATTTCTAAGGAAAGAAAGAACTAGATAAAATATTACAATGTAATTTATTTTAAAAATTTACTTAGTCATATTTAAAATAATATATAAAAAACTTTTAGGTATATCGAAAAGGCATTGGAACTTTGGGGTTGTAAATAGTGGCAGCAAGAAGAATGCTTTAAAAATGCTGTTAATTCTGCCTCCATGGAATAATAGAAATCTGAGTTTATTTTACAAGGCCATCTCATGTATAGATTCATTGTGTGTCTTTCATTTTCTAAGAGGCTGATAACTGAAGTTAGTCATTGATAGTTGAAGCACCCATTTGTTTGTCAGAGGGGACTTGGCATCACCTGTGCTCAATTGTAGTAGTCAGGAGACTAACTAACTGACCCACTTAAGCACCATATTTTATTAATCTAAGGAATAATAATATTAGTTGTTGAAACTGTTCATTTATTGGGATTTTTGGATTTAACCCCATTGTTTTATTAACTTTTTGAAATCAAGTAACCATTGGCTAAATCTTTTCTTTCTTTCTTTTTTTTTTTTGTTTTAGTACATTTTTTTCTTTAAGTTAAAGAATATTGTTTTAAGATTTTTCTTTTTCTCCAAATTCAGAAATAGAAGAGACCTTTTCTACAGACCTTGTGCCAGGAGATGTCATGGTGATTCCATTAAATGGGACTGTCATGCCTTGTGATGCAGTACTTATTAATGGGACTTGCATTGTAAATGAAAGCATGTTAACAGGTAAACTATCACAGGTTGTCTATAATGATTTTAGGATTAAGTAGTTAGTGATTAGGCTATTTCAGAATTAACCATGCCGTTTATAGCCTTTAAATTGTGAGTGTGATGGTTATTAAAGATTTTTTGTTCTGAAAGGACCAGCTGTGATACTAAATAACTATGCTTGTGTTGGCTACATCTCTCTGCCTGCTTCTGGCCACTCTTTTGGTACAGAGGAAATGCTTTATATAGTAAGGAAAGAGGAAAGAAGTCCTTTGCCCACAGAGGATGTTTAAGGGCATATTTTCTCCCTGTTTAATGTGTATAAAGTGGAAATAAAGATTTTATCTTTTTCTCGAACTGGGAAGAAGTAAACTTTAGAATGTCTTTCCTATGTAAATTCAGAATCTGAACATAGAGCATTATATCTTTCTTTAATCACATGACTTCTAAAAATTGTCATATCTGTATGCAAGAAAGTGATTCTTACATCATACATTTTGAAACTGTGAAGAATCTTAATCTCAAAATGTATGTTCACATACATACCTCTCCTCACACATTTATTTTCTTTGAAGCAAGAACTGAGTACTATAAATAATTAAATTAAAAAAAAAATTTTATGTTTGAGAGAACCCCCATGCTTACTACTCATTTTTTGCTCTCTTGCCCTGATGCCATTGCTGTTCCTTACTTGCATGTGTGTGTAGGTATGTTTAGTGGGGGTTAGTATAAGTCTTTTTGCATCTCTGTGTGCTTGGTCTTGCAGAGTGCTTTCTAGCAGTTCTTGGGGGTAGAGAAAAGGTTCTTGATTTTGTTTTCTTTTCATTATGTATTAATTTTTTTTTAAGGAGAAAGTGTCCCAGTGACAAAGACTAATTTGCCAAATCCTTCAGTAGACATAAAAGGAATGAGTGATGAATTGTATAGTCCAGAAATACATAAGCGGCACACTTTATTTTGTGGGACTACTGTTATTCAAACTCGTTTCTACACTGGAGAACTTGTCAAAGCCATAGTAGTTAGAACAGGTAACACTTTATGGTATCTCTTGCATGTCCTAGCATATTTGATGCCTAATGAATGTTTAAGAGGGGTTCTGTTTTGGGAGATAATTCTCATTTCCTTCTAAAAATATAATTTTCTCATTTAATGTTTTTAAAGGCTTTAGTACTTCCAAAGGACAGCTTGTCCGCTCCATATTGTATCCCAAACCAACTGATTTTAAACTCTACAGAGATGCCTACTTGTTTCTACTATGCCTTGTAGCAGTGGCTGGTATTGGGTTTATCTACACTATCATTAATAGCATTTTTAAAAAGGTATGTTCATGAGACTCTTAATAGGGTTTGATCTTAATTGTTTAGCATGTGTGGCTATTTTGTTTTTAATATTTTTATTGATAAATCTTAACATACAAACATTCTGTAACATGTGGTTTTTGAGGATTGAAAATGTGGCTAGTGAGATTGGGAACTAAGTTTTCAATTAAATTTAAATTTTATCAGTTTAACTTAAAAAAGTTATATTAGTTTGCTAAGCTTCCAGAATGCAATATAACAGAAATGGAATGGCCTTTACAAAGGGAATTTAGTAAGTTACAAGTTTACAGTTCTAATGCCAAATTAAGGCACCATCAGGAGTTACTTTCACTCAAGAAGGGCTAATGTCATCTGGAACACTTCTGTCAGCTCGGGAGACATGTGGCTGGGATATGCTGGTCCCTTGCTGTGTGCTCTATTGCTTTCAGCCTCTGTTTCCTTCAGGGTTCCATACGTGGTGTCTGTGGGCCTTCACTTAACTGTTCCAGGACAAAACTCTGGGTTTCATCTCTTAGCTTAGCCTCTGCTGGGGCTGGAGATTTCTTTCCTTCAGGTTCTTGTGATTTCCATGAGTCCATGTTCAGCACCCAATTTATTTCTGTCTCAATTTCCAAATGTCTACATCAACTTTCTTTTTCAACTCTGAGCTCTTTCCAAAATGTTTCCTGTTTTTAAAAGACTCCAGTAAATTAATCACGACCCACCTGGAATGGGTAGAGTCACATCTCCATCTAATAAAAAAATCACACCCACAGTTGGACACGTCACATCTCCATGGAGATAATCTAATAAAATTTCTGCCCTACAATGTTGAATCATGATTAAAAGAAACAGCTGCCCCCACAAGATTGTAGGTTTTTTCTAGGGTACTTACCAGCTTCAAACTGATGCAAAAGTAATATGTGACTAGTAGTTATCCTATTAGTATAGATAAGATTTCCATCATCACAGAATATATTCTTTTGGGTAACTTTTGTCTAAATAGTATTTTGCTTGCTCTCCTGTGACTTCAAAAAGAAAAAAGAAAAAAACCACTAGCCTTTCTCCCTCTTCCTCTCACCCCGCCCCCCAGGATAGAGTATACTGTATTAAATTTATTTGTGATTGTTTAATTGAAGACATCTCTAAGGGACAGTGTCAAATTTTTCTCTGTTTGCTATAGGTACAGTATAGTGGTTGTAGTATGAGACGGTATACTTTGGCATGGACAATGCAAGAAGTATGTAGGGATAATAAAATGAGAAGTTTCCTTTAAAATATAGCCGTCTTTCCAAAATCCATTGACAATCTGTTGAGTTTTCTATTTTGCCAGATCTCTGAAGGGAAAAAGTTATAAATGGTTAATAGACAGACATGCTCATATAAATATTTAAAAATAGATTTTCACTAATGAAATAGCTACATTTGATTAATGAATATTTAATATTGGGAGTTTGACATTTATTTTTGCATTAAATATAGGTAGAAGTTGGAGAAATAATTATTGAGTCTCTCGATATCATTACAATTACTGTACCACCTGCACTTCCTGCTGCAATGACTGCTGGTATTGTGTATGCCCAAAGAAGATTGAAAAAAATTGGCATTTTCTGTATCAGTCCCCAAAGAATAAATATATGTGGGCAGCTGAATCTTGTTTGTTTTGATAAGGTAGGTTTAGGGTTTTTTTTAAAACATGGGCAGACACCGGGAAACGAACCCGGGCCTTCACCATGGCAGGCGGGTATTCTGCCACTGAACCACCATAATGCCTCCCAGGTTTAGTTTTATAATCATTCTTAAAGATTACTTAGTAGCTTAATATAGATTAATAATTTCCAAACTCTTCGCCAACTAATCTGCACACATTCTTTAATGTTCCTCTAAATTTTCTCTTCCTCAAATTAGCATATATTTACAGCATTTTATATTTCTTTTTATCTTTTCAGTCTTTAATACTTTGGATATTGCTTATTTGCTCAGAACGTCAATTGACTAATCATTCATATCCAAATTTACACTTTGTAGTAATAGTAAAGATTTTATGATCTTCCATATTTTTATATAATTTTTGTGTAGCAGAGTAGGCTCTATCCGTATTTATTCACCTGATTTTTATTGCTCTTAAGTATTTATGTTTAATGTTTGCTGTATGATTTTATTGAGTATATGTTCCAGAAATTAAGGTCAATGATTTTATATTAAAGTGGCTAATTTTGTACCTGTGTGAAGTATGCCTTACCACTTATAAAAGTTTTTCCTTTCCTCAGCGAAATTAGTTTTCCTGAAAGTTTTATTTTGAGAATTAGACCAAAAATTTTTAAAAACCTTCCATCGAGTTCTTTTGGGTAATTAATATGATGAAAATTTGATTTTTGTGCATCTTCATTATTAAAGAAAAAAATGTGAAAACATATTTTGTACAAAAGGGGCCATATTTTCATGACCATATTTCATACTTATCTCTATAGAAATTTTCACTTATTTTTGTCCTGTGTTGAAACTTTATTGTTAAAGATTTCAAGCTGACACAAGTGGAAAAAAGATACACTCATAACAAACACTTATTTACCCTTTATCCAGCTTAACAATTATCAGCATTTTGTCTGAGCATTTCAGACATTTTATTATTTCACCCATAAATACTTCAGTATGTATCTCTAGAAGATACAATGTTTTTAAAAATATAACTACAGTAATACCATTATCACATTTAACAAAAATGAACAATTTCAGTATTATCTAATATGCAGTTCGTATTCTAATTTCCTTGCCTGTATCAGAAATATCTCAGAATTTTACAGTTCCTTTTTTCAAACCAAATTCAAATAAGGACTTTCTTACAAAGTGAAGGTAGCATACTGTAAGTACTATATTGCGCCTTTTTCACTCTAACAATACTACCTGGAAGCTATTCTTTAGCAGCACACTTATTCTTTTTTACAGCTGTTTATTAAAAAACATTGTGTACATGTGGCATATCTTCATTGATATGAGGTAGTACCCAAACTTTTTGTGAGTATTTGTGCTTTTTTTTTAGACTGGAACTCTTACTGAAGATGGCTTAGACCTTTGGGGGATTCAACGAGTGGAAAATACATGGTAAAAATTAGTCAGACTTGACACTATTGTTTAATTTATATTTGCTTCAGAGTTCTGAAACGATTTAAAATATAGATGCTGCAAGTTATTTTATTAGTTTTGCATGTTTTTATATTTTCACTTCATTTTTATCTATACACAAGAAGGGTTATTTTGCATTATTTTACAAATTTACATGAATGATAAACTGTATATGTTTTTGCTGCCTTAACATTGTTTTTAAGATTTATTCATGTTAATGTATGTAGATCTGATTTATTAATTCTAACTGCTGTATAATATTTAGTTGATTAAACCAAAATATCTATTCCTCTACTGAAGGACAGTTTAGTTTTTTTTTTCTTCCGCTTTTACAAACAGTTGCTGCAGTTGAAACTCTTATATACAACTCTGTGTGAACATGAGGTCAAGTTTCAAAAGTTTGATCTCTAAAAATGGAAATGCTTGATCATAGAGCATGCATGTCTCCAGCTTTACTAGGCATTGCCTAATTGTTCTCTAAGTAGTTGGTGCTAACTTATACTCTCTCTTTTAATGGATAAGAGATCCTGTTGCTCCACATCCTTGCCAAACTTGTTGTTATTGTCAGACATCTAATTTCTGCTAGTTGATTGGATATGAAATGATATTCCATTGTGGCTTTGTTTACATTTTCCTCATTACTTAATAAAGTTGAGCATCTTTTCACATTTTTTAGAGTGATGGTCATTTAGTACTCTTCTATATATTGTCTGTTCATATCCTAATTTTCCGTTGTGTGTTAGTCTTATTCATTTGGTACAAGTATGAATGGTAATCTTTTTCAGTGTTATGTGTTGCAAAAGTCTTATACCAGTCTGTGACTTAACTTCTTACTTTGTTTTTGTTGTTTTTTTGATTCACAGAAGTTTTATTACTATGGTTGTATTTTTATTATTCACCCCACCCCCAAAGTCTGTCAGATTTTGCTTTATGTAGTTTGAGGCTGTATTGTTTAGTTCATGTAATTTCAGAATTGTTACATCTCCCGGTGAATACAGTACATCACATTGTGACCTTATCCCTGATAATACACGATACCTTAAATTCCATTTTGTCTAGTATTTACATAGCTGCACATTTTCTTTTGCTTTGTTTGCCTAGTGTATTTTTCTGTTTGTTTTCTTTTAAATCTTTCTGTATCACTGTGTTCACATTTATTGTGGTTTCAGATATATTTGTGATTATTTCTACTATCTCTTCCCCAACACATACTCACACACAGTCTGTCATCTTTTCTCTTTGTCATGTTTTCCCAAAGTTTATACATCCTAATCTTTTACTTGGCCCTTAAGTTATTTATATTCATAGTTAAGAGTCTAGAGTTCATGAGTGTTTATACTGCCTTCCAAACACATTAAGAAAGGAACTTTAGAACACTTTTAATTTGATTATTTCCATCCCTTTTTATTTATGTTGTTGCATATATTTTGTGATTATGATTTTGATTTTATACATTCTGCATGCTTAGATTTACCTAGGTTTATGAATATCTTTGATGACCTTTATTGCTTCTATTTTTTTTTATACCAAATAACCATTTCTTGCTTTAGTCTCACATAGAAACCTTGTTGCTTCTTATATCCAGATCCTTCAGGTTAAATCGCCTTCTTCTGTAACTGCATTCATTATAGTACTTTGTTTTACTGTTATTCTTGAATGTTGGTGTGACTGCATAGATTTGATAGTTGTTTTTTCTCAGCACTTTAAAGGTGTTCTAGTTTGCTAGCTGCTGGAATGTGATATACCAGAAATGGAATGGTTTTTAAAAAGAGGAATTTATTAAGTTGCTAGTTTATAGTTCCAAGACCAAGAAAATGTCTCAGTTAAAGAAAGTCTGTAAAAAGGCAAGAAAATGTCCCAGTTAAGGCAAATCTATAAAAAATGTCCAAATTAAGGCAACAACAAGAGGTTACCTTCGCTCAAGAACGGCTGATGACATTCAGGGTTTTTCTCCCAGCTGATGAAAAGGTACATGGCAAACATGGCGACATCTTTCAGCTTCATCTCTAGGACTCTTGCTTCATGAAGCTCCCCCAGGCGTGTTCTCCTTCATCTCCAAAGGTCGCTCGTTGGTGGACTCTGTAGTTCTCCTGTCTCTGCTGTTATCGTCAGTCTCCCACTTTCTCCAAAATGCTTCCTCTTTTAAAGAATTCCAGTAAAAGTAATCAAGACCCATCTGAAGTGAGTGGAGTCACATCCCCCATTATTCAAAAGTTAATATCCATGACCGGGTGAGCCACATCTCTGTGGAGATAACCTAATCAAGTTTCCAACCTGTAGTACTGAATAGGGATTAGGAGAAACAGTTGCTTCCACAAGATTGATTAGGATTAAAACATGGTTTTTCTAGGGTCCATAAATCCTTTCAAACTAGTGCAGGTGTTAATCCTTTTCTTCTCTGAATCTCTTTGGTTTTGCTATTGAGAAATCTCATTCTCTTTAGTAATCTCTTTCTCCCTGGGTGCTTTAAATTTTTTTCTTTATCTTTGATTTCTGCAATTTCACCATGGTCATTTTCTTTGCACAGGACTCATTTTGTTTCTATGGATTCATGTTTTTCATAAATCTGGAAATTTTTCAGCCTCTTTCTCTTCTTTTATGGCCTGTTCTTATTCTTTGTTGTTTTTTTTCAACTGAGAATAATAACTATGTGTTGGAAAATAATTTTTCTTTCTTCCTAACTCCCCTCCCTCCCCCATGGTGTCTTGTTCTTTTTCTGAATCTTCAGTGTAGAAATGCCTGTTTTGCATTTTTTCAGACATAAAATCTCACATTTATGAAATTCTAATTATGCCTTTGTTATATCTTAACTCTTCTGGTAAATTGTTTCCTAATGTAATTTGAAATTATGAAGTTATCCTTAGCAGAACTTTGCTGTGAAACTCTTGTGCCTGTGTTATGGGACCCCCTCTCTGGAGAAGTTTTGACTACTTGGCCAAGAGTCCCATTGGCGTCAGTGGTGCCACACAAGTTTTAATGTTGTGGGCTTGTGTATCAGGCAGTAGCCTTTAGTCAAACCCAGACGTATTCTGTGTAGCATAGTGGTTCAAACCTCTTGTTTTTGAATCCTTGCTCTACCACTTACGGGCTATGTACCTTGGACTCCTTCTCTTTTCTCATCTATAAGATGGGAAGAATAAAACACCTTCCTATGGTGTGAGGATGAAATGTCAATGCATGTTAAGTTCTTTAAACAGTACCTGGCACATGATAAATATTATGTGGATATTAACTATTTTCATGAACTTTGGATGGGGAGAAAAGAGACAGGATTATTCTTATTCGTGCCTTTGGATCCATGAGTAAATTTATTTTCTTATCTACCCCCTTTTCAAGGGGGCAGCTTTTCAAGAGCACTGGCTTTATTGGATGACGGAGAGTCTCCTAATTCTAACTCCCTGCTTTGTATGGGATTAGGTCCCATCCCTTCTTTCTTATTCTCCAGGAAGTCAGTATCAGCTCAATTCATTACCTCTCTGTTCTTTCCCTCTGTTTCTGGCACTTGAAGATTTCCTTTTCTTGTGAGCTCAATGTTGCATTTAAAATATTTTTTTATGCATCTGTTTTGTACTTTTACAAACAGTTTTAGGTATACTAATTTGCCATAGGTCTAGAAGCAGAAGTCTTAATTATTGCTTTGTTCTTGTATTTTCAGTAGTATTGTCTGACCTAGTTATCAGAATCTTAGATAGTAATTTGTTTTAGGCACATATAGCTTTCACAAATTTCAATGCTAAAAATTACATTGAAAATTAATACATGCGGAAATGTGAACTTTTTATTTTTAAATTAGAAACCTAAAAAAGACTATTACAGTATTGTCTTGACACTTAGCCATTTGTTAGTCTAATTCAGCGCATTTTCTATTTAGTTTTCTTATGCCAGAAGAAAATGTTTGCAATGAGGTGTTGGTGAAATCTCAGTTTGTTGCTTGTATGGCTACCTGTCATTCACTTACAAAAATTGAAGGACTGCTTTCTGGTGATCCACTTGATCTGAAAATGTTTGAAGCCATTGGATGGGTAAGTTTGCCAATTTTAAAGTATAAGTAGAATTTTTTTTTCTTGCAATATGAAACAAATAGGTGTCTGCATGTGTTTATTTCTCTCTCTCTTTTTCTGTACACACAGATATACACACATATATATATATTATTTTATTTTATTTTTTTCCTGCTTCCATGCGAGATCCTCTCATAGCAGGAAAATATAGTAAAAATTAAATTATGGAAGTTTTGTTTCTGCTAAGTGTTCTGTTGGCAGTTTATCTTTTTTTTTCAACGTATTTTTTATTTAAGGAAACGAATGATATACTTAGAACCACCAACAATGGATATCTCAGTTAGCTTAATCATAGGCATATTTAGAGAAAGTGTCCATATAATCATTCTGAAGTCTGTGTTTCACAGTAAGTTTCATAAACCAATTTAAAATTAAGGCATCAAGGAAAAATATCTACATATTTGGATAGCAAAGTTCTTAAATTCTAAGTATTAAAAACTAACAAGTACCATTTGATCTGCTGTCAAAACTGAATGTTCTCAAAATATCAAGTAGAACGCTCTTACAAATATGGCAGTTTATCTTGTACTATAAAGGGTACTAACTGAGTGCTTTCTGAGGACATCACATTACTGGAGAAATATTTATAGTTGTGTAAAGTGTCTTTTTTAGTTAAAATGACTCATGTAAACACCTTTAATGGAGTATAACCTGTTCATGTTTGTAAGATATTCTAGGTATCAGCAACTTGTAGTAGTATACTAGAAATCATTAAGATGATTTTCAGTGACACAGTTTGTTGGCATAGGCAAAAAAGTATAATTTAGTTATGTGTATTCAGTGTTCTTTTGTAGCCATTTTCTATTTCCCTGCATCTTTACAGACACACAGTTGTTGTTTTTTTTCTTTCTTTATAATTTCCTTCAGTCATTTTGCCATTGGCAATTTAATTTCTATGTGTTTATGTTCTGGTTGTTACCGTTTTGCAATGTTCAGTTCTTCTTTTACAGAAGCAGTAATCAATTTATTTATACATTCCCTTCTTGCTTCTGAATTATTTGTTTTATCTGGGGTCAGTTTTTTTGCTTTTCCACTCTGTCATTCTCCTTCATGCTTCTGGTTTTCTTTATACATCTTGATGGTACGTTCATATTTAAGAATGCAGGTCTGACTTGATAATTACGGGTAGCTGTAATGAGGTTTTTATCCTTAGCCATATGTATGTAGTTTGTTTTCCAGAGAAGTTTCTTCTCTCAAGAGGGAGACTGGCGTCCCCCTGAATAGGGAGGAGTGATGTGTGTCAAGATATCATCAGCAGTCATTCTTCATTTTGATATGAGCAGTTGCAAAATTAATCTTTACTTTGCTTTCCTCACACACACCGTACCAGCTGGTACACACCGTACCAGCCCAAGTAGGGGTTTACTCTAGGATGCTACCTGCCATATTAGAGGCCTACCATTGTAGGTTTCCATTGTTTTTTTCATTTGTTCTGCCGTGCCTTTCATTCCCATAAGTTCTGTGATTTGTTTTTTCAGACTTTCAATTTCTTCTTTTTGTTCATTCCTTGCCTTCTTTATGTACTCCCTCAATTCATTGATTTGGTTTTTGATGGGGTTTTCCATGTCTGTTCATATATTCTGAATTAATTGTTTCAGCTCTTGTATCTCATTTGAATTGCTGGTTTGTTCCTTTGACTGGGCCATATCTTCAATTTTCCTAGTGTGATTTGTTATTTTTTGCTATAGTCTAGGCATTTAATTACCTTAACTAGTTTTTTTTGGAGATTGCTTGCACTTCTTTTACCTAGGGTTTTCTTGCTAGATGAATTTGTCGTCTCTCTGTTCTTTGACATTCAGTTCAGCTTTTTCTGGACCTCTAGCTTGGGTTTTGCTTAACAGAGGAGAATTTTTCATTTCTTGTTTTTTGTTTCTTGCCGTGCTTGTGTGGTGCCTTTTTCACCCCACCCTTAGGAGGGTCTACTTAGGTATTATAAACCGCAGCCGGATTTTCCCAAACCAAACTGGCCAGGAGGAAAGAGTTACCTGTGTGTTGTTCCCTGAGGGTGAGACCCAGCAGTCTGAAAGACTTTTCTGTGAAGTCTCTGGACTCTGTTTTTCTTGTCCTGCCCAGTATGTGGTGCTTGTCTGCCTACAGGTCCCACCAGCATAAGATGATGCAGTACCTTTAACTTTGGCAGACTCTCCCTGCTGGGGGCATGGTGGAGACAGATGAGAGGTTGTAGGCTGGTTTTAATGGCTTTGAATGACCAAGCCCTGGTGTCTGAATTCCTTGAGGGTGGGATTCCACCTGAGTTGAGCTTCACCCCTCCCCTGGGGAACGCACAGGTTCCAGACAGGCCCTCAAATGAGCTTGTTTCTGCCTATGCCTGGGGCAGTTGCAGCCTGAGAAGCCCTGCTGCTGTATCCACAGGCAGTTAAGTCTTTGTAGAAACACAGCCACAAAACCCTGTTTCCTTTTTTTTTTTTTCTTTTTCCATCAGTGCTGACCCCTTGGTGCCAGGGCAAAAATGATCGACTTCTGCTTTGACCAGGTTCACCTGAGCTGCAGGCCTGTTTTTAGTAGTCAGAATTTGTCAATCAATTCCACAATTGGCATTTGATTGCACTCAGCCCCTGCTGCTGGTAAAGTCTCTTTCCCTTTCTGGGAAGCAGCCTGTGGGAGAGGGGCACCGACTGCCACGCTTTGGGAAACTTATGGTTCTAGGGGGGCTCGCAGCCAGTCCAGCTGGTCCAGACTGGGGTATGCTGTGTGTCCACTCACTCACATGGCCCCAGGAGCTGTTCTGTACTGTTTCTGGTTATTTAGTAGTTGTTCTGGAGGATGAACTAAAATGCACACATTGCAAAGCCGCCATTTTGGCCCACCTCCTAGTAGCGTTCATTTTTAATTCATTAAAAATAGCCATAATGTTCCATTTGAAAATGGAACCAATCAGTTGAATTTTATGAAACGATGTGTTCAATATTTTCTTTTCAGATTCTGGAAGAAGCAACTGAAGAGGAAACAGCACTTCATAATCGAATTATGCCCACTGTTGTTCGTCCTCCAAAACAGCTGCTTCCTCAGTCTACACCTGCAACAAACCAAGAAATGGTGCGAATTCAATTTAAGCTGGATAATACTGTTGATGCTCAACATTTTGTATCATCCTGAAACCTTGCTGTGAAAGGATATCACATGTCCTTTATTTAACTTTTTTGCCGATATAGGCATTTTAGCTGCAGTTAACAGAAACTATGCCTCTGGTGTGTTGCAGGCATTCTTTGTAGAATAACAAGATTTAGTTCTCAGTAACATTACTTTTTTTTTCTGTTTACTGAGCAGATTATTGTGTTGTGATGTACATACATAGTGATTAATCCTTTTAAATTGCATTTGCGTACCTAGAGATAGAAAGAATATATGAAAGGGTTCATTTTTAGGTGGATTCTTTATTAATTTGTTCCCTTTAGTTTATTTTTGTATTTATTGTGTTGATAGTTTCAAGATACCGTAAGTTTGAAAATATTCAAGAATATACTTTTTTAAAAATGAGAAGTAGTAGAGAGGGAATCTTGAAGCATTCTTACTTTTTGAAGCTACCAAACTTTTTCTTGCTAATTTCCAAATAATCTTTCATGAAAACTGAGTACTTTTTTAAAAAAACAAATAAAGATACTCAATCCGAGCCATTTCTTTATTCTTTTTGTTTTGTTTTGATTTTAGGAGCTGTTTGAACTTCCAGTAAGTGAAGAATATTTACTTCTTTCATAAGGATATTTGTTTTTATTCTTAAGGAATAATAAATACTTTGTGCATCTTTTGGAATTATGTAGGCTATTTATGAGATTGGAATTGTTCGCCAGTTCCCATTCTCTTCTGATTTGCAACGTATGAGTGTAGTTGCAAGGGTATTAGGAGATAAGAAAATGGATGCCTACATGAAAGGAGCACCTGAGGTCATTGCCGGTCTTTGTAAACCTGAAACAGGTATGGAAATAATTAGGCTTGAATAATATTTTGATATTTGTATAGGCTTTTTTGTTGCATGCTATATGGTATGGTCACATTTCATTCTTTTTCCATGTGACTGTCCTGTTATTGCAGCACTATTTGTTGAATTTTTAGGGGGTGGGGTGGGGGGTAGTGCACAGGCTAGGAATCGAACCCAGGTCTCCCGCATGATAGGTGAGAATTATACCACTGAACTACCCTTGCACCCCCTGTATAAGCTTTTAGTAGGAATTTTACAATGAAAATTGTTTTTTTCTTTTTTTTTGAAGTTCCTGCTGATTTTGAAAAAGTTTTAGAAGATTACACTAAACAGGGCTTCCGAGTGATTGCTCTTGCACACAGAAAATTAGAGTCAAAATTAACATGGCATAAAGTACAGAATATTAACAGGTAAGGTTGATAAACTGTTTTTTTAAACTTTTTTTATTGTGAAATATATCTACAAAAAAGCAGTAAATTTCTGAGTACATTTTATAGAACAGTTATATAAACTGCTATAGAACAGATTTTAAAGTTTGGTATGGGTTACCGTTCCACGATTTTTCGTTTTTTCTCCTAGCTACTCCAAGACACTGGAGACCAAGAGAAATATGAATATAATGATTGAGCAGTCATACTCATTTGTTAAATCCTATCTTCTCTGTTATGCTCCTTCTCTCTTTTTTTGGAGGTTTGCATGGTATGAGAATCAAACCAGGGTCTCCCGCATGAAAGGCAAGCATTCTACCACTGAATCACCCTTGCACCCATTCCTCCTTCTCTTTAAATGACATATATATATAAAAGCAATAAATTTCAAAGTACATTGCAACAATTAGTTATAGAACTAATTTCAGAGTTTGGTATGGGTTATGGTTTCACAATTTTAGGTTTTTACTTCTAAATCCTATAAGGTACTGGAGACTAAAAGCAATATCAGTATAATGATTCATCACTCATACGCATTTGTTTAACTGACCTTCTCTGTATAACTCCACTGTCACTTTTGATCTTTCTCCCACTCTTTTTTTTATTAATTAAAAACAATTAACAACAAACAAAAATATTATCATTCCATTCTACATATATAATCAGTAATTCTTAGTATCATCACATAGTTGCATATTCATCATTTCTTAGAACATTTGCATCGATTTAGAAAAAAAAATAAAAAGACAACAGAAAAAGAAATAAAACGATAACAGGAAAAAAAAAAGATTATACATACCATACCTCTTACCCCTCACTTTCATTTATCACTAGCATTTCAAACTAAATTTATTTTAACATTTGTTCCCTCTATTATTTATTTTTATTCCATATGTTCTACTCATCTGTTGATATGGTAGATAAAAGGAGCATCAGACACAAGGTTTTCACATTCACAGAGTCTCATTGTGAAAGCTATATCATTGTTCAGTCATCATCAAGAAACATGGCTACTGGAACACAGCTCTACATTTTCAGGCAGTTCCCTCCAGCCTCTCCACTACATCTTGAACAACAAGGTGTTATCTACTTAATGCATAAGAATAACCTCCAGGATAACCTCTTGACTCTGTTTGGAATTTCTCAACCATTGACACTTAGTCTCATTTCACTCTTCCCCCTTTTGGTTGAGAAGGTTCTCTCAATCCCTTGATGTTACTTCTCAGCTCATTCTAGGCTTTTTCTCAGTCCCTTGATGCTGAGTCTCAGCTCATTCCAGGATCTCTGTCCCACGTTGCCAGGAAGGACCACACCCCTGGGAGTCATGTCCCATGCAGAGAGGGGGAGCATAGTGAGACTGCTTGTCGTGTTGGCTGGAGAGAGAGGCCACATCTGAGCAACAAAAGAGGCTCTCTTGGGGGTGACTCTTAGGCCTGGATTTCTCCCACTCTTAAGGGGTATTTGAGCTATGCCTGTTCTAACTTTTTCATGTTGGAAGGGGCTGTTATAATATGGGATGTGGAGATGGAAATAGTTAATGTTCTGGAAAGGCTGGCCCCTCAGTAATTCAGAAGTTATCTGGTCCAAGGACCCGTCTGAAAGTTGTAGATTTTGGAAAGTTACCCTAGTGCATGGAACATTTGTAGAATCTTGCATAATGCCATAGGTATTCTTTAGGGTTGGCAAGAATGGTTTTGGTTGGGGTTTCGCAAGTTATGATAGGTAGCAATGTCTGACTGAAGCATGCATAAGAATGACCTCCAGTGTATCCTCTAAGACTCAATTTGAACTCTCTCTGCCACTGACGCCTTATTTGTTAGAATTTTCTCCCCCTTTCTCTTAGGATGGCATTATTGATCCCATGGTGCTAGGGCCAGACTCATCCCTGGGGGTCATCTCTTATGGCACCAGGGAGACTTTCACCCCTGAATGTCATGTCCCATGAAGTGCGGAGGGCAATGATTTCTCTTGCAGAGTTGGGCTTAGAGAGAGAGACCACATCTGAGCAACAAAAAGAGGTTCTCTGGACATGACTCTTAGGCATACCTATAGTTAGGTTAAGTTTCTCCACTGCATGCATAAGCTTCATAAGAACAAGCCTCCAGGTCACGGATTTGGCCCATTGATGTGGGTGTCTCTGATGTTTGAAACAGTATCTGGGATTTCTCTGATGGTAAAGTTTAATGGTGCCATATTTTTTTTCTCCCATACCTCAAGGGATTTTCCCAATACTTTCTGATTATCATCTTAATATAGTCTGGGATGTATCTAGGCATTACGTTAAGCTATACAGGATTAAAATCTCTAATTCCTGTTCTGTGTTGCCTGTGTTTGGATTGTTAAAATGATCTGTCCAATGACTCCCAGGGGTGTAGATCTCTCTGGCAATGTGGGACAGAAAGACTGGAATAAGCTTGGCTCCAGCATCAATGGATTGAGAAAGCCTTCTTGAACAAAAGGGAGAATAAAGAAGTGAGACAAAGTTTCAGTGACAGGGAGATTTCAAACAGAGTCGAGAGCTTATCCTGGAGGTTATTCTTATGCATTATATAGATATCCCTTTTTAGTTTATGGTGTATTTGATTGACTGGAGGGAAGTATCTGAAATTGTTGGGCTGTGTTCCAGTAGCCTAGATTCTTGAAGACAATTGTATAAAGGTATAATGCTTAAATGTGATTGTGGGTGTTCTAGTTTGCTAGCTGCCAGAATGCAATATACCAGAAGCGGAATGGTTTTTAAAAAGGGGAATTTAATAGGTTGCTAGTTTACAGTTCTAAGGATGACAGAATGTCCCAGTTAAAGCAAGTCTTTAGAAATGTCTAATCTAAGGCATCCAGGGAAAGATACCTTGATTCAAGAAGGCTGATGAAGTTCAGGGTTTCTTCTCTCAAGTAGAAGGGCATATGGCAAATGCAGTCTGAGTTTCTCTCTTATCTGGAAAGGCACATGGTGAACACGGTCAGGGTTCCTCTCTCATCTGGAGAGGCACATGATGAACATGGTGTCATCTCCTAACTTCTTCTCCTGGCTTCCTGTTTCATGAAGCTCCCTGGGAGGCATTTTGCTTCTTCATCTCCAAAGGTCATGGGCTGGTGGACTCTGCTTCTTGTGGTTATATCGTTCTGCTTTCCTCTCTCTGAATCTCCTTCATTCTCCAAAATGTTTCCTCTTTTATAGGACTTCAGAAACTAATCAAGACCCACCCAAATGGGTGGAGACATGTCATCACCTAATCCAGCTTAACAACTACTCTTGATTAAATCACATCTCCCAGAAGATGATCTAATTACAGTCTCAAACATGCAGCATTGAATAGGGATTAGAAGAAACGGCTGCCTTTACAAAAAGGGATTAAGATTAAAACATGGCTTTTCTAGGGTACATACATCATTTCAAACCAGCACGGCGGGATTATGAGAACCTTGTGTCTGATGTTCCTTATATCCGGAGTATGGACAGATGGATAAAAAAATGTGGACATAAATAAATGAATAATGGGGGGAGGGTAAAATACTTTGAGTAAATGGAAACAGTAGTGGTCAATGAGAGGGAAGGGTAAGGTGTATGTTATATATGAACTTTTCTCTTTTTTTGGCTTGGGCAGGCACTGGGTCTCCGGCATGGCAGGTGAGAATTTTGCCTGCTGAGCCACTATGGCCCACCCAAGTTTTTCTTCTGATTTCTTTTTCTGGAGTGATGCAGATGTTCTGAAAAATGATCATGCTGATGAGTTCACAACTATGTGATGATATTTTGAACCATTGATTGTGCACCATGTACAGAAAATGTGAATGAAGTTTTTTCTCAATGGAGAAAAAAAAAGATCTGTTCAGACAGGTTGAGTTAGTTTATGTGCTACAGAAAATTTAGGTTCTGGGCAGAATAAACCTTTCTTCCTTTGATCTCAAAGGGTAGGTGAAGTTTTAAAATACAGACAACGTCTTCCTTACCTTTGTGTTCTGAACTATTTTAATCCTGACCTGGTCAACTTCGTTCTTATCTCTATATACAGACCTCTCAAAATCCAGAAATAACAATTATTGTTCCAGAGTAAACGTGACTGCTATAAGAGCTTACCATCTAGGCCCCAGTTTTCTTTTATAAGTATTTTCTAAATGAGACCATACAATATTTGCTCTTTTGTTTCTGGCTTATTTTGCCTCCCCAAATGTCCCCATAAACTGTTTTTCTATAGGTTTTTCAATAACACTTCCTTTTGGTTTATATGTCATGTACCATAATTTGCACATAGTTGGGTATTTAGTAAATATTTATTGAAAGTATGCAGATACGCTTAATGAAGTGTTTGTTTTAGGTGATTGATTGAACTAAAGGTCTGTCTTTCCATTATCTAGTTTTCTTTGGTTCTATGTTGATCACTGTCTAAAATGAACTCTCTTATTGTAATGTTGTGTATTTTTACTTATAATTATTTGGAGTTATTTTTATTTCTTAAATATTTATTGAGTACCTGCTATGTGGCAAATAGTTTATTTTTCCCAATCCACTCACTTTTTTCTGGTAATTGGAACTAAGTAATTAGGCATCCCATACTCCCCTTACCCTCAAAGTCAAATGGTATTACCAATATCACATTTCCTTTCATGTATAAATATGATTTCACATTCAAGCATTCAAAGATTGCCGCTTTTGCTGTAACTTATATAGATCTATCCTATAAGCAGTCTAGAATATTGATTGACCATCCAGCTAATTCTGCAGATCTCTAATTTAGGGGCTCAGCTATTTTCTCGTGTCTGGCCTTTTTGTATTCTTTTCTCCACACTGCTTCCAGAGAGAGCTTTTTAACACTCAGTTATAATACCATTTTACTTGGAATTCTTATAAATGCCTCCCATCACATACTAGAGCAGTTTTCAAGAAGAAATAGGCATTAGGGGAAACAAAAGCAATAACAAAACCTACACTTAGTTAAAATAAAAGGCAAATGACATAAACTTAAATATCAGAAGGAGGCCAATAAACTCATGAAAATGATGTGACTCTACACTTAACAGGGAAGCAAAAATAAAACCAAATAAATCAAATCAAGATAAACCATGAGACATCATTTCTACAAAGGCTGAGAAAATTGAAAAGATTAGTAATACCTATTGTTAGCGGAGGCCTTGGAAAATTTTAACAGCATACTGCTAAATACTGTTATAAATTCATAAAGCTTATTTGAGGAACAGATGTACAGTACCTATCAAAATTTAAATTCGCTCATGGTTTTTTTTTTTTCTTTTGCTCATTCATTTTGATCCAGCAAGTGCAGTTCTGGGAATCTGTCCTAATGAGATATTTATTTGTGTGCATAAGATTCCTTTAAAAATTGTGCAGATAACATAATAGTCACCAGTAGTAGGTCAGTGATTATATTTTAGACCATTATGGTTCTTTTAATATTTCAGGCTACTTAAGTGAAAAGGGTAGAGCAATGTTTTTAGTGTTTTTCTGAATGAGAACTAAAGGAGTTGGTGGTTGACCAAGTAACTGAAGGGAAAAACTCCATTAAGAGTTATATCTCGGATCTATTAAAAAATATTTGGGGGATATGACCTAAACATGAGTAGTAAAAAAATTAAAAATATAAAACACTGCCCAAGTGATTCTGATGCATATGCATGGGTGGGAAACACAGATCTATAATATTAAATCCTAATTCCTATGATGAGCGTGTTAGGCTCTTTTTCTCTTTATAGCCTTACCTTTTGCCTTTTCCCCCTTAAAGTTATAATAACATTGAATTGCCTGTATTTTTGAGCCTGTCATAATTAGATATCCTTCCATGCCCTTGGATAGGCTGTTCCTTCTGCCCTAGCCCTCCCATCAAGTTTCCTCTTCTCCCTCTTTTGTCCCCTCCTTTCTCACTCATTCATTCTTCAAATGAGACATATTTTCTCTGTTTCCATTCTATCTTGTGTGTATAAAGCCCAAAACTTTAATGCACAGTGAAAATACATGCTCGAAGGATGAGCATGGACATTCTCCAAAGGAGAAGCACCAGTCTGAGGTTAGCATCCTTGCATTATAAAGACTTGGAGGGGCTCCTCCCCCTCTAGTTATGCTAATAAGTGATTGATGAGTTGCACTTTTCATTGGTTATTTTTGGGCACCGTCCTGAGTGAGGGCTAGGTGTGTGTGCCAAAAGTAACTTCTTGTTATGTGTCTTAGGGTTACTTCCCCAACCCTCCTTCCCTATCTAATGTGCATCATTCCCCTCACAGAGAATTCTGTCCCTCAATCTTGGGTGCTGATAGGGGGAGGTTAGCCTTCTATAACTGCTTCCTGCTGACAAAGGTGGCATTGTCCTTGTGTATAATGGAGGTGAAATTCTCTGGTTGTCATATCTAACAAGTTTTCTGGGAGAGTATGGTTTTTTTTTTTTTTTGCATCTCTTTTGGTCTAGTGTGACCCCTTGGTTGTCTACTGATGTCTTATAAGGGCATCCAATTTGTACCGTGACTCATGCTGTTACTGTTGAGGTACAGCATTCTAAGGGAGAGAGACAAGAACCCACAAAGCCAAGGAGAAGTAGAGTAGCTAGCTCCATTAAACAGAAAAGGATGGAGCAAAGAATGGCACCTATCCCAGGTGGCAGAAACTTGGATACATCAAATGAGTGATCTTGGGACTTGGTGGACAGTTGAGTGGCCTGGTCTCTAAGGGAGTTAATATCCTGTGTTATCTTTTAGTTTTGATTAACATAAAAACAACAGTCCACTCCCAGCAGTACACATATTCTTCCATTGGTGATTTAAGGGCATCTAGGCACCTCAGTTTTGAAGGATGACACCTGCTAATGAATTTACTTGGGATTGGAGGGTTAAGGTGGAAATTGTTTGTTCCATGCTGGTGGATAGTTCAAGGGAGAGATTATGGTGGATCCACTCTGCACAGACTATTTTTACAGTTTTGGTAGTTGCAGCTCCCCCAGTCTTGATGGTAGTTAGAAATGGGATTAGGAAATTAGGAACTGGATTGCTCTTTTATTCCAGTTTGGGAAAATGGGAGTGGAAAAAGCTTATTTCCACTTTTTTGCTTGAGTTCTGGGACCACATATGCTGAAGTGCATATCCCTGGCCACCAGGGAGGTAGGCTAAGGGAGGTTTTAGGCCCACAAAGGAGGAGTTCTCCCTGATTTGGATCTAGAGAGACAATGGATGTTAGGTTGCCTATGAGTCCTGACGATGTGCCACTAGTTGCTGATGTGGCTGCCTGGGTTTGATCCATTTGTGGGTGATCCATACTTCACTGCATGCTGAAAGACAAGTCCCTATGGAGTTGTTGTTAGAATAGAGCATGATAACTCGATTTTTATTCCATACCATTCTTGGCTTTCCTGTCAGGTGGTCATAGAGTTTGACACAAGCATTGGACACAAAATTTGAAGATAATACAGGAGATTTGCATCTGTCCCTGTCTGACCCTGGCAGAACTGGGTAGCTACCCCTGGGAGTCAGTGACATTTTTCCCTAGGAGTATCATTTTCCTAGGAAGCTTTGGGTGGTAATGTGTCCCTTGTCATATATGATAGTGCCTACTTTTTGGTGAATGATAGCGTGACCAGCCAATGATGCCCACCCTTGCTGGGGTATCCCTGGGACTTGTAAGTAAGCGAGCACAGGATAGGAAAGTTCTCAACATAGGTAGGAGAATTCATCCCTGAAGAGAGTCTCTGGAGTCTGTAAAGGTATTTGGATAGTTTTCTAGACATATAGAAGGTTATAGAGGGATGTGCCTTGTGAGGGACAGAAGTCTGAAGCCATGGATGTGAATTATAAATTAGAGCCCCGACAGGACTGGGGACCCTGATGGCAAAGTAGGAGATGCCTAAAGAAACATTCGACTATTATAAAAGGGTCATCTAAGCCTTGTAACATTCACAGTCTGGAGTAAAAACATTTTGTTCTGGGATCACCATAGGCAGCAGAGCACTTCCTGGAATTGAGTGAAACAGCAGGGCCCCATAAAGTGGCTAAAGAATTAACTTGTACTTTGACCTGAAATTCTGAACCAAGCCCATGCTTCACCTGTCTGCACAGAACCCTTCCCCCTTTAGCTGGTTCATTCATATTCAGCCAAGGTTTTAAGAGACCCTGAGGGCAGAAATAGGTGAGAAAGAATGAATGTTTCTTCATTTTTGTTTGTTGAACTTTGACTTAAAAGTTTTGCATGAGGGCCTTGGGACTTGAGAGTTCCTATGCCCTTCTTTTAACTGCCTCCAACTACTAGATCTCTTTCTCTTAAAAGCTATGATCCAGACAATTAGAAAAGGTCTTTGCCTTTTTCCCGAGGCAGTCCTCTGGCAACCTTAGGGAAATTCCAGGGGCAGTTTCTTTCTGATGTCCAGGTTTACTTACAGTAACTACAAAAATCAAGACTTTGAATCCTGCTGCTTAGAGAGTACTGATTTATCATAGAGTGTGAAGTTGGTAAAGAGAGAGACATTAAGGCATAGCACATAGTCCAGCGAACTCCTGTACAACTTGGAGAGTTCCTGCAATCAAAGATGGTGTCAAGCATTAATTGTTTAACCCTTGTATCTGTGTGGTATGAGGAGCTCATCCTCACTACCCTCTAGTGGGAGGGGAGCTGCTGGCAAAGGAGTGGGTTGAGATTATGTTCTGTGGCCAAAGAGAAGGAGAGTTTACCTGTAGGAGGTACTAATGTATCCCTTTGTGGTTGCCAAGCTGATGGCTGCACATCACTGGGAGTTCTTGGAGAAATCTGGACCTCAGCCAAGGGCAGGTGTCGTGAGGGTTCTTGACTCAGTTGCAGGAAAGAATTCAAGGACTAGTCAATGTGTACAGCCAAATAGCTTAATAAGTTCAATGCCAGAGAGCCCTGGAAATTCTTGGAGAAGTCAAGATCTTTTTTTTATATATTTTTATTGAAAAACTTAACATACAAACATTCTTAACATAAACATTCTGTACATGGTGTACAATCAGTGGCTCACAATATCATCACATAGTTGTATATTCATTACCATGATCATTTTGGGGGGAATATTTGCGTCACTCCAGCAAAAGAAATAAAAAAGAAAAAACTCATCCATACCATACTCGTTATCCCTCCTTCTCATTGACTACTAGTATTTCAATCTATTCAACTTATTTTTACCTTTGTTCCCCCTATTATTTGTTTATTTTTTAATCCATATTTTTAAACTCAAGATCTTGACCAGGGGCTAATGCTGGAAAAGTTCTTGACTCAGACGCAGGAAAGAACTTGGAAACTTAGTGTGAACAGCCAAAGAATCCAAGGGCTAGTCAATGTATACAGCCCAAAACTTTAATGCATAGTGAAAGTATGTACTCAAAAGGGGGTGAGCACCAATAGTCTCCAAAGGAAAAGCCTTTATTTTATCTTGTAGGGACAGGTGCTGACATTTCTCTTACAGCATTAGTTTGTTAATGCTGCTGGAAATGCAATATACCAGAAATGGGTTGGCTTTTATAGAGGGAATTTATTACATTATAAGTTTACAGTTCTAGGGCCATAAAAATGTCCAAACTAAGGCATCCAGGGAACGATACATTGACTCAAGAAAGGCCAGTAGGTCTAGAATACCTTTGTAAGCTGGGAAGACACATGGCTGGTGTCTGCTGGTCCTTGGCTTCTGGTTTTAAAACAACTTCTCCAGGGCATTTTCTTTCGCATCTCCAAAGGTCTCTTCCCTCTTGGCTCTATAGTTCTTCTTAAAGGACTCCAGTAAGTGATTAAGACCCATCTTGCATGGGCAGAGATGCATCTCCACAGAAACCACCTAGTCAAAAGGTCCCACTCATGGGTGGGTCACATCTCCATGGAAACCACTGAATCAAAAGGGCCCACTCACAGCTGGGTGGGTCACATCTCCACGAAAACAACCTAATCAAAAGATTCCACCCTAAACAATAGGTCTGCCTCCAAAAGATGGATTAGGAAAAAGAGCATGGCTTTTCTGGGGTACATAATGGTTTTAAACCAGCACATGGTGTGAACCTTTATATCTTGAAGTGAGTATTGTACCATTTGTTAGGGGACAAGATTTCCATGACCTGTATCATCTTTTCATCTTTGGCCTCCTGATGACTAGCATAGTGCTTGGTGCATAGTAGACAATCAACTCTTTCAAGAAGTGGCATCTTTGTAAACTATATTGTATACTGATATTGTAAAAGGCCCATCTCTGGGTCCTAAGACCCTCAGTGTTAGATAGCTAATGGTTCTTGTATAACATTTCCAGAATCACAGTTTTATAGACTTGATCAAAGATATATAATGAATCTACTGCTACTATGACTGCTTTGAGTGTGGTATATTTCTTCCCTTTTTTTTCACATTTATTTAGGCTATATTTGATGGGGAACAGTAAAGAATAGATCTGTTTATGGTTATTCATCTTTTGGTTATGATACAATATGACTATTCCTTTGTATGAGAAGTATTTAGTGTCTCACAAAGTGATTATACTTTTACATAATCTTTATATTTCTTTGTTGCAACAGGTAACATTTATTTCTAAATTGTAGTTCTTGGTAATTGTTTTTCCAGATTTAAATTTTTTGAGGTATTAAAATCATAGATGCACACACTCAGCATATACACTGATTTAGTTTGTAATTTTTAGATATTTTAAATTGCTTTCTCAGTATAACCTGTTCTATGGACTAAACTATTATATGTTAAAACTCCTTTTTTTGCAGAGATGCCATTGAAAACAACATGGACTTTATGGGACTAATTATAATGCAGAACAAATTAAAGCAAGAAACCCCTGCAGTACTTGAAGATTTGCGTAAAGCCAACATTCGCACTGTTATGGTCACAGGTTAGACTTTGTAAAAAGAAAACAGAAAATAAATAGAATTTAAATTGTATGTGAATGATCAGTTAGTTATAAAAGCATATTATATAGTCGGTCCATCGTGCATTGCCCTAGTTTGGCTCTTAATGTTTTTCACGGGTGTAAAAACTTTGCAATACCTTTTTTGAAATCTAGCAAATACTATTTATAGTAATGCATAATAAAATAGTGAAGAATATAGTATAGAAATTTAAACATTGCTGCTTTTTTCTGTCTCTCTTTAGTCATCTTTCTTACAGCAGTTACTGTACTTTGCTTTCCATCAATTATTTATAAATTTGTCTTCTCCACTGGAATATAAGATTTGTGAGAGTTTTAGAGTATGTTTTACTTATTTTGGGGTCCTCTACAATTTTTAGAACTGTGCCTGATGCATAGAAAATGATTTTTAGATATTTGTTAGAATGAAGTCTTTAGATACAAGGCATTTATTATCATGGCTTACATTTAAAATAGTGAAAATAGCCTATTTTTTGTTTTGTTTTTTGAGTATTAAACTGAAGGAGTTCCCTGTAGTCATTATAGGTAATGTTAGATAATTCCTATTCCTTAACTGTGTGAAAATTGTGGCAGTGCTAAGTTTTTTTCATTTTTAAATTTTTTAAAATTTTAATTGACAAATAAAAACAATATACAAACGTTCTTAACATGCAAACATTCCAAGTGTGGTGTACAATCAATGGCTCACAGTATCATCACATAGTGGTATATTTATCACCATGATTATTTTTTATTCGCATCACTCCAGAAAAAGAAAAAAGAAAGAACTCATACGTACCGTTACCCCTTACTTCTCCTTCTCATTTACCACTAGTATTTCCATTTTGTTTTTCCTTAGCAAATAATTAAATTTAAGATACTTACTTGGTAACATGTGTTCAGTAAGACAAATTTTAGACTCTGAGATCCATCTAATCAGATGTTTATTATCATGTAGCTCAAGGTAACAATCTAATAGTGTCCTCCAACTTTTTAGTTCTAATGTCTTCTTCTTTGAGGTATTTTCCATCTGTCTGTCTTCCCTGTCCCTCTGCCGTGACAGATGGCTTGGTTCCAAGGGGGTCTATCTGGTCGCAAGAAGGCAACCCTTGGAAATAGCATGTGGGAATGGGGGAAGAAATATCTTCCATTTCAGTTTTGTAGCAGTAAAATTCCCCAACTTTTCCCTACTTCTCTTGTAAGTTTATAGTTTCTTCACTTGATCCTTTTTTTTTTTTTTTGCTGTACTTCTCTTCAGTTCTTTCTTTCTTATGACTGAGAAGTGTCTCTTGTTTCTCTATGTCTGTTCTTGTTACCTTGCTTATGTTTTTATTTTGTGCAGTTTTACTTTTATAATTCACCCCCTCCCCCATTACTCTAGAATTCTTGCACACACCACCAGTCACTCCCTGTTTAATTTGACAGATGTTTATTGAGCACCTGCTCTGTGTGCCGGATTGTGCCATGCATTGTATAGGTACAGATAATGTATGGCTGAAAAAGATTAATAGTTGTATTTGACCTTAAAAAATTGTGGGTGAGGATGGTCTGAATATTTGGCATACAAATGTTTGAATTATTTTAGGCCTACTCTGGTAAGTATGCCCTTATTTCATAATTTTTTAAACTCTTAAGTTTAAGGATTATGCATTGTTCTCTTTCTGCCCAGCTTACTATTGGTTGTTGTAGTAGTCACAAGTACTTATTATTTGATACTTTTATGTTTCCAGTTTAATTTTAATGGATTTAAATATTTTGAAAATCAGGTGACAACATGTTGACTGCTGTCTCTGTGGCTAGAGACTGTGGAATGATTCTACCTCAGGATAAAGTTATTATTGCTGAAGCATTACCTCCAAAGGATGGGAAAGTTGCCAAGATAAATTGGCATTATGCAGATACCCTAACACAGTGCAGTCGTTCATCACCAGTTGGCTCGGAGGTAGTGTTGAGTTGTATTTTCTCCTTTGAGGCTTACTTGTTTGAACTTAGTCTGGAAAAATAAGAAGTGGTGTTTTAAAACAGCACAAGATAAAAAACTGAATGGAAACAGAAATTTAGGCCTTCTCAAGAAAGTCTGATTCATGATTCAGTGAAACTAGGTTAGCTCCAGGAATCTGTTTTTTCATTTTGATGTTTAGCCACAGCTGAGGATCAAGTTATAAAGTATAAGAATCTCACATCTTTATCATGTCTTTTAAGTAATTAGTAATGAATAATGTACCTGGTCTGTAATATTCAGTTCTTTGATCATTTTTTAACCTTTTTTTATTATAAAAATAACATATATACAAAAAAGCAATACATTTCAAAGCACATCGCAACATTTAGTTATAGAACAGATTTCAGAGTTTGGTATGGGTTACAGTTCCACAGTTTCAGGTTTTCCTTCTAGCTGCTCCAAGACAGTGAAACAGCTAGGAATATCAATATAATGATTCAGCAATCATACTATTTGTTAACTCCTAACTTCCCTGTTATAATTTCTCCTTCTCCTTTGATCCTTCTCTTAGTCTTTAGGGATATTTTGACTATGCCCATCCTAACTTTTTCATGTTGAAAAGGGGTGTCAACAATATAGGATGGGGGATGGAACTAGTTGATATTCTTGGAGAGGCTGGCCCCTTTATCTGGCTAGGAACCATTGGGAGGCTATGGATTTTTGGAAAATGAACTTAGTGCATGGAACTTTTGTAGAATATCAGATAGAGACCCAGGTATTCTTTAGGCTTAACAGGAATGATGTTGGTCGGGGTTTGGCAAACTGACAATTAGCAGTATTTAGCTGAAGCTCCTGTAAGAATAGCCTCCAGAATAGCCTCTTGACTCTATTTGATCTCTTAGCCATTGATACCTTATCTTGTTACATTTCTTCTCCCTCTTTTGGTCAGGAGGGTGTCATCAATTCCAAACTGCCAGGGCTAGGCTCGTTCCTGGGAGTCATTTCCCACGTTGTCAGGGAGATTTTCACTCCTGGATGTCATGTCCCATGTAGAGGGGAGGGTAATGGTTTTCCTTGTAGAATTGGGCTGAGAGAGAGAGAGAGGGGTTACATCTGATCAACAAAAGAAGCTTTTTGGAAGTAATCTCTTAAGCCTAAGTATAGTTAGGCTTAATGTCTCTGCTAGTAGAAATAAGCTTCACAAGACCAAGCCTCAAGATCAAGGGCTTGGGTGATTGATGTGGGTGTCCCTAATGTTTGAGATAGTATCAGGGGTTTCCCAGGTTGGAAAGTGTAATAGTTCCACATTTTTTCTCCAGTACCTCAAGGGACCCTGCCAATACGTTTTAATTATCTGCCCAGCATATTCTGGGATGAATCCATGTATTACAGTAAGTTATACAGAATTACAAATTTTCATTCCCTTTCTGGACTCTATGTGTTTGTTTAAATGAGCTAACCAAACCAGGCAGGTTGAGTTAGATTGTGTGCTACAGAAAATTTAGGTCTTGGACAAAATAAACCTCTCTTCCTTTGGTCTCATACAATAGGCAAAGCTCTAAAATACAGAAAATATCTTCCTTTACTCTGTATTCTTGTTTATCCATTGATGATTTTTTGAACTTGATATTTAACCTTCTGTAAGTTTTTTTTCTTAATAGGCGTATTACCTCAAAATTGAATTTCCTTTTACTTTGAATACATTTTAAACTTCAAATGTCTTATCTAAAATATCAAAGGAAAATAGTGCATTTTTTGGAACAAATATGTTTGGAATAGGATTGTGTTACTTGGTTTGGCTCTCTAAATATCCTGCATGTCTTATACACAGGCTCTTCCGATTAAATTAGTCCATGATAGCTTAGAGGACCTCCAAGGGACTTGTTATCATTTTGCAATGAATGGAAAATCATTTTCAGTAATACAGGAGCATTTTCAAGACCTTGTTCCTAAGGTTAGTGATTTGGGTTTGTGTATGTGTTCACGCAAATACATTGTAAACAGTAAATTTAAGAAATTATTGTTTTTTCCAGTTGATGTTACATGGCACCGTATTTGCACGTATGGCACCTGATCAGAAGACACAATTGGTGGAAGCTTTACAAAATGTAGAGTAAGTATTGTGGTTGTTTTTTTTTTTTTTTAGTGAATTATAGTTTCATTTTATAACCCAGAAAAATAACTAGTATTTCAAGTATATGTAATTGCCACCTGTAAGATAGGCAAGAAAGAGAACTGCTTTTGAAGAGAACTCATTTATTTTATATGTATAAATATCCACATTTTCTTCTCTGGGTAATATCTGTGAGGTAGCATTCATTCACTCACCTGCTCTGTCTTGATAGCAGTGACTATTGTTTTTAATTCAGTGGTTATATTTCAAGTTTTTAAAGGGAGAAATATATACTGGTAGTTTTAAAATAAGTGTAAAAAAGGCCAAACAGATCCTAGCTCTTTTTGCTCTGAGTCTAGGAAACTGAGACTTACTTGCTAATATTGTGACAGAAATACTACAGTGACCTAGGTCATTTGATTCATATGCTGGCGCTATTTCCAAAGCAACATACCTGTGGTCCTTGTAAGGAAGCAATTCATTAGATCCACTGGAAGAATCTTGGTCTGTTAGTTCTTTATAATACTATATTGGGGAAATTTTAACAAGTTGAGATTTTATGTATTTTAAGATATTAATTGAAATCTTAATTATTTTTTCATAGTTACTTTGTTGGTATGTGCGGTGATGGTGCAAATGATTGTGGTGTAAGTATAGTTTTTTTTGTTTTCGTTTTTGTTTTTGTATGCTGTATGGCGTGATCACTTTTCATGATTTTTCCATGTGAGTATCCCGTTATCGCAGCACCATTTGTTGAATTTTTGTTTGTTTGCTTTTTAGGAAGTGCATAGATCAGGAATGTTTTTTTTTTTTTTTTTTTTTTTTAAAGACAGAGAGAAGGAAGGAAGGATAGAAGGAAGGAAGGAAGGAAGAAAGGGAAACATCTTTAAACATTTTCTTGTTTTATTGTATTCTGTTTCTCCGTTTTTGTTACATGGGCTGGGGCCGGGAATCGAACCGAGGTCCTCCGGCATAGCAGGCAAGCACTTTGCCCGCTGAGCCACCGCGGCCCGCCCAGGAATGTTTTTTGATTTACTTTTATAGTTTTTAATGTAGTCTAAATCTCATTCACAAAACTCAACTAATTTTCTTCTTGAAACTGCTAGGCTTTAAAGAGGGCACATGGAGGCATTTCCTTATCAGAACTTGAGGCTTCGGTGGCATCTCCCTTTACCTCCAAAACTCCTAGTATATCCTGTGTGCCAAATCTCATCAGGTATTATCACAGATTGAAAATTTTCCCATTATCTCTTTATATCCTGCTCTAATAATTTAAAGAGGAAAATTATCATAGAAAAGAATGTGAACCTTTTTTAATTGTATATTAATGTATTCGATCTATAACTTATTAATAAATAGATTGATTGCTGCCCCCTCATCTCTTCCATATCTGCTGTGGCCTGATTCTTTTGGTAGAAAAATGCTTTACTGTAGTTGTTTAATGTTGGTGTTCATCTATCAGGACATTATTGTGATTTGAAGGACAAATGTAACATGTTCTGATTCACATACCAACATTTGTTTTCACAGGGAAGGCCGTGCTGCTTTAATGACCTCCTTCTGTGTGTTTAAGTATATGGCTTTGTACAGCATTATCCAGTACTTCAGTGTTACTCTGCTGTATTCTGTGAGTACTTCATTGCTCACAGAGATGACACTTAATGTTAAGACCTCTAAATTAAGATATAGAACATATATGTTTAGTTTTGAATATAACTCTAATAATGGAATCTTCATAAGTAGCATCTGTAAATTTACCTTCACTTTATTGTAAGGTGAGTAGCAGTTTGAAAATCTCAGTCTCATATATTTTCCTTAAGGCTGACAACTGAGACTGAGGCCTTATGTATGAAAGATGGCTGATGGCTTTTTTTGCCTTAAGTACAGATTGACATTTGTCTTAGAACCCTTCAAAATGTCAAGTCATGACCTATTTTACAGTTGAAGTTGATTTTGCTATATATTACAGGAAACGAAAGACTGAGAAAAGATGTTCAGCGATAGTTTATAGGACTTTTTATGCATCTGGAGAAAAAGCATAGAACAGTGTTGTCCATAGGTACTCGGATTTTTAAATTGAAGTGTGCACACTGTACACAATCTAAGTGAACATTGGTGACATCCCAAGCAGTCTTTGTGAAACTGTCCCTTTTTACTGTTTATGGAAAGTACCAGAGGGGATGTTGTTAGATATTAAGGAAGCTTCAGAATAGTTATTTTCAAAAATGTTGAATATCGTAAGTAAAATATATTTTATTTTTACCAAAAACTTTTGAAAGGGTTTTGTTGAATGAATTTTAAGGAGAACCTTTTTATGCTAACATATTAAATGGAATGTTTATTTTGTTTATTTTATGGCACACATATTTCAATTATTTTTTCAGTTTTTAAGCAGGTCCAAGTATCACTTTGAAATTGTCTATTATCGAGAAAAAATAAATTAAAACCAGTGAAAATTGGGGGAAAAGGGACAGTGCTATAAAAAGAATCAGTGAAAGCTAATTATGTTTTAAAAATTACTTCTGTAGATCTTAAGTAACCTTGGAGACTTCCAGTTTCTCTTCATTGATCTTGCAATCATTTTGGTAGTGGTTTTTACAAGTGAGTATATGCTTGACTCTTGATTTCAAAGCATTTAAAATTCTGTATCTGGGACTTACTGAACTGGTAAATGTACATGGGCATTTGTTATAATTACACTTTACACTTCTCCAGATTGCCAATAAATGGGTTATTTTATCACCATTTATTTATATTTTGCCTTGTTTTATTGTTTTCCATTTTTTTCTGAAATATTTGCGAATAAGTTAGAAATACCTTGTCCCCTTGCCTCCAAAGACATTATTTTATGTAACTAAATAGATTTTATGTAACTAAATAGAAGATCAGGAAATTTAACATTGATGCAATATTATTATGTAATTCACAGTCCATATTTAAGTTTTGTCATTTGTCCTAATTATGTCCTTACTATCTAATTTTTTCCTCTAGTCCAGGATTCAGTACAGATTCACAGATTTCATTTTTACTTGTCATGTCTCTTTAGTCTTTAATCTGGAATGTGCCTCAACCCTTTTTGGGCCTGTGGACCATGAGATTTATAAGTGTAAGCCATATAATATGGGTTTGTCCAATGGATTCTCTTTAGAATCAGGCTATTAATTTCTGTCAGAAGCATCATAGAATTAATATTGTGTTTCTCTAAATGTATCAACAAACAATATGGTGGTTGTAACCATATTGGTGATATCATCAGAATATAACGAGGATAATAGAATACAGCCCATTAAATAAAATAAAAATCCGTGTGCCCACAATAAAAATTAATAAATAATTGGGAGAGAAGGGGAAGCTCTTCCTTACAGTAAAATGTTAATCAATATAGTTGGAGTGATGGAGTTAGACCAGGTTTCTCAACTGGTTTTGTCATTTTGGGCCAGATAATGCTCTCTCTTTCTCTCTGTCTCTGCTTTTTTTTTTTTATTTGGAAAATCTTCACAAACATGCATTCCATACATGGTGTACAATCAGTGGTTCAGGATATCATCACATAGTTGTGTATTCATCACCAAGATCATTTTTAGTACATTTGCATCACTCCAGGAAAAGAAATTTAAAAAAAGAAAAAACTCATACATACCATACACCTTACCCCTCCCTCTCACTGACCACTAGTATTTCCATCTACCCAATTTATTTTATCCTTTGTCCCCCCCATTACTTACTTACTTTTTTATCCATATTTTTTTACTTATCTGTCCATACCCTGAATAAAAGGAGTATCAGACACAAGGTTTTCACAATCCCACAGTCACACTGTAAACATTATATGTTTATACAGTCGTCTTCAAGAATCAAGACTACTGGAACACAACCCGACAGTTTCAGGTTCTTCCCTCCAGCCACTCCAATACACCATAAACTAAAAAGGGATATTTATATAATGTATAACAAAAATCTCCAGGATAACCTTTCATCTCTGTTTGAAATCTCTCAGCCACTAAAGCTTTATTTTGTTTCATTTCTCTCTTCCCCCTTTTGGTCAAGAAGGTTTTCTTAGTCCCTTGATGCAGGGCCCCAGCTCTCCCAGGATTTCTGTCCCACATTGCCAGGGAGATTTATATCCCCAGGAGTCATGTCCCACATAGGAGAGAGGGCAGTGAGTTCACCTGCCGAGTTGACTTAGAGTCCATCCAATAATTCTCTTTTGTGGGAGTTCTCCTGTGCATTGTAGCATGTAGCAGTTGCTCTGGCCTCTACTTACTAGATGCTGGTAGCACTCCCTAGTGACAACCAAAAATATCTCTAGACATTTACAAATGTCTCCTGAGGAGCAGAATCACTCCCAGTTGAGAACTACTGAGTACAACAATCCTCAGTGGATGCTAAAGCTAAAAAGTGACAGTTTGATGAGAAACATGATGTTTATACAGTCTCAAAGTATTTCTTCACAAATTACTTCTTAATTAGAAAAGGAAAATCAGGAATTTTAGAATGGAGAAAGTAGATAAGTGATCAGAGTCTCAATTTTTTATGTTGTTGGTGTTGTGTTTATGTTGTTTCAAACCTTTGTTGATCTCTTAAGTGGAAGAAAAATGTATCATTTTAATTGTAGCTTTGCAATTAAGGATTCAGAAAATAAAGAACTTGTAGTTAAATATAAGGGTAGTGGTGTTTGTCTGCTTGTACCAGTGATTCTTCTGAATGTAATAGACTATTATAAAAATTATTCCTGAGGCTTAGTGTTATTTTGAATAAGTTAAATTATTTACTTATGGATTATTTACATATGTATGACACCTGGCTTGGGTTTTGGACATTCTTTTATATTAAAGATTTGTTAGACAAGGACATAATTTTAAAGTTCCTAAATGAATCTGATAGTGTCTTTTATAGCAACAGGTTATTTAAGATATGAACTTTTCCTTCTTTTCTTCTCAATACAGTGAGTTTAAATCCTGCCTGGAAGGAACTTGTAGCACAGAGACCACCTTCAGGTCTTATATCGGGGGCTCTTCTCCTGTCCGTTTTGTCTCAGATTATCATCTGCATTGGATTTCAATCTTTGGGGTTTTTTTGGGTCCAGCAGCAACCTTGGTATGCAGTGTGGAATCCACGATTGGAGTAAGTTAGTCGATCTGTGTATAATGTGTGCAATATAAGTGTACAAATTTATATAAAAATTTACATGTTGGGGTAAATGGGTAGTTCAGTGGAAGAATGTTTACCTTCCATGCCGGAGACCTGGGTTCGATTCCCGGACAATACACCCCCCCACCCCCAGAATTTACATGTCGGTGGTGCAGTGGTGGTTCAGTGGCAGGATTCTCACCTGTCATGCCAGAGACCTGGGTTTGATTCCCAGTGCCTGCACATGCGGAAAAAAAAAGAAAAAAAAAATTACATGTAACTTAAAAAATGTTTACATATCTAAATTTTCTACTCCTAGTTTAGGAGATTGCATTTTAAAACTCAAAAAGAAAAAGTATTAACTGTTTCTATTTATTTATGGGTAGATTGCTTTACAGTTCATGACTTAAGATAGCAACAGCATTTTGGTTGATTAAACTTGCAAGTTATCTATTAAGTTAATTTTCTGAAATTAAATTTTCAGATACAAACATTTTATTTTTAATTTGCTTGATTAATTGAGGGAGATTGTCTGAACATTTTAGAATGTTATGGTAGGGGTTTATGGTAGTTAAGGTAAAATTGGGTTCTTTTATTTTTTACTGTCCCTTTTAAAAATTGTTTTTTTTGGGGGGGAATATGGGTATTGTGTCTAATAATGTAAAATTTCTTCTTCTTTTCTAGTGTTTGTCATTCAACAAATCTAGATCGGAATTCTTCACATTTTTACAATGAAACTAAACTTGATACACATAATATACAAAATTATGAAAATACCACAGTGTTTTTTATCTCCACTTTTCAGTACCTCATAGTGGCAATTGCCTTTTCAAAAGGAAAACCCTTCAGGCAACCTTGCTACAAGAATTGTAAGTTTGGCATTGATTATGATTTCTACTGTACTTCCCTCTTTAAAATAATTTGGAAGAGAGAATTGTAAATGCTTTTCCAAAGTAAAACAGATTTTCACAAGTAGAATGAAACTGGTAATTTAAATGCTTACTGTAGTCTTCTACTCTCATGATAATTGCCACCCTAATTTGAAAATTAAAGCCATACCAGTATTCAGCATTCTAGTTCTTATCTCCTATCACCTCTGGCTTCAGCTTTCTAGATCCCATTGCAGAGAGAGTTTGAATTAGAAGCAGGGATAGAGGTTCTCACATATCTTCGCTCTCACTCAGTTGGAACAGTGGGTAATGTACTTTCCATTTGTGTGGTCTGCAGTGCTAGCTGCCTTTTTTTTTTTCCATTTCTTGATACTGGTAATGTCAATACTCACCTCTGGAATTCTTCATTTCTGTCATCTTTTCATGCCACTGTAGAAGGAGGAAGGGAAAGAAAAAGTTCATTTGCATCATTAACTTTAATACAATTTTATGGCAAATAATTTGACATCACAGGAAGCTAGGTGAATAAATGAGATGTGGTACACTTGTTTGTTGATCAAAAGTAGATTTATGGGAAAAATCAGTTTACTGTATATATAGATTGCCAGTTTTAAAATTGAGATTGTACTAATTAATATACAGAACATAAAATAGTCTTTTATTCATTTGGGGCTTTAGGCTTTTACAGTATTTTAGAGTGAGTGACATTCTTTTGCTGTAGTTCTGAAGAATGTCAGGGGTCTTGTTGGCAAAATGAATGGTTACAGATTTTGGTATATGTCACAGAATAACAACTATTAGAATCTCTAGCTTGTGTTAGAGTTTACAAAATGTTTTCACATTATGTCCTTTACTGCTACTTGGTATTTGTAGGACAGGTTATATTACCTTATCTCTTGGATAGATATATTTGTTCAAATATAAATATCAAGAATATTGAAATCTGTTTTTATTAGTGTACGTGTGTGTATATATATATGAACTGATTTTTCCTCTTTTTTTAGTTGCAGAACATATTTCAGAGTTTGACGTGGGTTACAATTCCACAATTTTATATTTTTACTTCTAACTGCTCTAAGATACTGGAGACAAAAGGATATCAGTTTAATGATTCTGCATTCATATTCATTTGTTAAATCCTATCTTCATGGTATAACTCCACCATCACCTTTGATCTTTCCATCCCTCACTTTTGGGGTGTTTGGGCTATGGCCATTCTAACTTTTTCTTATTGGAAGGGTCTTTCGCTAATATGGGATAGAGAGATGGAAGTATCTGATGTTCCAGAGAGGCTGGGCTAGGTTTCAGGACTTACCTGGGCCAGGGACCCATCTGGAGGCTGTAGGTTTCTGGAAAGTTACTCTAGTGCATGGAACCCTTGTGGAATCTTATATATTGCCCTAGGTGTTGTTTAGGATTGGCTGGAATGGTCCCAGTTGGGGTTTGGCAGGTTATGATAGGTAGCAAGATTTACCTGAAGCTTGTGTAAGAACAGCCTCCAGAGTAGCCTCTCAACTCTATTTGAACTCTCTCTGCCACTGATACTTTATTAATTACATTTCTTTCCCCCCTTTTGGTCAGAATGTAATTGTTGATCCCACAGTGCCATATTCATTCCTGGAAGTCCTCTCCCACGTCACCAGGGAGACTTTCACCCCTGGATATCAAGTCCCATGTATGTGGGATGGCAGTGACTTCACTTGCAGAGTTGGGGCTTAGAGAGACTGAGGCCACATATGAGCAACAAAGCTCTCCTCCAGAAGTAACTCTTAGGCATACCTGTAGGTAGTCTAAGCTTCTCCACTACCTACATAAGCTTCACAAAAGTAAGCCTCATGATCAAGGGCATGGTCTACTGATTTGACTATCCCTAACATTTGACACAGTGTCAGGGGAGTCCCTGATGGTAAGGTTTAATAGTTCCATATTTTTTCTCCCCTCCCCCAGGGGACTATGCCAATACTTTTTGATTATCTGCTTCATATACTCTAGTATGTTTCCAGGCATTATGATAATCTATACAGGATTAAAGGATCTCTGTCTTATTCTGTGCTTCCTGTGTTTCAGTTGTTCAAATGAGCTATGCAGATAGGTTAAATAAGATTATGCACTACAGAAAATTTCAGATCAAATAAACCTTTCTTCCATTGGTCTCAAACAATATGTGTGGTTCTAAAATATAGACACTGCCTTTCTTACCCCTATGTTCTGAATTTAACCCCAAACTGTTTGGCTTCGTTCTTAAATCTGAATATCAGGTTACATATATAAAACAGCCTCTCAAAATCCAGAAATAATAATCACCATTCTGGACTTAATGTGTCTGTTCTAAAAGCTTACAATTTAGGCCACTGTTTTCTTATAAGCATTTTCTAAAGGTGACCGTACCATTGTTGTTTTTTTGACTCAGGCGTATTTTGTCTCACCAAATGTCCCATATGTTCATTCACATCGTTGCATGCCTCATGCCGTTGTTCGTTTTTGTAGCACAACCTTCGTTCATAAGTATACACCATCATTTGCCAACCTACTCTGTCAGTGCATCTTTCAGGCACCTGCATTCATCAGGAATCATGTAGAAGGCCCAAAGTCCACAGTCCATCAACATTCTCAATTTTAGATAATTTCATTGTTCCAAAGAGATGGAAAACCAATAAACACACCCTCGCCAGATAGGAAATCAAAACCTCTTCTTAACTCTTGTTCCTCACCCCATTCTTTACCTCTGCTGTTGCTGTGGTAGTGCTGGTGGTTTGCTTTTTTTTTGATGATGGTTTACTTTTGATCATAGCTCATAGCATACTCATACCTCTGAAGTAATTCTTATGAGAACTCATTCATATTTCTAGTGTTAATCAGGGGGACATATAGGTCTATACAACCCCTTTCAATCTTGTTCATCTTCAATATGATAATATAACTTCTGGACCCACTAGAGAATCACCTTCATGCCTGTCTATTCCCTAATATTGGCGTTCAACCTCATTAGCTAACAGTTCACCCATATCTAGCCTCTATGTATCTTTAAGTCCTCTGTATTCTGTATTATAAACCTCTGATTATACCTTTATGCTGGTTGTAAAAGAGGAATCATACAGTATCTATCCTTTTGTGTCTGGCTAATTTTGCTCAGCATTATGTCCTCAAGGCTCATCCATCTTTCCATGTGTTTCAGGAGGTCATTTTGTCTTACTGCTGCATAATATTCCATCGTATGTATGTACCATGTTTTGTTGATCCACTTGTCCGTTGATGGGCATTTGGTTTGTTTCCATCTTTTGGCGATTGTGAATAATGCTGCTATGAACATCGGTGTGCAAATGTCTGTTTGTGTCATTGCTTTCAGCTCTTCTGGGTATATACCAAGTAGTGCTATTGCTGGGTCATAGGGCAACTCGATATTTAGTTTCCTAAGGAGCTGCCAAACAGTCTTCCTTAGTGGTTGCACCATTATATATTCCCACCAGCACTGCATAAGTGTCCCAGTTTCTCTACATCCTCTCCAATATTCATAGTTTCCTGTTTAATGGCAGGCATTCTTATAGGTGTGAGGTGGTATCTCATTGCAGTCTTGGTCTGCATTTCTCTTATAGTCAGTGAAAATGAGTATCTCTTCATGTGCTTTTGAGCCATCTGTATTTGCTTTTCAGAAAAATGTCTATTCATACCTTTAGCCCATTTTATAATTGGGTTGTTTGTTCTTTTGTTGTTGAGTTGTATGATTTCTTTGTATATACAGGAAATCAAACCTTTGTTTGATTTTATTTATCTCATTTTATTTGTCTGATGTGTGATTTCCAAACATTTTCTCCCATTGAGTTGGCTGTCTCTTCACCTTTTTGACAAAGTCTTTTGAGGTGCAGAAGCATTTGATTTTGAGGAGTTTCCATTTATCTATTTTTTTGTTTTGTTGCATGTGCTTTGGGTGTAAAGTTTAGTAAGCTACCTCCTATTACTAGGTCTTGAAAATGTTTCCCTACATTTTTTTTTCTTTCTGATTTCATTTATGTCCCCAGCCCTCCTCCCTCTATCATTCTCACATGCAGCTTCATTCAGTGTTTTAACATAATTATATTACAGTTAAGTAGTATTCTGCTGTCCATTTCTGAGTTTTTGTGTTCAGTCCTATTGCACAGTCTGTGTCCCTTCAGCTCCAATTACCCAATAGATATTTCTATCTCCTCATGGTCTCTGTTATGAATGAAATATTCCAAGTTTATTCAAAATGTCAGTTCATATCAGTGAGACCATACAGTATTTGTCCTTTAGTTTTTGGCTAGTCTCACTCAGCATAATGTTCTCTAGGTCCATCCATGTTATTACATACTTCATAAGTTTATTCTGTCTTAAAACTGCATAATATTCCATCGTATGTATATACTGCAGTTTGTTTAGCCACTCGTCTGTTGATGGACATTTTGGCTGTTTCCATCTCCTTGCAATTGTAAATAATGCTGCTATAAATATTGCTGTGCAAATGTCCGTTTGTGTCTTTGCTCTTATGTCCTCTGAGTAGATACCTAGCAATGGTATTGCTGGGTCATATGGCAATTCTATATTCAGCTTTTTGAGGAACCATCAAACTGCCTTCCACAGCGGTTGCACCACTTGACGTTCCCACCAGCAGTAAATAAGTGTGCCTCTTTCTCCGCATCCTCTCCAGCACTTGTCATTTACTGTTTTGTTGATAATGGCCATTCTGGTGGGTGTGAGATGATATCTCATTGTGGCTTTGATTTGCATTTCTCTAATGGCCAGGGACATTGAGCATCTCTTCGTGTGCCTTTTGGCCATTTGTATTTCCTCTTCTGAGAAGTGTCTGTTCAAGTCTTTTTCCTATTTTATAATTGGGTTGGCTGTCTTTTTGTTGTTGAGTTGAACAATCTGTTTATAAATTCTGGATACTAGACCTTTATCTGATATGTCATTTCCAAATATTGTCTCCCATTGTGTACGCTGTCTTTTTACTTTCTTAATGAAGTTCTTTGATGCACAAAAGTGTTTAATTTTGAGGAGCCCCCATTTCTTTCTTTCTTTCTTCAGTGCTCTTGCTTTAGGTGTAAGGTCTATAAAACTGCCTCCAATTATAAGATTTATAAGATATCTCCCTACATTTTCCTCTAGCTATTTTATGGTCTTAGACCTAATGTTTAGATCTTTGATCCATTTTGAGTTAACTTTTGTATAGGATGTGAGATACAGGTCCTCTTTCATTCTTTTGCATACAGATATCCAGTTCTCTAGGCTCCATTTATTGAAGAGACTGTTCTGTCCCAGGTGAGTTGGCTTGACTGCCTTATCAAAGATCAAATGTCCATAGATGAGAGGGTCTATATCTGAGCACTCTATTCGATTCCATTGGTCGATAGATGTATCTTTATGCCAGTACCATGCTATTTTGACCACTGTGGCTTCATAATATGCCTTAAAGTCAGGCAGCGTGAGACCTCCAGCTTCGTTTTTTTTCCTCAAGATACTTTTAGCAGTTCGGGGCACGCTGCCCTTCCAGATAAATTTGGTTATCGGTTTTTCTATTTCTGAAAAGTAAGTTGATGGGATTTTGATTGGTATTGCATTGTATCTGTCAATCAATTTAGGTAGAATTGACATCTTAACTATATTTAGTCTTCCAATCCATGAACACGGTATGCCCTTCCATCTATTTAGGTCTTCTGTGATTTCTTTTCACAGTTTTTTGTAGTTTTCTTTGTACAGGTCTTTTGTCTCTTTAGTTAAATTTATTCCTAAGTGTTTTATTCTTTTGGTTGCAATTGTAAATGGAATTCGTTTCTTGATTTCCCCCTCAGCTTGTTCATTACTAGTGTATAGAAACACTACAGACTTTTGAATGTTGATCTTGTAACCTGCCACTTTGCTGTACTCGTTTATTAGCTCTAGTAGTTTTGCTGTGGATTTTTCAGGGTTTTCGACATATGGTATCATATCATCTGCAAACAGTGAGAGTTTTACTTCTTCCTTTCCAATTTTGATGCCTTGTATTTCTTTTTCTTGTCTAATTGCTCTGACTAGAACTTCCAACACAATGTTGAATAACAGTGGTGATAATGAACATCCTTGTCTTGTTCCTTATCTTAGGGGGAAAGTTTTCAGTTTTTCCCCATTGAGGACGATATTAGCTCTGGGTTTTTCATATATTCCCTTTATCATTTTAAGGAAGTTCCCTTGAATTCCTATCCTTTGAAGTGTTCTCAACAGAAAAGGATGTTGAATCTTGTCAAATGCCTTCTCTGCATCAATTGAGATGATCATGTGATTTTTCTGCTTTGATTTGTTGATATGGTGTATTGCACTAATTGATTTTCTTATGTTGAACCATCCTTGCATACCTGGAATGAATCCTACTTGGTCATGAGGTATAATTCTTTTAATGTGTTCTGGATTCGATTTGCTAGAATTTTGTCGAGGAGTTTTGCATCTATATTCATGAGAGAGATTGATCTGTAGTTTTCTTTTTTTGTAATATCTTTGCCTGGTTTTGGTATGAGGGTGATGTTGGCTTCATAGAATGAATTAGGTAGTTTTCCCTCCACTTCAATTTTTTTGAAGAGTTTGAGCAGGATTGGTACTAATTCTTTCTGGAATGTTTGGTAGAATTCAGATGTGAAGCCGTCTGGTCCTGGACTTTTCTTTTTGGGAAGCTTTTTAATGACTGATTCAATTTCTTTACTTGTGATTGGTTTGTTGAGGTCTTCTATTTCTTCTTGAGTCAAAGTTGGTTGTTCATACCTTTCTAGGAAGTTGTCCATTTCATCTACTTTGTTGTATTTATTAGCATAAAGTTGTTCATAGTATCCTGTTATTACCTCCTTTATTTCTGTGGGGTCAGTGGTTATGTCTCCTCTTCCATTTATGATCTTATTTATTTGCATCCTCTCTCTTCTTCTTTTTGTCAATCTTGCTAAGGGCCCATCAATCTTATTGATTTTCTCATAGAACCAACTTCTGGTTTTGTTGATTTTCTCAGTTGTTTTCATGTTCTCAATTTCATTTATTTCTGCTCTAATCTTTGTTATTTCTTTCCTTTTGCTTGCTTTGGGGTTAGTTTGCTGTTCTTTCTCCAGTTCTTCCAAGTGGACAGTTAATTCCTGTATTTTTGCTCTTTCTTCTTTTTTGATAAAGGCATTTAGGTCAATAAATTTCCCTCTTAGTACTGCCTTTGCTGCATCCCATAAGTTTTGATATGTTGTGTTTTCACTTTCATTTGCCTCGAGATATTTACTGATTTCTCTTGTAATTTCTTCCTTGACCCACTGGTTGTGTAAGAGTGTGTTGTTGAGCCTCCACGTATTTGTGAATTTTCTGGCAGTCTGCCTATTATTGATTCCCAACTTCATTCCTTTATGATCTGAGAAGGGGTTTTGTATGATTTCAATCTTTTTGAATTTGTTGAGACTTGCTTTATGACCCAGCATATGGTCTATCTTTGAGAATGATCCATGAGCATTTGAGAAAAAGGTGTATCCTGCTGTTGTGGGGTGTAATGTCCTATAAATGTCTGTTAAATCTAGCTCATTTATTGTAATATTCAGATTCTCTGTTTCTTTATTGATCCTCTGTCTACATGTTCTGTCCATTGATGAGAGTGGGGAATTGAAGTCTCCAACTATTATGGTTGATGTGTCTATTTCCCTTTTCAGTGTTTGCAGTGTTTGCCTCACTTATTTTGGGGCATTCCGGTTTGGTGCATAAATATTTATGATTGTTATGTCTTGTTGAATTGTTCCTTTTGTTAGTACATAGTATTCTTCTTTGTCTCTTTTAACTGTTTTACATTTGAAGTCTAATTTGTTGGATATTAGTATAGCTACTCCTTCTCTTTTCTGGTTATTTGCATGAAATATTTTTTCCCAACCTTTCACTTTCAACCCATGTTTATCTTTGGGTCTAAGATGTGTTTCCTGTAGACAGCATATAGAAGGATCCTGTTTTTTAATCCATTCTGCCAATCTATGTCTTTTGATTGGGGAGTTCAATTCATTAACATTTACTGTTACTCCTGTTTGGGTAGTACTTTCCGCTACCATTTTGCCTTTTGTATTTTATATGTCATATCTAATTTTCCTTCTTTCTACAGTCTTCTCCACACCTCTGTCTTCTGTCTTTTCATATCTGTCTCTAATGCTCCCTTTAGTATTTCTTGCAGAGCTGGTCTCTTGGTCACAAATTTTCTCAGTGATTTTTTGTCTGATAATGTTTTAATTTCTCCCTCATTTTTGAAGGACAATTTTGCTGAATATAGAATTCTTGGTTGGCAGTTTTTCTCTTTTAGTAATTTAAATATATCATCCCACTGTCTTCTTGCCGCCATGGTTTCTGCTGAGAAATCTACACATAGTCTTATGGGTTTCCCTTGTATGTGATGGATTACTTTTCTCTTGCTGCTTTCAAGATCCTCTCTTTCTGTTTGACCTCTGACATTCTGACTAGTAAGTGTCTTAGAGAACGTCTATTTGGATCTATTCTTTTTGGCGTATGCTGCACTTCTTGGATCTGTAATTTTAGGTCTTTCATAATAGTTGGGAAATTTTCAGTGGCAATTTCTTCCATTAGTTTTTCTCCTCCTTTTCCCTTCTCTTCTCCTTCCGGGACACCCACAACATGTGCGCTTCATATTATCATTCAGTTCCCTGAGTCCCTGCTCATATTTTTCCATTTTTTTCCCTATATTTTCCTTTTCTTGTCAGATTTCACATGTTCCGTCCTCCAGTTCACTAATCCTATGTTCTGTCTCTTGAAATCTACCATTGTAGGTTTCCATTGTTTTTTTCATCTCTTCTACTGTACCTTTCATCCCTATAAGTTCCGTGATTTGTTTTTCAGACTTTCCATTTCTTCTTTTTGTTCATTCCTTGCCTTCTTCAAATCCTCCCTCAATTCATTGATTTGTTTTTTGATGAGGTTTTCCATGCCTGTTCGTATATTCTGAATTAATTGTTTCAGCTCCTGTATCTCATTTGAACTATTGGTTTGTTCCTTTGACTGGACCATATCTTTAATTTTCCTGGTGTGATTTGTTATTTTTTGCTGGCATCTAGACATTTAATTTAGTTTATTCTGGGGATTGCTTTCACTTCTCTTACCTAGGGTTTTCTTGCTGGATGACTTTGTTGTCTATCTGTTCTTTGACCTTCAGTTCAGCTTTTTCTGGACCTCTAGCTTAGGTTTTGTTTAACAGAGGATAATTTTTCAGTTCTTGTTTTCTTGTTTCTTGCCCTGCTTATATGGTGCCTTTTCCCTCCCCACCCTTAGGAGGGTCTACATAGGTATTATAGACTCCAGCCGGGTTTTCCCAGACTAAATTGGCCTCGTATCAGGGGCAGGGAGTCACCTGTGTCAGTTTTCCCTGAGGGTGAGTCCCAGCAGGTTAAAAGACTTTCCTGTGAAGTCTCTGGGCTCTGTTTTTCTTATCCTGTCCAGTATGTGGTGCTTGTCTCCCTGCGGGTCCCACCAGCAAAAGATGCTACGGCTCCTTTAACTTTGGAAGACTCTCCCTGCTGGGGGCGTGGTGGAGATATAGAAGAGGTTGTAGGCTGATTTTAATGGCTTCAAATTGCCAAGCCCTGGTGTCTGAATTCCTTGAGGGAGGGATTCCACCTGAGTTAGGCTTCACCCCTCCCCTGGGGAAGGCACAGGCGGGAACAAGCCCTGAATGTAGCCCGTTTCTGCCTATGCCTGGGGCAGTTGCAGCCTGTGAAGTCCTGCTGCTCAATCCAGACGCTGCCTAGTCTCCGTAGAAACACTAAAACCGCAGTTTCCTCCCCTTTCCTCTTTTTCCATGAGCCCAATGAGCGACCTCTGCCTTGACCAGGTTTAAAGTCTCTTTCCTTTCCCTCTGGGAAGCTTCCTGTGGGGGAGGGGCTCTGGCTGCTGCAACTTGGGGAACTCACGGTTCTGGGGAGGCTCACAGCCGGTCCAGCTGGTCCAGACTGGGTACACTGTGTGTGCAGTTACTGACGTGGCTCCGGGAGCTGTTCTGTTCTGTTTCTGGTTATTTAGTAGTTGTTCTGGAAGATGAACTAAAACGCCTACATTGCTAAGCCGCCATCTTGGCCCCTCCCCTCCCTGAACATTTTTTTTTTTCTAGAAGCATTGTGATGCTAGTTCTTATATTTACGTGTTTGATCCACTTTGAGTTAATTTTTGTGTGGTATGTAAGATAGGGGTCCTCTCTCATTCTCTTGGCTATTGATATCCAGTTCTTCCATGCCCAGTTATTGAAAAGACTATTTTGTCCCAGTTCAGAGGATTCGGGGGCTGTGTCAAAAATCTGTTGACCGTAGATTTGGTGGTCTATTTCTGTACTCTTGATTCAATTCCATTGGTCAGTGCTTCTGTCTTTGTGCCAGTGCCATGCTGTTTTGACCACTGTGGCTTTATAATAGGTTTTGAAGTCAGGGAATGTTAATCTTCCCACTTTGTTCTTCTTTTTTAGGATGCTTTTAGCTATTCGGGGTCTCTGTCCCTTCCAGATGAATTTGGTAGTTAGCTTTTCCAAATCTTCAAAGTTGTTGTTGGAATTTTGGTTGGTACTGTGTTGAACCTGTAGATGAATTTGGGGAGAATTAACATCCTAACTATATTTAGCTTTACTATGCATGAGCAGAAATGTCTTTCCACCTATTTAGATCTCCTTTGATTTCTTTTAGCAATGTTATGTAGTTTTCTGTGTACAAGTCCTTTACTTCCCTAGGTAAGTTCTTTCCTTAGTATTTGATTCTTTTAGTTTCTATTTTGAATGGAATTTTTTCCTTAACTGACTCCTTAGCTATGTCATTGCTTATTATAGAAATGTTACTGATCTTTGCACATATATCCTGCTACCTTGCTGAATTTGTTTATTAGCTCAAGTAACTTTGCTGTAGATTTCTCAGGATCTTCCAAGTATAGTATCATATCATCTGCAGATAATGAGAATTTTAATTCTTCCTTTCCAGTTTGAATGCCTTTCATTTCTTTGCCCCACCTGATTACTCTAACTAGAACTTCTAGCATAATGTTAAATAATAGTGGTGACAGTGGGCATCCTTGTCTGGTACCTGATCTTAGGGGAAAGGCTTTCACTCTCTCTCCATTGAGTACAATGCTGGCTATCAGTTTTTCATATATTCCCTTTATCATATTGAGTTAGTTACCTTTGATTCCTGTCTTTTGAAGTGTTCTTATCAGAAAAGGATGCTAAATTTTGTTGAATGCTTTTTCAGCACCAATTGAGATGATCATTGATTTTTTCCCTTTTGATTTGTTAATGAGCTGTATTTCATTAATTGATTTTCTTGTGTTGAACCATCCTTGCATACCTGGTATAAACCCTACTTGTTCATGTTGTATAATTCTTTTAATATTTGTTGGATCTGATTTGCTAATATTTTATTGAAAATTTTTGCATCTATGTTCATTAGGGAGATGACCTGTAGTTTTCCTTTCTTCCTTTCTTTACCCAGTTTGATATTAAAATGATATTAGCCTCATAAAATGAGTTAGGTAGAGTTTCTTTTTCCTCAAAGTTTTGGAAAAGTTTGAGTAGGATTGGTGTTAGTTCTTTCTGGAATGTTTGGTAAAATTCCCCTGTGAAGCTGTCTGGCCCTAGGCTTTTCTTTGTAGGAAGATTTTTGATGACTGATTGAATCTCTTTACTTGTGATTGGTTTGTTAAGGTCTGTTTCTTCCTGAGTCAGTATAGCTTGTTTGTGTGTCTCCAGGAATTTGTCCATTTCATCAAAGTTGTCTAGTTTGTTTGCATATACTTAATCATAGTATCCTCTTATGATTCTCTTTATTTCTTCAGGCTCTGTGGTAACATACCCCTTCTCATTTCTGATTTTGTTTATTTGCATCCTCTCTCTTTTTTTCTTTGTCAGTCTTCAGAACTAGTGACCCATCAATTTTATTGATTTTTCTCAAGGAACCAACTTTTGGTTTTATTGATTCTTTCTATTATTCTTTTGTTCTCCCATTCATTGATCTCTGCTTTAATCTTTGTTATTTCTCTGACTCACAGAGCTCAACACTCTTTCCAGAACAGCTTGCCTTTTGAATCATCCTAATACTGCTCAGAGCCACAGATTTCCAAATACTGTCCAGGAAAGTAACATATCACTACTGGTTACTGTTCATTAGGTTAAGTTCATTAGTGTTATACATCTATGAGCTAGAAAACAAAGCCAGCCTCAAGGCACAGTTCCCCATTTGTCTCCAGAGTAAGACAGACTATTGCAAAACAAAAACAAAAACACAGAACTAATAAAACATTGTAAATGTCAACAAATTGGCTAGTAATCTTGACAATGACAGATGACAGCTGACCCTTTTGTGGAGAATATTTAACACTTTGGAAGAATGCATGTGCAAAATCTACTACAGTTTCCTTTCTTCTAAAATAACACATTCAAACATTAAAAGAAGTGACTTTAATGAGGAGAAGGGAGGAGGAGGTGGAGGAGGTTGAAGCCATGTAAACATTCTTTACAGAAGAAGACACACACGTCAAAGGAAGTGTTCTTCACCCAACTTACCAGCATCTTGACTTGCATCCTATTTGCTTTGGGGTTAGTTTGCTGTTGTTTCTCAAGTTCCTCCAGGTTTGCTGTTAAGTCCTCAATTTTTGCTCTTTCTTGTTTTTTAATATACGCATTTAGGGCAATACATTTCCCTCTCAGCACAGCCTTTGCCGCATCCTATAAGTTCTGATGAGTTGTATTCTCATTTTCATTCATCTCTAGATAGCTACTGATTTCTCTAGCAATTTCTTCTTTGACCCACAGGTTGTTTAAAGGTGTGTTATTTAATCTCCATACATTTGTGAATGTTCTTGTTCTTTGGTGGTTATTGAGATCCAGCTTTATCCCATTGTGATCAGAGAAAGTGCTTTGAATAATTTCAGTATTTTTAAATTTATTAAGACCTGTTTTCTGTCCTAGTGTATGATCTATCCTGGAGAATGTTCCATGAGCACTAGAGAAGAATGTAAAACCTTGTGTTTTGGGGTGCAATGACTTACATATGTCTGTTAGGTCAAATTCATTTGTCAGATTATTTAACTTCTCTATTTCCTTGTTGATCTTCTGTCTGGTTGTTCTATCTATAGAGGAGAGTGGTGTATTGAAGTCTCCTACTATTGTTGAAACATCTATCTCTCCCTTCAGTTTTGCCAATGTCTGTCTCATTACTTTGGAGCTCCTTGATTGGGAGCATAAACATTTATGTTTGTTATATCTTCTTGGTGAATTGACCCTTTAATTACTATATGGTGTTCTTCTTTGTCTCTTATGATGTCTTTACATTTAAAGTCTGTTTTGTCCGATATTAGTATAGCTATTCCTGCTTTCTTTTGGTTACTACTTGCATGGGAAATCTTTTTTCCATCCTTTCACTTTCAAACTATTTGTATCTTGGTGTCTAAGGTGAGTCTCTTGTAAGCAACATATAGCTGGTTTATGTTTCTTAATCCATTCTGCCAGTCTGTATCTTTTAATTGGTAAGTTTAGTCCATTAACATTCAAAGTTATTACTGAAAAGGCCTTTTTTGATTCCACCATCTTATCTTTTTTTATTTTATTTGTCAGATCTATATATTCTTTTCCCTCTTTCTCTTTGTTCTTTAAATTACCCCTAGTGGTATTCTTCAATTCTTTGTGCTCCTCCAGACCTACCTCTCCCGTCTTTTTTTTTTTTTTCAGCTGACAGAACTCCTTTTAGTATTTCTTGTAGGGCCGGTCTCTTGTTGACAAATTCTTTCAGGACTCTTTCTCTGTGAAAACATTAATATCTCCCTCAGTTTTGAAGGGCAATTTCACTGGGTACAGAATTCTTGGCTGGAAGTCTTTCTCTTTCAGTATCTTAAATATATCATACCTCTGCCTTCTTGCCTCCAGGGTGCTAGTTGAGTAGTCTGAACTCAGTCTTACTTGTTTTCCCTTGTATGTAGTAGATTGTTTTTCTCTTGCCACTTTCAGGAGTTTCTGCTTATCTTCAACATTTGACAGACTGATTAGAATATGCCTTGGGGAAGGCCTATTTGGATTTATTCTGCTTGGAGTTCTTTGGGCTTCTTTGATTCATACATTTATATCCTTAATGAGGGTTGGGAAGTTTTTCCCCATTATATCCTCATCTACTCTTCCTAGCTTTTTACTCCTCTCTCTTCTGGGACACCACTGATTCTTATATTTGTGTGCTTTGTTTTATCTATAGTTCCCATACAATTTTTTCCATCTTTTTGGCCATTTGCGGTTTTGAGTCTTTTAAGTCAATTATCCTGACCTCTATATCACTTATTCTTTCTTCTCCCTTCAAATCTGGTGTTGTGTGCCTCTAGTATGTTTTTATTTGGTCAGCAGAGTCTTTAATCTCAGTGATTTCCACTATTTTTCTATTTATTCTTTCAAACTCCTCTTTGTGCTCTTCTACTGTCTTCTTGATCTCCTTTATGTCATTTGTTATCCCATTTATTTTATTAAGTAGAGCCATATGAACATCTTTGATTAGTTGTTCCAATGTCTATGTCTCCTCTGGTGTTTTAATTTGCTCATTAGGCAGGGCTGTATCTGTCTGCATTGTGATATGCTTAGTGATCTTCTGCTGTCTTTGTGGCATGTAGTTATCTTGATTGATTTACTTTGAGAGTTGGTTTCTTTCAATAGTCTAAGGTCTTGTGTTTTGGGGATGGTTGTACAGCAGGGAGCAGAGCACAGGGTGGAGCACTCAGTGTGGTGATTTGTTTCAGGGCAGGTATGGGCACAGGTTGGGGATGTTACACTGATGCTTGTGAATGTGGGCGCCCAGCAGCCAGGGAGAATATAGTTGTGTGGGTGCACCGATCTGGGGGCCATAACCCTGATATGCGCTGATCTAAGGCACTGGGCCCTTTGTGCCCATACGTAGAGCTGTGGCAGCTGGTTGGCGTTATGCCTTCTTGGATTGGGGGAAGCTGCGACTTGGCTGTGCAGGTCGGTACTTTCTCAGAGCTGGGAAGTGAGGCTGAAGGCTGTGAGCATGTGTGGTTTTGAGACTGTTATAAAGTGCAGTTCCCAGAGCTGAATGATGTGATTGGGAGCCCGTGTACATGCAGGGGGCTGAGACTGCAATAAACGGATGCGCTGAGCTTGAGGCGGGGGGGGATGGGGGCGCAGGGTGTGAGGCTGTGCGACACTATGGGTGGGAGGCAGGGGTAGCCTAGGTATGGAGGTTAGTGTGTGCAACCTTTATGTGCTGGCAATAGCCTGCAGGGAACAGGGAAGGGGAGGTAGTACTGAGGAGGTGTGCAGGAGAGGTGGGTTGGGCTACACATGGGGTGGGGGTGTGGGGCGGGTATGTGTACTGGGAGCTGGTGGAGTGGAGCGCCTGGAGCATGGGAAAAGGGAGAGGGTGATGGGGTTCAGGTGCATGGGGTGTGGGGTGAGTTGCCAGTCATGGGGCTGCACTGGTGAGGGTAACATACTCAAGGAACGTGGCCTGGCTTACTTCCTAGTCTCGTGTTCCCTTCCATGCACTCCTGTCTCTGCGCCAGGTTCCAGCTTTCTGCCTCTCAATTCCTCGGCCTCTGCAACCAGGGCTGCCAATGGGGTGCAGAAGGCTCTGGGTCAGCTGCACTCCTGAATTGCAGCCTCAGTTGCCTTCCTGTCCCTTCTCTAACTTTTCCGTGGAGCAGAGCTAATCTTGAGCTACTCTAATTGGCCATTTTCTTGGAAGTCCTAGTTATTGCATTTATTGCAAAGAATGTTACATTTCCTGTTTGTTTGTAATTTAGTAGAATATTTAAGCAAAAAATCTAGGAAAATTACTTTTTATCTAACATGGGTCTCTAGTTTTTTCATCCTATGTGTCAGTGACTCAAAAAATTTCCTCATTTTTGACATGAATGTTCATATAATTTTTAGTATAAGCCTTTAGGTATAATGTCTTTCCTATAAAACAAGTATCAGATGCCTATAATTTAAACTGTTATGATAACAAAGTCTGTGTTTACAGATGACTCCACGACTCTACCATTTAAAAATACTAAGACCCCTCACTTATGGTTCATAAAATAGGTTATTAACTAACTTTATCCATCTGAAGGCTTCATGATAAGGTTTTTGGTTACTTGTGGTCTTGGTGAAGGTTTGAAGTCATCCTCAAATTAGGAACTTGTAATTATCTCAACCAGAAGAAAAAAGGAAAAATGTTTGGGGCTATTGTTCTAGTTTGCTAGCTGCTGGAAGGCAATATACCAGAATCAGAATGGCTTTTAAAAAGGGGGAATTTAATGAGCTGCTAGTTTATAGTTCTGAGGCTGAGAAAATGTCCCAACTAAAACAAGTCTATAGAAATGTCCAATCTAAGGCATCCATCCAGGGAAAGTTACCTTGGTCCAAGAAGGCTGATGAAGTTCAGGGCTTCTCTCTCAAGTAAGAAGGTACATGGCAAACACAGTCAGGGCCTCTCTCTCGGCTGGAAGGGCACATGGCGGACACGGCGTAATCTGCTAGCTTTCTCTCCTGTCTTCTAGTTTCATGAAGCTCCCCGGAAGGTGTGTTCCTTCTTCATCTCCAAAGGATGCTGTCTCATGGATTCTCTGCTTCATGGTTCTGCACCATTCTCTGCTCTCTCTGAATCTCCCATTCTCCAAATTGTTTCCTCTTTTATAGGACTCCAGTAAACCAAAGACCCACCCAAATGGGTGGAGACATGTCGTCACCTAATCCAGTTTAACAGCCACTCTTGACTAAATCACATCATCTAAGGAGATGATCTAATTACAGTTTAAAACATGCAGTATTGAATAGGGACTACTACACCTTTATGAAATGGGATTTTGATCAAAATATGGCTTTTCTAGGGGGCATACTTCCTTTCAAACCAGCACAGCTATCAATATAGTTGGAAAAATTTCAAGCCATTTTTATGGTTTATTGTACAAAGGTTTCCTGTATATGCATATGTATATACCTGTACTTACACACTTAACAAAATGACCACGAGCAGGGAGATTATTTTTGAGCAAGACAAGTGATATAGAGAACTTTTGGATGGGATTTGCCATACCCAGTAAACCATAACTATGCCTTATTTAAAAGTAGATCAACTCATCCTTGGGCTTCAGGCTAATATATTTCTGTGCAAAAATGTAGAAATATTTCCACAGAGGAAGTCAGTGAAAAAATGGATTCAGTTAAAAGAAATATACTTAAATTCAAGATAGAAAGCCTCTGTTTAGGATGTATGTATACTGAATTCATAATATTGAAAATAAGTGTTATTCAGATTTTTACTTTCAATAATAATTCAGTAATAATAATGATCATTTCAGACATGTTTTAAATGACCTCATTTTGCCATATATAGTCCAGTTTCTTATTTGTGTTTTATATGTATATATATATATAATTGGCCTGATTATCTTATAAGTATCTTATCTGAGGGAAATAGAGATAAATGCCTATAAAGGTATACATCTTATTTTATAAGTGCTGATTATTTCCTGAAGTACTTATAGGGTTAAAGCTAATGGACTTTAAATATCTGTAGCATCACATCACTTACATGAGTCTTTTGGATGGCGTTGAGCAATGCCTCATGCTCCAGGAAAACTCATAGAGCATATACTTTATGTATTTCATCAACCTAAGAAGTATTTAGAGTCAAATTTAGGACTGGCGATTGTGTGGTACCAGTGATTATTGTATACCTTTTTATTTTAAGGAACTTCCTAATTTAATTTTTTCCTTTCTTTTTTCAGATTTCTTTGTTTTGTCTGTGATTATTTTATATGTTTTCATATTATTCATCATGTTGAATCCAGTTGCCTCTGTTGACCAGGTTCTTCAGGTAAGACATAGGCACATCAGTTATTATTGGTTGTCTGATGGTTTATAATCGCTGAGATAACATTAGTAAGATAGTAATAGAAATTAGATGGAATCGTAACAAAGTCAAATGATACTTCTGAGTAGCTGAGAGGGCTTAAGGTCTATCCCTCTCCTCTGCTCCTATGTTATCAGGGAAAAGAAACTCTAAACAATTTGTGTTACTTTTTCCAGGTTCCTTTCTTCCCAACTTTCCCAAGATTCCAAGATTCCCAAGTTATTTTGGGTTATGCTAACCCAAAGATGCCCTTTAAAATAACTGTACTTGTTTTTTTTTTTAGTCTTTCCTTCTGTTCCCATATTCCTTGGTCTGCAATCAAATTACATGTCCTTTGGTCTTTTAAAAAAAAAAACAAAAAACTCACAAACTTTGATATTCATAGCTCTTGTTACTCTTCTGTCCTTTACCACCTACTTCTTGAAGAATTTACACAGGCTGCCTTTTATTCACTGTCCATTTAGTTCTTTATCCATTCATTAAAAATTTAAGACTTACTATTTGATTCACACGAAAGAATATGCACACATGTATTTAAGTTAGGCTCAATAAAATGAACACCCATGAGTGCATCATCCAAACTAAAAAAATAGTAGCATTTCCAATACTATGAAGGCACCCTTGTACATCTTCTCCTAAATACTCTGAGGGAACCACTATTTTATTGTTTTCCCTCATTCTCTTGCTTTTAGTTATTCATTTACCATATATGTATGAAGTTATAAAAGATAGTATTTTGGACTTTGTGAAATGGTATCTTGCTATCTTTAATTTTCTGTGACTCGCCCCCCCCATATAATTTCTAAGTTTCATCCATTTTGATACATGTGTTTCATTTTCCCTGCTATATACTATTCCATTCTCTGTAGATAAGCAATTAGTTGTCTTTTGCTGTATTTACAATGTTGCCATGAACATTCTTTTTCCTTTCTCTTAACGTAAGAATATAAGCAGTGGCCTACCAGAGGATGAGGGTGGGAATGGTTCACCTTAAGTACAAGCAGTAAAGGGTAGTAACATTGCTGTAGAGAATTTTTAAAACAATAATAAAGCCCACTAAACGTCCATCTGCATTTTAACATCACAATGTGCTGGCAGTTCTAAACAGAATCAATGCTAAAATACTCCTTCCCCGCCCTCCGCCCCCACTTTGGTATACCACTAAGGATAAACAGGTTTCTCTAGTGTAGTCTACTATCTTTTTACTACTTATTTTGCACAGGCAGGCACTGGGCACACCCAGGTCTCCAGCATGGCAGGCGAGAACTCTGCCTGCTGAACCACCGTGGCCCACCCTAGTCACTATTCTTATAGAATTTTATGTATGTACTCTTTTCTTTATGCTATTGCTTTTTGTGTCTTCTTAGCTCAGCATACTTGTCTCTCTCAAGGTTATAAAGATATGCATCTTACACATTTAGTCTTTAATCCATCTGGAATTAATTTTCTGTGTAGCTTTTGAAATGAAGATCAAATTTCTTTTTTTCCTTATGAATATCCATTTGCTTCAAAATTGTTGAATAGTACATCTTTTCTGACTGATCTTCAGAGCTACCCCTCCCCTATTTCACTTTTCCATCCATACTGCTGTTAGCCTGTTTGGGTACTCTATGTTTTGTCCTTTAGGTTTTTTTTGTTTTTGTTTTTTGTCTTACTCTGTGCCAGTACCACATTGTTCAGATTACTGACTTCATAAGAAGTTTTCGTGTATAGTTGAGCCCAACCCCACTCCCCAGCCTGTACTGTAGTTCATCATGATCTTTTTGACTGTTCTTGAGCCTTTCCTTTCCGTATACACTTTAACTTTAGCATGTTACGTACCAGGGAAATCCTCTAGGAATGTTTATTAGATTTAAATTGAGTTTATGAATAAATTTGGGGGAGAATTGATTTACTCTTCCGATCCATGAGCAATATCTCTTTCTAATTCTTTAGGTCCTCTTAAATATCTTTCAGTAAAGTCTGACAATTTTCACCTGAAAGGTTTTTACACATTTTTTTTGTTAGATTCATCCTTTGGAGTATTATAGGTTTTGTTCCTCTGATAAATATCTATTTAAAATTATATTTTCTAAATCTTTTATGTAGTGTATATAAATGCCGTTAGTCGGGATATTTATCTTGTATCCAGCAGCCTTGTCAAACGTTACTCTAACAATTTGTAGATTCACTGGAGCTTTCTATACAACTGTTTAGTCATCATGTATAAATAATGACAAACTTTCTTTTTCTGACATTTCAGTCCTTATACTGTCTCTTTATTATTTTGTGCCTTAATAAATTGGTTGTACTGATAATGGGTATCCTTGTCTTCCTGACTTGAAAGGGAGTGTTTCTAATATTTCACTATTGAATATGATGTTTGCTGTAGGTTTCTAATACATATTCTTTTTCTGCATCTATTGAAATGATCACACAGGTTTTTTTCCCTGATAAATGTGGTGAATTACAGTTGACTGATATTTAAATTTTGAATTAATTTTGCATTCCTAGAATAAGTCATAATGAATTACCTTTTTTTTTTTTTAATGAATTACTTTTTGTATCTGGATTTGGTTTGCTGTGATTTTGTTTAGGATTTTTGCCTCTAGGTGGTTGAGTGAGATCAGACTTGTAATTTTCCTTTCTTGTATGTTATTGTCAGGTTTTGGTTTATTAGCCCCATGCAATAAGTATTCCATTGTAGGAATTTTTCCATAGTTAATTTAACCAGTCCTGTTTTGCTGGAGACTTAGATTGTTCCCATTTCCCGTTAACCTCTCTGGCTCCTCGTTCTTATTCTCTGTTGAAATTCCACTTCTTTCACCTGTTTTGTAAATGTTAATGTTCCTTATATTTCTGTCCTTATCCCTCATCTCACTCTATACACTTGCATAATCTCACCCCCAGTCACGACTTCAGTTGCCATCGATTTGTTAAAGATACCAAACTTTATATCCTCAGCCTTGCTCTCACTGCTGAACTTTAGACCTACTGACGTTTCACTCCCCTGCACATAGCACAGTATCTTAGGCACTGAGTGAATATTTGCTGATTGAAAGGATGAATGTAGGAATGGGATTTTTTTCTCTTATTATTAGGCCTTAGAAATTAATGACAGATTTTAAAGTGAAAACTTGTATTGCATTTCTTAAACTAATATGTCTAGTTTTGTGAATTTGTCTTTATAACAATGTAGTTTTCACTAATATTTCATTATTAGGTTGATATCTGCCTTATTGTTTAAAGCCAGCTTTTTTTTTTTTCTGCTTGGGCAAGCACCGGGACCAGAACCCGGGTCTCTGGCATGGCAGGTGAGAACTCTACCATTGAGCCACTGTGGCCTGCCCAAGCCAGTATTTTATTTTAAAAATAAAATAAACTTGTTAGAAATCCATTATCTAGTGGGGTATAAGCTTTTGAGTCTGAGAAAATGAGGCTAAGCACAGCCATGTAATATGTATTTTTAAACCTAAGTTATTAAAACTTTGAGCTTTTTCATCTGAAAAGTAGATATCTTGAAATGTCATGAGAATTAAGTGGATGATATGTGTAAAGGGGCTTGGTACATAGTAGGAATTCAATAAATTGGAAATTATTGTATAATACTACATTAGCAACCATGTTCTGCAATACTACAATTTTAACTTTAATGTTTTTAAACATTTAATGTTTAAATAAGTAAATGAATAGATACTACAATTTTAACGTTTCATGTTTTTGTCTTACAGATAGTGTGTGTACCGTACCGGTGGCGTGTAACTATGCTTGTCATTGTTCTTGTCAATGCCTTCGTGTCTATCATGGTGGAGGTAAGCATTTCAGATAATCACATGGCCACCTTGCTGCTTTGGGATTTTTTGGTGATTTGATGGGAGTAGAAGGAAGAGGACAAGCAACATTGTAGAAACCTGCAGAGATTCTCAGTTTCGTTCTAGCCAAATTCATTTAGCCTTCTCTTCTGACTTTCAGTTAATTGATAGCAGTCATAATAAAGGATATGACTTACCTGCACTCATTTCACATTGGAGTTAATAAGCAGTGAAATAGCAAAAGATAGTGATTGTTAGAAAGGAGAGAAGTTTGGTATCCTGGCAGTCCATATACTGGTGAATCAGGCCATGAAGTCAGACTTGGTCCTATGATACATAGTAAAATCTCCCATTTCCAAGGAAGGAAAGGCAGAAATGGGGGCTTTCCCCATAAATGTAGTGAATATCAGTAATCATGAGAGTTTATTAAAAGTGTAAAATAACAGCCATTGTGGACTTAACCTAATCTCAGCATTGATTACTGAAACTTCTTCCTTGATATTTACTTTGAGTGGCCTCCAAAGAGTGTGAAGTACAATTTGATCTATTGTATATTACATAATGAGCCTCCCTTTATGATTGCCTTTAAGTCAACATCTGCTGACAGGGAGCTGGCAAATTCTTCTTTGCTGCTTATTAATAAATTTCTTTTCTGCTCTTAGAATAACTATTATAATTCACTCCTAAATTAGCAATATAAGAAATGGAAAGAAGATGTAATAGTTAAGTAGGAGTTCATGCAGCCAGCTTTTGAAGTTAGATTAAGGTAATTTGTGGGGAAATATGTGTACTTTAATAATAATTCTGGACTGAGAAATCTTGCTTAATTTCATTTTTCCTTCTCATGGATGACTTGGTGTTTAAATTCAGAATACAGTGGTAATCATGAAAATTTGGTATTTAAATTCAGAATACAATGGTAATCATGAAAATTATGTTCTGACCTTTGTTAATTGTCCAATGAAATGTATTTTTGCTATTTTATGGATACTTAGAAAACATGCCCAAGATGTTGAATTTTTTTTTTTTTTTTTTTTTTTTTTTGGTGTGTGTGTGTGTGTGTGGGCAGGTACTGGGAATTGAACCCAGGTCTCTGGCACGGCAGGCAAGAACTCTACCTGCTGAGCCACCATGGCCCGCCCAAGATGTTGAGCTTTAAAAGTTCTTTTTCTACAGTACAAGTTCATCTTTTCACTTAGATGTTATTTATTATAAGATGATTTTTTTTTAAGACAGAATTTTTAGACTTATGATCTCCCAATTTTTTTTTTTTCTAGTATTTTTGGCATTGCAGGCTCTGGGATTCGAACCGGGGTCTTGGGCATTTCAGGCGAGAATTCTAACACTGAGCAACCTTTGCACAGCCCTTCTTAATTTTTAAATTTTTATTCTTAATTTCAGAAGAATTATTTGTACTGAATGAACCCTGATAAAATCGTGCTAATTTATAGATATTAGCTATTAACTCAGTAAAACTCTGTGTTAAAACTTCAAGTTATAAGCATTATTTTAATCTGGAAGAAACCTGAGGATTCTTATAAAAACCATATTTTGTGGGAAATTTAGAAGCCCCATTTTCTTAGGGATTTTGTAATAATTTATATTTGTTACAAAAGTCCTGCTGTTATTATGTTTTTGCAGTATTAACTGAAATTCTCTCTGTATAATCAAACCATGCTTTTCACTAATGATACAGCTTTGTATAAGCCTTTTAAAATGTGCACATTAATAAAGAATGACTTAGTCCTTTTTAGTTTTTAACTCACTGGAATATCTCTCAGAACTTCTTCCTTGACATGGTCCTTTGGAAAATTGTGTTCAGTCGAGACAAACAAGGAGAATATCGCTTCACCACTACACAGCCGCCACAGGTTGGAAATCAGCACTTACTATCAATTCTTCACATGTATCTCGGCTCTTTGAGTTGTGTGCCCTGTATTCTGTAGGGTGGTTTTCTGTTGTACATTGCTTCAACTGTTTTCCCTATGCCTGGCATTCTATTTCTTTTAAGAAGTCCTGGAAAACTCCTGGCAAATATTGCTATAGTCTTTTCAGGACTTTAGAAATTTCATAAGTCTCTTTTCCATTCCAATCCTAATCTTCTGTTTGTGTAAAGGTCTTAATTTTATCCCTGAAGGTAGAAGTTAATTTTCCATTTCTGTGTGCTTTAAATATGTTTTCATGTAGGAGCTAAATGAGACTCATGAAAATGAATTTTGAAATTGGAATCATTGCTTCTTAGATCAGAATCTGAAGGCCAAAATTTTGAGGAATTGTTTCTCATTTGTTGTCTGTTGCAATGCCTTATTTTGGGGGGCCTTTTGGCTTACCCAAAAATATGAGCCAAAGTTAAGAGACAATGTTTTCTAAGAGACAATGTAAGAAAAGTTTTCTAAGAGACAATGTTCTTTTTTCGCATGGGCAGGTACTGGCAAGTGAACCCGGGTCTCCGGCATGGCAGATAAGAACTCTGCCACTAAGCCACCATGGCCGGCCTGACAGTGTTCATTTTTTTATACAAACTATGGCTTAAGACTTTTGACTTTTTGGATGCATTAAATAGTCTGTTATTGAAAGATATCTTCTGTAAAAACAGAAAAAAAGTACTGGATCGAAGCCACTTCCCTGCATTAGGAAGGGGGAAGTATAGCTCTTGGGAGAAAATACAGATTAAACTTATTTTTTAAACTGATATCAATGAATCAAAAACCTATGAGCCAGCTTTTTGGATATAGATAACAGTATATCAAGTCTTACCCTCTCATTATTTTGATCATTTATAGGTGGGCAATGTGCTTTACAAATGTGAGCTTTAAATCTCACATAATCTCACTGATCCTCAAACCACAACAAGGTTTGCAGAGTTGAAGAGTATTCCCTGGCATTTTTGAGTGGGGTCACGCACTTATTTTTAGCCTTCTTATACCTAAGTGGCAACTTCGTGAGCTTTATTTTGATAATTCAGCAGTCTTAATGACCCTCTGTAATATCACAGGATTGCTTTATGAGTTCTTATAGCCTGCCATTTTTTTGTAATGCTTTATGATGAATAATGATGTTTTAATAATGATAGAGTGAATCTAGAATCAGCTCAATTTCTTTTTCTTAGAGAAGCATATTACCCTATTGCTTCTAATACTGAGTATGATCAGAGCTGTACTAGGGTCCCAAGTCCTTTAGCGAAAACTCTTTGCCCATATATTTTTTCCTCTTGGTTACTTCACTACATTACTTCAAGGGGTTAACTTTGGCTCATCTCATGAGTTCTCATGTTAAATATTTATTGGCAAAGCCCAGGCAGAGAAGAACATTTAAATTGAGTTTTCATCTTCTCCAAAGAGATCTCTGCTGATCAAAACAGGAAATGAATGTTCTCAAGAGGAGTTACAGCCTGATTTGGTCAAAAGTGGATGTCATAGAACTCCATTAAAATATTTGAATTGGAAGTTCCTCCCTCACTTTTCAGCCAAAATTTAAGGGCAGAAGATTTGCTAAGACCTCTATTTTCTAGAAAGTTTAGTGCATAGATATGTTTTCCTTATATTTTTTGTTTTCTTTTTTTTAGCTTATGTTTTGTTTTCCTTTTATTGTAAAAGAGGTAGTCTCATGTGCACTCCTTCCTCTAAAGTATTCAGGGTAAGTAAGAGTAAAGGTAGAGAGTAGTCTAGTGGGCTCCAGCATGCCCCATGTGTTGTCTGATTCTGAGAATCACTCAGTAAACAAGAATTGTAGCCTTCCATTTCTGTGGTCATGATTAAGAATGCAGCTATTTTAAAAATTACTGGCATTGGAAAAGAGAATTTTTCTAACCTCTATATCTTAGCATAGTAATACTTTCATCTTCTTATACTTCTATGTTTAATGTAGTATTACTGTTCATTTTTATGACCCTTTGAGAATCAGTCAAATAGTCATATTACCATAAGGTTGTGCTTCTCAGTCAAGGGTAATTTCTTCTCCTTACTATCAGAAGACATTTGACAAAAGTGTATACAGATATTTTTGGTTGTTACAATTGACATAGTTGGGGGTAGGGGAGGCTGCTAGTGCACCTGGTGGGTGGAAGCAAGAGATGTTCTTACATGTCCTATAGTGCACAATACAGACCTTCACACCAAAAGAATTTTCCAGTCTGAAAATGCCAGTAGTACTGAGGTTGAGAAACCCTGACATAAGATGAAAAAGAATGTAAAGATGAGGTTGACTTGCTCTTAGCACTTCGTTTTGGGTTGCCCTTCCCTAAGTGTCTGTTCCACATCTGCCCATTTTGCGTACAACTTTTCTACCAGGAAGCCCATGAGATCTTAGATTATGATGATGTTGGGAGAAGAAAAGCCCTGTTTCTCATTTTCTTTTCTTATCATATTGAAAGCTTCAAAGCTAGTTACCTTGGACTAGGTTTCAGGCTTTAGACAGTTGACTTGTGATGTCAGCAACCTCAACTGGAATTCTTAGCAGCCACATCCAAACTATCTTAGTGGTCGACAAGGCACATATACAACGTATGTATTCATGTCACGAATGAGCAGTGATTGGTAGAAACGACCTAGTTTCTCCACTGCAAAGCACACTTCAAAAAGACATTGTTGCTGAAGAAAGAAAAAAAAAACTCTTAATAGCATAATTTTACTGTGTAATATTATAATTAAAAATAATTTTTACATATGTCATCTCTAGGATCCTCCCAATTTTAAGGTATTTCTAACTCCATTTTACAGATAAAGGAACAGAGCATTCAGTTGACTAGCTAAGGTTATGCATCTAATGAAGGCAGAGGTGGGAATTGAACTCAGAGTTTCTGTTTCAAGGGGAGTGTTTTTCCCACTGTGTCACATTGCCTCACGTACATCATTTAAGGGACCATAGAGATGTAAACTAATACTAACAACCAAATTATAAAATGGAGACAAACAGTAGATATTCTTATCAGTCCCTACTAAATGATAAACTGTGTGAGGCATTTTGCATGCATTCTCTCTAATTGTTAGAAGAACCTTAAGAGATTGGAATATCATTAGTCTCTCTAGCCCAATTTTCACAGATGAAGAAACAGTTTTAGACTAGAATTCAAATTAGTTTTACTTGTTCCCACAGCTCTAATATTACTATACCTCACAGCCTCCATATATTCTTTAAAGACCACATTGACTTTTAGGTGTCATTTTATTTAGCAGTTGACATTTTAGACATTATTTGGCTTACTGAACATTCATGTAGCTAATATAATTTAGTTATAGGAAACAGGATTTGTATATAGCAGTAACTTATTTCTCATGGTGATTCTTTTTCTTGTTGATGTTCAGTGGCTTAGTAAATGTCTATTAAATCAAGTTGAAAATAGGTTAAGTAAACCATTTTCAGATAATAAAAGCTAGTTCTTTAGCAGCTCCAGATGTTAGAACTTATTCTCGGACAAAAAATGATTAGGGGTTTTCAAGTTAAGGTACTCATCGTAAATGCTCTGAACGCTAAGACCTACTAAATGAAAATTTTCAGTGGTGGGGCCCCATCATCTGTGATTTTCTATAAGCTTTACTCCTGACTGAGAATTCTATGCTATTAGAAACTACTATTAGAAACATTTGTGCCTATCCTGTATCTAGTAAACTGAGGTCAGTTAGAAGTAGATGTGGAGTTTAGAATCGCTGGTTTTAACTTTGTTTCCAAGCATATGAGTGAAGCTAGAAATTTTTCTAGCTTCAATAGAAAAATTTAACATGTGTTAAATTTTAGTGTTAACATGTAATTTTATCCTGTGTGAGGATCTAATTCTTTTTGAATCCAAGTGTTAATTGTAGTCTTTATAACCACTTAGAGTATCATTTGAGTTTATTTAGATACAATGTTAATTATGATTACTTATATTAGTGTTTTTTTCCCTCCTGTATTTGTTTTATATTCAGGATTGGTATGGAAGAAGGCTTTTATGAAAACCATAGCACCATTATATATATGTATATTTTCATAAGCACAATTCAATATTTTATGTGCTACCCATGAAAACCATTTCCTAAAGGATGCTGCTAAGACTAAACTGACATTTGGGTTCTAGAATGAATAGCTTGGAATGGTCTGAGAAGCAAGGGAATTTTAGCTCTAGATCTTTTTGAAAAGTCTTGCCAGTTTCTCTGCTAGACTACGGAGCCTCTTTGCCTTCTCTGAGGGAATATTTAACCATTCCTTGCAGAAGCAAGCCAGAAGTTCTGGTTGCCATAACCACTGCTTTCTCCTGCTTCCAGGACTTAATACCCTAGATATTTTGGGGAGACCCAAGTGCTCATTCTAGACTCTATAATGCCCCACCTCGTTGCCTTCTCGTTGCGCATTGCTCACCTTCCTCCCCTTGTCACTGTCATCTCTCCCCTGATTTATTTCTCATTCCAGCTTGCCTATTGTAGCACTATTTATTTTTCTCTTCTGGTGGGTTATCTTGTGTTTGAGAGTGTGTGGTGCATATCTGTGTTTATAAGCTAACAAACCTGTATTTTCATTTGGTGTATTTCTGTGTGTGCAGTTTGGGGGAGGTAAGGGTAAAGGAACAAAATAGGTTTCTAATCATGGAGGCTTAGTGCTCCTCGTGACTTTAAAGAAAATTATGGCAAGTGTACTCTGATTATGATAGTGATGTTGTGTTTCTGTTTGCAATTAAATTAGTTTTTATTTTATTGCTTGCCTCATTTTCCACAGGTGAATTTAGAGATGTACGTGTGTGTGTGTGTCTTATATTTGAATCACTTGCCTGTGATTTTCCAGCCTATCCTTAACTCAGCCTGCTGTTTGCATTGCCTTTCAACTTTGACAGACTTATCTGGGCAAACAGGACCTAAGATGTTTCTGCATTTTTTTAAAAGTCAGCAATTAAAATTAGCCTTTCTTTGATCCTTTAACAATAATACTTGCCATAAAATAAAAGGTCCTCACAGCTTTCAGATTGATTTAGGAGTAATGATTATTTCCTCAGTTAGACCGAAGAATTTAAACACCAGGGGAAAAAGTAAGATCCAAGTAGCAAACCATCATGTTAGATTAAATATTAAAGTTGTGTGTGTGCTTGTAAGCACTGGGAAAGATTTGTTACTTTTGTTTGATTTGGATGCCCTAAAGTACCCTATAACTAATCTCATCCGAACCCTGATGCTAAATCTTTTCCCGTAGACTTCTTTTTAGCATATGGGGGGGAAGAAGCGGGCTTCGAAGATGAATACTATTTGTCTTTCTTTTTTTTTTCCTGGAATGCAACGTAACTTACTTGTGACCAAATTTTTGATAGCAATAGCAGTGCAGCTTACTGTGTTTTGTGGACAAAGTAAACTAAAATAGCTTTATAGTTAAAAGCAATTATTGTGTACCACTCTCTCAGTGCTGCCGCAGTCCCACCCCAAAGTTTTGAACAGGGAAAAGATTAGTAAGGTTCCAAGTTTTCATTTTACAGTATTTTTGCCATTCTCCCCTGACCAATTTCACAATGTGTATAGCAAATTTGCGTTTTTAAATCATGAAGATACTTTGATGTATTTTAAAATCAGAATACTTATCTCATTATGTTATGTTTTTGTGTTCTTGAATTATTTCAATTAACATTAGAGCTAGTGTTAATTGGCAAAAAATAAAAATAAAATCTTAGAATTTAAATTTTGCTTTGAATAAGAAACAGCCAAGATAATTAAGAACTGACTGTTCTTCAGAGGTGAACATAATGATGACAGTTTTCAGTATAAAGTCATTTAGTTTAATTTCATTTAATTCGAATTATAAGGGTACCTTTCAACTCACTTATTGAATTCACATTTCTATGCAATAACTAAGGTCACTGCTTTTTTGTTCTATAAAATTTATCTACGATCACATTTAAACATTGAAATTGTTCAGAAACATTTCAGTGGCAACCAAGCTTTTTCTAATATATAATATTAAAATTAGTGTTTGCATTATAATTTTATATTAATTTCTTTCCATTTATGGGGGCATCATCATTATAAGGGAAATCATCATTATGAAATGCTTCTTTTTCGTATTAATAAGAATATAACTTTTCAAAATGTGAGTGGCATTAAATGTGGTCTGAGTCCTAAATTTGACCTAACAATATTTGTTTCATGCTTAAATTTTTAGAAGATGTTGTTAACTGTGACAATATTTTTACAGCACTTTCTTCAAAAAATGATCAGGTGGCTAATTTACTAGGAATAAAAGCACCAAAAATAGATAGGATATGAGAGTATCTACATTAAACATTAAAATGTTTTCTCATATTGAATAGTTTATTTAACTTTAGTTATTTTGTATTATAGGATCTTAGATTCTATAGCTGCAAGTTATTTTAAAAGGTCATTAGTACACAAAAAGAAATAGGTACACACCATTAAATGATATATGAAGCAAATTACATTAATAACAACATCTAATCTTAAAAAAAATCCCTAAATAATCTAAAGCTGACTTTTTTACATGGAATTTTTGTTTGTTATACTCAGAAGTTATTTCCTGTTATTTTCTATGTTAGTATATTATGCTTTGGTGAGCTTGTTTAAAACAAGTAACCCTTAATCACATATGGTGTTTTTTTTCCTCCCCTTATATTCTTAGGAGTCAGTGGATCGGTGGGGAAAATGCTGCTTGTCCTGGGTCCTGGGTTGTAGAAGGAAGATACCAAAGGCAAAGTACATGTATCTGGCACAGGAGCTCTTGGTTGATCCAGAATGGCCACCAAAACCTCAAACAACAACAGAAGCTAAAGTTTTAGTTAAAGAGAATGGATCATGTCAAATCATCACCATTACATAGCAACAAATCAGTGTCAGTGGTATGCTTGATAGCATTATTCAGGAGGATATAATTATAGGACTTCCTGATTCTGTGTGTCAGAATGACACCATTTCAATTTATAACCTTTTTAATTTCCAGCTTATAGAAGCTGATTGGAGAGTTTTATTTTAAATGCAGCACAACAACAAAAAAGGTATTGGCTTGTCAGTTAAATTAATAACTATTATGTAAATGTTCTGTAAGCCCTAAATACCGTTTACATTTCCAGAATCTTTTTGATTGCTATCCTTGATGATACTGTTTATATTGGGAGCAGAAAAAAGTTGGTTTGGTGGGCTTGTAAGACAGTAGCTTTTGAGGCTTGACTAACCCCTTTGTTCTCACAACCCCCTTATTAAAAAGTTCAGTGTTTATATATAAGCCCTAAATTTGTGATTATAAAAATAAAATGGGTGTTAATTAGCTTCCATGTTATGGTTGAAAGCCTGTTTTCCAATATTTTTTCCAAAGACTTCTATATGTACATATACCAGTTCCCTTTGATAGCTTGGAGTTAGAAGTGAGTTTATATGCTGTTTCTGAGAGAACAACTCAGGTAATCTCCATTTGTGGTTTTATATTTTATGTACAAACTGCCTGGGTTTTATTTTTCTAATCAGCAAGGTGCTTCACTACCTTCTTGAGATGTCCCTCAGAGCTATTAAATGGATCTTGTGCTATATCTGATGTCAATAGTATAATTTGCTTAAATTAAATCTTATAGAACCTTTTCCCCTAGAAAAAATAGAATATTTCTTTTGGTAGTAGGTTTAATTTTATCTTTATAATATCTCTTCATATCCTCCCACCCCATTGGCTTTATATTACTTTAAATGTAATTTTCTTTTCTTTATTTCTACCCCTTTTCACTAAAAGATATGGGGTAATAAGGATTTTCTTTTTTTTTTCCAGTTTCTTAGCATTTTAATTCAAGATTTTTAAAGATTTGGTGTATGTCTCTCCTATGAATAATGAAACTTAAAAAGAGTGGATTTAACTGATTGCTATTTTTTCAAAGCAATATGAACTTGGTGGCAGTTTATCTTGTGCCGTTAGGTGGCGCCAGAGGTCAGATCTTAACCTGTTTTGGATTGGACAATATAAGTGTTTACAAATGAACATTTTGGGTTGTGGAAATTTCTGGAAGGAAAAAATTGAGGACATAAAGCTAAAATATAGGCCATTCATTGAGCCAAAAGAAGTATGGAAAATATTTTATACTTTTTTGTCTTGCCTGGCTAATGCTTAAATGCTCAACAAAATTAAAGTAAGTTTAAAAATGCCTTGATAGGTGGGATTTAGTAATTTTGCAAAGCTCACAGTTATAATAAACAGGAAACTAATATTGCTGTAAAAGGTTGTTTGAAATAATTAAAATTATATGAAATCATCCTGTGTTCTTCTTAAACTAGTAGCATGTTTGTGCTTTCCACTTATGACTGATCATTATTTTCCTGATATATAGGAATAATTTAGCAAATGTTACGTATAACTTTACAGCCAAATGGTTCTCATCTTTTATGCTGCAAAGACCTGACTCACGGTGTTTGGTAACTGTAAGAAAATTTAGGTTACACTCAGGATCACTGTTATTGCTGTTGCCACTTAAGATTCATACAAAAAATATCATCGAAATTTTCCATCAAAAAATGTAATACAGTACTAATGCACATTAGATGATAAAAACAATTGTTCCATGAATGATTCTATGAAGCTATGCATCTTAGACCTCTTGAGCTGTGAATTAGCACTGTTTTCTATAGTTACTTATTCTCTTGATTGTTTTATAATTTCCATATTCATTTTCTATATGTACAAGTGTTATTCTTTAGTTATCTTCCAGAATTGTAAAATTTATTCTTGGGTTTAAATACTGAAGCATATGATTAAAGTAATTGCTAAGTAGCAGCTTAAAAACTCAACTGTCAAATTATATTTAACATCTTTGAGAGCATGATCAGAAATAGCTATTTTTGAACACTTCCCCCTTTTTTAACATTTAGAGTTTATATGTATTTTATATTTCATCTGTCCATTTTGTATTCCAAGGAATGAGGATGTTAGGTAGGTGAAAAGCATTTGTAGGAAATTAGATTTGAACATAGACAAAGTAGATTGTTTTAAGTTGTAATTGTTGGCTTCCAGAATGTTGTTTGAAGAATGTCTGTGAATCCAGGTGTGGGTCCTACTCAGTGCCATAGATAGACTGAGTCCTCTACTGTGTAGGCCACAATTAAATAGTAATTTTGATTCTGAATTTCACATTAAATTATTTGAGTTACTCAGACCTAAATTTAAAAAAAAATCTGTACATATATTATTTTGATGTATTAAGATTAATAAATATTGCTGATTTAAATTTTATTTATGCACATATTAAAGGACAGAAATGTCCTGGAAGGTAATTGTTAAATAATATGTAACTTTTTAACTTTTTAAATAAATAAGATTTTTAATGTGTGTCTCCCTCAGGGTTGTTTAAAGTTTTTTTCCTCCCTCAAATATAAATAGTGGTAACTATATGTTTTTTATCTTCTAGCACCAACTGCTGTAAAGCAATGCTGCAAATAATGCTTGACTAGAAATGGCTAAGCCAGAAACAAAATAAATACTTTTTATATTAGTTTTATAATTCTCAAATTGGGGAAGTTCTCCAAATCTCACTTGACTTTAAACTGTTGCAGTTTTTACTCTATTTATTTTGTTCCCTATGTTTATGAAAACAATGCACAGTTTCAAAGGCATGGTAAATGATATATCACTATGTTTATGTTGCCTGTTCAAAAAACAGCTATAGATGCAATATCCAGAGAAGAACAAAATTCAAGATTTCATGCATATCTGAAAATAGGTTTTGTATATTTATGGTGGGAGGTGATTGGGAACTTTTAAATTGAAAGTGGGGTGTTAATTTTTGTACAGTCTGTGGGCATTTACACCTATTTTTAATGTATTAAAATTTGGTAATTATGTGCCATTTAATTAATAAAAATATTACTTCCTGTTATGATTTGTGAATTCCTTAAACCTTGGGTTTTTTTTTAAGTAACTTTATATTAGGAGATGATACTGCATCTTTATATTTTTAGAAATGTATTGCTGCTCAAGAATGGTACTCTATTGTCAAAAAGGCATACATTTATAATTGTACACTCAGCATTGTAAATAATTTTATGAAATCTTTTTGATTTATGCTATTCAAAATAAAAATTTAAATGAATGAAATAACATTTCTTTAATTTTTTCTGTAACTTTACATATTTGTTTGCTTTTTACTTCTGTGAATGCTGTCCACTGGATTTTTCCCTGGTTAGTACTTCCCCATTTCCTTTTTAACTTTGGATTTTTGAAGGAATAAATCCAGCATGACACATTTTGCGTCATGTCTGTGGAAGCCCATCAGTCAGATTGTAGAACCAGTTATTAGCTCAGAGGGAAATGGTGAAATGGAAACTAGGGATTTATAAACTCTATTAATAGTTGGAAAGATCAAACCAAAAGCTAATACCCTAAGACTTGTAAATTTGGAATGAAATGGCATTGATAGATACTGGTTGCAAAAAGAACATTCCAAGGAGAGAGAAACTTTAATGATCAGGAAAAGTCCTACTTAAAGGAGATAAACTTATTAGGCCTTTGATCTTGGAGAGGGGGTATTTAATTTTGAGGAATTCCCATTCATCTATTTCTTCAATGCTTGTGCTTTTGTGTAAGATCTAGGAAATCTCCTATTTCTCTACATTTTCTTCTAAAAGTTTTATGGTCTTGGAGCTAATGTTGGGTCTTTGATCCATTTTGAGTTCATTTTTGTATAAGGTGTGAGATGTAGATCCTCTTTCATTCTTTTGCATTTGCATATGCAGTTCTTCAAGCACCATTTATTGAAGAGGCTGCTCTGCCCTAGGTGAGTTGGCTTGACTGCCTTATCAAAGATCAGTTGTCCATAGATGAGAGGTTCTATATCTGACCACTCTATTTGATTCCATTGGTCAGTATATCTATCTTTATGCCAGTACTATGCTTCCCCCACCCCCCACCCCCAGCTTTTCTCTGTTGCTCTATTGGAGTATGTGTTTCTCTTCTGGTTTTTTTTTTATTATTATTATTTTTAATTTATTTTTATTATTAAACATAACATACAAACACATTCTTACCATATGATCATTCCATACTTGATATATAAAACCAGTCACTCACAATATCATCACATAGTTGTATATTCATCATCATGATTATTTCTTAGAACATTTGCATCAATTCAGAAAAAGAAATAAAAAGAAAACAAATTCCTACATACCATACCCCTTACCCCTCCCTTTCATTGATCACTAGCATTTCAATCTACTAAATTTATTTTAACATTTGTTCCCCCTATTATTTATTTTTAATCCATATGTTTTACTAGTTTGTTGATAAGGTAGATAAAAGGAGCATCAGACACAAGGTTTTCACAATCACGCAAGTCACCTTGTGAAAGCTATATCATTATACAATCATCTTCAAGAAACATGGCTACTGGAACACAGCTCTACATTTTCGGGCACTTCCCTCTAGCCTCTCCATTACATTTTTTTTTTTTTTAATTTATGATTCATAACCACATACAAACACATTCTTATATGATCATTCCGTTCTTGTTATATAATCAGTAACACTATCATCACATAGTTGTATATTCATCATCATGATCATTTCTTAGAACATCTGCATCAATTCAGAAAAAGCAATAAAAAGAAAAAAATTCATACATACCATACCCCTTACCCCTCCCCTTCACCAATCACCAGCATTTCAATCTACTAAATTTATTTTAACATTTGTTCCCTCTATTATTTATATATTTTTAATCCATATGTTTTACTTGTCCATTGATAGGGTAGACAAAAGGATCATTAGACACAAGCCTCTCACAACCACACAGTCACGCTGCTACAGCCATATCATCACACAATTATCTTCGAGAAACATGGCCACTGGAGCACAGCTCCACATTTTCAGGCAGTTCCCTCCAGCCTCTCCATTACACCTTAACTAAACAGTTGATATCTTAATGCATAAGAATAACCTCCATGATAACTGGAATCCCTCAGCCATTCACACCTTATTTTGTCTCATTTTGCTCTTCCCCCCTTTTGGTCGAGAGGGTTTTCTCAATCCCTTGATGCTGAGTCCCTGCTCATTCTAGAATTTCGGTCCCACATTGCCAGGAAGGTACACACCCCTGGGAGTCATGTCTCACATAGAGAGGAGGAGGGCAGTGAGTTTGCTTGTGGTGTTGACTGAGAGCAAGAGGTCACATCTGAGCAACAAAAGAGGTTCTCTTAGGAGTGACTCTTAGGCCTAATTTTTTTTAACATGGGCAGGCACTGGGAACTGAATCCGGGTCTTCAGTGTGGCAGGCAAGAACTCTGCCACCGAGCCACCATTGCCCTCTTAGGCCTAATTTTAAGTAGGCTTAGCCTATCCTTTGCAGGGTTAAGTTTCATATAATACCATGCTGTTGTGACCAGTGTTTGTAATATGCTTTAAAGTCAGGTCATGTGAGACCTCTCACTTCATTTTTCTTTCTCAAGTGTTTTTAGCAATTGGGGGCACCACTGCCCTTCCAAATAAATTTGGTTATTGGTTTTTTTATTTATGCAAAGTAAGGTTTTAGGATTTTAATTGGTATTGCATTGAATCTGGAAATCAACTTGGGTAGAATTGACATCTTAACTATATGTAGTCTTCCAACCCATGAACACAGTATGCCCTTCATTTATTTAGGTCTTTCTTTTAGCAATTTCTTGTAGTTTTCTTTGTATAGGTCTTTTGTATCCTTAGTTAGATGTTATTTCTAAATGTTTTATTCTTTTGGTTGCTATTGTAATGGATTTTTTTTCTTGATATCCTCAGATTGTTCATTACTAGTGTGTAGAAACACTACTGAATTTTGGGGGTGTTGATTTTGTATCCTTCCACTTTCCTGTACTCATGTATTAGCTCTAGTAGTTTTACTGTGGATTTTTCAGGGTTTTTGAAATATAGTATCATACCATCTGTGAATAATGAGAATTTTATTTCTTCCTTTCCAATTTGGATGCCTTTTATTACTTTTTCTTGTCTAATTGCTCTGGCTAGAACTTCTAGCATAATGTTGAATAACAATGGTGACAATGGACATCCTTGTCTTGTTCCTAATCTTAGGGGGAAAGCTTTCAATTTTTCCCCATTGAGGATGATGTTAGCTCTGGGTTTTTCATATATTCCCTTTATCATGCTGAGGAAGTTTCCTTCTATTCTTATCCTTTGAAATATTTTCACCAGGAAAGGATGTTGAATTTTGTCAAATGCCTATTTTTTCATCAATCGAGATGATCATGTGGTTTTTCTGCTTTGATTTGTTGGTATGGTGTATTACATGAATTTATTTTCTTATGTTGAACCATCCTTGTATACCTGGAATAAATCCCACTTGGTCATGGTGTATAATTCTTTTAATGTGTTGGTAGATTCAATTTGAAAGTATTTTGTTGAGGATTTTTGCATCCATATTCATTAGAGAAATTGGTCTGTAATTTTCTTTTCTTATAGTATCTTTGTCTGGCTTTGGTATGAGGGTGATCTTGGCTTCGTAGAATGAGTTAGGTAGCCTTCCCTCCTCGTCAATTTTTTTGAACAGTTTGAGCAGGATTGGTACTAATTCTTTCTTGAATGCTTGGTAGAATTCATATGACACCATCTGGCCCTGGACTTTTTTGGGGGATGGGGGAACTTCTTGATGACTGATTCAATCTCTTTACTTATGATTGGTTTGTAGAGGTCATCTGTTTCTTCTCAAGTCAATGTTGGTTGTTCATGCCTTTCTTGGAAGTTGTCTATTTCATCTACATTGTCATGTTTATTAGCATATGGTTGCTCATAGTATCCTCTCAGGGAGAGGAGGTATTTTAGAGTATCATAAGTTTTACAGGAGGCATGCATCCTCCCTTCATGTGGGGTATGTGACTGGCTGTGGTGTGATGAATTGGGTGGTACGAGGGTGGCTTGATCTTCTATCCAGTCACTGGTTTGTGTAGCATATGATCATATCCACAGAACCTGTTGAAGGGGCCACTGTTCTGCATTCTCTCTTTCTTCCCCTTCTATCCCTGAGCCAAGTGCTTTTTTCTGAGTATATGTTGTAGGGAAGGGCAGAGGAGTGTGAAAGGGGCTGTCTCTCTTCAAGGATGGAATAGAGTTTACTCAGTACATAAAGATTACTACCCACCCCTGCTGTGCCCTGGCCTCTGGATCTCCTTCTGTGGGGGAAGAAAGCATATCATCCAGATATGCTTTTGCATGGCCACACCCTCTAGGCCAGGACTCTGTGACTTTTACATGGCAGTGCTACTTAGAACCTACCTGATCCATTTCATGGAGCTAAAATCCAAAGCTTTCACCCTAATTGCTCAGATAGTTCTTAATACATAATCAGATTGCCCAGTGGATGGACTAATGGTGCTCTACCCCTCCCTGTAACTTCCAGGCACAGTTTTCTTCTGAGCAATCAGAATGCCCTGCTCTCTTCAAAGAACAAAACTTGGAGGCCGTTCTGATGGGAGGTCTTGCTGGTAAAATAGGCTAAAGAAGCTTAACCATTATTTGATTTGCGATCTTACTCTGATGTTTCACAGTGCTACTTTTTCCCAGTCTGATCTATCATGTTGGCCCCCTGCTGTTTTCATGGGGTAGGGCCTTTACTTGGTGTGTGTGCCAGTTTGAATATATGTACCCAGAAAAACCATGTTCTAATCATGATTCAGTCTGCAGCCTTTTGATCCTGGTTCAATATTGTAGGTAGAAACTATTTTTTTGTATGCTGTATAGTGGGACTCATATTTCATTCTTTTTCCATGTGACTATCCTGTTATTGCAGCACCATTTGTTGAAAAAAAATTTTTTTGGTGGGGTTGGGAAGTGCATGGGCTGGGAATCAAATGTAGGTAGAAACTTGATTAGAGTATCTCCACAGAGGTATGTTTGCCCAGTTGTGGGTCTGATCTTTTGATTAGATGGTGGATCTTCATTAGTTTACTGGAGTCCTTTAAAGAGGAAACGTTTTGGAGAGACCAGAGCAGACACAGATGTTGACACTTAGAGAACAGAGTCACAGATATTTGGAGATGCCTGGAGCCCAGAAGATGTTTCCATGAGATGTCAAGCAACCAGGCCTGGAGAATGCCAAGGGAAGCCAAGAAATGAAAGCCGGCCCCGGAGAAGTAAAATGAGGAACCCCCACAGGAACAGAAGCTGAAAGCAACAGAGCCCAGGAGTAGGGAACCAGCAGATGCCAGCCACATCACTACCTAGCTGACAGGTGTTTCTGATCCATTGACTTTCCATGAATTAAGGTATCTTTTCCTGAGTGGCTTAGTTTGGACAGTTTTATAGGCTTAGAACTGTAAACTTGCAACTTAATAAATTTCCCTTTTTAAAAACTGCTCCATTTCTCGTATATTGCATTCCAACAGGTTTTACAAACTAAAAGCAGTGTACCTGTGCCTGATAAACTCACCAAGGTGCCAGGGTGGCTATTCTGGGGTCTGGAGTTGCTTTCTTAGATCAGAACCAAGACCTCCCACAATACCTGGCAGAGGAAGTGGCCCTTCCCTGTAGTTTAGGACTACGTAATTTAGAAGATTATTTCAGTCAATTCATTTATTGAGCTGTGACTCCGTTTTAGCTGTATCAAAGACTGATTGCATTCCAGTGCTTTTTCTTTACCACCTACAAATGTGGATAAGGAACTTTTTATCCAACTGGAATAATATAAGAATCACTTCTGCTATACTGCTCTATTCAGTTATTTCAGAGGTAAATGTTTATTCTTTTCACAATTCAAGCATTGATATTCCACTGTACTTTTTAATGCCTATGTTTTTACTGATTTTTCTTAAATGATGTCACCCCTTCTGAATCACTTTATTTTTTGCATTAAATTTTTAAAAAGTAATAGTTATATGTGCATATTTGAAAAAAAAAAAAACCTTATAGAAAAGTATACAAGTTTTCTTATTCCTCACCCCTGGTTTTTCTGCCTAAAGGCAAATACTAATGCTTGGTGGGGAAAGAAGGGATTTATTTATTTATATATTTTAATCATCGCTGCTTGAAGAGGTGGTTATCCTGATCTTTTACATCATAAAAATCAATTCAAGGTGGATTAAAGATCTAAATGTGATTGACATAAAATCATAAAACTTAATAAGGAATTTGGGCGAATATTTTTCTGACTTTGGAGGATGAAGGATTTTGATGGTCGCAGAAAACACAAATCATAAAAAAAGAACTTTGCTGTATTAAAACTTTTATCCATCAAGACACCATTAAAAAAAGTAAAATCAAATCACAAGCTGGGAGAAAACATTTGTAACACCTATAATGCATGAAAGATTGGTATCCATAATACGTAAAGAATGGCTACTGATCAGTGTAAAAGATACAGACAGATATTTTGAATATAGAAAAGGGCAAAAAACCTCCAAATTTCTCAGAAGATGAACCACAAGTGACCCTTAAATATATGAAAAACTACTCAAGTTCATCAGTCAGTAAAGAAATGAAGTTAAAACCACCTGAGATAACCATTTCATACTCAGAAAAATTAAATTGAAAAAATCATTAATACCAAGTGCAGGCAAAGTTATGGAGCACCACAACTCTCATATATAGTAGGTAGTGGCATTACTTGGTATAACCACTCTGGAAAGCAGTTTTGACATTCTCAAGTTAAATTATAAACATGTACATACTCTTTAGCCAGCAATGTCATTATTGAATACGTTCAAGATTGTTATTCTTAAAATGAAAACAGAAAATTGAATGGAGAATTGGAGCAACGTGGCATGAAAAGGAAATATGGACCATCTGGAGGTGTGACTGCTACAATGACCCAATGTGTTACTGAACTCCTCTAGCACCACAGATATAACATGCCAATTATGGAAAAACTCTTCTATTCTTGGTCAGCTTTGACAATTGTACTCAAGTTATATGGCCTTTTTGTCAGTTTGAAAATATTTGTCATTTTAAAACCAGAACATGCCCTCTGAGATACGGCCCTTTCCATGACTTTTATTCCGGTACAGCCATTATCCTCAGGATGCAAAGATATCTCCCTCTTCCTTTAGAAAGTGTTGAATCACATGCAAAGCTCTAAGTCTTTCAGTTGCTTTGGAGTGCAGCACCATTTCAGGTAAGCCAAATATTCTAAAATGTAATATAGGAAATTGAAGGGCTAGGTTAGTCTGATATGCATAAGATAAAGTTTAGTACAAGAAATAGTTTTGTGCAAAATTATAATAGGGAAACATTGTTTTGGCAGATTAATATTAGTTTGTATTTCACAGATAACAATGCTGTGAGTACTAATTTCTATTAGGCACCTCAGAAATGGTAGCTCCTGAATTTATGGCTCAGTCAAATACCACCCTCAATTTCCACTTGTGTGACTGGTTGAGTTACTTAACCTTTCTATGCCTTAATTTCCTCATCTGTGAGTGGGGGATAATAGTACATACCTCATAACATTAATTGTAAAGATTAAATGAATTAATATAAAACAAAGTGCTGAGAACAAGGTGTGGCATAAAAAATGATGAGTATTATCTATTTTTCTCTGCTTGGCTGTTAATTAAAGGCATTCACTGTTTGGGGGGTGTTCATTATTTTTGCAGAGTAACCTGGTCCTTCAGAAACAGCATAATTGTGACAAAAGAATCAGGTCGTGGTGGTGGTTTCAACAGACTTCACTATTCTATGGCTGTTGATTATTGCCAACCCTAGATTTACCCTCCTTTGTGATGTCTGTGATCTTGAACTTGAAAATGATAATTTTAATTATCTCTTTATGTAAATTATTTTGATCTATGTTTAAAAAATATTGGCTTTTCTATAGCTTGAAAATACTTTAATTTCAATGATTTAAACTGGCTAGAAATTCAGTGAAACAAGACTGAGATCTCATAGCGTAAAATGTCTTTTTACCACCTAGGGAAATATGCACTCCTGAGAAAAAGGGAGACTAGTTGTATCTGGACAACAGTCAAAACAAGTGATAATCCTGGCAAAGGGATTGTGTCTTTGCAGTGTTCAGTGTTAAAAGATCTAGTGTTCTCTTTTTTTTAATTTAAAAAAATGTGTTAAACATAACAACAAACAAACATGAACATTCTTACCATATGAGCATTCCATTCTTGGTATATAATCAGTAACTCACAATATCATCACATGGTTGTATATTCATAATCATGTTCTTAGAACATTTGCATCAATTCAGAAAAATAAAAAGAAAAAAGCTCATACATACCATGCCCCGCTCTCATTGACTGCTGGTATTTCCATCTACCCAATATATTTTAGCCTTTGTTTCCCCTATTTTTCTCTACACCCCTTACCACTCCCTTTTATTGATCACTAGCAGTTCAATCTACTCAATTTATTTTAACATTTGTTCCCCCAATTGTTTTATTTTTAATCCATACGTTTTATCATCTGTCTATACCATAGATAAAAGGAACATCAGACATAAGGTTTTCACAATCACATAGTCACATTGTGAAAGCTATATCATTATACAATCATCTTCAAGAAATATGGCTACTGGAACACAGCTCTACATTTTCAGGCACTTCCCTCCAGTCTCTCGGATATATCTTAATTAAAAAGGTGATATCTATATAATGCGTAAGAATAACCTCCAAGATAATCTCTTGACTCTGTTTGAAATCTCTCAGCCATTGACACTTTGTTTTGTCTCATTTCTCCCTTCCCCCTTTTTTGTTGAGAAGTTTTTCTCAATCCCTTGATGCTGAGTCCCAGCTCATTCTAGGATTTATGTCCCACAGTGCCAGGAAGGTTTACACCCCTGGGAGACATATCACATGTAGAGAGGGGAAGGGCAGTGAGTTTGCTGGTCATGGTGGCTGAGAGAGAGAGGCCACATCTGAGCAACAAAAGAGGTTCTCTTGAGGGTGACTCTTAGGCCTAATTTTAAGTAGGCTTAGCCTGTTCTTTGTGGGGTAAGTTTCATATGAATAAATTCCAAGATTGAGGGCTTGGCCCATTGCTTTGGTTGTCCCCACTGCTTGTGAGAATATCAAGAATTCTCCACATGAGGAAGTTATATTTTCCCCCTTTTCGCCATTCCCCCCAGGGGACTTTGCAAATACTGTTTAATTAACTGTTCAAATCACTCTGGGATTTACTGGGGCACCACTCTGGACAAACCTACAAAATCTCATGCCCTACTCAAGATTCCATGTATTCATACCATTCTACATATGCAATCAGTAATTCTTAACGTCGTCACATAGATGCATGATCATCGTTTCTTAGTACATTTGCATCAGTTTAGAAGAACTAGCAACACAACAGAAAAAGACATAGAATGTTAATATAGAGAAAAAAATAAAAGTAATAATAATAGTAAAAAAAAAAAGATTCCATGTATTTATGGTGTTCAATTAAACTGTCCATATAAGTTATATGAGGAGACACACTAGTCAAAATGTAAATTTTGTACCAAATATTTTTTGCTTTAGTCTCACACATAAGTTAAAGTTTATGAATTACCATCTGTTTTCACACCCTGAAATATTGACATTCCTTTTTTCTTCCTCATGCAAAAACATTTTTAAATTTGTATATTTAGTCATTATCATTGTATACTCTAGGCATTCCTAGAAATTACCATCTCAGTCTTTATCGTCTATCTTTCCTTATGATTTCATTTGTGCCTCCATCCCTCCTCCCACTATCATTCTCACATGGTCTTAGATCTAATGTTTAGGTCTTTGATCCATTTTGAGTTAATTTTTGTATAGGATGTGAGATATGGATCCTCTTTCACTCTTTTGCATGTGGATATACATTCTCTAGACACCATTTTATTGAAGAGACTGTTCTGTCCCAGATGAGATGGCTTGACTGCCTTATCAAAGATCAGTTGTCTATAGATGAGAGGGTCTACATCTGAACACTCTATTCAATTCCATTGGTCAGTATGTCTATCTTTATGCCAGTAACTTGCTGTTTTGACCACTGTAGCTTCATAATATGCCTTAAAGTCAGGTTGTGTGAGACCTCCGACTTCATTTTTTTTCCTCAGGATATTTTTAGCTATTCGGGGCACTGTGTCCAGCAGTATAAATTTGATTATTGGTTTTTCTGTTTCTGAAAAGTTAGTTTTTGGGATTTTAATTGGTATTGCATTGAATCTATAAATCAATTTAGGTAGAATTGACATCTTAACTATATTTAGTCTTCCAATCCATGAACACGTTTTGCCCTTCCATTTATTTAGGTCTTCTGTGATTTCTTTTGACAATTCATTATAGTTTTCTTCGTGTAGGTCTTTTGTATCCTTAGTTAGATTTATTCTTAAATACTTTATTCTTTTGGTTGCAATTGTAAATGGAAATTTTTTTTTGATTTCTCCCTCAGATCTGTAGAAACACTACAGATTTTTGAGTGTTGATCTGCTAACTTGCCACTTTGCTGTACTCATTTATTAGCTCTAGTAGTTTTGCTGTAGATTTTTCAGGGTTTTCAACATATAGTGTCATATCATCTGCAAACAGTGAGAGTTTTACTTCTTTCATTCCAATTTTGATGCCTTGTATTTCTTTTTCTTGTCTAATTGCTCTGGCTAGAACTTCCAACATAATGTTGAGTGACAATAGTGATAGTGGACATCCTTGTCTTGTTCCTGATCTTAGGGGGAAAGTTTTCAGTTTTTCCCCATTGAGGATGATGTTTCATTTATTCCTTTATCATGTTGAGAAAGTTCCCTTCTATTCCTATCCTTTGAAGTGTTTTCACCAAGAAAGGATGTTGAATTTTGTCAAATGCCTTTTTTTCCCCATCAATTGAGATGATCATGTGATTTTTCTGCTTTGATTTGTTGGTATGGTGTATTACATTAATTGATTTTCTTATGTTGAAACATCCTTGCATACCTGGGGTGAATCCTACTTGGTCATGATGTATAATTCTTTTAATGTGCTGTTGGATTCGATTTGCAAGAATTTTGTTGAGGATTTTTCATCTATATACATTAGAGAGATTGGTCTGTAATTTTCTTTTATTGAAATATCTTTGTCTGACTTTGGTATGTGGGTGATGATGGCTTCATAGAATGAGTTAGGTAGCCTTCCCTCCCCATCAATTTTTTTGAAGAGTTTGAGCAGGATTGGTACTAATTCTTTCTTTGGTAGAATTCACATGTGAAGCCCTCTGGTCCTGGACTTCTCCTTTTTGGGAGCTTCTTAATGACTGATTCAATTTCTTTACTTGTGATTGATTTGTTGAGGTCATCTATTTCTTCTGAGTCAGTTTGTTCATGCCTTTCTAGGAAGTTGTCCATTTCATCTACATTGTCTAGTTTATTAGCATAAAGTTGTTCATAGTATCCTGTCATTACCTCCTTTATTTCTGTGGGGTCAGTGGTTATGTCTCCTCTTCCATTTCTGATCTTATTTATTTGTATCCTCTCTCTTCTTCTTTTTGTCAATCTTGCTAAGGGCCCATCAATCTTATTGATTTTCTCATAGAACCAACTTCTGGTTTTGTTGATTTTCTCAATTGTTTTCATATTCTCAATTTCATTTATTTCTGCTCTAATCTTAATTAAATTTCTTTCCTTTTGCTTGCTTTGGGGTTAGTTTGCTGCTCTTTCTCTAGTTCTTCCAAGTGGACAGTTAATTCCTAGATTTTTGCTGTTTCTTCTTTTTTGATATAGGCATTTAGGGCAATAAATTTCCCTCTTAGTACTGCCTTTGCTGCATCCCATAAGTTTTTGATATGTTGTGTTTTCATTTCATTTGCCTCGAGATATTTACTGATTTCTCTTGTAATTTCTTCCTTGACCCACGGGTTGTGTAAGAGTGTGTTGTTGAGCCTCCATATATTTGTAAGTTTTCTGGCCCTCTGCCTATTATTGATTTCCAACTTCATTCCTTTATGATCTGAGACAGTGTTTTGTGTGATTTCAATCTTTTTAAATTTGTTGAGACTTGCTTTGTGACCCAGCATATGGTCTATCCTTGAGAATGATCCATGAGCACTTGAGAAAAAGGTGTATCCTGCTGTTGTGGGTTGTAATGTTCTATTAATGTCTGTTAAGTCTAGCTCATTTACTGATTTATTAAAATTCTCTGTTTCTTTATTGACCTTGTGTCTAGATATTCTGTCCATTGAGGAGAGTGGGGAATTGAAGTCTCCAACTATTATGGTAGATGTGTCTTTTTCTCTTTTCAGTGTTTGCCTCAGGCATTTTGGAGCACTCTGACTCAGTGCATAAATATTTATGATTGTTATGTCTTCTTGTTGAATTGTTTGTTTTATTAATACGTAGAGTCCTTCTTTATGTCTTTTAGTTGTTTTACACTTGAAGTCTAATATGTTGGATGTTAATATAGCTACTCCCACTCTTTTCTGATTGTTGTTTGCATGAAATATCTTTTCCCAAACTTTCACTTTCAACCTATGTTTATCTTTGGGTCTAAGATGCATCTTCTGTAGACAGCATATAGATGGGTCCTGTTTTTTAATCCATTCTGCCAGTCTATGTCTTTTTATTGGGGATTTTAACCCTTTAACATTCAGTGTTATTACTATAAGGGCAGTACTTTCTTCTACCATTTTGCCTTGCAAATTTTATATGTCATATCTGATTTTTCTTCTTTTTACCTTTTCTGATAGTCTTCATTTCTATACTCTTCTTCACACCTCTCTCTCATGTTGTTGTGGGGTGCACCGAAAGAGAGACCACACAATTTAAATTGCAAGCCAATTTGGAGTCTTTATTAGCCAGCTGGCGACTGCCTCAGAAACCTCTGAGAAGAGATTCAGAGAGCAGCCCCAATAGATTCTCAGAGTTAGCTTATAAAGGCTAAAACCACATCCTAGTTCATAGCTGAGAGCAAGCAAGCTTGACCACAGAAGCAAAAAATGCTGTTAGCTCATGCCAAACTACACCCTGTTCCTTTTGTTTCCTACCCTTTGTTTTAGGTAAGTTGAGTCAGTTGTAACTTTTGGGAACTTTCTGCCCTAGTTGTTTTGGGGACTCATCATTGTGTTGGGGCCTGATTTATGGCCCCTGTTTCTGTTGTGTTTGGGCCTGATTTATAGTTCCTGTTTCTGACCCCCCACAATGTCTTTTCCTATCTGTCTCTAGTGCTCCCTTTAATATTTCTTGCAGAGCCAGTCTTTTGGTCACAAATTCTCTCAGTGATTTTTTTGTCTGAAAATGTTTTAATTTCCCCCTCATTTTTGAAGGACAGTTTTGCTGGATATAGAATTCTTGGTTGGCAGTTTTTCTCTTTTAGTATCTTAAATATATCATACCACTGTCTTCTCACCTCCATGGTTTCTGCTGAGAAATCTACCCATAATCTTATTGGGCTTCCCTTGTATATGATGGATTGCTTTTCTCTTGCTGCTTTCAAGATACTGTCTTTCTCTTTGACATCTGACATTCTGATTAGTAACTGTCTTGGAGTACATCTATTTTGATCTATTCTGTTTGGGGTATGCTGCACTTCTTGGATTTGTAATTTTAGGTCTTTCATAAGAGTTGTGAAATTTTCAGTTATAATTTCCTCCAATAGTTTTTCGCCTCCTTTTTCCTTCTCTTCTCCTTCTGGGACACCCACAACACGTATATTCATGCGCTTCATGTTGTCATTGTGTTCCCTGAGTCCCTGCTCATATTTTTCCATTCTTTTCTGTATATTTTCTTTTGCTTGTTGGGTTTCAGATGTCCCATCCTCCAGTCCACTAATCCTATCTTCTGCTTCTTGAAATCTAACATTTTGGCTCTCCATTTTTTTTTTTCATCTCTTCTACTGTGCCTTTCTTTCCCATTTGTTTTTTCAAACTTTTGATTTCTTGTTTTTGTTCATTCCTTGCTTTTTTTTTTATATCCTCCCTCAATTCATTGATTTGGTTTTTGATGAGGTTTTCCATGTCTGTTCGAAATTCTGAATTAATTGTTTCGACTCCTGTAACTCATTTTAATTGTTGGTTTGTTTCTTTGACTGGGTTGAATCTTCAGTTTTCCTAGTATGATTCATTATTTTTTGCTGGGCAAAACCTAGGCATTTAATTTCCTTAATTAGTTTATTTTGGAGAATTTTTTCACTTTTTTTTACCTAGGATTTTCTTGCTGGATGACTTTGTTGTCTATCTGTTCTTTGACATTCAATTCAGCTTATTCTAGACCTCTAGCTTAAGTTTTGTTTAACATCAGAATTTTTCAGTTCTTGTTTTCTTGTTTCTTGCCCTGCCTATATGGTGCCTTTTTTTTTTCCTCCCTTGGGAGGGCCTACTTAGGTATTATAGACCCCAGTCAGATTTTCCCAGACCAAACTGGCCTCCTCTCAGAAGAAGAGAGTCACCTGTGTCACTTTTCCCTGAGGGTGAGACCCAGCAGGTTGAAAGACTTTCCTGTGAAGCCTCTGGACTCTGTGTTTTCCCTGTTCTGCTTAGTATATGGCAGTTGTCTGCCTGTGGGTCCCACCAGCATAAGGTGATGTGGTACCTTTAACTTCAGCAGACTCTTCCTGGTAGGGGCTTGGTTGAGACAGAGGAGAGGTTGTAGGCTGGCTTTAATTGCTTCACTTTTCCAGACCCTGGGGTCTGAATTCCTTGAGGGAGGGAATCCATCTGAGCTGGGCCCCACCCCTCTCTTGGGGAAGGCACAGCCTCCAGACAAACTCTCAAACAAGCTTAATTCTGCCCATGCCTGGGGCAGTTGGAGCCTGAGAAGCCTTGCAGCTATATCCAAAGAGCAGTCAAGCTGTAGAAACACAACCACAAAAAAAAAAAAAAAAGAAAGAAAGAAAAGAAAAGATAAATCCTTTTCATGCAGGGACCCCCCCCCCCCCATTCCTTGGGTTTGCCAATCAACAGCTTAAGTTGCTCTGTGTATCTCCAGGTCCTGTGTGCCCCCTCCTTTCCTTCAGGGCCCAGACCCTTTCAAGTGTTTTATGCCGTCTGATCCAAAAGAACTCCATTTTTTGTTTTTTGTTTTTTTCCTTCAGCCCTGTCACCTCTGTGCCGGGACAAAAATCAGCAACCTCAGCTTTTCCTAGAGGTTCAGCTGAGCTGGGGGCCTCTTTTTATGGTCAGAGTTTGTTAATTAATTCCACAACTGGAGCTTGGTTGCCCTCAGCCCCTTGCTGCTAGTCTCTTTTCTTTCCCCTCTGGGAACCAGCCTGTGGTGGGGTGGTGGTGGTGGAGTGGGGGCAGGCACCTGTCATCACGGCTTGGGGAACTCACGGTTTTGGGTGAGCTCATAGCCAGTCCAACTTCTCCAGACTGGGGTACACTGTGTGTCCGGTCACTGCTGTGGCCCCAGCAGTTATTCTATACTGTTCATACCTGTTTACTAGCTGCTCTGGAGGACACACTAACTCCCACACCTCACCAAGCTGCCTCCTTGGCTCGGATCCTTCCTAGTGTTCTCTTAAAAGCCCCAGACTGTCTGTTTCTTAAAAGCCTCTGTGGTTGCCTTTTCAGACATGCTGAGGAGGATTCTGCTATGCATGGTGCTCTGGCTCCTGCCGGTCCAGCCCTTCCCCTGCCCACAAGGCTGCAAGTGTGTTTTCCGGGACTCCGTGCAGTGCTCTGGAGGAACCGTGGCAAGCATTGCTGCACTGGGTTTGCCCACCAACCTCACACACCTCCTGCTCTTCCAAATGGGCCCCGGTATCTTGCACAATCACAGTTTCAGTGGCATGAAGGTCCTGCAGCGCCTGATGCTCTCAGACAGCCACATTTCCACCGTTGCTCCCGGCACCTTCAATGACCTGATGATACTAAAAACCTTGAGGTTGTCGCGCAACAAAATTACTCATCTCCCAGGTGCGCTATTGGATAAGATGGTGCTCCTGGAACAGTTGTTTTTGGACCACAATTTACTAAGAAGCATTGATCAAAACATGTTTAAGAAAACAGTTAACCTGCAGGAGCTCTTCTTGAACCAGAATCTATTAGCTTTCCTTCCTGCTAGTCTCTTCACAAATCTGGGGAACCTGAAATTGTTGGATTTGTCCGGAAACAATTTGACCCACCTGCCCCTGGGATTGTTTGGGGCACAGGTGAAGCTAGAGAAACTTCTACTCCACTCCAACCAGCTCATCTCTCTGGATTCCGAGCTTTGGAATAGCCTAGGTGGCCTGAGTGAGCTGCAACTGGACAGAAATCATATACGTTTAATCGCACCCGGTGCTTTTGACCATCTCCGAAACCTGAACTATTTGACTCTTTCAAGGAACCACCTCCAGTTTCTGCCCTCTGCACTCTTTCTTCATTTGCACAATTTGACTCTTTTAACTCTTTTTGAGAACCCTCTGGAAGAGCTTCCGGAGGGGCTCTTTGGGGAGATGGCTGGCCTGCGGGAGATGTGGCTTAACCAAACCCGGCTCCGCACCCTTCAGGACACCACCTTTAGCAACCTGAGCCGCCTGCAAGTGTTAGGGGTGACCCTGAGCCCGCGTCTGAGCACACTCCCAGAAGGGGCCTTCAGGGGCCTCGGTGAGCTCCAGGTGCTCGCCCTGCACTCCAACAATCTGTCTTCTCTCCCCAAGGGCTTACTGCGTGGTCTCTGCAGCCTGCGGGAAGTCTCGCTGCATAACAACAAGCTGCAGGCCCTGCCAGGCGCGCTCTTCTACAACCTCAGCAGGCTAGAGAAGGTCCGGCTCAACCACAACCAGCTAGAGACCCTACCTGGCAACCTGTTTGAGGCTCTGCCTCTGCTGACGGAAGTCCTACTGGGGCACAACCCCTGGCGTTGCGACTGTGACCTGTGGCCCTTCTTGAGGTGGCTGCGGCAGTGGCCAGGCCGTGTGGATCGAGCTGAATCCCCTCAGTGTGGTGGGCCGGGGCAGCGCACTGGCCTGCCGCTCTGGGCCCTGCTAGAGGGAGACATGGAATGCCTGGGCACCCAGAGGCTGCCTCCCTACCCTCCTGCGGGCAACTCCTCTGAAGCCTCCACCCACCTGGCCCTGTCCAGCAGCCCTTTGCCTGCGACCTCCACCCTCACAACCTTGGTGCACAACAACTCAGAAGTCTGGGCGTGGGCCCAGCTGGTGGCCAAAAGCAAACGTCATGACAATGGCCTGTTCTGGGGGCTTTATTTTCTGCTTTTAGCTGTGCAAGCCATAATAACTGGGGTCATTGTGTTTGCTATGATTAAAATCGGCAGTCTCCTTCGAAAATTAATCCGAGAGAATACTCTTTAAGTCAATGGGGAAACTGTAATTACTTAAAGGGTGGCCAGAGTATTGTCAATGCCTTTTGTTGTTGTTGTTGTTGTTTGTTTTGCATGGGCAGGCACCAGGAATCGAAACAGGTCTCCGGCATGGCAAGCAAGAACTCTGCCTGCTGAGCCACCATAGCCCTGCCCAGAGTATTGTCCAGTATGGGCAGGGGAGAATCCAGGCTGGCTGCTGCTGCTACTGCCTTCCTCTCCCGCTCCTCTTGCCCTTTCCCTCTCCCTTCCCCCTTCCTGTTCCTTTTCCACATTTCTCCCTCCTCCCTTCCCCCACCTCTCTCATTTCCACTCTCCTTTTTCTCTTTTCAACTTTGACCCTCTTCCTGTTTCTCTACCCTTCCTCTCTCTCCCCCCTCCCCGTCATGCTTCTCTATCTCCTCCTTGCACCCCTTCTTTTCCTCCCTTTCTTCAGAACTAACCTTTACATTTGTAAATTGAGATTACTTGCTTTCCACTGTGTTGCGTACTCCTGGGGAGCATAGACTGTGTGTGTGGCTGATCCTTGTGCCAGCAGTGCCTGGCCTGGTGGGTGCATGGCAGAGAGAGGGGGTTTCTGCAGTGTTTGGTGATTAAGGGAGCAAATGAACTAGCCAACTCTAGGGCAGGTCTATCTCCTGCACATAGTAGGTGTCCAGTAAATGTCTGTGAAGTGAATGAATGAATAAAATGAGTACATGTGATCCACGTGATGATGGCTTTTCCTGGGGGAAAGGATGGATAGTTCTCTTTGCTCTTATTTGAAAGATAGCCAGCATGTTCATCCAGTGCTTTCCTTTGCCCTATTTTTCTCCCTTTCTCTCTCTCTGAACTGTGGGTTATTTGGGGGGAGCTCTGGACTCCATTTATTCAGAGACTGTTTTCAGGGGTGCCTACCCAGTGATAGGCTGAGGTATAAAGACAACACAAGGCCTTCACTCTAGGAGCTCATCATCAGTGACATTACAGCCAGTGGTCAGGGCTGAGTGCCACTGGGAGGGTGGAAGGAGCAGATGCTTGAGGGAGAATCAGGAACTCATGGGGAGGTCAAAGTGTGTGGCAGAGCAAGGGCCACCCATTTGGAGAGTCAGTGTGTGCAGAGGTCCTGAATCTGCTCAGCATACTCCAGGAGCCTCCTGTGAATTTCCACTTACTTTCTAGATTGGTGAAATATGCCATTTTGACCCTGGGTTGGTTTCCTATTTTTGGAACTAAATGCTACCTTATTTCATAAGAGCACCCTTCCTCAACTCTTGATATTGTCAGAATTTTTAATTTTTGTCCATTTGGTAGGTGTGAAATGGTATCACGTTGTTGTTTCATCTATATTTCCCTGATAATTAGTGAACATGAGCTTCCTTTTAGAATTATATTCTGAGAATTATCTGTGCCTGTACATTGGCCAGTTTATAGATGGGTGTTCTTAGTGATATGTAGGAATTCTTTTCATATTCTGGATACTAATCTTGTGTAAGTTATGTACTTTCCAATTGTTCTCTTTCAGTTGTGTTTCCTTATTTCATTTTGCTTATATGGCCTTGTTGAGCAGAAGTTTTAATTTTAATCTAGCCAGATTAAGTAATAAAATTTTATGATTTGGGCCTTTAAAAGATCTAATTTAAGAAATTCTTCATACTATCAGTTCATAAAGGTGGCCTATATTTTCTTCTAAAAGTTGTAGTTCTGTTTTTCACATGTAGGTCTTTAATTCAGGTGGAATTTATTTTTGTGCTGAGTGTAATAGAGGGCACTAATTGTATTTTTCCAAATGTATCTTTAAATTATACCAGACCGTTTTTTCCCCACTGACTTGTCATGCCTGCAGTCATTGATCAAGAGTTTGTGTCTTAGTTTGCCAGAGCTGCTATGACATGTACCACAAACTGGCTTAAACAATAGAAATGTATTGTCTTGCAGTCTTGGAGGCTGGAAGTCCAAAATCAGGGTATGAACAGGCCATTTCTTCTCTGAAGTCTGCAGTATTCAGGTGGTAGCTTCTTGGTAATCAGTCTCTGCCCCTGTCATATGGCTGTCATATCTGTCTCTGTTTCCTTCTGTGGTTTCTGTTCCTTTTTTTTTGCTTATAAGGACTCCAGTCATGTTAGATTAAGGCCCACCTGATTCAATTTGGTGTCATCCAAATAGAAGCCCGGAAGATACTATTTACCGATCAGTCCATACTAGCAGGACAGAGGATAGGACTTAAACATGACTTTGTGGGGAACGCTATTCAATCTGCCACAGTTGGTTTCTGGATTCCACAGCCTAATCCATGGATTTGTTGACCTCTTATAGCATATAACTGTCTTTGTTATTGTAGCCTTCATGATTCTTGTTGTAGGTTCAACACTCCACCTTATTTTTCGTCCACAGTGTCTTATCTAGTTTTGGCCCTTCGCAATTGTATGCGTATTTTAGGGTCAGCGTGTCAAGTTCTGTAGAAAAACGCTGCTGGGGTTTTGATCTAATTGCAGTGAATTTGTAGAGTAATTTGGGGAGAAACTTGCATTTTTTGTGATACTTAGGGTTCTTGTTGATGAATGTTTATCACCTTTCCATTTAATCTTTCAATGATGTTTTAGAATTTTTTCCATAAAAATCTTACAGATAGTTTTTTAGATTTATTCCTAGATATCTTCGCTTTTTTTGGATCATTGTTGCTATTGTAGATGATATCTTTTAAAAAATTACATTTTCTAACTATTACCAGCATATAGGCATATAATGTATTTTTATGTTATCTTATATACAGCAATAATTTTAATAACTTGTTTCTTCCTATTAAAAAACCATATGAATTTTATTTATCTTTCTAGTTTAAAAAAGTCTTATCTGCACTGACTAAAACCTCCAAAACAGTGTTGAAAAGAAATGGTGATAGTGAGCATCCTTAAATCATTCTCAATTGCAAATGGAATGCCCCTCATGTTTCATCAATTAATGTGATGTGTCTAATCCTAATTTTTTTATTTTTAAAAATTTATTGTATATTATATCTACAAAGCAAAGAAAGAAAAGAGCAATAGTTTTCAAAGCACTCTTCAACAAGTAGTTACAGGACAGATCCCAGAGTTTGTCATGGGCTATCATACCATCATCTCAGATTTTTCCTTCTAGCTGCTCCAGCACATCTAATCCTAGTTTTAAAAGTATTTTTTTAATTGACAAGTAGGTGTTACAGTTATTAAATGTTTTCCTTCATCTATTAAGCAACTCATACAATTTTTCTCCTTCAACATGTTAAAGTGGTGAATAAATGTATAGATTTTTAAAAGTAAACTAATTCTTGCATTCCTGAGATAAACCAAGTGTGGCCAGACATTTAAGAAATACATTGCTTGACTCAATTTGCTAACATTTTGTATAGAACTTGTATTCTTTGTCCATGAGTGAGAGTTGCTTGTAAACTTCTAAAAAACAATGTACTTGACTGACTTCTGTATCCAGATTATGCCACCCTCATAAAATTAGGGGGGACTGGTGGGGGAAATGGCTCAATTGCTCAGAACAGTTTGTAGAAAAAAATGGGATGACCTGCTCTTTGAATATATGGTAAAGTTCCTCTGTGAAACCATCCTGGCCTGATATTATTGTGCATGTATGTTAGTTACCTAAAGCAACATAACAAATATCCCAAATCTTAGTAGCTTAAAATAATAATATTTATTATCCCACAAGTTTCTGAGGGTCAGGAGTTTGGGAGTGACTTAGCTGGGTGACTCTGGCTCAGCCATCTCTCATGAAGTTGCCATCAAAATGTCAGCTGGGCTGGAGTCATCTGAAGGCATGACTGGGGCTAGAGTATCTGCTTCCAAAATAGCCCACTTGTATGTTTGTTGGCAGTTTCTTGCTGGCCATTGGCAAGAGGCCTCAGATCCTCAGCAAATGGACCTCTCCACGGGGCTGCTTGAGTGTCCTCATGACATGGCAGCTGGCTTCTCCCAGAGCAAGTGATCCAATAGAAAGATATAAAGGCAGATGCATCAGGTCTTTTATGACCTGTCCCGTGAAGTTTCATTTCATCATTTCCACAGTGTCCTACTGGTTTACACAGGCCAGCCCTATCCATTGCCAGGGAGACACTACGCAAGAGCCTGAATACCAGAAAGTGAGGATCATCATGAGTCACTTTGGAACCTGCCTACCGCAATATGTGTGAGATGTGTGTGGTTGGTTTTGTTTGCTTTTTAAATGCAATTTTATTGAGATACATTCACACACCATACAATCCACCCAAAGTATATAATGAATGGCTCACAGTATCGTCGTGGTTTTTACATTTTTTTTTTACACAAATCTGTTCTAGTTTGCTAAGGTACTGAGAGTAGATGCCATAAAATGCATTGACTGTGGGAATTGATCTAGTTTGTAAGCTTAAAGTTTTGAAGTCATGCAGATGTCCAAATCAGGGCATCAGCATGACCATCCTTTTTTCTTGAAGACTGGCTGAGGGTCCTGGATTCCTCTGTCAGATGGCAGCATCTGATGGTCTCTTTCTTTTCTTCTGGGTTTTGCTGATTTCAGCTTCTTGTTTCCATGGCTTTCTCTCTCTGAATTTCATTCTCTTATAAAGGACTCTAGTAAGAGGACTAAGACCCATCCTGAATGAGGTGGGGCACATCTTAAGATCCCACTTACCGTGAGGCATGCAACTAGGTGAATAAAATTTAAGGACAGTATGTTAAATAAAATGTTAGAAACAAAAAGATGAATATTATCATGGCTCACTCACACAGATTAACTATAATATATAAACTCAGAGAACTGAAGTTGAAAGCATGAGTTATCAGGTTGGGGCCTATTGTAAAGGGTCCGAGATTGTAAGCTCTTAAAGCAGTCACATATATTTAGGAATTGTAACTGATATTTCTAAATTCTAATATACTGAGCCATTTGTATATAACCTGGACGTTCACTGAAACTTCAGATATTTATGGGATACCTCAGACTTAGAGCACTGAAGCTATGAACGTCAGCATTACCCCTTCAACAATGGTTAAAAAAGCTGAGAAAGTGATCAGACTTTATTTAGTGATAGCATAAAGCTGATCTGCATAGGACTAAGGTTAATCAGAATACTGCGTAAAGGATGATATGGTCTATATTTTCATACTTCAACCCCTGGGCAAGACCAAAAGGAGAAATGTTTAAATATAAATATATAACATTTTTATTTTAGGTAGCACATTATCTAATCAAGTCAGTTTACTTGAACACCATAATTTGAATAGGGTGTGAGATCTTGTTGGTTTGTACAGGTCAGTGTGATGCCCCAATATATCCCAGAGTAATTTGAGCAGAGAATTAAGAAGTATTTGCAAAGTCCCTTTGGGGCACTGGAGGAAAAGGAAGAAATTTTCAATTTACTTATCTGGGGAATTCCTGATACTCTCGCAAGCGGTGGGGACGACAATTTCAACAGGCTGAGCCCTTAATCTTTGGATTCAACCTCTTGAAACTTATTCTTGCAAAGGAGAAGCTAAGCCTACTTCCAGTTTTGCCTAGGAGTCACTCCCAGAGCACTTCTTTTGGTGCTCTGATGTGGCCTCTCCCTCTATGCTGTGTGGGACATGACTTCCAGAGGTATAAATCTCCCTGGCAACGTGAGACCTGGCTTCATGGGAATGAGAACAACTTCTTGATCAAAAGGGGGAAGAGAAAAATGAGGCAAAATAAAGTCTCACTGGCTGACAGATTTCAAACAGAGTTGAGAGATTGTCCTGGAGGTTATTCTTATACATTACATAAATATCCCTTTATGGTGTATTGGAATGGCTGGAGAAAAGTACCCGAGACTGTTGTGCTGTTTTCTAGTAGCCTTGATTCTTGAAGACAGCTGCACGACTATATAACTTTTACAATGTGACCGTGTGGTTGTGAAAACCTTGTGTCTGATGCTCCTTTTACCCAGGGTATGGACAAATGATTAAAAAAAAAAAGGATAAAAATAAATAAATAATAGGGGAAGATGAAGGGTAAAAATTGAGTACATTGAAATATTAATGGTTAGTGAGAGGAAAGGACAAGGGGTATGGGATGTATGAGTTTTTCTTTTTTCTTTTTATTTGTTTGGCGTGATGCAGGTGTTCTAAAAGTGATGGTGAAGAATATACAATATGTGATGATATTGTGAGCCATTGATTGTATAATATGGTTGGACTGTATGTGTGTGGATATTTCTCAATAAAAATATTTTTTTAAAAAGAGAGCCCACTCACCAGAGCTCATGGGTAGTTCAGTGGTAGAATTATCACCTGCCATGTGGGAGACCCAGGTTCCACTCACACACTCCAAAAATATTCAACAAATGGTGCTGCAATAATGGGGTATTCATATAAAAAAGAATGAAATGTGACCCCCACCATAAAGCATACAAAAAAAAAAATCCTACTCACAAAAGATCCTACTTACAAGGGGTCAGTACCCACAGGGATGGATTAACTTTAAAAATGTACTTTTCTAGGTTTCCGGGTCAAGATGGTGGCTTAACAACGTGCGCATTTTAGTTCGTCCTCCAGAACAACTACTAAATAACCAGAAACAGTACAGAACAGCTCCTGGGGCCTCGTCAGTAACCGGACACACAGCGTACCCCAGTCCGGACCAGCTGGACTGGCGGCGAGCACCCCCCAGAACCGTGAATTCCCAAAGCCGTGGCGGCCAGCACCCCTCCCCCACAGGCCGCTTCCCAGAGGGGAAAGGAAAGGACTTTACCAGCAGCAGGGACTGGGCACAATCAAACGCCAATGGTGGAACTAATTAACAAATTCTGACTACTAAAAATAGGCCCCCAGCTTAGGTGAACCTGATCAAAGCAGAGGTTGCTCATTTTTGCCCTGGCGCCAAGGGGGCAGGACTGACAGAAAAAGGGGGGAAAAAAAAAAAGAAGGAAAGAGAGGTTTTTGTGGCTGTGTATCTACAAAGGCTTGACTGCCTCTGGATACAGCAGCAGGGCTTTTCAGGCTGCAACTGCCCCAGGCATAGGCAGAAGTGAGCTCTTTTGGGGGCTTATCTGGAGCCTGTGCCTTCCCGAGGGGAGGGGTGAAGCCCCACCCAGGTGGAATCCCTCCATCAAGGAATTCAGACACTAGGGCTTGGTAATTTGAAGCCATTAAAGCCAGCCTACAACCACTGCTCTGTCTCCACCACGCCCCCAGCAGGAAGAGTCTGCCAAAGTTAAAGGTACCGCATCATCTTATGCTGGTGGGACCTGCAGTCAGACAAGCGCCACATATTGGGCAGGATAAGAAATACAGAGTCCAGAGACTTCACAGGAAAGTCTTTCAACCTGCTGGGTCTCACCTCAGGGAAAACCGACACAGGTGACTCTTTCCTCCTGATAGGAGGCCAGTTTGGTCTGGGAAAATCTGGCTGGGGTCTATAATATCTAAGTAGACCCTCCTAAGTGTGTGGGGTGGAAAGGTACCACACAAGCAGGGCAAGAAACAAGAAAACAAGAACTGAAAAATTCTCCTCTGTTAAACAAAACTTAAGCTAAAGGTCCAGATAAAGTTGAACGGAATGTCAAAGAACAGATAGACAACAAATTCATCCAGCAAGAAAACCCTAGGTAAAAGAAGTGAAAGCAATCTCCAGAATAAACTAATTAAGGTAATTAAATGCCTAGATGCCAGCAAAAAAATAACAAATCACACTAGGAAAATTGAAGATATGGCCCAGTCAAAGGAACAAACCAACAATTCAAATGACATACAGGAGCTGAAACAATTAATTCAGAATGTACGAACAGACATGGAAAACCTCATCAAAAACCAAATCAATGAATTGGGGGAGGATATAAAGAAGGCAAGGAAAGAATAAAAAGAAGAAACTGAAAGTCTGAAAAAACAAATCACAGAACTTATGGGAATGAAAGACACAGTAGAAGAGATGAAAAAAACAATGGAAACCTACAATGGTAGATTTCGAGAGATAGAACATAGGATTTCTGAACTGGAGGACAGAACATCTGAAATCCGACAAGAAACAGGAACTACAGGAAAAAAATGGAAAAATATGAGCAGGGACTCAGGGAATTGAAAGACAATATGAAGCACACAAGTATACGTGTTGCGGGTGTCCCAGAAGGAGAAGAGAAGGGAAAAGGAGGAGAAAAACTAATGGAGGAAATTATCACTGAAAATTTTCCCAACTCTTATGAAAGACTTAAAATTACAGATCCAAGAAGTGCAGCATACCCCAAAGAGAATAGATCCAAATAGACATACTCCAAGACATTTACTAATCAGAATGTCAGAGGTCAGAGAGAAAGAGAGGATCTTGAAAGCAGCAAGAGAAAAGCAATCCATCATATACAAGGGAAGCCCAATAAGACCATGTGCAGATCTCTCAGCAGAAACCATGGAGGCAAGAAGACAGTGGGATAATATATTTAAATTATTAAAAGAGAAAATATGGCAACCAAGAATTCTATATCCAGCAAAATTGTCTTCAAAAATGAGGGAGAAATTAAAACATTTTCAGGCAAAAAATCACTGAGAGAATTTGTGACCAAGAGACCAGCTCTGCAAGAAATACTAAAGGGAACACTAGAGACAGATACGAAGACAGAAGAGAGAGGTGTGGAGAAGAGTGTAGAAAGGAAGACTATGAGTAAAGGTAAAAAGAAGGAAAATTAGATATGATATACAAAATTCAGAAGGCAAAATAGTAGAAGAAAGTACTACCCATGCAGTAATAACACTGAATGTTAATGGATTAAACTCTCCAATCAAAAGACATAGTCTGGCAGAATGGATTAAAAAACAGGACCCATCTATATGCTGTCTCTACTCAAAGGACACGAGGCCAAGGGCACAAATGGACATTTACACACCAATGTTTATAGCAGCATTATTAACAATTACCAAGAGATGGAAACAGCCAAAATGTCCATCAACAGACAGTTGGCTAAACAAACTGTGACATTTACATAAGATGGAATATTATGCAGCTGTAAGAGAGAATAAAGTTATGAAGTAACAACATGAATGGACCTTAAGGACATTATGCTGAGTGTGATTAGCCAAAACCAAAAGGACAAATACTGTATGGTCTCACTGATATGAACTGACATTAGTGAATAAACTTGGAATATTTCCTTGGTAACAGAGACCATCAGGAGATAGAAATAGGGTAAGATATTGGGTAATTGGAGCTGAAGGGATACAGATTGAGCAACAGGACTGAATATAAAAACTCAGAAATGGACAGCACAATATTACCTAACTGTAATACCATTATGTTAAAACACTGAATGAAGCTGCATATGAGAATGATAGAGGGAGGAGGGCGGGGCATAAATGAAATCACAAAGAAAGACGATAAAGATTGAGATGGTGTAATCTAGGAATGCCTAAAGTGTATAATGATACTGACTAAATGTACAAATTTAAAAAATGTTTTTGCATGAGGAAGAACAAAAGAATGTCATTACTGCAGTGTGCTGAAAATAGATGGTACTTAATATTTTAAAATTTCAACTAATGTGTGAGACTAAAGCAAAAAATGTTTATTTGGTACAAATCTATACTTTGACTAGTGCATCTCCTAATATAACTTATGTAGATAGTTGATTGAACACCTTAGGTACGTGGGACTTTGTATAGCACATGAGATTTTGTTGGTTTGTCCAGGTGATGCCATGATGAATCCCAGAGCGATTTGATAACTGAGTGGAAAAGTATTTGCAAAGTCCCCTTTGGGGAATGGTGAGAACGGGGGAAAACTCAACTTCCCCACGTTGAATTCTTGATATTCTCACAAGCAGTGTGGACAACCAAAGCTATAGGCAGAGCCCCCAGTCTTGGGGTTTGTTCATATGAAACTTAACCCCACAGAGGATAGGTCAAGCCTACTTAAAATTAAGCCTAAGAGTCACCCCCAAGAGAACCTCTTTTGTTGTTCAGATGTGGCCTCTCACTCCAGCTAACACAGCAAGCAGACTCACCACCCTCCCCCTGTCTACATGGGACATGACTCCCAGGGGTGTGGATCTTCCTGGCAACGTGGTACAGAAATCTCAGAATGAGCTGAGATTCAACATTAAGGGATTGAGAAAAACTCTAGAATGAGCTGAGACCCAGCGTCAAGGGATTGAGAAAACCTTCTCGACCAAAAGGGGGAAGAGTGAAATGAGACAAAGTGTCAATAGCTGAAAGATTCCAAACAGAGTCGAGAGGTTATCCTGGAGGTTATTCTTATACATTAAGTAGATATCACCTTGTTATCCAAGATGTAATGGAGAAGCTGGAGGGAACTGCCTGAAACTGTAGAGCTGTGTTCCAGTAGCCATGTTTCTTGAAGATGATTGTATAATGATACAGCTTTCACAATGTGACTGTGTGATTGTGAAAACCTTGTGTCAATGCTCCTTTTATCTACCTTGTCAACAGATGAGAGGAACATATGGAATAAAAATAAATAATAGGGGGAACAAATGTTAAAATAGATTTAGTTTGAAATGCTAGTGATCAATGAAAGGGATCAGTAAGGGGTATGGCCTGTAAAATTTTTTTTTCTGTTATATTTTTCTGTTGTCTTTTTATTTCTTTTTCTGAATTGATGCTAATGTTCTGGGAAATGATCATGATGATGAATATGCAACTATGTGATGATATTGTGAATTGCTGAGTGTATGTGTTGGGAATGTTTGTGTTTCTTGTAATTTTTTTTAATTAATAAAAAATGTTTTAAAAAGTACTTTTCTGGAGTACATACAGCTTTAAACCACAATATTTGTTTATTTGTGATTGTAGGTTTACAGAAAGATCATGTGTAAAATACAGAGTTCCCATATACCATCCTATTAATACCGTGCATTAGTGTAGTACAACTGTTACAATTCATGACAGCACGTTTTTATAATTGCACTATTAACTATAGTCCATCTTTACAATAGGGTTCACTGTGTTGTACAGTCTTGTGGTTATTTTTAACTATTGATTTAGGTTTTTTCAGTGGTTTTAGTTCTATTCAATTTTTTATTTCCTTGCTTTTGTTAAATTATACTTTTTGAGGAAATTGCCCATTTTGCTTCTAAGTTTTCAAATTAATTAGCTTAAAGTTGTTAGTATTTTTATTTTGCTTTAAAATCTGTTTTATCCCTAATATTGTTTATAACCAAATTTTTTTTCCTCGATCAATCTTGCAATGCTTTGTATATTTTATTGGCTTTTAGTAAGAAAAACCTTTGGATTTTGTTACATCTCTCTATTGGATCATTGTTTTTCTATTTTACTTGTATTTGGCTTTTATTATTCCCTTTTTCCAATTTTCTTTGAGTTTATTTAGTTGTTCATTACTCCTGACATTTTAGGTTAAATATATAGCCCATTAATTTTCATCCTTCTTTTTAGGCTGTGAATGTCCTCAAAGTACTGCTTAAACAGTAGTTCCCACATTTTTAAGCTGTGGCATTATTGTTATTGTTAATTCTCTGTTACTATTCTGTATTTTCTGATTTCTTTTATGATTTTTTCTTTGAGCCATGAATTATTTAGAAATGTGATTTTTATTCTAATGTTTAAAAATCTTTCTGTTGGGTGGGCCACCGTGGCTCAGCAGGCAAGAATGCTTGCCTGCCATGCCAGATGACGTGGGTGCGATTCCTGGTGCCTGCCTGTGTAAAAAAAAAAGATCTTTCTGTTATTGATTTCTAACTTAATTGTGGTCTGTATACCCCAATTCTTTCTTTAAAAATTTTGAGACTTGTTTTATGGTCTAGTACATCGTCAGATTATGTAAATGTTCCCTATGTGCTTGAGAAAATTATATATTCTTTTCTAAATTGGGTCTAGGATATTCAATATATCCAATACATGAAGCTTGTTCATTGTGTTATTCTATTGTGGTGTTCTTTAAACTTACTAATTTGGGGTTTGGTTGATCAATTAATCACTGAGGTTGTGGATTTCTCAATTTCCTCTTATAATTCTTTCAATTTATATATCCATACATATATAATGTATATATTATATTACTAAGAATAAAAAAATATACCAGCAACCATCTGTGGTATCTTATTTAACTTCGGTTTAACAATATATGGTTTTTGTTTTTTTTGCATGGGCAGGCACTGGGAAATGAACCCGGGTCTCTGCATGAGAACTCTGCCTGCTGAGCCACCGTAGCCCGACAAAGCCTTTTAAAAAAGGCTTTTTTTTTAGTGGTGTGTTGTAAATTTCTGATTATATACAGAATTTCTGATATTCAATTCTTTTTTACTTAAAAACAGCAGGTGCTTGTGGTTTAACTTAAAAGTTCTAGCACCATTTATAGTAATTCTAATTATTACATTTGTAACTTTAAATTTCACCCTTATACCTTGTTCCACTTACTACTGATAGCCTCTACTAATACCATGCTCTGTGATATGCTGGTTTGAGGCTGTTGTGTATCCCAGAAAAGCCATGTTCTTTTTCCTAGTCCAATCTTGTGGGGGACAAACCTATTGTTTGGGTGGGATCTTTTTTTTTTTTTTGACATGGGCAGGCACCAGGAATGGAACCCGGGTCCTTGGGCATGGCAGGCAAGCACTCTTACCTGCTGAGCCACTGTGGCCTGCCCTTTTTTTTTTTTTTTTTATGGGGATCTTTTTGATTAAGTTGTTTTCATGGAGATGTGACCCACCTAATTGTGGGTAGGACCTTTTGATTAGGTGGTTTCTATGGAGATGATATTTCCACCCATTCAAAGTCTTAATTGCTTACTGGACTCCTTTAAGAGGGAACCATTTTGGAAAAAGATCAGAGCTGCCACAGAAACATTTGGAGATGCAGAAAGAAAATGCCTCTGGGAAGCTGTTTGAAACCAGAAGCCAAGGACCAGCAGACAGCAGCCACGTACCTTCCCAACTGACATAGGTGTGCTGAATGCATCAGCCTTTCTTGAGTAAAGTTATCTGTCTGGATGCCTTAGATTGGATGTTTTCATGGCCTTAGAACTATAAACTTATAACTTGATAAATTCCCTTTACAAAAGCCAGTCCATTTTTGGTATATTGCATTTCCAGCAGCATTGACAAACTAAAGCAGGTGAGCTGATGTATTAGTATGTTCTCTTGTTCCCTTCCACCCAACTGCTATCAAGATTGATGAATTTTATACTCTCTGCTCTTACCATGATTTTTGGTTGATTGTTCAAAAACATGAAAATCATAAAAATGGTTTCATGTAATTGTTTTTTTGTAAATATTATCTAGCACTTCTCTTCATTTCTCTAGAATTTCTAGACACTACTTGAAGGGCTGCTCTCTAGGCCTGTTCTCCAGCTATTTCCTGGAGCTTTTCTTCATGGAAGAAACAGGTGCTTCAACTGTTTCCAAAACTGTCTGCCATCTTCTTGTTTACTCCCTCACTTGTAACTTCTTAGGAAAGGGAATACAGAAGATAAACTTTCTGAATCTCTGCTTGCAAATTTCTTTATTCTTTATTCTGCTCTTAAAATTTGATTGCTAGTTTGGCTGGAAATAGAACTCCAAATCCAACTTATCATCTAGCACCAAGATTGCTGGTAAGAATTTGTTGTCATCTTTATAGGTGACCTCTCTTTTTGGAAGGTTTCAAGAGCTTCTTTATTTACTTGGTAGTCTGACTTCCATATAATGTGTCATATATTGCTTTACATTTAATTCAGTCTGATGGACAGGCACTTCCAGAGTCTTCTGGAGATGAGTGCTTTTCAGTTTTGTGAAATTCTCTTTTTATTTCTTTGATAATTTCTTTTCTTTTAATTTTTTAAATTTCTTTTCTGTACTCTCATCTTTTTAATTGCTTCTACTTTCTGGGAAACTCCTCAACTCTATTTTCTAACCCATTAAATAAAATTTAACTGCTGCAATTGTATTTAATTTCTGAGATCCCTATTCTTTGTACAGAATCTTATTTTTGTTTTATGAATGCAGGTCATTTTGGGATTTTTCTTAGGATATTGATTAGAATTTTAAAATTTTTGCTTTTTAAAATTCCCTTTTGCTTTCTACATATTTTACCTGTTTTTGTGGTTGTTATTTGTTTGTTTGCTGGCTTGTTGCACTTAAGCCCTTGGTTGTCGGTTAACATATTTAAAGCAAAGCAATAAAAATAAACTTTGGGAGCTTTGTGCAACTGGGCAAGAGTTATTGAATAACCAGCTTCATAATCATACTGGGGTATGAGTTGAGTATTGCACTGGTGACCTCTATTAAGCCAGGATGTTTATTGAGGGTTGTCTTCTCTAGCACCTTATAACTTCTTTAAGGAAATGTTTTGTTTGTTTTCCTAGGGATGAAGGCAGGAGTGACTGTTCCATCATTAACATTCAAATAACTTCCTGGCTTTTACTTCAATATCTCACACCTGTCCTATATTGTACCTGGAGAAATCAATTTTCAAGCCTGTCCAGGGTTCTGTTAAGAAGATGGAATCTCTCTACTCACACTTGGCTGTGATTTCCTCCTTACTTACCATTTCCTCAACTGTTCTGTTTCCATAAGCTTACTGGAAACTTCAGTTCACCCATGACTCCTCTCTCATACCTTGTGGCTTATAAGTTTATACCATCTTAATTCCCTTACTACGACCTAAGTGGGGTTCCTTGGAAGGAAAGGAAATAACTGGATGTGATCAATTTTGCATGTTAAGCTATAAGTCCATCCATTAGCATTCTTCAGGTTTCCAGCTCTGGAAATTACCGTCTTCCCCTGGTAGAATTGAGTCTTCTTGCCCTGGGTTCTTCCTGTACTGGGACTACCGCCATCATGATACCACCCCTACCCCACCCTCCCGCCATGGTGGTATAATTGGCTTCTGTGTCTGGAACCATGGCAGGTAAGGCTCTGAATCTCTGCTGACATTGCATGGGCCAAGTCTGTTTTGAGAGAAGTCACCCTGGGCTTCCTAGCTTTTAAAAATCACTATTACTACCAGGGTGTGACGAAGGCAGGGAGATTCCAGGACTCACTACCCAGCAACTGCTCATACCCTCATTAGGCACCTGGAATGTTACAAGATATTCCATCAACATCATAAAGAGGCAAGCATTAATTGAGTTCAGTGGCTAGTTCCCGAGTACTGAGATGCCCAGGGGCAAAAAAACAGTGAACCATCTCTGCCCAGTGACACCCTTCTCCGTCCTCTTTACTTGGCTTCCTGGCTTTTATCAAGACAGCACGTATAATGATGTTTCCATGTCCAACCGACATCTCCCTTGGGAGGGTTCTTTGTTCCAGCTACTACCACATTCAACCAGTGTTTATTAACAGCTAATATATGCCTGTCACTGAGATCAATTTTGCTAGTGCCCACAACCATCCTGGGAGGTTGGTAGTATTACCCTACTTTACAGATAGGAAAACTTAGGTCCAGGGTGGGGCAGTAAAAATACCTAGTCATGATTGACAGAGATGTCCTGTGAGCATGAGTCTCCTGGCTTCTGGCCTAGAGCCTTGCTATAGTCTGCTCCCCCATTGCTTCTCCCGGTATGGACAGGGTCAGGGGCCCAGTCTAGGAGCCTGCTGATCAGAGAGGTGTGAACTCTAGGAAGTCACTCATATTTGTGACCACAGACTTCCTGACCTGAAGGTTCTGGTCCCTCAAGCCTAGTGGGAGAAGTCATTAGAGCTGAGCATTATTGGCAGGGGCCATGGCTGTGGAAAAAGGTGAAAGAAGAAGGAACAAAGAGAAAGGAATATGGAGGAGAAAAGGGTGGGGAGAGAGGTAAGGTTGGGGAGGAAGGAGGTGAGAGAGAGGAGATAACATTCTATAAGGCAGGTTGCTGTAGGCCATTCCTGACCCTGCTGAAGGGACCTGGAGTCTACAGGAGGCATCCTTGTGTGTTGGGAATGGCAAAGAGTTGGTCCCAGAAGATGTGGGTTTCAGCTTTTCCACCTACTGTGACTTTATTTTCGTGCCCCACTTTCCCCATCCAAACTGGGCTGTTGTGAGAGCCAAAGTAGGTGATATAGAAATGCTTTATAGACTGAAGCTCTGTCCAGCAGTGAGGGGTTATGCTGATTAGTGGTGTACCAGGGAGGTAGGGTCCATTGCCTCCAGCAACCAGATTGTACTCTGTGCCAGGGTATGGAGACTCTGGGAAAAAAGGATGCTAATGAAAGATGCAGAGTGAGAAGAGGGATGCAGGATGGAGGTCTTCAAGGTAAGCCTCTCCCACAACACTTGTCCTTCCTCCACAGACCACAGGGCTCAGAGCTCCCACCCTGTCCTGACCTCACAGCAGACACCACCAGACCAAGGCCTGTCAGAGCCCCCAGTCTCATCCACATTCTGCTTGGTGATAAGGTACCTGCAGGAGGAGCTGGACTTCCTTCTTGACTCTAAACCCTAAGCAATCTGTGTTCCCAGTGATACCAAGGAAGAAATGAAAATATCAGTTTTTAAGTTTTTTTCACTTTAAGATATAAGTAGCCTTAGTCCAAATTCCTTTCATTTGATGTGTAGGGTAGGCATAGAGATGGCATCAATGGAATTTTGATGACTACTCCATTTAGGAATGGAATTGCTCTAATAAGTTATTGGCTGGCAACCTGCCTGGGGGCATTTAGGAAGATCACAGTCTGTCCTGGGGTGAGCATCAGAGAGTCCCATGGACATATACCAGAGCCCTGCTTGCCCGCACTTTCCCACTATCCAATACACCTTTGTGTTTTATCTAAAATAACTCCTGGGCACTAAGGGATCTATGAATATTTTCGGTGATGACAAAAACACAGGGCCCAATTTCAGTAAGATTCTTCTCTGGCCTGAGCTGAGAAGGAAACAGGCTGTCTTGAAATATAGTGAGCGTTTTGACATTAGAGGCAATCAGGCATAGGCTGCTTCTCTCTTGGGAAAGAAAGGTAAAAGATGGACCAAAAGCAGCCATGCTTTCTTGTTTCCATGCCTTGTACAAAGTGTTTTCTTTTCCTTATATAATCTCTTTTTTTGCTCAGCCTTCAAGGATCCTTTCGAATGTTAGAGCTATTCACTGTCATAGGCAGAATAATCGCCCAACCACGAGGTCCACATTCTAATCCCCAGAACATGCGAATATGTGAATTTATGTGGAAAAAGGAATATTGCAAGATGTGGATAAGGACTTTGAGATGGGGAGATCATTTCTGGATTATGTGGATGGGCCATAACACAAGGGCCCTTATAAGTGAGAGAAGGAGGCAGTAGGTGAGAATCAGAGAAAGATTTGAAGATATGATGTCATTGGTTTTGAAGATGGAGGAAGGGCCTGCAAGCCAAGGAATGCAGATGACCTCTAGAAGCTGAAAAAGGCAAGGACACAGGGTCTCCCCAGAGACTCCAGAAGGATCCAGCCCTGTCAACACCTGGATTTTAGCCCAGGGAGACCCATTGGACTTCTAACCTCCAGAACTGTAAGATAATAAATTTGTGTTGTTTAAGCCACTAAGTTGGTGGTAACTGTGACAGCAGAACTGCTGCCACATATCTCCATATTTCCATTTCAGTGTCTAGCACATTTCACTGAATTCTTTTTGTTTTACTCTCCTTCATTGGACAACTTGGGGTGAAAGCTATGTGCTGATCTTTCCCCATGGTGCTGGTATGGGACTTTGCACATAACAGATGCTCGGAGTTAGCTCGTGAACAGGTGAGTGTGTATTACATAAGTCAGTTACCCACAATGGGACTTGACAAAGGTTAGTTTCTGTACATGTTGTGTTATTAGGGGATTTCATTCTTTGACCTCACTGCCCTTAAAAGAGTTAAATATCCTCTTAGAGTTAATCCTAAATATTCCTCATTTAGGTTTTGAAAAATCAGAAGTTGTCACAAATTTTTAATTATTATGAGCTACAAGGTGCCAGTGAATCTGCACTCTCTGAGCAAGTGTGACCTTCCTGTCTGAGTCTCTGATGCTTAGATCAGGGAGCCAAGACATGGGGTGTCAGGAAGGAGAAGGGACATGTGGATGGGCTGCCTGTTAGATCTCTAGAAGGAAGGTGATTTGAAATGCTGCTCTTCAGCTTGAACGTTGTGTTTGGTCCTGGAGAGCTGCAATTAATCAAATGGAGAGGATTCAGTAGAAAATAATTAGGCTAAAAAGTGGGGAGGTATGAGAACTGGAACCCAGTTATATGGAAACTGGTTGAAAGAACCGGGGATGTGGACTAAGAGATATGATTAAAGCTGATCAAGTTAGGACTAAGGTAAATCAGAATACTGGGTAAAGAGTGATATGATCTGTATTTTAAAACTTCAACTCCTGTGTGCAAAGAAAGAAAGAGATGTTTATTTGGTACAAAATTTATATTTTGGTAGCACATTGTCTAATTTAACTTGGATGGTCAGTTTATTTGAACACCATAATTACAAGGAAACATGAATAGGGAGTGAGATCTGGTGGTTTGTACAGGTCAGTGTGATGCCCCAATACATCCCAGAGTAATCTTGGCAGAGAATAAAAAAGTATTTGCAAAATCCCCTTGAGGGACTAGGGAGGAAGGGGGAAATATTAAACTTCCCCATCTGGGGAATTCCTGATATTCTCACCAGCCCTGGGGATAGTCAATTCAAAAGGCTGAGCCCTCGATCTTGGGGTTCACCCCCATGAAACTTATTCCTGCAAAGGAGAAGCTAAGCCTATTGATAAGTATACCTAAGAGTCATCCCCAGAGAACCTCTTTTGTTGCTCAGATGTGGCCTCTCTCTCTAAGCCAACTCAGCAGGTGAACTCACTGCCCTTCCCTCTATGTGGGACATAACTCCCAGGGGTGTAAATCTCCCTGGTAATGTGGGATAGGATTCGTGGGACTCTCGTGGGAATGAGATAGCCTTCTTGACCAAAAGGGGGAAGAGAGAAATGAGACAGAATAAAGTTTCAGTGGCTGAGAGGCTTCAAATAGGGTTGAGAGGTTATCCTGGAGGTGATTCTTATGCATTATATAGGTTTATGGTGTGTTGTAGTGGCTAAAGGGAAGTACCTGAAACTATTAAACTGTATTCTGGTAGCCTTGATTCTTGAAGATGATTGTATAACTAAATAGCTTTTACAGTGTTGACCATGTGATTGTGAAAAGCTTGTGACTGATGCTCCCTTTATCCAGGGTATGGCCAGATGAGTAAAAAAACATAAGGACAAAAAAACAAATAATGGTCTGGGGAATAAGGGGTTAAAAAATTAGGGTATATTGCAATACTAGTGGTCAATGAGAGGAAGGGGTAGGGGGAATGGATGTATGGGTTTTTCTTTTTTCTTTTTCTGGAGTGATGCAAATGTTCTAAAGGTAATCATGGTGATGAATATGAATACATGGCTATGTGATGAGTTTGTGAGCCCTCGATTGTATACTTTGGATGGATTGTATGGTGCGTGAAGATATCTCAATAAAATTTTTTAAACAAAAAAAAAAGAACCAGGGTTGTTCAGCCTGGAAAAGAGGTGTTAAAGGATTAAGTAGGAAAGAGTGAGGATATTTGTTCCATGTAGTTTCAAGGGATGGAATGAGGACCAATTGATAGGAAATACAGAAAGATATTTGAGCTTAATCCAAGGAAGAGCTTGGTCAGTGGTGCTCAAGAATGGGATGGCTGGTCACACGGGACCATTATGTCCCATCCCTGGAGGAGTTCAAACTGAGGCTGAGCAACCACATGAGAGAAGGAGTTCCAGTGTTTGATGGAGGTAAATATGAGGCTGGAAAATCATCTTTATGATCCCTTCTGCCTTGTCCAGTCTGTGATTAATTGGTTCTGCCCTGAGTTGAACTGGGTGGATGTGGGTGTAACCTGCTGCCTAGGCATTGGTCATTTGGGATACTGACCATGGCCTTGTCAAGCTGACCAGCGCTGAGGGGAAGAACAATTTGCAGGCATTGTGTTGGCTTGGGTGCTTAATGCCCTGGGGTCAGTCCATGTCCTCAAATAAACAAAACACATGTGAAACCAACCGTCCAATAACAGGCTCTTTGCAGCTTGCTGTTTTCAGGGCAGGGGGCCTCTCGCTGGCCTGCAGGTGCCTCGTTGAATTTTATATTCCTGACTGGCTTTGGAAAAGCTCAATCATAGCTTCACACGCAGTCCTTATAGAGCTGGCCTCTGGCCAGACTGAGGGGGCTGAAGTGTGTGTCTGGTTTCCTTGCACCTTCTCTATGCCCCTTCCTTTAGATATCCAGTAACCCTCGCCCCCTCTTCTGGAACATATCTTTTAGATTTCTCCTGCCCAGGAACCCTTTGGGCTTCTGACCTTTTATCACAACTTAGTTTTGGTCCATTCTTTCTTTGCCAAGTGACCCTCAGAGAGTTCTGCATGATGACTCTGCTGAGAGGTGAAGACTGATATCGCCATGATGGGTCCCCTAGTCCACAATCAGAAAGAGAGGACCTGTCAGATCTCACCCACTGTATTCAGATTTCAGAGACAGGGCTAGAAAGAGAGAAGAAAAGTAGCCAAGGGTTCCTAGATGTAAGTTTGCAACATTTTCCAATCAGGGTTCAAATCTTTGCTTTGCTCCTCACCAGCTGTGTTACTTTGAATGAACACTTTCCCCTCTCTAGGCTTTAGTGCTTCCATATGCAAAATGGGGCTTTGCACTGGAGGGTCCTTCCACCTCGGATACTACAGGAACCATGATCCTGAATTGAAGTATTCATTTCACTCCTTACTTTCCCTACCTTGTTATCAGCCTTCATCCTTTCAGAGACATATCCCTGTTACCTGTTCTTGCCTTCCCAAGTTACACCTAAATGGCTGGCACTCCCACCTCCCTCTCAACACTCAAGGAGCTGCAGAATGGAAGGGAAATTGGCTCCAGTGTCTGCTCCCATGTCCCTGTCCCATGCACTCATACCACCCTCATCACACTTGGCAGAAACACATCTTAGCTGGTTGTTCTTATGGCTCCTGGTTGGAGGGAGCCCTGGTGAGGTCCGTTTGGTTCAGTTCATGTTGTGGCTGTAGGCCAGGCTCCCTGCTAACTAGGAACTCTGCCTGTGTGATCCATAGCAGTTCCAGGCTGCACAGGAACTTGGCAGAAGAAAGCTTGTTCTATTGCACCAGAACACGGAGTCTTATTGTCCCTAATGCAACAATAAAGGGCACACTGGGTTATTACAGCCTTATTCTTACCTCTGCTGATGGCTGGGAATAGGTGTTCTTGGAGCAATTGTGATGGAAACATGGATGAGAAAGGGCTTTGTGACCTGTACAGCACTGTGTGGGGAATTACTACCTTCGGAAGGCCATCTGGGTATTCATGATACACAGCGAAACAGATTCTCCCCAGGACTTTGGTCTCTCCATGGTAGCATATGGGGAGGCACCTAATAGGTCAACAGGTGTACCAGGGTTAGAGGTGTTGAGTTCAGATGCTTCTTGGAGAAAAGTGGGTGGGGGAGAGAGGGATGGAGAGAGAGAGGGGGGGAGGGAGGGAGGGAGGGAGAGAAAGAGATTGGAGGCATGTGCTGGACCCTGGGAAAATTCTTTTCATCTCCAGACTCAGTTCCCCAACTGTACAGTGAAAGGGTTCATTTCAGTTCTATAGACATCCACATGCTCCTACAGTGGACAAACCTCTGTGAACTCAAGTACCTTCTCTGCTTCCTTGGGACTCTTGGACCACCCAACCCTTGAGTTGCCACTGAAACTAAGGCAGCAGGGACAACAGCTCAGCTGGGGCAGTTTAGGAGTTGAATAATGGAGCCAGTGGCAATCAAGATCCCTACTTGGGCTGCCCCCCAGGCCTGGCCGCCCCCTTACTGAGGAGGGGCCTAAGGAAGAGAGGGGGTGATTCACAGGACCAGTCCCTACCGCAGGAGACATGGCTTCCCAAGCACCTCATCCTCCTCACAGACCTGCCATGTCACCCTCTTAAACTGAGCCCAGCCCTGTGGTCTTGGTTTATAGGTTGAGTTATGGGATGTTACTTAAGTGCCCAGTTGGAATCCAACTCCTGCATCTTCCTTTCTTCCTAAGGAATTTCTGCTTTTGCTCAGATTAACCAAGAAGTTCCTTTCTTGAACATGTTAACACACTTCCTTTTTAGGCCAATGGGTTTCATAAGAAGAGGTGAACTCCAGCATGGGTTGGCCTGCATTTTCTGGACATGGGAATTCCTGTATTTTGACACTTGGCCAAGAGGGTGGAATCAGCCTCATGGCCACCCAATGTTTAAAAGCTCAGGGGAGAGGAATTATATTTAGAAGAGCTGCTGGGAAGAGGTCTGTTGTTGACCCATTGCTCCTGGTAATCTAAAATATGTCCTTCAAACCAGCCAGAGGAGCAGAGACATGGGGTTCAGGCCATATGTATTGGATTCTCAAGAGAATTTGCTTCCTATTTTGTGGTGACACCACCAGTTCACACCCAGGGATGTTTTAAGAAACCACCCCCATGGACCTCACAACCCCATCTGTTGTTAGGATGCTTCATTGGGGATGTTTCTAAGTGGCTTTTTCCATGTACAAACACCTTGGGTTATTTGCACTCCTCCTTAGCCACTGGTCTTTGGGTCTGGAAGTGTAAATGGACCTGTTTTCTTTTTCCTCATTGACTGCTAGAAGCTTAAAGGCAAATGTATGGCCCACTTTGGCAAGGTTTCCCTGCCTTCCTACTTCTCTGTCTTTCCTCAGTTTCCCTTTCAGGCTCATCCATTAAATGCTGGAAGCTCCTGAAGCATCTGGCCCCTCCTTCCTCTCTTCTAAACCTCTTTATGTCCTGAGACAGTTTCATGAAGCCCTTGGCTTCAGTTGCCTTCTGTATCAGAATTGCATTTGACTGCATTCAATAGTGGCTAAGTTAGCTGGCTTAGCCAAGCTGGAGATGGCTCTCCCAACGTGGCAGCGAGCACAGAGACAGGCCAGAAGGAGTGCAGCCACCCTACAGTGTGTCAGCGTCTCTGGGCTTGTTTTCTTTTTCTTTATTTTTTAAAATTGTTTTTAAATTATCATGAAAAAAAATTTCCCAAACTAACGCTCCATCTTTCTCCCTCCCTTCAACCCCTGGTAACTACTAATCTACTTTCTGTCTCTGCAAATTTGCTATTTCTAGTCATCTCTTATACAAATACAAACATTTGTCCTTATGTAACAAATGTCCTTATGTGACAAATGTGACTTATTTCATTGAGCTTGATATTTTCAAGGTGCTTCCATTTGCAGCATGTCTCAGAACTTCATTCTTTCTTATAACTGAATAATATCCTGTTGTGTACATGTATCACTTTTGTTTAACCATTCATTTGTTGATGGGCACTTAGGTTATTTCCACTTATTGACTATTGTGAATAATGCTGCCATGAACATTAGTGGACAAGTATCTGCGTGAGACCTTGTCTTCATTTTCTGCAGGTACGTATCTAGACGCTGGGTCATATGGTCATTTTTGTTTAAATTTTTTGAGGATCTGCCATGTTGCTTCCCACAGTGGCTGCACTGTTTTATATTCCCACCAACACCACATGGGGGCAACAATGTCTCCTCACCCTCTCCAGCACTTGTTTACTGTCTGCTTCCTGCCCTACCATCCGAGGCCTGTGGCATTTGTCCCCATGGCTGCAGTACCTCTAGGCTCCTCATGTTTGCATTCCAGGTGGGGAAAAGAGAGAAGGGTAGGGCAAGAAAGCATGCTAGCCTAATCCTTTAAAAAAAAATGGATTTTTTTAACCACCTATCATCCATACAAAAGATGGGCCACCTGCTTAGCAAGGACTTTTGTAAATGCAATTTTATTGATATATATTATATATTCACATACCATGTAATCATTCAAAATGTACAATCAGTGGTTCATTGTGCATTCATCAGCACAATCGATTTTTGAACATTTTCATTATTCAAAATAAAAAAATAGAAGTAAAAAAGAACACCCAGCTATCCCATACCTCCCATCTTCCCTTTCTTATTTATCTATTTTTTTTGTCTTTCTTTTCTTATCTGTCCAAATACTGGATAAAGGGAGTGTCAGTTGCAAGGTTTTCACAATCACATGGTCACACTTAAAAAGCTCTATAGTTATACAGTCATTTGCAAGAATCAAGGTTACTGGATTACAGTTCAACAGTTTCAGGTATTTCCCTCTAGCTCTTCCAACACAGCAAAAACTAAAAAGGGATATCTATAGACTGCATAAGAGTAACCTCCACAATGACTTCTTGACCCCATTTAAAATCTCTCAGCCACGATTTTGTCTACTTTCTCTTCTCCCTTTTGGTCAAGAAGCCTTTCTCAATCCCTTGATGCCAGGTCCCGGCTCATCCTGGGAGTCCTGTCCCCCCTTACTAGGGAGATTTACACCCCTGGGAGTCATGTCTCACTTAATGGGAAGACAATAAGTTCACCTGCAGAGTTGCTTGCAAGGATTTTGAGATGTTCGCTTTTACCTTCATTCGTGGCTCTGTGGTAGTTCTTCACTTTTGTTCTCTTCCTTTTCTTCTTCCTGCTTTTAATTTATGCTACTGTTATATTTTGTGTAAATATAAGTATCCTCAAATTCCTTCTGGAATCAGGAGGGATAAAAATAAGTGCACAGTGCATGAGTGGGTGGGTGGGTGCATTCCTAGTCCCCTGACATGGCCAGCAGGTTGATACGCCCAAGGCCACAGGTCCTGAGCCTTGGCTGGTCCTAGACATGAGGAAATGCTTCCAGCAGGATAGGACAAGTGGGTCCGAGCAGGGACTGACCCCAGTGGGTCATCCTCACCTAACTCTGACGTCGGAGCCTCCCTGTTGTTCCCGGTGGGCTGGGTCCCCATCTGTCCGTTAACTACTTGTCCCTTTCCGCTTCCGTTCTCTCTCCTGCTGTAATGAGCACCCTTGCGGCCTTCCATCTTCAAAGTTCTCTGCTGGAGGAAGCAGGACACAGTCATTTCCTTTAATCTGCCGAAAGGGAAATGGCCAGAGATGGCAGGATTAAGTCTGGTGTTCCAAGGATTCAGTGACGGCTCTGAGAGTGGAACCATCACGATCATTTAGCATGTCTGAAACAGCTACTCTAGGCTGGGCAGATCAGGTTCTATGTTGACATGTGTCAACCTGATGATGGGCTATGAAAGAGTCTAGAGGGTCTCAAATTAGTCAAGGTGGAAGCACATAGGAACTGTGGACAAATTTTGCTTGCTTCCTTCCCCTCCTCTCCCCTTCTTTCCCATCCCCTTCCTTCCCTCACTCCTTCCTGGCCTTCTCATTCTTTACCAGATGAGGTGAGGTGAAAAGATTCGGTATTTTCATAAAAGAATAGACTGTCATAACTGGCATCCAGGGTCATGTCACCACTTTGTGGATTGGGAAACTGAAATCCAGGAGAGGAGGCAACTTGCGAAAGCCTGTGTCCTTACTCTTGGCTTTCCATGTCTTTCTTGGACCTGTTTACCGGGCAAGCAGCCTTTTCCCGTTCCTTTTTGGGTTGCATACTAAGAATAGTGATGGGGGCTGGGGGCGGGCCGCGGTGGCTCAGCGGGCAAAGTGCTTGCCTGCTATGCCGGAGGACCTCGGTTCGATTCCCGGCCCCAGCCCATGTAACAAAAACGGAGAAACAGAATACAATAAAACAAGAAAATGTTTAAAGATGTTTCCCTTTCTTCCTTCCTTCCTTCCTTCTCTCTGTCTTTCCTTTAAATAAAAAAAAAAAAAAAAAAAAAAGAATAGTGATGGGGGAGAGGGGGCAGGGAGTCGGGGGAGAGGGCACGCCCTGGCTTTAGCCCACGTGCTGCTGTGTTTCCATGCAACCTTCAGTCATGCAGGGCATTCAAAACAGGCTTGTCCATTCATGTACTAATTAAGGAAAACACAACAGCTCTTACAGGACCATCTCTGACCTTTAATTAGGTGTGGTGACGCGCTGGAAGCTGCACCAGCCGTGAGGACGACGGAGTTGTTAGTTTAATCATTTCAAAGGCTGCTCTGTTTTATTGTGGCATAAAATTTGGAAGTCTCATATTAAAACATACAATTAAATGTAACGAATAAATTGCTTCAGGCCAAGGAGAACTTTTCCCTTCTTCCTGCAACCAGCTCTGTCCCCTGCCCAAATCTATTAACCTTCTGTTTTCAAACTCTGAAACCTTTCTAGGTCAAGGGATGAAATGGGTCCTTTGGAAAACAATGTTTTAAAGGCATTTTGTAAGCTTACCTGAATCCTCCTGCAGGTTTAGGGACAGTTGTCCGTTGAGCTCAGAATGTCTTTCAGGCTGGTGGGGCAAGTCTGCGGGTCCAGATGATTCATTCTCTTTTTTTTTTATTAGAGCGGTTGTAGGTTTACAGAAAAAACATGCAGAAAATACAGAATTCCCAGATGTCACCACCCCCATTATTAACACCTTGCATTAGTGTGGTGCATTTGTTACCATTGATGAAAGGACATTATTATAATTGTACTGTTAACTACAGTCCGTGGTTTACATTAGGGTTCACTGTTTGTGTTGTACCGACCTATGGTTTGGTTGTTGTTGTTTTTAAAAATTGATTCTGGTAACACATATACAACCTAAAATTTCCTTGCATGGTCTAGTCTTGATAAAACAAATGAAACAATAGCAACAATGAAAACCCCTGCTGTTTTATCCCCCATGGTGCCTTTCCTACCACGGAGTCCCTTGCTTGGAAGGCCCACCCTTCAAACACCTTTTTTCCTTTTTGGCAAGGGCAGGCACCAGGAATCCAACCCAGGTCTCCGGCATGGCAGGCTTCTGCCACTGAGCCACCGTCGCACCACCCTCCCCTTCAAACCCTTTTAAAATCCATCTTTAAAATCCTGCATCCTCCCCCACCACACCCGCCTTCATCCATCCTGGCTGGACAAATCTTTCCCCTCCATCTTTTTGGGACACGTGGCTCACACGAGGTCAGTACTGGTTTTCCATTGCGATGCTTTGGTTCCTTGTTTATGTGTCTCAGTCCCTGAGACTGTGCGCTCTGGATCAGGAGCCGAAAGCTGGTTCTTCTCTGTATCTGCAGGCTCCTAGCAGAGCGCCTGCCTGGAGTCCAGCCGGTGACCACAAAGGTTTCTGGGACTTTTGCTCGTGGAGAACCAGGCTCTGTTCCTACCAGAATGACTCACCTAAGAAAACATTTCTCTCAGGGGCTAATCCTGGGCAGTCGCCATCCATCCTGAGAAAGCAGGCTCAGCTCACTCAAAGGGCTGGGCACAGAGGATGGCATCTTGCAATAAATGTCTTCTCCATGGTAAAAATCAAGTCGATTGCAGAAAATATGAAGAAATATAAAAGATGTAATTATAGGGGAGTGAAAGATGGCCGAGACTCCCAGCAGCAGCAGCAGGTCAGCCTTCCTTGGTGATGGGAGAAGATATCAGCCCAGGGCTGAGGGATGGGTTCTACCCTCCACCTTTTCCGCAGCCAGGCAGAACCAGGGGCCCGTGGGCAGGGACTTAGGTTGGGTTTCCGTGTTCTGTATTTTCTAGAATGTATTCAGAAAGGCATAATTTCTCAAATTCATGGAATAGCATTTCACCAGTTAAAAAATGGTTCCCCATATAGAATAAAAATAAATAATAGGGGGAACAAATGTTAAAATAAATTTAGTTTGAAATGCTAGTGATCGATGAAAGCGAGGGGTAAGGGGTATGGTATGTAGAATCTTTTTTTTTCTGTTTTCGTTTCATTTCTTTTTCTGTTGTCTTTTTATTTCTTTTTCTGAATTGATGAATATGCAACTATGTGATGATATTGTGAATTACTGATTATATATGTAGAACAGAATGATCATATGTTAATGTTTTTGTTTGTTTGTTGTTAATTTTTTAAATTAATAAATAAATTAATTTTAAAAAATGGTTCCGGACCCTCCCCAGCATAATTTGATCTGAAGATTGCGTTTTCACACGTGCAATATTGCAATACTGCAATACTGCAATACTCCCTCCCTCACACTCCCTTGGCTCCCAGGCTTGAGATTCTCTGGGCAAACAGCTTCCTTGGAAAACTCATGACTCTGAAACGAATCATCATCATCATCATCAGAAACGGAACGCCAGAGACAAAGAGCAATTTTATTACACTTGTTGTTGGAGAAACACTGTTAATAATCAGGTATGGCTGGCGATGAGTCTGGGAGTTGTCACGGGATTTTAAGAAGGTGACTGTTTGCATGTTTGTGCCTTTAATATTATTCTATATACTTTCTGGCTTCATTCTTTCCACATGAGGACGGTGCATAATACCTTGACTAGACCATATCTTGCCGTTCTGGGACAACAGGAAGATTATTAAATCCTTTCCTCAACGATTCTGAATTCTCCCTTTGCTCTAAAAAGCAACACATGCCTTGAAAGGAAGAGCGTTTGGGGAGGGAAGGAGGGCAGGCCACTTACTGCGTATCTCTGTGGTGAGGCCAGAGCGGAGCCTTTTACAGATTTTCCTTCTAATCCTTCCATCAGTCAGGTGAGGCAGGGTTGTTATCTGAGTTCACACATGATGACAAGGAGGCTTAGAAAGGCGGATTCGCTTGCCTAAGTACTGACTAGGGACTGGCGGGACTGGGATTTGGAAACCATCCCGGAAGCCCAAGCTCTTTCTGTGATACTGAGCACAGCTGTTCCCGGCTGCTAGCAAACCACTCCTGGAAACACACCTGAAACCACACCCGGGACCACACCTGAGCCCTGAGTTTGATTTTTTTGGGAGCCTGATTCAAGAAGAAAATATAATTTAGTCTCTTTTCTTCTCAAACGCTATGGTTATACGTGTATGTCTGTTTAATTGATTAATATTTCATTAATTAATTATTTAATATTTAGAGCAGTTGTAGGTTTGCAGAAAAGTCATGCAGAAAGTAGGAGTTCCTACATATCCTCCACATCACACAGAGTTTTCTCTGTTATTAGCACTTTTCATTAGTGTGGTCTATTTGTTACAATTTGTTAATTGCTGAACCAATATTGTAATTATATTAACTATACTCCATAGTTTACATTAGGATTCACTCTGTGTTGTACAGTTCTATGGATTTTGTTTTTTATTATCTATTGTGGTAACATATATACAACATAAAATTTCCCATTTTAACCACTTTCATTAATTCAGTGGCATTTATGCATTGTTTTTAAAAAGACCACTAAGTACAATTCTATTATATATACTAATCTGCTACCTGTCTTTTTTGCTTAATATGTCTGATATATCTTCTTCTTCAGCAAATAAAGATGTATTTCATCTTTTAAACTGGGTTACTTGGTATGGGTTTCTATCATGTATTCAATCATTGCCTTATAGATTGGCAATAGGTTATTTACAGTTTTGTGTTACAAATAATGGTGCAATGAACATTCTCAAACGTACAGCCTTGTGCCCATTCTCAATTATGTGGTAGGCAGACTCTGGTGAACGTCACAGGGTTTGAAGTTTTTTCTAAATATTTTAATTGTAAAAACTGAACATATAAACATACAAACATTCTTGACATACAAACATTCTATACATGGTGTACAATCAGTGGCTCACAATATCATCACATGGTTGTATATTCACCGCCATGATATTTTTTGAACTTTTGCATCACTCCAGAAAAAGAAAGAAAGAAGAAAAAACTTCTACATACCATACCCCTTACCCCTCCCTTTCACTGATGGTTTAAATTTTGGTAGCTGCTGCTCTACCAATTTATTTACCCACCTCTGCTGATCCTGGCTGTCACTCATCTTCTTTATGTTTGCCAGTCCACCAGTGGGCTTCGTGGTGAGGGGACGGAATCCCTGCACCTGGGGAGGACCCAGCAGGGGTTACAACTCATCAGCCAAGGGTGCTGTGGATGGCACGACCTCCAATTCCCAGGACTCTATGCTTATTAAATAGAACTGAGAGATGTGTGTGGGTGGGAGGCATCATTCTTTGAAGCCCTGCGGCAGCCCTGGCCAATCTGGTTCTCCCAGGGGGGCTAGAAAGTGAGCCCTGAGGTTTAAATCAGGCTTTTACTTTTCTGCAGGCTATAAATCAGGCTTTTACTTTCCGGCCATGAGAATTCTACCAACAATAGATCTCACTTCTGGGAACTGACTTGGTGTCATTTTGCTTTCTCTGTAGGGAAGAGTGTGCCTTCCCCTCAAAGAGAAGGTCTCGATGAACTGGTGAAACTCAGAGGCCCTGTAGCTGGAGCTCCACGGACACTCCCAATTGGGATACCGAATCTAATGACTGGACTGAAACCCAGTTCCAGTCGTGGGCTGGAAGAGGATGAGAGGACTGTTGGGAAATCTGTCATGTCCTGCAGATGTTCAAGGGCTCCCTGTAACCTGGAAACCCTGCCATGCTACAGTTGCCACAGCCTCGCTCGATTGAGCTTCTCTCCTCCAAAGCCTCTGGTGGCTTCCTGCTGCCCTTGGGGAGACAGCACACCCCTCAGGGAGCCCTCCAAGCCCTCCTTCTGGACACACCCTGGACTCTAGCCAAACTCAGCATTCGGCCCAAGTATCTTCTGCTCTCCCTCTAGCAATGACTTGATGACCTTCCTTAACTCGCCAGCTGCTCCCTCCACATCTCCAGATCCTGCTCATCTTTTGTAGCCCCCTTCAAATGCACCTAAATTTATTGACCTCAGTTTCTCGCCCTCACACAGTCCTCTCTCTGTACTGCTCTCTGCACGCTTCTTGCCTGGCATGGCTCATGCATGTCCCAGCACTCATTCCAATGGTGGCAGAAACAAGATGGTCCTACAGACGAGGGTTTGATTCCTGACTCTGTCACTTAGGGCGTGTCCTTGGAGAAATTAGCTAACCGGCCTGGGCATCAGTTCCCTTATTTGTAAAATGTTGGCACTTAATACCCCCTCACAGGATTATTTCATTGATCAGTGGTTCTCAACAGGGATGGGGTTAGCTCCCTGGGGGTAGATAAACCCCAGGATTATCTGGCAATGTCCAGAGACATTTCAGGTTGTCATAACTGGGGAAGGGGGTGTGGGGTGGGTGGTGCAGAGCTACTGGCATCTAGTGAACAGATGCCAGAGATGCTGAGCATCCTGCAATGGACAGTACAGCCCCTCATGACAAAAAAAAAAAAAATTATCCAGCTTATAAATGTCAATAGTGTCAAGGCTGAGAACTTAGTATAGATGAAATGGGGTACAGATGAATTAGGTGATGTTGGGCTTCTGGTTCATAGTAGGCTGCCTCACGAATGTCCATCCCTTCCTGCCTCTCCCCAGAGTGCCAGCTACTTACGGGGAAGCACTGTGTCTGATTCATCTCTGTGTTGGTCACAGAGCCCCACACAGTGCCTAGCCCAGAGGGGCCAGAAGTCAGGATCAGGAAGGAAGGAAAGGAGGAAGGAAAGAAGGGAAGGAGATATTCTTATTCCTGCAGATCCTATGGAAAGGAAGAAGAGGACCCCAATGCTAGGATGGGAAGGCACCAGGGCAGCAGGAGGGAGCTCCACGTGGGCTATCCTTGGGAATGGGGCTGGTGGTTAAAGAGATGAGGCCAGGGGCAATGGAGACTGACCCCCAGCACAGCCCGCCCCTCTTGGGCTCGTGTCACTTAATGGACAGGGTGCTCTTTGTTTCAGGCTCTGAATCCTGCAGCCATGGTGAGGATGAATGTGGTATGACTCAGGCTGTAAGGCTTGACCACGGCAAGCCACCCAGATGAGTATTTCCATAATAACACTACACACTTTTATATCTTCCTTTCATCGCAGATCTAAAAGCATAGTGCAAACATTAATTAAGGCTATTGGCATTCCACAAGGCACTGTATGTAAATATCACTCTCCCCACTTGGCGGGAAGGGTAAACTGAGCCACGGAAGGGCAGGGTGACTTCAGCCCAAAGCAGCTCATGCCTTGTTGAGGAGCTGGAGTTTGGCAGCCTCCCCACTTTTCCAACTCTGGCTTCTGTATCCTCTTCTCCAGGCCCTCTTGGTGATGCCACATAGAGGAGTGGTCTCTGGTCCCCCAGTGGGGTAGGGGACAGAGGGAGACAGTGGGCTTGAGTGTCAATGCAGAGGGAAGGGGCATAGAGGAGACCCACACTCTCAAATGTGCACCCTAAACCTCCCATCCCCAGCCCAGAGACTCATCTGCATGCAAAGCTGGGTGGGTGGCAGAGGATGATGTCAGAAAGGAGTAAAAAACATCATTTTTAGGAGGGACACAGAGTAGGAATAACTTTGTCTTTCTTTGAAATTTAAAGCAAATGTCTTTTTTCAAAATGTCAATAGGTGGATGGGACTAAGCATATGGTGCTCTGTATTGTTCTTGCAAACTTTCTGTAAATTTGAAATTACTTCCCTGCTAAAAAGGTTAAAAAGAAAGAAAGAAAGAAAAGAATGACCACCGTTTTAGAACCACTATGAGAGGGACTTGCAATTAATTCTGTCAGCCATGCAGGGGCAGCCTCTGACCCTCAGGCAGCCTCTCTTGGGGGCTCGGCCCCCTCTGGCTGTGCAGGCTGAGAGCTGAGGTCCCCCGTCCTTAGTGTGGGACATCTGTTTGGGAGCGAGTGGGGGAGTGTGTGTTTGATGGTGTCCAATGTCCTGTGCAGCAAGTGAATCCAAAAGGAACACTGGAGGAAGGAGAAAAAAGGAAAATGTGGTCCTTTACAAAATGTGGCAGAAGGAAATTCTTTAAACTTGAAAATCCAGGTTGTGCTTTCTTGGGGAAGGGCCGGGACGTCCCACAGCGGACCTGGGACAGCTGCAGTGGCTAGCAAACCACCCCCTACTACCCCCAACCCCACCCCGACACTGCCCCCTGCGGTGACTCATGCCAGGATCATTTAAATACCGGGAGTGCCCCGCGAGCCGCACTCATGCTGCAGCCTTGAGCCGCCCGCGTCCTCCTCTCCGGCTCCCTCTTCTCCACGGAGCTGCTGGTAAGTAGGTGAGCCGGCCCCACCTCCTCCCCTCTCCCCCCTTTTCTGGGCCCTCGCACCCGCCGCGGGGAGACACTCCAGAGTCCCCAGGGAGGGGCAGGGCTGGCAGGTGCCTGGGGCGGCTCTGCAAAGACCCCGGCCCAGGGGATGCTGCACTGGAGGGGTGCACGGCTGGCCCCCCAACTCCCACTGCCCTGCGCCCCCTCTGCAGAATCCCCGACCAGCTTCTGGCTCTGCCTGCTCCTACCATCCCCTGCTGTCCACCTGGGAGGCTGGGAAGGTGTTTTAGACCTGCCAGATGGAGCTGAAGTTGACCAAATCACTCGAGTCACCCACGGAACTTACCTCTTTGTGGATATTAGCTCCTTTGAGGAAAACGTTCCTTTTTTTAAGCTTCAGGTGGTTTGAACCCACATCCTCTTTCCCTGCCCTTACTGTGGCCGCCACTGTGGCTCTCGGACTGAGGCTTGTCCGAGAGCGGGGAGCGCTTCCTCCATGGGGTTTGCCACTGAGACATCTCTTTTCACTGACTTTGAGTTGCTGCAAATCACCATCAGCAGACATGCTGGTCTCGGGTTCAGGTTTCCAATTTAGACTTCGTCAGTGGACTTATAATTGTTTGGGGTCCTGCTTACGTAACCCCGCTTTGACAGTGCTCCCCTCTTGCCAGCTAGAAATGTCCGGCCTTGACTGAGGCTGGTGGCTCTGAGCAGGGATGGATGTGTGATGAGGGGTAGTATGAATTTAAATCTTTACCAGTGTCTCTGTTCAAATGTAAAGGCAGGACCTGGGGCCAAAGAACCCACCGTGGAAAAACAGAACTGTTCTAGACCTGTCTGTCCGTGTCTGTCCTGTCTACCTCCAGGACCGAATGTGTTACCCAAGGGCACCTATGCCTCTCTCTTAAATGCCACATGCACCACACTGAAGGGGCCTGTGACGCTCTCAGCTTCTCCTTTAGGATTTTCTGGGATTTTATCTCCTTAAGTTGAGCTGCTCTCAGATGTGTGGGCTTCACTGGCTCCGTAATTTAGAAATTCTCTAACGGTATTCACTTCTCCCAGTCTGCATCGAATGAACATCTGGGCGTAAATTCAGAGCCAGATGTTCCAGTTTCCCTGTGGTCTTGAGTCAGGCAGGCTCAGCAGTGATGAAACAGGCGTCTGAGAGAGGATGAAGCCAGGGCAAAGTGTTCTGAATAGATCCAGAAGTTTTCTCCCCGGGGCCGGGGGTGGAGGGGAGGGTGTACCACCTTGGATTGCTCTGTAAATGGAGGGTTGGCAGAATAAGGGTGGGAGATGTTGAGACACGAAGAGATAAGAGGAGGTGAGAGAGAAGCCCAGAACTGGCTGCCCCCACTCAGTCCTTCCAGCAAACACTCTAAGGCTGTGATTACATCTGGCAATTTGCTTCCCTAAATCCTGACCACAAAGACTGACTGCAACTTCTGGTTTCACTGTCTCCCTTGGCTTTTGGGGGCACAGAATTTAGAAACCACTGCCAAGATGCTTTGATCGGAGTCTGATCCATTTTTATCTAGTCTTGATCCCTTCCCTAAGAAGGGGGCTGTTCGGAGACCCCTGCTGCTTTTATAAAAGCCCCATTTGGGTAGTCTCCCTGTTCTGCTGGAAGTTTGTCCATATTCTCTGCTACTTATGCTCCTCTAATTACAGCCCTGCTCCAGCTCCTGCAGGAAGTGGAGTTCTTTGCCCCCACCCCCATCCTGACTATGGGAGGATCCCCAAAAGTAGGGCTGGAAGGGAATGGCTTTTTCTACTCATTTTCTTTTTTAAACGAATGAACAATGTTTTGTCTTTGAAGGGCTGTAGTAGGTGGAGGTCAACAATTGTGCAAGGTTGAGGAAGAAGATGTAGTAGGCTCTGTCCAGACTTACCTTGGGGTTCAAGGATGCTTTGTGTTTGGGGCAGAGTGTTCCTAAACTGGGCACGCATGAATTGAGCTGTATGTTCAGGTTACTGGGAACCACTCCTTCTGGAGACTTCTCTGCCCTTCCTGTCTCTTCCAGGTGAAAATGAGCCAATGTGAGCTGATTTAGGGCAGAACATCCTTCAAACCATGCAGCCTGGGAGTTGGGAGAGGCACTTGACCTTGGCTAATAATGCTGGGAAACTTGAGGTTTGATTGTCCATGAGCCTCCCAGATCGTTTTAAGATGGGGGTAGCAAAATGACCTCTTCCTGCCTCCCAGTCGCTTCCCGGACACCAGGTTCACAAGGCCCCGAAGTTCTGGGGTTCACCAGGATCTATGGTTAGAGGCCCTGATCTGGTGTCAGGGGTCTCCAGTAGACTGTGTGACCTTGGACAAATCACTTCCTCCCTCTGGACCTCAGTTTTCCCATCTGCAAAATGACTCGATGGTCTCTAGACGCACTTGCACCTGTGATACTCTGAACTCCTAGTGCTGCTTCTGGAAGCAGCTTCTACTTCTGGGTTCAACTCAGCACAAGATTCCTGTTGGGGATGCAGAAAGGGCCACTGAGGGAGCTATTAATAGAGGACACTGGGCTAGCACTGTGGCCCAACTTTCATCCTCCCCAATCCTAGCTTCTCTGTCTCTGTTCTTCTTGGCAGTAAATGACACAAATCATGGGCCTGGGCTCCCAGCTGCTCCAGGCCACAAGTGGTATTTCTTCGTGTGGGCTGCGGGCCTCTGCATCAGAATTGCTGGGGGACTTTGTTAGACATGCAGAGTCCCGGGCCCCACCCAGAGCTATGGGATCTGGGTCTCTGCGGGTGGGACCTCCAGACATCCTGATTTTACTCAACAACAAAAATAGTAACAATTGGATCTCGTCTTTATTGGGTGCTCACTTTGTGTCAGGAACTAGTCTAAGCACTTTACATATATTAACTCATTTCATTCTCATAACTATGGGGCCGGCTCCCTTAAATGAGACTTCTAGGTGATTCTTTCATCCTAATCTGGAGGAGGAGGCAGTCACCCTCTGTTTATTGAGATGGGGCGAGGAGAGGGGCTGGTTCTGGATGCGCTGATGTCTGCAGTGCAGCCTGTCAGTCAGAGGGTGACTTCAGACCTGTTACTGGTTGGAGCTCTAAGGCTGGGCCTTTCTCTTGGGAGCCCTCAGGTTAGGGTCACATCTCGCTGCAAATGAGGCCATGGTTAGGGAGCCCTGTGTTTGGGAGAGAGCACAGGACAGGGCAGGAGGTCCCCTCTCTGGGTCTCAGTTTCCCCAGGTGTGCCAGGAGGCAGTGGGACAAGAGGATCACTAACACCCCTCTCAGTTCTTGGAGTCCATGAAAGGGCTATGGATGGATGTGAAGATGTTCCAGTTAACAAGTGGAATTGTCCTTCCTGGAAGACTTTTGAAACAAGTTAGGGCTGAAAATATGGGTATAGGTCCCTCAGGCTCCAGATGGTGGTGGCACTGCTGGTGGGCTGGGGTGACCTAGAAGAGAGGGGAGTAAAGACATGGTGGGGCTGCAGGCAGAATCTCCTTTCTGCCTCCAGTCAGAAGACAGAGCTTGAAGGGCCCTTGAACCTCTTAGCAGAAGGTGAAACTAAGACACAGAGAGTTTACCAAAACTCATATCCCAGCGTTCTATCAAGATCAGAGGAGAACGTCAGTCTTCCAGGCTCTTTGCAAAAGCTTTGCTCTGTGGCATTGCAATAAGAAGACTTCTCCTTCCAGGGAAGCTCGTGTTTAGGGAATGAAGGTGTTAAAGAAAAAAAAAAAAAAAAACCCAACCCACCAACCAACTGAGCTCAGGGCTTCATGGCTAATTATGTGTTTGCTCATGAGTCACAGGGTGTTCTTGGTAACAAGACCCACAGCTGGAGCACCCTGATTCAAGCGCTTCTACCCCTGGGGAGGGAGTACTTTGGAGTGTCCAGTGAGCTGTCCCTCTGTCTTTCCATCTGCTTTGGCTTGCTGATTCCATGGGCCAGTGACAGAGGCCAGGCTGCACCCGCTCCCCGGGACAGGGGCTGGGTCGATTCCACGGCAGTGACTGAGGACGCGTTCTGCAGCCTGGAGGAGGAGGGTGTAATTAGGGTGGCTTCGTGGGCCTTTAACTGGCATCTGTCACAGCTGCCAGGCAGCAGCAGCCAGCGTGGGCTATTAGGCTACTGTGTGTGTGGCTCTTGAGGGGACCAGGGCCACTGCGTGAGCCTGCAACACTTGCTGAAAATCCAAGAGCCCGACTCTCCAGCTCATCCTCCACCACCCCCTCCTCCCAGATGGCTGTGCAGCTGGCTTTGAGGTGGGCTCACCGAGTGCTGGAAAACAGGAAACCACTGAGCGTAGTGCTTTGGAGAGCTCTGGAGACATGAGGATTTATGAAAAGGAAAATCCACAGATTCTTGCAATATTTCTCAAACTGAATGTGGCCCACTATAGACAACAATGGCTCTGTTCCCATAAAGGGATTATCTTCTCACTGCTCCTCCCAGGCCATGAGGCTTCCTCTCCTGGCCATGGGCCCTTCAGGGGCTGGGGATGCAGACTCAGAGAAGGTCACTTAGAGATGGGTCCTCAGGGTGCCTCATCCCACCCCTCACTTGACAGGTGGGGAAACTCAACAGAGACTGCCCTGGGCTGGCCAGGTTACAGCCACTTAATTTAGTCTCTGATACTTCAGGCTGCAGCACCATTTTGAAGTTGCTGGGCCTAGGAGAACACATTATAAATACATAAAGGACTGGCAAACCTGTTACCAGGAGCAGCTTTTGTAAGTCAGTCCAGAGGGCAAATGCCTCTCTCTCTCTCTCCATCTCTGCCTCTCCCTCTCTCCATCTCTCTTGCACACACACACCCACACACATACACATGCACACCATGGGGATGAGCAGACATCCATACCTGTCCACACAGACCCTTGTGAGCACAGACACAATTGTCCTGGTAGGTGGATCTCACGTCCATGCTCTTGGACTCAGTCTTAGAATCCTGAAAACTTAGGGATGGACAAGACATTAACTGTCTTCCCATCCAATACCCTACCAGAGTTAGGAATCGCCTCTCCAGCCTCCTTACCAAGTGGTTGCTGAGCCTCTGTTTGAACAGTTTTGGTGATGGCAAGCTTACTACTCTGTGATGCTGTCCACTCTGACTTTGGAAAGCTCTCTTTGGTGGTGAACTGAAATCTACTACCCCACAGCTTCTACCCACTAGTTTTTACCTTGGGGCCATGCTAAACAAGCCTGCTTCCTTCCTCTCACAGCCACCTTGCATGTACGCTAAGAGGTGCTTGTGGGCTCCTCGCATCTTCTCTTCTCAATATTCATCCACAGTTCCTTCAGTAGGTGCTTGGATGTCCTGGTTTTGGGGTCACCTGCACCATCCTGGCCACCCTTCTCTAGTTACCCTTCAGTTTGTTGTTAGCCTTTTTGAAGTGCAGGGGTGGAGCTCTAGTACAGCACTGAAAGTATGGCCTGATCCGGGCAGTGTAGTGTGAGACTATCACCTCCCTTGTCCTAGACACGATACTTCTATTAATGCAGACTACGATTACATTCTCTTTTGTGAGCAGCCTTCCTTCTTTGTTGACTCAGATACACTTAACCATCAATTATAAAGAGTGGATGTTGAACCACCTTTGCTTAGGCAGTTAGTTTTCTGCCCTCAAGTTCTGGACTTGACATTTGTCTCTCTGACTTCATCTTTATGAATGTGTCCACAGTTTAGTCTATCCCATTCCTTTGCATTTAGACTCTATTGGCTAAACCAATCTTTCCCTTGCCTTCTCTTTTTCCCTCTAAAAATACTTAGTTAAATCTTAGTGTAAAAGTACAGCAGGTTGGGGCTTGGATGGGGTGTGAATAAGTCTGGTTGGATGCTGGATGAACTTGAACTCGGTTTCAGGGTAAGCTTGCTAGTGGGGACTGAGGTGATGTACAGAAAGGGAAACCCGGGTTATTCTGAGTTCTGAGCTGGGCTCAGTATCCCATGAGTTCAGGGGCACAAAGAGAGGCCTGAGAAATACCTTCTCCATCCAGGCAGACTATAGCTTATATTCCATCATTTGAAATCCTTTCTCTGACTCAGGATTTTTGCTCATCAAAAGGAGAGGCACAGCATTCACCCTCAAAGTGCTCACCTGCGAGCCCAGAGACCTGGGCCTTAACCCCTGAGCCTCTGTTTTCCTGCTCCCTATATCCCCATGAAGTGACAGAGGTGCATGGTCATCAGTTCTCAACCCTTCGGGTATAACAGGCCTCTTTGAGCATCTAATGGAAGCTACAAATATGCTCATATACAAGAACTCCCCCAGCTGCTTGATTAGGAACCCTAAGATTAGAAGCACTTTGGGGCCTGTCTACCTCCAAGAGCCTAAAGATGATCATGGCGTGGATGAACTGGTAAGGCAGCCGTGCACACTTGCCCCGCCCTGTGCAGGATGCCCTCGCACCCATCTCCCATCTGCTCCTCACGGCAGCCCCAGGAGAGGTTACCATCCCCACTCAACAGAAGAGAAAGCTGAATGGAGGCCTCAAGCGACTCATTCAAGGTCAGACAACTAGTTAGCGGGCCTTAAATATTCATGGAGAGGCCGGTACCCATGTCCCAGGTCTCCACATTCTCTACATTTTATATATAAATATAAATATAAATATAAAATCAGGAGCATCAGCAATGTCAAATGTCAAAACTTCTCTGCATCAGGCCCCATTCCCACGCTGGCCCTGTGTCTGAGTGAGCGTATGGTCCTACTGCCTTTTAGCTCAAGGCGCATCCTACAGTTTCTGGGACTTACTCAAGATTACCTGATGTTTCTTCATGGAAACTGGAGCTAAGTACCCAGAAGTCAGGCCCCAGGCATTGGCTGAGCTGCAGCAGCCTCTTGCAGCAAGACCAGGAAGCGGTACAGACAGATAATTTCCTTTCACTGGGGAGGAGGTTTGAATTAAACCTCAGTGAAGCACATGTGAAAGGGTGAGCAAAGACTGTGGACAGTGATGAGGGGGTGAGCTGGGGTGAGGCGGGGCAGGGTAGAGGGCCTGGGAGAGGACAAGCTGGACTACCCCTTCGTCTTTCCCCTCCTCTGCCGAACACGGCTCCTCCCGGCAGCCACCATGTTTGTGACCTTAGCATCTTCCCCCAGGGCCAGGTTCTGTTTTTCTCTTGCTGTCATTTCTTCTCTGTTCTTCCTGAGGAGGCCACGTTCAACCTGCATGTTCAGTTGCTGGGAGGGAGTCAGAGAGGAACGAGATACAGTCCCTGCTTCAAGGATGTGTAGGGATGAAAGATGAATGTCCTCATTCTTGTTGACCAGGGAAGGTGACAGAAAGGAACGAAACGCCTGCCACCGTCGGCCGGCTGGGGCCTGGCATGGAGGGTGGGGAGACCGCCCGCCCAAGGGATTCCAACTCCTGGGATCTGGGGCGGCTTCCTAGGGGTGATCCCATTTGGGCTAGACTTGGAAGCATAGGAAAGCTGTAGATGAAGAAGCAGAGACTCCGGGTGAGTGAAGCGATGGAAGGGGGAAGGCATGAAGGGAGGGGAAGGGGCTTGCCCCGTGGGGACAAGAGCATGAGGCAAGAGCCTAGGTTGGGTGTGCAGTGACAGGGCTCAAAGACAAGCCGGTCTTTGGCACTGAATGTTGGAGTTGTCCTGAAAGCAGCCACCGTGTAGGTGAAATGACCCTGACTAACCTGTGCTCTCTCCCCTTGCAGAGGCCATGCCACTGAAACATTATCTCCTTTTGCTGGTGGGCTGCCATGCCTGGGGCATAGGGTTCGCCTACTATGCCTGTCCTAGTGAGTGCACCTGCTCCAGGGCCTCCCAGGTGGAGTGCACGGGCGCGCGCATCGTGGCGGTGCCCACCCCTCTGCCCTGGAATGCCATGAGCCTGCAGATCCTCAACACGCACATCACTGAACTCAACGAGTCCCCGTTCCTCAACATCTCGGCCCTCATCGCCCTGAGGATTGAGAAGAATGAGCTGGCTCACATCATGCCCGGTTCTTTCCGCAACCTGGGCTCGCTGCGCTACCTCAGTCTTGCCAACAACAAGCTCCAGATTCTGCCTATCGGCCTCTTCCAGGGCCTAGACAACCTTGAGTCGCTCCTTCTGTCCAGCAATCAGCTGGTGCAAATCCAGCCAGCCCACTTCTCCCAGTTCAGCAACCTCAAGGAGCTGCAGCTGCATGGCAACCACCTGGAATACATCCCCGATGGCGTCTTTGACCACTTGGTGGGTCTCACCAAGCTCAACCTGGGCAAGAATAGCCTCACCCATCTTTCTCCCAGGGTCTTCCAGCACCTAGGCAACCTCCAGGTCCTCCGGCTGTATGAGAACAGGCTCTCCGACATCCCCATGGGCACTTTTGATGGGCTCAGCAACCTCCAGGAATTGGCTCTCCAACAGAATCAGATTGGCGTGCTCTCGCCTGGCCTCTTCCACAATAACCGTAACCTCCAGAAACTCTATCTGTCCAACAACCACATCTCTCAGCTGCCCCCCGGCATCTTCATGCAGATGCCCCAGCTCAACCGGCTCACGCTCTTTGGGAACTCCCTGAAGGAGCTCTCTCCAGGGATCTTCGGGCCCATGCACAACCTGCGGGAGCTTTGGCTCTATGACAACCACATCACTTCCATACCTGACAATGTGTTCAGCAGCCTCAGCCAGCTGCAAGTCCTGATCCTAAGCCGCAACCAGATCAACTTCATCAGCCCAGGTGCCTTCAACGGGCTGACGGAGCTGCGGGAGCTGTCACTCCACACCAACGCGCTGCAGGGGCTGGACGGAAACGTCTTCCGCATGTTGGTCAACCTGCAAAACATCTCCCTGCAAAACAACCGCCTCAGACAGCTCCCAGGAAACATCTTTGCCAATGTCAATGGCCTCATGACCATCCAACTGCAGAACAACCAGCTGGAGAACCTGCCCATGGGCATCTTTGACCACCTGGGGAACCTGTGTGAGCTGCGGCTCTATGACAACCCCTGGAGGTGTGACTCTGACATCCTTCCACTCCGCAATTGGCTCCTGCTCAACAGGGCCAGGCTAGGGACGGATGCCCTCCCAGTGTGTTTCAGCCCAGCCAATTTCAGAGGCCAGTCCCTCGTCATCATCAACATCAACGTGGCGGCACCCAGTGTCCAGGCCCCAGTGCCCAGATACCCGGAAACGCCCAGCTACCCGGCAACGCCCCAGTACTCGGACACGCCCCGGTACCCAGACACACCCAGCTCCGCTGACACCACAGCCATCTCCTACACCACTGAGTACACCAGCCCTGTGGACGACTACACTGACCTTACCACCATCGGGGTCACCGATGACCGCAGCGTGTGGGGCATGACCCGGGCCCAGAGCGGGCTGGCCATTGCCGCCATTGTCATCGGCATCATCGCCCTGGCCTGCTCCCTAGCTGCCTGCATCTGCTGTTGCTGCTGCAAGAAGAGGAGCCAAGCGGTGCTGATGCAGATGAAGGCCCCCAATGAATGTTGAGGAGGCAGGCTGGAGGCAGGGCTGGGGGCCTAGGCTGGGGGACCCTGGAGGTACGGCGGGGAATTTCATCGTCCCACCTCCATCTCGGGCCCACGGAGCTGCTCCCTAATCTCTGTCTGTGTGCCCTGAGAGAAAGTTGTCCCCACCTTTTCCTGACCTCTCGGATTCTCCCGCAGAGAAACAGGTCTTGGAGGGCTTTGCTACCAGCAGGGAGCTCCAACGGGCCATGGCCAAGACGCCGGGGGATTTCCAGTTCACATGCCTGGGCTTCCTTCCGGAAGGCCCTTCCCCCAAACCCTCAGCACCTCTACTCCAAGAACAGCCTTCTCTATGCCCACGCCGTCTCCTGGCCTCTGTGGACTCACTGATTCCAAAGCCTGCTCACTTTATGGGAATAGTTCTCTGCCGGGGCTAGCCCCTCTCCTCAAAGTATTATCTAAGTTGATTTCCCTTCTCTCGCTCCTGCTCTCGGTGTTCTCGCTCTTCTTGATTTTCTGCTCCTGAAGGCAGGGTGAGTACTCTCCTCAAAGAAAGCTTCAAACCATTTAGCTGGATCTTCAGAGCTGCTAGATGCCCCAGCTTTGAGGATGCCGTGAGAGAGAGAAGGAAAAGCAATGCAACCTCGTTCCTGGACACAGAGCCATTTTGGTGTCTCTCTTGTGATTTTTATCTGGAAAAGGAGGAAAGTCTCCCATGCAACAAGTTTAGCCTTTAGAGAATGACATTTCTGAACTGCAACTTTTCTTCAAAAATTTCAGCACTTTAAGGAATAAAATCATGCAAAATTTCTGACCTCTAAACACATTAAATTCAGCTTGTTGGTGCTGGGTGGAGAAGGAAACCTGGTACCTGGGGGTCCTTGTGCTCCCCCCCTAGGGTTTTTGTTTTTTTTGACTTTCATCAAAGGATAGCATACATGCAGAAAAGTGGAAACATGATAATTGTACAGCCTGATGCATTTTCACAAACTGATCTCACCGTGTAATCAGCAGCCAGATCAAGAGAACAGAGCACTGGCAGTTTCACCAGTACATGGGTTTTTACTGATGCTGGGGCTTCTGGCGATTGCATGGGCTTCCCTAAGAACTGCTCCCTGGGAGTCAGGACCAGCCCTTCGCTGCCCCCTCACTGCCGGTCCTTGCAAAGGCCCAGCTGCCCGGCATCGAGCATGAGCTGTGGATACATTCAGCCCAGAGAACGCCAGGTGCCCGGGCTGGCCGGGTCAGAAACCTCCCGACTGTAAAGGCCCACGTGGCCACATGCCCTTCCCTGCCAACGTGTCGTCTGCTGCTCACTGGAGTCCCCTCTGCCCGGGCCTTTTATGGGCATGATATGGCTATATATGTTTTTAATTTTCATTCTCTGTTTGGGTGAAGGAAAATAGCTTAGAGATGAGGTCCTTTAATTGAGCAGCTGAGTGTAATGGAATCCAGCAATCCCTCCAACGTTGTGGTAAAATTCCCCATCAGCATTATAGCTAGCTAGCAGCAGCGCTTCAGAATTTTCACACCCAGCAGGCAACGTTGGGATGCAGCTAACATGGGGTCTGGGGGCTCTCTAGGGGGCTCCTCCTGCCTGTGGTCTTGTTATTAAGAGTTGAGTTGTTTGGTGCCGGTTTTTCTCCTCCGATTACTGGTTCAGCCACAGTTATGTGAATACTTGCATTTCATCCACACGCTGTTAAAGAAATTATCTTCATGGTGACTCATGTCTTTCTCTGGATAACTGGTCCATGAGTTTAGAAGTAAACACGGCAATGAAAAGGAGAATGTCACCTCAGTCTCCATGCCTGGAAGAGCACCAGGTGACTTGGAGATCTACCACCAGCCCCGAGGGGCTTTTATTAGTCCCTCCGCCCCACAGGACACACAAGCAGTCCCGGCGACTTAGGATGCTGACAGGAGACCCGGCCCCCTCCAGATCCCTGTAAAGGACCGGTGCCCCTTGCAGCTTTTCACTCCCTGTCCCAAGGAATCTGGGAGAGATGAGGACTTCAGAGTCAAAAAACATTACTTTCCCAAGGTAAATCTGGGTCTCCAAAGCATTTTAAAAATATCTGTGGCAACTGGTGGCACGGAACAAAGCTTGCCAGAGCTCATGGGGAAATGAACCCGGAGCTTAGGGTGGTAGCCCGCTGTATTCATCCTGGAGCCCACAGCGGGGGCACGGCCTCCTCTCATCTAGACTGGGGACAGCGTGGCCTGGCACTGCATCTTACATTGCTCAGGACCCCAGGTGGCTCCTTGAGAGGCTGCTCCAATGTCTCCTTATATGAGGGCACCCATGGGCCAGCGAGAGCAAAGAGGTGAGGAAGGAGTCTTCTCATTCCAATATGCCTCCCTACCGAAGCTGTACCCAGAATTCCTGTGTATCTCTGCCACTGGCTGTGACATTGGAGTAACTTCTCTGGCCCCAGTGATCAACGTGTGTCCCCTGGCTGAAAGCCAGCATGAGGGAAGCTGTCCTCAGATGAGTCCACCAGGAGAACCCTGGGTGAAGGGTGGAGGACCCTGTAACCTGGCCTTCCAAGCTTGGCTGCTCCATTCTTCATCAGAGAGGGTTGGATGGAGATTCTTCTTTGTTGTCTGGCCATGGAGCCGCCAGGGAAGCTGGATGGAATCTCCTTTCCAACAGGAGGCTACATCTACATCTCACCTCTTGGGGCTAGAATGAACCACTTGCCCCCCAAACAGTTGGGGTAAGATGCAGGGTTCTAGTTTGTTTCTCCCCTCTTCTCGCTGGCTTCTTGGCCACCTTGCCGGCCACCAGCCTCCGTTTGGAGTGGGGGGTGGGGTCACTTGATGGAGGAAAGGTAATAAAAACCAGTCAGACCCATCAATTTTTAAAGCGCCCGTCTGCATGTGCTCCCTTCAAAGCCCTTGCTGTCCATCCTCTTTTCAACCCTCACAACAACCCTGCGATATTAGTACTGTCATTTTCCCCATGTGATAAGGTACAAAGCCACTTGTCCTTCTGCAACATCATTCAGCAGGTGTGGGTTTTAATTCTCTCTTCAGCCTTTGAACGAGACCTTGTGGACTGCCCTTGGGCTTTCATCATTAAACCGCAGAAGATGGAGTCACAGGCGCAGTGCTCCCCACAATGTGAATCATTGAAACCTCACTTGGTCTGGACCACAGTATTTGTAAATACGGGAGAAAATTGAACTCATCCATCCGTTAAAGAGAAACTGGCCCTTCTCATGGCGGTTGTGGGACTCTGTGTACATTAGAATGTAGTGGTCCAGCAAGGGTCTCAGGAGCATCCCTGACCCTTTTTCATGGGCAGAAACAATTTTCTCAAGACCTTTCAGACATTAGCGTAGAACAGTTTAGGGGCCCTCCTATCCAAAATCAGGAAGCGTGTGGAGAGTGGACAGCTATTAGAGCAGTTCCAAACACGCTAGATGTGTCCTATCCTTTGGCTGTAAGTCACTCAAAGAATTCAGCCCACAGCTCTCACCACTGGAACTGAATCCAGGGAGCTGGGGAAGACGCTGATGGTCCTGGGAACTGACGGGGAGCTTTGTGGTGGTTCCGAGAGGGTGGGCGGTACAGGCCACTTCCAGGGGAGACTCTTCCAAGTCCGAAGTTTCTTCTTCACCTAAAGAGAGACTGTTCTCGCCAACCTATTGCGTTCAGCCGCAGCATGTAATTTACCTGGTTAGAGAATCACTGCAAATAGCCCCAGTGCTTAGCGATGTGTTTAGAGGTTTCTGTGCCCCTGGGGTTTTACAGAGTGTGAGCCCTGGTGGGCAGGGTCGGGGGTCTGTCTCTTGCTGCTGCTTGCAACAAACTTGGTGTACAGAATCAACAATAAATGATATACACACAGGACCCGTGTGCTCTCTGCCGACATCCTGAGAATCAACACCTGTTGATTCTGCTCGTCACACGTGTGCAAGGCTGACCTGGGCAGACCCTGGAAAAATGGATCATAGGTTGAGAAAAGGGCCTTTGGAAAGTGAGTGGGGACCCAAAAGGGAATAACACATGATATCTACGGGCCATTGTGGCTGGATGGGGCCTTAAGAATTGGTTCGACCCATTTTGCAGATGGGGAAAGTGAGATCCAGTCAGGAAGAGAATGAATTTCCCAGAGTCACACCGAGTAGTATCTGAGCTGGCACTACAGCCCCTGTCTCCACACTCCTGTGCCACCTGTCAGGCACTGGCTGTCACTCCCCACTCCTCCACAAGCCCACACACACCGTGGGGTCATGCGGGTTGGATCCTGTACATCTCGGGACTGCAGCGGGGCCAGGGAATCCCAGGCGCTGAAGATCACCGCTGGGATGGGGACCACTCCCGCCAAGGGTGCAGATGCCCCGGGAACTCCTTCAGGCCTCTAGGCTCCCTGCACTGCCACGGCTGCTGGCACTGACCCGTGGTTGCAGGGGGGCACTCTGCTGTCCTTGCAGCCCACCGTCGGGCTCAGGCCACGGCCTCCAGATCACACCCACCGGGGATCTCTGCAGCTGTTTAGACCCCATCTCCCTGCTGATTCCTAGGGTGGAAGCCTGTCCTGGGAGGGCTGGGCTGGGGCAAGGTTCAATTATGTCCATCATATCACGGGGCCAGACCCCTTCGGTGACTGGGGCAGGGCTTTGTAGCCCTTCCTACCTCTGGACTTGAGTCCATGCAGACAGGTTTCTGGAATTTTGGATAGTGGGTGGTGGGAGGCCGGGGTGGGGGGTGTGAGGGGTTAAAATCTTCATCCCTCATCTCCTAGGATGTCCCTGGGTCTTCAGTGCACATCTCCCCTCCCCACACGCAGCACAAACATGCCCGATGGCCCTCAAGCTGCACATCCCTGCAGTTTAACTTCATTACACACATACACGCACACACATGCACACACATACACACGCACACACATGCACGCACACACATGCACGCGCACAAACATACATGCACACACATGCATGCACACACTTTTACACGCACACACATGCACACACATTTTCACCCCATTGTGCAGCCCCCAGTTGAATACACCAAGAGAGAAGAAATTCTCTACCTCCTAAAACAATTTTTTTGTCCTTGGAGATCCCTGAGTGTGAAAGCGTTCCTCTCCGTATTAAGCCAAAAAGCACCTCTCTATGACTTATTTTCCCCTCTGAAAGTTCATTAAACAATCTAACAACAGCAACAACAAACAGCCCACGACCGTCTGAGACTCCCTCCCGGGGCGAGAGCAGAGCAGGTGGCAGCAGGCTGCCGGGCGGAGGCTGGACCCACGGATCGTTCCGTGGTCCTGCAGGGACCAGCCTGGCCGTGGGAGCCACGAGGAGGGGGCGCGAGTGCGGAGCCGGTTCCAGTCCTCGCCCTGGAGCAGGCTGCCGGGAACCTCCTGGGTGGGAGCCCTTGCGACCCAAGGGTGCCAACCCCACGACCTTGGCTGGATTTCAGCCCCCCCGGGGATCTGTGTGCGGGAACTGGCCAGGGTCATTTTGTAATCTTCAGAGGCCTTGCCCCAGGTTCTCTCCTGCTGTCCTGTGATCCTGGGGCCATTCCAGGAACGCTCAGGCCATAGGAGGGGAGGAACCACTGCCCGGAACTTTGACCATTGCTGGGTTGTTTTCCCGCTGACCGCAGCCGGCACCAGACGGCCTCTGCCCCCAAGGAAGAGCCAGGCACCTGACCCCGCCTGCGCAGCCCCTCACGGTGAGTCTCCTGGGGTCACTGCAGGGCGCCGGGGTCTGTGGGGGGGGGGTGGGCATTGGGGGTACGGTGGGGTCTGGCCTGGGGTCCTGGCTGGGAGGCAGGAGGGGGGCTGGCTGCTCTTCCCAGGCTCCAGAGTGTGCCCCCCCACTCCAGGCAGCCGACAGTATCTGTGCCCCCTCCCCCCGAGGGGAAGCCCCCCCAGGACTTAGCCAGGCTGGTGCTGGAAAGAGGCAGGGGGCAGGTCACCCTGGAGGGATTCTCGGGTGAAGACAAACGCAGGCCCTGTGCTCGGGGAGCTCATGGTGAATGGCGGCATAGCGGGGTGACCGTGTGTCCAGGTGTGCCCCCCTGGCCCGGTTTCTGCCCTGGTATTGTTGTGAACAGCTCCCTCTCATTCTCAGAAGTGCCCAGGTTTAGACGCTAGAGCATGCGCTCATTCTAGGAACAGAACACATAAGTAGCTGCTATTTATTGGGCATTTACTATTTGCCGGGCACTTTGTTAAGTATTTTATGTTTACTGTCTAATTTAGTACATTGATTCCCCCACTGAGTGCTCATTTTAACCCCAAAGGATGGGATTGCAATTATGGATGGGGAAATTGAGACTGAGAGAGATTGAGATTTGCCCCAGGCCACGGAGCTCCAAGGTAGCGGTGTCCGAATTTGAACCCGGTCAGAGCCTGTGCGCCTCCCCATTCCGCTGAGGAGGATGAAGAGCAGAGGCTGAGAGGTAGGAGATGAGAGGGCCACATGCATGGTCCACTCAGTTTGGCACCTGGGACCTGGGCGCTTCTCTGTGGCCAGCCTGGAGCCAGGCTTGGGAGGCGGGGCTGAGGCCGAGACCCCCGGCGGCAGGGCTCACAGTCTGGGTGTGCAAAAGGCTAAAACGCAATGCAGACTGGCCCACATTGCAGAATGACATGAGCATTAAACAGGGGACAGGAGTGACCTGTGGGACCCACAGAAGGGGCAGTCAAGGAAGGCTTCTTGGAGGAAGTGCGGCTTGTGCTGGCCTGGAAGGGAGGGTAGGATTGGGACGAGTAGAAATAGGGAAGGGCAGGCCCAGGTACTCTAATGTGAGAGGGCCGCGTAACCCAGGGCCTAGAGTGGGACTCCTGCGTGGGGAGTGTTAGAAGAAAGGACAGTGTCCAATCCACAACCTCACCTTATTTTAAAAAGTTAACTCTTTTTTCTTCAAGAGCACTAACACACCTGACAGACAAGAGCTCTTGAGCCTTTACAATGTCTTTGCCCAACAGGGAAGCGATCAAAGGAGTCCCTATTATATGCTAGGAACTGTGCTGGATGTTTACACAAGTATCTCAATTTTTACATGAAAAAATCTTTTGCCCTATTACAAAAGTGATACATGCTCATCATAAAAACATCTGGAAAATACATTATTAAGCAAAAGGAAAAAAATTAAGATCACTCACAATTTCTTCTTTCCAGAGATAGTAACTATAAACATTTTGTATATAATCTTCTATTATAATTTCTATGCATAAAAGTACCTTACAGATGAAAACTTAGCATTTTGGGATCCTTAATGTATTTCATTTAATATATTGTAACCATCTTACCAATAAATACAACATAATTTTAAAGACAGTAGTGTCTCTTTCCCCTGTATCTGTGCAGCCTAGTTCATACAGTCAATCCCTCATGCAGGACATTTGTTGTTTTTGATTTTTTGCTGTAATTCATTATATCATTTAATCGTCACAATCGCCTCAACAACTCTGTAACTTAGGTGTCATTGTTGCTATTATTATTATTATTTTAAACAATTTTATTCACCTACCATACAATCCATCCAAAGTGGACAATCAATCTCTCGGTGTAATCACAGAACTGTGCACTCATCCCCACAATCAATTTGAGAACATTCTCAAAACTCAAAAAAAAAGAGCAAAAACAAAAACAAAATCCCAAACTACTCGTACTCCTTACACCCTTATGTTACTGAGACTCAGCATTGGTATAGCACCTTTGTTACAACTGATGCAGGAATCTTATGACATGTTCCAATGTTACTGTTAACTATGGGCACGTGTTCCCATTCGTTGTATTTTTTTCATTTACCGCCTTGTTATTAATACCTTGTAACAGTGACGTACATTTGTTCTGGTCCACGGAGGAACATTCCTCTATTTGTACTATTAACCACAGTCATCAGCCATGAAAACGGGGTCCGCTGTGATACCCAGTCCCACGTCTCATCCTCAGCTTTCCTTCTAGCGACATGCATGACCCTACACTTTCCCTTTCAACCACAGTCACATCCATGACTCAGCGCTGTTAATTATACTCACGATAATGTGCTACCATCACCTCTACCCATTTCCAAACATTTACAATCAACCTTAAGGGTGCCTGGGTGGTTCGGTGGTAGAAGGCTCACCTCTCATGCGGCAGACCCGGGTTCGATTCCCGGACCATGCACCCACCCCCCCAAAAATGTTTAAAATCAATTTTATTAAAAATTCTGTACAAATTAAACATCAGTTCCTCACTCCCTACCCTTTTTCTATCTACTGGTAATCTATATTCCAGATTTTAACTCATGATAATTAGTTCGCATTAGTGAAATCATATGATATTTGTCCTTTTATGTCTAGCTTATTTCACGCAGCATTCTGCCCACGAGGTTTATCCACGTTGTCACGTGCATCAGGGCTTTGTTCCTTCTTACAGCTGAATAGGATTCCATCGCAAGTGTATTCCACAGTTAGTCTATCCATTCGTTGGCTGATGGACACTTGGGCTGTTGGAATCATTGTTATTGGTATTCTCAATTTACAGATGCAGAAATTGGGACTCTGAGAGGCCACTGCACTCCCTGGGACACAACTGGGCAGTGGGGTGGGGCAGGGCTGGTTAGGGAGGGAGCTGACTGCTCTCTCAGCCTCTTAACTTATTTTCCTGGCTGGAGAGGAAAGGAGAGTGAGGTCCAGGGAGCAGGCGGGCCTTCCCCAGGCACACTGGGGAAGCTGTGGAAGCATCTCACCCAGGCGATGTGGCAGCATCCAGCCCTCTGGGGTGAGGCAGACACTGATGCAGGCAGCCCCAAGCCAAGGGGTTCAGGGCCAGGGGTCTAGGCCCCATCACCCTCAGGAAAGTTCTGTGGGGGTGGCCAACTGGCCTGGGGCACATAGAAATATACCAACCCAGCAGCAATTTGAGGAAAGGAAGGAGTCCATTTGCAACTAGCCAGCAAAAAAAAAAAAAAAAAAAGAGGCCAGACTTCCTTGGCTTGCTGAAAGCATGGAACATTTTTGTGGGCATTTTCTGGTCTCTGCACAAATGCAGAGGTGGCTTCCCAGACGGACAGCAGAAAGCTTCTGGCTTCCACCCCATGGTCCCCTCTTAGTGCCAGCACACATGGGCTCCAGAGGCCCCCGGGTACCTGGTCTTGAGGGTGGGTTGGGGAAGGGGCTCCAGTCAGGGCATCTTTGTCAGACCCACCAAAATCCGTGCTCCACTAACCCACGGACAAAACAATCACGTTTCCTTTGGTTGGGGAAGAGGGAGCCAGAAAAAGTGCTGAGGAGATGCATCTCGCTGGTCTGTAAGTGGGGCAGTTGGGTGATCTCATCGGTTTTTCCTTAACTAATCACTGGAACTACTTCAGAACAGAGCTGGGGTGAGCATGGGCTAAACTCAACATAAACAGATCACAACATCGCTGAGCGCTCGCGGTGTGCCAGGCTCTGGGCTCGCGGTTTGCCACGTATCTCTCCTTCACTCCTCACCACCACCCCACAAAGCAGTAGCATGGAAATTGAAGCACAGAGAGGCTAAGCAATCCAGCCAAGGTCACACAGCTTCATAAGGGATGGAGACAGGATTTGAAGAAAGACTGGTCACACAGAGCATAAAATCTCAGCCACTCTAAGATGCTGCCTCCCAAAGGGACACTGCAGTTGGGCCAGTGATGGGAGAGCAAGTCTCAGGCTGGGAGTTGATCATCTGGAAATCATCAGCATTCTGCAGCCTCACTGTGGGTACCATCTCTGCCCTACCCTGGACCCCCAAAGACCCAGCAAGAGGGGTCTTGCCCTAAACGTTAGAGTTTAGTTCCGGCCCTCCTCCCACCATGACACCCACATAAGGTGAGAAGCCTGCTAGGTCAAGGGGACATGCCCATCCAGAGGCCATGCCCCATTCTTGCCCTTTTTTTTTAAGCTTTTTTATTGTATAGTATAACGTATATACAAAGCAAAGAAAGAAAAAAACAATAGTTTTCAAAGCACTCTTCAACCAGTAGTTACAGGACAGATCCCAGAGTTTGTCATGGGCTACCAGACCATCATCTCAGATTTTTCCTTCTAGCTGCTCCAGAATATAGGAGGCTAGAAGGAATAAATATTTTTTTTATCATTACAATTGACTTTTTTCTTTTTTTGTGAAAAAAATAACATATATACAAAAAAAGCTATAAATTTCAAAGTGCAGCATGACCATTAGTTGTAGAACATATTTCAGAATTTGACATGGGTTATAATTCCACAATTTTAGGTTTTTGCTTCTAGCTGCTCTAAGATACTGGAAACTAAAAGAGATATCAGTTTAATGATTCAGCATTCATATTCATCTGTTAAGTCCTATCTTCATTGTATAGCTCCACCATCACCTTTGATCTTTCCATCCCACTCTTTAGTGGTATTTAGGCTATGGCAATTCTAAATTTTCGATATTGGAAAGATCTGTCACTAAATATGGGGTAGGGAGATGAGATGTATGATGCTCTGGAGAGGCAGATCCCTCTAGGTTTCAGGACTTATCTGGTCCAGGGACCCGTCTGGAGGTTGTAGGTTTCTGGAAAGTTACCCTAGTGCATGGAACCCTTGTGGAATCTAATATATTGCCCTAGGTGTTCTTTAGATTGGCTGGAATGGTCCTGGTTGGGGGTTGGCAAGTTTTGATCGGTAGCAATGCCTAATTGAAGCTTGCATAAGAGCAACCTCCACAGTAACCTCTCGACTCTATTTGAACTCTCTCGGCCACTGATACTTTATTAGTTGCACTTCTTTTCCCCCTTTCATGCCCCAATTTTAAATTGCACCGCAGGACCTAGAATCTGTGTGAGATGTCCCCAGGGTCCATCTTCCTGAAGGCTGATTATGCCACAGAAATGTATCCCCTTATGCTTGAGGGGTGGCCAGGGGCGGTTGTTTGTTGTGACGTGTGGGTAGGGTCTCCATTCACAGAACAGGAGAGAGTAGGGGTGGGAAGAGAAGGGAGCAGACAGTGGGAGGGCCCCCTTTTTATCCTTTCATCCTGAGTCCTGCAAACATGAGAGTGTGCCCATCCCCTATGCTTTCCCTTGCCCTGGTATAGAAGCCTTTTGGTGTGGAAAGCACCTGCTTAGAGCTCATACCGCTGGGCTCTGCACTTCTTAGTCATTTGCCCTTGTACCAGTTTCTGTAGCTCTGGGAACCTCAGTTTCCCTGTCCTGACCATCTCCAGGCTTGCTCTGAGGAACTGTACAGCAAGCAGGTGGGAACAGCCCCACAGCTCAGCCCCCAATTCAGAGAGGAAACCCCGTTGCCCCCCAATCCAGCTGAAGCTAATTTGCCTAAATGTGATTTTCTGGGCCACAAATGCCATAGTTTTTGATCCAAGGTCTGAATTCTAGCATTCTCTCCTTTGCTGGAAGCTTCTAAAGCCCATTATTTCCAAATGAAAATGGATTAAAAGTTAGAGGCCCAAGCCAAGGGGAAGAGAGAGCAGTCTCAACAGGCTTGTAAGATGATACACACTCTCCCCATGAGGCTTTATTTTTTAATTTTTATCATGTACCTTCTGGTTTGGTCAGGGTTTTCCTGGAAGGAGCAATCTACAGAACCAAGAGATCTGGGTTCTAACCAGCCAGAGCCCTCTTCTTTTTTACCTGTCTTCTATGCCTAGAAGATTGTATGCCCACAATCTCAAGAGAATAAACAGCCTCATGCTATAAAGTTAAACTCTGAAACTATAGGTCCGGGGGATGTAGAGACAGGAGGCATATACTTACCTTGAGCCTCGTTCCTTTCCTTCACAGCTCCTGTGTGTTAAGGACCTTTTTCCTGGAAGGAGCAATTGCGTGAGTCAGGTTCTAATCCCAGGTTCGTCCTTCCTTAACGCAGTTTACAGATCCACCCCCCTGCAGCTTATTCAGCAAACTTGCATGCACAGAGAGCCTCGAGGGAGCCATGCATTTGCTCAGGGAGGAAAGGACACTTTTCTACTTGATTAGGCAGACATAATTCCTGGAAAAACTGAGAGTTGGTGAGTATCTGTATGAGAGAAGGGTTAAGGGAACTTTGTAAACAGTGTCTGCCTGGGTCACCTTCTCCCGAGTCTTCAGGTGGATGAGGCTGCCAGCAGAGGGCAGCAGAGAGACAGCCAGTGAAGCATGCTGGGGTCCAACTACGCCAACTGCTCTCTGTGAGTTTTTACTGATGAGGGGTGTGCTGGTTTGAAACTATTATGTACCCCAGAAAAGCCATGTTCTACTCCTGATCCAATTTCGTGGGGGCAGCCATTTCTTTTCCTCCTGATTTATATTGTAAGGCAGAAACTTTAGATTATCTCCATGGAGATGTGGTATGCCCAGTTGTAGGTGTGACCCTTTTGATTAGATAGAAATGTGACTCCACCCGTCCCAGGTGGGTCCTGATTAGTTTCCTAGAGTCCTTTAAAAGGGGAAACATTTTGGAGAAAGCTCAGATACAGATGTTTGGAAATGCAGATGCAGACTCTTGGAAAACAGTTGATCCAGAGTGTACATAGACACGGATATTTGGAGATTCTTGGAGTGCTGACAGGGAGAGCAGATGCCTAGAAATGGGAAGAGTCCAGCAGATGTTGCCACGTGTCTTCCCATGAGATGCTAAGCAAGCCAGAAGCCAGAGCTGTGTCCCAGAGGAGCTAAGTGAAGGCTCACAGATGCTTAGAGAGGAAACCACTGGCATCAGAAGCTGGAAGCAACAGAACAGGGAACAAGGATCAGTAGATGCCAGCATAAGCCTTCCCAGATCAATTTTCCTTCCTTTCTTTTTAAATATTTTTATTGATAAATTTTAACACAGAAACATTCCATACATGGTGTTCAATCAATGGCTCACAGTATCATCACACAGTTGTGTATTATCATGGAGAAATTTGCATCATTCCAGAAAAAGAAATAAAAAGAAAAAAGAAAAAACTCATACATACCATACCCCGTACCCCTCCCTCTCATTGACCACTAGTAGTTCCACCCACCCAATTTATTTTAACCTTTGTTCCCTCTATTATTTGTTTATTTTTATCCATATTTTTTACTTATCTGTCTGCACCCTAGATAAAAGGAGCAACAGGCACAAGCTTTTCACAATCACACAGTCACATTGTAAAAACTATATCATTATACAATCATCTTCAAGAATCAAGGAGATCAGCTTTTCTTGAGCCAAGATATCTTTTTCTGGATGCCTTAGTTTGGACATATTTATGGCCTTAGAACTGTAAACCAGTAACTTATTATATTTCCTTTTTAAAAGCAGTTCCATTTCTAATATACTGCATTCCGTCAACTTAAGAAACTAATACAAGGGGTAAAGTGAGAAAAGTTAGGATTATATTTTGAGGTTTGCTTTTCTATAAACCCATATATATTCTATTTAAAGGGCATTTTATTCTTCCTCCTTTTTTTGGTGTTCAAAGAACTGTCCTGTAGTGATGGCAGCTCGCAACATTCCACAGTAGTTAATGTGGTTTATTAAGGGCTCACTCTTTGTCAGACACTGATCCAAAAGCTTTATCTCTATTTACTCATTTAATCCCACACCCACCCTAAGTGGTAGGCCCTATTATTACCCCCTTTTAACAGATAAGGAAATTGAGGCACAGACTAAGTACATGTGCCGGGTCTCATAGCTACAGAGTGATGAACCTGGGGTTCAAACTCATGGAATTTGAAGCGCTGCAAGCGCTGGGCAGGAGTGCATGGGCAGGGACAGTGGTGAGGGGGAAGGAGCGCCCCCTAGTGGGCCAGGGTCACTACGCAGTTAGTGATGTCGTGAAAACGTGAAACCCCATGTTAATCTGAACTTCTAACTGCAGTATGTCCCAATTTTTTAATGTCCATTACCAGTTCATATATTAAAAAAAGGTCCCCAAGGGATATACAAACACCCCTATGGGCTGTATCACCAGTTTGTGGCCTGTGGGTATATGGTGGCAGTTTTTAAAAAAAGTTTATTTTTAATTACTATTTATTAAAATAAAAACTTGGTCCCCTTGCCTTATTTTAATAAATCTACTGGTCCGTGGGATCCCCAAGTCAGGGACTCTCCTGTCTTCACAATGTTGGAAAGTTCTGGTGGGCTCCACTGGGGTTGGGGAGGGGTGGGCAGGAAGAGAGAATTTTAAAATATACATATTTTTTGAGAGATCTACACGCATCATACATTCCATCCAAAGTATGTGGCTCACAATATCATCACATAGTTGTGTATTCATCACCATGATCATTTTTAGAACGTTTGCATCACTCCAAGAAAAAAACATGCATCCCTACCCCTTACCCCTCCATCTCATTGACCCCCAGTACTTCAATTTGCCCAATTTTTTTCATCCCTTTCTCTTCCCCCATTATTTATTTTTTTATCCTTATTTTTCACTCATCTGACAAGACCCTGGATAAAGAGAGCATCAGCCATAAGGTTTTCACAATCACACAGTCACATTGTAGAAACTATATGGCTATACAATCATCTTCAAGAATCAAGGCTACCGGAATACAGTTTAATAGTTTCAGGTACTTCCCTCCAGCCACTCCAATACACCGTAAACTAAAAAGGGATATCTATATAATGCATAAGAATAACCTCCAGGATAACTTCTCATCTCTGTTTGAAATGTCTCAGCCACTGTAACTTTATTTTGTCTCATTTCTCTCCTCCCCCTTTTGGTCAGTTCTCATTCCCATGATAAGACTCCCACGAGTCATGCCCCACATTGCCAGAGAGATTTACACCCCTGGGAGTCATGTCCCAAGTAGGCGGGGTGGGCAGTGACTTCTCTTTGGCTTAGAGAAAGAGGCCACATTTAAGCAATGAAAAAGGTTCTCTGGGGGTGACTCTTAGGCATAATTATCAGTTGGCTTAGCTTCTCCTTTGCAGGAATAAACTTCATAGGGGTGAACCCAAGATTGAGGGCTCAGCCTGTTGAATCGGTTGTCCTCATTGCTTGTGAGAATATCAGGAATTCCCCAGATGAGGAAGCTGAATATTGCCTCCATTCTCCCCAGTCCCCCAAGAAGGCTTTTCAAATACTTTTTAATTCTCTGCCCAAGTTACCCTGGGATGTATCGAGTCATCACACTGACCTGGACAAACCAACAAAATCTCATGCCCTATTCAAGATTCCACGTAATTATGGTGTTTAACTAAACAACCATACAAGTTAAATGAGGTATTGTCCTACCAAAATATAAATTTTGCACCAAATATACATCTGGAAGAGACCATTTTGGCAGCAGCACTGAGGAGAACATAGACTCATTTCAGAAAAGAGCCTGTGGTTGCATTTGCCCTCAGTGGACCCTACAAAGAGCAGAGGGTAAGAATCACCTTACGATTAGGCTCTTAAGTGTCCTGAGATGTGAAAACTCAGGAAGAGTTACAATTTAGAAGTGTCCAACTCAGGAAGAATCTGTCCATACTTTATATATTATCTTTAAAATATTCCACAATACCCACGGTCTCCTTTTATACCTCTCCGTGCCTTTTTATCTTATTTCCATGTCTCCCCCCAGTGTGGACCTGGAAAGTCTGGGAGACCTGATTTGGGGCTCTGCCACTGCCACTGACTTGCATGGTGACCGTGGACCGTGGACAGGCTCCGTGACACCCTCAGTGTCGCCCGGAGGCGAGAACCCCGGCCCCGCCTACTTCACAAGGCTGCCGCGAGGTGCAGCGAAAACAAGCAACTAAGAATACAGACCGCGGCCCAAACGAGCGGCCTCCCTGACAAAACTGATCCTCGTCTGCAGCCTGACTCCACCACCGGCCCCCAGACCCGTGCCACGGATCAGTGTGTCCACTGCCCTGGACAAAGGTGCCTGTCCTGTTCTCTCTTTTCTGTCCTACTTGGGATCTAGGAGATGCTTCCTGGAGGCTGGCGCGGCTGGGCCTCCCTCCTGCTGCTGGCCAGGCTCGCCCAGCCCTGCCCCGCGGGCTGCGACTGCTTCGTGCAGGAGGTGTTCTGCTCAGACACGCGGCTGGCCGCCATCCCGCCGGACATCCCACCGCACGCCACAGACCTCATCTTTGTGGAGACGTCGTTCACCACGGTGGAAAGCAGGGCCTTCAGCGGCAGCCCCAACCTGACCAAGGTGGTCTTCCTCAACACCCAGGTCAGCCGCCTCGGGCCCGATGCCTTCGGGGGGCTGCCCGGGCTCCGGGACCTGGAGATCACCGGCAGCGCCTTGTCCAACCTGAGCGCCCACCTCTTCCCCGACCTGACCTCACTGCGCAAGCTTACCCTCAACTTCGACCTGCTGGAGGCCCTGCCCGAGGGCCTCTTTTGTGACATGGGCGCCCTGGAGTCCCTGCAGCTGCAGGGGAACCGGCTCCAGACCCTGCCCAGGAGGCTCTTCTGGCCTCTGTCCCGGCTGAGCACCCTCAACCTCGTGCAGAACCACCTGGCCTGGCTCCCCGAGGGGCTGTTCCACCCGCTCTCCAGCCTGCGGACTCTGAAGCTGAGCGACAATGCTCTGTCCTGCCTCCCCCAGGGCGTGTTTGCCAGGCTGGGTGGCCTGCGGGAGCTGTTCCTGGACAGCAACTCGATTTCCGAGCTGCCCCCAGGAGTGTTCTCGCAGCTGTTCAGCCTGGAGAAGCTGTGGCTGCAGCACAACGCCATCGGGTACCTGCCACTCAATGTCTTCTCCGCCCTGGGCAACCTGACCTTCCTGAGCCTGCAGGGGAACGCGCTGCAGGCGCTGCCCACTGGCCTTTTCGCCCAGACCCCAGGCCTGGTGGGGCTGTCCCTATCTCACAACCAGCTGGAGGCCATCGCAGAGGATGCCTTCGCCAACCTGTCCAGCCTCGGTTCCCTCATGCTCTCACACAATGCCATCCCACACCTGCCCGCCGGGGTCTTCAGGGGCCTCGGGGGCTTAATCAAGCTCTACTTAGACAGCAACAACCTGACAACCCTGCACCCGGCCCTCTTCCAGAACCTGTCCAGGCTGGAGCTGCTCGACCTCTCCAGGAACCTCCTGACTACGCTCCCTCAGGGCATCTTTGACGCCAACTACAACCTGTTCAACGTGGACCTGCGCGGCAACCCCTGGCAGTGTGACTGCCACCTGGCCTACCTCTTTGACTGGCTGCGCCAGTTCAGCGACTGGTTCTTCAATGCTCAGACTTACTGCGCGGGCCCTGCCTACCTGAAGGGCCAGGCGATGCCCGCCCTGACCCAGGAGCAGCTGATGTGCCCCGTGGCCCGTGACCGCTTGGACTTCCAGATCCTGGGGTCGCAGCGTCCGGGGCCTGGGGGCAGCTGGGATCTGGCCGTGGAGGAGAAGGCGTCCCAGAGCCGCTGCATCTACAGCAGCCCCGAGGGCTCGGTGGTGCTCGCCTGCGACCAGGCCCGGTGTCGCTGGCTGAGCATCCAGCTGTCTTCCAGGCAGGGCTCGGACACCCCGGCACTGATGCTCAATGCCAGTCAGCAGTGGGACTTGAGGTCGAGCTGTGGCTCTGTGCGGGTCACCGTGTCGATTGAGGCTCTGGCAGGGGAGCCCTAGGTGTAGGGACCACAGAGCCAGGAGGCCACCACGCGGCTTCCCGCACCCACCAGGCCAGGGCTGGGGATGACAGAAAAACGAGCCTCCGCAGCACGGGCTTCTCAGATGCAAAGGATGGGGCTGCTACTCTAAGGTGGGGTGGGGTGGGGGGGTGTCCACAGGCTCCTCTCCCAGCCTTCTCCTCCTCCTCTTCCTTCTTACCGTCCCTCTCTGAGTCCCAGACCTAACAAGGCCGTCCTTATGCTTTGCAAGTCATTCTTTAGAGCTGTTTCATGGTCTGCAGAATAAAATACCTGCCCCCAGTTCCAATCCCAGTGTTTTTCTATTATTTAATTCCTACCCCACTCTCGTCGTCTCCCTGAGGTGTGTTCAACACTGTGCCAGTTATCCAAGAGGGAGAGGCCACCCACCCCCTTCTGACATCCAGTGTAGCAGGTCCTCCAGGAGCTCAGGGCCTGGCTGCAGGGAGCAGGGTTGGAAACAGTGCAGGAAGGGGCGCGACGGCATAAGGGGAGGGAGTTCAGAGGAGGCAGAGGCCACAGTTAGTGGGCACCTCAGGGAAGGCACATTTGATTCCGGGCCTAGGGAGCATCAACAGGGAGAGCGGAGATGACATTCTGATGTGTGCAGAAGCATATGAGCCAAGAAAGGGAGGTGGCAGGCAGGTTGGGGTCGGGGACATGGGGGTCTGGAGCTGGCTTTTGGGGGGGGGGGACAAGATGAGAAGATAAGGCTGCAAAGCCTGAAAGGATGAGGGGCCAAAGGACAGAGTACAAGGTTTGCATATTTATTAAGGATATTCCTGGAGGTTATTGAAGGACTTCATGCAGAGGAGGGACGTGCTCCTGCCTGTGCTTTAGACAGCTGGGGGGGGTGGAAGGGTGAGGAGGACAAGAGGCTGGGAAAGCAGGAAGGAGAACCCCCACCCCCTCATCCCCAGCGATGCAAACCCAGAGGCCCAGGGATGCATATAAAAGAGATGCTAAGGAAACAGAACGAAAAGGTTTCAGCAACCTAACAACACATCCACAGATGGAGCAGAAGACCTGAAGGTGAATTACGGAAGCACAAATTTAACAATATAGGTATCACTTTTATGCCTCTTAGTCCAGCAAAACCTAGAAAGCTGGATTTGGTAGTTAGGTTCAGGTGTCAACTTGGCCAGGTGAAGGCACCTAGTTCTATTGCTGTGGACATGAGCCAATGCCACATGAACCTCATCTGCTGCAGATTACATCTCCAGTCGGCTAGGAGGCGTGCCTGCTGCAATGAATGATGTTTGATTTCATTGGCTGGTGCTTAAATGAGAGAGCTCAATGTAGCACAGCCCAAGCAGCTCAGCATGCCTCATCTCAGCACTCGCAGCTCAGCCCAGGCCTTTGGAGATGCAACCCAGAGGCCTGGAGAGAAGGCCAGCAGAGATCACCCTGTGCCTTTCCAAATAAGAAAGATCCTCAGTTGAAAGTTAACTGCCTTTCATCTGAAGAACTACACGTTTTTAATGGAATAAATCCCCTTTCATTGAAAGTCAATCCATCTCTGGTGTGTTGCATTCTGGCAGCCAGCAAATTAGAGCACTGGATAATACCAAATGTGGGCCAAAATGTGGTCCTTCAGGGACCTCCACATATTGCTGGTGGGCTCAACTCTGGAGAACAATCTGGCAGGTCTGAGTCCAAGAAAGGGCCTGGGCATGGGAGGAGTGGTGGGCAGGAGAGGCAGAAGCCTGGGTGAGTCGTGGCTGGCACTCCTGGACAGCTGGGACGTAAACCAATGACAGGGCAGGTTTGGGAGGAAGAAGGGGCGAGATAAACTGCATTAGACAAGGAAGCACAACGTCTCCTTCATTTCCACTGGGTCCTTTAATAGAAAGATAAAATAAAAAGTTTTCCCGAGGTCCAAATCAATTAAATTCTAAGGCTTGGCAGAGTCACCAAAAGAACAGACTTTCTCTCCACTTCTAGCAGTTTATTTTAAGGATGATTTTGACCAGATACTCCCAAGGTTGGGAAACTTCGCCTTGCTCTGGAGGGCCCAGGAGTCAGCAACTTCGGCAGCTCTTTTAATGCCACCCTCAAGACTCAGTGCCCTCACTGGCTGAGGCCCCAGGCAGGGCTGCAGTAGGTGTGAACTTCCATTTCGGTGTGGTGCCCACTGCCTGGGGAAGGGCGTGCCAACACCTAGCACAGAGGAAGAGCTCCATAAATCTCCATCAGATGAATGCCTGAGCTACAGCTCTGGGTCTGACAGCCATGTGTCCATGGGCAGGGATAAAGGAACAAGATAATCCAGCAAGCATATCTCTCAATTTACCCTTCCCCCACCGCCAAACACAACTCTTTAGTAAATTAAAATATAATAATTTCTCTGGGTGCCTAATGGTGTTGCAGGGTGTGTTAATTAGATTCAGTTGTCAACTTGGCCAGGTGAGCATACCTAGCCTTGTTGCTGCGGACATAAGCCAATGGTAGTGAACCTCATCTGTTGTTAATTACATCTGCAGTCAGCTAGGAGGCGTGTCTGCTTCAATGAGTGACGTTTGACTTAATTGGCCGGTGCTTAAATGAGAGGGCTCAACGCAGCATGGCTGAAACAGCTTCACATTCCTCATCTCAGCACTTGCAGCTCAGCCCAGGCCTTTGGAGATGCAGAAAAAAGTCACCCCGGGGAAAGGTGTTGGAACCCAGGGGCCTGGAGAGAAGGCCAGCAGAGACCATCCTGTGCTGTCTACGTAAGAACGAACCTCAGTGGAAAGTTACCTGCCTTTCCTCTGAAGAACTAACAGAATAAATCCCCTTTTATTAAAAGCCAATCCGTCTCTGGTGTGTTGCATTCCGGCAGCTAGCAAACTAGAACAGAGGGAGAGCACTATCCTCAGGCCAGGGTTGTGACCTTCAGCGAGCTGCTTGCTCTCCCTTTCACACTGGCTAGCGGGGACCAGAGCCGCTGTGCCCTTGGGTGGGATGTAGCTATACTAAAATACTCTTCGTTGCTTAGCAGAAATCCAAATGTAACCGGATATTCTGCATTTTACCTGGCAACCCAACCACCTGACGGGGTGTGGAAACAAAAGGGGGAAAGGGTAGGGGCCCACCAGGGGGCTCTGTGAGGCTCTCGAGCTGACCGGAAGCAGGAGACGCCAAGCATCCCTCCGGCTCAGACTGAGAGGTAAGTGGGCGGAGAGGCACCTCGTGCCCAGCTGCCTGCCTCCTTGTAAGTGGTCCAGGCTGGTGCAGTAAGAAAGCTTCTGATGGGTTCCGCAATGGAAATAAAGAGATGGGCTCTGCCCTTCCTTAGCATAAACTTTGGCCAAGTCCTGCCTCCCCTCTGGGTCTCAGTCTCTCCATCTATACACCAGGAAGGTGGGTTCTTAATGCTGGTTTAACCTAGGGTTGAGCCTGGAGAGCCTAAAATCAAACAGGTGCCTGAGCCCCCTTCCAGAGATTCTGATTCAATTGGCCTGGATGGGACCCAGGTATCAGCTTTTTTTATTAAATTCCCCCAGTGATTCTAAGGCAGGGTTGAGAGCCAAGGCTTCATTTGGTCTTGGGCACGTTCTGGTTCTAGGTCTTACAGACCCAAGGCAATGTAGCAAATGCTAGTCCTGCCAGACCCACCTCTGCATGAGGAATGAATGAAACAAGCCACAAACACTGTATATAAAAATATTTCATAGGTTTTGTTTCTCTTATTGATGTTTTTATTTAGCATACTCAGTGCTGTCAACATATTTTGCTTTTTTGAAGAAGCAACAAGCTGTTTGCATGCTGCCTGTTTTTTGCAGTACGAGGACAGCTAAGTCATTTGAAAGCACCTCCTTCTGGCAAGACAGTACATCTGCTACTTGCCAATAATGTAAACTTGGTCAAGTTATTTAACCGCTAGTGCCTCAGTTTCCTCATGAAAGTGGCACAATAATATACACCTCATAGTGTTATTGGTGATGAATAAATTAACGCATTCATATAAAGTACCCCAAACAATGACATATGATGAATTCTCAGAAAATGTAACTTTGCATCATCATTATCAGTAGTAAGTACTATTACAAAGAAGTGTGTGTATGGAATGGGGCGGGGGATGTGGTGAGGCAAATATTAGCAAATTATTTGGACATAGCAGTTGTTTTTCAGATCCTTTTGGGGGGGGGGAGGGCAGTGCATGGTCCGGGAATCAAACCCAGGTCTCCTGCATGGAAGGCAAGCATTCTACCACTGAACCACCCGTGCACCCTAATAGCAATTGTTTTAACGTGTTTCTGTTGATCTAAATTAAAACTGCTGTTTATATATCAAAATAATTTGGGGGGGGTTGGTAATGCAATCCTTTGGTTCTCTGCTAACAAGTGGATATTGGAAAATTGGACGGTGCTCTCAAAGATGAGATAATTTAGCACCATAGAAGTCCGATAATGAATTCTTTCTCACATGGTGTTTGCAGTTGCTTGGGTCTCCAGGTATTTCAACATTTCTCAAAGCCAGCAAAAGCTCACGGTGCTTGATCCAATTCTGGGTCTCACAGCGCCTCCTTGTGGCTGAGAGGAAGAATGGCTACCCTCAGTCGGCACGATGCGGCTCCCGAGGCTCTTTTCCGCGGAGACGCAGAGATTTCTGTCTTCCGCAGCTGTGAAAAGTGAGGGGTCCGCGTGGCCCAGAGCAGCGGCTCCAGCGCGGGTCTCTTTCGGCCTCCGGGTTGGCCCTTAGTCTGGTCACCGCCCACTGCGGAAACGCTCACCTCGACTGCGCGGCACCGCCACCTAGTGGCCACTGTAGATATTGGGACGTTTTAGTTGGTTCCAGGCATGCCCTGGGTGCGTGTCCTTTGTCTCCCACGGTTTCCAAATGTCCTGCCAGACGCTGATGTGGGTAAAATCCTGTTTAGAACATCAAGGTCTAGAACCTGCCCTGTTTTGCATGTAAACACAAAGTGGAGTTTTCCGGGACTGCCCCTGCCATGTAGGTTGTGAGAAGGTTGTGCTTTGTATACCTTGGAATTTTGCCAAGCGCTTGCTCAGCATTTTGGAGAATCTCTTCACCTTGGTATGACTTGGCTGTTGTTTCAGAATGCCAAATATAAACATAAAGTGACTTCTATGAAATTCACCCTTCATTCATTATAAGTGGGTGAAAACATCTGACTGCTTCATTCTGTCTTCCTGTGAGATCTTATTCAAGCATTTATTATTTTATTTAGATTCCAGTTAGAACATTTTATTTATTTATTTATTCTAATTATATAAATAATATAAATTATTTCTAATTTATATTCCAGTTAGAACTTTTTATTTATTTATTTTTATTCTGTTGCCTGATTACATTATCTGTGCATTCTTATTTTGGGAGACTGAAAGCGGTGTTACGAATTGTTTACTAAAAAAAGAGGTATTGGATCTGTCCAGGATGAGAACCAATTTGCAGGGTAGCAGAAGGAGGAAGCTGGTCTTCATCCAGGCAGGCCTTGTCTTTATTTCCTGGCACTTTCTTCCTTAAGAGCCGGAGGTCTCTCCTCTGTTGGCTCCCCCTTCCTGCAATGAGAGTGCACCCTCACGCCCACTTTACCAGGATGGCTTGGTAAAGGTGAACAGAGACTCAAGTTGCATTTGGAGGGAAGGAAAAGATCAGGAATTCTGCATAGGGGCATCAGTTCTCCCTCTACTTTGCTCTGTGACTGAGCAAGGCATTTCCTCTCTCTGGGCCTCTGAATCTTTGTTATCCAGGGGCTGAAAGCTTTAAGAGCAGATGTTCTCTTCAGTGGGTGTGTAGGAGGTCCCAGCTCTTGCCCCACCTCTCCGAGATCTGGCACATTTCTGGCAGGCACCCACCTCCTCGCCTGGCCTGGGGGATGGTGGACACCTCCCCAGGGGAGGGCACAGCCAGAGGCTAAACTCTCAGAACTCTGGGAGTAGCTAGATTCCCTGGGGCACAGCCAATAAGCAGAATTCCATCATGGCCTTTAGCCTTACTTCTCAAGAACTGCCTTTGCAACCTCCCCGTCCACTGGTTGCACTCAGTGATGGTCAGCTCACTCCTTCCAGGGAGCCCAGCCCTCCCTGGGCAGTTATGACTGTCCAAACAAGCGTCCTTGTAATGGTCCCTTCTGGCCCAGAACAAGTGGACACTCCTGTCCCCACAAAAGTCCTGCAGATGTGAAAGCAGCCTTCATGTCCCTTCAACCATCCTGTCCTGGGGGTGACCATCCCCAGGAGCACCTACTTATTGATAGCTGCTTCTCACAAGGTGTGGTCTCCAGTGCCTCTCTCTCCTTGTCATAGAAGCTCAGGATGTGGCTTCCTCCTGCTGTGCATGGATTGAGTATGGAGCACAGATCGGGCACTTTCCTGCAGGGCTGAGGCTCTAGGCTAGTGGTCCGTGGTAGACGGGGAAGTCAATTTCCTTGATGCTGTTCCCTGGCAGATTCATCCATTGATGACTCTAGGGATTTTTAAAATCTCTTTCTCAGAACAATGTGGCTGGTGTACTTTGCATTCTTTGGTTCTAATACTGGAGGATAAATCATCCCAACAACATCCTCGAAGGCTAGCCCATAAGACTTTCTTTGTCAAGCTGATGCCACAGCAGTTCCAGAGATGATGGAGTCAGCCTTCATAGAGAGATACTTCATGGTCAAGGACATTCCTGTTATTGGATGGGAAGCATTAAAAATCCTGGAAGTTTCAGAAAAGTGGAAGTTGTGCAGCATTTACCTAAGAGCTTTGAAGCAGGTGAGCTGATGATCTGAAAGTATTGGTGTACATAAGGATTTCTAGTATATGCAGTTCATGCAGCATGTCTCTAAGGTACTTGCGATACCACCTTGCCAGCTGCAAAAACTCAGGTCTTAAGAATGACATGATGAAGCAGAGAGGAAACTTTTTAATGACCTTGAGAGTTGGGAGGAACTGTTCTTGAACAATACTGACATTCCTGCTCAAGTGACCAGGGTGCTGGCTGACCTTTGTGCACTTGGCCAAAAGAGATAGGTCTACCTTCCCCAGAGAAAGCATTTCAGAAACTGTCCTGGCTGAAAACCCTTTCCACTAGCTGAGACCAGAACTGGATACCAGGCTTCAGGATTCTGGACAATCTGGTGCACTTGGTTCAACTGAGCCTTCAGGGCAGTGGGACCACATTTTTTCCAGAACTCCTTCAGTTGGAAATGTGAATTTGGAAAGCAATTTCCCTGTGAGGCTCCCATCTCCTGTCTTCTTTGAGCCAATCAAGCACACACAGGGGAAACTCAGTTCAAACTAGCTGTGGACACTCCCATTCCTGTTATGCAATGCTACTCTCCTGGGAGTGGGATCTGAGCTCAGATGTCTGACCACTCAGTGTATCTGCCAAATTCTCCTTAACCAAGACGCTGCTCATTTCTTACAACCAGATTTCAGATCTCTCTTGGAGAATCACGAATTTGGAAAACTCACAGTTTTCAGCTTGGAGGCAAATTAAATCACCTCTTTAGAGTGTGATGTGATTTCTTCTTTTGTAATAGTTGAATAGTCTATTTCTGGAGTCACCCCTGCAGTAGGCTTGTCTCCAGGAGCTTTGCTTGCATTTCCAACTGTAATGCAACTTCATATGTCAACCTGGCCAGATGACAGTGTCCAGTTGTTTGGTCAACCAAGCACTGGTCTGATTGTTACTGTGAGGACATTTCATGGACTTAAATCAGCAGTAAGTTGATAGCATCTGTGGCCAAATACAATCATCTACAATCATCTGAGGAGAGATTGCCTTCAACAATGAAGGAAGTCTCCTCCAATCAATTGAAGGCTTTAAAAGGAGAAGTGATGATTTCATCAATCAGAAGAGAGAATTTCCATTTCTTCTTCAGCCAGCCAGCTTCTCCTGGGGAATTCATTGAGGATATTCATTAGAGTTCTCGGCTTGCCATCTGCCCTACAGAATTTGGACTTGTGTTTCCCCACAGTCGCATGAGGCAATTCTTATAAAAATTTCATAATATTTGCAGATATCTCCTATCAGTTCTATTTCCCTGGATAATCCTGATCAATACACCATCTAAGCTCTCAACATGAGATTCCTTCTCAGGTAGCCCCAGAGGATTCCCATGCGGGTGGAGTTGTCAGCATCTCACTGCCATCCTTTGTGCAGCAACTCAAAGTGATTTAAGAGAACGGGACTGCTTTGCTTATGGACTCCTTGCTGAAGCTGCATCAGCCTCAGAATCATCAATAGCATCCTTATAACCTCCCAGTTGCAGTGACATGCTAACCACCACCCAACCCCGAACCACTCTGCAGCCAACAACACCCAGCCCCTACCACATCCTCATCAACCCCCCTTCGTGCTAACTCCAACCCCCAAGCCACACATCAGTGACCAACCCTGGTGTTTTAATTTCCTGGCTGCTAAAACAAATACCAAACAATGGGTTGGCTTAAACAATGGGAATTTATTGGTGCACAGCTGGGTGAAGTCCAAAACTGAGGCATCAGTAAGGTAATGCTTTCTCTCCAAAGGCTGGTGTTTGGAGGCTGGCTGCCAGCAACTCTTGGGATACCTTGGCTTTGCTGTCACATGGCAGAGTCCTCTCCTTTCTCTTCTGGTTTTGATTTACTTCCAGTTTCTGGCTTCTCCCATGACTTTCTCTCTGCAACCTTCTCTGTAAGGCCTCCAGTAATAGAATTAAGACCCATCTTGATTCAGTTGGCTACACTTTAATAACTAAAAATAACCTCATCAAAAAATCCTGTTTACAATGGGTTCACACTTACAGGAATGGATTAAGATTAAGAACATGAGTCCAAGATGAGTAAAAATATATAGATAAAAAGTAAATAAATAAAAGGGGATAAAGAGTAAAATAAATTGGGTAGATTGCAATACTAGTGGTCAATGAGAGGGAGGGGTAAAGGGTATGGGATGCATGAGCTTTTTCTTTTTATTTCTCTTTCTGGAAGGATACTGTCATGGTCAGGTTCATGTGTCAACTTGGCCAAGTGGTGGTACCTGTTTATCTGGTTGGGCAAGTGCTGGCCTGTCTGTTGCAATGAGGACATTTGATAGAATTAGATCATGATCATGTCAGCTGCATCCACAGCTGATTCCATTTGTAGTCAGCCAAAGGGGAGTGTCTTCTACAATGGGTGATACTTAATCTAATCACGGGAAGCCTTTTAAGGGGGACTCAGAGGAGACGGGTCCCATTCCTGCTTCAGCTGGTGAGCCTCTCCTGTGGAGTTCATCCAGACCCTCCATCGGAGTCGTCGGCTTCATAGCCCGCCCTGTGGATTTTGGACTCTGCGTTCCTGTGGTCACGTGAGATACTTTTATAAATTTTATATTTGCAAGTGTTCCTTGTTGATTCTGTTTCTCTAGAGAACTCTAACTAATACAGATACCAATGTTCTAAAAATGATTACGGTGATAAATATACAACTATGTGATGACATTGTGAGACATTGACTGTACAATTTAGATGGACTGTTTGTGTGTGAAGATTTGTCAATTAAAAAAACAAAAGACCATAATTCAATTTGCCACACCCAGTGACAGAAATTTCACCAACCATGACCAACTTTTAGACAACCAAGACCTTGAAACTCTGGCTCTCCTATCACCCGCACCCATGCCCAGGATACCAGTCTTTTTTTAAATCATTAGTCAGTTTACAATTATATCTACAGTCAACAAAGACAAAAGTAGAGAGCCTTCAGCAACGAGGGAAGTCACATCCAATCATTTGAAGGCCTTAAAGGGTGAAGGGATGATTTTAGCAGTCAGAGAGATGGAAGAATTTCCATCTCTACATCAGCCAGCTTCTCCTGGGTAATTCATTGAAATCTTCATTGGATTTCTCAGCCTGCAGCCTCTCCTTCAGAATTTGTCCTTGCCAATCCCCACAGCCATGTAAGCCAATCATGTAATAAATCTCATAATATTTACATAATATATATGTATATATCCTATTGATTACATTTCCCAGGAAGAACCCTGACTAACACAACTGCAACTATGGCCTCCCTCTCTCTCTTTTAACCTCTCTAACAACAATACCAAGTGCTTTTGCCCACTCCTGGCTCAGAAAGACAGACAACACTGCAGATAGTTCCACTGACCTCTTTGTTTCTCAATCTCACCATACATGGGGCTTCCATGTGGGTTATACTGCACTGTCCTGCTGGAGTTTGTTCATATATATTTACCTATTAGTGGTTGTTCTAGTTTGCTAGCTGCTGGAATGCAATATACCAGAAACGGAATGGCTTTTAAAAAGGGGAATTTAATGAGTTGCTAGTTTACAGTTCTAAGGCCGAGAAAATGTCCCAATTAAAACAAGTCTAAAGAAATGTCCAATCAAAGGCATCTAGGGAAAGATACCTTGATTCAAGAAGGCCGATGAAGTTCAGGGTTTCTCTCTCAAGTGAGAAAGCACATGGCGAACATAGTCAGGGCTTCTCTCTCGGCTGGAAGGGCACATGGCGAACATGGCGTCATCTGCTAGCTTTCTCTCCTGGCTTCCTGTTTCATGAAGCTCCCCAGGAGGCGTCTTCCTTCTTCATCTCCAAAGGTCACTGGCTGGTGGACTCTCTGCTTTGTAGTGTTGCTCTCTCTGAATCTCTCATTCTCCAAAATGTTTCCTCTTTTATAGGACTTCAGAAACTAATCAAGACCCACTCAAATGGGTGGAGACATGTCATCCCTAATCCAGTTTAACAACCATTCTTAACTAAATTACATCAACCAGGGAGATGATCTCATTACAGTTTCAAATATACAGTATTGAATAGGGATTATTCTACCTTTAAGAAATGGGATTTATATTAAAACATGGCTTTTCTTAGGGGGCATACTTCCTTTCAAACCAGCACAGTGGCCTTAACCAGTTGTGTGTGTGCGCTGTAGCACCCAGAGGCCTGCCTCCGGTGTCCCCAAGGCTCAGAAAGTTGCAGGGTAGGGAGGTGAGCTCAAGCAGAGTTCCATCCCCATGAAAGATCCCACTGAGTCACCCTGCAGCCAGAGTGACTCCTCCTGCCCATTAGGGGAAATGAATGACTTTTCAGGAGAAGAAAGGGAACCTCTACCTTAGGCTTGGAGGCTGAATGGGGCGATTTGTATTCAAGGCCTTCTTGATTGTGTTTTTTTATTGAAATATGTCTGTAACACCATTTTTGTGTGAGTGTGTTTTTGACATCTGCAAAGCCAGCAACCTGTGCAATCTCCTGGAGTCTTAAAAATTAAATCTATGAAATTGGCATATCCTAATAGACGGCAAGCCCAAAGTTCCAGGGCGTTTGTGGTAAGTATCACCAGACTCACTGCATTCGCCCACAACAGATAGAAATATAAGAACTCACTCATAGGAAACCTCACTATCCAAGCTCTACTCTTACAAAGTTGAGCTTAAACCAGGGAGAAATAAAAATATCTCCCAAGCAGCCCAAAATAAGTTTCCAGTGCCTTAGATGAAAGCACGTGTATTTGTTCAAAAGAACTTTCCTGTATTCAGCATCTGCTCACTTTTCCTTGAGATATACGTCTCTCAAGTTTGGTTATAATGTTTCCAGACAGAGTGGATTGAAGCCAAAAATAATAAAATGGCAGGAGGGTGGCAGTCCTGCTGGACCAAGACTTGCTAACAACAAAGAAAGGGCAGAGGTAGAAAACATGGCAAAACCAGACAGCAGCCCTGGGAAAGAAAAGCCACCTGGGCAACTCCTCAGCTGATGGATACAATGATGTCCCTAGGTTACCTGGAAAAAGTCAAAATTATGTATAACACTGTCTTAGTTTGCGGTACCCTGAAAGCAGAGCTTAAGTGCAGTATAATTGGGAGACAATCTCAAAAAACAGTATCATGAGACAGGGAAAAAAGAAAAACCAACCCAAGGATGCATCTTGGAGGCTGCTCAGTGGGCGACTGGGCTTGATTCCATGAGGACTTCCAGGGAAGCATCCAGAAACACCTCCAGACGGTCCTTCCAGAGGACAAGAGGCAGAGCATTTATCTACCGGCTCTTGCCGCTGCCAGTTGAGACTGACCGCCACATGCAGCTTTGATTCCGCCACACTTCTGGGTTCCCTGGCAAATGGGCAAATGGGAAGCTGCCTGGAAAAAAGAGAATGGAAAATGGGAAGCTGCGTTTGAGGCGGGTCTCTCCATCACTGCTGAGCTTACACAGAACTCTCCAAGAAGTGGCTGCTGGAGAAAGGGTGGGCTATCTGCTACAGGTACCCTCTGTTTAAAGCAGCAGCAAAAAGTGGCATCTGCCCTAAAAAGAGTGTAAATGTTAAACAAGGGTAAATAGTAAACATTTCATCACATTATGGGGCAAGCACTGAGTTGTCCAGGAGATGAGTCAGTGCAGAATGATAAATTGCAGAGGGCTCCGAGTAAACAAAGTGGCCTTGGGGATGTTGAAACAGCCGTGCAGTTTGTGGCTATGCTCAGAGCTGCCATGGCTGCAGTCACCAACTGGATGGAGGCACCTGGAGACTTTTAATCCATTCTGGCTTCAGCCTTCAGGGTGCTTTGAATGCAGCGTCTACTGCCGACCATCCTCTGGAGGGGGCTGCTTGTCTAGTTTGCTCTTTCCTCTAACCAAGGGTTACTTTTTTTAGCACCCTCTCCAGTTGAGGTCAGGGCAAGATCCATTTATTCAACAAATGTTTACTAGTGTCTTAGGTCAAATTCCCCAGGAACAACAGACCTTGAGATGATGGTCCAGATGCAAATGATTTATTAAAAGAAGTGATCCCAAGACACATTGGTAAGGGGGTGGGGGAAGCAGGACAGGCAAGGGGCGGGAAGCCAAGCAGGGTGCCATGTTAGGCGAAGAACGAGCCAGATTCCACAGAAAAGCTCTGGAGTTGAAATCATTTCTCCGAATTTGCCCAACCTCAAGGCAAGGGAGCTGAGGTTTTATACCCCTCGTCAGTCAGGCCTGGCTAAGGGCTGCGCCCCTTCTCGCCCTCCGTCCCCCTCCTCCAGATGTAAAGCTGCTCCAGTGGCCCAAGAGCAGTTCTTCAAAGCCACAGGTGCTGGTGTTAGAAGCAAAAGCACCCAGAGGCTGGGGATGGGCACCTGGAGCCAGCAAAAGGACCCCGGAGATCTGGGTAGGGTATTGCCAGTGTCCACTGCAGTTGGGCGTCTATGAGCCAACTTTGGTCACTCCTGCCACCCAAGTGCCCTGGGCTGGGGTCTACGAGACATGTGCCCTTAAGGAGATCACTGCCTCTTTGGGCCTCAGTTTCCCATATGTTAATGAGGGGTTGATTATTTTAAGACTTCTCCCTCCTTCTATCCTCTGCAACTCTGTGGTCACAAGGTTTAAAATTATGGGGTGTGTGTGTGTACTAATAGGAGTGCAATCATTTGGTCATCCTTTATGTTTTTTTATCTAGAGATATTATTAAAACACCAAAGTGTTTTATTGGATGGTAGAGTGGAATCATATAAGCATTTTTTTTCTTTTTTATAAGGATTTTATTTATGTAAATGCCATCACAGGAACTCAAGAGGTCAGGGGAAGTAGGGAAGTGGTGATTTTAGGTGGGATAGTTTTAGGGTAGTGAGATATTTGAGGCTAATAATTTAAGAACAAAAGGTAAGAATAAAAGATAATTGTCACTTGATGCCAGGGCAAAAGAAGTGCAAACACTGGAGCTGCAGTGTCATTTGGCTTTTGCCAAGACCACAATGGACAGCTTAACTGCGATAGGGCGGTGCAAGGTGGAGGGAGGGGAGGGAAACAGCCCTGTAGGGGATCGTCTGTGGTGTGGAACCTACCAGGACCCCATGAACAACGGGGATCTGGTACCTTCTGGAGCCCATCTCGGGCGCGGCGGTACTGTGAGTGATGCGAGTTCCCCGTGCCGTCTCAGGCATCCATAAAGCATACTGGCGGGACGTGGGGCCTCTCCGAGCAGTGTTCGTCCGACCCATTCTGTGCCTGGGAAGAAACGCCGCGCGCCCCAGAGACTGCTTGGGCCGGGGGTCGGGTCCGGGCGGAAGGCTGAACGCCCAGCAGTCATTCGCGGGCGTCGCGGTGGAGCCAGGCCCGGGCGGCCGCTGTGGGGTCCCCACTGTTATTTATGGCCTCGCCGGGGCACCGGACACCGGCTTGACAGCTCGCTGTAAGCTGACCCCGCTGCCCCGCAGCCCGCAGCCTCCTGCCGGCTGGTTCATCCACCAGAGGAATGTCAGCCGGGAAGATAGTGACCAGACGCGGTGGGTGTGGAAGGAGAGTTTCCAGAGCGCACCCCAGCCCCGAGACCTCTTTCTCCAGAGACGGGGGCGCGCGCGCGTGGACACGGCTTGGACCCCTGAAGGTTTACGTCAGCGGACATTTGTGAACCAGACGTAGTGCAGCCAACTCGATTCGTACTTTCGATAAGAGGAAAGGGGAGAGCAAATGATCCCACACAGTAAGTAATCCAAAACAGTTCTTTGAAATTGGCTCGGGAGTGTACATTAAAGGTTTTGTTTGTTCTTGCTTTGGTCTGTGTGTGTGAGGCGTGCGCACGTTGGTTTGTTTCTTTTGGCAGCGGAATACCAGCCTAATCCTATGTAATTCACCTGACTGTAGGCTTCCTGTGCTTACAGTTACTGACACCGAGAGCTGAGAAGGTCCAGGAAGGTGCTGGGCGCTGCCAGCTGCGCTGAGAAGGTCGGGTGTCTGGCCGGCCCCACCCACCACCGTCCCCGGCGGCAGCCCGGCTGCGTCGGCCATCGGCCATCGGAATCTGCAGTCCTGGTGCCGCTGACACTTCCTTTGGTAAAATGGGCCTGGTAATTCGGGCCTGGTTTGCTTCAGTGGACCGCTGTGGAGATCAAGTGAAGTGATGCAGGAGAAAATGTTTGGGAAACTGTGAAGTGTTCCTGGTGAGGACTGTATCACTGTGAAATTCCTCAGCCCTCCAGGGAAGGAAACACAGGCCGGGGCGCCAGGGCAGAGCCTGGTCAGGTGCAGCCGAGGAGCCATTCTGCATTTGGGGCTCCTGGGGGAGCAGCTCCCTGTGGGGTGCAGCCTGGGGAGGGGTGGTCTCCCTGGCGGCCCTGCAGAATCCCGGGGGTGGGGGGTGGGTAGGGGCAGGCAGGAAGTGGCTCTCCACCGTCTTAGGCCTGCCTGTCATTTGGGCAAAGCTCTGGAGGCCTAGTTTGAGAAACGCAAAGAAGTGTGTATCTTGGTGGGTCCTGAGATCATCCAGGATGCAGAGGCTTATTGCCATTGGGCCCAAATGCTTCCTCTCATCTGTTTCCCCCACAGAGGGGCCTCTGCAAGTCCCATCAGAGACCAAAGCTTAATACAACCAATTCATAAAACCTTAAAGGTTCATATACATTCTTACCAATACTTTATTCAAAAAATATATGTTATATGTTTAGAGCAGTAGCTCAAATGTTTCTATCATCTAAGAATTATTACTGTTTTTTTGCATGGGCAGGCACCAGGTATCGAACCTGGGTCTCTGGTATGGCAGGCGAGAATTCTGCCACTGAGTCACCATGGTTCACCCAGAATTCATTTTTAAATGCAATTTTATTGAGATATATTCACATACCATATAGACCATCCGAAGAATACAATCAAGGCTCATAACATCATCACATAGTTGTGCATACATCGCCATGATCAACTTTAGAACATTTTCATTACTCTAGAAAAGAAATAAAAATAAAAAAGAAACCCAAATCCTCCTTACCCCTTATCCTCCCCTCCCCCCGATATTGACCCAGAGTATTGGTGTTGTACATGTTTTACTGTTGATGAAAGAGTATTAAAATATTACAGTTAACTGTAGTCCATAGTTTGCAATAGGTACATGTTTTCCCATATACCCCTCTATTAGTAACTCCTTGCAATAGTGTCATATATTTGCTCTATTATGAAGGAATTTTTAAAAATATTTGTACAGTTAATCAGTCCTTGTCCATGGCAAGATTCACTGTGTCATAATTCCCGTGTTTTAACCTCATTTTCCTTCTGATATACGTGACTCTGAACTTCCCCTTTCTACCACATTCACACACAGTTCAGTACTGTTGTTAATAAGAGTTCATTTTTAATATACCAAATATTCTCTCTATTTCCTGGGTTTCATCAGGTACGATTGTTGAGTGCCCCTTGAGTACCATGCAGTGTGTAGGACCCCGCGTGGTGAAGGTGGAAAGGTGGTCTGCACCCGAGTGCTCATGATTATAGAAGTAGAGCCGTCAGTCAACCATTGCAGCTTGGGGAGAACCTACTCTGGCAGAGAGAAGTGTGGGAATCATGCTATACAAGAGAAGAGGTACTCGTCTTGCAGCATTACAAATGTCCCCAGAATATAGTGGTTTAAAACAACACTCAGGGTGGGCGATGGTGGCACAATGGCAGAGTTCTCATCTGCCATGCTGAGACCCGGGTTCAATTCCCAGTGCCTGCCCATGCAAAAAAAATAAAAAAATAAAAATAAAACACTCTCATGGATTCTGTGGGTCAGGATGCAGACAGGACTTAGTGGCGATGCTTTATCTCTGCTTCCTCACCTGGAAGATGCAAGGCTGGGGCTTCCCCAAGCACGTGCGTCTGGGGACTGATGCCAGTTGCTAGAGATGCAGGCTCTCCCTGGGGCCTGGGCTTCCTCATGGAGGTGGCTATACTCCAAGGGCAAGTGTCTGGGAAGAAGTGAGGCAGACAGAAAGAGAATATGGGTGGCAACTACGCAGGAACCCTGTCCTTTTTAGGAACCAGCCTTGGAAGCCGCACAGCATCACTTCCACCATTCTTCATTGGTAGGGCAGTTCCAGGGAGCTTCACCAGATTCGAGGGGAGGGAACACGATTCCACCTCTGGGTGGGTGGAGTGTCAGTAAGGAGATCCTGAGAAATGGGATAAGGGTATGGAAAATACAGTCTGCCACCCTTGTTTAAGAAGGGTGATGGGGGGCTAGAGGAGGCTTCCTGGAGAAGGTGATGCCTAAATTAAATCTTAAAGACTGGTGAAAATGTGACTGTGGGAAGAGGGGGAGAAGGAGAGAGATTCCAGGTGGAGGGGCAGCATCCATGAAGGGTCAGGTGTAGAAGAAGTACAGGGAGTTTGGGCAACTATGAGCAGTTGTGTGATGCTGGAGCAGGGGCGGCGGGAGAGGGGGCTGCATGGTGGGTGAGCATCACCTGGATTTCACGATCACCAAGGGCTGCCAACCCCTTAGAGAATCAGAGCAAAGATACAGCCTGTGCTGGTTTGAAATGGTTATTTTCCTCAGAAAAGCCATGTTCTTCTAATCCAGTCTTGTGGGGGCAGACCTGTTGTTGGGCAGGACCTTGTGATTAGGTTGTTTCCATGGAGATGCAACCCAACCCATTGTGGGTGAGACCTTTTGATTAGATGGAGATGTGGCCTCACCCATTCAAGGTGGGCCTTAGTTCTTTTTCTGGAGCCCTGTATGAAAAGAATAAAAGGCACAAAATGTAGAGAGAGCTCAGAGCTGACACAGAGAGCAGAGAGATGAAACCAAGTGACAGACATTTGGAGATGCTAAGCTAAGAGATGAAACTCAGAGTCAGTCCCAGAGAAGCTAAGTGAGGACCCACAGATGCTTAGAGAGAAAGACACTGTCATTTGATACCAGAAGCAGAGAAAGAAGGACAGCAAAAGTCACCATGTGCCTTCCTTGTTGATAGAGAAACCCCAGATGTCACCAGCTTTTTTTCAGAGTCAAGGTGTCTTTCTCTGGATGCCTTAACTCAGACATATTCATGGCTTTAGAAGAGTAAATTTGTAACTTAATAAATCCCCTTTGAAAATGCTAATCCATTTCTGGTATCATGAATTCCAGCAGCATTGGCAAACTGAAACAGATTTTGGTACCAGGGAAATGGGGTGCTGCAATTTGCAAATACCAAAAATGCTAGAATGGCTTTATACATAGATAAGGGGAAGGTTCTGGAGGAATTGTGAGGAGCTTGCTAGAGAAAGCCTAGATGGCTTTTAAGAGGTTGCTGGTAGAAATATAGGCTCTTAAAATACTTCCAATGAGGCCTTAGACAGAAATGATGACTGTGTCATTGCAAACTGGAAGATGGGTGACCCTTGTTTTAAAATGGCAGAGAAGTTGACAAAATTGAATCCTGGTGTTGGATGGAAGGTAGAATTTGAAAGCAATGAACTAGGATACTTAGCTGAAAATATTTCCAAACTAAATGTGGAAAATGCAGCCTAGCTTCTTCTTGCAACTTATAATAAAACATAACAGGAAAGGGATAAGCTGAAAATTGTACTCTTAGGTACAAAGAAACCAGAAACTGTTAGTTTGGAAAATTCTGAGCTTTTGGGAAATGAGTCCCCAGAGACTATTGTCCCATGTGAAGATTTAACCAAACATGGAACCAGTCAGCCATTTCAGGAAGAGCCAAGACTGGAGATGGAATTTTCCAGGAAGGGTTTGTGGAAAACCCTATTGTCTAGTGGTTGTGATCCCTGTGTGCTGCATGGAAAATTGACAAGTTTTGTGACATCTGTATGAACGGAGCCATGGTCAGTCTGGATGAAAAGGAACAGAAAAAGGATAGAGTGAAGAAAAAATAACTTCAAAGGCAGAAGAACCATGGAAGCTAAGGTCTGGAGCCAAGAAATCTTGGGCCAGGAGAGTGGACCCATCTATCCATGGGGAAAGAGCATGTTTGCTCTAGAGGCAGAAGCCAGGCCTTTCTTCTCAGTGTTCAGGAAGAGTTTGCCACCTCAGGCCTCAGAGAGGGTGGAGCACATTCCCCAGGGATTGGGTAGAGTCTGGCCACCACCTCACTGTGCTGAAGGGGTTGGGCATGTGCCCCAGAGATGGCAGAGTGTCCAAATGCCACCCACATGCTTGAAGAGGGTGGGGCTGAGAACAAGGTGGTCTCCCCAGTGCTCTTCAATGCCAACCCTTATCCTAGTGTTTGAAGAGAGCAGAGCTGCTGCGCAAGTCATTGGAAAGGTTGCGACTGCCACTCTCTTAAGCCCCAACTATGGAACATCATTCTATAAATGACTCTCAGACTTTGAAATCTAATGCAGTGTGCCCTGTAGGTTTTCAGCACTGTTTGGGTCTGGTGACCCCTGTTTCCCTTTCAATTTCTTCCTAAGGCAATGGGAATGTTTATCCCATGACTGTCCTTCCTTTGTATATTAGCAGCAGATAACTTGTCCAAAGTTTCACAGATTCACAGCCAGAGAATTTTGTCTTGGAACAGACCACACCTATCAGTTGACTTTGATGAGATTTTGTACTATTTTTTGACTCTGGATTCTATTTGCATTGTTACTGAAATGGTTTAAGGCCTTTGTAATATTGTGATGGAATGAATGTATTCTGTATATGGGAAGAACCTGTCTTTTAGGGATCCAGAAGGTGGAATGAGCAGTTTTGAAACTGCTTTGTGCCCCAGAAAAGCCATGCTCTTTTTTATTTTTATTTTTTATTTAGTTTTTTCATTTGTTTGTTTTTTGGTTAAGCCATGCTCTGGGTGCAGACTTATTGTGGTGGTATCATTTGAATTGGTTGTTTCCATGGAAAAATGGCTTACCCAATTGTGGGTGGAAACTTTTGATTAGATTATTTTTATGGAGATGTGACTGTGACCATTTACAGTGGGTCTTAATTAGTTTACTGGAGTCCTTAAAAGAGCTGAGAGAAAGAACGCGCGCGAGAGAGAAAGAGTGCTCGGAGCTGATATAGAGAGCAGAGAAATGAGACCGAGTAACAGACATTTGGAGATGCTAAGCTAAGAGATGAAACCCAGACATGTCCATAGCTTTAGGAGAGTAAATTTGTAACATAACAAATCCCCTTTGAAAAAGCCAATCCATTTATGGTGTATTGCATTCCAGCAGCTTTAGCAAACAGAATCACAGCCACTTCCCCAGATAAAAATGCACCCACAAGATTCTGCACACCATTTCAGGGGCCCAGGTCAAGAGCTGCAGTATCAGATGATTTCAAAGATTTAGTTCTGTCCTGAGCTCCTGTGGGGGTCAGACTTAACATATCCCCTTCCCCCACTCACCAGTGGCTGTGAAAGAGACTCATCAGTGTCAAAGAAGAGACTCTATGGGGGAAGGGAGTAAAGAATTCACTTCTTGAATGGATTGGGAAAGGGAATTTAAACCCTCTGCAGGGGAGAGAGGTATCCCTGGGCCAAAGCTGGTGGCTATGAGGCCTCCAGTTTCATCACTCTCTGCAAAGCCCACCCCTGAGTCCCCCAATAAGTGGGTGGTTCAGGAGGCATCGATGCACCAGGCTGCACTGGGATAACCTGTGCTCAGGGCACGGAGCTCCTAAGGGCAGGCCTTAGGGAAAACCAGGGCCACCTGTGGTGTGTGGGTCACTCAGGCCCCATCTGTGTGTACGTAATGGGGTGAGAAGGTCGGTGGACATTTGTTTCAGCACTTAGATTTCATGGACCAATAAAGCAAACAAGGCCAAAAACCAAAGCAAAACAAGAGGTGGGGATTTATTTTGCCAATTAGACCATCAAAAATCATTGTGTACTGTTACCATAATTTCATAAAAGAAAGGATGTGGAATGATGAAAAGGAAGGACCTAATCAGAATGAAGTACAGCCTTTCCTGAGAAAGGGCCCTGGCAATTGTCCGCAGACGCATGGAAGTGGGACATGCGCTGTGCATCGTCACAGTGCCCTCACCGACTGCCGAGAGCTTTCTTATACTCCAGTGCCGATCGCAGACCCCCAGCTCTGCTGCCTCTGAGGCTCTTCACTTTCAGCTCAGTTGCCTTCCTGGTGAGGTCACAGGCCCCAGCTTCACACGGACAAGGCCGCCTGCTTCCATTCAGGGCCCCACCTGATGCTCTGCCTTCCCAGTCACTTCAAATGGGGATGGCCAGGCTGCTAAAAGCCACGGGGGTGGGGTGACAGCACAGCCCTCCGTGCATGTGCAGGTCTCCCAGGGCCCACGTCAGATTCAACCCATCCCTCATTCCAAATGCCCCACCCAGCCAGGGGCGTCCCCGAGCCCGGTCCAGACCTCCACATCTGCTTTGCATCCTTGGTAGAGCCTCACTGTTCACAGAGCACTTCCAGGTGAGGTTCATTCTCATGATGGTGAAGGTGTTATCTCAGGTGTCCAGATGGGAAACCGAGGCCCAGAGAGCGTCATTGATTTGCTCCAAGTCATGCAGCTGGTTGCTTTTGGAACTGGGATGATATGGCTGGTCTGACCCCCTGTCCAAGGACAACTGGGTTTCCAGGGCACCATCCTCTCTCCCCCACCTGAGGGCTGGCCTATTATCCTGCCACCTGACACCTCCCTGCCGGGCTCCAGGAGGCTCAGAGCTAGGTGAGAGTGTGACTCAGGTACGAGTCAGCTCTTGTCCCTGCTGGGAAAAACCCGAAACGGAGAGTCAATTCGCTGCCTTCCCCACCTACCTCTCCAGCCCTCAGTCTTCAGCTGCATGCTAGATAGGCTTTCCCGGGAGGCAACTCACACGTTCCATCTGCTCTCACCCCAGCCGCTTCCTCAGGTGTTCCTTTGCTAGCCTGCAGCCCGTTTGCTCCCATCCACTCCCATGCTTCTCTGCCCTGCTTTGTATAGAGGAAGTATTTCTCAGGCCCCCTTGCTCTCCTGGTTTCCATGTAGGTTTGACCAGTGGAAGATGGAAGACTAGAGAAGGGTGTAGGGGAGAAGCCAGGGTATTTCTTCCTCTTGCTCTTTGCTCTAGGAAGCACCTCCAGCAGGGTTGAGGTGTCCTACTTGGCCCCTGTCCCCACCGGACAGGCCAGCTCTGGTTTCTGCTGGGCCTGGTACCTCCTGACCTCTGGGCTCTAGTTTCACAGAGCTCCCTTTTCTGCCCCTCTTGCCTTTGATGGTGGCAGTGGCTTTCTCCCACTGCTGATCTCTGGGCTGCCTCAGCATCTCATTTGACTTCTGTGCCGGTTTGAAGCTATTATGTACCCCAGAAAAGCCATGTCCTTTAACCCCCATTCAGTATTACTGGGTGGAATCTTTTTTTATTGTTTCCATGGAGATCTGACCCACCCAACTGTGGGTGATAAGTTTGTGTGCATGTGTGTGTGCTGTATGATAGGGGTTGTACTTCATTCTTTTTCCATGTGACTATCCCATTATTGCAGCACCATTTGTTGAAAAAAATTTTGGGGGGGGAAGTACATGGACTGGGAATCAAACCCGGGTCTCCCGCATGACAGGCGAGAATTCTACCACTGAACTACCCTTGCACCCTCTGTGGGTGGTAACTTTTGATTAGATGGTTTCCATAGAGATTAGTCTCCACCCATTTAAGGTGGGTTTTGCTTACTGGAGCCCTTTAAGAGGGAACCATTTTAGAAAATGTTTAAGAGCCCAGGTAGCCAGAGACCTTTGGAGAGGAAGAAGGAAAATGCCCCCTGGGGGGCTTCATGAAATAAGAAGCAGGAGAGAAAGCTGGCAGATGTCTCAGCTTTTGCCATGTGCCCTTCCAGCTGAGAGAGAAACCCTGAACGTCATCGGCCTTTCTTGAGTGAAGGTAATCTCTTGCTGATGTCTTAATTAGGACATTTTCATGGCCTTGGAACTGTAAATTGCAACTTAATAAGTTCTCCTTTTTAAAAGCCGTTCTGTTTCTGGTATATCACATTCCGGCAGTTGGCAAACTAGAACAGCTTCTCAGCTCTTATGTCACCTATGCAACCATTCCCTGTATCAAAACTGCCTTTCTGTGAAACACTGGTGTCTTGCTGTCTGGGTGGACCGCCGACTGAGAGAATTCCTCTAGTCACTGAGTCAGAAGACCGTGCCTCTTGGACTTCTCTGGGACCCTTCCCTGCTGCTCCTTCCTCTCTGCTGCAGCCTTGGGCAAGTCCTTATCATCACCGACCTGGATGACGCCAATGATATTCCCCCAGGGCACGCTGCCAGCCAGTCACCCTCCACGTAGCTAGCTGCCGAGGGGCCCTTCTAATGCGTTCATTCAACCCTGGCATGCAGGTGAGGCTTCCCACAGCTTCCTGAATCAACCCGCACGTTAGGGCCAGCCTTCTAATCTGGTCCCCTGCAGCTGCAGCCACCTCCTCCTGCCACCCTGTACCCCACACCCCAGCAACACCAGACTACAAGCCATTTCCCCAAAACACCGTGCACTGCCTTTGTTCATGCCACTCCCTCTTCCTTGGCTGACCTCTCTTTTTGACTGGTAAAAATCTTTTGATGCTTTAAGCCTGACAGCAAATGCTGCCATCTGTAGGACGCCACACATCACTCCCCATTCTGCTTTCCATAGCTTTCTTTTGTCAATAGACTTTGTTTTACAGAGCAGTTGTAGATTTATAGAAACTTATGCAGAAAGTACAGAGTTCCCATATACACCCCCCATTCATTATACAGTGTTTCCTATTGCTGACATTTTGCATCAGTGTGGTACATTTATTTCAATTGAACAGCTATTAAAATTATATTATTACTGAAGTTCATAGTTTACGTCAGGGTTCACTTGTTTTGTTGGACAGTTCAATGATGTTTACTTTTTAATTTTTATTGCGGTAACATATATACCACATAAAATTTTCCATTTAAATCACTATCAAGTAGACATTTCAGAGGTGTTAATTACATTCACACTGTTGTGTGACCATCACCACTATCTAAGACCAAACTTTTCCCATACTCTAGACAGAAAGTCTGTGCCCATTAGACATTAACTCCCCATTGCTCACCCTGCCCTCCCCGGTTTCCACAGCTTCTCCTACCTTCTTCCTGAAAAGCTATTTTCACATGTGCCATGAGTTCAAGGCTGGGCCCTTGAACTCCCCTTCAGCCCCTGGCACCCAGCATTCTGCCTTACACGGGAATTCAGCAAATGCTGGTTGAACTGAATGGAGAACACTAGTTCCAATCAGCTGGTGCCCCAACCCTGTGGAGACCCGTGGAGACTCGGGTCCCCTTCCTGTCTGAACAATAAGCTAGAGAGTTAGGGGCCTTCTCCTGACACTAGAGCTGTTCATTTCATTGACATTCTAAATGATCCTGGTTAACAATTTCAGTTTCTTTGTGTTCTGCAAAGCTGGCAATAGGGCGGTGGAGCTGAGAATGTGAAAAAGCAAGATCCACAGGAGGAAAACAAATACCCACCTCATTTCTATTTAACAATTAAAAATTGATCATCTTCTCAGAGCTTTCTTGGGAATGAACAGATATGAATGCAGAACATTAAAATGTGATCCTTCAAGGTGATATAACTGCATAAAGACCATTAGTGATGATTTCATCATAATCCCGCCTCTCCCCCCCACCCCCGCAAAGCTAGAGCTTTGTATATCTGCAGTGAGCTAAATTCTAGAAAGAGTCATTCTTCCTGAAAGTTGCGTTAGCATCACTTTCCTGCTCAAACTCAGATAACAAGGCTGGAAATCATCAATTTTGAGTTCAAGGCCCTCACCGGCCCCTCCCTCCCTGCTTTGTCGTGGTGTGTGGGGTGGCTATGGGGGAACCCTCTTCTCCAGCAAGACCAACAGAACCCAGGCACATTATGGGGCAGGTCTCCCATCCACCCCTCTGAGGTTAGAGAAGCAGTTAGGAGTGTGACGTCCAAATTCAGATAGCCTGGTGTTCACACCCAATCTCTACCACTCCCCTGTGTGGTAGCCCCAACAGCCTCCACCTGGAAACCCACTCTGATTTCCTATGGCCAGGCATTACTCTAGTGTCTGCCAGCTCCAAATGTCACCCCTCTCTCCCCCACCCCAAGGACAGTGAAACCTCTACAGTCGTGTGATATGTCCTTTACTGTCATTTATTTGTGTTTGTCTAGTCTCTCCCACTAATCTCTAAACTCTGTGGCCTATAGGGGTCAGCTGCCTTCAGATGATGTGCATGAACGGAGACCGCAGATGTCGCTGGGCTGCCATGTAAAGGCTACCTGGCCCAGGGCCCAAGTACTCGGGCCGAACTTCGCTGATCATTGGACACCAGCCATATAACTGGACAAAGCAAACAGACTAAAAACTACTGTTCAAGTTGGGGATCCAGGGTCACTTTTGGGAGAGTTTGTGCAGATTTGTTTCTGGTGCCCATAAGCTAGGCCTCCAATCCATCTCTCTTCTCCTGAAAATTCAGAAGAATCATGAACAAGAACTGGGTATGAGTCTAAACACGGAGGGTCAAAGACTGACACCTTTCAATCCCAGCCCCTGCCGAATCACCTCAGACAGGCCTCCGGTCCCCTGTGCCTCCTGTTGCAGTTTTCCTGCATCTCTACTCACTGCCTCAGCTGCTCCCCAGCACCCCAGGGGAGTGCTTGCTGCCAGCCTGGTGAATGGGGACGATCAGAATTCACATGCATCGCCTCCTGGGGAGAAGGAGGGAGTGTTTATGAGTATGTGAGATTTGAGATGCTTCGGAATGCTGGGGTGACTGTTCGGTTTTAGCACGGCCAGTCCTTGGAAAGGGGGACCCCTCCTTCCAAGACAACCCAGGACAATCGGTTGCCTTAGGACACAGGGGTTCTGGGCAAGGTCTTTCCCTTCTCTGGGCCTCGATTTCCCCATTTGTCATGCAACAGAATTGGATCAGACAATCTTGAAAATCCCATCCAATTTCCTGGCCCAGAGAGTCTGGGGAGATGCTGGCTGGGTGGTTAATTCTAATGTGAGGCCAAATAGTGTTAGAATGTACTAGAGACCTCAGGCCCTGGCGGGGCTACCCGGCCTCTAGAAGCACAAGAGGGCACTTTCCCTGGAAAGCTCTCTCCCGGCCGTGGCCACTAGGGCGCGCTATGGCGCCGTGTGGGAGCCCGGTGGGCCGGCTCAGACTTTTCAGCACCCGGCTCGAGCGGCTCCGGGACTGGAAGGCGGCGCCGTGCTCCCCGGGCCCGCGCCTCCGGCAGCCGCTCCTGGCCCATCCCTGCCCTCCCCCGTGCATCTGTACTTAGTTAGCGCTGGCCGCGGCCCCGCCGCGCTTGACGTCAGTGATGTTCTCGGTGCTGAGAAAAGCCGCCAATGCACGGTGCACAGGTTGCCCCGCCCGGACCAGCCCGACCGCCTGCCTCCTCCAGGCAGGCCCCCGGGCTCAGACCTGGGATGAGTCTTTGGTCAGGGGTCCCTCCACACCTGGGATCTCCTCCTCCTCTTCCACCTGACGGAGCCTGGAGGGCCCTTTCCCATCTTCCCTGGCAGCTCCTGCCTCTCCACTGCCTTGGTAGGACCTGAGGGTTCTGGGAGATCCCCCAGGCAAGGTGGTCAGATCCGCTGGGTCAGGTGCATAAATGGACTCACCTTTCCTCTCCTGGGTCTGTCTCCTGTTTCCTCTCTGGCTCTCTTCCACGGCTGCCTGCTTTCCCCTTTTCTCTCTTATCTGAGCTTCGTGGCTCTGTTATTTCCAGCTAATGTGTTTACATATGCAGGGATGCAGGAGAATGGGGCCAGGGATTGCCTGAGTTTGACAGGACAGATAAAGCGTCTGTGAGGAACATGGGGTGCCTATGTTGCTGGCAGGGTGTGGGGGGCAGTTCTGGGAGTTGATGGAACTTTAGTTTCCTAAAAAAATTGCACCCATGAAGTAGGGGTGAGGAGTTTATTCTGGCGAAGAGAACCCAGGGCAGCTCTACTGTGGATTCCCGGGCCTGACTGAAGACACGGCTTCCCTCCCCCGGCAGCTTTCCCCAGCCAGGGGGCCAGAGTTGCGTCTTTGTGGTAAATTCTCCATTTCATATCTGCTCTGCCCCTCTTCAACTGTTTGCTTTTCTGGGCTTCCTCGATGTGAGATTCCATCTGGCGAAAGGCTCCCCGGGTAGAAGAAGTTTGAATGTTTCTGGCCTGGACGGTGCCTGATGACTCTTTCTGGCTCTCTACAGAAGAGGAGAGGATGAAGTAATTCCGGGAAACAGGAAACAGGCTTGAGTTCTGCCTCTGGCCCTCCGTCTGGGGCCCTCTAACCCTGACTTCAAGTGCCTGTTCCTCATCTCTCTGTTTTAAGATCAATTTCCCCACTCCCCACCTCCAAGGCCAGCCAGTGAGGCGGGTGTGCCCTGCAGCCCCAGATGGCAGGGGGTTAGGCCAGCCAGATGGGGAAACTGAGGCCCAGAGAGGGGAAGGGAATGCCTAAGGTCATATAACTGGTTCCCAGCAGATGCCTTTCTTCAGAAGCCCCTGCCAGGGCCCCTCAGAACTCCTCCAAGGCGCCAGGGTGCGACCCTCTTAGTTTTGAGGGAGTGGTAGCCGGGCGCTCAAGGGGGAGCCCGCTTGACTGGAAGAACTCTAGTCCCTACTTGAATCCATCTAAGCAGCCCCAGGACTTGGGATTCCAGATGTGCTTCCAGAGCTTCTCTGGGGGAGCTTTGAGTCACAGCCCCAGCAGGGACTCAGGGTGGAGAGCACATCCCAAGGGCTCAGAGGGGATTTAGCCTGCGAGGCACCGGCCTGCACAGGGGGATGGAAGGCCAGGGAAGAGGTGTGGGATGTCAGTACAAGTCCCGCCCCTTCCAGTGTGGCCTCTCCAAGTAAAGGTCCCATCCTGGAATTAGATCCGCACTGGGGCTGGGGGCTGGCCAAGGAGATTTAGACAGCTCCACATTTGGGCAGCTTTCTCTCTGCCTCAGCAATGCATCTGGCCAGAGTGCAGCTGGAAATCGGGGTCTCATGAAGCATCACCTCTGGGAGGACTGTGCTCTTGTTTTATGAGTGAGAGCCTGAGGGTGAGGGTAGGGGAGACCGTGTCTCGGGAAAACTAGGAGCACAGCGGGAGCTTGGACACAGGCCCTGGACTCAGGGGTTTTGTCCTTGCCACTGTCCTGTCTTCTGCACGGACAGATGACCCGATCCTGCTTTGCAGGGGCTGCCCTCTTTCCCTCTGTTCGGGGTGTGTGATGTGTGCATGTCTTTGTGTGTGCACTGACATTTCCTGTTTTCTGTCTCTGTCTGCCTCCAAACCCTATCTGGTTCATAAAACCTAGAGAAAAAGAGTCACCTATTCCAGGCTCACCATCAGGAAATCCTTTTTCCCACCTCACCCCAATCCCCCTTGCTCTCATTTGAATCCCTCCAGGTAGGGCTGGCAAGCATCTGTGCGACTTGCCCTAAGGGCCCCAGGGAAAACCAGTCTGGGCTGAGTCTGGGAAGGAATTCTTTCCCAGAGTGTGCATGGCGGCTGGGGCTGTCCCCACACCCAAACTGCTGTCTCCACGCACGCGTGCTGCCTCTGCCCGAGTTCTCAAATGGTTTTGGGGGGTTGCTGATTCTGGCCCGAGATTTATAGTCTGTTTACTCAGCAAAACCGCTTGTTCTTTTCTGCTGGTGGGGAAGGATGGGGAAGGAGGAAGGTGAAGGCGTGTCCTTGGAGCTGCGGAGGCCGCAGCCGTAGGGATGGCATAACCACTCCCACTGATGGGTGACCTCCATGAACCCTTCATTCCCTGCCTTTCCCCACCAGACAGGAAACAGGGAATGCACGTCCCTCCCATCCAGGAGGCTTCAGATTCATTTTCTGCTCAAAGACCACTGACTGCAAAACTCCCACCTGTAAGGTCAGGAAAGAGGAGAGAAGTCACGTCTGTGCAAGGCCAGCCTGCGCCAGATTTCTCACGGGACCTCCCACTCCTGCGATACTAGGATGTGGGGACAGAATGGAGGTGCAGGGAGCCTAAGGACTTTGTCTGGAGACAGCAAGTGAGAGAGCTGAGATCCAAACATTTGCATGGCTAGTGCCAGAGCTCGTGCTCTCCCCTCAATCAGGGTTTCTCAAAGTGTGCAGCACGGGGCACGTGTATGATTAGAATCAGTCGCTTTAAACAAACCATTACCAGCTCAGGCACTGTTCCAGGATCTGGGGATTCAGCAGTGAAGAAAACAGGCCCTGCTCTCAGGCAGCTTCTATGTTTGGGGGAGAACAAAACAAACAGAAAGTACAATAAATAAGTAGATTATACGGTCAACTATAAAGTGATAAGTGCTTAAAAAAAAGGATAAAGGGATGGAAAGTACTGGGGTTATGGGGGTTGCAATTTCAAATGTAGTGGTCAGGATGTGCCTCGCTGAGAAGGTGACATGAACCAGGACTTCAAAGAGATGAGCGTTTTCAATGTTTCCTGCTGAACACGTGCTTCCTGGCCTCACTTCAGATGTGCTCCCTCAGAACCTTGGGGAACGGGGCCTAGGGATGTGTATTTTTTATTTTTTTAATGCTGTGTGTCTGGTGGGGTCACAATTCATTATTTTTCCATGTTAGTTTCCCGTTATATTGTAGCACCATTTTTTGAATTTTTTGTTTGTTTGTTTGTTTTGCTTGCTCATTTTTTGGGAAGTGCATGGACTGGGAATTGAACCCGGGTCTCCCGCATGGCAAGAGAGAATTCTACCACTGAGCCACCCTCGCACCCCATGTGTATGTATTTTTAACAAATCATTTATTCACACCAACATTTGTAAATTCTGGTTCCACGTCCCGATACCTCTTTTTCATGCACGATTTTCACCTAACAGGTCAGGAAATATTCGCCCAAATCCAGGTGTAGCTTCAGAGGTTCAGGAAAGAAGCTGGAAATCCAGGGTCCTAGTGATGATTCATGCCATGACCTGGTAAATTGGCTAGTACTTAGCAACTGAAATAGGCATAATGTGCCCATAACTTGACTGGGCAGGATGCCAATGTTGGTGCCTGGTCAGAGTACACAAGTTAGTGAAGCAGCTGGCCAGCATCGCAGGAGGAGCATGACTTAGAAGATTTATTCTTGAGCAGGTTCAACTGTGGTGGTCTCGGGCAAGTCATTTGATTTCAGGAGTTTCAGCTTCCAGATTTATGAATTGGAGCTGCTGAACTTTTCCCTGCTCACCTCACAACTTTGCTACCACCTCGGGCCAGCCTGTCCATCCGTCCATCCACCCATCATCACTACTATCTTCGTTTCATTAGTTTCAACATTCTTGGTATGATCTATATTCAATCAACAAAATTCCAATTCAATAAAATAATTTGGAGCATATCTAGAATTTATGACAAAGGAATTTGACTTAAAAAAAAATGAGGAAAAAAAATTCAGTGTGCAGTAATTAACTGTGATTTTGAAATGTTTAATCTTGGAAGATCTGTGCAACGAGGTCCAAAGGTAGGGTTCAGTCCCCTAGACTGGGAGAAGCAGACCATGCCTGGTGACTTCAATTGCAGTGAAAGCCGCTTCCGATTTTCCCTGATGGCAGGGAGCCCTGCCTCAGTGCCCAACCCTATTAACTGTTGGCTTCCCAGTTGCTGAATCCAGCCAAACACATCCTCTGCCTTTTGAAGTGCTTATTGGAAAAGCAGATTTCATCTTGGCTGGAGCTCTGAGCAGTTCCTTGTGTGGGGTACTCCCCAGGGCTGTAATTGAACACAAGAAAGCATCGGCCTCCTTTTGGAATTCTTGCTTTCATCTCAAAGTCACATTTTAAAATTTATATTGAAAAAAAAAAGAAAAAAAGTCAGGGAAAAGGGCCAGCACAGCTCACATGGCCACTGGTGCCAGAACACCCAGCCCAGCAGCTCCAGGAGCGAAGGCTGCAGAGGATTAGAAGGGGGAATTAAGACCATACAGTGTGGTAGTACTTCACGCCAGGCTTCCGGGAGCTCTGCTGTGTGGCCTGAACCGTGAAGGACTTTTGAGACTGGGTCTTGGTGGGGTGTGGGCTTTGCAGAACAGGGTTCTGAGGGTTCAGCAAACCCTTCTGTTCAGACCAGACCCCACTTACACCAATCCAGAAGATGAGAATTTTCTAAAGGCCCCAGAGAATGGGGAGTCCAGGTCCAAAGCCTTCTCGTACATGCACCCCAGGATCTGACCGGTCTGATCAGCAGGAAATGTTCTCTCTTCTCAACCCCGATCCATTGTGCTGCAGAGGAACAGGTTTCCGGAAGCTTTTTTTTTTTTTCTCCTTTCATGGAGAAGTGAAATAAAATAACACCCTGGAGAAGAAAGAGTCCTCATAGTTCAAACATACTCTGTCTTTTAGCCCAGCTTCCCTCTAGCACAGTTATTGTTGCTTTATCAGCTGCCCCACTATGACCCCTGAATCTTTTTTCAAGAATTTTTGTTCATTGGAAATTATTCTTTACTATGTATGCAGCCAGTTTCCTCTTTCTGCATATAGTATCCTGCATTTATTTCTGTTTGATACTAAGATCATGGCTAGCTTATGTTTTGCCACCAAACAAAATTAAAAAATAAAAGATGGGTGGCTTACAACAAAGGACACATAAGAGATTATTAAAGTAGTCATCCTATTTCCAGGACCATCAGAAGGAGGAGGGAAGTAAATATATAAAACCTACAACTAATATAAAATTTAACTCTGAGGCTCCTAGCAGCCAACGTAAAAAATTTTTTAAAAAAAGGAGAAATATATTGGTTCCCTAGAAGAGCCAGATTCACCTTTTGAATTCTAAGAGAAATTTCTACCAGCAACTCCTGGAGAATGAAACGAATGCCAGTGAGTTGGCAACCGTTTTATGCCAAATGCTGACGCATTATCACGTGGATTTTTTCTGTTACACTTAACCAGTATTTAGGACATCACTGTGAGTACTCTGGGGAGTGGAAGGTAATCTTGGGTGTAGAATAGAATATAGGAGACTCCAAGAGGACTGGTAAACCATCCCCCCAGAGCTCCCACCAGCATGTCACACATGTCATACTTAAAGGGACTTTGAGTTGGATCTGGAGCAAAAAAAAGAAGAAAGACAAGCCATCAGCCGGAATTTCAGGGGAACATCGGCTTTACACCACACAGCCGGCATCTAGTGAGCAGAAAGTGAATCGTTTCATTAGATCAGCTGGTACCTAAGTCTTGGTGCTGGGGCCTGGGTACACGTGTGTGAGTGAGTGTGGGTACGTGTGTGTGTGTGAGGGGGTCTGTGTGGGGTGGGCTTGAATGTAAGCCCTCCCCCACCCTCAGCACCCACCCCTCCCCCACTGCAGAGTCAGGGTCTCAGCATCCTGGCATTTGCTCCTGTGTGGGTAGTTGAATTTGACCAGCCCAAATTACAGGACCTTTAAAAAAAAAAAATACAAGACCTATTCAAGGTCTGAATTCAGATCGCTAATTCTTTGGAAGAACGACAGGATAGTTTCAGAATGTTCGGGACTGGTGGTTGATAGCTCCTAGCAGATAATTACTCCAGCTAATATTGAGGAGCAGAGCCAGGCAAGCCTTTGGAATTAGGGGAAGGAATATCTGCTTCTTGGCTGTAGAATTTCTAATAAGGAATTCTGTAGAATTCTGTAGAATTCCTTATTAGACTAAATTGAGCCTCCCCTAGAGCTGGACACTAGGTCCCCAGGTCCCCATGGCCCCGCCCTTTGCTGTTTTTTTTCCCCCTTTTAGATCCATTGACTTCAGAAACCAAATTTATGAGATTTATTCATTTATCTTTAACTGAGATAAATTAAAGATAAATTTAACTGGACCTGCTGCCAAAGACCTTCCCTGCCCTGGAGGAAGTGGAGGCAGCTGCCCTGCCCTCCTCATGCATGTAATTACAAGACAATGTGATGAGGAAATAATAGGAAATAAAAGTAAATGCTAAAATTCTACTTCTCCCCGACTTGTGGCTCTTCTTCTCTGGAACCAAACATCCATTTGCTTTTCTATATTGTGATTATACCCCATTGCTGACCCTGTGGGGAAGTGGCATAACTTTGGTTTAAATACTGCAAATTTGGTTGCCACAAAGTCCCTTCTGATTCCCAAGAATGGGGCCCTCAGCTCTGGATGGAAAGCTTCTGTCACAACAGGGTGGGCCAGGCCTGGGTGCTGGGTGCTCAGGGGTGAGGTGTGTCCTCTTCCCTGGCACCCTGCGGTCACAGGACAGGTCAACGTTCCTGACCCACATGGGGTAAGGATCCACGGGTATGTTCCAGCTATGAAAAGTAGCTGATGCCACCTACTGGTATGCAAAGGAGTTCTGGAGGACCTCTTTTGATGCTCAGATGTGGCCTCTCTCTCTCTCTCTAAGCCCAACTCTGCAAATGAAATCATTGCCCTCCCCGCTACATGGAACATGACATCCAGGGGTGACAGTCTCCCTGGCGGTGTGGGAGATGAATCCCAGTGATGGTCCTGGTCCTGACACTGTGGGATCAACAATACCATCCTGACCAAAAGGGGAAAAGAAGTGTCACAAATAAGGTATCAGTGGCTGAGAGAGCTCAAATCAAGTCAAGAGGCTACTCTGGAGGTCACTCTTACCCAAACTTCAGTCAGACATTGCTATCTAACATAACCTGCCAAATCCCAGCCAAAACCATTCCTGCCAATCCTAAAGAACACCTAGGCATTATATAAGATTCTTTGAAGGTTCCATGCACTAAGGTAACTTTCCAGAAACCTACAACCTCCAGATGGGTCCCTGAACCAGTTAAGTCCTGAAATGCAGAGGGCCCAGCCACTCCAGAACATCAGCTAGTTCTATCTCTATCTCATATTATTGACAGCCCCTTCCAACATGAAAAAGTTAGAATGGGCATAGCTCAAATACCCCTAAATAGTGGGAGAAAGATCAAAGATGATGGTGGAGTTATACGGAGAAAGTAGGGTTTACTTTTTTTTTTACCATTATATTGGTATTTCTTTTAGTCATCAGTACCTTAGAGCACCTAGAAGTAAAAACTTAAAATTGTGGAATTGTAACCCATACTAAACTCTGAAATTTGTTCTACAACTAATTATTGTTATGTGCTTTGAAATTTATTGCTTTTTTGTATATATGTTAATTTTCAGAATCAATTTTTTTTAAAGAGTGGCTGATGATCTCAAACCTTTTCTTAGCCTATGGCAACAGAACTTTCCAGCCTGACTAAAATCAGCAACTGGGAGGGGCCATTGCTACCCCTGGAGGTAGAATCTTAGGGATGAGCTCATCTCTGATCTTGGTGTCTCACGGCCACTCCCACAGTATTTTCATGTGTCGCCTCACTGTCAAGAGGAGCCATAGGGCAGTTTGATTTCTTCAAACTGTCAAACTTTCATTCCTTTGCAATAAATAGCAAATGGCTTATTTTGAAAATCGGCTGTGCCTAACCTCTTTTCTACCTCAAAATACCTCAAGGACTCTGGGCATTAAAAGCAGTGTTTCTCAAAGTGTGGTCCCCGGACTGACAAGCATCAGCATCGACAGGGAACGTGTTAGAAATATAATTTCTTGAATCAGAAACTCTGGTGTGGGCCTGTTGACATGTGCTTTATCAAATCTTCTACGTGATTCTGAAGCATGCTCATGGATCGGTGATTCTGGGTCAGGGGAAGCTCCCCTGGGGCATGTGCCAGAATCTCTGGAACTGGGAGTAGAGGTGGCACAGGTAGTTTTAAAAAGCCCCTAAAATGATGCTGCTTTCCTTCCCCCACCCCACCTTCTTTAAGACTCATCAGCCCAGACAACAATTTTAGCATCGAAGGAAACTTCTCGCTCACATTTAGTCTCTGTGTTTTATTATTATTTTTTTTAATTTTAGGAATTTTATTATACTGTGGAGTGACTTGTACGTTTGTCTGGAAATCTCACTCCACGGTTACCCACGAAAAGTTGGTTCATATAAGCCGCCACTTGCAGAGATTGTGAAAATCAGTCTTGTTCGGCTTGCTGATTGGGAGTTGGGTTGGGGCAAGTGCTCAGGAGTGGAGGTGAGGAGACCCTCCTCGGACCATGGGCACCAGGGGTGCTGCCCCAGCGAGTGCATGAGTGATGAGGGGGCTGCCAGCATGTCAGTGATAGGACGTTGTTTTGCTCATTGTCAAGCAAGCACGCACATCTGCGTTACTGTTTTTAAACAGGCTCCTTAAAGAAAGCAGTGTCAGGAGTCTCTTTTTATTGCCCATAACAGGGAGAAGATAAATCCTAAATTGTTTGAGATTTTTTTGAACAGTGGTAGACATAGATATATATATATATCTTTTTTTCCTCAAAAAAATGTTGTATTTGGGAAGCCACCCTGGATTTGGAGATGTGCTGGGTGTTTTAAAAAGTGAGGCACGTTTACTTTAATCCGCCCCCCCTTGCTGCTAGCTGCAGATGTTCAGGCTGCTTCTAAGTGCCAGGAAAACAACTAGAGGAGATTGGCTTCTTGGAAAGTGTGCTTTCCTGTTGCAGTGGGCAGCAGCGGCGAAAGGCGGAGAAGGCCTGCTTATCTGGGTGACAGGCCTCACCTCCTCAGAGGGGGGCACTTCCCCTGTGGTTGCTGAGGCAGGAAGCAGGTGGCAGGAACCGACCCTGCAGCATTCCCCAGAGCGGCCTGGCATGCCACCAACCGTGGTGGCCGATGGCTCAGGGGCTTCGAGGTTCTCCGAGGAGATGAAGCAGATCTGGGCCCAGGCGGGCGCTCTCTGGGCCACTGTCATGGGAACGAGGGGTCTGAAGGGACCCGAGGCTGCCCCCTCGCTCTTTGAGCAAACGGGAGAAATCCAAAGGCTGGGCGGGCTTGAGCCTGACTCGTCTCTCCCTGGGGAAAGGGGAAGCCGGTTTCCAAACTCAGTGACCCCACCTGGGCCCTTAACCTTTCCTCTCCTGAGAAGGCAAGCTCCAAGGGCAGGGGATTTTGTGGATTTGTTCACTCAGGTTTCCTAAGCATCTAGTACAGCGCCTGGTACAAAGTAGGTGCTCAATAAATATTCATTGAAGAACTCACTGAATTCCTTCTCCCTAGAGCCTCCTCTCAAGCCTTGACAGAGACGGCAATTAAAAGCCTTGCAGGCGGCTGTTCTGAGACCCTCCTGTCAAGGAAGACAGCCGTCTTCTCCAGAGGCTTCCGAGGAGCAGCTCAGGGTGAGACAGTGCAGTGAGCTCCCAGCCCAGGGCGTCCCCTGGTTATGGGAGTTGGCAGAGCCCACCCCTCACCCACCTCCGGGCTGGGACCCCGCGTGCGGGCAAGGATTCTTTGATACTGACACACAGGCCTTGTCAGACACTTAGGGCGGCCACTGCTTCTCTGGCAAGTTTCCCTTGCCAAAATTTATTTATTTTTCAATAATTTATCAATGTGAAATTCACATAACGTAAATGAACTGTTTTTGAAATGAACAGCTCGGTGGCATTTAGTGCATTTACAGTGTTGTGCAGTCACCATTTCTATGTAATTCCAAAACCTTTCCATCACTGGGAAGTAAAACCCCTAATCCATTAAGCAGTTTGTCCCTATTCTGTCTTTCCCCTCTGCCCCCTTCTCTCTTCCTCCACTCGGCCGTTCTCACCCTCCCCCCCAACACCCTGGCAACCACCATTCTGCATTTTATCTCTGTGGCTTTATCTATTCTGGATATTTCAAATAAATGGGATCACACAATATTTGATCTTTGCCGTTGGCTTCTTTCACTAAGCATAATGCCTTCAGGATTCATCATGCCGTAGCATGTTTCTGAACTTTATTCCTTTTTCTTAAAAAAAAAAAAAACTTTTGAGACTCTATTTTCCCATAAACTTACCAGTTTTAGAAATTATCAAACTTGCCAATATGCTGGCGGGTAAAAAAGTATTCTAGTGCTGATAAACACATTTTCTTATGTTTATTGACCATATCTCTTCTGTGAACAGCCTGTTCACAGCTTCAAGTTGTTTTTCTGATGGGTTGTTTTTTCTTTTTCTTATGGGTTTATATATCTAGGATTCTATCCTTTCACCTGTTACATATGTTGTAAACGGTTTTTCCCAGACCCTCGCCTGCCTTTTAATTTTGTTAATGATTCTCTTTTGTCATAGAGAAGTTTTTAGTTTTTTCTCACTCATCACTTGCCAGTTGCCTGATATATTTTGGGCTTGCTTTGCTTCTATCAGGGCTGAAAACAAGCAGAGGGTGAGAGGCTGTAGGGGAGGGAACTGAGCAGGGCTGGAAAAATGACAGGGGCATTCAAGAAGCCACCGCCCCCAGGGTGTCAGGGCTTAGGGCCAGGGGTGCGGGACTGCACAAGTGACAGTGTGCAGGTGACTAAGGATTTGCCAGCCCAGTCCCACCTGGGGCTACCAGAGCCCCATTACATGCAAGGTTCTATTTATTTATTTATCCATCAATTTATTTATTTATGGTACTCTCCCCAATATCCCCCCTTCCCTCGTGACCTCCTAGAATATGCATTCTATCTCTCTGAATTTGCTATTTCTAGTCATCTCTTAAAAGTGATATTATACAATTTTTGTCCCTCAATATCTTGCTTGTTTCACTGAAGCAAGCTTCTTCCATGTTGCAGCATGTCTCATAACTTTTTTCTTACAGTCAAATAATACCCCATTGTGTGTAAGAACCCTATTTTGTTTATCCATTCATTTGTTGATGGACACATGGGTTAGTTCCAGATTTTGGCTGTTGTGAACAATGCTGCTATAAATACCAGTGTACAAGTATCTGTTTGTGACCCTGTTTTCACTCTCTTTGGGTACATACTTAGAAATGGAAATGCTGAGTCATATGGTAATTCTGTATTTTCCACAGCACTGCACCATTTTACATTGCAACCAGCAATACACTGGGGTTCCAATTAATCTGCATCCTCTCGAACACTTGTTATTTCCTCCTTTTTAAAATTATTAATATCAGCCATCCTTGTGAGTATGAAGTGGTATCTCATTGTGGTTTTAATTTTCATTTCCCTAATACTAATGACAATGAGCCTCTTTTCATGCACTTATTCGCTATTTGTATATCTTCTTTGGAGAAATGCCTATTCCTTTGCCCATTTTTAAACTGAATTATTTGTCTTTTTGTTGCTGCATTGCAAAAGGTCTTTATTTTTATGGATATTAAACCCTTATCCAATATATGGCTTGAAACAATTTTTTTCCCATTCTGTAGATTGTGGTTTCACTGTCTTGATCATTTTTTTTCCTGATGCATAAAACAACTTCATCCCTTTTTATGGCTGAATTATATTCCATCATGTGGATATACCACATCTGGCAAGTGACCTTTAAACTGGCAGCTCATCCAGAAGTAGGCGGATACATGACAGGGTTGCATAAGGGGTTCGGTGTTGGAGGGGTTGGGTCGGATGGCGTAGTGGGACTCCGGGACCCCCATGGGTTTGGGATTCTGGCTGAGAGCAGTCCGGGGGAGCTGTCCACCCACAGGCTTCAGGCTGGACCGTCCTAGGATGCGGTCCCAGACCCGCAGGCTGGAAGGCTCCTGCAGGCTGCCCCGTTCTATTCCTGTCCTATTCCTTACCTCCACCCTCTGCCTTGGACAAGGAAATTTCAAGCATTTTAAGCTATTAGCAATCTTATTAGAATATTAGTAATATTATTAGAGTAACATTCTCTGTACTTTAAGCAGTTTAATTTTTAAAAAATATTTTTATTGATAAATCTTATCATTCAAACATTTCATGCATGGTGTGTGATCAGTGGCTCACAGTATCATCACATAGTTGTGTACTCATCACCATGATCATTTTTAGAACATTTGCATCACTCCAGAAAAAGAAATAAAATGAACAAAGAAAAAACGCATTTGTACCATACCCCTTACCCCTCCCTTTCATTGACCATTAGAGTTTCTATCTATCCAATTTGTTTTAACCTTTGTCCCTGCTATTATTTGCTTATTTTTTAATCCATATTTTTTACTCATCTGTCCATACCCTGAGTAAAAAGAACATTGGACATAAGGTTTTCACAATCACACGGTGACATTGTAAAAAGCTAGCTATATAGTTATAATATTGTCTTTAAGAATCAAGGCTACTGGAATACAGCCCTACAGTTTCAGGTACTTCCCTCTAGCCACTCCAATACACCATAAACTAAAAAAGGATGTCTAGATAATGCATAAGAATAACTTCCAGGATAACCTCTCGATTCTGTTTGAAATCTCTCAGCCACCAAAACTTTATTTCGTCTCATTTCTCTCTTTCCCCTTTTGGTCAAGAAGGCTTTCTCAATCCCTTGATGCTGGGTCCCAGTTCGTCCCGGGATTTCTGTCCCATGTTGCCAGAGAGGTTTACACCCCTGGGAATCATGTGCTATGTACGAGGCTGGAGGGAGGGCATTGAGTTCACCTGCCAAGTTGGCCTACAGAGAGAGGCCACATCTGAGCAACAAAAGAAAATCTCTGGAGGTGACTCTTAGGCCAAATTCTAAGTAGGCTTAGCCTATCCTTTGCAGGAATAAGTTTCATAGGGGTGACCCCTGAGACAGAGGCCTCAGCCCACTGATTTGGTTGCCTCCAGGCAGTTGAATACTAACGATGCCTATGAGGTTAATGGGCCATGTGTTGTGATGCCCAAACTTTCCCTTTGCATGTAGGTGGTGACACTGATCCCATGGTGCCCTCTTGGTGGTCTTGGGAGCAAACATGACCACATGAGGGTGACTAGGATGGATACAAATGTGATACCCTACATAAGGATAAAATTGGTCATTTTATGAGGAGGCCCAACCCTAGCTCCTAATAGGCTCGACCACTAGAGAGGGAAGAGCAAGGAAAAGACTTGCCTGGTGAACCCTGGCTGGCCCAAGGCAGCCCTGGGATTTGCTGGCTGTGAGTGTATGAGTCAGAATAGTCCTGGGATCTGGCTGGGGACCATTTAGGGCAAGGCTGACTAGTTTCAGGCCATGTGATAATCCTCCCTGTTTTTTGTTTTTTTTTTTCGGCATGGGCAGGCTCTGGGAATCGAACCCGGGTCTCTGCCGTAACAGGCAAGAACTCTGCCTGCTGAGGTACCGTGGCCCACCCCTCCCTGCTTTTTGATCATTGATTCAATTATTCGACCACTCTTCGCCCAGTCAGTGCTTTTTGCACACTTAGTATGTGCCCAACCTTGTGCAAGCACCAGGAAGCCCTGATGGAGAAGAGAAAAGACTCCCGATTTTGAAGAAGCTTACGGTCCATTGGGGAAAGGGGAAAAGAGAATTAAGTGAGAAATTGGGATATGGTGTGAGGAGCCTGAGAACGGGGTCAATACTCCATTCACTGCCCTTCTTAATCTAGACAATTATTTTCTACCTCCTCTTCCTTAGATCTCCTCACCTACTCACCCACCCTCCTTCTCAGGGGATGGCTTTGTGTCCTATTCACTGTGAGGATGAAAGCAATCGGAAGAGGCTGTCATGGAGTTTAGCCCCCACACTCTCCCCACCCCCCGCCCAGCACCTGTGTCCTTGTCCCTGCCTGTCCCTGTTACTACGGATGAACTTTCCATACCCTGGCTACAGCCAGCCAAGCCGCTCCACCAGCGCGACTGACTCCAGGGCCTTCTGGCAGCTCAAGGACACTGCTCAGTGCCTCCCTTCTTTCTTGCACCATCAACTTTTCCTCTCTACCGGGCCGCTCCTAACAGTATTCAGACGTTTGGTCACTTCCCCTCTAAGGATTAGAGCTCTTGGCTCTACTTTCTTCCCCAGAAAAATGGTCCCAGTTTTAAAAATAGCTGTCTGTACTTGCTGTCTCCAAGTCCCCTCCTCCCATTGCCCCTGGAATCCACTCCACTCAGATTGTCACCCTTGAAACCATTTTTATTGAGGCCACCAATGTCTCCATTTTGCTAAATCCACTGGACGCTTCTTCACCTCACCTAGCCTGACCCATCGGCAGTGTTCTATACTGATGACCCTCCTTCCTTGTTGCACATTTTCTTCTCAGGGCCACTGGGTAGCAGACTCGGTTCTGGCTTTCCTTCTGTTCTGAGCTGCTCCATCTGTCTCTTTTGCTAGTTTCTCTTCCTCTTCCTTCCAAAGGAAGTCCAATGAAGTACATCAAAGCTCAGTCCTTGGAATTCTTCTCTATCTTTTGTCACTTGTCTAGTCTTGTGGCTTTAAATACGATTTATACACTGACTCCCAAATATCTCTAGCCTGGAGCTCTCCTTTGATCTCACTGCCTATCAGACATCTCTACTTGGACAGCTAATAGACATTTCTCCCAGAACTGAGCTCCTGCTCATTCCCGGCCACCCTCCCAAACCCACTCTTGTCTAGTTTCCCAGTCTCACCTAACGACAAGTCCAAAACCTTTGTGTCCTCTTTGAGTTCTCTATTAGGCTCAAATCTCACATCTATTGAGTCATCAAATCCTGTGGGCTCTACCTTAAAATTTTGAAACTTCTCACTACTTTAACTGCTAAACCCTATCACCTTGGGCCACCTCATCATTATCACTTGGCTGGAGTACTGCCAAAAGACTCCTAACCGTTCCCTGTTTTCTCTGCTCTCACTCTACCCCTATTACCCTTCCTGCCCCTTTCTCCCCTGCCTTCAGTTGATTTTCCACACTGCAGCCAGGCTGAGCTTTTAAAAAGGTAGGTTAGATCATGTCTCTTCCCTCTCATCTGGGTGTCAGCCACATTCATCCCAAAGCCCAGTAGAGCCCTATGTGATCTGTCCTGCCATTACCACTTTACCTCTAATCACTCTCCCCCTTGCTCACTCTCTCCCACCTCAGGGCCTTTGCACTTGCTGTTTCTGCTGCTTGGAACTCAGATCTTTACTCAAATGTCACTGCAGTAAAGTCTTTCCTGACTGCCCTATTTAAAATTGCAAGGTATTCCTCCCCATATCCCCCATCTCCATCCCTGCTCTAATTTTCTCTATTTCTCTCATCACCTGTTAATTCAGGGGCATACCAAGGTTGGGAGTGGGTCTGCTCTGGAACCAATCAATGAGGCAGTTTGTCCTCTGCAGAATTTCATAATAATCATAAAACAGACCGAAACATCGGTCTGCTCTTTGCAGTGGCACCATGCACTGGCAATTCTAAACCATGTCAGCTATAAAATATCCTCCTCTCCAGGGTGGATGGTTCCCACACACCCTCCACTCTTTTGACACACAATTTTTCATTAGTTTAATTGATTGTCCATTTCCCTCCGTTAGAATGTAAGCTCCCTGAGGGGAGGAATGCTCTGTTCACCACTGGGAATGAACGAAGGAAATAGAGGTGCTATCGGAGCCATGAGGGGTCAGCAGGAGGGTTCCCTGGAGGACTTGGCATTTAAGTGGCACAGAACGAGGAGGCAGGTGCTCCAGGGAGAAGGAGAAGCAGGAATGGGAAGCCTGGAACAGCTTCACGCTCAGGGTCACCGCCACAAGGTAGGAGTGAGAAGTCATAAGTATTGCTTGCTAGAAAATATTCCTTCATAATGTTAACGTTTAGTAACTGAACATTTCCTTTCTTACTAGTTGGTTGAAGGTCCTCATTGTGGTCTTGCAGAGGGCCAGCTGTCACCTCTGACCACAAAGGCTCTTCCCCACTTCTGATAAAGAACAGGCCTGGGGCAGTGAGCACACTCCCCAGCACACTGTCAGAACTTCTACTCATCCCCTTGTTTTAAGTGTGAAAGCGACTCAGGAGGCTGCAGGGACCATCCCAGAGAGGGACAACGAGAGCCGGGGCTATTCCCAATGCCGCTTCCTCTGGGAAGCCTTCCTAACTTTCTCTTTCCCCTCTTGGGCAGAGTTTTGCACTTTCCTCCTTTGGGATCCCTGCGTATCTCTTTATTTTAACACTTATAACATGATATCATTTCTATTTTAGGACTACTAACACGTTACCATCAGGTGTGCTTCATGTTTATATCGTTTCCTCCATAGAAGTGACTCCAAAAACAGAAATGATGCTGATTCATTTCAATCCCTAGTCCCTGGCACAGAACCAGGAGAAACTCAGCAAATGTTTGCTGGATACATAAATAACAAAGCAGATATTAAATAAGGTGCTATGCCTGTATCAAATGAATATGATAATTATTGCAAGGATGCTCTTGAGTGTCAATCATAATAATGAGGATGATTAATCCATGGCCATCATATAATATAGAATGTATACAATATATATATATTTCCTATAAAAATGATGTGCTCTACCTTTTAAAGTTCCAGGGGCCCAATATCATTCACAATTATTCAAACATGAACATACAGTGGCCATGTAAGCGTCAGATATGTTGCAGTTTCCCAAAAGTGTGAATTAGCCTGAAGACCATCATTAAAAAAACCAACCAAAATACCCAGTGTTACCCTAAACACTGCTTTTATATACATGACAAATCTGAAATGTGAGCCCTGCTCATTTGCCGGTGAGCTGACTATCCATAATTGGCAGGTGGGCCCTACCCAACTGGAGAGATCACAGACTTCAGAAATAAATCTAATGAAATAAGATTTTTAACTAGTTCAAAAACAGTTCAGTTACTATTTAAACATCAAGCTAAGACAGGGGTTGAAAAATTAATTTAGAAACTTTCGTTGAGCTTTGAAAAAGTAAATTTTGACTTTAAATCGGCTGTTTTATTATATGCAATGCATTTGCAAATTAAATATATGCTAAATTTTCATTCAGCAGATGTCTCTCCAGACTTTTAAAACCACTCCCAATAAATATTTGCATATCTTCACCCTCCCCAAAGCATTTCCCAAGGTGCACACAAATGCCGCCCATTTTGAGGCCTTGTTGTCCCAGCTGAAACTTGGATAGTTTCGCTGCCTGGGGATGACTGAGCAAGGCTGGGATTCGCATTATGGAAGCCTTCCACCTCCTTCCCAAGCCAGCGGGAGGGCCAGGACGGCGTCATCCTTCCTGGCCTCAGCCCACCTTGCTCGAGGCCAGCTCGCCAAGAGTGTGCTCGGGTCTTCCGACAAAAGACAGCTGTGAGCGCCATCGGCCCAGACCAGGGAGCATGTGTGTGTGGCAAACTTTCCTCAGAAAGACTGTAATCCAGTCTCCTTCCTGCTTCTGGCCTGAAGCATCGGCCTTGGGAAGCTTTGGGAGAAGGATATTCTAACGAGTGAATGATCTTATCTGAGAGGAGTAAAGGGAATCACTCTAAAAACTGGGGTCTAAGGCTCATCCGTGCCGGACACTGGCTCACACAGGAGTGCTCAAATACCTCACTATCTCTGGGTCGTTTTTAAAAAGCCTGCAATGGAAAGATCAAAGGTGATGGTGCAGTTATACAGAGAACATAGGATTTAACAAATGAATATGATTGCTGAATCATCAAATTGATATGTCTTTTAGTCTCCAGTATGTTAGAGCAGCTAGAAGTAAAAACCTTAAATTGTGAAGTTGTAACCCATGTCAAAGTCTGAAATATGCTCTACAACTAATTGTGGTGCTATGCTTTGAAATTTATAGCTTTTTTGTATATATGTTATTTTTCACAAAAAAATGAAGGAAAAAAAGTCGATTATGATGGTAAAAAAAGTATTTAAGCCCTCTAGCCTTCTATATTCTGGAGCAGCTAGAAGGAAAAATTTGAGAGGATCATATGGTAGCCCATGACAAACTCTGGGATCTGTCCTGTAACCACTTGTTGAAGAGTGCTTTGAAAACTATTGCTTTTTTATTTCTTTGCTTTGCATATATGTTACACTATACAATTAAAAAATTAAAAAAAAAGAAAAAAGCCTGCTATATTACTATCAACTGGTAGCTTCATTCATTTGAAATATATAAATTCTCAGAATCCTCAAGGGATTCTGGTTTATTTATTTATTTTTTTACATTCACAATTTATGATCATTGTAGAAAAAGTAGAAATAAATGTAAATACAGAGGATAATATTTAAAAATATATATATATATATATAAAACAGCACCAAAAGGTTAAACACACACAAATATATCAAGGAAGACAGCTCATCTAGACCAGTTATTAGGCAGGTTTGCCAGAAATCAATTGGCAAGAAAAAGATGGCATGCTTTTCCTCTTTTTTCCTTGGGGCCTTGGTTCTGTAGGTGCTGTGCTATAAATGCATGGCCCCTCTGGCTGTCCTAGGCACCACTGGTGTCTGGTGCCCAGGGTGAGGGACATGAGGGGGCAGGGAGGGCTAGCCCATCCAAGGACCACAGGTGGCCCTTGACTTACAGTTTCCGTGGCTGCTCCCAGGAGGTAGTACGGATTCAGCTGTGCGCTGGGATCAGGGGAAAGCTTTTTCCATCCCCAGTTTGAATTGCCGTCTGCTCCACTCGGCAGCAAAGCGCAGTCCTCAGGGAACACTCCAAGAGACAAGGAGCACGCAGTCTTCTGCTGGGATGGTGGACAGGATTTGTAGTTGTTCACAGCTGCCTTGAGGGTTGTGCCTCTCACCTGTCCTTCCCAAGCAGCTTGGCCGATGTTATCACAGTTATCTAGTGGGCACCAACCAGCGCAGCCTTTCAACAAACCCCAAATGGCACTGAAGACCTGGAGTGGGCAGCTCTGTGGTCTGTTTGGGAAGCTCCCTTGCAAGGCTGTGCTGTTAGTCTAATGGTGAATGCTCTTTCACCTACGTCCTATGGGCTGCATCTCCCTCAAACCTCCTTCTTTTCTTTAAACAATCTAAACACCCTCTCTGTGAGAAGTGTCTCAGGGTGATGGTTCCATCTTGAATTGGCCTCCCAGCTGCACAGGAAATTTTTTAGTCTATTCAGACTAACCCCTGGCTTTTCCAAATAATGACCCTATTTGGCTTGTCTGTCTTCTGATGCATCAGAGTGGCTTGGACCGCCTTTGAGCCATTCCCCAGAGGTTCAGGATTTGCCTGGACCACCTGAGGGAGGGCCCTGTGAGGAGGAGTTTAGCCAGGGCAGGCAGTGGGGTTCTCTCAGGGGAACAACATCCTTGGGGCTTGTCAGCTCTGCTGTTTGCCTCACCACTTCAGAGGCACTTTCCAAAGCTGCTGACTGGAGCAGGCAGGTCCATGCTGTAATGACACTATAAATTAGGATTTATGCACACCTACCGGAAAGAGGAGCATCACTACTGCCCAGTCTCCAAATGGCCTATCTCCATTTTGCCCAACAAGAACCCCAGAGAATATGTTTGAGGTCACACATATGTCTATTTTATGTTAAAAACCAGTCCCAACCCTGGGATGTTTCAGTGCTGGTTAAGGACAGCCAAGATTGTCCAGCCCACAGTGGAATGCGCTTCTGGCAAGAGGTGGTTTGGGCCTGGGCCCTTCTAAACGCGGCCCCTGGGAGTAGCTTAGGCAGGAATCCTTCCCTCAGCCTCAGTGAGGCGCGCCAAGGGTGTCGGGGCGTCTCCCTGGGCAGGTCCAGAGAGGCCAGGTCTGGGAGCCCCGGGAATTCCCGACTGTTTGCATTTTTTTTTTTTTTTGGCACTCAGGTGGGAGCCAGGTCTGCGGAGGAGGAGGCGGAGGGTGCAGCGCGCCCACAGTCGAGCGCGCGGGCTCTGCGCCGGGGCCCGGAGGGGAGAGACGGGGTGGGGAAAGAGGGGGTGATGGGGGACCCCGGCCTAAGGCGGAAGGAGGGCGGCGGCAGCCTGAGCCGCTGGCTGGGGCCGTTTGTGGCCGCGGCTGCGCTCACGAGGGGCGGGTCCGCTGGTGTGGCCGATGAGGCCGTAATGAAGCCCCCGTGCCTGGGCCCCCTTTGTTCCTGGGAAACCGTCTTCAAAGCCCCGGCCTCAGCCCCCGTGCGGGCCGAGCGGGGACAATGGGCAGAGCGGCACGCCCCCGCTCAGAGGGGCCTTTCCCGCCGCGGCCCCCGGGCTCTGGGGCTCCGGGCGCGTGCACCGAGGGCCGCGTCACTGCACGCCGGGCGCGCGCTGTCCAGAGAGGCCCAGGCCGACGTTAAAACCACAACATAGATTAAAAAAAAAAAATGTGGTCATTGTAGCGAAGGTACAAATCGTTCGGGCAGCGTGGGTCCTTGGCAGCTGGACAGAGGCTGCTTCCCGGTCTCCCACTGGGAGTGGGACACTGGGGGAGTGAGGCGCGCACGCAGCTGCGGGACGCGGCGCCGCGTTTTCCCGAATGCCGTTTTGGCACATTCCTGGCCTTTGCAATTATTAGAAACTGAGAGGATCTTTTTTTTTCCCCTTCCATTCTTCTCCCTCCCCCTCCCATCGTTTTTTCTTCCAGGCATGGAATTATCTACTTTAGCAGTTCAAAAGACATTCCATTCCCATGACAAAAACAGAAACCATGATGCTGGCATACCCTAGCTCTCTTTCTTACAGGCAGATTTGGGCAATAAATCATATTGAATGAAAATTTCAAATAACATTTCTTTAACTTTTAATGATATGCCTTGCTTATTTCCAGAATGCTAACAGCTCCGTTTCTTCCCCAAAAGGGACTGGTCTCAAATATTGAATTGACTATGGCAAATTTTATTCTTTTGAAAATATCTTTCTAAAAAAAAATAAATTGAAGAAATTCAATCAAGAAATTGAACTACCTCTCAGCTCTAAAATCACTCAGCCTATCACTAAACAAAGACTGACAAGATTAAAACAGAGGGTGGAAAACAACTACCACTATGGCGAATGATTATGTATCTATGCATCTATCAATAATCTATGTATTTCATCCATCCTAGTCTATTTGAGAGTCTCTTTTCCATGTTTGACACAGAATCTTATCTATTCCAGAAGCTCTGATGTACACATATATACAAAAGGGCTCACCCAACATAGACTTGCATTAATGCATGCCAGGGTATCTGGAAATGGTTGATCAAAACTACTTTCAGTAATGTTTATCCAAACTATATAGCTTTTGCAGTGTGACCATATGATTGTGAAAACCTTGTGGCTGACATTCCCTTTATCCCGAGCATGGATGGGTGAGTAAAAAAGTAAGGACAATAAGTAAATGAACAATGCGGGGTGGGGATAAGGAGTAAAAAAAAGTTGGGTAGATTGCAATACTAGTCAATGAGAGGGAATGCTTAGGGGTATGGAAAGTATGGTGTTTTTCTTTTTATTTCTTTTCCTGAAGTGATGCAAATACTCTAAATAAATGATCATGGTGATGAATGTACAACTATGTGATGATATTGGAAGCCATTGATTGTATTCTTTGAAGGAACTGTATAGTCCGTTGTGATGATAGCTCAATAAAAACATTTTTTTATTTAAAAATATAATTAAAAAAAGTGTTATCCAACAGGAGACACTAAACTGGAGAAGAATGAAAGATCCCAGCGGATATTTCTCCAAGAGAACAGAATATTCTAAAAGTTTGAATGCGTCTTTAAACAAAACCCTCTGGCTCTTTCATCCCCAATGTGTTGCAATTTACGGGCTGAAGAATGGAAGGGTATCTTAGTACATAATTGTTTCCATCAAGGGTCATTTTGGCCTTTCCAGTGTGCCACATTGTGCAGGTATTTTCACAGCTCACTGGGCCTGATGGGTCTGACTATAGTTAAGGTTGCCCAAGAGAGGAGCCCAGGGAAATGGTGATTGCGGGGGCTTCTGCAGAAAGCATGGTCAGAAGGGACAATGGGCCAATTACCAGCAAAAGCCTGCGGTCTCCCTTGGAGAGGTTAAGGAGGGGAACACAACCCCTTTGAGCTACCGTGTCATCTGTCCTGGGGCTTAATCAAGTTATCATATCACCCTGGTGTCTCCCGGCCTCCATCCTCCTATTTGAATAAGGACAAAAATTTGCAGACAAATTTCTAGCAGCAGGACGTTGGTGCTCTCCTGCGTGGCTGGATGAAAAGCACCTGTAACCTTGTCGGCCTCAGTCCAGCTCCTGCTGGGAGCCGCTTCACGCAGTAGCCTGCTGGCTTCAGAGACTGCCTGTCAGTGGGGCCTGGGGCTGGGGAGGATGCTATTGTGTGTTTCAAGAGAATGGCCTGGAGCAGGCTCCTCTGTGTCCAGGAACACACAATGTGACCAGCTACCCGTGAATGGATAGGTGGATACTATCCCTTTCGTTTTGATAGTGGTCTGGACCCATACTTAAGACAGGGCTGGTATGCAACAACCCTTGTGAGGTGCTGAGGGTGCTGTGTTTCTCAGGACAGCACCCTCCTCTGCAGGGAGGTCCCAAACTGCCATAAAGCCAGTCCTCTGCTTCTTTCTGGGCTGTAGTTTCCTCCTTTGTGAAGTTCAGGGAGTTTGTATTTGCATCTAATCCACAAGGTAGAAGGGAGAGGGAGTTTGCTGTTAGCAGCTTGAATACTGAATTGGGGATCAGGAGGCTGGTCTTCTAGTCCCACCTCTATGACGTGGGGAGGTGGCTTAGCCTCTCTTTGTCCCAGTTATTTCACTTGTAAGATGGGCAGTAACGATCCAGATGTGTCTCATGGGGTTATGAGGCAGAGAGATGATAGATGCTGATCGGCAAGGGGAAAAACTTCACAACTATATTACTAGAGCCTCTCAAGAGCTTCCTGCTCCAAGGATCTATCATTCAATGCCACAAGGAAAGGTAGAAGAGAAGAATTAATAACTGCCATTAATATAAGAGCATTCCATATTAAGAATAAATTAACCATTGGCCATGAATTTCATGGTCATTAGCAGGAAAAGCCAGAGAGTACGACTTTTAACACTCTCTGGTGCTTATTGATTTGATCAAAATCAACTGTTCTGATTATGGAAACTGGACTTTTTGACATTTGGTGAATGTCAAAAAGCTGGAAGGATGGGATGCAAGAGTAGCTCAGTGGTAGAATTCCCGCCTGCTGCGTGGGTTCAATTCTGGGCCAGTACGCTTCAAAAAAAGAGAAAGAAATCAACGAATAGTGCTGCAATAATGAGATAGTCACATGGAAAAAGAATGAAATGTGACCCCCACCATACAGCATACAAAACAAATAAAAAACAAAAAAACAGAAGGGGACATAGCTGATAAATAACTCATCCCCTCCCTCACCCTTAAGACCATCCTAGGTTCTTTAGCCACTTTATGATGATGACATCCTTCTTGAATGCAGTTCCAGCTCCAGCCTCTTTGCTCATCTATAAAATGGGGGTATGCTTTCTCTGCCTTACTAACTCATGGGCGTGGTGGAATTGATGGGTCAACAAATGAGGACGTGCTCTGTAAAGCGCAAGGTCCTCGATAGGTTTTACATTTCACGTGCTTGTCTGTGCACACACACACAATCATGAAGAATCGTTATTACCCATTTAGCTGGAGCCTGAGGGGTTGCACTGGGGAGCTTTTTCCATCTTGTGGACCTGATTACATGGATCCAGGTACGGGAGCCATGCTCCTGAGGGGGTGGCCCTATAGATAAAGGCAGGCCTGGGGCGCTGGTGCCCAAACTCAGACAGTATCAGGCAGCAAACAGCTAAAATAGGAACTGAGTGCTCTTCATTCCTTTCCTTCCCCTTTGTCTGCTCTTAGCCCCTCTTACCCAAATCCTCACCATTCTCCCAAACACCGCAGGGGCGTCCTGCTGGTGCTTTGCCTTTGCTGTTTTCTCTGCCACTGTCTCTCCCCTTCTCTGTTTATCAAATCTTTCATGGTCAAATCTTTCATGGTCCAACTCAAGTGTCACCTCCTTTGGGAGGCTACAGTCTTCAGACTCCCGACCCAATCAGCACTGACCGTAGTCCCATGAGATTTTGTCCTGTCCTTGGCCCCACCGACGTGGGCATACCTCCCTCCACGCCTGCACTGTGGGCTTCTCAAGAATGGAAACTATGTCTGATTCATCTTGATCCCCAGTCCCTAAGACAGTGTCTGTTGTACAGTAATTACGCCGTGTTAAATTGTGTTGTCTCCACTCCGCAGTGTGTCAGCGACATGAGGGGGATTGTGAGAAGGGGTGGGGGAGATGAAACCTTTTCTTTTCATGTTTGCTTAGGTAGACCCAATCCATCTTTGTTTCACCTTGAATCCCAGTCCATTTGAACACCTGAAAGGCAGCTCTAATGTAACTGGCAATTTAGCTACAAGTTTAATTATTAATTAATTAGTCATATGTAAATAAATTTTACCACCTCCTAAGTGACTTCAGGAAATCCTTGCAGAAACGGTCTGGACAACTGGTCGGGAAGGCAGCACACTCGGGGGCCCAGCCTCACAAAATATCCCTTGTGCCTTAGACCCTACTGGGTTACTTCCATAAGAAGGCATAAAACATCACACTGTGAGAAGCCCCCAGTGGCAGAGGTCTTGTTCCATAATTCCATATTCACGCGTCCAATCACAGAATGCTGACTATAGTCAGGGAATGTGTCTCTTCCCATAGTTCTTAGTTTGGGTCCGCTAGGGATTCACGAAAATAGTAAACAAGGCTTTTCAACACTTTTCAGTATTGCCAAAAGCCTGAGATAAGGATGCTGGACCTTATAATGTGTGCAATTTCTATGTAGTTTGTTTTATTCTATGCTCAGTTCGGTATGGTAGCATTGGATAGCTCATGATAATAAAAAGTGACATGCAACAGTTTTTAATTTTTTAGGCTAAAGTATTTTTCTTAACTGAGGTATAATTTACACAATAATACCTACCCATTTTATGGATACAGTTAGGTGAGTTTTTGGCAATTGTGTACAGTCAGGTAGCTACAACCACAATAAAAATATCAACCTTTTCTGTCATCAAAGAAAATTTCCTCATGCCACATAGCAGGCAATACCCTCCCTAGATCCCTGGATCAAGGCAACTGCTAATCTTGTCATTATAGTTCTATCTTTTCTAGAATTTCATGTAAATGGAATTATACAGTATGTTGTCTTTTGTGTTTGACTTCTTTCACTTAGTGTAATGTTTTTGAGATGATGAGCATGCCAATGTTTTGTTCCTTTTCGTTGCTGAGGGGTATTTCGCAGAGTAACTATAATTTATTTATCCATTCACCAATTGATGGACATTTGGGTCATTTTCAGAATTTGGCTATTATGAATAATGTTGCTATGAACATTTACATATAAGTCTTTGGTGTACATATGCTTTATTTCTCTTGGAGAATACCTAGGAATGGAAATGCTGAGTTGTATGCTGGGTGTACATTTAACTCTGCAAGACTCTGCTGAATGATTTTCGAAAGTGGCTGCACCGTGTATGCGAGTGAGCTGCTCCATGGGTCATATTGAATTGCATAGAAATTCAATGCAATGCTCATAGAAATGACATAGAAATGCTCTTAATCTTAACTGGCAATCCTGTGGGTGTGAACCCACTGTAAGTATTACCATCTTGAAGATGGTATTTTTAGTTAAGGCAGGGCCCTACTGAAAGAAGGGAGTTGGGTCTTAATCCATATTAGTAGAACCTCAATAAAGAGAAAGTCATGGGGAGGAGCCAAAAGCCGGAAGTTAGTGGAAACCTCGAAGGGAAAGTAGAGGACATCTGCACGTGATGGGAAGTGGAAATACAAGCCAAGGAACCCAAGGAATGTCAGCAACCAGCACCAGAACGCTAGACTCCAGGCGAAAGCAAGCCTTGCTGGTATCTCAAATTTGGACTTCTCCTAGCTTCAAAACCACGAGCCAGTAAATTCCCATTATTTAAGTCAATTCATGGTGTGGTATTGTCGTGGCAGACTGGCAAACTCAGACACACTTCATCTTCATTAACAGTTGGTGTTGACAGTCTTTTAAATTTTATCCATTCCAGCGTACATAGCAGTCATAGTGGTATTTCACTGTGGTTTTAATTTGCATTTTCCAGATGACTAGTTATGTTCATCAACTTTTCATATCCATATTGGCCATTTTTTTGTATCTTCTTTGGGGATATGTCTGTTCAAATATTTGGCCCATTTTTTTATTGAATTGCTTTCTTTCTTTTGTTTAAATGTTTTTAAATTGTGAAATATAACATATATACAAAAAAGCAATAAATTTCCAAGTACATTTTAACAAGTAGTTTTTTTTTTTAAATTTTTATGTTTTGCATGGGCAGGCACTGGGAATTGAACCCAGGTCTCCAGCATGACAGGCAGAAATTCTGCCACTGAGTCACCATCACACCACCCTTAACAAGTAGTTATAGAGCAGATTTTGAAGTTTGGTTTTGGTTAGAGTTCCACGATTTTTTGCTTTTTCTTCTAGTTGCTCCAAGACACTGGATACCAAAAGAAATATCAATATAATGATTCAGCAGTCATACTCCTCTCTCTTTGTTTTTTTTGTGTATGAAAAATAACATATATACAAAAAAAATTCAAAGTACAACAATTAGTTGTAGAACAGATTTTAGAATTTGGTATGGGTTGCAATTCCACAGTTTTAGCCTTTTACTTCTGTCTGCTCTAAGGTACTGGAGACTAAAAGAAATATCAATAGACTGATTCAGCACTCATATCATTTGTTAAAACTTGCCTTCTTTGATCTTTGATCTTTCTCCCACTATTGAAGGGTATTTGGGCTATGCCCATTTTAGCTTTTTCGTGTTGAAAGGGGCTGTCAATAATATGGGATAGGGGGATGGAACTACTTAATGTTCCTTCTGGAGAGGCTGGGCCCTCTGCATTTCAGGACGTATGTGGTCCAGGGACCCATATGGAGGTTGTAGGTTTCTATAAAGTTACCCTAGTGAATGGCAGCTTTGTAGAATCTTATATAATGCCCTACGTGTTCTTTAGGATTGGCGGGAATGGTTTTGGTTGGGTTTGGCAAGTTATGATAGGTAGGTGATGTCTAATTGAAGCTTGTGTAAGAATGACCTTCAGAGTAGCCTCTTGACTCTATTTGAACTCTCTCAGCCACTGATACCTTATTTGTGACACTTCTTTCTCCCCTTTGCTCAGGATGACATTGTTGATCCCATGGTGCCAGAGCCAGGCTCATCTCTGAGCGTTTACTTTCTTATTATTCTGGATACAAGCCCTTCACTAGGTATATATTTTGCAAACGTTTTCTCTTAGTCTGTGGCTTGTCTTTTCATTTTCTTAAATGTGTCTTTCAGATACTAAAGTTTTAAATTTAGATGAAGTTCATTTTATTGTATTTTTTTTATATAATTCATGTATGTTTATGTAGTCATGTCTCTGTATTTACCAACACAATATTACAAAGATTTTCACCTATGTTTTCTTCTAGAAGTTTTATCATTTTAGGTCTTATGTTCAGGTCATTTTTTGTCCTGTTTTGATTCATTGCTTTTCTATATAAATTTTAGATGAGTTTATCAATTTCTCCAAAATAGCCTGCTAGAATTTGATTGCAACTAAATTAAATTTATAGATCAATTTGGAGAAATTGATATTTTAACAATACTAAGTCTTCAATCCATGAACAAGGTATACTTCTCCATTTATTCAGGTTTTCTTTAATTTCCCCTGGTAATGTTTCATAGTTTTCAGGGTATAGATCACAAAGAGTTTTCTTTAAATTTATTCCTAAGTATTTTTTGATACTTTTATAAAAGGAGTTTTTTTTTATTAATTAACGGAAAAAAAGAAATTAACCCAACATTTAGAAATCATACCATTCTACATATGCAATCAGTAATTCTTAACATCATCACATAGATGCATGATCATCGTTTCTTAGTACATTTGCATCGGTTTAGAAGAACTAGCAACACAACCGAAAAAGATATAGAATGTTAATATAGAGAAAAAAAATAAAAGTAATAATAGTAAGAACAAAACAAAACAAAACAAAACAAAACAAAAACCTATAGCTCGGATGCAGCTTCATTCAGTGTTTTAACGTGATTACTTTACAATTAGGTATTATTGTGCTGTCCATTTTTGAGTTTTTGTATCTAGTCCTGTCGCACAGTCTGTATCCCATCAGCTTCAATTACCCATTATCTTACCCTGTTTCTAACTCCTGCTGAACTCTGTTACCAATGACATATTCCAAGTTTATTCTCGAGTGTCGATTCACATCATTGGGACCATACAGTATTTGTCCTTTAGTTTTTGGCTAGACTCACTCAGCATAATGCTCTCTAGGTCCATCCATGTTATTACATGCTTCATAATACAGTATTTGTCTTTTAGTTTTTGGCTAGACTCACTCAGCATAATGTTCTCTAGGTCCATTCATGTTATTACATGCTTCATAATTTTATCCTGTCTTAAAGCTGCATAATATTCCATCGTATGTATATACCACAGTTTGTTTAGCCACTCGTCTGTTGTTGGACATTTTTGGCTGTTTCCATCTCTTTGCAATAGTAAATAACGCTGCTATAAACATTGGTGTGCAAATGTCCGTTTGAGTTTTTGCCCTTAATTCCTTTGAGTAGATTCCCAGCAATGGTATTGCTGGGTCGTATGGCAATTCTATATTCAGCTTTTTGAGGAACCGCCAAACTGCCTTCCACAGTGGTTGCACCATTTGACATTCCCACCAACAGTGGATAAGTGTGCCTCTTTCACCGCATCCTCTCCAGCACTTGTCATTTTCTGTTTTGTTGATAATGGCCATTCTGGTGGGTGTGAGATGATATCTCATTGTGGTTTTGATTTGCATTTCTCTAATGGCCAGGGACATTGAGTATCTCTTCATGTGCCTTTTGGCCATTTGTATTTCCTCCTCTGAGAGGTGTCTATTCAAGTCTTTTTCCCATTTTGTAATTGGGTTGGCTGTCTTTTTGTTGTTGAGTTGAACAATCTCTTTATAAATTCTGGATACTAGACCTTTACCTGATATGTCGTTTCCAAATATTGTTTCCCATTGTGTAGGCTGTCTTTCTACTTTCTTGATGAAGTTCTTTGATGCACAAAAGTGTTTAATTTTGAGGAGTTCCCATTTATTTATTTCCTTCTTCAGTGCTCTTGCTTTAGGTTTAAGGTCCATAAAACTGCCTCCAATTGTAAGATTCATAAGATATCTCCCTACATTTTCCTCTAACTGTTTTATGGTCTTAGACCTAATGTTTAGATCTTTGATCCATTTTGAGCTAACTTTTGTGTAGGGTGTGAGATATGGGTCTTCTTTCATTCTTTTGCATATGGATATCCATTTCTCTAGGCACCATTTATTGAAGAGACTGTTCTGTCCCAGGTGAGTTGGCTTGACTGCCTTATCAAAGATCAAATGTCCATAGATGAGAGGGTCTATATCTGAGCACTCTATTCGATTCCATTGGTCGATATATCTATCTTTATGCCAATACCATGCTGTTTTGACCACTGTGGCTTCATAATATGCCTTAAAGTCAGGCAGTGCAAGACCTCCAGCTTCGTTTTTTTACCTCAAGATGTTTTTAGCAATTCGGGGCACCCTGCCCTTCCAGATAAATTTGCTTATTGGTTTTTCTATTTCTGAAAAATAAGTTGTTGGGATTTTGATTGGTATTGCATTGAATCTGTAAATCAATTTAGGTAGGATTGACATCTTAACTATATTTAGTCTTCCAATCCACGAACACGGTATGCCCTTCCATCTATTTAGGTCTTCTGTGATTTCTTTTAGCAGTTTTTTGTAGTTTTCTTTATATAGGTTTTTTGTCTCTTTAGTTAAATTTATTCCTAGGTATTTTATTCTTTTAGTTGCAATTGTAAATGGGATTCGTTTCTTGATTTCCCCCTCCGCTTGTTCATTGCTAGTGTATAGAAATGCTACAGATTTTTGAATGTTGATCTTGTAAACTGCTACTTTGCTGTACTCATTTATTAGCTCTAGCAGTTTTGTTGTGGATTTTTCCGGGTTTTCGACGTATAGTATCATATCGTCTGCAAACAGTGATAGTTTTACTTCTTCCTTTCCAATTTTGATGCCTTGTATTTGTTTTTCTTGACTAATTGCTCTGGCTAGAACCTCCAACACAATGTTGAATAATAGTGGTGATAGTGGACATCCTTGTCTTGTTCCTGATCTTAGGGGGAAAATTTTTCCCCGTTGATGATGATATTAGCTGTGGGTTTTTCTATATTCCCTCTATCATTTTAAGGAAGTTCCCTTGTATTCCTATCCTTTGAAGTGTTTTCAACAGGAAAGGATGTTGAATCTTGTCAAATGCCTTCTCTGCATCAATTGAGATGATTATGTGATTTTTCTGCTTTGATTTGTTGATATGGTGTATTACATTAATTGATTTTCTTATGTTGAACCATCCTTGCATACCTGGGATGAATCCTACTTGGTCATGATGTATAATTCTTTTAATGTGCTGTTGGATACGATTTGCTAGAATTTTATTGAGGATTTTTGCATCTGTATTCATTAGAGAGATTGGCCTGTAGTTTTCTTTTTTTGTAATATCTTTGCCTGGTTTTGGTATGAGGGTGATGTTGGCTTCTTAGAATGAATTAGATAGTCTTCCCTCCGCTTCGATTTTTTTGAAGAGTTTGAGGAGAGTTGGTACTAATTCTTTCTGGAATGTTTGATAGAATTCACATGTGAAGCCGTCTGGTCCTGGACTTTTCTTTTTAGGAAGCTTTTGAATGACTGATTCAATTTCTTTACTTGTGATTGGTTTGTTGAGGTCATCTATGTCTTCTTGAGTCAAAGTTGGTTGTTCATGTCTTTCCAGGAACCCGTCCATTTCCTCTAAATTTATTAGCGTAAAGTTGTTCATAGTATCCTGTTATTACCTCCTTTATTTCTGTGAGGTCAGTGGTTATGTCTTCTCTTCCATTTCTGATCTTATTTATTTGCATCCTCTCTCTTCTTCTTTTTGTCAATCTTGCTAAGGGCCCATCAATCTTATTGATTTTCTCATAGAACCAACTTCTGGCCTTATTGATTTTCTCTATTGTTTTCAATTTTATTTATTTCTGCTCTAATCTTTGTTATTTCTTTCCTTTTGCTTGCTTTGGGGTTAGTTTGCTGTTCTTTCTCCAGTTCTTCCAAGTGGACAGTTAATTCCTGAATTTTTGCCTTTTCTTCTTTTCTGATATAGGCATTTAGGGCAATAAATTTCCCTCTTAGCACTGCCTTTGCTGCATCCCATAAGTTTTGATATGTTGTGTTTTCATTTTCATTCGCCTCGAGGTATTTGTTAATTTCTCTAGCAATTTCCTCTTTGACCCACTCGTTGTTTAGGAGTGTGTTGTTGAGCCTCCACGTATTTGTGAATTTTCTGGCACTCTGCCTATTATTGATTTCCAACTTCATTCCTTTATGATCCGAGAAAGTGTTGTGTATGATTTCAATCTTTTTAAATTTGTTAAGACTTGCTTTGTGACCCAGCATATGGTCTATCTTTGAGAATGATCCATGAGCACTTGAGAAAAAGGTGTATCCTGCTATTGTGGGGTGTAATGTCCTATAAATGTCTGTTAAGTCTAGCTCATTTATAGTAATATTCAGATTCTCTATTTCTTTATTGATCCTCTGTCTAGATGTTCTGTCTATTGATGAGAGTGGTGAATTGAAGTCTCCAACTATTATGGTATATGAGTCTATTTCCCTTTTCAGTGTTTGCAGTGTATTCCTCACGTATTTTGGGGCATTCTGGTTCGGTGCGTAAATATTTATGATTGTTATGTCTTCTTATTTAATTGTTCCTTTTATTAGTATATAGTGTCCTTCTTTGTCTGTTTTAACTGTTTTACATTTGAAGTCTAATTTGTTGGATATTAGTGTAGCCACTCCTGCTCTTTTCTGGTTGTTATTTGCATGAAATATCTTTTCCCAACCTTTCACTTTCAACCTATGTTTATCTTTGGGTCTAAGATGTGTTTCCTGTAGACAGCATATAGAAGGATCCTGTTTTTTAATCCATTCTGCCAATCTATGTCTTTTGATTGGGGAATTCAGTCCATTGACATTTAGTGTTATTACTGTTTGGATAATATTTTCCTCTAACATTTTGCCTTTTGTATTATATATATCATATCTGATTTTCCTTCTTTCTACACTCTTCTCCATACCTCTCTCTTCTGTCTATTTGTATCTGACTCTAGTGCTCCCTTTAGTATTTCTTGCAGAGCTGGTCTCTTGGTCATAAATTCTCTCAGTGACTTTTTGTCTGAGAATGTTTTAATTTCTCCCTCATTTTTGAGGGATAATTTTGCTGGATATAGGAGTCTTGATTGGCAGTTTTTCTCTTTTAGTAATTTAAATATATCATCCCACTGTCTTCTTGCTTCCATGGTTTCTGCTGAGAAATCTACACATAGTCTTATTGGGTTTCCCTTGTATGTGATGGATTGTTTTTCTCTTGCTGCTTTCAAGATCCTCTCTTTCTCTTTGACCTCTGACATTCTAACTAGTAAGTGTCTTGGAGAACGCCTATTTGGGTCTAATCTCTTTGGGGTGCGCTGCACTTTTTGGATCTGTAATTTTAGGTCTTTCATAAGAGTTGGGAAATTTTCAGTGATAATTTCTTCCATTAGTTTTTCTCCTCCTTTTCCCTTCTCTTCTCCTTCTGGGACACCCACAACACGTATATTTGTGCGGTTCATATTGTCCTTGAGTTCCCTGATACCCTGTTTGAATTTTTCCATTCTTTTCCTGATAGTTTCTGTTTCTTTTTGGAGTTCAGATGTTCCATCCTCCAAATCACTAATTCTATCTTCTGTCTCTTTAAATCTGTCATTGTAGGTATCCATTGTTTTTTCCATCTTTTCTACTTTATCCTTCACTTCCATAAGTTCTGTGATTTGTTTTTTCAGTTTTTCTATTTCTTCTTTATGTTCAGCCCATGTCTTCTTCATGTCCTCCCTCAATTTATCGATTTCATTTTTGAAGAAGTTTTCCATTTCTGTTCGTATATTCAGCATTAGTTGTCTCAGCTCTTGTATCTCATTTGAACTATTGGTTTGTTCCTTTGACTGGGCCATATTCTCAATCTTCTGAGCGTGGACCGTTATCTTCTGCTGCTGGCGTCTGGGCATTTAGTCAGATTTCCCTGGGTGTCAGATCCAACAAGGTTGAAAGATTTTTCTGTGAAATCTCTGGGTTCTGTTTTTCTTATCCTGCCCAGTAGGTGGCGCTCGTGGCACACGTTTGTCTCACGTGTTTGGAAGGGATCCCCCCGGTCACCGATCTCCGCGGCCTGGGGATTTCCGATCCAATTCTCTCCGTTGGTTCGGGGGGCCGCGCGTGGTGGGGGCGTCAGCCACCATGGCTTGAGGGGACCCTGTGGTTGGTTGCCGGCTGCAGCGGGCCCGGGGAATTCGCCACCGGACCAGGAAGTCGCCCACGGGGGAGGGGCGTCGGTCACCGGCCGCCACGGCCTGTGGAATTCCCCACCGGACCAGGAAACCGACCGCGGGGGAGGGCCACCGCGGCTTGGGTAGCCCGCTGATCCGAGACTCGTAGCCGGACCAGGAGCCGCCCGCAAAAGAGGGGCGCCGGCCGCCTTGGCTTGGGAAACTTGCCTCTCTGAGACTTTCAGTTGGCTCGGGAAGGAGGGAGGGAGGAACTCCGGCCGCCGCAGCTGCCGCTGCTCGGGAAATCGCGCGCCTCTAGGGGATCTCACCGCAGCCGAGTCTCGCAGTCAGACTAGCCAGTCCAGACTGGGGTACGCTGTGTGTCCATTCCCTGTCGTGGCCCCGGGAGCTGTTCTGCACTGTTTCAGTTCACCTAGTAGTTGCTTTGGAGGAGGAACTAAGATGCACGTACCTTACTAAGCTGCCATCTTGGCCCCCATAAAAGGAGTTTTTTAAACCTTTATTTCTCACATGTTTATTCTTATATAAAGAAATGCAATTTAATGTTTTAATTTTTTTACTGTTAATTTTCTTAATTTACTTTTAACAAGTAAAAAATTACTCAGTGGTACATACAAAATCAAATCAATTATTTTTGCATCTGGTGTTTCAATCACCATAAGGATATCACAGTACAGAAGTAAACAAAACAATAAGAAAAATTGTGATTAAATTCATTCAATTTGACTTTCCAGCTGAGAGAACTATATATAAGAAATAATGGAAATGACCATTACCTGCAGAACAAAAAAATCAATGGCAAAATGTTAGATTTTAAAGACAAAATGGAATTAATGTTTGTTCATTTTGTTTACATATATTTAGAGCATGATTCTAAATTTACTTCTAAATAGATCTGGAAACCTAGTTCAAATATAAGCAAGCTATCAGATCATCTTTGAGGATTGAGAAATGGCTTCCTGGAAGAAACCAGTTGCTGTCAAAAAGCAAACAATGTGGAGGGGAAAAAGCCTTCTTATACAAAAGACTTTTTATTATTTGTAGCTTCTAAAGTTCCAAGTCATAGAGCTTTGATCTTCCTGGATTCAATTTTAAGTAAAATTAATTTTAGCACATACTTGAAATAGGCACAAAGGAAGAGTGTAGGATATGGTGAACAAAAATTAACTACCTATTTCAAAGGTGGCTATTTCTTTTAAATTTATCTGTCTACTTCACTCCATGTCTCAGTATACAGATTATTCTTTACGCAAATTCACCCCTATCCCAAATATATTTTCCCACGTGTATGTTTTGATACTTTTACAAAAGAATGAAACATTCCAGCTGGCTGGCAAAGTAATTTAAACTATCTGTAAATGCAATAAAAGGAAAGTAATCACAGAGTCTAAAAGATACCAAATTGGAATAATATTGATGGGGATTTCCTTTTTGATTTATTAAAATACCTGTGCAATTTATTTTTTATTAAGCTGTGTATCCTGAAATACAGATTTACAGGAAATCACAAAGGTAGTACAGAGGAAATCCTTGTACCCATCACCCAGCTTCCCCCAACAGTTACCTCTTCTATGTGACCATATTAAAATCAGGAATTTGACATTGATGCAACGTGTGTGCGTAGTTCTAAGCCATTTTATCATGTGTCCACTCACTTAACTACCATCATAATCAAGATACAGAACTATCCCATCTCCAGAAAGAGCTCCTTCTTGCTATCACTTTGCAGTCACACCCACTTCCCACTCCCCCTATCATCCCTAACTTTGGGCAATGGTAACCTCTTTTCCATCACTATAATCTTGTCATTTCAAGAATGTTATATAAATATAGTATGTCACTGTTTTAATTCCCCAGCTGCTAAAACAAATAGCATGCAACAGATTGGCTTAACAGCAGGAATTTATTGGTTCATGGTTTCCAAGGCTAGAAGTCTTGTTTCATTCTGGACTTGGTATCTTCTGCTTGGCCTGCAATCTTTGGGGTTACCTGGCTTTACAGTCACATGGCAATGCACTTGGCAACCACACTGGATTCAGGCCCACCCTCATTTATTTTGGGCACACCTTAACTAATTAACATCTTTGAAGGTCCTGTTTACAAATGGGTTCACACCCACAGGGGCCGGACCTGAGTATGCCTTTTGTGGTGAACATGATTCAACCCCCAAAAGTCATATTTCGAGATTGGCTTTGTTTTTAACTTAGCGTAATGGCCTAAAGAGCCACCTAAGCTGTCACATTTTTCAGCATCATTTCTTTTTATTGCTAAGTGGTATTCCATGTCCCATGTCTGCATAACCACTCACCTCTCACCTCTTGAGGGACATTTGGATTGTTTCCGTCTATGGTTATTATAAATAAAGCTGCTATGAACAATCATATATAGGTTTTTGTGAGGTCGTATGGTTTCATTTCTTTGGAATAAATGTCCAGGAGTATAATTGCCAGGTAGTATGGTAAATATATGTTTAGTTTTTTAAGAAACCACCAAGCTGTTTTCCAGAGTGATTGTACCACCACCAAGGCATGAATTAACTAGTTTCTCTTCATCCTGGCCAGCATTGCTGTTGTGACTGTTTTATTTTTTTCAGCTGTTTTAATGGGTATAGAGTAATCTCTCCTCATGGTCTTACTTTGCATCTCTCTAATGGGTAGTGATGCTTAACATCTTTTGTTGTGCTTATTTGGCATTTGTATATCCTGTTCAGTCAACTGTCCATTCATGTCTGTGCTGGTTTGAAAGGATGTATGCCCCCCAGAAAAGCCATGTTTTAATCCTAATCCCATTTTGTAAAGGCAGCTATTTCTTCTAATCCCTGTTTGTTTGAAACTGTAGTTAGATCATCTTCCTGGAGATGTGATGTAATCGAGAGTGGTTGTTAAATTGGATTAGATGACGATATGTCTCTACCCATTCAGGTGGGTCTTGATTAGTTTCTGAAGTTCTATAAAAGAGGAAACATTTTGGAGAATAAAAGATTCAGAGAGAGCAGAGAATGCTGCAGCACCACAAAGCAGAGGGTCCCCAAGCCAGTGGCCTTTGGAGATGAAGAAGGAAAATGCCTCCCGGGGAGCTTCATGAAACCGGAAGCCAGGAAAGAAAGCTAGCAGATGACGCCGTGTTCGCCACGTGCCCTTCCAGCTGAGAGAGAAGCCCTGACTGTGTTCGCCATGTGCCTTCTTACTTGAGAGAGAAACCCTGACTTCATAGGCCTTCTTGAACCAAGATATCTTTCCCTGGATGCCTTTGACAGGACGTTTCTGTAGACTTGTTTTAATTTGGACATTTTCTTGGCCTTAGAACTGTAAACTAGCCTCTGATTAAATTCTCCTTTTTAAAAGTCATACCATTTCTGGTATATTGCATTCTAGCAGCTAGCAGACTAGAGCAATGTCCTTTTGCCCATTATCTAATTGCTTATTTTTGTACTGTTGAGTTTTGAGAATTCTTTATGTGTTCTAGATATGAATCCTTTTTCAGATATGTGGTTTGCAAATACTTTCTCCCAATCAGTAACTTGTCTTTTCATCCACTTAATGTTTTAAGTTGTGATAAAGCCCAATTTATCAAATTTTTATTTTATTAGGTCGTGCTTCTGGTCTAACAAGCCCTAGATTCCAAAGACTTTCTTCTATGTTATATTCTAAAAGTGTTATGGTTTACGTTTAAATCTGTGATTTATTTTGAGTAAATTTTTGCAAGGGTTAAGAGGTTTAAGTTGAGTTTTTTTTTTCTTCCTATGTATATCCAATTGCTTCAATACCATTTGTTGAAAAAACTATCCTTTCTCCATAGAATTGCTTTTGCACCTTTGCCAAAAATCAATTGACTGTACTTGTGTGGGGACTATTTCTAGGTTTTCTATTCTGTTCCATTGATCCATGTATCTATCTTGATTTTTTATTACTGTAGCTATATAATAAGCCTTTAAATTGGTTTGAGTGATTTCTTTTACTTTATTCTTTTTCAAAATTGTTTTAGTTATTCCATTGTTTTTGCCTTTCCATACAAATTGTGTATACATATGAAAAAAATCTTTTTGGGATTTTCGTAGGAATTAATATTCAACCTGTATATCAGTGTGGGGAGAATGGCATCTTTACTACGTTGAATTTTCCTATATATGAACACGGTGCATCTCTCCATTTATTTAGATCTTCTCTGATTTTTTTCATCAGCATTTTGAAGTTTTCAGCATACAAGTCCCATACCTGTTTTGTCAGATTTACATCTAAGTATTTCATTGTTTTTTGAGTGATTGTAAATATTACTATACTTTAAATTTCAGTGTCCATATGTGTTAGTTTGCTAGCTGCTGGAATGTGATATGCCAGAACTGGAATGGCTTTTAAAAAGGGGATTTTTTTTTTAATTTCTAAATTTTTTTAAACATAACATACAAACACAAACATTCTTACCATAAGATCATTCCATTCTTGGTATATAATTAATAACTCACAATATCATCACATAGTTGTATATTCATCACCATGATCATTTCTTAGAACATTTGCATCCATTCAGAAAAAGAAAAAAGAAAAAACCCTCACACATACCATACCACTTACCCCTCCCTCTCATTGACTGCTAGTATTTCCATCTACCCAGTATATTTTAGCCTTTGTTTCCCCTATTTTTTCTATGCACCTTACCACTCCCTTTCATTGATCACTAGCATTTCAATCTACTATACTTATTTTAACATTAGTTCACCCTATTATTTGTTTATTTTTAATCCATATGTTTTACTCATCTGTCCATACCGTAGATAAAAGGAGCATCAGACACAAGTTTTTCACAATCACATAGTCACATTGCTAAAGCTCTATCATTATACAATTATCTTCAAGAAATATGGCTACTGGAACACAGCTCTACATTTTCTGGCACTTCCCTCCAGCCTCTCCAATATACCTTAACTAAAGGTGATAACTGTATAATACGTAAGAATAACCTCTAGGATAATCTCTCGACTCTGTTTGAAATCTCTCAGCCATTGACACTTTATTTTGTCTCATTTCTCTCTTCCCCGTTTTGGTCTAGAAGGTTTTTTCAGTTCCTTGATGCTGAGTCCCAGTTCATTCTGGAATTTCTGTCCCACATTGCCAGGAAGATTTACACCCCTGGGAGTCATGTCCCACGTAGAGAGGGGGAGGGCAGTGAGTTTGCTTGTTATGTTGGCTGAGAGAGAGAGGCCACATCTAAGCAACAAAAGAGGTTCTCTGGGGGTGACTCTTAGGCCAAATTTTAAATATGCTTAGCCTGTCTTTTGCAGGGATAAATTTCATATGAACAAACCCTAAGATTTGGGGCTTGGCCTATTCCTTTGGTTGTTTCTACTTCCTTTGAGAATATCAGGAATTCTCCACATGGGGAAGTTGAATTTCCCCTTTTCTCTCCATTTCCCCAAAGGAACTTTGCAAATACTTTTTTATTCACTGTTCAGATCACTCTGGGATTTATCAAGGCATCACTTTGGACAAACCTACAAAGTCTCACGCCCTACTCAAGTTTCCATGTTCTTATGGTGTTCAGTTAAACTGTCCACATAAGTTATATTAGGAAATGCACTAGTCAAAACATAAATTTTGTACCAAATAAATATTTTTTGCTTTAGTCTCACACATAAGTTAAAGTTTTGAAATATGAACTACCATCTCTTTTCAACGCCCTGCAGTATTGACATTCCTTTGTTCTTCCTCATGCAAAAACATTTTTAATTTCACATTTAGTCACTATCATTGTATACTCTAAGCATTCCTAGTTTATATCATCTCAGTTTTTATTGTCCATTTTTCCTTCTGATTTCATTTGTGCCCCCAGCCCTCCTCCCTCTATCATTCGCACATTCAGCTTCATTCAGTGTACTAACATTATTGTATTACAGTTAGGTAGTATTGTGCTATCCATTTCTGAATTTTTACATTCAGTCCTGAAGGGATACAATCTGTATCCCTTCAGCTCTAGTTATCCAATATCTACCTTATTTCTATCTCCTGATGGTCTCTGGTCTTAACTTAAAAAAGGGGGGAACTTAAATAAGTTACCAGTTTATAGTTCTAAGGGTATAAAAATGTCCAAACTAAGGCATCCTGGGAAAGATACCTTAATTCAAGGAAGGTCAATGGGCTAGGAACACCTCTGTCACCTGGGTAGTCACATGGCTGGCATCTGTTGGTCCCTTGCTCCTGGGATCTGTTGCTTTCAACCTCTGTTCCTATGGGGGTTCCTCACTTTGCTTCTCCAGGGCCGGCCTTAATCTCTTGGCTTCCCTTGGCTCTCTCCAGGTTTTGGCTTGCTTAATATTTGATGGCAACGTCTACTGGGCTCCAAGCATCTCCAAACATCCATGTCTTGTTCTCCAAGTGTTGGCATCTGTGTAAGCTCTACTCTGAAGTTCTGCTGGCTCTCTCTCTGTCAGCTCTGAGACTTCTTGCCAATTCTTCAGTTCTAAAGCTTTTTCCAAAATGGTTACCTCTTAAAGGACTCCAGTAAGCAACCCCACCTTGAGTGAGAGGAGACACATCTCCATGAAACCATCTAATCAAAAGTTACTACCCACAATTGGGTGAGTCACATCTCCATGGAAACAATAAAAAATATCCCACCCAGCAATACTGAATGAGGATTAAAGAACTTGACTTTTCTGGGGTGCACAACAAATTCAAACTGGCACACCATGATTTTTGTATGTTTATCTGTTATCTGGTGAGCTTGCTGAACTCACTTATTACGTCTGGAAATTTTCCTTTCTTTTTTCTTCTTTTTGTAGATTTCTTAGGATTTTTCTAATGGGCAATCATGTTGTCTGCAAATAGGTTCAGTTTTATTTTTCCTTTTCCAATCTGTATACCTTTTTTTAATTATTAAATTTATTTATTTATTAATTAAACCAATCTGTATACCTTTTATTTCTATTTCTTACCTTATTGCCCTGGCTAAAACTTTCAGTACTATTTTCAATAGCAGTGTTGAGAGCAGACATACCTGTATTGCTCTCAATCTTAGGGGAAAAGTAGTAAGTCATTTACCATTAAGTATGATGTTAGCTGTAAGATTTTGTAGATGTTCTTTATCAAGTTGAGGAGTTCCTTCTATTTCTATTTTTCTGAGACTCTTTTCCTCGTGAATGGGTGCTAAATTTTGTCAAATGCATTTTCTACATCTATTGATATGATCATATGTTTCTTTTCCTCTCTATTTTATTAATATGGGAATTACATTGTTTGAGTTTGGATTTAAACCAATCTTGCATTTCTGAGTTAAACTCCTATGTTCATCATGTTTTAAATATATTATTGGATTTTATTTTATAAAATTTTGGCTTTTGTGTCTATGATCATGAGAGATATTGATCTGCAGTTTTGTATTTTTGTGCTCTGATCTCTTGGTCTGGTTTTGGTGTCAGAATGATATTGGTTTCCTAAAATCATTTGAGAATTTTCTTTTCATTTTTTTGGAAAAGGTTTATATAGAATTGGTGTTATTTTTTTCTTAAATAATTGGTAGAATATATCAGTAAAGCCTTCTGGGCCTGAAATTTTCTAATGGGAATATTTTTATTTACAAATCAAATTATTTTAATTGATAAGAGTTATTCAAGTTTTCTATTTCTTTTTGAGTTATTTTAGTAATTTGTCTCTTACAATGATTTGTCCATTTCATTAAAGTTGTCGAGTACATAAGCACAAAGTTGTTAATAATAAACCCTATTAACATTCTGATGTCTGTAGATCTGTACTAATGTCATCTCATTTCTGATGGTGATAGTTTGTGTCTGCTCTCTGTTTCTTGGTCATTTTTGTTGATGGTTTATGGGTTTTAATGCTCTCTTTATCACTGATTTTTCTCTATTGTATGTCATTGAATTCTGCTACCTTTATTATTTCATTTGTTATGATGAAAGAACGTACAATTGTTCTTTTCCTTCTAATTTCCAAGGGAGACGCTTTTTCTAATATAAGGATTCGAAGCTCTCCATTTTCTGCTGAGCACTGCTTTAATATATGCCACATATTTTGATCTGTTCTATTTTAATTTTCATTCAGTTAAAAATATTTAAAATTTCCCTTGTGATTTAAACAATCAATTTGGATTGGATTATTTAAAATGTGTTGTTTGGGTTTTTCCTAGTCATCTTATTGTCATTGACTTGTAGTTTAATTCTTTGTGGCCAGAAAAAATAGTCTGTATCATTTCAGTCTTTTAAAGGTACTGAGACTTGGTTTATGGCTCAGCGTATGGTGTTCCTTTATGAACAGACCATGTACACTTGAAAAGAATATGTACGCCTGCACTTATTGGATGTAGTATTTCACAATATCAACTAAATCAAAGTGGTTGAAAGCATTGTTCAGATGTCTTATGTCTTTGTTGCTTATATTTGTCTACTTATTCTACCTCTTGCTAAGTGTCAGGTGTTAAAATCTCCAATTATGATAGTGAAATTATCTGTTTCTTCTTTTAATTCTGTTAATTTTTACCCAATATATTTTGAAGCTTTGTTATTTAGTATACCAATATATTTATGATTGTTATGTCTTCCTGTTGAATTGACATTTTAATCATTTTGAAATACCCCTTTTTATTTCTGTAATACTTTTTGTCTTCAGATCTATTTCATCTAATGTTAGTATAGCTACTCTAACTCTCTTATGATTATTGTTTGCATGGCATTTTTTAAAACTATCCATTTTATTTCAACCTATCATAGTCTTTATATTTAAAGCATAGTTTCTATAACAACATATAGTTGGGATTTGCTTTTATTTTTGTCCATTCAAACCAACTCTACCTTTTAATTATAATGTTTAGTCCCTTAACTGCTAATGTAATTATTAATATGTTTGGGTTTTGGTCTGTCATTTTATTATTTGTTTTCTGTGTGTCCTTTCTAGCTTTTTTACCTTTGATTCCTCCTTTCCTACCTTTTTAAAGATTATTTGGATAAGTTTTAGAATTCCTTAATTTACATATTGACTTGTAGCTATAATTCTTTGAATTATTTTTTTTCATGATTGCTCTAGTAACTGAAATATACATTCTTAACCTTTCAGTCTAGTTACAGTTTATATTTCATACAAATCAGAGAAACTTCCTAAGCATATAATTCCATATTCCCTTCTTTTCATTATACTTTAGTTGCTATATGTATTGTTTTATGTACATTACACAGCGTACAAGGCAAACAGTTTTTGCTTTAAACAGTTATGTATATTACAAAGGAATTAAAAAGAGAGAAAAGTACTGTTTAGTATTTACCCAGATATTTTCCATTTCCAATGCTCTTCTTTCTTTTCTCAGGTTTGGAATTCCTATTTGGTATCATTTCCCTTCACTTTGAAAAACTTCCTGAACATTTCCTGCAGTGTAAGTCTGTGGGTCACTCAGTTATTCAGTTTTATTTTATCTGAAAATGTCCTTATTTCTCCTTGATCTTCTTCTATTTACAAGTTAACCCATCAGTTTATTTATTTCGAATGGTATCACATAAAGGTAAGTATATTATTTATATTCTTAAGTAAATTTTTTGTTATAGATTTACAGAAAGGTTGCAGAAATAATACAGAGTTCATATCTATCTCTCACACATTTCCCCTTATTTTTAATCTTGTTAATATTAGTATGGAACATTTGTCATAAGTAATGAACCAACACTGATATATTTCTGTTAACTAAACTCCACTCAATTCTATTTCACTAATTTTTCCTTAATATCCAATTTTTGTTCCGGGATCCCATCCAAGATACCACTTTACATTTGGTTGTCCTGTGCTCTTCTTTTATGCACTTTTATTGAGATATATTCATACACCATATAATCCATCCAAAGTACTGTCAAGTTTCTCAGTATCATCATTACCTGTGCATTCATCACCACAATTTTAGAACATTTTCATTACTCCAAAAATAAATTTAAGAAAAATTAAAAGAACACCCGAAACATCCCATATCCCTCATCCACCCCATTATTTATTTTTTTGCCTTTATTTTATTACTCATCTGCCCATACACTGGACAAAGGGAGTGCCAGCCACAAGGTTTTCACAACCACATGGTCACCCGATAAAAGCTATATAGTTATACAATCATCATCAAGAATCAAATCTACGGGATTACAGTTCAACAACTTCAGGTCTTTCCTCCTAGCTATTTGAATACACTACAAACCAAAAAGGAATATCTATATAATGCATAAGAATGACCCCTGACTATATTTGAAATTGCTTAGCCACCGAACCTTTATTTGTTCCATTTCTATTCCCCTTTTTGATCAAGAAGTCATTCTGAATCCCATGAATTCAGAATGGGCCAAGCTCATCCCTGGGAGTCATGCCTCATGTTGCCAGGAAGACTTATGCCCCAGAGAGTTATTTCCCACATAGGGGGAGGGTAGTGAGTTTATTTGCAGAGTTGGCTGAGAGAGAGAGAGAGAGAGAGAGAGACCACATCTCAGCATCCAAAGAAGTTCTCTGAGCCATGGAACAGCTTCAATAATCTGAGTCTACCATCCAGAGACCAGATGCAGAAGGAAAACGCCCCTGGAGAGCTTCATGAAACAAGAAGCCAGGAAAGAAAGCCAGAAGATGCCGCCATGTTTGCCATGTGCCTTTCCAGTTGAGAGAGAAACCCTAAACTTCACAGGCCTTTCTTTAAAGATGGTAACATTTTATTGGTGTCTTAATTTGAACAGTTTTGTAGACTTGCTTTAAATGGAACATTTTATTGACCTTAGAACTATAAACTTGCAACTTATTAAATTACCTTTTTTAAAAGTGAAAAAAAAAAGCGTCTCTGGGGGTGACGCTTAGACATAATCATAAGTGGGCTTAGCTTCTCCTTTGCAGAAATAAGTTTCATAAGGGCAAGCCTCAAGATCGAGGGTTTGACTTATTAAATTGGGAGTCTCTCATATGTGTGAGACTATCAGGAATTCCTGAGGTGGGGTAAAGTTTGATATTTCCACATTTCCTTGATTCTTGAAGAATATTTTTACAGTATATAGAGTTCTGAGTTGGCAGGTTTTTGCCCTTTTAGCACTAGTTTTTCTTCTTTATTCTGGCCTTCATAATTTCTGATTAAATATCAGTTGTTAATTGGATTGTTGTTCTTTTTTTGTGTAATGTGTCCTTGCTTCTTTCAAGATTTTCTCTTTGTCATTGGCTTGTACTATTTGACTGTGATATTACTCAGTGAGGTTTTCTTCATGTTTATCTGACTTGGTGTTTATTGAATGTCTCAGATCTGTACATTTATATCTGTCATCACATTTGGGAAAAATTTGGCCTTTATTTCTTCAATTTTTTTTTCTGCCATATTCTCTCTCTCTTATTCTTCAATTACTACATAGGTGTCTGTTGAGGCTCTGTTCATTTATATTTACTTTTTCACTCTGTTGTTTGCACTGGATAATTTCTGTTGCTTGATCTTCAAATTCACTTCCTCTTTCCTCTGTCATCTCCATTCTGCTGTTCAAGCCATGTAGTGATTTTTTAAAATTTTTAGACGTTGCATTCTTCAGTTTTAGAAATTCCAATTTTAAATCATTTCCATTTCTTTCCTGAGATTGCCTGTCATTTCGTGCATTGTGAACATATTTTCTTTTACTTCATTGAAGATAGTTATAATACATGCAATAGAGTCCTTCTCTGCTAATTACAAAATCTGGGCCATCTTTTGGTTGTTTCAGCTGATTTTTTTTTTATTTGGGGAATGAGTTCCATTTTTCTGGTTCTATGTATGTTGAATAATTTGAACTGTATCCTCAACATTATGCATTTTAAGTTGTGTCAATTTAGGATTCATTTATTTTTCTCTGGTAGATGTTATTTCTTTTGTTTTACCAAGTAATTATCTTGGTTGGAATCAAACTCCCAATATTTCTTAGAAAGTGGTGACAATATCAGTTTGGATCTTTTCCTGAGTTATCTTCTTTGAGTTTCTTAGAAAGTGGTGACAATATCAGTTTGGATCTTTTCCTGAGTTATCATCTTTGAGTGTTCACAGTGTATACGTGGCTCAGGGTCAGACAGAGATGTGGACAGAAGGGTTTGGGATTCCTTGCGTTGGCTCTTGCCTTTCAAGATGTGGTCTCTCTCTCTCTCTCTCTCTCTCTCTCTCTCCAGCGGTTGTTGTAGTTTTCTTGTTTCTAGTTTTCTTTTTTCTTGTTCCAGAAAAGACTGTTTTTTTTCCACCCAGGCGTATCCACCTACCCTCCACCCACTCACTATGCCAACTGAACCTGACCTCAGCTAAAAGCTGTAAGTATGCAAATTCACTCTGTGTAATTCACCTCTGAGGATCATGGGCTGTTCATTAGATTCTACCTGCTCTTGTTCCCTTTCTAATGTGGTAATACTCAGCTGTTGCTGCAGGTGGTATTTGACTATATTCAATTTAATCACTAGGAAACAGATGATATAGTTCTTAATAAATGCAAAGAACAGAGGGGTTTCAGGATTAGAAAGAATTTTCTAGGCTCTTGACACAGAGCGATTACTAAATTAGTGGTTATTAAATAGATTACTTCCTGGCCCTCTGCTCAGGGGCTGAATCTTCTTCCCAATATCCAGTCCCCTGGATTACACTCAATGACAAGGTGCTCACTACCTCAAAAAGTAGACCGTCCCATTTTTAGACAATTTTGAGCATTTGAAATATGTTCCTTTGATATGTGCAAAATTTCCTCATTTCTGCTTCTACTCCTCAGTTTCAACCCTCAGGGCTGCACAGAATGAGCCCAATTCCCCTCACCCCCCACCCTCAGTGGTTCTCCAGAGAGCTGGCATCAGAGTTCCTGTCACTGAACTCTGCCACGCAGGGGAAGCAGCCCCAGCTCTGCTAACCAGCCCTTGCAGGGCGGGTCCCCTCCAGTTCTGGTCTCCTTCCCTTGAAGCAGGATCCTGCACCCCCAAAGTTCTCTTAAGATGTAATATCCAGAATGGGCCCAACAGTGTGGGTGAGGTCTGAGCAGCCTAGGGACCAGGTTCTTTCCATAAGTCACCTAGGGCTCTCACTGACTCTTCTGCCAGCCGTGCTGCAACTGACTCCTGCTAGGCTCATGGTCAGTGAACACTCCTGAGTCCTTTGTCTCTGGCCTCAGAGCTGCCTTCTGAGAGGTGTAACACTTAGCTTCAGAGCATTCCCCTCCATCAGGGCCTGATTTGCCTTCCCTGCCCACCTCTCAGGGCACCACACTGGGACAGGGCTTGGAATTGGATGCCTTGTGGCCCTTAAATCCGCCTGCAGCTCTGCTCTGTAACTTTCAGAAAAAATAATCAGGTCTAGTGATAGTTTATGCTCAAGTCGGGGTACACACAGTCGCTTTGATACCGTATAGAATTTTATAATTTGCAAAACAGTTTCTAAGCCACCTCACTGGACCCAGGCAATAGCCGTATGAAGTGGGCAGAGAAGGGCGTATCGTCCCCATTTGACAGATCAGGGAACTTAACTGCAGATAGATTCCAGGCTGACGGAACTAGAGACAAGGGATAGTCAGAACTAATGGAACAATCTACCTATTACAGAACATTTTTCTCAACATCTCAGAGACTTCAGATTTCCATTCAAATCCATCTCTGAGTCATTCTCTGGGTAGAAACCTTTTTCTTGGGGCATGTTTTTGGATACAGATGATCTGAACGAATTCCCATCCCTTCCCGTCCCCCCACCCCCTGCCCCAAGGAGAGGGGGTGGGGGTACAGCTGTGCATAGCAATGAAGGAGAAGGGGCTCTCTAGGCTGCTTTCCAAGAAATTGCTTCTAGAATAATTTGCCTACAGCCCCAGACAAAAGCTCAGGTATGGAAGCTTGGCATGCCCCTGACCTTTCACATCCCCAGAGCCAAGCTGCAGGGAGGAGGGGGCCGTTGCACAAAAGGGTCTAAGGGGTGACCCGGCCTGCCTCAGCTACCTGCTGTTCACCACAATGGGGCCCTCGGCCCAGGCTGCCTCCAGACGCAGGAGAAAAGGGCCGAGATAATGACAGGCTCAGCTACCGCTGCTCTCTTCAGAGAAACGAGAAGAGGGAGGCGGCAAAACCTCCCGTATAATAAAGAAGTAACAAATGAGGAATAAAAGCTTATGGAAGACATCTTAACCCGGGGATGAAAAAAATGTCAACATCTGTGAGGCTTTCTGCACCACTAGCCCTAGGCCCTAATGAAAACCCTCGAAGAGCCATTCACTGGCGGAGAGGCAAAAAGGCTACATTTTTCTATGGGGGGCGTCGAGCGTTGGATGCGCTTGCCCTTTCCCTTTGGGATGCTGCTGAACCAAGCACTAATGCTCATCTTTAGCTTTCTTAAGGAAGGAGGGGCGGGAGGAGAAAGGAGCTTCGGGACCGTCTTTATCCCGAAGCCTGTGAGGTGGGTGGATTTAGGAGCAGGCTAGATGTCTGCACATTGAGGCAAGGAAGAAAAGCCAGCGGAATTAGAGAAAATGCTGTTTAACAAGGGTCCCCTTTGACAGGGGCCTTTGAGGAGGACGTGGCTCCAGGAAAAGTAATCCTCTTAGCACCGACTTATGTGTGTGTACAAAACAGGGAAATCGAATCTCAATGTCCTCATCACATTTGCTAAAACACCTAATGAAAACACAAAGATTCCTTATTTTGATCTTCACTTTTGATTTAGAAGGTGGAGAGTGGCAGATGTTTGCTTATAAAGCTGATTTAAAAATTCAAGCCGGGAGCTTGGGGTGGTAGAGGGGCTGACCCACTCTCTCCCCTTTCCACGAGCTGTGGGCTGTAGAACTTTGAGCTTTTGTGTCTTCCCCTGGGGCTTTTGACACCCATCTGCCTTGTGCCTTTCAGGCTGTACGTGTGACTTTGTTTCTTGGGTTTGTGCACTGTGTTCACCATCGCAGCATCTCTCTAGATGTCTCAGGGAGAGAAATCTCAAACCTGGCCAACAAATGCAGCTTCAGGAGAAGAGCAGGAAAGCTGGCATGAAAAGAGAGGAATTGCCACATTTCGGGCTGCTCTGCAGTCGGAGAACACTGTGCCTCAGCCAGAGCGGTCCCAAGATGATCCTCACCAAGCCCATACACCTACACACCTACACACACACCCCTACCTATAAACATACACACAAGCATACATTCCCATACTCCCACAAACACACACATACACACACAAACACACGTCCACACACAACAGCCCATACCACTCCCCCCCACATATGTATACACATACACACAACCCCCTCTCCACCCTCCCCAACACACCCCGTGCTCCCAGGGTGAATTGTAAATAGCTTTATGAGCAAACGTTTTCTTTACCCGCCTCTCCAGCATGCAGATGTTTAGATCAAATATTTCAGTTATCATTGGGCTCTAAAATGAAACAAAATGCAAGGTAAGGATAAGTAAAATATTGGGGGGATTGCCCGGAAGACTTTGTCTAAGCTAAAATAAAGGAGAGTGCACCTTTATTACTCCTTTGCTATGCTAGGGGCTGTCAGAAATTCAAGACCGTTGTTTTTCCTTTGGGGAGCAAGAGTAACAGAAGCAGAAAGGGGGGTGCAACAGAGAAGCAGGTTATGGCTCCAGGTCTGTTCAAATTCAGAGCTGTCTAATGCCAAAGCTCGGGCTGTTAGCATCACACTGCAATGCCTCTTAAAAAAACTTAAATCTCAGTAATTTTCTGTACCCTCCTCCTCCTGGTCAGATGGTGAGAATGACTCTGTGTCCTCCCTAGTTCATCCCCTGATGGTCCTGTCCTTTCAGTGACATCTCTGGTCGGCCTGTCCCTGCTGTGGGCTGGGGAGGGCTCTACGCTGAATGGCCGGGCCTCCCAATGGCTGAGGTGGTTGGAGATGGTCCCTTACCTGAGGTAGGAGGGCACCCAGGCCAGGTACCCTTTCTGCTGGCACTCAGACCCTTTCAGCAACTCCTCTCAGGCTCTGAGCTCGCTGAAGAGAATCGTAACCTTTCTGATTTCTGTACCTTTCCAAGAAGCTCACCTTCTCACTCTCCATCCCCCATTTCTCTAGACCCACTCTACTGAGCAAAGAACTCCACTTACCTGGAGGAAGACCAGCAGACACACATCTCTGATCTTTTTATGTCCAAGGGATGGAGGGACTGTAGTCACAGACCTGGAATCTTAGAGATCGATGAATCTATCTTCCTGAGGTGGCTCTAAAGATGTGTCCACAGAGTCTTTGATATGACTTCTCTTAAGAGGTAGGACTTTATTACCCTCTTCTTGAGTGTACACTGGACTTAGTGACTAACCCATTAGAGAACACAAACATGGCAGAGTTGTTGGTATGTCACTTCCAAGATTAGATTATATAAAGACAGTGACTTCTGTCTTGGGTTCTCTCTCTTGAATCACCGCTCTGGGGAAAGGCTGCTGCTGCCTTGTGAGGCCCATGGGGGAAACTGAGGTCTGCCAAGAGGGAGCTTGGTAGTGGGTTCTCCAGCCCCAGCAGAGTCTCAGGGTGGCTGATGGCTTGATGAGAACCTCTTAAGAGACCTCGAGCCAGAATCATCTCGCTACGCCACTCCCAGATACCTAATCCACAGAAATGTTTGTTGTTTTAAGCTGTCATATTTTAGAGTAATTTGTTACACAGCAATAGATAACCAATATACCCCCTTATTGTGCTGTTGGGGGAACTGAGGCCCTGGGGGGGGAGTTACTTACCCAAGCCTACAAATGGCAAGTCAGTTCTTAAAACGAACTAAATATTTTGACTTTTTGACTAGTGCTCTTTCCACTTCATCACTTTCCACTACATCAGACTTCCTTTCACTTCCTGTGTTAGTTTGCTAGCTGCTAGAATGCGATATACTAGAACTGGAATGGCTTTTTAAAAGGAGAATTTAATAAGTTACAAGTTTACAGTTCTAAGCCTATGGAAATGCCCAAACTAAGGCATCCAGGGAAAGATACCTCAATTCAAGAAAGGTTGATGTGTCTAAAACACCTCTGTCAGCTAGGAAGGCACACTGGTCCCTGGCTCCTGGGCTCTGTTGCTTTCAGCCCCTGTTCCTGTGGGGGTTCCTCACTTTGCTTCTCCAGGACTGGCTTTCATCTCTTGGCTTCCCTTGGCTCTCTCCTGGTTCTAGCTTGCTTAACATCTCATGGCGATGTCTGCTGGAGATGTCCAAGCAGCTCCGAACATCTGTCTCTAATGTTGGCATCTGTGTCAACTCTGCATTGAACTCTGTCAGCTCTCTCTCTTTCAGCCTGAGGTTCCTGTGGTGTCTGACTCTTTCCAAATGTTTCCAAAATGATTCCTCTCTTAAAGGATTCCAGTAAACTCATCAAGGCCCACCTGGAATGGGTGGAGTCACATCTCCTAATCAAAAGGTCACATCCACAATTGGGCATGCCACATCTCTGTGGGGATAATCTACTCAAAAGTTTCCACCTACAATGTTTAATCAAGATTAAAAAAAATGGTTGCCCCCTCCATAAAATTAGATTAGGATTAAAACATGGCTTTTCTCGGGTACATAATACTTTCAAACTGACACACTCCTACTTCCCACTAACAGATGAGAAGAATTTAATTTGACAAGACTTTGCCTGCTTGTGAGCTCAGGTCTCTATGTCCCGGGCAATGAGGACACGGCAGGGGTGCATGTGCTCGCGTGGGGTTTAGCAGAGACAGAGGAGAAGTAAAGGGATGTTTGGGAGTTTAACCATCTCCACATCCTCCCCTTTTCCCAGGGCTCTCGTTTTGGCTAATGTGGGAAGCTCAACCCATGTATACAAATTTTGAATTTAATATAGAACTCATCACCCAGGAATGACTTGTGAGTGAAGTAAGTGAATTTGTCTGGGTTAATTAGTTTATTATGCACTTAAGTCAAGTTTATGAAAAAAAAAGGAACCTGATGATCATGAAACTCAGCTATTTACATCTCTCCAAATTCTCTTTGTGAATGTCCTTTGCATAGCTGAAACAGCTTATGTGGGCTCCTTGATGGTTTGCCTTCCTCACTCAGCAAGTGTCCCTTGTGCCCCAGGTCCTAGTGTGGTGGGGAACTCAGAGCCTGCTGTGTCGGGCTCTCTCCCAGACCCCCCCTTATTCAGCCAGTTCACTCCCTCACCGGCTATGTTCCTTACTCTCAGCGGCCCTGGCTCTCTGACCCATTGGCTCTGTCCCCAGCCTCTATCCCACCCAAGCCCCCTCTGCCTTGCTCACTCATTGAAACATAAATGGGTGGCTCTGGCCCAGAGCATTGGTTCTCTCTCAGCCTCTGTTTTGGGCACATCCTCCAGTTCCATGTACAGCAGAGGCAGGTCAGCAGTGCTCCCGTGTTCTCCCCAGCTCTGGAGGCTGCCCAGTGTCACCGTGTAGAAGGCCCCCGAGATGTCACTGCTCATGACAATTTCCTTGGTGACGCAGGTCTTGGGGTTCTCAACATGTTGCACTCCCCCACCTACCTCCGAGTCATCAAGGGCAGGGAGCGGGTCAGAATGCACGCTGCATTCTTATGCATTATATAGGTATCTCTTTTTAGCTGATGGTGTAGTGGAGTTGGTGGAGGGAAGTACCTGAAACTATTGCGCTGTGTTCCAGCGGCCTTGATTCTTGAAGACGATTGTATAAAGATATAGTGTTTGTGGTGTGATGGTGTGATTGTGAGAACCTTGTGTCTGATGCTCCATTTATCCAGGGTATGGACAGATGAGTAAAAAAAATAAGGATTAAAAAAAATAAATAATAGAGGGGACAAAGGATAAAATAAATTGGGAAGAGGGAATACTAAAGGTCAGTGAGAGGGTGGTTAAGGGGTATGGCATGTATGAGTTTTTCCTTTTTTCTTTTTATTTCTTTTTCTAGAGTGATTCAAATGTTCTAAAAAATGACCATGGTGATGAATACACAATTATGTGAAGATATTGTGAGCCACTGATTGGACACTATATATGGAATATATGTGTGCAAAGATTTCTCAATAAATGTATTAAAAGATAAAAAAAGAATGCAGGTTGCTGGGCCCTTACCTAGTCCTTCTGAATCTAAAGAAGGAACTTGAGCTCCTGCATCTTGACAAGCCCCCCAGGCAATGCTGGTACTCACCAACATTTTGTAGCTATGGCTCTGTTGTCCCCTGTTGTTTACAATTTGGAGTTTTAAACACTGTTTGATTGCGTGGTTTTTAGTAAAATTTGGAAAGACTGTCAGAGGCAACCCTCAATTTGCTGAGCTTAAATCTTCCAGCTAGCTGGCTTTTATCTATTCCGGTTTTCTACTTGCCACCTGCCTTTACCTCTTCCCATTTTTTGCCTGTTTTCACCCATAGCAACAGGAGATCAGAAGACGCCCAGGTACTGTTCTCATGGGTCCATTTGGTTTCCTATTCGAAGCTCAGGGACTGTTTTCCTGAGGGAGAACTGGCAATTATTCATCAAACAAAAGTCTAAGAACGTCACTGTGCTATGTCTTTTACTATTGACTTCTAAGAGTTGGCTTCATGTGTATTGTACATCAAGGACAGGATTCTGCCATGGGAAATCTACAGAAAGGACCAAGAGTTGAGCCTCCTGTAGCATCCTTCCTCATTTCATCAGTGGCGGCCAGCTCCCCAGGGCATGCAATTCACTGCTTCCTCCCAAGCAGAGGAAACCATCCCTGACCTGCCCGGGGTTTGTATGACTCCCCTGACTCCTCTGTGAACGCGGGTAGGTCCCCAGCCCAGGCCTCGGAGGCCTCCACTGTACGAGGAAGGCTTGGAGTAGATGGTCTGGAAAGCCGTTTAGTGACACATGCTGCACACGGTCATCTTTCAGCACTGCCTGGATCCTGCTCCAAGCCTAACATCCTCCCCTCCCAGAGGTGGCCAAACCCCAGCGCTCACGGCTTCACCCATTCCCGGGTAAGTATAGAACAAAACAAGGTTCCAGAATCGGAGTCCTGTGAATCCCAACCAAACCAGAGCATCAGTTAATCCAAGGAGAGAGGTGCATTGGAGAGGTTAGAAAGGGCTGTGGGCTGCAAGCTTGTCTGCAGATGTCTGCTTAGTTCTGCACTCTTAGTGAGTCTGGGCCAGCAGGTGCCACAGCCAGACCTTGGCTTTGTAGCTTTGCTTGGAGGCCTGGGATGCCTGAATTCTTCCCAAGGCATTTCCCCCAATGGCCTACCCCCTGAGAGTCCCCAACAGTTATGGAATCCAGGAGCGGACGCACAGTGGGAGATGTAATCAGAATCTAAATAAAGCCTGCAGAGAGGATGATGCAGCTTGACACACAGGCACAGGCCTGAGCCCTGAGCTCTAACAGCTATTCTTCCCACATGGCAGATAGACTCGGCCACAGCCTGGAAGTACCAACCTGAGCATTGTCTGTGCCTTCAAGGCTGGCAGTGACTCTGAGGCCTGCCACCCACCCACCCACTAGTGTTTTCTCTGTGGCCACAGGCATGAGGGCTCCCACTGTTAGCATTCGTGTCCTGTGAAACGTCAGTCAGGGGAGCAATTCACAGCTTGAGATGCACTACTGTGGAGTCTCCTACCACATGCATGCTTTCCCTCTCCCACCATCAGCCCAGACTCCTTGGGTGCCTTGGGCAAGCCCTCATCGCTCCAGTCCTCCAGACAGGCCACCCAGGAAGGGACCTGCCTTGGGAACAGAAGCCAAGACACATCATCTACTTCGTCCTCTGCCCAGCAGTGTCCAGGAGTGAAGGACACTGAAGGCTCCTCAGATTCCAGGACCTTTGCTCTGGGGACTGGAGCTGTTCCACTAATTTGATGCTGACTTCCACAGCTGGGGCCTGATCCCATAAATCCTGACTCCAGCACACATCAACAGTAGACACCAGAACAGGGTGGGGTCAGGAAGTTGCTAAGAACTGGAGAAAGAACGAGGGCCTGAGCTGACCCCGAGGGCCAGGACACGGGGTGGGGTGTGTGGAGTGGGAAGCATTCATCCTTTCTCTCAGAAAAGAAAATGATCCAATGATGTCAGAATCCGCTTAGATCCACCTAGCCTCAGGGCTGTGATTGGAGAGGAGCTTCTAGCTCTGGCTCGGCCACTCACTGGCTGGGTGACCGTGGACAGGTCCATAATGGTGTAAACTGTCAGGATGCACCAACAGACAGCCAAGGACTGTCCCAACCATTGTGTTCAATGTATCATTTCTGGGTTTCCAGCTCTTAAAAGGATAAATCTAGGGAGGAGCGGCCAAGGAGAAAGGAGAAGAGGTCTTGATGGTGGCTGTGAGACTGGCCCATGTTCACAGGAGTGTTTTTTTTCCCTAGGATCATGGAAGAATTTTCTCCATCCTGAAGATGAGGAAATAGTCTCAGAGAAGCCAAGTGAGTCCATCAGCTGGAGCGTGGCTGAGCCAAGGCTTGGCCCACACTTCCGGTTGCTCTTTCCATAGGGCCACCCACACCCTTTCCTCCCATTTCCACTTGTCCAAATCCTGTCGCCCTCCAGGTCCCTTCTCTGGGTCATCCCCTCCATGGAGCCTTCTCCAATGCCCCTAAGCAGAATTAATTTCTCCCCCCACCAGGAATCCCTATAGCATCTGATCTCCCCATCTCTTGGCCATATAAACTTCTCCTTAGACCAGAAACCTTCTGCATGTCCCAGTGGCTGGGGAGCCCCTTGAAAGTTGGAACTTCAGGTTCTTAAGTCTTCTCTGCAACCCCAGCACAATGAATGGCTCATTGAAGGTGCTCTGTGAGTGAGCATGGGATCAAAATCACTCAGGTCCTCCTGCTCTCAACATGTGGGTTCTCCAAGCCTGCCACCTCCTGCTGTGCCTCAGAGGTGAGACTGTGTTAACACTCACCCCAGCCCCTAGAGTAGTCCTACACAGTGAGGCACATGCCCCAGTGTAGACAGGAGACAGAGAGGGAACCTGCTGGCCCAGTCGCTCCATTACGCAAATTATGCTGTAATGGGGACTCTCCCTTTGGACCTCTAGACCCGAGGCAAGAGAAGGGGGATGCTCGGCCCCCTCGCCTTGGTGGTACAGAATGGGAAGGGAGTTCGTGGAGCATATTGAAGATTCTAATCCTCTGAGTTGTCATGACTGGTAGCTTTTCATCTTTCCATTATCTATTTTCACCTAAAGCAAAAGAGATAGGAAGAAGCCAAGGTGCACTTCTCAGGGACCATTCAGCCTCCTGTTAGAAGCCCTCAGAGGTTAAGGACCAAGTACAGCTTAAGTTTTCCCCGGCACCTAGTTCTGTGTGAGGCATGTGGAAGCAACTCAAAGAATTCTTAGAATCAACAGCATCTATTATCCTGTTTGCCCCAGGACAAGTAGACGTAAAGAATGTCTGAGCATTGAAAGGACTTTAAGGCTCATGTAATAAGTCTAGCACTGTCCCAAAGATGGGGCTATCTGAGAGGCAAAGAAGAGACTGGCCAAGGCTCCAGAGCACCATGTGCCCGGCTCACTCTGTGGGCTTTCTCTCCTCACGGTGGGGAACACCGCCAGGAGACAAGGATGTGGTTTCAAGGAGGTGGCAGCCCAGGGGCAGTAGAGAGCACCTCGGTTTTGGAGTTAAAAACACCCGAGTTTGAATCCTGGCTCCATATCTTCCTGGGTGTTGCCTTAGCAATTACTTCTTGTTTCTGGACTTCACTTTTCTTACTTGTAAAAGGGGGATAAAATACCCACGTTACAAAGTTGCTGTCAGTTTAAAGCGAGATGGTGTTTAGAGTGCTTGGGCAAATAGTTAGTGCTCAAGAAGTATAGCCCCAGTTACTAGCTTTCTCCCTCAGGGAGGATATGTGATAGGATATGGGTTTTTTTGGTCCCTATGGAGGCTGATGAGGCATGTTCCTCATCTCAAATCATATTTATACCCCACCTGGTTTTCCCACATGTCACTCACGGCAAACAGGGAAATTCGGCTTTTGGGGTGTGGTAGTTAGATTCAGGTGTCAACCTGGGCAGGAGATGGTGCCTAGTTCTGTTGCTGTGGACTTGAATCATTAGCATGTGAAACTCATTATGGCTGATTACGTCTACAATCGGCTAAGGGGAGTGCCTTCTGGAATGAGTGATGTTTAATTTAATTAGCAGGAGGCTTAAAAGAAAGAGGTCAGAAGAGAGCTTAATGCAGCGCAGCCCTAGCAGCTCAGCATACCTCATCTCGGCACTCATGGCTCAGCCCAGATGTTTGGAGATGCAGAAAGGAATTGTCCTGGGGAAAGCTGTTGGAACCCAGAAGCCAGGAGAGAAGGCCATCAGACATGGTCCTGTGCCTTCCTGTGTCAGAGAGAACCTTAGATGAAAGTTGGCTGGCTTTCCTCTGAAGAACTATAAATTCTTAACTAAATAAATCCCCTTTTATTAACGGCCGAGCCATCTCAGGTGGGTTGCATTCTGGCAGCTACGGCAGACTAAAACCTGAGGAGCTGGGCTTCCTTCCCCTTCAGGGCTGCTGGGGTCTAGAGGGACCACAAGGAAACTGGCCCTGAGATCTCCTTTGGTAGAATCTGGGTACCAAGGTCCTTATCTGAGCAGCTGCGTGACCTGGAGCTAGCTCCTTCTCTTCTCTGAGCCACAAAGCCCCTCCCTGGGATCAGGGAGGAGAACACCTGCCTTGTCTGCAGCTTGGGGCTGACATGAAGCTCTGCACAAGGTTTTCACACACAGTAAAAGTGCAGCACAAATACCTGGGGTCATTACAATTTTAGTGTGAGCACCACTGCTTTCTTAAGAAAATTAAGGATCTTGCAATGTGTCTTGCTTCAAAACTTTTTTTTTAAAGCAGCAGATCAGAGGTGGGGGTAGGGGGTTCAGAAGAAAAAAAGATTCAAGCCAACAGCTCCAACTCTGTTGTCAGCCGACTGGAAGCAAGAAGTGAGTAACAGAGATTTGCTTCCAAGGGAATTGGGGCCAAGAAGAACCACAGCCAGCCCAGCTGGGGCCCGGGGCCAATGCCGCGTCAGGGGCTCAGCCGCCCTGCCCGCCTCCCCGGGTTCCCTTTCTCCCATGTGAGTCAGGCTGAGGCTCTTTTGGTGCTGGGGTGGGGGTGCCGGTGAGCCTTCTGGGCCTGGCTTCTCCGGGCTGCGTCTGCTCCTCCTACCCCTCCCAGGACAAAGCCGGAGGGAGATTCGGAGGCGTAACCAGAGGCTGCCTCGTGACTGCCCAGCTTTCCATCAGGGCTGGGGGTAGGGGCAAAGCTGGGGGCGCTGAGGAGGCTGCGATGAGGTCGTGGGTGGCGGGGGCTGGGATCAGGAGGGTAGGAAGCACCCCTAATCTTCTTGCTTCCCCTGCCTCTGCAGAGTGGGCTCCCTTTTCTTTGGCTTCAGCCTTCCTTATTTCTCTGATGAGGTGACTTTTCTCCCCCCTCACTTGTTTTCCACCTTCTTTGCTGTCTCTCGAAACAAAGTCAAAGCACTGCAGGCAACCTCCCTGCCCCACCTCTCCCCTCCCCAGCAGCCTGACCGGGTCTGGGGGTCACGGACACCCCAGCTTGCTGCCGCTGTCGGCTGCTCCTCTGTCCGGCACGGGTCTTCCGGACCCTCCTCAGGTCGCCCGAGGGGTGGGGGCCTTGGTGCGGGTATGCTGCCGAGTCGGCAAGTCCTGAAAGCTGTCCAAGGCTCAGCTGAAACGGGCGGGGGAATTGGCCAGACTGCCGCTGGCTGCCTCCAGCAGCCACTGAAACCTTACCTGGCCCCAGGCAGCCGCGCTGATGGATCGCACAAGGCCGCCTGGGAAGGGGCTTTCTCCCATCAGATGCGCCTGCAAGCAACAGGCTGGTGGCTGTGCCTGACATTTCCTTCCTTTTCATCACGGTGTTAAGTGACAAATGGGCCTGTTGGCAAGGCCTGGCTCCGGGACAACAGGGAGGAGGCAGGCAGGGGCTCCTGCTTCTGCCCCAGTCCTGGGGAGGTAACCAGCACACCTAGAGAGGTCAGAGATCATAGGGCTTTAGAGTCAGCCACTCTGGCTCCCTTGTTTTATAGATGAAACTGAGGCCCAGAGAGGGGAAGGGCAGGTCCCAGACCTGAACTCCAGCTTCCTGGCTCTGCAGCTCTGTGCTCTTTCCCTCTGTTGCCTCTCAATGAATCAAATTTGATTTGATCTGAATCCGTTTGTAAAATCCAGGCAGTCCCAGTATGGACCTTGCCATCTGTTACTGACCACGGCGACAGCCTCCTAACCCGTCTCCCACCTCCAGCCTCCCCACTTCAGCCCTAAGCAGTTGTGCTCCCGGCTCTCCATTCCTTACCTGATGAAGCCCAAATTCTTTGTCCTAATGGACGTTTCTGGCCTCATCTTTTTCTGCCACCTTATACTTTCTCCAGCTCTTTATGGAAATAGACCACTCACTCTCCTTCAAATGTTCTCCCAGCTTTCTGTCCTCCATGCTTTCCCTGCTGGCACATGGAACCCTGCCTCATGCTGTCCTCTCCCTCTCTCACTTCTCTAGCCATTCTTTCAGCCCCGGCCGGCTCACTCCCACCCCTGCAGCTGCCAGCCCTCAGCCTCAAACCCCTCTCATCAAACGACCTCCCCTGCACCCCCACTTTTTCCTGGCTGACTCCTGCTACATCTTAAAGCTAAGCCTTGAGTTCTGCTGCCTTAACGCCCTTGCACCCTTTCTTTTCATATCACTTCTCCCTTCACGAAACTTAAAATATTAGAATTGGCAATAATTTCTCCTCCACATGATGCTGAACTGCTTACAGGCAAGGTCTGTGTCTCATTCACTGTAGGCATCCCTGTGTTTAACATTTAGTAAGCACTTAATAAAACATTGGCTGAGTTAAAGAAAAGCTCTTCCCTACTGGCCTGAGAGCTCCTCAAAGGAAGGACCCACCTCTTCATTGCTAGGACAACCATTGCAGTCAGTACCTGCCTCAGATTGTCTGTAATTGCTTACTAAATTGAATTTCACTGAGTCTGCTATTGGGGATAGTAATCAATAGTGTTTTCTATCTTTAAATAACCCCTGCTTGCAAGAAAAAAAAACTAAAGCTAAACTAAAAGGAACCTTGCAGGCATCTTGGTTAGCAAAAATTCTTGGTTTTCAAAGGTGAAAAGCAATTTACCACAAGCAGAGAATGACAAATACTCAAGATAGCAGAGGAAGAAGGGAGGGAAGCAATTATGGGAGGAGAGGGAGAGGAGAGCAGGCTGTCAACCCTATACCCTCAGCTTTCCTTTGGCAAGGGAGAAGCAAAACAAAGAAGAGTTATTCTCAGAAAAATCCCTCTTTAAGGGGTCAGGAAAATACTTGGTCATCCTTTCTGCGTCAGCTGTCAGGATCCATGAGCACAAGGAGGAATCCTGATGACACTGGAAATGCTGGTCAAGGAACCAGGGACATTGTGTGTCACCTGAGGGAAACCCCCCGCCTAATATTCCATGAAAAGCAGTCTCCGCCAGCTCTGGGCTGTTGGCAATTAAAAAGGAAATTCTCTCTTTTGGTCCTTCAATCATCTTGGCCGAGCAGCCGCCAGCTCCCCACTCTTGTGGTGCCTGAATTGTACTGGGAGGAGACAGCTTCAGCGTGCACACGCGTACACACACACACACACACACACACACACACAAGGGAATGAACGAGAACACGTGAGACAGTGCTCTGCAAAGAAGCACCACGCCACGGTATGCTAGGCGGCGATGCAGATCTGGAAGTCAGGAAAGACCTCCTGGATGAAGCAACTTTTGAGCTGAGGCCAGAATGACGGGAAGGGGCCAGCTAGGAGATGACGGGACAAGCGTTCCCGCCGAGGACTGGCAGGTGCAGCGGGAGGGGCAAGCCTGCTGGGTCCAAGGTCTGAAAGGAGGCCATGCAGCCGGAGGAGAGGAGCGGAGGACCAGAGCAGATGGGCCCCAGGTAGAAGATGCCCACCTCCCTAAACCTGGGGTTCACGTGGACAGGGGCTTGGTGGAAAGAGGTTGTTGACTCAGGAGATGGGGTTCTAGGGACAGGTCTACTCCTGACTTACCGTAGGACGGGCCTGGGGGCAACAAGCTTTCCATCTCTGGGGCTCTAATTTCTCTTCTGTCCTCTGCCTCACCTCTTCTGGGGGGCATCCGACCATCCTAGCCCTGAAAAGCTATGCCATCCCCATCCACGTCCTCTGAGGTACAGATGAAAACAAGATCAAACATGATCTGGTCCGTTGACATTGATTTGCCTGAAGGAACCCAGTGGCCTTCCCCTAAGTGCTGGGCCCCCTAGTGAGAGGAAGACTGCTCCTCTGCCCCCACGACTCTCCAAGGCTGGTTTTCCTCGTACCAAGGGCTTCTCAGCAGCTGGCCGGGTTCCAGGCGGGTGGGGCCGGCTGGAGAGACAGGAAGCCCCATGGCAAGCCTGGGGGCGTCGGCCTCAAGAAACCCCACAGCCTCCTTAGAACTGGCCTGCGCCCGGGACCTTCCTTTCCTCCTGACGCTGGTGACGAGAGTGTGGGTTGAGTGTGGGTTTTGGCCCTGTGAGTGCGACACGCCAAACTCGTGTGTGGCAACTGCGGGACCACCCAGCCCTGAAAAGTTGGCCTGGCCTCATGGCAGGGTGGGCTATTTTCAGGCACAAACTTGTTTTTCCTGGCACCGGGAAGGCCGCGTGCACCAGCAGCTGGAGTGTTTAGCTTCGTGGCAATGAGTGTGAGGAGCCTCTGTGGGCTCTATTTGTACTGGGAGGAGAGTGGGAGGGAGAGGGAGACACTGCGTGTGTGTGTAAACAGAATGTTATGTGGGAACAGAACCGTTTATGACCTGTTCGGCCACCTGTCCTGATAGATCCCCAGGCCCCTCGCACAGGCTGGAATATGTCCAGTATGTGCTGCGCTTTGAGCAGACCCAGCACCGCACTCTGGCTGAGCATTTGGGTTCCGAAGAGCCCTTTTAGGTGATGCTTGATAATAACAGCAGGGAAAACCTTGCATTCCATGGTGAACCCAGAATCCTGGGATTCCCAGGAAGTGGGAAGATCTTCCAGGATCCATCCCTCACAAATCCCCTTTGTGAATCCCGCCTCCACCCCCCCACCCCCACTTCAATCCTATGTTGGTCCATCCCATCCAAGCCTGAACAGGTCCAGAGACCGGGAGTCCACGGCCCATTAATTCAGTCTATTTCTTCCTTGGATAGCTCAGGTTTTAGAATGTTCTTTCTTACACAAGTAAAAAATCTGTCCTCTATCAATTTTCACTCTCGGACCCTAGCCATGCCCTTTGGGGCCAGATGACATCCGAGCCCCTCTCACATGGCTGCCCCTGACTGTGGGAGGATAGCTTTCCCCAAATGGGCTGAACTGCCCTTTGTCTATATCTTCTGTAACGTGGTTTTGACTCCCTTTGCCATTCTCTGTCCAAGCTCCATTTAGTTTCTTAGAAATGTGTCTCCCAGGAGGAAATCTAACCCTCAGGGGTACAAGGAATAGCCCAGACAGCATAGGGCAGGCAGACCTTTTGCATCCTGTTAGGGGCAGGTGGAACCTTCCACCAGGTGCAATTACGGGACATGAACTCCAAGCCCACCTACAGCGTCACCTCCACCTGTCTCATCGTCGGCCACAAGGTGCCCAGAATGGCTTCCTCTTGGGCCACTGGGACCTACCCAAGAGAGCCCAAATCTGCTGGTCAGTGTCCCCTCTCGGGATGTGGGCATGGCAGGGTTACTGCCCCAAAGTACAGTAAAGGAAACTGAGGCTGAGAGGGGTGAAATGCCGGGACCCACAGGTAGGCGCCAACACTAGAATTAGAACCCAGGGTTTGGGGAGGGCTAAATTGAAAGCCTTTCTCATGACTACAAACAGCTCAGCCTGGCAGGGAGACTAGGTATGCACACATTGAAACAACCAAAGACTTGAATTCTGTGTGTTTTGGGGTACAGGCTGGCCCAGGAGTCATACCTCTCTCTTCAGTGCTGCCAAGGGAAAAGGCTGAGTGTATATTGTGGTCCCTCCTGCTGAAGCTCTCTGGACAAAATCCTCCAGCCTTTACACTGGAGACTGGGGTCTGCCTATCGGCCTGGGTCTGGGTGGGCTGCAGGGAGAGGATGCCTGCTCTGGCACTCTCCCCAGTGCCCGGAAGCCTGAGGGTGCAGGGACTGGCTGCCTTCCCAGAAACTGCAGATCTCGTCTGTCTCTGCCTGTCTTTGCACTCGGGCTCAGCTCTATCTCAATTACAGGATCCGGGCGGTGGTCAGCAGGCGGTTCTCGGCCTCTAGCCCAGGGCAGAGTGCAGGCTCAAAGGCTGGGGAGAGCATTCCTGTGGGACAAAGAGCCAGGACCGGCCGCTCCGTCCCAGCTCTCTGGGACAGGCGCCAGCATCAGCCGGGTCTCCAAACCAGGCCTCTCTCCCTAGGAACCCGGAATCCCCAAGGGTCCTGTGTGGCTGTGTTTCAGGGCAGGGGCCAGCCTCTGGAGAGCCCAAAGGAAGGACTTGGCTTTCTGGGAAGAACACAGACCAAGGGTCACCTCCCCCTCCTTGATGAGTGAGTGGCTCCAAAACGTCCTCTCCCCAATCCGTCTCTGCCAGGACAGGGGTGACAGGGTCTGCTCCCCAGGGGGCGGCCTGAAGGCTTCTGTGATTTTGTTGACGGCTGGAGTTGCTCTGTGCCTCCACCCCTTCGGAGGGTTTGGATTACCCTGGGCCTCAGCACAGCTTGCAATGGTGGAGGCAGCTCGGGGCCGGGGCGACTTCCTGAACCTTAGATGTGCCCATCATGAGCAGAAAGCTTTTTTGTACTGGAGGATGGCCGGGTCCGGCCTGCTGTCTGAAGGGAAGGCTGGTCCTGAGCTGTGTGGGGTTTGGAAATGCAGGATGACCTTGCAGGAAAAGGGGTGGTCGGTCAGTCATTTAGAAAACTTTTCACCAGTTCCCTACCAAGCGCTCAGGTTGTTGTGACCATGTTCTCAAGATGAAGAGGTTTCTAAGGGGTGGAGGTGAAAGGGTGGGGAGTGGCCAGAGAACGTGGCCATTTCCCCCTCTTTGCTGATTTTAAACATAGCGCACTGAAGAAACCTAAGAGAACTGGAAGGAGATGACCTGGTCTCCAATCCCAGCTCTGCCCTAGGCTGACTGCCGGAGACGGACTCAATGCGCTCCTCTGTTAAATGGGGATGTTAAAAACGCGCTCCCCGCCCCCACTGCGCCCTACCCCGGCCCGCTGAAATATCAAATTGCTGTGGGTACTGTGGGAAAGGGGGGTTTCAAACGTGGTGTGCTGGACCTTGGGGCTGACATTGGCAGCTAACAAACAGGTCTGGTGAAGCTGCCGGGGCTCTCCCCGGGCCAGGAGGAAGGCGGCAGGTCAGCGTGTCGCGTCACCCCTCCCCACTAGGGGGCGCGCTCGGCACTTCCAGGGCCCGGAGTCCGCGCGGCGGGCGGCGAGTGCGGTAGAGCGGAGCCGCCCCTCCGCCCCCGCGGCGGCCGCAGGGCAAACATCCGAGCGGGGCCTTCCGTCTCCCCCAGCCCGCTGCCTCCTTCCCCTGCCGCTGGCAGACTTCCAGAGGGCCGGGGACGAGGCCTGGCTGCCAGGAAGGGTGGGGCTGCCCGGCACGGCCGAGCCGCAGCGTGACCCGGCCAGTCCCGGAAACTCTCCAAACCCTGGACGCGGGCCGCGCATCCGGTGGCGGCTGGGGCGGGTGGCGGCGGGGCGGTCTGGGGGCCGAGGGCTCGTGGGATGCCGCTGAGGTCAGGCTGCTGGCCGTTTCCAGTATGCGGAAGGAAGAGCCGGGTCTCGGCCCACTCTGAGGTCAGAGCATTTTGTGATCTATTCGGTGTTAGCAGAGGTAGTGGGGCCGCATTCAGGAGTTGTTTTTCAGCCCTCCCCCCCCACCATGTTATCTGTCCTTTGGCCATGCCTGCATCTATTGTTGTTCATTTAAATAAAAATAATAATAGCCGAGGCTTATTGAAGAGTGTTTTCCATGTGCTGAGTGCTGTTCACTTTGTGAATTCTTCCACAGCTCCATGATGAGAATATCATTGTGCCCATTTTATAGATGAGGAAACTGAGGCTCATGGGGCAAGAGCAACTTGCCCCAGACCACATAAACGCTAATTGTTGGAATCTGGATTCAAGCACAGGCAAGTCTGGCCCATTCCAGACCCTACGTATGTCCTTAACCCCCTGAAAGGCAGGGACCGTATTTTACTCATCTCTGTAGGAGGCAGAGTACCTGTCAGGTATCTAATAAAGATCTGTTGAATGTGGCCTAATGGATTTTTTTGGGGGGTGGGGTGGGGGTCTGGTCTAGATACAGACTGATGAAATAACCTAAAGTTTGTAAAAGTACTTAGCTCAAGGCCAGTCATGTAGTAGGTCCACAGCATACGTAGATTTAGGGCCCAGCTATCTTTCTCTGTACATGATTTATCGGTTTGTGAATGAGGTTTTCAGAGAACACCAGGTTCCTGTCCAGACAAGGCTGTTAAAAGGCTCATCAGACCCCACAGCCTGAGGGAGGGAGGTGTCTGGAGGGTGGAATGCAGGTAGGAGTGAGGGGCAGAGGGGGTGGGGGATGTGGGGGGTGGGAGTGGGGGAGGGGAGGGAAAGTAGGGGTCTGCCCGGGGCCTCTTTCTGTGTCCTGGTTCCCCCGGGTTTGAGAGTGGGGGTGGGGCACCTGCTTTCCTGGCCTCGGGAGCTCTCTTCTCCCGCCTTGATGGCTGTTCCGTGGCCATGGGCCTTGAGGCTTGGCCTGCACACAACTCTCAGCGGCTGAGTCACACTGTCTGGCCCATACCGAGGAGAAGCACCGTTCTGTGTCAGGGCACTGGAGGGGGCCAGGACTGCTCGGCCTGGCCTGAGAGGGGAAGGGGCCTGCGGGAGGCTGCTTTCTCATTTTGAAGAAACCACAGCCTGGTCCACTGGCCTGGGGCCTTATGGCCTGCCCGGCCCCTTTGACTCTTCTTAAGGTGGTCAGGATTGAATTGCCCCGTGTTTTCATCAGTTTAACCCCCTCTGGCCTGGGTTTCAATAAACCCAAATTGACACAGTCTGAGTCAGAGTCCGGGCAGAAAATACAACCCATTCCAGAAACTTCACCAGAAGGAAACAAGTTACGGAGGTGTTGGGAGAGAGGAAAGGGCCCTGCGGTGAGAGGCAGCTGAGACAGTAGCAGCCTCTGGAAGCTGCTGCCACTCCTAGGGCTGGGAGGTCAAAGAGAGGAGGTAGTGTTTCCCAAACCCAGTCCGAGCTGGAACCCTGGCAGGGGAAGGGTAGGCCATGGATCTGAGGGCAAACAAGCAAAAACTGGCCTTATTGCTAACTAGCCAGCCTTTCAGAAAAGGCCGGTGTCCCTCCAATCGGGTGATCAGGAGCACTGGTACCTGAAAAGGGGACTTGCTCTGGGAACAGTCCCAGATCCTTGGTTGGTTGCTGCAATTCCTGGTGATGTTCAAGCATGATCCCTGCTGGGCTGAGGCATTGGTTCTTGAGGAAGGTCTGTTTTCCTGGACATTTTTCAAAGGACAGGGGATCCTCTGATGCTTAGGCCCACGCTGGGTTTTATGTTGACCATAATATCAGTCTTCAAGATCATAAAAAATCGACTGCAGCCAATAAGACAGACCGACATGTCTGGGGGCACTGGACGAAATGGGGGTCTCGAGGATAAGTCTCAGCTGGGGCAAGTCGTTTATCATCTTGAGCTTCAGGCTTCGCATCTTTCAAATGAGGGCTATTTGCACTTCTCAGTGTTCTGTAGAAACAAAGGACAAAATGTATGTAAGAAGGGTTTGTGCTCAAGATGTAAAGGGTTGCATCTGTAAACGCACACCATCATTGAAGAGTTGCTCGGTCTTGTGGTGTGGTTATTATCACATCAACATGCTCTTGGAATGGGCATTTATAATATTGTCTTATAACCATAGAATCAAAGACAATTGGATTCAGAATCAGCTTGTCCAAATTCCTCCTCTAAAGCAGCAGCATTCTCCAAAGTACTCAAGGAGAGTATTTCCTCCCTCCCTCCCTTCCTTCCACAAACATTTTTGAGAACTTACTCTTTGCCAGGTGCAGTGCTGGTTGCTGGGACCATCGCGGGAATGGAGACAGACATGGAGCTCACCTTCCCAGAGCTTACAGTCTAGCACCTGAGACTCCTCAAACAATCTCTGTTGACCACCTGTAGTGACAGGCTGCTCACTACCTCCCAGAACTGCCTATTTTGTGCATTAGTTTTTCCTTATTTAAACTGCGTTCCGCTTCTCTAAAATGCTCATTCTGACCCTTGGAACTATATAGAATAAGTCTAACCCCATTTCCTATATTGCAGCCTTTGAACTGTGGGAAAATAAACATGTTATGCCAAGCAAATATTCTTTCTCCAGTTTCCACTTGTGAAAGGGAAGCCGATTCTCCATGAAGTTAAAATCTTCAAGGTCACGAGGTCAGAGCCGGGGTGGGCTATAATCTGGGTGCCTGGACTGTGTTCCCAGTCCGCTTGGGGCCAAGGGAGGATGTGGCAGAGGCTGAGGAAAGGGCGCAGGGTGAAGGCTTACAGGTGGGGGGGGGGAGGTGAGCCTCCGCGGTGCAAGGGGCTCTGTCCGCCTGGAGTGTGGGGTGTATGTGAGGTATGCTCTGGCCGTCTGCCCAGGACAAGCCTGTGCGCCAGGGTTTCTGGTCTGATTCACAGCTTCCTCTCTCCCCAAAGGAATCCCCTTTATGGCTCTCCACGGCCTGACCCCAGCATCCCTGAGAATGTCGACTGACAGCTGCACAGAGTGCAGCCGCGGCTCCCCCGCCGGGTGCCAGCTGGACGTGCTTGGCGGCCGGGGCCTGGGAGCCACCGCTCCGGGATGTCAGGGGAGAGCTGCAGCCGCCCTTCCGTCAGCAGGAAGCCAGCCACAAACACTGGGACAGGAAGCCCGCGCGCTGGCCAGCTGAGAGAGCTCTGGTTTCTCTTGCGTCTGGAGGGTTTGGCCCAGTGTGGAGGAAGGCGAGCCAGGTGCTGCGGGCTGGACGGACAGGGCCAGGCGTGCTCCCCCTTGGGCCGGGAATGTGGGTTCAAGGCCGTGAGCGGAAAAGCATCATCGAGGCTGGGGCAGAAGGAGGTGCTTCCTGGAGGAAGGGCGAGGACCAGGGAACACGGCGTTTACCAAAGCTGGGCCAGCTGGCTGAGGCTATGCAAAAGACCCTTTTGTGATGGTTCCAGACAAAATGCATTCCCTTGGGTCGGGTCTTGCAGCACAACCCGGACCAGCTCCAACCTCCAATCTGCCTCCATCTCCACGCAAACATACAGCCGGCTTGAGGGATGGGATGGCCACACTTTCCCAGTTTGAAGAATGTCCCAGTCCCTGGGTAAGACTCTTTCATAACTACCAAGCTACATCGTGGGTGAATTAATCAAAAACAAAGTGTACTCAGGCAAGGATAAAAGCGATTTTGCATCCAGGGCTGATGTTTTTGCTTTTAAATTCTAGGCATGAGTATCTTCCAAGCACTCAACCGCTGTGAATGTCCCTGCTGTGGATTTATAAGTTATTCGGTTATTCCCCCCCCCCCCCCCACCGCATTTGCTTTTCATGATCTGCCAGGGCAGTAGGAGGTGGCTGATATCTGGGGGCCAGTGGGTACGTGGATTGCTTAAGGCCAGGCAGCTCTGCAGAGGCAGAGCCGGAGGCCACTTCAGTCACTTCTGCTGCCCTCGAGAAGGCACTCAGGGGCTTTACTGCCCGAGCGTCTGAGGGTGACCTCCCTCATCCTGGCTGTCACCCAAGCACCAGCCCACCAGGTGCTCTGGACTGTAGTCTGCTGCTAAGAGCCCATTTATTTATCAAAGCCCATTTCGGAAATCTCCTCCTGTGTTGTTCTTGCCCATGGATCTAGTCACGCTCTTCTGCATGCCCACGGCTCTTTAATTGTGCCTTTTAAATAATGTAGATTTTTTTTTGTAGTCTCTGTCATTCCGGTTCTAGACCAGGGATCAACAACTTTTCTGTAAAGGGTTAGATAGTAAATATTTCAGGCTTCCTGGGTCTTCTTTTGCAATGAACCAACTTCACCGTTGTAGCTCAAAAGCAGCCATAGGCGACATGTAAGCAAATGGGCGTGGCCACATGCCAGTAGAATTTGAAAAAAAGCAGGCAGTGAGTGAAACTTGGTCGGCAGGCTGTAGCGTCCTGGGCTCTGCTTTTTTGGGAGGTGCACGGTCCAGGAATCAAACCCAGGTCTTCCTCATGGAAAGTGGGCATTCTACCACTGAACCACCCGTGCACCCTGATTGTTCTTTATTTTTATACAACCACCGACTCTCCCTACCCCTGGCACCCATGTTGATTGACCATGTTTATGTTATGTGCTTAACAGGAGTTCAGTGTTAGTCTAATGAATGAACAAATAAATGGTTTTGCAATGAGGCTACTATAGAACTCTTTGAGTTTCAATCCTGATTCTCATTTGGAGGCAGTATAATGTGGTTAAGTATAATCTCATTGAGGGAATGGCATAGGCCCGGTTTGAACACCAAATCTGCTACTTCCCAGCTTTGAAAACTTAGGCAAGTCACTTACTCTCAGTCTTAGTTTGTCCATCTGAGAGATGAGGATGACAGCTACCGCACAGGATTGTTGTAGGATTAAATAACAGATGTGTGGGAGATGTGGGCCCGAGTGTGAGCACACGCAGTGAGTGCTCGTGCTAACTGGTCACTGCTCGCTGGAAGTAAGTCATGTCTCTGATGAAAGCCACTTTGTGCTGAGTGTCAAGTTCCAGATTGGGCCTCAGTGTTCTCTTACCATGTGTGCACATGAAAAGGAGGTTGTGTAAATAAATGGAAAGATATCCTTCAGCCTGGAAAAAGTAGGGCCTTGTAAACCCAGGTGATATCGCACAAGTGTCCCCATGTGGCTTTCCTGTAAACCCAGGTGATATTGCACAAGTGTCCCCATGTAGCTTTCCTGTAGACATTCCAAACTCACTGTGCAGAAAACAGACCTCATCTCCACCCTTCTCCTCCAAAGCTGCCCTTCCTTCTCCATGCCCCAGATTCCAAAGACAAAAGCCCCAAAGCCATTAGACTTGCTCCCTCTACCCCAAGACCCGCAGCTACCAAAGCAGCCCAACTCCTGTCCTCTCGGTGTCTCTGCCTGGTCAGGATCTCTCACTAATGCTATTACAGTAGCTGCTTTCAGTGGCTCCCCTACTCCATCCATTAATTTGCCTTGTATTAAATTTATGTTTCAAGTTTCAAATCTGGTCATGTCCTGCTATGCTTCTGATATCTTCAATGGCAGCCCATTCAAATTGGGCCAATATCGAATTCTTTACCCCAGAACACTTTCCATTGGTCTCCATTGGTCTTTGCGGCCATGTCCCTTAGCCTTCTTTGCTCTCAATCCCTTCCAGCCTCACAAGCCTACCTCACTATATATATATGTATATATAGTATCTATGCATTTTTTATGCTGTTATCTGGTCCCTTCACCCAAGATTTCCAACCTTCCCAAGAGATCACGTATCAGTCATTAAATAGTATCCTGTGGCTGCAGAGTTTTTAACAGTTTAAAAAGTATGTTATTCAGTTTCAGGCTGGAACAAACTATATCAACGATATACTAAAAAATATTTTTTTCAACTAAAAGAGAACTTAGCCATAAGATGCTTTGTGACTAAAACTTCCCTGGTATAGCAGAACTAGCCACACTTGGGGTTTATGAATCAACTCTCTGATAGCAAACATGAGGCTTCCAGCCCAGGATACTGACGGAGGTGGGTAAGGATGGCATTTGATTAAGTTGCTCTTCCAGGATTCCTTTCCTGTCCCAGAACTGAGAGGGCTCCTTCCGACAGCAGGAGTCTTGAGTAGAACCTGTCTTCACCTGTGGCTGAGAGTTGCTCTCCTACAACTTCAAAGCCCCTTGCCCTTGAGTGGGAAAGAAGAACAAGGCCTCCAGGCTACAGGATCCAGGAAGTGTGAAAAAATCACATCGGAATTCTCATTGTCCACCTGCTCATGAGTAAGTCACTCATCACTGTCCTTGGATAGGTCCCAAATGCAAACGCCCAGGGCTGGTCCATGTAGGTCTTCTCTGCTTGCCTCTCCCCACCCCCACCCCTCCCAGTCCCCAATCTCACCTCCTGCCCACTAGGGCTTTCCTGAAATCTGTGGCTTCTCTCCTTCCCCTGAGAATAGGAAACCTGGGAATGGGGCTCCACCAAGGAAGGATGGAACGGTTATGGCCACGCCCACTTCATTTACATGCCAGAGTTAATTAGACAAGTGTCCTTTCTTCTTGCCTGCAGGAGCTACAAAGATTTTTTTTTTTTTTTAAGAAACAGTGTATGAAGGTGCAATTCTCAGTTGTCAGCAGGACTGACAGTTTAGACACACGGGATTAAATGTTTCTCTTAAAACTAGATGAAAGATATTTGATTTTGCTTAAAATCTGACATTAGTAACTTCTCTGATGTAAAACTTCTGCTCAGTTTAGAAGAATTGAAATGTGATGGACAGAATCAGATGAAAAAATTTCCCTTAATACAGGGGGTGGTGGGGGGAGTGTGGAATTAGCTCAGTACTGTTTTAGAAAATGCTACTTCTTAATGCTCATCACCTGTACGCTAGAGTAGGGAAAACATTGCTGTGTTAAATTCTTATTGTGCTTTGAATTGTTAGTTAAGAAAGTACTGTTTGGTGAGTAGAGGTCTATCTTGGTTTGAGAAATCCAAAATGTTGAAAGCTCATCTGATTAAACCTATAAACAGGTGAATTTTGACGTTGTAAAAAATGCACATTAAAAATGAATACAACGGGCGGGCCCCAGTGGCTCAGCAGTCAGAGATCTCGCCTGCCATGCTGGAGACTCCGGTTCGATTCCCGGTGTCTGCCCATGCAGAAAAACAAAAAAGAATATAACAATGCATTTAAAATGTGATTCGATTTATTAAGGTTTGGATTAACATTTTAAGTGAACCTTCTGAGGCAGGTTAGCTAGGGAAGGAGGGAGCGGGAAGTAACTCTAAACCCCATAACAAAAAAAATTCCTTTTGGTGCACACACCCAGCCCCCATACTCCCAGCGCTCACTCCTGAAAAGTGAGCACCTGAAAAGGTCAGCACCTGAAAAGAACCAATGAAAACTGCAGTTTTTCAATCCCTTATTCAGATAGGCAAAGGGGGACGGTCCCCTTCAAATCGTTATAATGCAAGGATCCTGACCTCAGATTGCACGCATTAAAGTTTTGAACTGTACACACTGCTAGACCTTGGATTCTTTGGCTGTACACATTGACTAGTCCTCGAGTTCTTTCCTGTGGTGGAGTCAAGAACCTTCTCGGTCTCAGCCCTTGGTCAGGGTCTAAACTTCTCTGAGAATTCCCAGGGCTCCTCAGCATCCAGCTTATTAAACTATTTGGCTGTACACACTGACTAGTCCTGGAATTCTTTCCTATGATTGCATCAAGAACCGTCATAGAGCAAGCCCTTGATTGAGATCTCAATTTCTCTGAGAACTTCTGGGGCTGTCCAGCTTCACTTCTATTGCATAAAGCAGATATAGGACTTTTAAATATTGTACTGATTGGGATTAGGTTTGGCTGCAAGTAGTGAAACCAAAACAGAGAACTATACATGGTAGAAGTTTGCATTCCTCTCATGTAAATGTCCAGGTGGGTGGTCTGGAATTGACATTGGCAATCCTACTATTAGAGACCCAGGCTTGTTCATTCACTTATTCATTTAATCAGTCAGTCACTCAGCAAATATTTATTCAGCACCAGTAAGGCACTGGAGTTATAGCAGTGAAAAAAACACACAACAACAAAACAGACAAAAAGCCCTGCCATCATGGAGTTTACATCTTGTTGATCCACTGTGTGTGGTCTTAATCTTGGGGTCCAAGATGGTGGCACCTCTGCATTGGGGTCCAAGATGGTGGCAGCTCTGCACTGGGGTCCAATATGGCCACACCTCTACATTGGAAGCAGTAGGATGAAGGAAGGAATGAACAAGAAGAGGGCAAAGAGTGCACCTACGTAACCTGTTAAGGAAGCTGCATGACTCTTTCCTCTTCATTCCATGCAAGAATTTGTCTCACGGTCCCATGTAGCTGCAAGGGGACATGGGGAAAGCAGTCTTTATTCCAAGTGACCATAAGTCCAGTTGAAAGTCTATTTGTATAGAAGAAGCAAGGACGAACAGAGGGGGACAACTACCCATCTCTGCCACAAATCAAGCTTGTGAAGTTTTAAAAAATATTTTGTTTAACCCAACATATCCAAAATATTATCCTGTTAGCATGCAACCAATATGAAAAGTTATTTCACATTCTTTTAAAAATACAACATCTTTGAAATCCAGGGTATATTTTATGCCCATCACACATTTGTTCAGACAAGCCACACTGCAAGTGCTCAACAGCCACTTTAGGGCCTGGCAACTCCAAGTGTGTCTGTGCACCGGCAACATCCATAACACTGGGGAGCTTGTTAGAAATGCAGAGTCTCAGGCCCCGCCCCAGAATCAGAATGTGCATTTTAACAAGATCACCAGGTGATTTGTGTGCACAGTAAAATTTGAGATGCATATTCTATAATTCTTCCTCAAACGAGAATTTCTATTAGAACCTCATAAAATTATACAGGGAAAAGAAGCCAACCCCATAGAACTTTCTGGAATCAAGCCTAGAAACGTGCCAGATCCCATCCTTTCTTGTTCTGATTCCATTAGACTACTAATTATTCCTTCTGAGAAGGGGCAATTTTAAAGAAATTAAATTCAAGCAAAATAATTAATTTTTGGTTACTTGGGGAGAAGTTTAAGATACCAAATAACAAAGAATTGTTGGATTATGAGTGGATTTAATTTTCAAGGCTATCCTTCAATGCTATGAGCACAGCCTTAAAATGTATTTGATTTTTCTTAAGCTTGTTGCCTGGTTTTTTAAAACATCTTTATTGATATAAAATCCACATACCTTATAATTCACCACTTGAAATTACAATTCAGTGGTTATTCACAGAGTTGCACAACCATCACCCCAAAAAGAAATGCCAATACTATTAGCAGTCACTCTCAATTCCTCCCAGCTCTGTGTAGCCACTAACCTATTTTCTGTCACTGTAGATTTCCCTATCTTGAGTGTTTCATATAAATGAAATCATACCTTATGTGGTCTTTTGTGTCTGGCTTCTTTCACTCGGCATAATGTTTTCAAGATTCATCCAAGTTGTAGCATATCTCAGTACTTCATTCCTTTTTATGGTCAAATACTATTCCATTGTATGGATATATCACTCTATTCATAAGCTTGTTAAGTTTTTATATAGAAGCCAGAGAAAAAGGGAAAGAAGCAATAAGGAGGAGCCCAGGAAATAACAGCCACTGGAGGATTCAGTCACAGAGAATCAGAACCAAAAAGAACCTCAATCACCCTGTACTTGGTTTTCCATGTGGAAAAGCTGCATCCCAGCAGAGGAAAATCATTGCCCAGTGGGACTCAAGTCCAGGGGGTTGAGCTGGCACCAGGATCCAGGCTGTTGTCCTAAGTCCAAGCCCTGTGCTCTTTCCTGCCCTCTGGGGCCTCGGGGCTATTTCTCAATGTAACCAGGTGACGTCGGGGAGGGGGGCATGTCTTCTGGTTTCAGTCTTGGTCTCAATTCTAGACGCCATTCAGATTTCAGAACCCCAGGATGGGCGGAGAACTGCTTAGAGTAAAGACTGTAGTGAAATGTTTGACAAACATTCCGGACCTCTCTCCACTTCATTTTCAGTTGCATCTATTAATTATCTGAAAGAGTGTATTGAAAACCCTTAGATAATTTTGGAGGACATGACTATAACACTTGTTTCTGTAAATATGAATCAAGATCAAATTTCTTCACAAAGATTTAGAGTAATGCAATCACCCCACCCAACCATAATTATAGGAAAGGTCTGACAGGGCGCAGTTTGGGTCGTTGTAAGAGCTTCCAATGTACAGTTGTCCAGTACTTACAAGTAAAAGTATTTGGATTAAGTTTGTGTGCCAAAATACAAAAGGGAATTTTCATTTTTACCTTTACCATTTTTGATGAACATTAAAAGCCTGTTTTACTTTAATTATTTGTTTATCACCATTCTGGATAATTAGTAAACACGTATAGGGAAATATTGTTTTGGACCAATAATATAATTTATATTCCTCCCACATTATTATGCTTTTATATGTGTAGTTTTATAAATCACATATTCCTTTTTTGCAAAAAAAAAAACAAAACCATAGAAATCTAGCACATCAAGCTGGAATGGACTTCACACCATCCATTCAAATAGAGGCCCAGAGAGGGTGGGTGACTTGTCCAAGGAGCCTTGTCCAGCACGTGGCAGCCAGTGTTCCCAGGGACCCATCTGTCGGTGGGTACTGTTGGCTGCAAACAGTAGAAGCTGGCTCCTGCTCATGGTACTGCCACCCCAGGATGCTCGCTGCTCCTCCCTTGAACTATTGCCTCTGCTGCCACCGTCATAGATAAGCTGTGACAATCCTTGGGTATTTGTGCTTTCCTGTCGGGTTTAAAATCTCAGGTGTGAGCATGCGATCGGCTGAGCGCCTTGAGGTGTGAAGGGGGAAATGTCTGCTCCCTTTTGGCCTCTGTGATGAAATGCAGGGCTCCAGCTCTCACCTATTTTGGGATTCTCCTAAATTAGGAACACTGTTTGGACACTGGATAGTCAAAAAACAACAGGTGTCCGTGACTGTTATAAATATAGTGTGTCAAGAGAGAAAAAACTGAAGCTCAGTCTTACCAAACAATCCCAGCATTGGGCAGTGACCTAGGGAGGCAGTAGCCAGGAGAGACAGAGGAGGAGAGATATTTAAAAAAAAAAAAAGACTGAGCTCCATTCAGGGGTAATATGTTCCATATGACTGGCGTTCTCTAAGAGAGACAGAAGCAAGTTGGGTGAAGAACTGGGGTCTGATGGAGGATGACTTATGAATATAGAACACATAAGGAACAGCTAAAGTAGCAGGGGACATTTAATCCTAAGGAGACTCAGGCACTGGGGAATAAGGAGAATGGACTCTTTTGTCCTCAAATATTAGGAGAGCTGTCATGTAGGAGAGGAAATCCACAGGGCCTGTCTAGTAACCAGGAAGTGGGAAATTATAAGGAGGCAGATTTCTACTTGATATGAAGATATTTCTAGCAAGTACAGATGCCTGCCACGTAAATAGAGGGTTTGGAAGGCGGTGACCTCCAACCCCTGGGGGTCTTCAAGTTGGGATGATTCCAAGGCAGGTAGATCCCGATGGCATGGGAGGTCAGATGGAGAACCTGACCCTGTCAACATGTGGATTTGAGCACATTTTGAAATGAGAATATTTTTTATGTATTGGACTAAGTAAAATATGTCATCAAAATGAATTTTACTTGTTTCTTTTTACTTCTTCCTCCGGCTAGTGGAGAATTTGCATCACGTATGTGGCTCGTTATATAGTTCTGTCAGTCTACACTGAAGTCTTTTCTGGCTCTGAGAGGTTTCCCTCCAACACTGTTGTCTCCATTTCCAATTTCTCTGACATCCCTCCCTTCAGGGCTGAAGCAGGTATCTATAGTGGTGGAATTCTAAGGGACCTGATCAATAACACCCCTTCTTCTTCCCGGGTTCAGAACCAACTAAGAGTAAGTATCACCTCCCTTGCTGAACTGGAGAAACAAGTGGCATAGGGATGTGTGGCTGATTGCACTCGCTGACACCTCACCCTTGGCGTAGATGGTTTTCCTTACTCACAGTTCCTGGCACAGATGGACAAGAGTGGCCAGTCCCTGTGGCAGCAGGACCCTGTGCAACAGGGAAGACTGCCTCTGGCTCTGAGAGGTGGAACAGCTGAGCCCACAAGCTGATTCTTCTCCCAGCTGCACCAATTGGACAAATCATTCTCCTGGGAAGAACAGAGGATGGGGGTAAGGGTTGTCCACAAGGCCACCAGTTTACAGAGATGTGCAGCAGAAAGATAAAGGGTTAGGTGTGCCTCAACCTCAAACCTTAAGAAACAACTCAGTGTCCAAAGTAGTGAGATGAAGAGGCTGGGGTTAAGGGCTGGACAGCTAGCTGTGCAGCTTGGGTAAGTTACTCAACCTGTCTAAGGTCGGTTTCCCCACGTGGGCGTGAAATGTGGCTATGCATAGAAAGGCGACTCGGCTTGCTGAGCACAATACAGACCAGCTATTGTTCCAGGCCTCTATCACCAGGGCTTGTGCTATAATTTATCACATTGAGCAAACTGGGAGTCAAGGCTGGGTGTTTTCCTATCTTTTACCTCGTGGGTGTACTAACTGGTCTTGGATCTGCATTAGAGAATTGTGGGATTTCAGAGCCGTTAGAGAGCCCAGATATCATCTCGTCATTTTGCAGATTAGGTAACCGGTCTGTGGAAGGGGAAGTGAGGCGGCAGCTAGAAAGAAGGCTGTGGTGGTGGTGGGGGGGGGGGTTGTATGTGACACGCGTAATTTCTCCCCCCAACCTCCTCCCCGCCCCTGTCACCAGCACTTCCTAGACCTCGTAATTCAGGAAGGCAGTCTGTCCCACCAAAAGGCAGGAAGCCCTCCAGGCCCACTCCCATCCCGGTGGCGCCCAACCTCTATTCTCAGATCATCAGGGACCACTCTCGCTTTGGGCACGTAACACAAGCCCGGGCTGCTCACTTTCATTTTAGAAACAATCACGTTCAGAGCTTGCGCCTTAGTCGGTTCTGATTTCCTCATATTTTATGTCACTGTTATACACTGAGTCATCTCAGGTTCCAATGGGACTATCTCTGATCCAATATCTGGGAAAGGATAGGGGATACTTTGGTTTGCGATTTGCTTATTCATGTATTTTTTTTTCTATTTACTATTTTTTAATGGAAAAATACTGTTATTTTGATCCACATCTATTTCATATGCCAAGTATCTGATAATAAAAGGTGAATTTTTCTTTTTCTAAAAAATACTTTTAAAAGACCAATAAATGAGCCATGATTCAGTCAACATAGTATGCATTGCAAAATCAATTTTAATTTTAGAAATAAATTTAATTGGGCCCAAGTTTCAGTAGCCATTAACCAGATGTGTGACATAATCATTCAATTGAGTCCATGCCTCTGTAATATTGGTATTTCCCTAATATCTTTTTCGTTTATACAAAATGCATTGTAATCATTTGCTTTAGATAAATCTACTCCTTGGAGAGTGATAGAGACTGATGACAAGATACAAGATATTTTTTTGTTTGAAGAGAAATACAGACTGAAGAGGGTGAGTTTGCTTGCAGATCATGCTCACAGAGCAGATGGGGCTGGCATTAGAGCCAGCGTCAGAAGTTTGGGTTCTTGTCTCAGCTTTACCACCTTTCAATTGGAGACCTGGGCAAGTCACTTCCTTCTCTGCAACCTCTTCTCCAAACTTAGGGTACTGGCTGCGCTGAGCCCTGTCACGTAATGATGGCCCCAGGGGTTAAAGGGAAGCCCCCGGCCCTTGTGCGCCATACCCCGGGGAAGTGCAGGAGTGACTCAGCCAGACGGGCTTTGGTGCAGCTTTCGCTACAGCGGGGAGAAGAGAATGTGCGTTTGAACAGGACATTCCTGTAGCTGACCACGTTTAACTCCTCTGTCCCAGAGTTAGTTGGGGGAAAGCTCTCTCATTATGAGCTTCCAGCTGCTTTTAGGCAGGAAAAAAAAAGATCAGATCCAGTCATTCTAGGTTTGCCTTCCAATTTGTCCTGTGAGTTTTCTGAGCTGGATCTTAGACTACCCTCTCAACATTGCTCTTTGTGCTCTCACTTGGGGTTCTGCTCCAGTCTGGAATGGTCACCTGTTCCCCCCACACACACTCTGCAGTCCCACTTGCATGAAACTGAGTCTTATTACTGTCCCATCCGTCCCACAAACAAGCAAGACCGATGGAGACTCATCGTTTCCCCAGTCCCCTCTACTCGCTCCTCTTTCTGCTTTCTCCACCTCAGGGAAGGGCTTTCCCCACCTCCTCTACACAGGGACCAAGCTGGAAACCTGAGAATCATCCTAGGTCATTCCCTCTCTCTCACCACCAACATCCAGTGCAAGTTGATTATAAATCTCTGAAATCAATTTTCCTTGGTTCCCACTATCACCACCTTAGTTCCACCCACGTCTGTCTGTTTTGCACACCAGTGTGTTCTCAATAACTCACATAGGACCTATCAAATGCTTGCTCATAATATTTATTCAATCATTGAATGTGAGATTAGAGTGAAAGAACAGCTGTAGACCTTCCGTGGTGATCTGACACTTACCTCTCTAGTTTCACCTCTCTTTCTAACTCCAGCTGATTCTACCTGGCAACCCATCTTGAACTACTTGCTGCTGGGTGCCTAAGATACTTGCCCACCTGTTCCTAAAGGCGTCTCTTCTCCTTGTGCTGGGATGAGGTGGCTTCACCACAGTCCAGAGCAGCATGTGCCCAGTCCATCTCCTCTAGAGCCCATATCCCACCATGTTGGCAATGCCTGCGTGTATGCAATTTGCTCTCAGATGCACTGAGACAACCAGGGGTGGCATCTTATTAAAAGTTTCATTTCCAGAACTTGGCCCATAGTAGGTGCTCTTTAAATGTTCGTGGAATAAATGAAGGTCTAGGAACTCCTGTTCTGTGCCTAATTTCTTCTTGCCCTCCATTCCGTTCCCCAGTACCCCTGCCCCACACCATCCACCTGGACTTTGGCTCTGGTCTCTCTAATGTGCACTGCTGTCCATATGCTCAGGGCCAGCTCCACACAACTATTTGTTTCCAGGTGCTGGCATCTCCCCCAAGTTCTGGCCCACGCTAGGTCACACGGTACAGTGCCTTATCCACAGAGTAGGACAGGGCTAGCTCTCCCTTGACCTCCCAGAGTCTCTCCAACAACTGTGTCCTCGTTGGGCATTTTTTGACTAGGTCTCCCATGGTGCTTTCTGTGCTTGGCTGATCCCCTTACTGGACCATAAACTTTTTGGGTTAGGGGCTAAATTTAATCAACCTCTGACAGCCTTTCCAACCCCCGCCCTCGGCACCCAGAGCAAGGGTGTGCTTGCACATAGCCGGTTCCCAGGAAGGGGCAGCTGGGTTCTGGAGGGACTCAGGGAGTGGTGGGCTCTGGGAGTTAGGATGGCTGAATTCCTCAGCGTAAGTGAAGGAGGAGATGATGTGAAACATCGGGGCAGAGCCTGGGCTGCAGCCGGGGAAGGATTTGCTTCTCAGGCAGCAGCGAAGAGCCGCAGAGCACTGCAGGCTGGAAGCTGGACCCGGGGGAAAGGCCCTTTGCTCCTTCTCTGCCCTGCACTCCCCATGTAAGGGAAAGGACCTCTCACTCATTTTAGAGAGGTAAGAATCAAGTCAATGAAGCGCTTTATTAATTAATTAAGTGTTCTTCAGATGCATCTAGAAATGACATGAACCAGAAGTCTGATATCTTCATCATTATCACCACCGTCCTCCTCGCCATGTCTCACATCTAAATGGAAGCTTCATAGTTTACCTACCAGGAGTTCACCTTTGTTATTTTCTTTTTTTAAAAAAAAGCTTTATTCCAGTTACACGTATACAGCCTGAAATATTATCTCTGTTTGGTCCTCACAGCTGCCATTATTTACACTTTGTAGGTGAAGACACTGAGGTTCAGAGAGGTTGAAGGGCTCACCCAAGGCCGCACAGCCAGCCTGGGAAGGGTTGGGGTTGAGAACTCACACTGGGATTCCTCTTACCAAGCTTTGTCATGGGTACAGCCCGTGCCTGAGTGTGCACGTGTGTAAGTGTGTCTGCCCCGTGACTCTGCGAGTTGGGGTTAGACCCTTTAGGGTGTGCTTTCATGGGTGTGTATGTGTGGAACTGTGCCCTGGGCGTCCTTGGGGCTGAGCGTGTGTGTGAATGTGGCCCGGGTGCACACACGCGTGCACGCAGGCACTCCACCCCTTCTCAGATGTCTTGGCTGTGGGCTTGACAACTGAAACCCAGCTGCACTCTGGCCGGGGAAACATCCGCTGTGGAAATCTAGGAGGAGCTGACAGTCCCTAAAGAGGGGCTGCACATGCTGCCAGCAAGCACTCCTGGCCTGCTGCCTAATTCCCTGCAAATGCTCTTTAAATCTGTTTCTAATTTGGATTCTGCCTTCCCCTGCCTCCATCCATCCCCTCCCGCTCTCCCAACTTGCCTCAAACCAGTCAAATTATGCTGAATAATGGCTGTGGAGGGGGGAGCGTGCTAAAGGTCGCCAGTGGGCTGTTGGAGGGTATAATAATGTCACATTTTAATTTACGCAGGGAACGGTGGAATCAAAACCTATAAATTGGGGCTGTGCTCACAGCTGCAGCCAACGGCAACTCTTGCAAGTCATGCCACTTGCAGGGAAGAAATCGCTATCTGTCACACCCGTAGTCCGCTGTGTTTGAGAGAATCCATGTGTGTAGATACAGATGCAAAATACAGCATTTTCTTTCTGCCATGGGATTTTTATTTGGAGACTTGCCCCATCAGCAAGAATCTTCCCAGTTGTCTGAGTATTACGCAGATGTTCTGGGTATTAAGATCCTAAGGCAAAAAAAATGTCCTCCATATATTTTGCAGTCCTGTGACATACTCAACACCAAGACGGCCCAGATTCATGGGAAAGTGTACACAAAGCAAAGCGAGGAGCCTGGAAAGCGCCATTGTGTGTACACATCAGCGGCAGCTCTGACCAGCTTATTTAAAATACATGCTGAGATCAGTTGGAACTGTGCTTATGCTGAGGGGTTGAGGGGGTGATTTGAGGGTACAGTTGTTTTAATAATTAATGTGAATGTAAAAGAAAACGTGCGGGTTTTTGTTTTGTTTTGTTTTGTTTTGTTTTTTGCTCTATGGACCCTTCTTGCAGACCCATGAGTCTGGGTGGGTGAGTTCAGAGGTCTGGTGGGTCTTGAAATGCTTCTCACCTGAGCTTTGTGAGTGGGCTCCCCGGGGAAGCCAGGAGCAGTGCAGAGAGCTGTAGTTTTTCACTGTGTCTGGAGGCTTTTGGAGGGAGGCCCCGGTCACAGCCATCTGTGAGAAAGCACCACGCCTGGCCCGGCATCCTGAGAGCCTGCAAGTGGTGTGTGCTCCAGGGGCTGCGGAGGGGTCTTGGCGTGCTGCCCGCCCCTCAGCTGGCTCTGCAACTGCAGGAAAGTGGAGTTTGCAGTCCCGGGGGCCACCGCCTGGGAAACTGTGAAGCTGTCAGGGCTCTGGCGCTGCACACTTATCCATCTGGCTAGAAAGGTGCTGGAATCAAAACCAATAAATTTGATTTTTGGAAGGAAGCAGGGAGAAGAAGCTGCTGTGGGTTGAATGACACCCTGCGACCTTTTCTCCCTCTTCCTTACCACACAGCCCGTGGGCCACCAGGAGGCCTTGGGAAGCAAGGGGAGGAGGGGGCTCTGCGCTTCTGCTGAGTCCCAGGAGTCTGCCTTCTATTTCATTTCTCAAGACACTGCTCATTCGTATAATTTGTTTTCTAACTGTTGACATTTATTTCGTTGGATGTAATGACAGTGAGTTTGCATATGTCAAAAGCCTCATTTAATACTCAGAACACACTTGCAAGGTGTGTGCGGCAGAGATGGCTCACTATCCACCAGGATTGTGTGCTTCCTTTCCTTTAGGATTGGGTTCCTGCTGAGAAATAGCTGCTCATCCAGTGACCACGTTTTCCAGCCCCCTTCAACTCCTTCTAGCCCTATACTGAGTTCTCATCAGCAGAGTGTGAGCCAAAGTGAGTTGGCCCACTTCTAGCCTAGCCAGTAAACACCTCCCAGGAAGCACTCTTCAAGCTCTTTCCCACTTCTGCCCAGACGGAATAGGGACAATCCCCCTTGACCTTGGTATCCATAGATTCAAGATGGCCTGAGTTCCTGAATGCCTGTTTGGAGAAAGGCTGCCTAGCCAACACAGCCCCCACCCAATCTTGTGCAAGAAATAAATGTATCCTGTTGTTTCGGAGTCATTATACATTTGGAAGCCTGATTGTTATAGCAGTGAACCCACTTTAAGCAATTCATTCAGAATCATCACTCCCATTTTACAGATGAGAAAATGAGACACAGAAAGGGAAAGTAAATTGCCCAGGGTCCCATATTCAGTAAATAGCAAGGTCACAATGTAAGTCTAGACCTTCCTGGTTTCAAGGTTTCAGTCTGTTCATGAGAATTTCCCCAGGTGTGTTCCACAGAATGTGATTAAAACAACACCCAATAAAACTTCTATACTCGAAAGAGTTTGGGAAATGCCAACTTAAGCGCAGTAAACATTTTTTTTTTTTTTGCTGTCGTTCCTTTCAGGGTCTTAGCACACCACTGACCACTGCAAACCAGTATGGGAACATCTAGCATGCGGGGGTCTGCAGATTTGTGACACGCAGGACCTGTTACCAACAGAGCTTCTTCTGAGGATAACAAACTTGGCACGCACTTTGTAAGGGACTGAACTCCAGCGTGTTGTCTCCAGCTCCTTATTTTTTCCCAGCTCCTTTTAAGACTGAAGATGTTTAGCAATGTTATCTGGCTGACAACCATCCAAAGAACAAACTGAGGTGGCTTTAGTTTACCAAGAAAACAGGGCCCTGAGGACAAGTAATGGCACCAGGTGGCTAAGAGCTGCAGCTTTGGAGCTGGGCTGCTGGGCCTGAGTCCCACTTCTGTGCATTCCCAAAATGTGGGCCTATGAATATACACAGCTTTCTTTTTGTAAGGTGGGGATGAAAAGGCCAGTGCTCTCTTCATGGGTGGATGGGAGGATTAAATGAATTAACCTATCTAAAATGCCTAGACTAGTACCTGACAGATAACTAGTACCTGCTCCTTTAAAATTATACACATGAGATTGCATGTAGCTTTAGGGGTGAACAGACCTGTGTTTGAATTAAAACGTTGCTACTTACCAACACTGTCACCTTGCACAATCTGCTTAATCTAAGTCTCAATTTTCCCTTCTATGTAAAAGGAGAAAGTAATGCCTCTTCCATTAACGGGTCATTTTCCAAAAAAGGTAAAGTCATGACTTTTAAACAGATAAAAAAAAAATTAATGCATGTTAAAGATCTTATTTAGCTCATTACTAATGAGTGAACTTCACACAGAGATGTTACAACTGGCTCAAAGGAGAATCAGAAGTATTGAAAGAACTTGCAAGTGGATCTGAAACTGGCTTTTCCACACTGGCGGAAGGTTGACAGAATTCGTGTCAGAATCAATGACTGCATGTCCATAATCAAAAACTCTTATATGTCCTCTGGTCCCTACAACTTACAGAAATGTAAAAGTAGCTCAAAGTCTAGAATTCACTAGCCTGGAAGGGCAAGGGCATATGCTCTAATGACACAGTTTTCCCTTGGAGACATCTGGTAATCTTTTTTGCTTATTTCAAGTTCCCTTACGGTGTCTCACATATTTATATGTATGCAATGAGAAAAAGATAGATGAATATGTGAAAAAAGAAAGTTGCTAAATAATATTTAAGGCATGATTCTATTTTCATGAAAGCAAACAAGCTATGTGTATATATATAACGCATATGTCTATATGCACACACACAAGCAAGTGTGCTTATATAATGTTGATGAAATGTAGACACATGTCGGGGAAAGCAGCAAGGACTATAAACAATAGCTACCTCGGAGGGCAGGGATGGTGGTGGTGGAGGAAGGCTTTCATGGCTTACTTTATAAATTTCTATATCTTTTGAATAAAAACAAATATCTACTTCACAGTATATTTGTGAATGACAAACAACTGAATAAGTAAAATATCCGTGAGTTCAGCGCTATGCCTAGTGTTCAAGAAATGGTAGGATCTATTCTAAATATTAATTTACAAACAAAGGATCCAGAGTCCCCAGGTATGTTCTGGAAAAGGACATGCTGTCACCCAAGGACTGCTCCCCCGAGAGAAGCTGACTTAGAAATCGCGGGGTGGTGTTTGAGCGCACACTCGCATGCCCCTGCCACCTCCTCAAGATGCAAGGGGGGGGCTCCTTCCTGAGAGACAGCTTTGGGAGGGCTCCTGTATTATCTCCTCAAACCCACTGGGCATTCTAAGGCCCACCAAGGACTGAGCTGTGAACAACCCCTTGACCACAGGAGGGAGGCTTGACTGGGCCAAACTCTAGAGCAAGGCTCTGTCCTCACCCAGCCTGGGACTGTGAGCCACCTATTCACTGCTCATGAGTCTGGGTAGCATCCCCACCTGTGCTGGGGGCACGGGTCACAAAGAGCAAAAACTTGAAATAAGCAAAAAAGATTACCAGATGTCTCCAAGGGAAAACTGTGTCATTAGAGCATATGCCCTTCCAGGCTAGTGAATTCTAGACTTTGAGCTACTTTTGCATTTCTGTAAGTTGTAGGGACCAGAGGACACATAAGAGTTTTTGATTATGGACATGCAGTCATTGATTCTGACATGAATTCTGTCAACCTCCCACCAATGTGGAAAAGCCAGTTTTTTTTTAACTTCAGGAATTTTTCTAATATTACTGTAGCTGCCTATAGTTTTTGTTGTTGTTGTAAAATATAACATACATATATATATCAAAGAAAAGAAAAAAAACCAGTAATTTTCAACAAGCAGCTCCAGGACAGATCCCCGAGTTTGTCATGGGCTACCGTTCCCTCAACTCAGATTTTTCCTTCTAGCTGCTCCAAAACACTGGGGACTTTACCAGAATCATACAGTGCCTGTCCTTTTGTGCCTGACTTATTTCACTTAGCATTATGTCCTCAAGGTTCTTCCATGCTGACATGTGTTTCAGGACATCATTTGTCTAAATACCGCATAATAATACTATCTAAAATGTTCCATCTTATTATATACCACATTTTGATTATCCATTTGTCTGTATTGAGCAGTGGGATAGATTCAAGAGTGCAGACACTGACGACCAAGTTTATGGACATTTGATTTTTGACAAGGCCCCCAAATTCACTAAACTGGACAGAATAGTCTTTTCAAGAACTGAGCACGAGAGAACTGGTTTTCAATAGCCAAAAGAATGAAAGAGAACCCCTTACCTTACACCCTACACAAAAATTAATTCCAAATGGATTAAAGACCTATATGTAAGAGCCAGTACCATAAAACTTCTAGAAGAAAATGTAGGGAAGCATCTTCAAGATCTAGTAATAGGAGGTAGCTTCTTAAACCTTTACTCCTAAAGCAGAAGCTGCTAAAGAAAAAATAGACAAATGGGAACTTCTTAAGCGTAAGAGTTTCTGTGCCTCAAAGGACTTTGTTAAAAAGGTGAAGAGGTTGGGCGGGCCACGGTGGCTCAGCAGGTAAGAATGCTTGCCTGCCATGCCCGAGGACCCGGGTTCGATTCCCAGTGCCTGCCCATGTGAAAATAAAAAAAAAAAAGGTGAAGAGGCAGCCAACTCAATGGGAGAAAATATTTGGAAACCACATATCGGATAAAGGCTTGATATCCTGGGTACTAAAGAAATTACACAGCTTACCCACAGAAGAACAAACAACCCAACCATAAAATGGGCAGAGGAAATGAATAGGCATTTTTCTGAAGAACAAATACTGAAGGCTAAAAAGCACACAAAGAGCTACTCATCTTCATAAGCTATAAAGGAAATGCAAATTCAGACTACAGTGAGATAGCACCTCACAGCTATAAGAATGGCTGCTATTAAACAAGCAGGAAACTATAAATGTTGGAGAGGATGTGGAGAAATTGGGACAAAAGTTTTTAACCATGCACAAATTACATGAGAATGTAAATTTAACCTCATTCCCCAAAGAACAGTCTTGGTGCAGTGGAGAGGACATGACATGGGTGAGGTCAGAAGACCTAACCCTCGTGCAGGTTTGCTTACTAAGGTTGTGTGCCCACTGACCGAGCATCAGTTTTTTCATCTGCTCAGTGGGAATAGGAAAAGTGTTTATCTCCAAAGGCTGTTGTGAACCTCAAACGAAGTGATAAATGTGAGCTGTAAGGCTCCCTAGAGATTTGATTTTAGTTAATGCAATGAGGAATTTCAAGATGCTTACTATGCTGCAGTGATAGCAGACATTGTGTGGCACCTCTCCCATGCCAGTACCTGTTGTATGTGCTATAGTCATTCAATCTTCCCAACAGCCCAATGAGGATGTACTGTTATCCAATCCTCAATTTACAGATGACAAAGAGAGGAACTTTTCTGAAACCTTTCTGTGGGACAACAACAACAACAAACTTAGCTATAAAATCATAACTTTAAATGTTTTAATAGTAATCCAGTAATCCCCTTTTATCATTAGCTATTCAATCACAGTTCATATTTCCCTAATTATGTCATATATTAAAAAATAATAGTTTATTTGAATTGAGATTCAAATAAGGTTTCACATACTGCCATTGCTTGATATGTCCTTTAAGGTGTTTCTAATCTATAGATTTCCCTCTCCATTCTTTTCTGTTTTTCCTTGCAATTTGTTGCTATTACTGTTGTTTTGAAGAAATTGCATTGTTTGCCCTAAAGAGTTAACTGCGGTGTGAATTTTGCTGAATGCACCTCTATGGTTTGTTTAGCCTGTTCCTCTGTCCCTTGGATTCCTGTAAGTTGGTAGTTATATCTGAAGGGTTACCCAGATTCAACTCATGTTTAATCTTTTTTTTTTTACAAATACTTCATAGGTGATGTCCTTTTCCTTCTTCCAGCCCACCAATCATTAGACTCTTTTCTTCCCAGCAGCTTGGATGTCATCTTACAAGAATGTAGGCTGAAAAAAAAAATAGAAAGAAACAAAACAAAAAAGAATGTGGGTTGGGAGTAGGGGCACCTGCTGTTCAATGAAGCAAGGCTGGAAAGGAACTGGCTCAAGACAACATCTAGAAGACCTGAGTTTTCTACCTGTACTCACTACTTTGTTAGGAATGTTTCCAATAATAATAGCAGCTAAATAACAATAACAACAACCTCTTCTTGAATGCTTACAGTATGCCATCCACTATTTTAATTGCTTTTAATGCAAAAATTAATTTATTCTCCTCCACAATCCCAGGTAGTTGGTGCTAATTACTTGTCCCAAATCTTACCACTTTATGTTTGCCAGGAAGAACAGCCCTGTCTCAGGGAGTCCTAATATTAGGGACTCTCCCAGCTTATTTCTCCAACACACTTTGAAATGATACATCCTCACTCCAGTTGGCCATTCATAATCTCAAAATGGTGCATGTGCCAGTCTGAATCCGTGGGGGACCAAAGAAAAGCCATGGCCTTTGATCCTCATTCAATATTGCTGGGTTGAGAGCATTTTGATTGTTTCCATGAAGATGTGACCCACCCAATTGTGGGTGGTAACTTTTGATTAGATGATTTCCATGGAGGTGTGTCTCTACCCACTGAAGGTGGAGTTGCTTACTGGAATCCTTTAAAAGGGGAAACATTTTGGAGAGAGTCCCTTTTTGGTAGAGTCACGAGAAAGCCAGCAGACGCCTCCATGTTCACCATGTGCCCTTCCAACATTTATAGATGAGCAATAGTTATTTTCCAGAAGGTCAAAATCCTCCAGGCAGATGAACCATTTCCCCTGAATCTAGCTCAGAAAATACTGCCAAAGGAGAAATAATAATTCTTATGTACACAAAGGGGCCTTGAATGAGGATTCTGGATGTGAGTGGCTGTCCCACCAGGCAAACCCTCTAAAAGATAAAAGAGAAATTTGCAGTTAATGCACTGTTCTAGTTTGCTAGCTGACAGGATGCAATATACTAGAAACAGAACGGCTTTTAAAAAGGGGGATTTAATAAGTTGCAAGTTTATAATTTTTAGGCCGTGGGAATGTCCAAATTAAAGCAAGTCTATAGAAATGTCTGATCTAAGGCACCCAGGGAAAGATACCTTGGTTCAAGAAGGCCGATGAGGTTCAGAGTTTCTCTCTTAGCTGGAAAGGCACATGGTGAACATGGCAAGGTCTACCAGCTCTCTCTCCAGGCTTCTTGTTTCCCGAAGCTCCCTGGGAGGTGCTTTCCTTCTTCACCTCCAAAGGTCTCTGGCAGCGTGGGCTCTCTGCTTCGTTATGACGCTGCTCTCTTGCTCTCCTCTCTTTCTATTGTGGTTCTGTGACTTTCTCCTCGTTCTCCAAAGGGACTCTCTCTGAAATGTCTCCTCTTTTATAGGATTCCATAAGTTAATCAAGACCCACCTGGAATGGGTGGAGACACGTCTCCATCTAATCAAGTTTAATACCCACAACTGATTGAGAAACATCTCCATGGAGACAACCTAATCAAGTTTCCAACCTATAGTACTTGAATAGGGAATAGAAGAAACCATTGTTCCCACGAGACCGATTAGGATTAAAACATGGCTTTTCTAGGGCACATAAATCCTTTCAAACCAGCACACAATCTGTTAGGCACTGTTCAGTTCTGTCACTTTACAAATTATCTACTCCCCACCTCATTTCAAAAAACAAACCCAAACCAGTAGTGTACATCCCTGCAGGTCCTAGAGCTGGAGTTGATTCTAAGCAGCCCGGGGGCCATGGCTGCAGCCCCCACATCTCTCTCTGTCTCACCTGCAGAGCGGGGATAATGCTGCTGCTACCTCCTAGGGGTGTCACTTGTCTGAGCTATTTGGGGGCAAACTCTATTTCTGAGCTTAAGATTTCTCATTGCAGAAAGGGAACTAATAATAGGGAACTAATAACAAATCCCGTAAAGGTTTCCAGAATCAAACCTGAAGGTTCTGTTGTGAACCAAACACCTCTGCTCCAGAAATGCGGAGCAGGTGGAGCGTGGCAGGCGAGGGTGCGGAGGGTGGTCGGGAAGGAGTGGAAAGTGGCTGCAGACGGCCGTGCGCAGGACCAGCTGCTTTGTTTGTGGGGCATAACGCAAAGCGAAAGTGTGGGGTTCTAATTCAGAAATTATCAAGAATTTCAAGATGGTAGCAGCAGAGCCTTAGACTTTGTGTGGTGACATTCAGAAGGTGGGTCTGTCTGATTGCATGAGTCACACACCCCTGGAGTCAGGCCCTGGCAGCGGTACTGGTGGAGGGGCCTTCACTGGCCTCAAAATACCTTTATAAATAACGTGATGCTTGCAAAATGAGAGCCCTATACAGCGAGGTTGGCTTTATAGGCTGCTACTTTTAACTGTGGCTCAACTAACTCAAAACGGTGTGTTCAAGTTTGCTAGCTGCCAGAATGCAATATGCCAGAAACAGAATGGCTTTTAACAAGGGGAATTTAATGAGTTTCTAGTTTACAGTTCTAAGGCTGAGAGAATGTCCTGATTAAAACAAGTCTATAGAAACGTCCAGTTTAAGGCATCTGGGGAAAGATACCTTGGTTCAAGAAGGCTGACGACAGTCAATGTTTCTCTCTCAGCTGGAAGGGCACATGGCAAAGATGGCGTCTGTCTGCTGGTTTTCACGTGGCTCTACCAAAAGGGACTCTCTCCAAAATGTTTCCCCTTTTAAAAGATTCCAGTAAGCAACTCCACCTTCAGTGGGTGGAGACACACCTCCATGGAAATCATCTAATCAAAAGTTACCACCCACAATTGGGTGGGTCACATCTTCTTGGAAACAATCAAAATGCTCCCAACCCAGCAATATTGAATGAGGATCAAAGGGCATGGCTTTTCTGGGGTCCACCACAGATTCAGCCCAGCACACTATGTGTGCCAGTTTGGAAGGATTTCTGTACCCTAGAAAAGCCATGTTTTAATCCTAATTAATCTTGTGAGAGCAACTGTTTCTTCTAACTCCTATTCAGTACTATAGGTTGGAAACCTGGTTAAGTTATCTCCATGGAGATGTGACTCAACCAAGTGTGGCTATTAAAGTTGATTAGATAGAGACGTGTCCTCCCATTCTATGTGAGACGTCATTAGTTTACTGGAATCCTACAAAAGAGGAGACAGTTTGGAGAGTTCCGTTTTGAGAGTGAGGAGAGAGCCACAGAACCACGACAGAATGAGAAGAGAACCTCAGAGTCAACCAACCTTTGGAGATGAAGAAGGAGAAGGTTGCCTGGAAGCTTCATGAAGCAAGAGGCCTGGAGAGGAAGCTAGCAGCCGTCACCCTGTTCGCCATGTGCCTTTCCAGTGGAGAGAGAAACCCTGAACTTCATCAGCGCTGATCAAGGTATCTTTTCCTGGATGCCTTAGATTGGGCACTTCTATAGATGTGTTTTTGGGTATTTCCATGGCCTTAGAACTATAAACTAACAACTTATTAAATTCCTCTTTTTAAAAGCCATTCCAAAAACCAAAAAACAAACAAAACACAACAAAGTAAAGGCCATTCCAGTTCTGGTACGTTGCATTCCAGCAGCTAGCAAACTAGAACACTATGGAATGCCAGAGACAAAAGTAAGAAAATATAGCCAGTGTCCCAGGGGAGAGTCAGAGGGTATCTGGAGACCATACCGTGGTCACAATGACTCAACGCAGTGGCTTTCATCTCAGGCTGAGGGGACGGGGATAAAAGATATTGGTCGATTTAGTCATACAACTTTACAAAGTAAAACCCCACAAAATCCTCTTGGCCCACAAAGATGCAGAGAAGGTGGGGTGAGAAAATATCACACAGGGTTAGGTTAGAAAATGTTGATTAACAGTGCCTTCGATTCTTTTTTGAAAAACAGCAAAACTAGGAGAGACTTTTTGGTAGATGTTTATCGATGTGAAAGAGACCTGGAAATGTAAAATGACAGGTGCAGATGAGACTTCTTTTAGGAGACTCCACAGCAGGATGGAAGATTCTGTGCACCAGTCTTCTGGCCCCTTGGCAGAGATGTTGGCCACAGCCACCAGCTGCGGGCATGAATGTCTGGGCACGGACACCAGTTAGCTCTGCACCATCTCAGAGATACTTCCTTCAGAACACCGAGGCAATAAGAACCGAAACTCCAGGAGGTATCATTCGCATTCTAGTCTCCATAAGCTGTTGGGCTTCCAGAGTATTTTTCACATACACGGAGAAAAAAAAATCCCTCCAAGTTGCCAGCCCAGCATTTTTCTCTTTGGCGGTTGTTGGCACTTCCTATATAATAGCAGCTTTTCCAGTTTTGTTCCTGGGACTTTCACTGGCAGACAGTAGGGTTTTCGATGCTCCATGGCCTTGGCTTCCTTGCGGTGGCTAGGCCTCTGCTGACAAGGGGAGGGCTGGAAACGATGTTCCGTGACCCAGTTACCTTTTCTCTTTTCTGCTTCCTCGGGCAGCACTTCAATGAAAATCCATTTGGGGATGAGACTGACTCAGGGAAAAATCACTCCAACTCCAGAAAACCAAGCTCTGTCTTCCTGAAAAGTTACTCTTCATAGCTTTAATGTTTATTTAATGCTGAAGTTTGATTATTTTTTTCTTGGCCTAATGGCAATTCATGATGATTGTAAATGAAATGTTGAGGATTGCAGAGATTAAGAGCACAGACTCTGCAGTCAGACTCTTGGAGCTCAAATTCCACCTCTGCCAATACTAGCTGTGTGACCCTGACCAAGTTACTTAACCTCTCTGTGCCTCAATCTCCCCATCTGCAAAATTAATACTATTATAAGTTGTTAAGAGAATGATATGAGTTAATGCACACAAAAAGTCATTCTATCATGTAATAAGTTATTATTAAATGAGAAACTTTATTATTAAATATGTACAATTGTTAAATTAAAAAAAAATCACCTCATCGTTTCTAGGTAGCACCAGTCCCTTACGTGGGGTAATTTTTTAGTCTGTAATTGAATCATTGAGTGTTACTGGGTAGAAGCAGCTTCCCAGTGGACTCAAAAGCCACTCCCTCACCTCCAGATGAGCAGATTTCCTTCTGGATTTGACATAAATATTAGCAGGAAAGCATTGCCTTTTTCTGCAGAGTTTGATGCTTTCCAGAACCTTGTGGCCATGCTTTAAATTGACGAAGGGTTGAATTGCCTGCGGAGACCCTGACAGGCAGGGACTGCTGGGATGTTAAAATAAAATGATAGAAAACGAAGACAATTCAGCTTGAGTTTCCACAGGGGCATTTGATCCGACCAGAGTTCTTTCCAGAGTAAATGAGACCAGAGTGAGCCAACACCTGTAACAACATCGTGGGTGTCACTGCCTGAACGGCAGGCACCGCAGGCTGGAAAAGGAAATAAATAGTCAGGGCAGGGTAGACAAAGGAAAGACACAGACCTGGGGACAGAATCTCTCGTGCCACTTGTGAAATGACAATGGGGTTTTATAAAACCTACCACAAGGGAAAGCAGGAAAAGGAAGAGCTCCTTACTTGTGAAGCGTTGAGCCAGTAGGGTCTGGCTGTGTGCACATGGGAGCTGTGTGTGGCCGGCCCCCTCCTCAGGCTGCTCTCGCTGGCAGCAGGCTGCACTCATTGCCTGCCTGGTGGTGGCTGGAACCAGGAGATTGTTGGACTCCAAATTAAGTGTGAACTGACTTTCATGGAAGCTAAAACTCTGACACTTTAACTGTTTATAACTGATTCAAGGCATTTCTAATACATTTTTTATTATTCTATTTTCTATTTCTTAAGAATGCACATTCTTGGAAGAAAGCTTAGAAAATAGAAAAAAGCTGAAAAAGAACAACAAAAAAATTCTTCAAATTTAATTTGTTATAGCCAACATTTTCTAAAAGTTTGGAGTTTTCTTCTGGATTAAAAAAAAGTCAGGGGTGGGCCACAGTGGCTCAGCAGGTAAGAATGCTTGCCTGCCATGCCCGAGGACCCGGGTTCGATTCCCAGTGCCTGCCCATGTAAAAAAAAAAAAAAAAGAAAAAAAAGTCAGAAGTGATATGATTTTAAAAATATATATTGTTGTGACTATATTTTACTTAATGTTATTTCATTATCATTGTACACATTACAAATTTTTATAGACATAATTTAATGTCTGTATAATATGCTATCAAATAGATTCATTGTAAGTTAACATTTTCTTGTAGAAGGATATTTCAAATACTTTTCTTTTTCTTAGAATAAGTAATATCACAATGAACACTTTTAAAGTGATGGTTTACTGAGATATAATTCATGTACCATGTCTCTTTGAAAGTGTGCATTTCATTGGCAGAATGGCAAGAAAGGGGGAATATTCAATTTCCTCAAGTGGAGAATTCTTGATAGTCTCACAAGCACTGGGGACAATCAAAGCAATAGGCTGAACCCTCAATCATGGGGTTTGTCCTTAATCCCGCAAAGGATAGGCTAAGCCTACTTAAAATTAGGCCTAAGAGTCACCCCTGAGAGAACCTCTTTTGCTGCTCAGATGTGGCCTCTCTCTCTCCAGCCGACAAAGCAAGCAAACTCACTGCCCTCCCCCCGTCTACGTGGGACATGACTCTCAGGAGTGTGGACCTTCCTGTCAACGTGGGACAGAAATCCTAGAATGAGCTGGGACTCAGCACTAAGGGATTGGAAACCTTCTCAACCAAAAGGGGGAGGAGAGAAACGAGACAAAATAAAGTGTCAATGGCTGAGCGATTTCAGAGTCGAGAGGTTATCCTGGAGGTTATTCTTACGCATTAAATAGATATCACCTTTTTTAGTTAAGGCATAACAGAGAGGCTGGAGGGAACTGCCTAAAAATGTTGAGCTGTGTTCCAGTAGCCATGTTTCTTGAAGATGGTTGTATAATGATACAGCTTTCGCAATGTGACCGTGTGATTGTGAAAACCTTGTGTCTGATACTTCTTTCATCTACCTTATGGACAGATGAGTAAAACATATGGATGAAAAATAAATACATAATAGGGGGAGCAAATGTTAAAATAAATTTAGTAGATTGAATGCTAGTGATTAATAAAAGGCAGGGGTAAGGGGTATGGTATGTATGAATTTTTTTCTGTTTTCTTTTTATTTCTTTTTCTGAATTGATGCAAATGTTCTAAGAAATGATGATGATGATGAATATACAACCATGTGATGATATTGTGAGTTATTGATTATAAATCAAAAATGAAATGATCACATGGTAAGAATGTTTGTGTTGGTATGTTGTTATGTTTAATAAATAAATAAATAAATAAATAAATAAATAATTAATAAATAAATAAATAAAATATATTTAAAAACCAAAAAAATAAAAAAGAAAGAAAGAAAGCATGCAGTTCAGTAGTTTTTACCGTATTCACAATTTTACAAACATCACCACTGTGTAATTATAGAACTTTTTCATCATTTCAAAAAGAAATCCTATGCCCATTAGCATTGACTCCTCATTACCCCCCATAGGTCCCTGGCATTCACCAAATTTACCTTCTGTATTTATGAATTTGCTTATTCTGAACATTTCATTTCTATGGAATTATACAATATCTGGCCTTTGGTGTCTGGCTCCTTTCACTTAGGATATTTTCAATGTTCATCCATGTTGCTTGTAGCTTGTCTTAGGATTTCATTCCTTTTTATGGCCAAGTAATATTCCATTGTATAGATGCACCACCTTTTCTTTATCTGCTATTAATGGATGAACATTTGGGTTGTTTCCACTTTTTGGCTAATATGAATAATACTGCTTTGAATGTACAAGTTTTTTGTTTTTTGTTTTTGCTAGCCCACTGAATTATTCCAATCCTTTTTTTTGTGTGTGTTTTTGTTGTAAACCTTAACAAACAAACATACAAACATTCTTGAAATACAAACATTCTATACATAGTGTACAATCAATGGCTCACAATGTCATCACATAGCTCTGTCCTCATCACCATGATCATTTTTTTGAACATTTGCATCTCTCCAACAAAATAAATAAAGAAAAAAGAAAAAAAACTCATATGTACCATACCCTTTACCCCTCCCTCTCATTGACCATTAGTTTCAATCTACTGTATTTATTTTAACCTTTGTTTCTCCTACTATTTGTTTGCTTTTTATCTGTTTTTTACTCATCTGTCCATACTGCAGATAAAAGGAGCATCAGACACAAGGTTGTCACAATCACAGTCACACTGTAAAAGCTATATCCTTATACAAGCATCTTCAAGAAACATGGCTACTGGAACACAGCTCTACACTTTCAGGTACTTCACCCTAGCCACTCTAATACACCATAAACTAAAAAAGTGATAGCTATATAATACATAAGAATAACCTCCAGGATTACCTTTCGACTTTATTTAAAATCTCTCAGCCACTGACACTTTATTTTCTCCCATTTCTCTCTTTCCCGTTTCAGTCGAGAAGGTTTTCTCAATCCCTTGATACTGGGTCTTGGCTCGTCTCAGGATTTCTGTCCCATGTTGCCAGGGAGATTTACACCCCTGGGAGTCATGTCGTTGTAGAGGTTGGGCTATATCCAGGAGTGGAATTGCTGGGTTACATGTTAACTTTATGTTTAACTTTGTGAGGAATTGACAAATGGTTTCCCAGAGGGACTGTACCACTTTAGATCCCCACCCTCAGTGCATATGACCCGTTTCTCCACATCTTCAACAGCACTTATTAGTTTCCATTTATTTGTTTGATTATAGCCATCCTGGTGGTTGTGAAATGCCACCTCATCATGGGTTTGATTTGCATTTCTCTAATGACTAATGATGTTGAGCATCTCTTCATGTGCTTGCTGACCATTTGTGTATCTATCTTCTTTGGAAAAATGTCTATTCAAATTCTTTGCCTGTTTTTAAATTGTGTTCTTTTCTTTTTACTGTGAGTTATAAGAGTTCTTATATTCTGGGTAAAAATCTTTTGTTTGATAAATGATTTGAAAATATTTTCTTCCATTCTATGGGTTGTCTTTTCATTTACTTGATAGTGTATTTTGTTGTGCAAAGCTTGAAATTTTGATGAAGTCCAATATTTCCATTTTCCTTTGGTTGCTTATGCTTTTGGTGCCATATCTAAGAAACTATTTTATTACCTATCCTAGAGTCTCTCTGTTTTCCTCTAAGAGTTTTATAGTTTTCACACTTACATTAGATTTTTAATTCATTTTTAGTTAAGTTTTGTATAGGTCATGAGGTGAAGATCCAAATTCATTCTTTTGCATGTGGATATCAAATTGTTCTAGCATCGTTTTTTGAAAATATTCTACTTTCCCCATTGAATGGTCTTGGTACTATTGTCAAAAATCTGTTGGCTATAAATGTATGGATTTATTTCTGGACTCAATTATATTCCATTGATCTACATGTCTGGCTTTATGCCAATACTACAATGTCTCGATTGTTGTTGCTTTGTAGTAAAATTTGAGTTAAGAAAGTGTGAACCCTCCAACTTTGTTCTTTTTCAAGATGATTTGGGTTATTCTGGGTCCCTTGAATTTCCATATGAATTGTAGGATCACATTGTACATTTAGGAAAACAAGAAAGTTGCAATTTTGACAGGGATTGCACTGAATCTGTAGACCAGCTTAGAGAGTATTAGCATATTCACAATATAAGTTGTCAGTCCTTGAAACAGAGAATGTCTTTCCATTTATTTAGGCCTCCTTTAATTTCTTTTGACAGTGTTTTGTGGCTTTAATTGTACAAGTCTTGCACTTCTTGGTTAAATTTATGCCTAAGTATTTTATTATTTTTAATGCTATTGCAAATGAAATTGTTTTCTCAGTTTTGTTTTCAGCTTGTTCATTACTGATGTATAGAAATAAAGCTTATTTTTGTATCTTGATTTTAAACCTTAAAACCTGCTGAACTTGTTAACTCTAATAATTGTGTGTGTGTGTGTGTGTGTGTGTGTGTGTGTGTGTGTGTGTGTGTGTGAGTGGCTTCTTTAGGATTTTCAATATGTAAGATCATGTCATCTATAAATAAAGTTTTACTTCTTCCTTTCCAATTTGGATTCCTTTCATTTCTTTTTCCTGCTTAGTGGCCCTTGCTACAACCTCCTGTATAATGTTGGATGGAAGTGACAAGGACAGACGTCTCTGTTCCTGTACTTAAGGGAAAACATTCAGTCTTTCACCATAAATGTGATGTTACCTGTGGGGTTTTTTGGTAGGTGCCTTTTATCAAGTTGAGGAAATTGTTTTCCAACCTAATTTGTTGAATTACTTTATCATGAAAGAGTGTTGGATTTTGTCAGATGCTTTTCTGCATCCCGATACGGTGTCAAACATTCCCTGATATTGTGTCAAACATTAGGGGCACCCAAATCAGTAGGCCACCCTTGATCTTGAGGCTTGCTCTTGTGAAGTTTATGTATGTAGCAGAGAAGCTTAGCTTAAATATAGGTGTGCCTAAGAGTCACCTCTGGAGGACCCCTTTTGTTGCTCAAATGTGGCCTCACTCTCTCTAAGCCCAATTCTGTAAGTGGAACCATTCCTCTCCCCTCTACGTGGGACATGACATCCAGGGGTGAAAGTCTCCCTGGCAGCATGGAAGATGACTCCCAAGGATGAGCTTGGCCCTGGCACAGTGGGATCCACAATGCCATCCTGATCAAAAGGGGGAAAAGAAGTATAACAAATAAGATATGAGTGGCTTACAGACTTCAAATAGAGTTAGAGGCTACTCTAGAGGTCACATTTATGCAAACTTCAGTTAGACGTTGCTATCTATCGTAACTTGCTAAACCCCAACCCAAACCATTCCAGCCAATCCTAAAGAACACACAGGGCATTATATAAGGTTCTACAAATGTTCCATGCATTAAGGTAACTTTCCAGAAATCTACGACCTCCAGATAGGTCCTGGACCAGATGTGTATTACACTTAACGATTTTTGCATGTTGACCCATCTTTGCATTCTTGTGATAAATCCCACTTGGTCAAGGTGTATAGTCCTTTTTATATGCTGCTGGATGTGGTTTGCTAGTGTTTTGTTGAAGATTCTTGCACCTATATTTATATGAGATATTGTTTTGTGTTTATTTCCTGTGATGTCTTGGTTTTGATATCAAGGTAATACTGGTCTCATGGAATGAGTTAGAAAGTATTCATCCCCTTCTTTCTTAAAGAGTGTGTGAAAAAATCAGTGTTAGTTTTTCTTTAAACTTTTTGTAGAATTAATCAGTAAAGCTGTCTGGTGTTGAGCTTTTATTTGTGGGAAGTTTTTGATTATTAATTCATCCCTATAATAGTTACAGGTTTATTCAGATTCTCTATTCATTCTGGGTCAGTTTCAGTAGTTTGCATCTCTCTAGGAATTTGCCCATTTCATTTAGGTTATCTAATTTGCTGATGTATAATTGTTGATAGTATTCTCTTACAATCCTTTTCAATTTTGTAAGATCAGTAATAATGTGCCCTCTATCATTCCTCGTTTTAGTAATTTAAGTCTTCTCTCTTTCTTTCTTTGCCAGTCTACCTTAAGGCTTTGTTGAATTGCTCTTTTTTTTTTTTTTTTTTTTCTATTTTCTACTTTATTTCTTTCTGCTTGCTTTGGGCTTAGTTTGCTCTTCTTTTTCTAATTTCTTAAGATGGGAGTTAGGTTTTTGATTTGAGAACTTTCTTCAATGTAGGTGTTTACAACCAACAACTTCCCTCTAAGCACTGCTTTAACTCCATTCCATAACTTTTAAAATGCAATTTTACTGAGATATATTATGTATTCACATACCATATAAGCATCCAAATTGTACAATTGGTGGCTCATGGAATCATGTATTGGTGCATTTGTCATCACAATTGCTATTTGAACATTTTCATCACTCCAAAAAATAAAAATAAAAATAAGAATAAAAGTAAAAAGAAACACCCAAAATATCCTATACCCTTCCTTTCCCCTTTATTTATTTTTTTGTCACCTTCCTTGTTTTCTTACTCATCTTTCTATACGCTGGATAAAGGAGTGTCAGTCATAAGGCTTTCACAGTCACATGGTACTCTTGTTTGCTAGCTGCCAGAATGTGATATAGCAGAAATGGAACGGCTTCTAAAAAAGGGAATTTAACAAGTTGCAAGTTTACAGCTCTAGCCCACGAAAATGTCCCAATTAAATCAAGTGTATAGAAATGTCCAAATTAAGCACCAGCAAGAGGCCCCCTTCACTCAAGAAAGGCTGATGAAGTTCAGGGTTTCTCTCTCAACTGGAAAGGCACATGGCAAACATGGCAACATCTGCTAACTTCCTCTCCCAGACCTCTTGCTTCATGAAGCTCTCCCAGGGGTGTTCTCCTTCTTCATCACCAAAGGTCACTGGCTGGTGGACTCTAGCTTTTTCCAAAATAGTTCTCTCTTAAAGAACCCCAGTAAACAACCACACCTTGAATAGGTGGAGACACACCTCCACAGAAATCATCTAATAAAAGATGCCAAGCACAATTGGGTGGGTCACATCTCCACGGATAATTAAAAAATTCCCGAAGTTATTCAGTCAGCTTCAAGAATCAAGGCTATTGGATTACACTTCAGCTCATTCATGTATTTCCCTGTAGCTATTCCAATACACCAAAACTGAGAAGGGATATCTGTATATTACATAAGAATAACTTCCAAGAAAAACAAAGGAAGGTCAGAATGCAGGGTGTTGAAAATAGATGGTATAATGGAAAAAGTGCAATCAATGTAAGCTAGGGTCTATAGTTAATTTTAGGAACCTTGTAATATGCTTCCACTGAATATAACAAAGGCATTACGCCAAAACTAAATGTCAACAGTAGGGGGATTGGGAAGGGGTGTGGATTCTTTGTGGAAGAAAAGAACATGTCTTCAGATAGACTATGGCGGCGAAGGCATGTCTATACACTTAGGCTGGATTGTGTGATGTGTGACTAAAACTAGTAAAAAATGTTCAGACAGCCCCTTCCAACGTGAAAAAGTTAGAATGGGCATAGCCAAATACCCCTAAAACGTGGGAGAAAGATCAAAGGTGACAGTGGAGTTATACAGAGAAGGTAGGGTTCAACAAATGAGTGTGATTGCTGAATCAGTAAATTGATATTTCTTTTAGTCTCCAGTATCTTAGAACAGTTAGAAGTAAAAAACTAAAATTGCGGGATTATAACCCATACCAAACTCTGAAATCTGTTCTATACTAACTGTTGTGCTGGGCTTTGAAATGTATTGCATTTTTGTGTATATGCTATTTTTCACAAAAAAGAAAAAAATGAGTCAATTGTGATGATAAAATATTTATTCCTACCATAAAATACCCCTTACCCCTCGCTTTCATTTATCACTAGCATTTCAAACTAAATTTATTTTAACATTTGGTATGCATAATCTTTTATTCTCTGTTATCGTTTTATTTTTTTCTGTTGTCTTTTTATTTCTTTTTCTAAATCGATGCAAATGTTCTAAGAAATGATGAATATGCAGCTATGTGATGATATTAAGAATTACTGATTGTATATGTAGAATGGAATGATATCTTAATGTTTTGTTTGTTATTAATTTTTTAAATTAATAAATAAAAAAGAAATTAGAGTAAAAAAAATTCTCTCTGGATAATTCTAACATGCAGCCATGTTGAGAAACATTTTAATAGAGATTATATGACAATGTTTCTGAAGAATATCTTTCTGGAAGGAAGAACTCCTGATTTTCACTCCTATTTTTAGACATCAACAGTGTGGTTCAATTTACCTCTGAGACTTAGGACATACCTTATACATGGCACTGCTGGAGCAGGGGCCTGTTCATGTTGAAATAATGACAAGCCCCACCCGCAGCAATTAATTTCTGGGTTTCTCAAATATTTATAAAATGTGTATCATTCTTGGTGTTATACATAATATAATATTTGCCCTAAAGAAAACTTACATTCCAAAACAGATAAACATATAAGGAGCTTCAAAAACCCAAGGGAAGGATTTTCATTATTTATTAAAATTGTAAGGTTTTATTTTTTCCCCAAACAGCTTAAAGTCTGTTACTCCATTCCTCTACTTGGTGAGAGAGTGAACAAACCATCCTGGAGAAATAACTAAAAAAAAAAAAAGATTTTATTCCTTTCAGCCTCCAATGTTCTGGAGCAGCTAGAAGGAAAAATCTGAGATGATGGTACGGTAACCCAGGACAAATTCTGAGATCTGTCCTGTAACTACTTGTGGTAGAGTGCTTTGAAAAGTGTTGCTTTTTTTTCCTTCTTTGCTTTGTGTATATGTTATATTTTACAATTAAAAAAACTTTTTAAGAATGGCCACAGAAAAATGAGTGCTAGAGAAAATGTGGAGAAAGAGATACACCTATTCACTGTCAGGGAAACGAGAGGTGCAGCCCCTTGGAGGGCAGTGTGGTGGTTCCACAGGAGGCCAGGGGTGGGTTTGCCATATGATCCTGAAACCCTGTTGCTCAACATACACCTGGAGAAACTGAGTGGGGAAATGAATGGACGTTTGCAAACTGCTGTTTCTGGTGGCAGTGTTCATGAGCCACATTGAATGGAGGTGGCCTAAGAGTACAACGACGGACCGAGGAAAGGAAGAGGGAACTATGGTGTATACAAACAATGGACTACTGAGCTGCACAGGAAGGAGTGAAGTTGTGAGGCATGCAGCTAGATGAATGAACCTTAAGAGCTGTATGTTGAATGACATGTCAAGACCAAAAAGACAAATATTGTCATGCCTCAATTATACAGACTAACAATAGTATAAAAAGTTGGTGAACTAAAGTGGAGAACATGGGTTATCAGGTTGGGGCTTATTGTAAAGGGTGCGAGATTGTAAGCTCTTACAGCAGTCACATATATTCAAGAGGTGTAACTGTTAATTCTAAATTCTGAGATTGAGCTGCTTGTATATAACATGGTCTTTCCCAAAAACTTTGGTTATTACGTGATACCTGAGACTCAGAGTCAGAGCTCTGAAGTTATGAAAGTCAGCAGGACCCCGTACAGGAACTGTTCAAAAAGTTGAAAAATTGATCAGACAATCAAGCAGAAATAGGAATGAAGCTAATATGGTTATGGCTAAGGTATATCAGAAGACTGGGCAGAGGATGATATCGCCCATATTTTCAGCTTCTGTGTGAGACTAAAGGGAGAGTTGTTTATTTGGTGCAAAATTTATATTTTGACTAGTGCATTTCCTAAGTTAACTTATATGGTCAGTTTAGTTGAACACCATAAGCACAGGGAATCTTGAATAGGGCATGAGATTTTGTTGGTTTGTACAGGTTAGAGTGATGCCCTGATAAATCCCAGAGCGATTTGGACAGTGAATAAAGAAGTATTTGCAAAGTCCCTGTTCTAGTTTGCTAGCTGCCGTAATGCAATATACCAGAAACAGAATGGCTTTTAAAAGGGGAATTTAATAAGTTGCTAGTTTACAGTTCTAAGGCCAAGAAAATGTCCCAATTACAAGTCTATAGAAATGTCCAATCAAAGGCATCCAGGGAGAGATACCTTGGTTCAAGAAGGCCGATGAAATTCAGGGTTTCTCTCTCAAGTGAGAAGGCACATGGACACAGTCACAGTTTCTCTCTCATCTGGAAGGGCACATGGTAAACAAGGTCAGGGTTCCACTCTCATCTGGAAGGGCACATGGCAAACACAGCATCATCTGCTAGCTTCTTCTCCTGGCTTCCTGTTTCACGAAGCTCATGAGAGACATTTTCCTTCTTCATCTCCAAAGGTCGCTGAATGGTGGACTTGCTTCTCGTGGCTATGTTGTAGTGCTTTCCTCTCTCTGAATCTCTCATTCTCCAAAATATTTCTTCTTCTATAGGACTCCAGAAACCAATCAAGACCCACTGAAAGGGGTGGAGACATGTCGTCACCTAATCCAGTTTAACAATCATTCTTGATTAAATCACACCCTCAGGGAGATGCTCTGATTACAGTTTCAAACATACAGTATCGAATAGGGATCATTCTGCCTTTATGAAATGGAGTTTAGATTAAAACATGGCTTTTCTAGGGGACATACATCATTTTAAACCAGCACAGTCCCCTTAGGGGAATGGGGAGAAAGGGGGAAAGATTCAACTTCCCTATTTGGAGAATTTCTGACACTCTTGCAATCAGTGGGGACCACCAAATCAATCAATAGGCTGAGCCCCTGATCTTGGGGTCCACCCCCATGAAACTTGTTCCTGCAAAGGATAGGCTAAGCCTATTTAAAATTAGCCCTAAGAGTCATCTCCAGAAAACCTCTTTTGTTGCTCAGATGTGGCCTCTCCCTCTCTAAACCGACATGGCAAGTGAACCCACTACCCTCCCCCATTACATGGGATATGGCTCCCAGGGGTGTAAATTTTCCTGGTAATGTGGGACAGAAATCCTGGGATGAGCTGAGACATGACATCCAGGGATTGAGAAAAACTTCTTGATTAAAAGAGGGAAGAGAGAAATGAGACAAAGTAAAATGTCAGTGCCTGAGAGATTTCAAACAGTCAAGATGTTATCCTGGAGGTTATTTTCATATATTATATAGATATCCTTTTTTATGGTGTATTTGAGTGGCTAAAGCAAAGTACCTGAAACTGTAGAACTGTGTTCCAGTAGCCTTGTTTCTTAAAGATGATTGCATAATGATATAGTTTTTATAATGTGACTGTGTGATTGTGAAAATCTTTTCTCTGATGCTCCCTTTTCTAGGGTATGGAGAGATGAGCAAAAAATATGGATAAAAATTAAACAAATAATAGGAGGAACAAAGGTTAAAATATATTGGGTAGATGGAAATACTAGTGATCAATGAGAGGGAGGGGTAAGGTGTATGGTATGTATGAGTTTTTTCTCTTTTTATTTTTTTGCTGGAGTGATGCAAATGTTCTAAAAAATGATCATGGTGATGAATACATAATTATGTGACAGTACTGTGAGCCACTGATTGTACACCATGTATGGAATACTTGAAAGTTAAGAATGTTTGCATTTATATGTTGTTTTATTGATTAAAATATTTAAAAAAAAAAAAAAAGAATAACCCCCCAGAATGACTTTTCAATTTTATTTGAAATATCTCAGCCACTGAAACTTTATTTTGTTTCATTTCTCTCTTCTTCCTTTTGATCAAGAAGCCCTTCTCAATCCCACAATGCCAGAGCCAGGCATTTCCCCAAGAGTCATGTCCCACATTGGGGGAAGGGCAGTGAGTTCATCTGTGGAATTGGCTTAGAGAGAGAGGCCACATCTGAGCAACAAAAGAAGTTCTCTCGGGGTGACCCTTAGGCATAATCATCAGTAGGATTAGCTTTTCCTTTGCAGGAATACATTTCATAAGGGCAGGCCCCAAGATTTAGAAACTGGCCCATCAAATCATTCCATAGATTTTGATATGTTGGGTTTTTTTTTTTCATTTTCATTCATCTCAAAGTATTTTCTTGTGATTTCTTCTTTGACCCATTGTGTACTTACTTGTCTTTGTTTGCACGGGCAGGCACCAGCCCATTGTGTATTTAATAATGTATTGTTCAATATCCACATTTTTTTGTGAATTTCCAAATGTTACTGATTTTAAATTTCATTCCACTGTGGTTGGATAACATATTTTTTTTATAATTTCAGTCTTTTTAAATTTATTGAGACATTTTATGACCTCAGATGATTTATCCTGGAGAAGTTCCATGTGCATTTGAGAAGAATGTGTATTCTGTTGTTATTGGGTAGAGTGTTTATATACATTTATCATGTCTAGGTAGTTTATAGTGTTGTTCACAACACCATATCCTTGCTGATCTTCTGATTAGTTGTTCTATCCATTACTGAAGTGCGGTGTTCAAGTCTCCAACTGTTCTTGTTGAATGATCTGCTTCTTCTTTCAATTCTGCCAGTTTTGCTTTATAGATCTTGGGGATTTTTTGATAGATACTTATATGTTTATAAGTATATAATAAGTATATAATTATATGCTTACAATTATTATAATTATATATTATATAATTATTATATATGTTGATGGAGTAACCCTTTTATCATTAAATGTTCTTTGTCTTTTGTAACAATTTTTGTCTTAAAGTCTATTTTGTCTGATATTAATATACCTGCTCCAGCTGTTTTTTGGGTCCTGTTTACATGACATGTCTTTTCTATCCTTTTATTTTCCAGCTGTTTTTATCTTGGAACCTAACGTGTGTCTTTTGTAGGTAGTATATAGTTGGGCCTTTAAAACGAAAATTTTTTCTGCCAATCTCTTTATCTTGATTGATGTTTTAGTCTATCTATATTTGAGGTAATTAGTGACAGGGTGGAGTCATGCCTTTCATTTTCTTACTTGTTTTCTACATGTTGTTCCTCTATTCCTTCATGGCCACCTTTTCTTCTACTAAACAGATACTTTTTGCCATACCATTTTAATTTCATTATTGCTTCTTTTATTATATATTTTTACACTTATTTTCCTAACAATGGTCCTGGAGATTCTAATTAGCATCTTAAATTAAAATAATCTATTTCAGGTAAATACCAACATAATTTCAATAGTATAAAAACTTCACTCCAATATAGCGCCATTCCCTCCCTTTTTTTTGTACTATTACAGTCATACAAAGTATATTTTTATACATTACAAGCCCATCAACATATTTTTGTAGTTACTGTTTTATAAAGTTGTTTTTTTAAAGCAAATAGAAGAAAAGTGTCAAAAACAAAAATGTATTTTTAATTATTTTTACATTTACCTACGTAGTTACTTTAATTAGTGCTCTTTATTTTTTCATGTGAATTTGGTTTATTGTCGAGTGTCCATTCATGTCAGTTTTAATGTCTGCTTTTAGATCTCTTGTAGGTCATGCCTGCTATCAATTAATTTCATAGTTTTTGTTCCTCTGGTTATATCTTAATTCCTTCTTCATAATTGAAGGATTGTTTTGCTGGATATGGAATTCTTAGTTGACAGTCTTTTCTTTCAGTATTTCAAATATGTCACTCCACTGCTTTCTAACCTCCATGGTTTCTGATGATGTCAGCCATCACTCTTATTGAGGATTACTTATACATCATGAATCATTTTTTTTCCTGCTGTTTTCAAGAATCTTTATCTTTGGCTTTTGAATGTTTAAGTGTGATGTGTCTAAGTGTAAATCTCTTTGACTCTATCCTATTTGGAGTTCACTGAGCCTCCTGGAGGTGCAGATGAATGTTTTTCATCAAATTTGGAAGTTTTTTTTTAAACATTATTTTTCAAATAGTTATATGCTCCCCCATCTGAGATTCCCATTATGTATATGATGGTGTCCCACAGATCTTTGAGGTTTTGGTTGTTTTTCTTCATTATTTTTTCTTTTTGTTCTCCAGGGAGGATAATCTCAATTGACCTATATTCAAGATACTGACTCTTTCTTCTGCCAATTCATATCTTCAGTTGAGTTTTTCTGGAGAATTTTTCATTTACATTATTCTTCAACTCCAGATTTTATATATATATATAATTTATAAATATATATATTTTATTTCTTTATTGGTGAAGCAGCATTCCTATACTTTCTTTAATTCTTTAGATATGATTTTTTAAAATTCTTTGAACATATTCATAATAGCTGATTAAAGTCTTTGTCTAGTAAGTTTAACAGCTGGGCTTCCTCATGGAACAGTTTTTATTGACTGTTTTATTTATTCACACTGTGTGTGGGTCATAATTTCTTATCTATTTGCATATCTAGTAACTTTGTGTTGAAAACTAGACATTTAAAATAAAATAACATGGTAAATTTGGAAGTTGGTTTCCTCCCATCCCCAGGGCTTGTTTTTGTTGCTGTTTTTTTTTTTTAGTGATGCTCCAGGATTAAGTCTGTAAAGGCTGTATTCTTTGTCATGTGTGACCACTCAAGTTTCTGCTCAGGTGTCTTAGTGGTTAATTAATAGTTAGACAAAGATTTACTTAAATGCTTTGAACAAATAAGTCTCCGATCCTTTGTTGAAGGGTTCTGTGTACTTCTTGGGGCATGCTTCAAATGCAGTTTTCAGCTCTGCTTTAGCCTTCATTCCCTACTTGGAAAGAGCATCAAGTTCAGCCATTGGTGAGAGATTAGAACCATCTTCAGTATCCTTTGGCATTCACACAGTTCTGAATGGGTATGTGGTCTTCTTGATTCTCAGGACTACGTCAGAACTTGTCAAAGAACATTATGGACATCTTACTTCCCAGTGTTTCCTTTTCAGCTTTTGTTGAGACTCTTGTTAGCCTCAATTTATATTACAGTCTTAGTTGTGATGTTGAGCAATCAGCACTGGTTGTTTCTGACGAATGTCCTAGGAATAGGGTTACTCACACAGAGTGAATTCTGAGTCAGGCCAGATAAAGACATGCCATCGGAACAGAGCTTTTCAGGGAACTACAAGACAAATAGTGATAATTCTTGGGTGATGAGGCTTTTGGGGTACTCCAAACAACTTCTGCTCCTCTAGAGGCTGCTAGGCTGCTGTTTTTCACAGCTACCATTATTTGAAAGCTCTTGGTTTTCAAAGCTCCCACAGAACTAGAGAGAGGGAGGCACAAAAAGAGGACATTAAAATGCCATAAAATCTCACTGAGATTCAGCCACTGTTCTTGAATAAAAGCTTCTCAGATTATTGCAAACTTTGGGGTAATTTCTAGAGTTTTGAAGTAATTGATTTTGACATGTCTGTCACTGTTCTCATTGCTTTTTTTGCAAAGCATATTTTAGAAGTCCTTACAACACTATTCTAATGGTGTTTTTACAATGAGCCTTACAACATTCCTACCATGAACACTTTTTTAAAAAGCATTTTCATTGTAAACCTTAAAAAAAAACATACAAACTTTTTTGATATGCCAACATTCTATACATAGCTTACGGTCAATGGCTCAATATCATCACATAATTGTATATTCATCACCATGATCATTTTTTAGAACATTCGCATCACTCCAGCAAAAGAAATAAAAAAGAAAAAAAAAGCTCATACATGCCATACCCCTTACCCCGCCCTCTCATTGATCACTAGTATTTCAATCTACTCAGTTTATTTTAACCTTTGTTTCCCTTATTATTTGTTTATTTTTATCCATATTTTTTACTCATGTGTCCATATCCTAGATTAAAGGAGCATCAGACACAAGGTTTTCACAATCACACAGTTACACTATATCATTATACAATCATCTTGAAGAAACATGGCTGCTAGAATACAGTGTGTGCTGGTTTGAAAGGATGTATGGACCCTAGAAAAGCCATGTTTTAATCAAAATCCCATTTCGTAAAGGCAGAATAATCTCTATTCAATACTGTATGTAATTAGATCATCTCCCTGGAGACTAACCAAATTAAGCGTGATTGTTAAACTGGATTAGGTGACAACATGTCTCTACCCATTTGGGTGGGTCTTGATTAGTTTCCGAAGTCCTATAAAAGGAAACATTTTGGAGAAAGGGAGATGCAGAGAGAGCAGAACAACATAGCCATGAGAAGTAGAGAGTCCACCAGCCAGTGACCTTTAAGGATGAAGAAGAAAAACGCCTCCCGGGGAGCTTCATGAAATCAGAAGCCAGGAGAAGAAGCTAGCAGATGACACCATGCTCGCCATGTGCCCTTCCAGCTGAGAAAGAAGCCTTGAATGTGTTTACCGTGTGCCTTCTCACTTGAGAGAGAAACTCTGAACTTCATTGGCCTTCTTAAACCAAGGTATCTTTCCCTGGATGGATGCCTTAGATTGGACGTTTCTACAGATTTGCTTTAATTGGGACATTTTCTTGGCCTTAGAACTGTAAACTAGCAACTCATTAAATTCCCCTTTTTAAAAGACATTCTATTTCTTATATATTGCATTCTGGCAGCTAGCAAACTAGAACACAGTGTTACAGTTTCAGGTACTTCCCTCTAGCCAGTCCAATATAGCATAAACTAAGAAAAGGATATCTGTATAATGCATAAGAATAACCTCCAGGATAACTTCTTAACTCTGAAATTTCTCAGCTACTGACACTTTATTTTGTCTCATTTCTCTCCTCCCCCTTTTGATCAAGAAGGCTTTCTCAATCCCTGGATGCCATGTCCCAGCTCATCCCAGGATTTCTGTCCCACATACCAGGAAAATTTACATCCTTGGGAGCCATGTCCCATGTAGAGGGGGAGGGCAGTGAGTTCACTTGCCTTGTCAGCTTAGAGAGGGAGAGTCCACATCTGAACAACAAAAGAGGTTCCCTAGGGATGACTCTTAGGCCTAATTTTAAGTAGGCTTAGCCTATTCTTTGCAGGAATAAGTTTCATAGGGGTGGACCCTAAGATCAGGGGCTCAGCCTATTGATTGATTTGGTTGTCTCCACTGATTGCGAGAGTATCAGAATTCTCCAAATGGGGAAGTTGAATCTTTCCCTCTTTCTCCCCATTCCCCAAAGGGGACCTAGCAAATACTTCTTCATTTACTGTCCAAATCACTCTGGGATTTATCAGGGCATCACACTAACTTGTACAAACCAACAAAATTTCATGCCCGAGGGAGGGGCCAATATGGCAGCTTAGCAAATGTGCGCATTTTAGTTCGTCCTCCAGAACAACTACTAAATAACCAGAAACAGTACAGAAGAGCTCCTGGAGCCACATCAGTGACCGGACACACAGCGTACCCCAGTCGGGACCAGCTGGACTGGCTGCAAGCCCCCCCAAAACCGTGTGTTCCCCAAGCCGCTGCGGCCAGCGCCAAGCGCTCCTCCCCCACAGGCAGCTTCCCAGAGGGAAAGGAAAGAGACTCTAAACCTGGTCAAGGCAGAGGTCACTCATTGGGCTCACGGAAAAAGAGGAAAGGGGAGGAAACGGAGGATTTAGTGGCTGTGTCTCTATGGAGACTTGGCAGCCTCTGGATTCAGCAGTGGGACTTCTCAGGCTGCAACTGCCCCAGGCACAGGCAGAAACGGGTTGCTTTCAGGGCTGTCTCCCACCTGTGCCTTCCCCAGGAGAGGGGTGGAGCCCAACTCAGGCGGAATCCCTCTGTCAAGGAATTCAGACCCCAGGGCTTGGCAACTTGAAGCCATTAAAACCAGCCTACAACCTCTCCTCTGTCTCCACCACGCCCCCAGCAGGGAGAGTCTTCCAAAGTTAAAGGAGCCGTAACATCTTTTGCTGGTGCGACCCGCAGGCAGACAAGCGCCACATATTGGACAGGATAAGAAAAACAGAGCCCAGAGACTTCACAGGAAAGTCTTTTAACCTGCTGGATCTCACCCTCAGGGAAAACTGATGCAGGTGACTCCTTACCCCTGATAGGAGGCCAGTTTAGTCTGGAAAAACCCGGCTGGAGTCTATAATACCTACGCAGACCCTCCTAAGGGTGGGGAGGGAAAAGGCACCATACAAGCAGGGCAAGAAACAAGAAAATAAGAACCGAAAAATTATCCTCTGTTAAACAAAACCTAAGCTAGAGGACCAGAAAAAGTTGAACTGAAGGTCAAAGAATAGTGTGTTAGTTAGATTCAGTTGTCAACTTGGCCAGGTGAGCATACCTAATCTTGTTGCTGCGGACATAAGCCAATGGTACGTGAACCTCATCTGTTGCCAATTACATCTGCAGTCAGCTAGGAGGCGTGTCTGCTGCAATGAGTGACGTTTGACTTAATTGGCTGGTGCTTAAATGAGAGATCGCAACATAGCACAGCCTAGCAGCTTGGCATTCCTCATCTCAGCACTTGCAGCTCAGCCCAGGCCCTTAGAGATGGAGAAAGAAATCACCCCGGGGAAAGTTGTTGGAACCCAGGGGCCTGGAGAGAAGATCAGCAGAGACCATCCTGTGCCTTCCATGTAAGAAAGAACCTCAGTGGAAAGTTAGCTGCCTTTCCTCTGAAGAACCAACAAAATAAATCCCCTTTTATTAAAAGCCAATCCATCTCTGGTGTGTTGCATTCCGGCAGCTAGCAAACTAGAACAAATAGATAGACAACAAATTCATCTAGCAAGAAAACCCTAGGTAAGAGAAGTGAAAGCAATCACCAGAATAAATTAATTAAGGTAATTAAATGTCTAGACGTCAGCAAAAAATAACAAATCACACCAGGAAAATTGAAGATATGGCCCAAAGGAACAAACCAATAGTTCAAATGAGATAGAAGAGCTGAAACAACTAATTCAGAATATACGAACAGACATGGAAAACCTCATCAAAAACCAAATCAATGAATTGAGGGAGGATATGAAGAAGGCAAGAAATGAACAAAAAGAAGAAATGGAAAGTCTGAAAAAACAAATCACAGAAATTATGGGGATGAAAGATACAGTAGAAGAGATGAAAAAACAATGGAAAACTACAATGGTAGATTTCAAGAGACAGAGGTTAGGATTAGTGAACTGGAGGATGGAACATCTGAAATCCAACAAGATACAAAAACTATAGGGGAAAAAATGGAAAAATATGAGCAGGGACTCAGGGAATTGAATGATAACATGAAGTGCACAAATATACATGCTGTGGGGGTCCCGGAAGGAGAAGAGAAGGGAAAAGGAGGAGAAAAACTAATGGAAGATATTACCACTGAAAATTTCCCAACTCTTATGGAAGACCTAAAATTACAGCTCCAAGAAGTGCAGCATACCCCAAAGAGAACAGATCCAAATAGACGTTCTCCAAGACACTTACTAGTCAGAATGTCAGAGGTCAAAGACAAAGAGAGGATCTTGAAAGCAGCAAGAGAAAAGTAATCCATCACATACAAGGGAAACCCAATAAGACTATGTGTAGATTTCTCAGCAGAAACCATGGAGGTGAGAAGACAGTGGGATGATATATTTAAATTACTAAAAGAGAAAAACTGCCAACCAAGAATTCTATACCCAGCAAAATTGTCCTTCAAAACTGAGGGAGAAATTAAAACATTTTCAGACAAAAAATCACTGTGAGAATTTGTGACCAAGAGACCAGCTCTGCAAGAAATACTAAAGGGAGCACTAGAGACAGATACAAAAAGACAGAAGAGAGAGGTGCGGAGAAGAGTGTAGAAAGAAGGAAAATTAGATAGAACATACAAAATACAAAAGGCAAAATGGTAGAAGAAAGTACTACCCAAACAGTAATAACACTAAATGTTAATGGATTGAACTCCCCAATCAAAAGGCATAGACTGGCAGAATGGATTAAAAAACAGGATCCTTCTATATGCTGTCTACAGGAAACACATCTTAGACCCAAAGATAAACATAGGTTGAAAGTGAAAGGTTGGGAAAAGATATTCCATGCAAATAACAACCAGAAAAGAGCAGGAGTAGCTATACTAATATCCAACAAATTAGACTTCAAATGTAAAACAGTTAAAAGAGACAAAGAAGGATACTATGTACTAATAAAAGGAACAATTCAACATGAAGACATAACAACCATAAATATTTATGCACTGAACCAGAATGCCCCAAAATACATGAGGCAAACACTGCAAACACTGAAAAGGTAAATAGACACATCTACCATAATAGTTGGAGACTTCAATTCCCCACTCTCATCAATGGACAGAACATCTAGACGGAGGATCAATAAAGAAACAGAGAATTTGAATGTTACAATAAATGAGCTAGACTTAACAAACATTTATAGGACATTACACCCCACAACAGCAGGATACACCTTTTTCTCAAGTGCTCATGGATCATTCTCAAAAATAGACCATAGGCTGGTCACAAAGCAAATCTCAACAAATTTAAAAAGACTGAAATCATACAAAACACTTTCTCAGATCATAAGGGAATGAAGTTGGAAATCAATAATAGGCAAAGTGCCAGAAAATTCACAAATATGTGGAGGCTCAACAACACACTCTTAAATAACCAGTGGGTCCAGGAAGAAATTACAAGAAAAATCAGTAAATATCTCGAGGCAAATGAAAATGAAAATACAACATATCAAAACTTATGGGATGCAGCAAAGGCAGTGTTAAGAGGGAAATTTATTGCCCTAAATGTCTATATCAAAAAAGAAGAAACGGCAAAAATTCGGGAATTAACTGTCCACTTGGAAGAACTGGAGAAAGAACAGCAAACTAACCCCAAAGCAAGCAAAAGGAAAGAAATAACAAAGGTTAGAGCAGAAATAAATGAAATTGAGAACATGAAAACAATTGAGAAAATCAATAAAACCAGAAGTTGGTTCTATGAGAAAATCAATAAGATTGATGGGCCCTTAGCAAGGTTGACAAAAAGAAGAAGAGAGAGGATGCAAATAAATAAGATCAGAAATGGAAGAGGAGACATAACCACTGACTCCACAGAAATAAAGGAGGTAATAACAGGATACCGTGAACAACTTTATGCAAATAAATACAACAATGTAGATGAAATGGACAACTTCCTAAAAAGGCCTGAACAACCAACTTTAACTCAAGGAGAAATAGAAGACCTCAACAAACCAATCACAAGTAAAGAAATTGAATCAGTCATTAAAAAGCTTCCCAAAAAGAAAAGTCCAGGACCAGACGGCTTCACATGTGAATTCCACCAAGCATTCCAGAATGAATTAGTACCAATCCTGCTCAAACTCTTCAAAAAAATTGAAGTGGAGGGAAAACTACCTAATTCATTCTATGAAGCTAACATCACCCTCATACCAAAACCAGGCAAAGATATTACAAAAAAAGAAAACTACAGACCAATCTCTCTCATGAATATAGATGCAAAAATCCTCAACAAAATTCTAGCAAATCGAATCCAGCAACACATTAAAAGAATTATACATCATGACCAAGTAGGATTCATCCCAGGTATGCAAGGATGGTTCAACATAAGAAAATCAATTAATGTAATACACCATGTCAACAAATCAAAGCAGAAAAATCACATGATCATCTCAATTGATGCAGAGAAGGCATTTGACAAGATTCAACATCCTTTCCTGTTGAGAACACTTCAAAGGATAGGAATTCAAGGGAACTTCCTTAAAATGATAAAGGGAATATATGAAAAACCCAGAGCTAATATCGTCCTCAATGGGGAAAAACTGAAAACTTTCCCCCTAAGATCAGGAACAAGACAAGGATGTCCACTATCACCACTGTTATTTAACACTGTGTTGGAAGTTCTAGCCAGAGCAATTAGACAAGAAAAAGAAATACAAGGCATCAAAATTGGAAAGGAAGAAGTAAAACTCTCACTGTTTGCAGATGATATGATACTATATGTCAAAAACCCTGAAAAATCCACAGCAAAACTACTAGAGCTAATAAATGAGTACAGCAAAGTAGCAGGTTACAAGATCAACATTCAAAAATCTGTAGTGTTTCTATACACTAGTAATGAACAATCTGAGGGGGAAATCAAGAAACAAATTCCATTTACAATTGCAACCAAAAGAATAAAACACTTAGGAAAAAATTTAACTAAAGAGACAAAAGACCTATACAAAGAAAACTACAAGAAACTGTTAAAAGAAATCACAGAAGACCTAAATAGATGGAAGGGCATACTGTGTTCATGGATTGGAAGACTAAATATAGTTAAGATGTCAATTCTATCTAAATTGATTTACAGATTCAATGCAATACCAATCAAAATCCCATCAACTTACTTTTCAGAAATAGAAAAACCAATAAGCAAATTTATCTGGAAGGGCAGGGTGCCCCAAATTACTAAAAGTATCTTGAGGGAAAAAAACAAAGCTGGAGGTCTCACGCTGCTGGACTTTAAGGCATATTATGAAGCCACAGTGGTCAAAACAGCATGGTACTGGCATAAAGATAGATATATTGACCAATGGAATCAAATAGAGTGTTCAGATATAGATCTCTTATCTATGGACATTTGATGTTTGATAAGGCAGTCAAGCCAACTCACCTGGGACAGAACAGTCTCTTCAATAAATGGTGCCTAGAGAACTGGTTATACATATGCAAAAGAATGAAAGAGGACCCGTATCTCACACCCTATACAAAAGTTAACTCAAAATGGATCAAAGATCTAAACATTAGGTCTAAGACCATAAAACAGTTAGAGGAAAATAAAGGGAAATATCTTATAAATCTTATAATTGGAGGCGGTTTTATAGACCTTATACCTAAAGCAAGAGCACTGAAGAAAGAAAGAAAGAAATGGGGACTCCTCAAATTAAACACTTTTATGCATCAAAGAACTTCATCAAGAAAGTAAAAAGACAGCCTGCACAATGGGAGACAATATTTGGAAACGACATATCAGATAAAGGTCTAGTATTCAAAATTCATAAAGATATTGTTCAACTCAACAACAAAAAGACAGCCAATCCAATTACAAAATGGGAAAAAGACTTGAACAGACACTTCTCAGAAGAGGAAATAGAAATAGCCAAAAGGCACATGAAGAGATGCTCAATGTCCCTGGCCATTAGAGAAATGCAAATCAAAACCACAATGAGATATCATCTCACACCCACCAGAATGGCCATTATCAACAAAACAGAAAATGACAAGTGCTGGAGAGGATGTGGAGAAAGAGGCACACTTATTCACTGTTGGTGGGAATGTCAAATGGTACAACCACTGTGGAAGGCAGTTTGGCGGTTCCTCAAAAAACTGAATATAGAATTGCCATACGACCCAGCAATACCATTGCTAGGTATCTACTCAGAGGACACAAGGGCAAAGACACAAATGGACATTTGCACACCAATGTTTATAGCAGCATTATTTACAATTGCAAGGAGATGGAAACAGCCAAAATGTCCATCAACAGACGAGTGGCTAAACAAACTATGGTATATACATACGATGGAATATTATGCAGCTTTAAGACAGAATAAACTTATGAAGTATGTAATAACATGGATGGACCTAGAGAACATTATGCGGAGTGAGACTAGCCAAAAACTAAAGGACAAATACTGTATGGTCTCATTGATATGAACTGACATTGGTGAATAAACTTGGAATATTTTGTTCGTAACAGAGACCATCAGGAGATAGAAATAGGGTAAGATATTGGGTAATTGGAGCTGAAGGGATACAGACTGTGCAACAGGACTGGATACAAAAACTCAGAAATGGACAGCATAATACTTCCTAACTGTAATATAATTATGTTAAAACACTGAAAAAAAATCTCATGCCCTTTTTAAGATTCCCTGTACTTGTGGTGTTCAACTAAACTGACCATGTAAGTTAAATTAGGAAATGCACTAGCCAAAATATAAATTTTGCACCAAATGAATATTTCTCCCTTTAGTCTCACACAGAAGTTGAGTTTTAAAACATGGATAAATATCATCCTTTAGTCTTCTGATATATCTTAGTCCTATTCAGATCAACATCATCATGAGAACTTTTATACACAAAAATTTTTCTGCATCTTGCATTATTTCCTGGATATAGAGGATCCTGTTAAGCACCTTCTGAGTCTCCTCCCAATACATCCCCCAGCTTCTGGGAATAGGGACAGCCGATGGTTTTCAAGTAGGTCCATCTTTAAATAAAGTCAAGGGAAGCTGCCTTGCCCTAGGTTACATCCCCAGGAGCAGCCTGCATGAAATTACAATAGATGTGTGGGTACAAAGGCCTGGCCCTTTTCCCTCAATGTCAGACATCTGTGAAGGGCTATTTTAGCTCCGGAGCTCCCTGTAGGATCAGATGAGTCTTCTGCTGTGGCTGCATTGTAGTGCAACCTCTCCTCCTTCTGCCCAGTCTTGCTTTCCTCTCCCCCTCATACCTGTTACCTCCTTGCGTACTCTTCCATAAATCTTCTGTATGCCAAGCTCCATCTCAGAGTCTGTGTTCCACGGATACACCTCGGGTTGTTCTCTAAATTAAAATTTTCTGAGTTAAATGATATGAAAATTTTATTGTCTCTGGATATGTATTGCCAAACTGCTTTCCAAAGTGTACTCAGTTACACACTTATTAGCAAGCATGAAAGAACCTATTTCATTGTATTCTGTGAAGTTATTTTTAAAGCTTCCTGTTAATCTTGTTAGACTGAAAATGACCGCATTCCAGATGTGCTCCCCCCCCAATTGTGCCATTCACCCTTTTCTCACTAAAGATTTTTAGGTATTAAGATACTCAGTAATGAGTAGAGTTTCTTTGTGTCACTATAACTGATAAAATTCACTAAAAATCGAGAGGTTATGAAATGATTGATCTCACTGTTATAAACATCTATTGCGCATTTCCATGTGTAAAGTGCTGTTAAGGGGCAGGGGAGAAGAAAGAGGGAAAGGAGATATCAAGAGGAATGAGAAAACTCCAGCCTCTTCAGGACTTATATCCCAATCCAGAGAAAATTTGACATGTGTGTAACGTGCATTCTCACGCCATCTACCTGGGTGTCCTACCAAGCAGCTCTGGTGGTAGACCAGATGTCATCCCCATTGTTTTAATGAGGAAACCAGCTCACAGGTAAAATGACTAGCCCAAGTTCATAAGACTAATGACCAGCACCTACCCCATTCCCCCGAATAGTCAGTAAACAATAGTTACTGAGTATTCACTAAGTGCCAGGCACCAAACTAGAGATACAGTCATGAACAGACAAAGCTCCTATCCGTAAGAGCTTGCATTGTGGTTGTGGAGAGACAACATCCACAGGTCACACAAAAAGAATAATTTCATACGCTGGGGTGGAGGGATACGGTTTTAGCTAGGGTTAGTGAGAGTCTCACCGAGGATCAGAGAATGTGGAAAGAACTTTCTAAGTAAAAGGGACGGACATCAAGTTCTGAGATAAGAACATACTCGGACATTCCAGGACCGACAAAAAAGCTAGCATTGTTGGAAGAAGATAAGCAACAAAACGATCAGTGCGAGAGAAAGGTAGAGAGGTGGGCGGGGCCAGATCGTGTGAGGTTTGTGGATCATGATTGGAAGTCTGGATTTTATTATACGTAAAATGGGAAGGCATTGGGATGACATCGGGAAAATCATCCTGATGAAATGAAGAGGGCGCAAAGCATGTATGCATTAGGGCAGGGAGATGGTATATAAGGTGTCTGTGACAGTCAAGATGATGGTGGCTTGAACAGGTGTGGCTATAAAGATGATATGGCAGAGTTTGGAGATATTTTAGAAGTAGAGCTGGTAGAACTTGTCAGTGGATTTTATGTGAGACGAGAACATCATAGATGAGACTAATACGATTGTTATTTTTTGACCTGAGCAGTTGGATGGGTGGTGGAGCCATTTATCAAGATGGAGAATGTTTGCTAGGGATGTGGGGCAAACAGTGGTGCTTTTGAAAATCAGGAGTTATCATTTGGCCTCTTTAAGTTTGAGTTTGTTACCTCTGACTAGAACCCATACTTCTAACCAAGATTGGTGTTTTTCGTACAATGCCACACTATTCATCCCTTCAAAATATATTATCAAGCCCCTGCTATGTGTTAAGCTGTGTTTTGTATGCTGGGAAAACAGCACTGTAGAAACCAGACACAGCTGGTACATTCTTGCCAATAGTGGCAGCTACTAGAACTAGCAACCATCTATGGAGGCTCTTGTATGTCCTGGATATTGTGAGACATACCAGATGAATTGGACAAATCTCCAAATTCTTTTAGCTTATAGGGTAGTTTAGGCAGAGAGAATGATAAATAGCCATTGATAGCCATAAATTAGTTCAAAACGCATTTATTGAGTACCTACTATAATTCAGGCACTGTACTTGGCATAATACATGCTGGGAGTAAAAAGACGAATTAAAAAGCAGTCTGGACATGACACCTGGGGATGAGTCTGGTCTTGGCATCGTGGGACTGAGAAAACCTTCTTAACGAAAAAGGGGGAAGAAAAATGAAACAAAATGAAATTTCAGTGACTGAGAGATTTCAAATAGAATCGAGAGGTCATTCTGGAGGTTACTCTTATGCAGTATGTAGATATCCCTTTTCAGTTTTTGGTGTATTGGAGTGGCTAGAGGGAAATACCTGAAACTGTTGAACTGTCATCCAATAGCCTTGATTCTTGAATTTGATTGAGCCACTATAGAGCTTTCAAGTTGTGACCATGTGACTGTGAAAACCTTGTGACTAAGACTCCCTTTATCCAGTGTATGGATAGATGAGCAAGAAAAAAAAAATATATATATATATATATACAAATAAACAATGAGGGGGTGGGGGTATGGGATATTTTGGTTGTTCTTTTTTACATTTATTTTTTTTTATTTATTTTTATTTTTTATTTTTTATTAACGGAAAAAAAAAGAAATTAACACAACATTTAGAAATCATACCATTCTACATATGTACTCAGTAATTCTTAACATCATCACATAGATGCATGATCATTGTTTCTTAGTAATTTGCATCGGTTTAGAGGAACTAGCAACACAACAGAAAAAGATATAAAATGTTAATATAAAGAAAAGAAATAAAAGTAGTAGTAATAGTAAAAAACAACAACAACAAACAAACCAACAAGCAAACAAAAACAAAAAAAACCCTATAGCTCAGATGCAGCTTCATTCAGTATTTTAACATGATTACTTTACAATTAGGTATTATTGTGCTGTCCATTTTTGAGTTTTTGTATCTAGTCCTGTTGCACAGTCTGTATCCCTTCAGCTTCAATTACCCATTGTCTTACCCTGTTTCTAACTCCTGCTGAACTCTGTTACCAATGACATATTTCAAGTTTATTCTCGAATGTCCGTTCACATCAGTGGGACCATACAGTATTTGTCCTTTAGTTTTTGGCTGGATTCACTCAGCATAATATTCTCTAGGTCCATCCATGTTATTACATGGTTCATAAGTTTATCTTCTCTTAAAGCTGCATAATATTCCATCGTATGTATATACCACAGTTTGTTTAGCCACTCTTCTGTTGATGGAGATTTTGGCTGTTTCCATCTCTTTGCAATTGTAAATAACGCTGCTATAAACATTGGTGTGCAAATGTCCATTTGTGTCTTTGCCCTTAAGTCCTTTGAGTAGATACCTAGCAATGGTATTGCTGGGTCGTATGGCAATTCTATATTCAGCTTTTTGAGGAACCGCCAAACTGCCTTCCACAGTGGTTGCACCCTTTGACATTCCCACCAACAGTGGATAAGTGTGCCTCTTTCTCCGCATCCTCTCCAGCACTTGTCATTTTCTGTTTTGTTGATAATGGCCATTCTGTTGGGTGTGAGATGATATCTCATTGTGGTTTTGATTTGCATTTCTCTAATGGCCAGGGACATTGAGCATCTCTTCATGTGCCTCTTGGCCATCCGTATTTCTTCTTCTGGTAGGTGTCTGTTTAAGTCTTTTTCCCATTTTGTAACTGGGTTGGCTGTCTTTTTGTTGTTGAGTTGAATAATCTCTTTATAAATTCTGGATACTAGACCTTTATCTGATATGTCGTTTCCAAATATTGTCTCCCATTGTGTAGGCTGTCTTTCTACTTTCTTGATGAAGTTCTCTGATGCACAAAAGTGTTTAATTTTGAGGAGCTCCCATTTATTTATTTCCTTCTTCAGTGTTCTTGCTTTAGGTTTAAGGTCCATAAAACCACCTCCAGTTGTAAGATCCATAAGATATCTCCCAACATTTTCCTCTATCTGTTTTATGGTCTTAGACCTAATGTTTAGATCTTTGATCCATTTTGAGTTAACTTTTGTATAGGGTGTGAGAGATGGGTCTTTTTTCATTCTTTTGCATATGGATATCCAGTTCTCTAGGCACCATTTATTGAAGAGACTGCTCTGTCCCAGGTGAGTTGGCTTGACTGCCTTATCAAAGATCAAATGTCCATAGATGAGAGGGTCTATATCTGAGCACTCTATTCGATTCCATTGGTCGATATATCTATCTTTATGCCAATACCATGCTGTTTTGACCACTGTGGCTTCATAGTATGCCTTAAAGTCAGGCAGCGCGAGACCTCCAGCTTCGTTTTTTTTCCTCAAGATGTTTTTAGCAATTCGGGGCACCCTGCCCTTCCAGATAAATTTGCTTATTGGTTTTTCTATTTCTGAAAAATAAGTTGTTGGGATTTTGATTGGTATTGCATTGAATCTGTAAATCAATTTAGGTAGGATTGACATCTTAACTATATTTAGTCTTCCAATCCATGAACACGGTATGCCCTTCCATCTATTTAGGTCTTCTGTGATTTCTTTTAACAGTTTTTTGTAGTTTTCTTTATATAGGTTTTTTGTCTCTTTGGTTAAATTTATTCCTAGGTATTTTATTCTTTTAGTTGCGATTGTAAATGGGATTCATTTCTTGATTTCCGCCTCAGCTTGTTCATTACTAGTGTATAGAAAAGCTACAGATTTTTGAATGTTGATCTTGTAGCCTGCTACTTTGCTGTACTCATTTATTAGCTCTATTAATTTTGTTGTGGATTTTTCTGGGTTTTCTACATATATTATCATATCGTCTGCAAACAGTGATAGTTTTACTTCTTCCTTTCCTATTTTGATGCCTTGTATTTCTTTTTCTTGCCTAATTGCTCTGGCTAGAACTTCCAACACAATGTTGAATAATAGTGGTGATAGTGGACATCCTTGTCTTGTTCCTGATCTTAGGGGGAAAGTTTTCAATTTTTCCCCATTGAGGATGATATTAGCTGTGGGTTTTTCATATATTCCCTCTATCATTTTAAGGAAGTTCCCTTGTATTCCTATCTTTTGAAGTGTTTTCAGCAGGAAAGGATGTTGAATCTTGTCAAATGCCTTCTCTGCATCAATTGAGATGATCATGTGATTTTTCTGCTTTGATTTGTTGATATGGTGTATTACATTAATTGATTTTCTTATGTTGAACCATCCTTGCATACCTGGGATGAATCCTACTTGGTCATGATGTATAATTCTTTTAATGTGTTGTTGGATACGATTTGCTAGAATTTTATTGAGGATTTTTGCATCTGTATTCATTAGAGAGATTGGTCTGTAGTTTTCTTTTTTTGTAATATCTTTGCCTGGTTTTGGTATGAGGGTGATGTTGGCTTCATAGAATGAATTAGGTAGTTTTCCCTCCACTTCGATTATGTTGAAGAGTTTGAGGAGAGTAGGTACTAATTCTTTCTGGAATGTTTGATAGAATTCACATGTGAAGCCGTCTGGTCCTGGACTTTTCTTTTTAGGGAGCTTTTGAATAACTAATTCAATCTCTTTACTTGTGATTGGTTTGTTGAGGTCGTCTATTTCTTCTTGAGTCAAAGTTGGTTGTTCATGTCTTTCCAGGAACCTGTCCATTTCTTCTAAATTGTTGTATTTATTAGCGTAAAGTTGTTCATAGTATCCTGTTATTACCTCCTTTATTTCTGTGAGGTCAGTAGTTATGTCTCCTCTTTCATTTCTAATCTTATTTATTTGCATCCTCTCTCTTCTTCTTTTTGTCAATCTTGCTAAAGGCCCATCAATCTTGTTGATTTTCTCATAGAACCAACTTCTGGTCTTATTGATTTTCTCTATTGTTTTCATGTTTTCAATTTCATTTATTTCTGCTCTAACCTTTGTTATTTCTTTCCTTTTGCTTGCTTTGGGATTAGTTTGCTGTTCTTTCTCCAGTTCTTCCAAGTGGACAGTTAATTCCTGCATTTTTGCCTTTTCTTCTTTTCTGATAAAGGCATTTAGGGCAATAAATTTCCCTCTTAGCACTGCCTTTGCTGCGTCCCATAAGTTTTGATATGTTGTATCTTCATTTTCATTTGCCTCTAGGTATTTACTAATTTCTCTTGCAATTTCTTCTTTGACCCACTTGTTGTTTAAGAGTGTGTTGTTGAGGGCGGGCCGCGGTGGCTCAGCGGGCAAAGTGCTTGCCTGCTATGCCGGAGGACCTCGGTTCGATTCCCGGCCCCAGCCCATGTGGCAGGAACGGAGAAACAGAATACAATAAAACCAGAAAATGTTTGAAGATGTTTCCCTTTCTTCCTTCCTTCCTTCCTTCTATCCTTCCTTCCTTCTCTCTGTCTTTCCTTAAAAAAAAAAAAAAAAAAAAAAAAAAAAAAAAAAAAAGAGTGTGTTGTTGAGCCTCCATGTATTTATGAATTTTCTGGCCCTCCGCCTATTATTGATTTCCAACTTCATTCCTTTATGATCCGAGAAAGTGTTGTGTATGATTTCAATATTTTTAAATTTGTTAAGACTTGCTTTGTGACCCAGCATATGGTCTATCTTTGAGAATGATCCATGAGCACTTGAAAAAAAGGTGTATCCTGCTGTTGTGGGATGTAATGTCCTATAAATGTCTGTTAAGTCAAGTTCATTTATAGTAATATTCAGGTTCTCTATTTCTTTATTGATCCTCTGTGTAGATGTTCTGTCCATTGATGAGAGTGGTGAATTGAAGTCTCCAACTATTATGGTATATGTGTCTATTTCCCTCTTCAGTGTTTGCAGTGTATTCCTCATGTATTTTGGGGCATTCTGGTTCGGTGCGTAAATATTTATGATTGTTATGTCTTCTTGCTTAATTGTTCCTTTTAATAGTATATAGTGTCCTTCTTTGTCTCTTTTAACTGTTTTACATTTGAAGTCTAATTTGTTGGATATTAGTATAGCCACTCCTGCTCTTTTCTGGTTGTTGTTTGCATGAAATATCTTTTCCCAACCTTTCACTTTCAACCTATATTTATCTTTGGGTCTAAGATGTGTTTCCTGTAGACAGCATATAGAAGGATCCTGTTTTTTAATCCATTCTGCCAGTCTATGTCTTTTAATTGGGGAATTCAGTCCATTGACATTTAGAGTTATTACTGTTTGGATAATATTTTCCTCTACCATTTTGCTTTTTGTATTATATATATCATATCTGACTTTCCTTCTTTCTACACTTTTCTCCATGTCTCTCTCTTCTGTCTTTTTGTATCTGACTCTAGTGCTTCCTTTAGTATTTCTTGCAGAGCTGGTCTCTTGGTCACAAATTCTCTTAGTGACTTTTTGTCTGAGAATGTTTTAATTTCTCCCTCATTTTTGAAGGACAATTTTGCTGGATATAGGAGTCTTGGCTGGCAGTTTTTCTCTTTTAGTAACTTAAATATATCATCCCACTGTCTTCTAGCTTCCATGGTTTCTGCTGAGAAATCTACACATAGTCTTATTGGGTTTCCCTTGTATGTGACGGATTGTTTTTCTCTCGCTGCCTTCAAGATCCTCTCTTTCTCTTTGACCTCTGACATTCTAACTAGTAAGGTCTTGGGGAACGCCTATTTGTGTCTAATCTCTTTGGGGTGCGCTGCACTTCTTGGATCTGTAATTTTAGGTCTTTCATAAGAGTTGGGAAATTTTCAGTGATAATTTCTTCCATTAGTTTTTCTCCTCCTTTTCCCTTCTCTTCTCCTTCTGGGACACCCACAACACGTATATTTGTGCGGTTCACATTGTCCTTGAGTTCCCTGATACCTTGTTCAAATTTTTCCATTCTTTTCCGGATAGTTTCTGTTTCTTTTTGGAATTCAGATGTTTCATCCTCCAAATCACTAATTCTATCTTCTGTTTCTTTAAATCTGTCATTGTAGGTATCCATTGTTTTTTCCATCTTTTCTACTTTATCTTTCACTTCCATAAGTTCTGTGATTTGTTTTTTCAGTTTTTCTATTTCTTCTTTATGTTCAGCCCATGTCTTCTTCATGTCCTCCCTCAATTTATCGATTTCATTTTTGAAGAGGTTTTCCATTTCTGTTCGTATATTCAGCATTAGTTGTTTCAGCTCCTGTATCTCATTTGAACTATTGGTTTCTTCGTTTGACTGGGCCATATGTTCAATTTTCTGAGCGTGATCCGTTATCTTCTGCTGGCGTCTGGGCATTTAGTCAGATTTCCCCGGTTGTTCGACCCCACAGCTTGAAAGATTTTTCTGCGCAATCTCTGGGTTCTGTTCTTCCTATCCTGCCCAGTAGGTGGCGCTCGTGGCACACGCCTGTCTGTGGGTTCCACCAGCGAAAGTTGCTGTGGGTCCCTCAACTCTGGAAAACTCTCGCCGTAGGGGAGGTTCGGCAACCTAAGCGTCTTGGAAGAATGCCAGCCGGCCCGGGGTTCCAAACGTGGGGAGGGTCGCCGGCCGTCGCAGCACAGGAGAGCGTCCGGCCAAATTAGCCAGTCGGCGCGGGGCACCAAGCGTGGTGGGAGGGCGCCAGCTGTCGCAGCCCGGGAGAGTACACTGTTCCCAGCCGACGGGGGAGTCACGTGTTTGGAAGGGATCCCCCGGTCACTGTTCTCTGCAGTCTGGGGGTTTCCGACCCAACTATCTCAGTTGTTCCGGGGGGCCTCGTGTGGTGGGGGCACCAGCCGCCGCGGCCTAAGGGGAACGCCTGTCCAATTCTACCAGCTGGCCCAGGAAGGTGGAAGGGAGGGACTCCGGTCGCTTGTCGTCCCACCCAGGAAAGCCCGTGCCCCTTGGTGATCTCACCGGAGCTGGTTCTCCCAGATAGTCAGCCGTTCCAGGATGGGGTCCGCTGTCCCTTTGATCTCCGTCGTGGCTCCGGGAGCTGCTCTGTATTATCTCCACTCCCCCAGTAGCTGTTCTGGAGGAGGAAAGGTGAGGGCGGCAAGGCTGTCGAGGCTGGTGGCGGAGGAGCACGGTGAAGGCGGGGGAAGAGGGCACCGTGGTGGTTGGAGAGCAGCCGGAGCAGGAGGGGGAACAGAGGGGAGAAGGAGAAGGAGGTCGGGCGGCTCGGCTGCTGCGGGGCTTGGGCGCCGCGCGGCGGGCCGGCGGAGAAAGAGAGGGGAGAAGGAGAAGGAGGTCGGGCGGCTCGGCTGCTGCGGGGCTTGGGCGCCGCGCGGCGGGCCGGCGGAGAAAGAGAGGGGAGAAGGAGAAGGAGGTCGGGCGGCTCGGCTGCTGCGGGGCTTGGGCGCCGCGCTACATTTATTTTTATTCTTATTTTAATTTGGGGGGAGTAATGAAAATGTTAAAAATCAATTATAATGATAAATGCACAGTTTTATGATAATACTGCATACCATTGATTGTACACTTTGGATGATTATATCTCAATAAAAAAATCATTGAGGAAAAAAAAAATGCAATTCTGTTCCCCAAAAGCTCAATTTTTAATTGGAAGAGACAGGTAGGCAAAAGATTATTTCAGTCCCAATATGGAAGCATAAATATGACACTTAGAGGAGGTTGTTGTCCTGTATCAGGAGAAGCTACCTAGAAGAGAAGATGTCAGCTGCATCTTGGAGGATGAGGTGTCTAAAAAGAGTGAGAGCACTCCTGGCTAAGGGAAGAACACAACAGAACAGTCAGCTGGTTTTCATGGGAGCACATGCAACAGTTGCATCACTGAAAGAGGGAGGGCAGGGCTGAGGGGCTGGGGTGCTATCCCGTAAGGGACAGGGAGCCACTGTACAGCTTTCACCAGAGGAGTGAATGGTGGAGTTTGCATTTCGTTGCTTCATATATGTAACGAGATGGTGGTGGAAATGACGAGGCGGGGAAGATGCAGCTGAGGATGGCATCAATGGAGAAAAAATGGGAGCCTGGAATGTGTTGCAAGAGGGGGTCAGCATGGGGACCCTGGAGGACCCTGTAAGGTCAGAAACAGTTTGGCTGCGCAGGAGGGATTGAGAAGGACTAAAACGGAAATTTGGAAACTTGGACGTAGCAGGTTCGAGGAGGAAGGGGTGCAGTCAATGATATTTGACCACTAGGGATTTCTCTTCACTGTTTATGGTGTCATTTGGCCTTTTTTTAAGAAAATATTTTTGTTGAGATATCTTCACACACATATAATCCAGTCAAACTATACAATCAGTTGCTCACAATATCATCACATAGTTGCATATTCATCACCAGGATCCTTTTTAAAACATTTGCATCACTCCAGGAAAAAAAATAAAAAGAAGAAAGAGAAAACTCATACTTCCCTTAACCCTTACCTCTCCCTCTCATTGACCTCTGGTATTTCAATCTACCCAATATTTTTTTTACCACTTATCCTCCCCTATTATTTGCTTATCTGTTTTTTTCCTTATTTTTTTTACTCATCCATCATATCCTGGATAAAAAAAGCATCAGACACGAGGTTTCACAATCACATAGTGTGCTGGTTTGAATCTATTATCTGTCCCAGAAAAGCCATGTTTTAATCCTGCTTCAATACTTAGGTTGGAATCTTTTGATTAGATTTTCTCCATGGAGATGTGACACACCCAATTGTGGGTATTAACTTTTGATTAGAGGGAGATGTGACTCCACCATTCCAGGTGGGTCTTGATAAGTTTACTGGAATCCTTTGAAAGAGGAAACATTTTGGAGAGAACCAGAAACTACAGAGCCCAGAGAAACGACAGAAGCCTCAGGGCCAACAGAAACTTCACAGCAGAACTGACACAGATGTGAACAAGTGGAGAACAAAGACATGGATGTTTGGAGATGCTTGGTGCCCAGCAGACATCACCATGAATGCTGCTCTAGTTTGCTAGCTACCAGAATGTAATATATCAGAAATGGAATGGCTTTTAAAAAAGGGATTTACTACGTTACAAGTTTACCGTTCTAAGGCCGTGAAAATCTTCAAATTAAAGCAAGGCTATAAAAATGTCCAAACCAAGGCACCATCAAGAGATTACCTTCACTCAAGAAAGTTCTCTCTCAGCTGGGAAGGCACATGGTAAACATGGTGACAGCCTGCTAGCTTTCCTCTTTCATGAAGCTCCCCTGGGGCTGTTTTCTTTCCTCATCGCCAAAGGTCACTGTCTGGTGGACTCTGCCGTTCTCTCAGCCTAGTGGCTCTGCTGGGGTCTGTTGTGGCTTTCTAGTGGCTGCGTCGTCATCCCCTGCTCCCTCAGAATCTCCTCTTTTACAGGATTCCAGTAAGCTAATCAAGACCCACGCAGAGACATGTCTCCATCTCATCAAGTTTAATACCCATAACTGATTGAGTCACAGCTCTGTGGCGGTAACCTAATTCAGTTTCCAACGTATAGTACTCGACAGGGATTAGAAGAAACCACTGCTCTCACAAGATTGATTAGGATGAAAACACGGCTTTTCTGGGGTACACGAATCCTTTTTCAAACCAGCGCAGATGTTAAGCAAGCCCGAACCTGGAGAGAGCCAAAGGAAGCCAAGAGATGAAAGCCAGCACCAGAGAAGCAAAGTGAGGAGCTCCCACAGGAACAGAGGCTGAAAGCAACAGAGCCCAGGAGCAAGGGACCAGCAGATGCCAGCCATGTGACTTCCTAGCGGTCAGAGGTGTTCTTAACTCATTGGTCTTTCTTGACTGAAGGGAACCTCCTGTTAGTACCTTCACTTGGACACTTTCACTTCCTTAGAACTGCAAACTTGTAACTTATTAAATTCCCCTTTTGAAAACTATTCCATTTCGGCAGCATTCAAACTAACACACAAAGTCACATTGTAAAAGCCATATATTACACAATCATCTTCAAGAATCAAAGCTGCTGGAACACAGCTCAACAGTTTAGGTACTTCCCTCCAGCCACTCCAATATACCATAAACTAAAAAGGGATATTTATATAATGTATAAGAATAACCTCCAGGATAACCTTGCAACTCTATCTGAAATCTCTCAGCCACTGAAACTTTATTTTTTCTCATTTCTCTCTTCCTCCTTTTGGTTAAGACAGCTTTCTCAACCCTACAATACCAGGTCCTGGCTCATCCCTGGAAGTCATGTCCCACGTTGCCAGGGAGATTTATACCCTTTGGAGTCATGTTCCTAAAGGAAAGGCAATGCGTGCACCTGCTGAGATGGCTTAGCGAGAGAGGCCACATCTGAACAACAAAAGAAGTTCTCTGGGGTTGACTCTTGGGCATAATTATAAGTAGGCTTAGCTTCTTCTTTGCAGGAATAAGTGTCATAGGGGTGAGCCCCAAGATCGAGGACCCAGCCTGTTGAATTGATTGCCCCCACTGCTTGTAAGAATATCAGGAATTCCCCAGATGGGGAAGTTTAATATTTCCTCCCTTCTCCCCAGTCCCCCAAGGAGACGTTGCAAATACTTTTTTATTCTCTGCCCAAATTACTCTGGGATATATCAGGGCATCACACTAACCTGTACAAACCAACAAGATCTCATGCCCTATTCCAGATCCCACGTAATTATGGTGTTCAAATAAAATGACCATACCAGTTAAATTAGCCTTTTTTTTTTTAACATGGGCAGGCACTGGGAATCGAACCCGGGTCTCTGACATGGCAGGCGAGAACTCTGCCACTGACTCATCATGGCCTGACCCATATCAGTTAAATTAGATAGTGTGCTACCCAAAATACAAATTATGAACCACACAAACATCTTTGGTCTCACACAGAAGTGGAAGCTCTAAAATAATGACCATATCATCCTTTACCATGAATTCTTATTTACCTTAGTCCTATGCAGAGCAGCTTCATTCATATCTCTAGGCGAAGTCTGGTCCCTTTTAACTTTTTTAACAGTTGCCGTATGGGGTGATGCTGATTTTCATAGCTTCAGTGCTCTACTGAGTCTCAGGATCATTTAATCTTCATAGCGATATTGGGAATTAGGTCTGCACTCACATTGCAAAGGCAAGGAAATTAAGGGTCAGAAAGGTTGAGGAATTTCCCTAAGGTCACACATCGCATAGTAGCGTGGATTTTCACATTCTATTTTCTTTATTCTCTCTTGTCCTGTATTCACCTTGGCACTTATAGATTAGAATTGAGGCAACACTGCCCCAAGAGAGACCCTTGGCTTCATAAATGAAGATCCCCAGGAACAGGAAGGAGCATGAGACTGAACCAGAGTTTGAACCCCAGTTTCCACCTCCTGCCTGGCAATCACTGCCTCTTCCAGCCCAGCGAGCCCGTCCCGGCGCTGGGTGCGCCCCCACCGCTCCCCTGAGTCTTGTTTCCCTCATTCTCTGAACCCCAGCGGGCCTGCCAGCCGTCAAGCTCATCACCTCTGAGATCAGAGAGGCTTGGAAGTAGGCATTAGTGGTCGTGAGCCGTGGAAACACAGAGAAGAGCAATTAAAGTGGAAGATGATGGGGAGGCTGCCTTTAATGGTTTGCAGCTGCAGAAAGCACTTGCCTCCCCCTTCGGGCTCTGCCCTGCTGCTGGGGCTGCCTGCCTGTATTTCGCATCCTGACCGATTAGATCCCCATGTGTGCTGCAGGCGTGAAAAAATAGAAAGTGAATAAATCTTCATTCTCCTCTGCATGGCAAGAAGCTTTGATCCTCTCGGCGAGGTGGCCCTGTTCCATCAGAAAATGCATCCCATCTCAGTTTCCTTTTCTTTTTTTTTTTGAAGCCCAGTTTCCTTGTCTCAAAATGACATGAACCTCCACCCAGAGACCTGAAAAATGACCACAATTCATCGTCAGACCCTCCTGATCAAAGCTGGGTTGGGTTTTTTCCTTCATCGCTCTTTTAAATTTTGCTGCACAGACTCTCCTTTCTCACATTGGTTTGCTGCCAGTGTTTCTAGGCTGAAATAAAAAAAAAATCTATTAATATCAGGCTTCTGTAACAAGGCCACCATTGTTTGCTTCACTTCAGAGTACCTAGAGTCTTCTGGTGAGGGGAAACAGGAGGGAAACTGTGTGTGTGTGTATGTGTTCATATTTAGGTGAAATATTAAAAAATGAGCAGGAAGGGAGGGAGTTAATGATCCTGGTTTATTTCAGTGGTGTGATAAATCTCAAAGACTCTGGCTGTAGATTCAAATAAAGACAACTTTATTTTCAAAGAGTAGTTTTGGAGGTATATTTGGTAGTAAGACCTATTTTTTTTTTTTTTTTGCATGGGCAGGCACCGGGAGTTGAACCCGGGTCTCCGGCATGGCAGGCGAGTAGCCTGCCACTGCACTACCATTACCCAAGACCTATTTTAAATGCTAAAATATGGTGGTGGTGGAGCTGCTACTGGTAGTGGTTTTAGGGGGTAAGTGAGGAAGGAAGAGATGGTGGAGGAGAAGGTGGGGATGCTGCTGGTTGTATGGAGGAGGTGGGGTGGGGAAGGAGGAAGAAGAGTTGGGTGTGGTGGGGATGGTGTTACAGAGGAGATGCAGGTGGAGGGTTACTGGAGAGGGTAGAGGTAATGACAGTGGGATGGTGTTGAGGAAGTAGAGGAAGAGGTGGAGATGATGGAGGTCATGGAGAAGTGGAGGAGGCGTGGAAGTGGTGGTGGTACAAGTAGTAGAGGAAGAGATGGAGGAGGGATGGTGGTGATGGCACGGTGGAGGTGGTGGTGGAGGAGTGGATGAGGGATGGACAGGTGGGAGAGGTGACAGTGGTGGAGGGGGAGATGAAGTGTGAGCAGAGTTACTGAAAAGAGAACAAGCTGCTATCTGTGTTCCTGTCCCACTTGAACCCTTAAGCTGGGAAGAATCAAAAGGTTATCCCAGGAATCCTCAGTTTCACCCAGGGGTGTACAAATCCTTTCCCCTTGAGTCACTCTGGGCAGGTTTTGGGTGGAGGTCACTTCCAGTTGACACGTACATGGAGAGTCCTTACTGGAAACAGCTCTGCCTGGGTTAGTTGCCTCGTGGACAGGTGCAAATCATCCAAGTTCATGACACACGTCTATGACAGTGCAACTCTTCTGGGGCCGGGCTGGGAGGAAGGGAGAGACGGTGGGTTGGGGATTGCCTGTATCATCCCAATTTGAAAATGCTTGGAGTTCTTGGGGAAACTTCATGGTTCAAAAAGAAAAGTGAGCAGGGTGCCCTGGAGTCTGGGTTCTAGCCTTGCCTCTGCTAGCTATGTGGCCTCTAGAAGGCCACTTTGCCTCCCAGATCCCCAGTCTCCATTGTGGGGAATGAGATTCTTGAATCAGATGATCCCTGCCAATGCTGATACTGTGTTTCAAAAATTTTTGGAGCTATTCATGCAACCATTAGAGCTTTGCTTGAGATCGTTTTGACTTTTTGCGGTTGGAGTCATATTTTCTATCTCTTCTGGTTGGTCTTTTTCTGAAGGTAGAGCAGAGTGGTCCTTCGTTTACATTTTGCCCACCTGGGATAACAGGGTGGGCCCCATGACACAGTATCAGTTACCCTCAAAGTATGGTCAGAACCAAACTGAGTCCAAAGTCAGAATGATTCTTCTCATACCTGCCAAGAGGGCAGAGGAAGGTCATAGGTTTGGTTTAGAGGGATCAAAAGTGACCTGTTATAACCTCTGAGCACACAGTGCTAGAGGTGAAAAATGCAAGTTAGAGCCCCAAAGTAAAGCCAGACAATCCTGAGCCCTAAAGGTCAGAGAGGAGGCCATAGACATTAATCTAGAAAAGCTGGGCAGACCAGGGAAGTGGGAGGGTGTCTCAGGAGTGAATTCTCTGCTGCTTTTCTAATATCTCTGGTGCCTGGTATGACACACTCTGAGGCTGTGGGGAAGGCATTGTAACAATTATTAATTAAAGTTTTTATTGTGGGAATATATCCTACGCAGAAATTTCCATTTTAACTACTTTCATGTGTACAATTCAGCGATATTAATTCACAATATTATGCTACCATCACCACCATCTATTATTTTACCGAAACTTTTCATCACCCCAAACAGAAACCAGAAACTCTGTCCTCGTTAAGCAATAACTTCCAATCCCTTCCTCACCCCCTCCCTGCTCCCCGACCCTTGGTAACCTCTAATCTACATTCTATGAATTTTCTTATTTCCTTTGCTTTCTCCCTTTGTGTCTGGCTTATTTCCTTCAACTAGATATCTTGAAGGTTCAACCATGATGTAGTGTATATTAGAACATTCCTTTTTATTCCTCCATAGTGGGGAAGGCTTTTAAAGGGGTGGAGCCACGTTGCCTGTTAGGGAGCAAGAAGCCAGGACAGTTGCTGAAGGTGGACTTTTTTGTGAGCCATTGATTGTGGGTAAAACTGCCCTTGTGAGGATGTGGTGGTGTGGCAGGAGCACTGAACGTTCAGTCAAGAGTTGACTGGAGGCCTGGCTCTGAGACTCGGGATGCAGCGCTTACCCTCTCTAGGCCTCCATTTCTTCATCCTCATTGCAATGGGAGCAATAACAGTGTCAGCTGTGTAGACCTCGTGTGGCCCTCGTGTACGCATTTTGCACGCTGCTCACAATTCTATACACGTAAAGGGGGTTTTACTACCGTAGCTCCCCTTGACTTCTGACTTGGCTGGAGGGAAGGCTCCCCTGACACCCCTGAGGAGCCTGCAGCCACTGCTAACTCAACTGCGGGTTTTCAAGTGGGAGAGCACAGCTTACGATGAGGGTAATTGAAATGTTCTCTGAGGTTCACTGGCTACAACCACATTCTGATGTCTAACAAGCCATAGTTACCTAACTGATGAGTCAGGCCCCGAAAGGAGGGGACCCGACCCTTCCTGAGCCTTGACCATACACCAGCTGGGTGCTTTGCACGATGACCTCAGTTAATCCTTGGTGAAGTAGATATCATGATCCGGATTTTACAGATGAGGAAATTGAGGCTCAGAGACATTAATATGGCCAAAGTCAGAGAACTGGTCTGTCTGGGTTTCCGTGGCACCACGTTGGGGTCTTAGCCAAACAAGTTGAAATGGCTCTATGATTGATCTGTTTTTTTAGTTTTATTGTATAATATAACATATCTACAAAACAAAGAAAGAAAAATAGTTTTCAAACCACTCTTCAACAAGTAGTTACAGGACAGATCCCAGAGTCTGTCATGGGCTACCATACCATCATCTCAGATTTTTCCTTCTAGCTGCTCCAGAACATTGGAGGCTAGAAAGAATACATGCATTTTTTTATCATCACTTTTTTTTGCATGAGAAATAACATATAAATACAAAAAAAAGCAATCAATTTCAAGGCACAGCACAACAATTACTTGTAGAACAGATTTCAGAGTTTGGTATGGGTTACAATTCCACAATTTTAGGTTTTTACTTCTAGCTGCTCTAAGATACTGGAGACCAAAAGAAATATCAATATAATGATTCAGCAATATGATTGATTTTTAATCAAGGTAATCATGGCCTGACTTCCTCTGGGTCCCTGGAGTTGACTTATTTCTCAGGCCCATTCTCCTGACCATGGGTCAACCACCAGGGAGAAGGAGTGTGAGAGGTATCTTCAGAACTATTTGTGAGCATTAGTTCTCCTCCTCATAAAGGATTGATAGCAGATACCTTCAGAGGAATCTAAAGATGGGGGTAAAAAAAGAGAGAAAGGAAGGAAGGAGGGAAGGAAGAGTGAGCGTTCCCAGACAAAGCCAAAAGAGAAGGGTTTTATTGTTCTTGGTTATATTTGCTTAAGGGTAGTGGCGTGGCTTTTCAAAAGCACTGTCAGTGACCACCAAGCGATGGTGTTGGATGGTCAGTGCTGGTGCCCACAGACTTTCAGGATACAGCCACCTGGGGAAGCTTAATGAGGGGGCAAAACATCTCTTCTGTCTCCTTGGTCCTAAGGTAATTAAGATCCATAGTGACAGCCCTAAGTTGTGTAAGAAAGTGTCTGTGATGCTCAGGATCCTCTGTATATAAAAGAGGTGGAACAGATGACATGCTTTTGGTTAGTTCCATGTGTTGAATTCTCCCCTGCCCTCTCTCCTCTTGTCAGAGTTCTTCTCACTTTCAAGTCTCAGTTTAAATGTCACCTCCTCAGAGATGCCCCCTCAGACAATCAGGTCTGAAGGCAGGCTCTCATTTGCTCTCTCGGCACACTGTTCTTCACAGGTGCACTAATCGCAATGTGTAATTATGTGTTCACTCATTTGTGTAATGTCTGTCTCCCAAGCACAAGATGGGGGGTATGGACGGGGGGCCCAGAATCTGGTCTTGGCCTGTCCATGGTAAACTTGGAGATTGAAGATGCTAGGGTCAAAGAGAAGAAGGTCACTCAAAGAACGTCTGGAATCTCTGAATTTTAGCCTTGGCCCAGTCAACATTCTTTGGCATCATGGGCTAGTTGCTGAGCCCTTTTGAGCCTTAGCTTCTCAGGGCATTGGGCTGTGAATCACTGGCCAGCTGTCTGATTGCTCCATGTTCACTCAATAGTTCATCCAATCATTCAGTAAGTACTTAATGAGGACCTACTATGTTCCAAAAACTGCTACATGCTAAGCATACAGTGGAGAACAAGGCATAGTTCCTTTCTCAACGTCTAATGTAGAAGACAGATTTTAGTCAAATAGTTACACAAGTAAGAATGCTATTCCAAATTCTGTCTGGAAAGGAAAGTAAAAGGTGCAATGAGAGTTTATAAAGGAACATTTCATGGAGATTGCAGTGTCAGAGAAAGCTAGTCTGAGAAAAGTATTATGTTCTTATTTTTTTTAATGTTCAAGTTTTGAGGGAAGTGGGTAAGATTACTTTGGGTAGAGCTTCTGGCTGGGTCCCTGACAGTGGGCTGTGAATTGGGTAGATGCTTTCTCCATTGCAGTTGTGGATTCCAAAGCTCCTTATATATAATATGCTTGATCCTCCTGGAGCCAGGAGGGTAAGCTGGGTGGGTCAGTTCCCGGGTTGGGGTGGGGTTGGGGTGGGCAGAAGTTTCTCTGCAATATGAAGAGTGGTTTTCCTCTGTGCTGCAGATGAAGGTGAAACTTGGTTGTATTAGTTTATTGTGCCGATCTCCTGACCCCTCCGGGCCGAATCCCTGCAAGCAGGCAGCAAACAGAACTACAAAATAGGAGGGATGCCCATTCATCTATTCAGTTTGTAATTTTTTGAGCGGATATGAATTGTAGTACATAAATTCATTTGTGCAAGAAATACCACTTTTTAAATTTTGATTAGAATTATCTTAAGAGAACAAAGGCTGGGATTGTGAAATTTCTGGTATTTACATCCAATAAGAAAAGACTCAGATAAATGAGGGTATTTAGTTTGGAAAGTAGGAAAGGCAAGGGAACAGGAAGCAGCACCTTATCAGCATATTCAAATACATATGGAGGTATCCAGATGGGTCCCTGGTCCAGATAAGTCCTGACACATAGCCCAGCCTCTCCAGAATATCAGATAGTTCCATCTCCCTACCCCATATCAGTGATAGACCCTTCCAGTATCAAAAATTTAGAATTGCCATTGTCCAAACAACCCCAATGAGAGGTATGGAAAGATCAAAGGTGATGGTGGAATTATACATAGTAAATAGGGCTTAACAAATGGATATGAATGCTGAATCATTAAACTGATATCTCTTTTAGTCTCCAGTATTTTAGAGCAGCTAGAAGTAAAAACCCAAACTGTGAAAGTGTAATCCATGTCAAAGTCTGAAATACGTTCTACAACTAGTTGTGGTACTGTGCTTGGAAATTTATAGTTTTGTATATATGTTATTGTCCACAAAAAAATGAAGGAAGAAAAAGTTGATTGAGATGATAAAAAAGTGTATAAGCCCTCTAGCCTCTTACATTCTGGAGCAGCTAGAAGGGAAAATATGAGAAGATCGTATGGTAGCCCATGACAAACTCTGGGATCTGTCCTGCAATCACTTGTTGAAGAGTGCTTTGAAAACTATTGCTTTTTTATTTCTTTGCTTTGATATACGTTATACTATACAACACAAAAAGTATATATATATGGAGGTAGCTTAGCATTCTAAACACTGACGAGGGTTTCACAATCCTGGGATTAAGGCTGAAATTTGCTACCTCCTAGATATATAATCCTGGATACTTTTTTTAAAAAACTTTTCCAAGCCTTAGTATTCTTATGCGTAACACGGGAATTATGTCTACATCTTTATGTGACTTTGTGAATTACATGTGATAACGCTTGACTCACAAGCGTTAGTAAGTACAAATAGTAAGTACAAAATAAACACTAACTATATATATATATATAAAAGGATGATCTTAAATCCTTATTCATGACCCCATGGAGGAAATTCAGTCCCAGTCATTAGTGGGACTCTCCTACCAGGGTCCCTGGATTCTATGCAGTCCCTGAGCATGAAGGAGGCATCTCTGGACACTGGTCCACTGAGACGCCCGGATCTCCAACCTTTCGCTCTCTTGGATCAGCAGTTCTGGGCACCCAGTTCATGCCTGCAGTCCCCCGATCTCTGGAGAAGCTGAGAATCCCTGAGCCCTAGCAGCCTTGATCTTTCTGGTATACCCATGAAGCCATCTCCCAGGGGCTCTGCCACTTTCCCCAAAAGGCTGAGACTGTGCTACAGGACCCCAGAGACCCCTTTCCTAAACTGGCAGGAATTTCTCATCCCCCTTCCCTCCTGGGCTGCTTTAAAACATCTCTCCAAGACAGTCAGCATCCTCTCTGCACTTTGGCTTCTACAAAACACACGAAACTTGATTTTACAAGGTCTTTTTTTTTTCTTTTTTCTTACTCCCTTAAAGGATTGTCTACTTGCTTGGAGAGCTTGTGAAAATTCAGGAAAAAATAGATACAAATCAATACCTAAAAAAATTTTCTCTTGTCTTGAAACTGGGGCTCTGCAATGAGGAAAAACCTACATTTGTCTATGTCCTAGCTTTCTTCACTGGCAAATCACCACCTCTCTGTAAATCAGGGAAAATAGTAGTAGAGACCCCTTCATAGAATTGTTACCAGATTTAAATAAGCATTGCATGGAAAATACTTAGCGTAGTGTCAGACACAGTAGCTCAATCCACAGTGGCTACTATTTTAATAATACACAAGGCTAGCTATGGGTATAAGCTCTCACGCTGACTCTTATCCTTACTTTAGTGATATCAGATTCGTGCAGAGGCTGCACGGCTGCACTTTCCAAGGCTGCTCAGCCCTTCCCACCTTCTGCGGACCTTGAATAGGACCTGGCGACACCACCAGCATTTTTCATGCTCCTGGCAGATCAGGTGCAAGCCCGTGCATGCCTACTCCCTCTAAGCCTTCATGTCAGACCCGAAAAGAATGATGACCTGCCCGCCTCGGAGGTTCTTACTTGCTGTGTGGCAGCCTCTGAATTATACCTCTCTTGTTCAGACAGATTTTTTTCTCCCCCTATCCCCTCCCCCTCCAAAATCCAACAAGTAAATAGCACTTACATTGATTTTTTTTTTCAACCCGCCTCTGGGGAACCACTTCCCCCTCCCTGAAAGTCTGGTAAAACAGCCTCTGATGATATTTCTCCTCAGGCTGCTTAAAATTCTCATTTGTTATGGAAACATTAAATCTGGTTTTTTTTTTTTTTCAAGTAAAACAGCCTCAAGTCTTGGGGGCAAACATTAATGTGAGCTTGCGTGTGCACTGCCGATGGGGAGTGGCATGGGATAAGCGAGGATTTTATTGAGGAGGAGACTAGGTGGAGGGGTGCGAAGGAGTGCCTGGGGTGGGGGTGGGGGGCGGAGGAGGAGAGGGAGGGGCAGAGGAGGGGGGAGAGGAGGACTGGGAGGGGGAGAGAAAGGAGGGGAAAGGAGGGAAAGGGAGGGAGAGTTCCCTGATGTTCAAGATAAGAAAATATTTGAAATGAGAAAAAGAAAAGAAAGGAGGGGTGTGTAAGGAAAATGGCTTCAATACATGATTTGACTGGGCCTTTCAAACCTGAAAATCAGACCCAGGAAATTACATTCAGGATTAAGCACATAGTAGGGTTGATAAACTGGGTACAAGTGTTCATTTCTTTCTGAATTGCATCATTCTGTAGATTTGAATAGGTCATCGCTGCATATATTTTCTTTACTTGCAAGAAACAAGAAATAATACTGACCCTGTGGGCCATGCTGATAATATTTAAGGACTCCCCTTTATTTAGTGCCTGATAGGAGCCAAGCCTTTCGTAGGGGCCTTTTAACTGTGTCTGAATCCACCCTCACAATAATCCTGTGTGGGAGATGGTAGTTTTTCTTTTCATAGATGTGAAAACTGAGGCTCAGAGAGGTTAAATAACTTGCTGTTATAGTTTGCTAGCTGCCAGAATGCAATATACAAGAAACAGAGTGGCTTTTAAAAAAGGGAATTTAATAAGTTGCGAATTTACAGTTCTAAGGCCAAGAAAATGTCCCAATTAAAGCAAGTCTATAGAAATGTCCAATCTAAGGCATCCAGGGAGAGATACCTTGGTTCGAGAAGGCTGATGAAGTTCAGAGTTTCTCTCTCAAGTGGAAAGGCACATGGCAAACACAGTCAGGGTTTCTCTCTCATCTGGAAGGACACATGGTGAACACAGCATCATCTGCTAGCTTTCTCTCCTGGTTTCCTGTTTCATGAAGCTCCCCGGGAGGCATTTTCCTTCTTCACTGTCAAAGGTCACTGGCCAGTGGACTCTGCATCTCGCGGCTGTATCGTTCTGCTCTGCTCTCTGTGAATCTCCTCCATTCTCCAAAATGTTTCCTCTTTTATAGGACTCCAGAAACTTATCAAGACCCACCCAAATGGGTGGAGACATGTCGTCACCTAATCCAGCTTAACAACCACTCTTGATTAAATCACATCTCCATGGAGATGATCTAATTATAGTTTCAAACGTACAGTATTGAATAGGGACTAGAAGAAATGGCTGCCTTTACAAAATGGGATTAGGAATAAAACATGGGTTTTCTAGGGTCCACACGTCCTTTCAAACCAGCACACTTGGCCAGAGTCACATGATCGATATGCACAGAAGCTGGGATTCAAACTGGGTCTGGTTCAGGTAAATCTCACTGGCTGGGGTCTGAGGCATCTTTCTCCTGCTTCTAAGCTCTCACGATTCATGGAACTATTGCCGCATGTCTCCTTTCCCAGCTGCAGCCACTCCAGACATCGCCCCTCTCCTCCCCTGTGGACTTCCTTGACCCCCCTCACAACCCCTCAGAGGCCCCCAGAAGGGCTAGTGTATCCCAGGTAAATTTTTCTTCACCTGACATCCTCCCCTTGACAATAAGCACAATGTCTTATTTTTAAATTTAAATTAGCCGATTACTTTTTTTCCAGCTAATTACCTTTAAATTTTAGTTTTTATACTTATCAAAGTTCCATATGTACATGATTTGGAGAGTCAAATAGTTCTACAAAGTTCATCCTTAACATGCTTGTATTTCTGTGTTTTGATTTTTCACTTTTAAGCATTAACTCTTGAATTCCCACTGTTAGCGATGAGCTCTTTTACCCCTGCCTAGCTCCCGTTATAGACACACTCCTTTTCCATTCCACCCTCCCATGCTGTCATGTGCTAATGTAGTTTATTTGAAATTCTGTTTTTACGTCATGACAGTGTAAATTTTATTTATAATTGAGCCTTGCTCTAAACTGTGATCATTTATCTTCTCCTGTACAGCTTTATGTTTTCCCTTGGAGCTACTCTCTTTTATTTACTTTGCTTTAGTCAATAACTAAAGTCCAAATTCTTTACCAAAGATTTAAATTCCCTCTGAGGGTATTAAGATCATCAGAGACTCTATGAAAGCATCTGGGAAGCCTCTGCCTGTAGCGTCCAGGACTGGCGACTCTCTAGATTACCTTCTATTCCTGGTGCCCAGTGGCCCTTCCAGGATGCCCCTTAGTGTCCTGGAGAGCCCTTCCCAGCCCTTCTGTGCAGGTTCCCCTATTTCTTACATCCCGTGTCTTCCTCTTTCTTGGCTTCTTCCCTCTTCCGCAGGGAGCACACTCTCCAGTAGCTTCACAGGAAAGTCACATGAGGCCATTCGTTTCTAATCTTGGTATCCCCAGCACTTGGCGTTATAAGCTCAGTAATTGTTTGTTAATGAAAGAACAAAAGAAGAGAGGAAGAACGTATCAGCAGAGAAAAAGTTACACAAATCTAAGAGATAAAAGGGAGACAATTTAATAATCCTGACTATCTGATGTTTAAATAACTGACCCGAACTTTAAATGTATGATTGACATAAGTAATAATAAAAGTTCACCGAAATACCTGGATTCATGGAATTCTTCTCATCTTTTCAAAAGGCAGTCTGGGAGTTCAGCCGCTTTAGGCCCCAGCTCGGGAAACCTGTGCAGCCTCCTGCCTTATGGGGCGGGGGGTAGGGGGTTCGGCTATTTGCCATGAGAACCAGATGGCATATGGAGAGCAGGATGTGGTGGGTCACCCAGTGCCAAATTCCGATTTCCCTGGGTCTCCCGATAGGAGCCGTGATCAACTGTGCTGACAACACAGGAGCCAAAAATCTGTAAATTATCTCCATGTAGGGGCTCACAGGACAGCTGAGTAGTCTTCCTGTCGCTGGTGTAGGCGACGTGGTAATGGCCACAGTCAAGAAAGGCGAACCAGAACTCAGAAAGAAGATCCATCCAGCAGTAGTAATTTGACAATGAAATTCATAGTGGCGAAAAGATGGCCTGTTCCTTTATTTTGAAGATAATGCGGGGCTCATAGTAAACAATAAAGGAGAGATGAAAGGTTCTCCATCACAGGACCAGTTGCAAAAAAGTGTGCAGATTTGTGGCCCAAGATTGCACCCAATGCTGGTAGCATTGCCTGATCCTCTAATGTCTTTGTAAAAAAACATTATAAAAGCCATTAAAAATGGAAAAGAAAAAGAAAAAAAGCAGTCTGGCATGGGAGAAAGAATATAGGTTTTGAATGAACTCCTTAACCTTTCTGTGTCTTGATTTCTTGCCCATAAACAATAGGGTTGATAATACTTATTTAGGAAAACTGTTGTGTTGAGTGAGAACTAATAGTTGCTGAGTACTTTCCCACATCATCTTATTAAAATGGAATTTATATCACATTAAATCATCGGTATGCAAAATACCTAAGGAAAATGCTTAGCCTTTCATTGCACTTGGTAGATGGGGATGGATTCCCATTAAGAACTCAGGGAACTCTGCTCTGCCAAGCAGAGGGTATCAGTTTTGTTGAAAATAGTGATGCAAAGCTTAGATTTGGATGTGGACTTAGTAATGGTGAGTGCTGAGAAGCCCCATTCTAATCTTGGCTCTTCCTCAGACTTGTGTATCCTTAGGCAAGGTTCTTCCCCTCTCTGAGCCTCAGTGCTTTCTTTAGTAAAATGTGGGGCTGGATGGATGATGACTGAGGTCATACACAGCCCTCATCCTCACCCCCAACTCAGTCCTGCTAGGATCCTGTTCTATGAAATCCCTTCCCGGAACCCAATCAACTCTACCCAGCCGCTGTTAGCAGAGTTTGCCTACAAGGTAGCTGCTATCTCTGACCTGGCACCAGTTCTCTTTAAACAGGGTCGCTGTGTAGATGTCCTCTGAGGCTCACTGGGAAGAAGCCCTTACAGTCTTCTGCAATGTGATGCAAAACAGATCCAGCCTTGGCTGCAACCAACACCAGGGAAGCTGACTTCATTGTGAAAGCCACCTTGTCACTGTCAGGCCTGGGTGATTAATGACTCTTTAATCCCACAGCAGAATACCTGACAAAATATGCGTGGGCCAAAGAGGCAGAACAAACCTAATTAGCCTGGTCGACCCACTTATAAGGTGTGGGTTGCTAAGGATCCCAACAGCTCCGAAAGGAAGCCTCTCCCTGCCGCTCCCTTTTAGGTCTATGAAAGAATCAAGTGGCCACAATGGGGAAGGGACTCCATTAAAAGGAGGGGGCTGGCCAATGAATAAACATGCAGGTTACCATGTTGATATTTTGCTGAATGCTGTTCTGCAGTGGGGTGTTTGGGACCTCGGAGGGCTGTGCCCCGTGTATTGTCCTGGGGGAGGGACTGGCCATTTGAAGTCAAGGTGAGGACATACTGGGGGCAGATGGAACCTGCTTTGTTTGTGAAAGAGTTTTTCTGCTATTTATGCTAATGAGTGGGAAACACTTCTCAAGCATTTCAGATGATTCTGTAATGAGGCCCAGCAGAATGTGCCAACATTGTTGGCCCGGGACAATTTTAAACTCCCACTCGCCACATTAGCAGCCCCTTTCTTTACAAGAAGGCCCTTGGAGGGTGAAAGAGGACAATGAAGGAAGAGTGAAAACATCACAAAGAGAGCCTTTTGTTTCGCCTTCCTTTGAACCCTCTCAAAGCCCCGGTTTCAAGGGGTGTGTTGGGCCTGCCTTTCAACGTTACTGAACCCAGAATCCCCTGTTGTTTAGCAACATAGAAAGCTGACCTTAATTGACTCCACTTCTGAGCAGCCTTTGTAAATCACTCTGCCCCAGAGTGGAATTTCCTGATCGGGCCGTAATTCATATATACGGGGTATCAACATGCCAATACGACATACATGCCTTCACATGTGTACCGTGATTCGCAGCTTACAACTCAGTTTTACATATGGTCTTTAGTGTAATTCTCATGAGGATGTGTCCTCTGGATTAGGACTCGTGATTCCCATTTTACATATAAGAGAGCAGAGGCTCAGAGAAGTCACGTGACCTGCCCAGAGTCATATGACAAGAAAGAGACAGAGCTGTGACTCTAACTTCGTTCTCCCCGCCTCTTTCCACTCTATCTCCATTGCTCTGGGGATTTCAGGTTGTGTATAAGTATGTGTGTATTATATACGCACGAGAAAGAGAGATCTTCAGCAACGAGGCTTTTCAAATACATATTGTGGAGAAAGAAGAACAGCACTAGACTATGGTGACACTAGATTTTCCCCTTCATTTCTGATCATGACAGTACTTTCTTGGCAGTTTCTTTCCACTGTACTCTAGCCTTGCTGGCTGATTTGCACACACACACACACACACACACCCTTCCTTTCTTGCTTCCAAGGACCACCCAGCTCCAGGCACATAGCTTCCAATTGGGGCAACTCTGGAGTGTCCGTCTCATCAGTTCCAGAGGGATTCTGCAGAAAAAGTCTACCTTGGAACTCATCTAGAAGTCCGGCTGCAATTCAGGCCTAAGAGACATTACACTAGTAATGTTCAACATAGGATTTGATTTCTGACCCCTGCTCAGAAGGGCTCATGCTTGGTTAAACACTTTGCTGTCTGTCTTGACATTCTTATTTTTGTCTTTGAACTTGTGGTTGGTAAATGAAACCTGATGGACAGTGGAACATGTGCATGAGCAGAGGAGATCTATGTGGTGTGTCTAACGTGTGCCTTCCCACCCTCTTTGCATGGAGCTCTCTCCAGGCCCTGAGAGCACAGAATTCCAGTGGAGCCACAATGCACGGGAGTTCAAGTGAGACTCACAGCAAGATAAGTGTGTTATGTCTAGATTGATGGCCCCAAAAGGCCTGTGCTTTCCATTCAAAGCAGAACTTGCTTCAAATGCAGAAAGAAGACAATGGTGTTCTAAAAAACCTCCTTACTAATGTTACTTCCCCATATTAGCCATCCACTTAGGCTGAAAATGATGACAAAGACGGAAAGCAAAACACAGGACAACCCATAGTTCCTTTTCCTTTCAGTAAGCCTCATCAGTAAGTCAGCGGTAGAGAGTGTTGGTAGAATGTGTGCGTTTTACACGAAATAAAGGTAGTTGAATTACTTGAGTGCAGTATTTCCACTGTTCTGGTAAGAACAAAAACACATGCATACGCTATGAAATACAAATTCCATGATTTTTGGAGATTTGCATAGGAGTTAAGTGCTTTTCTATTTGCATTTAAAACTGCCATTGTACCATTTAAAGATGAATGGTAACATTCATGCCAATCATTTAAAATTTTAATTTATTTTTACTTAAGATGACATTAAATGCAAATAAATCCACCATAACATATCAAAAGAGAGATTGCGGAAGAGAGGAAAAAAGCTTTATATGTTAGGGTCTTTAATGGCATTTCCCCCCTGATTTTTGACTCTGCAGGGACTCTGCATTTTCATTTTGCACTAGGTCTCGCAGGCTATGTAGTCAGCCCCAGTTTCTGAAAGCCCACCTATAGAAATGAATATTATGTGTAAAAAAAAAAAATCTTTTGTGATCACAGATCTCATGATTAACTCAAAAAGAACTACTCTGTTACCTTTCTCACATTCTATTTGGGTGTGGTGTGGGGCTCTCACAGAGTGCCGACTTACCCTTGAACGGAGGGTGGTACAGGGGGGCACAGGGGACTGAGCATCCCTTGTGGCACTTACTAGCTGTCTGATTGTGGAGACATCCTTTATACACATACTTCTGTTTTCTCCAGGTAAAAGGGATAGATCACATGCTTTGCCTGCATGTCGAGGGTTCCAGCGAAAGAATACTCATGAAGATGTTTTGAAAATTTTACTGTGTAGTGCATGCATAAAGTACTTTATAATTTTTATTATTATTAAAGAACTTCAAAGCAGGAATCCTGAGCATTGTCATCTTTGTTTCCTTTGATTTGCAAAGTGATTTGGAACGAATTCCCATCGACTTTGCACAAGTCCAAATTCGCTTTTGCTAAACAAATTCATTAATAACTGTTTGGAAGCTGGTATGGAAATTCAATATACTGACACCTCTCTCCTCCCACAGCAGTATATACAATATATATCAATGTTTTTAAAAGCCAGAGAGGTTTGGCCAAAGTAAGGAAGTTTTTATACTTTATAGAAAAAAAAGCAGAATATAAAGCTGTTTATGCAGCATTCCATGATTACACAGTTGTCAAACCTGTGCACAGAAAAATGACAAGAAAATAAGCCAAAAGACTAACAATCAGGAGAGCAAACATCTCGGCATACAAAACCAAATGAATGCATCATTGACACCTAGACTGTATCCTAACAGGGTCTACTGTTTTCATGGTTTAGATAACTTCTGAATTTAAACGTAGTTTTCCAAATGTAACAGCCCATATAGGCAAAGTCGGACTAACTCACTGAATTGACAAGGAATGGGCTAATCCCTCCAATACCAGCATCATAAATTGGTCTCCAGTATATAATAAGAACTTTATAATAAATGGCAGACTGGCACATGGAGTAACAATTGAACTAGAAGGGAAAATGGTTTTACCTTGTGGCCTTGGGAAAGTAGCTTCTTTTAGCTTGGGCCTCAGTTTCTCCATATGTACTTGGGGAGAAGAAGACCAGGAATTCTAAATGTCCTTCAGTGCCAGCATTCTGGGTTTTGATGCTTTGATGTGCTCTTCAAAGCCTTTTGATGCCAATGTCACCCTCAGGACAACCTGCAGTGAGGGGATGAGAGGTGTTTTCTGTCTAATACCCATGGCGATACCGGGTGTCAAGAGGTTCTGTGTCCCAAAATGACACAGCAGAACCTGGGCTCTCAGTCCAAATCCAACTTATTTCTCCATCTGTTGTCATCTTCCCTGAAAGGGGCTCATCGTCATGGGCTGGGAAGCTCTTTCTCCACTGCACAGAGGGATGGGCTCTGCCTTCCTTCTGAAGACTGTCTGGCTACCTCCCCAGCGCCCCAGTACCAGCCCAAAGCTGGCACAGCAGGGGACCCATGGTGTTCACCGAACACGGACTTATGGCTTCATAACTCACTACTTAATTCTCCTTCCACACTGCAAGCATTTTAAAGACAGGAACCTCATCGAATTTACCCTTCTCCCCTACAGCTCCTAGCTCATGCACAGAGCCTAGCACACAGTAGGAGCTCCATAAATGGGAATTCAACTATTTTGAGTAGACTTGAATGACAGACCAGCGCCCATTTCTCTGCGATAGATATGAGTCTTCTATAGGGACCCCAGGCCACCCTAGATCAGTCCCATTGTATGCCTCTTGCCTACCGGTGAGAAGAATGATGATGTGGCTTGTGCTTTGGGGGCAAGATGCCAACAGCAGTGAGAAACTGTCAAGTCCAACTCTTCCCTGTCTTGACTAAAGAACACAACTTTTATGACCTCAGGTCTTACTTGCTTTGCAGTCTTGTTTAAAAATGAACTTGGAGTATACTCCTACCCTACGACCCAGCATTGAAAACCTGTACATGACAACTATATTCATAAGAACCACAAACTGGAAACAACCCAAAAATCCATCAGCAAAAGAATGAAGAAACAAATAGTGGTATATCCATACAGTGGAGTACTACTCAACAACAAAAAGGGGCAAACTACGCGTGGTATTCTCAAAAGCATCATGCTAAGTGAAAGAAACCAGACACAAAGGAGTACATACTGTTTGATTCCACTTATATGTAGTTCTAAAACAGGAAAAGATTAACCTAGAGTGATAGAAATCAGACCGAGGATGGCCTTTTGGGGTAAGGGGGTTGGTTCAACTGGAAAGGGGGCATGAGGGAACATTCTGGGGTGATGGGAACTTCCATATCTTGGCTTCGGTGGTAGGTATCCAGGTTTCATTTGTGAAAACTCGTTGAACTATACATTTAAGAATCTGTGCATTTTATTGTTTGTTAAATTTACCCTCAATCTAAAGAAAACCCCACAATGTTCAGAGCTGTGATTTCTCAGCGTCTCAATGGCTGGCTGGCTTCCAGATCAGATGTCGGTAAGGGAGACTGTGAGACCTGCAACTGGGCCACACTGAAGATTTTCTAACCTCTGCAGGGGCTGCCCCAGCATGCGGCCCATTTCTCTTCCAGGCATTTTGCTGGTATTTGGTAAAGGCGTGACTCTCTCCCGGGGACCCACAGTAAGCATCTCATCCTTCTTCCCCTTGGCACATCTTGAGATCTCCAGTTCTCTCCGTGTTTTCTCATTTCCAGGCTAATCCCCAGCTTTTCCAGCCATGCTTCACTGAGCATGGTTTCCAAACCCTTCCTTCCTCATAGTTTCCCTCCCCTGGATAAGTTCCAGTTGTGTAAGCCCCAGTTAAAGGATTCTCTGAACACTTTTACTGACGAACTCAACTTCTACCTCCAAAGAGATTTTAGCAGGAGCGAGGCTACAAGCCTTTGTCTGAAAAACTCATCGGGTTAAACATTTTTTTTTTTTTTAATGGAGAAGAGAGATGAAAATGTGGTGGGAGCTCCACAAAGGCCCTGAATGATTGACATACATTTAACCAGACAACGCATTTGTGTGATGCCAGGGGGCTGATACATTACTAGATATAATTTGTAGGCTCCCAAGGAGAGGTTAAAGAGGAGAGCACCGATTCTTTTGAACCGACTTGGTGCTACCATGTCATCTGTCCTCAGCCTTAATCAAGTTATCGTATCAGCCCGGTGTCTCCTGGACCCCAGCTCTCCGTCTGAATGAGGAAAAAATTTGCAGACAAATTTCTAGCAGCAGGAAGTTGGTGCTCTCCTGCGAGGCTGGATAAAAAGTACCTGTAACCTCTCAAGGCCTCCCCCCTGCTCCTGCTGGGAGTTCAGTTCAAGTGAGCCCCCGCTGCTTTCCTTATTTGATTACGACTCTCAGGCCGGCTCTGGTGTAGGTATCCAATTCACTACCAGGCGCACCGGCTCCCCACTAGGCAGAAAACATTAGAGTCACTCTTTTGTGAAATTATGGGGAAGCTGAGTGGGCCAATCGTGTGTGTGTGTGTGTGTGTGTGTGTGTGTGTACACGTGTGCGAGCTCAAGCGCATGCGTGTAAGGCAACAGAGATGCGTATAAAGAGGAATGCTGTTTGTTAGCAAATGCGGCATCGGTTTATATTTACTTTCTTAAGTCGCAGAACGACTGAGGGGCATCTCCAAATTCTCACGATCAAAAAAAAAAAAAAAAGAAGAAATAGAAGGCGGAGAAAAGCCTCTGCCTAACTGCTATGTATTATTTCATAACAAGAGGACGCATTATGATTTTCTTTGTTACTGCTTTTGCACTAGAGTGTTATTGAACTGGTGTGGCTGAATTGGTAGATTTGTGCCTGGTCCTCTCCTCCAGTCACTATGACTTTTGTTTTGCTTTTTGGTGTGGGCAGGCTCCGGGAATCGAACCTGGGTCTCTGGACTGGTAGGTGAGAACTCTACCACTGAGCCACCATTGCCCGCCCAACTATGACATTTTGAATGGACAAAAAGAGCATAAGTGACTGTGTCTTATGTGCCCACTTGCCGCTTTTCTTATATTAGTTTTTTTTGGGGGGGGGGGGGAGCATTTATTTCCCGTTCACAGACACAGGAAAAAAGAGAAAAAAAAACTTTGCAAGGCAATATTTCCCATTCGTTTTAGGAAATATCAATCTAATAGAGGAAAATAACGGTAACATCTTTTTTTCTTCAGATGCCAAAGAACATATTTATAACCTGAGACAAAACCTATTAAAAGCATTTTCAGGTTGGCCTGCTACTTGGGGAAGACTTTGCCATCACAAAGATACTGATAGTGCTGGAAACTCAAAGAAAGAAATTGGGCTACCCAGGACTATTTGAGGACTGGGCCGACCTCACAAAAAATGTATAGCGTTATCATTCATCTATTCATTCCCGAAATAAAAAAGAAAGAAAGAAAGAAAGAAAACGCACCCTCCCACACTCAAGATGCCTATTGATTTATCCCCTTTAACAGGCAAGACACTTGAGAACCTAACGTCTTCGGGCTCGTTAGCGTTTTTATTGAGAGAAGAACTTGCATCCCAAGTTCCCACAGGGGCTGGGAAGTCAGAGGGGTTGGGAGGGGCGCGGGGGAAGAGGGCCAAGAAGCGGGGGCGGCTTTTCTTTTGCGCCATAAAGACCTTCACAATGTCTGCTGGAATTTCAACAGTTAAAGAGACCTCTCTGCACAAAGGGGCGCTCCGGCTGCAATCGGGAAATAAATTTGATTTTGTGAATTCTTTGGCAGCTGGTGACAAAGGGCCAGGTATGGCGCCGCGGCAGGGGTGAGCGCTGCAGAAGGCAGCGGCTCGGTGGGGCGTTCGCGCCCGGGAGACACAAAGGCCAGGCGCCCGCGCCCGCTGCGCATAGTGGCCGGGCCGAGGGGGCTCCGCGCCGCCGCCCGCCTGCGCCCCTGAGGTTGGGGTTGGGGCTGGGGCTGGGGCTGGGGCTGGGGCTGTGAGCGGCACGAAGCACGTGCTTGCCCTCCTGGGAGCCCATGAGACCCTGAACTGTTTGCGGCTGCTTTGCGGGATTTCGCTGGCTCTGCCCGGCCGGATGCTCAGGGGCTGAGGACGAGGGACATCCCACTCTGTCTTAACCCTGGAACCCGAAGGCCTTCCACTGGGGCCACAAAGCAGATTGAGACTTTAAGAGTTTAAATCAATTCATCAAGAAATGCCCGCTGCCCGCTTGCCTCGTTCAACTTTTGCTAGGGTTTTGAAGGGGTCAGCAGATATCCATCTCCTCTTGAAGTTTCCCCAAATCTCTTCCCCCAATACCGCTAACTGCTTAAGCAATTGCGGAAGCCCCCCTGTCTTTATCCCTTGTATTTTAGTCATGCTATCAGTCTTGCCTGCCTTTCCTATTAGTTCCCTGAGGGCAGGAGTTGCTCTTATTCCCCCTTTGATGACAAAGCACAAATGTTAGGGGAAATCTTGGAGAAATATTGTTAGGCCTCTAAGGGCAGGAATTAATGCTTTATTCATTCATTCATTCACTCAAAGTTCTTACTGAACCTCCAACCCACCCGCCCCTTCAGTCCTGCACTCATCTTCTCAGAATGCTTTTGCTTGTCTGGCTCCTGTTACATCACACTTCTAACTCTGCAGTGGGGGCACCTGTCAAACTCTCATGGAACAGAAAATGGCAGGCTCCCCCACCAGCTGAGGAGGCCCCTAAGAACAGAAGCATGGATTTACTTGTCCTCACTGATCAGAGATGCATGCGGTGCCATATTGTCGCTGCATCACCCTGGGAAGCTCTGAAAAACCTCCACTTCAGACAGGAGTCAAACTTTGGTGATGTTAATTTCATGTCCAAAATAAAGGAGTCCATAATGTACATTTTATTTATAGGAGATGTCAGGATTTCAGAAAAACAATCTTGGAAAGGAACAAAATGTGTTGTATGATATGCAGCATGCTAAGGTTTTTCAAACTGTGTCTGAGCAAATCTGCATATAAAAGGACCCAATATGTTCAGCGGCTGTTAAAATACAGTTTGTAAGTGGCTATATTTTTTTAGTGCAGAAATGGGGCTCCCCTGCTATCCCAGTTCTTCTTCAGGCCTAATTCATTTTGGCAGATTGTTCTACTTGGCCCTTTTTCTCATAACCAACAGTATCGAATAATACCAAAAACTATTACTGAACTACAGATCCTTGCTGAAATGAGCAAACACTCCATGCTCCTAGAGTCATTTAATTTCAGATTGATACCTAATTAAATTCAATGTAAAAATTCCACTTCCTTATCAAACATAAGGGACCATTATTTGCATGACCTCTGTGGTTGGCTGTGGGCACGGGTGTGAGTGTGGAATTCGCAATCAGCAGTAAGAAGCCTGGAAGTGAGATCTGATTAAATGAGAATCTAAATATAGAACAAGTACCTTAGGAGTCTTAGAAAGATAAATTATTCTCAATCCAGCACAGTGACAGTAGCATACAATGTGTTTGTCTGTGTCATAATGGAGTGACTTTATTTATGTGTATAAAGCTGATAACATAAAAATATAGTTATCATACAGGATTCAGGTATAGAAGTTTCCTTTCAGACTAGATTTGTTCTGTTAGTTATCTATTGATGTGTAACAAATTACCACCAATTTGGCAGTTTAAAATGATACATGTTTATTATCTCAGTTTCTGTGGGCCAGGGACCTGGGCACAGCTTAACTAAGTCTTCTGCTCCAGGGTCCATACAAGGCTTTAACCGAGGTTTCAGGCAGGGCTGGGGTCTCATCTGAAGCTAGACTAGGGAAGGATTTGCCTCCAACCTCATGCGATGGTTGGCAGGATTCAGCTCCTTGAGGTTTGTGGGGCAAAAAGCCTCAGCTTCTTGTGGGCGATGGGCCAGGGGCACCCTCAGCACCTTGCCGTGTGGGCATCTTCACAGGGCAGCTCACTCCATAAAGCGAGTGAGTGCAAGGGGAACAGTCAACAGAGAGAGCCTGCTAGTAAGATGGTGGTTGCAATCTTATGGAATGTAATCGTGGAGGTGACGTTTCCTCACTTCTGCTGTATTTTCTTGGTTACAAGTAATTCACAGGTCCTGTCCACTTTCCAGGGGAGGGGATTACACAAGGGTGTGGATTCCAGGAGGTGGGGATCACAGGGCCTCCTGAGAGTCTGTCTACCACATTCATTTCACCCACAAGTAAGCTGAGGTCCTGAGCTGGAGGCTTGCCCTGGTCACAAGTGAAGTGAGTTAGTGCTAGTGTCGCGACTCGAAACCAAGACTTTGATTGTAAGTCATGTGCCCTTTCCTCTTGAGCATACACCATGATGTAGGTTTAAAATATGCACAGCCTCTGCTTCTAAAAAGCAGGTCATGGTCTCTACGCAACAGCCTTTGCTTTTCCAGTTAACCCTTCTCCTGAAATCACCATGGTACCCCACTACGGAACACAAGGAACCACAACGCCCCTGGCCCCCACAAAAGATCCCCAGACCAAAATGATAGAACGGCTCTCCTTCCCAGATCAGTTTCTTCAGAAACATTCAAGAACTTCAGGGTTTGCTGAGTAATTCCACACCCTGCCCAACCCAACTCCCTTTAACAGATGAGAAAATTGAGGTCTAAATAGGAGAAATGATTTATTCAAGCTCACATTGATAAAGCCCTGCTCTCGTTCTTTTAAACAAATTTTAAGAGATAGTGGTGAATGGGGCGGGCCACGGTGGCTGAGTGGTAGCGTTCTTGCCTGCCATGCTGGAGATTTGGGTTCGGTTCCCGACGCCTGCCCATGCAGAAAAAAAAAAAGAGAGAGAGAGAGAGATAATGGCGAATGCATTCACTTGAGTAAAACTAAGCAGAGGAAAGCTGGGCCAACGGAGCACCTGTAGCTAGGCTCCAAAGGCCATGAGGACTGCTCCACTCCATCGCTCCTACGGCACCTCCACCTCCGCGTCCCCAGCCCCACCCAGCCTCTGAGGCCAAGAGGAAGACAGACAAACAGCAGTTCTGATTTCAACAGGCCATGTTGCCTCTTGAGTGGAAAATCCACTCAGGTCATGAATTCTGGAAAAACAAAGACTGATTAGATACTTAACTCCCAAGCGCTCACACTGTATGTAAAGTGTATATGACCCTAGGACTGACACTGCATTTTCAATCAGATACCGGCCCTACCTCAAGAAGTGGGAGTTAAGCCTAAGTTGACATGGAGTCTGTGTGTGTGTGTGTGTGTGTGTGTGTGTGTGTTTCTTTTTTTCTGAGTCCAAGTCTTTGCTTCAGTAATCTCATTATGCTTTCTCTCTGCCTCTCTGCACTGGTGATGACAAAAGTGGTATTTTCTGGCCTCAGGTCACTGCATTTGACCAAGTAGTCGCCCAGCAAAATCATGAGCAACATTTCCTCGTCCACTGGTGCTCTTATGAAAGAGACCTCTGGCTGGGCTCACCATCCATTGTCCTAAGATAATAACTGAAGTAACAAATAACAGGGTAAAATGAATTCTGTGTATATTCTTCTTTTTTTGCATGGCAGGCACTGGGAATCGAACCTGGGTCTCAGGCATGGCAGGCGAGAGCTGCCAGCTGAGCCTGGCCCACCTTCTGCACATATTCATTTTGAGTTAACATAATTAGCCCTATGTTATTTATCTCTTTGCTGGCACTAAAGAGATGAAATCACACCATTTGTTGGGGTAGTTTAGGTAATGCAAAGAAGATGCTCCTTGGATGGGATAATCAAGTAATTCTGATTCTGGGCTGCTTTTGAGTTTGATTTGGGGCCTAAAAGGACTTTCTGAAGACATATGTTTTCTGACAGAAATCAGAAATACATTTCAGGAACAAATAACTAGCAAATCATTTGGGAAGATTAAGAAAAGAACATTTATTTTAGCATTAAATGATCTCTTCTGGGACTCATGACTAATTTGGTGGAAAAGTTCTTATTTTACATAAACTGCACATCAGCAGTAGATAAACATGGGTTGATTCTCAGAGTCCTTTAAACTCCCTGACCTCACCATTTTCTGAAAGTGGCTGCCAGGACTCTGTCCCTCTGTGTATACAATTCCTTGTACTGAAATAAGCCTTTACCCCCTCTTTCTGACTAACTCCTTCCTCCTCACCTCTTAGGGTCCAGCATAAATGTCACCTCCCTTGTGAACCGGCCACAGTCCCTCATTCCCCCGTCCTCTCCTCCCCAAGGACAGAGGTGGTTGATTTTCCCCTGTGGACTCTCACCACCCGCCTTTATAGCTCTATCCAGGCATTTGCAATACTTGCCCCAGGAGGCTGTGGCTAAAAGGAGAGCAGAGATTTTGTCTTGTTCATTTTCATAGGCCCTGCAAGACTTACACAGCTCACAGTCACACACGTTTGCTGGAAAGATAAATTGGTAAATTGCTTCGAGGAAAATCTCTTTGACCTCATTAACTTAAATCTTTGTTATGAAATCACCTGCTGGCACTGCTGTGTAATGCAGCCAGATATTTAACAGCATTGAAATGATATAGAAATGCTGCAGGCAAACAAGGACCCAGAAGGACCTTCAGGTTGCTCGTATGAATTGGAGCACTCTTGGGAAACAAAAGGAGATTTCGCTCCTAATATCCCATATGCCTCATCATTCCTCAAGTTTATCGTGGCCGGTGAGTACGCTGAGGGATTTAAATGGATGATCGTAAGGTCCTGTTGAGTAGTAGGTCTTATTATGCTCATTTTGCATATGAGGAAACTAATCTTCAACTGATCATCACTTCTCAAGCATCTAAGGCACACTGGTTTCTGCAAATGATACCCAAAGGAAAGGGATTGTGGCCCTTGCCCTTAACATTCTTTAAGGAAGGGTATGGGTGGGAGCTCAGGCAAGCATACAAATTATTATAATGCAGGACAAAATGAAGGTTTCATAAAGAGGTACAATGTGCTATAGGGTGTTCTAGTTTGCTAGCCACTGGAATGCAATATACCAGGAAGAGAATGGCTTTCAAAAGGGGGAATTTATTAAGTTGCAAGTTTACAGTTCTAAGGTCATGAAAATGCCCAAATTAAAGCAAGTCTATAAAAATGTCCAAATTAAGGCACCAACAAGAGGTCACCTTCACTCAAAAGAGACCAATGAAATTCAGGGTTTCTCTCTCAACTGGAAAGGCACATGGTGAACATGGCAACATGTGTTAGTTTTCTCCCCAGGCTTCTTGTTTCATGAAGCTCCCTCGGGGGTGTTTCTTCTCCATCTCCAAAGCTCTCTGGCTGCATGGACTCTCACGGTTCTGGTGGCTCTGAAGGTTTTTCCAAAATGTTTCATTTTACAGGATTCCAGTAAACTAATCAAGATCCACCTGGAATGGGTGGAGTCATATCCCCCTCTAATCAAGCGTCACTTCTCTGTGGCGATAATCTAATCAGGTTTCCAGTCTACAGTGCTGAATAGGGATTAAAAGAGACAGCTGCCTCCACAAAATGGATCAGGATTAAAACATGGCTTTTCTAGGGTACATAATCCTTTTAAACTGGCACAAGGGGTTACAAGGAGTAAGCAGGTACTAGGTGGTGGATAGATCAGGAAAGACCTCCTGGAGGAGGTGGCATCTGAGGTGAAACTTGATGAATGCGAAGGATATTAACAAATCTGTGAGAGGGCTCCTGGTAGAGGCTATGGGGCAGTGAACTTGTGGGGTGAGTGGGCATAGTAGAAAAGGAGACGAGGAGGTTGTTGGGGGATAGGAGCTGGTAAGCAGCACATGGAGACCCCAGGCTGCCTGCTAGGAGGTTTCTGCCAATCTGGTAAACACAGCCAGGGCCTATTTTAAATTAACAAGCAGAACCTGCTGTCCAGATGGATGCAGCCCAGCCTCGTGGGCCTGAACCTCCAACCACAGTTGAATGCCTTTCTTAAACTAGATCCCAATTGGTCCCACCTTTCTGGAGTTTCTATCTTCGCTGCTGATGTGTAACAATTCTCTATTCCTCCTGCTCCCACGTTAGCTGGCTCCCTCCCTCCAAATCTACTGTCGCTGATTTTAAAGTGAATTTTAATTTGGGTTTGAGAGTTCCATGGGAATTTCTTATTATCATGCATATATTTGAAAGGTGATCAATAACAGTTCCTTGGTCATGGCTGCTGATTGCCTCCCTCCTGGCTGTGTTCACTCCCTGTCCAAGGCTGTGGATGTGGTCCAAGCTCTCTTGAGCTGTTTGCTTCTCTACACCCCCAGCAGCACTCAACCACGGAGCCCCACCCATGGAGCCCAAGTTTTAAATAGCACACAAATGGTCCCTTTGGCCTCTCTCAGCCTAGGTAAACATTATTAAAATCCCATTATCTATAAAGTGAAGAGAAACTCACTCATGAGGATCCACTTAATGGCTTTAAATGAAGCGCTGCCCAAGAGTTCAACTTATAAAGAGTTGAAGGGAAGGGCTGGGCTGGGTCTGCGTTTCCCGTGACAGATCTCCTCCATCGGGTGTCCAGTGGTTGGACGTGCCTTCTGGTGATGCTCAGCAAGGCGGCCCATCCCTTTCATGAGGATTCTCTGCCCTGCCCTCTTCCTGCCCCTTGTCACCAGGCCGTAGAAGTACAAATGAAGAAGCTGAGGCTACGCATGCAGAATTTGAGGCACACGGTCTCTTCTGCAACCCACCACTTCTGCTCCCTTGTACCTTCCACTCTCCTGTGGCTCTAGGAGAGTTTGCAGCAGACCCAAAGCATTCTTTGAAAGAGGTACTTTGTCTTAGGTATCTTTATATCCACTTGGCATTGCGCCATGCACGCAGGAGTTAGTCAATAAATGTTTATTGACTGGCTTGGTCCCAGTTCTCTAGACTTCATGTGCTTGAAAAGCGTTCCCAGCTGTCTTCAGCCCACACTGATCCTGTCACCTGACTGCGACTCTGGTCCTCTGACGCTGTGGATCATGTGCTCAGCTCCATTCTGAACCTGCTACTTATCGTGTCTCTCTAAAGCCATTAAGCCTACGACTTGACTCAAAATGGGGACAACGCTTTTAACATTCTTTTAAACTGTGCCCCGCTGCATAGATGTGTAATGTGCATGTGAGGGATGCACACAGGGATAATGATGAGTTTTCCATGAAGGGCCCTCACACACCAGAAGAGTAGTGTTAGGAACGGTGAGATAAGGAATGACTGTAAAATGAAAGGGAATTGGTTAGAATACTCTTAGAAGAATAATCACCGTTTTTTTCTTCACAAATATTGATGAGATATATCTTTTAGAATTTTTTGGTTTGAAAAGAAAAGCGATTTCCTCTGGTAGTATACTTATGATTTCTATTCCATCCATTTCCAAAAATGATTTGAGAGACTTATTACAATAAGTCATTAGCCAGGAAGAGAGAAAGAATTCTTTATCTATTGGCCCTAGCTTTGCAACTATGTGGCTGGCGTCTTCCTTGCTCTGTTTCTCCATTTGTAAAATGGGTAGGTTGGAACAGATAATATGAAAAGTCCCTCTTGACACTGATATTCCATGGTTTGCTGGGAAAACAAAACACCACAAAGTAAAACCTGCTGTTCTCTTTCTTGATTCTTCATAGGACTGAGGTCACTTTCCATGTGTCTTTCCGTGGCATGTATCTCATTGCTGCGTCACTCTTTGTTAAGTGTAGGTTTTCCTGACTAGACTCTGAGTCTCCACAGGTCAGGACTGTGTCTTGTGCAGCTTCGTGCTATCCTAACTTAGTGCCTGACCCAGACAGATTTTGGTAAATATTGTTAAATGATGAGGTCAAAGACACTGAAACTGAAACTACCTGATTTACAGATTCATTGCAATACCAATTAAAATCCCCAAAACTTACTTTTCAGAAATAGAAAAACCAATAACCAAATTTATATGGAAGGGCAGAGTGCCCTGATTAGCTAAAAATATCCTGAGAGAGAAAAATGAAGTTGGAGGTCTCATGCTACCTGACTTTAAGGCATATTATGAAGCTACAGTGGTCAAAACAGCATGATACTGGCATAAAGATAGATATACTGACCAATGGAATTGAAAAGAGTGTTCAAATATAATCCTTCTCATCAATGGACAATTGATCTTTGATAAGGCAGTCAAACCAACTCACCTGGGAAAGAACAGTCTCTTCAATAAATGGAGCCTAGAGAACTGGATATCCACATGCAAAAGAATGAAAGAGGATCCATATCTCACACCCTATACAAAAATTAACTCAAAATGGATCAAAGACCTAAACATTAGATCTAAGACCATAAAACTTTTAGAAGAAACTGTAGGGAAATATAAATCTTATATTAGGAGGTGGTTTCCTAGACCTTACACCCAAAGCATGAGCATTGAAGAAAGAAAGAAAGAAATGGAAACTCCTTAAAATTAAATACATTGTGCTTCAAAGACTTTCATCAAGAAAGTAAAGAAAAACAGCTTACACAATGGGAGACAATATTTGGAAACAATATATCAGATAAAGTTCTAGTATCCAGAATATATAAAGAGATTGTTCAACTCAACAACAACAAAAAAAACAGACAGCCCAATTACAAAATGGGCAAAAGACATGAACAGATACTTCTCAGAAGAGGAAACACGAATGGCCAAAAGACACATGAAAAGATGCTCAACTTCCCTGGCTCTTAGGGAAATGCAAATCAAAACCACGAAGAGATATCATCTCATACCCACCAGAATGGCCATTATGAATAAAACAGAAAACAACAAGTGCTGGAGAGGATGTGGAGAAAGAGGCACACTTATCCACTATTGGTAGGAATGTCAAATGGTACAACTGCTGTGGGAGGCAGTTTGGTGGTTCCTTAAAAAGCTAAGTATAGAATTGCCATATGACCTGGCAATATCATTGCTAGGTATCTACTCAGAGGACATGAGGGCAAGGACACAAACGGACATTTGCACACCAATGTTCATAGCAGTATTATTTACAATTGTGAAGAGATGGAAACAGTCAAAATGTCCAACAACAGATGAGTGGCTAAACAAGCTGTGGTATATATATACAATGGAATATTACACAGCTGTAAGACAGAATAAAGTTATGAAGCATGTAACAACATGGATGAACCTTGAGGACATTATGCTGAGTGAGATTAGTCAGAAACAAAAGGACAAATACTGTATGGTCTCACTGATATGAACTAAAACAAGTGAATGAACTTGGAGAATTTCAGCTAGGAACAGAGACCATCAGGAGATAGAAATAGGGCAGATATTGGGTAACTAGAGCTGAAGGGATACATTGTGCAACAGGACTGATTGTAAAAATTCAGAAATGAATAGCACAATACTACCTGACTGTAATACAATAACGTTAGTTTGCTAAATGAAGCTGAATGTGAGAATGATAGCAGAGGAGGGCTGGGGGCGCAAATGAAATCAGAAGGAAAGATAGACTGAGATGGTGTAATCTAGGGATGCCTAGAGTATATAATGATAGTGACTAAATGTACAAATTAAAAAATGTTTTTGTATGAGAAAGAACAAAGGAATGTCAATATTTCAGGGTGTTGAAAATAGATGGTAATTCATATTTTAAAACTTTAACTTATGTGTGACACTAAAGCAAAAAATGTTTATTTGGTACAAAATTTCTATTTTGACTAGTGCAATATAACTTGTGTGGACAGATTAACTGAACACCATAAGTACACGGAACCTTGAGTAGGGCATGAAATTTTGTAGGTTTGTCCAGAGTGATGCCTCAATAAATCCCAGAGTGATTTCAACAGTGAATAAAAAAGTATTTGCAAAGTTCCCTTGGGGGAATGGCAAGAAAGGGGGAAGATTCGACCTCCCTAAGTGGAAAATTCCTGATATTCTCACAAGCAGTGGGGACAACCAAAGCAATAGGCTGAGCCCTCAATCTTGGGGTTAGTTCTTATGAAAACCCTACAAAGGATAGGCTAAGCCTACTTAAAATTAGGCCTAAGAGTCACCCCCAGAGAACCGCTTTCATTGCTCAGATTGTGGCCTATCTCTCTTTCAGCCAACATGGTAAACAAACTCACTGCCCTCCCCCTCTCTATGTGGGACATGACTCCCAGGGGTGTGGCCCTTCCGGGCAATGTGGGACAGAAATCCTAGAATGAGCTGGGACTCAGCATCAAGGGATTGAGAAAACTTTCTCAACCAAAAATGGGAAGAGAGAAATGAGACAAAATAAAGTGTCAATGGCTGAGAGATTCCAAACAGAATCGAGAGGTTATCCTAGAGGTTACTCTCATGCATTATATAGATATCACCTTTTTAGTTAAGGTGTAATGGAGAGGCTGGAGGGAACTGCCTGAAAATGTAGAGCTGTGTTCCAAAAGCCATGTTTCTTGAAGATGATTGTATAATGATATAGCTTTTGCAATGTCACTGTGTGATTGTGAAAACCTTGTGTCTGATGCTCCTTTTATCTGCTTTATCAACAGATGAGCAAAACAGATGGATTAAAAATAAATAAATGATAGGGGGAACAAGTATTAAAATAAATTTAGTAGATTGAAATGCTAGTGATCAGTGAGGGGGAGGGGAAGGGGTGTGGTATGTACAGATTTTTTTCTTTTTATTTCTCTTTCTGGATTGATGCAAATGTTCTGAGAGGTGATCATGGTGCTGAATATACAACTATGTGATGATAATGTGAGTTATTGTCTATATACCAAGAATGGAATGATCATATGGTAAGAAAGTTTGTGTTTATATGTAGTTATGTTAAAAAATTTTTTTAATTGAAAAAAAAATACACAGCAAAAAAAAAGAGCCCTCAGATCTTGAGATTGGCCCTTAGGAATTTTATTTCTGAAACAGTGAAGCTAAGCCTACTTACAAACATGTCTAAGAGTCACCCCAGAGAACCTCTTTTGTTGCTTAGATGTGGCCTCTCTCTAAGCCAAACTCTGCAAATAAACTCATTACCCTACCCCCCCCACACACACACCCCATATGGGTTATGACTTTCAGGGATGTAAGTGTCCCTGGCAATGTGGGATATGACTTCCAGGGATGAGTCTGCCCTGGTATCGTGGGATAGAGAAATGCTTGCTTGATCCCCCTTACTTGATCAAAAGGGGGAAAAGAAACATAGCAATATAAGGTTTCATTGGCTAAGAGATTTCAAATAGAGTTGAGTGATTCTAGAGGTTACTCTTAAGCAAGCTTCAGCCAGATATAATATACATATATTATAATGGCAGATATATATTTATGACAAGTCCCAGCAACAATAGTCCCAAAAATCCTGAAGTAAACCCAGGGCTCTATCCAAGACTCTATAAAAGTTTTACTTATTGTGTCTGTTTTTCATAAACTTAAAACCTCCAGATTATTTCTGTGCCAGATAAGTCCTAAAATTAAGAAGCACCAGTCTCTCCAAGAGAATCAACCAATTGCATCCCCCTACCCCATAATGTTGATGCCCTTTTTCAACATGAAGAAGTTAGAATGGTCATTCCCCAAATATCCCTGATGACTGAGAGAGTGATCGAATAAGGAAGAGAAGTTCTAGCAGAGAAACTAGGATTTAACAAATGATTATGAACGCTAAATCATTATACAGATATTTGCTTTTAGTTTCTAGTGTATTACAACAGCCATAAGGAAATAACTGAAGTTGTTGAACTGTAACCCATAGTATATTTTGAAATTTAACTACTTGTTAAACTACACTTTGAAATTTATCACTTTTCTGTACATATGTTATATATCACAATTAAAAAATGTTAAAGAAAAATGGTAGCATATCTCCATTGAACATTCTCAGTTGGCATTGATTTTCTGACTTCTTTTAGATTGAGTTGGTCTCTAGCTGGCCATCTCTGATCACTGATAAGACATTAGTATCACAAACGGCCTGCCAGGTAAGCCCTGGAGCTTGTTCAGGAGGGTCTGGGGAGTTGTAGTTATGGTTGTGTAGTTTATCACTGCATCTGAGCTAAGGTGATAGACATATTTTCCAAGCAAGCAAGTAAAAGAATTTATTAAATACACACCGGCAAGAGGGGTTTGTGAGCGCTCTGGCAAGGGAGAATTGTTCTGAACTGTGCCGGGGGCTGCCTTTTATATGGGTTGTTGCAGGCGTCTCACCCTGTGGTGGGGTCTTCCCACCTGCTGGTTTCTGACAATTTGGGTGGGGATTCTCTGCAGCTGCAGAAAGCTGTTGATCTGGCAGTTACTCTAGGGCACTGATCCAGCCTGCCACAGCCCCTTTGCTATCCTGCCTAAACTTCCCCATGATAGAGCTCTAGCCCCTTAACTTTAAGGGCTGCTGGGGGTCAAAGGCCCATCTTCAGTAGCAGCTTCGTGCTGACAAGGGGCAGTAGTCCCTGCGGGAGAGCGCGTGGAACTCTCTGATTTTACGATTGAGGTCGGCTGGCTGACTGAAGTGTGCTTGGACATATCCTCTGGCCAGTAGGAGCTTTTTGTGGAAGGCCTCAATCCTGGAGGAAACAAACTGTGTGAGCAGTTTGATTATGCAGGGCCCAAACCCCAAGAAGTAAGAGGATGGTACTCAGGAGGCCTTGGAAGGGGAGAAACCAGGAGCAGAGTCCCCATGGACTGGCATTATCAAGGAGAGCCTTTGCTTGTTCTTGGATCTTTTGGATGCTCTCTGAGATCTCACCTGATCGGTTAACATAGAAACAACACTCCTCTTGCAAGAAGAGGCAAGTTGCCCCTCATCTGCTTGAGCATGTCTCGGGCCAGCTATTTCTGCAGGACTTTGGCATGAGGGCACCTGCCCGTGGCAGGCTCGGCTGGGGGTATGTGTGGCATCCTGGAGGCTTTTGGCAAGTTTGAGAGAAAGGTTACAGTGGAATGGGTTGCTAGTAGCTAAGTTCCCTCCTCCTAGGGCAGCACTCCCCATGGCAAGGGTGGCTGGAGAAGGACACGGAAGCAGACGGCCCTCTTCTGGAGTCTGTATTGAGCTTCTGCAGGCATGGGGACTGGACCCATGGTGTTTATGAGATGGACATGAGGGGTAACATAAGCAAGGACACCGAGTCCAGTTCCATTGGTCGGAAGAGCTGGATACATGCTCATTCAGCAGAGGAAGACAGGTGACCGGCAAGGACTCACAGCATCGGGGGTTTCATGGAAGAGGATACCAACTGGACTCCAGGTCATGCTAACTTGAGTCCCAGTGATGTTGGGATACAGCTTGCAACAGGAAGGGCTGGTAATAGGATCAGGATTCAGGATTTGGGATGGACATCCCAATGGGTGCCTAGGGCAGAACTGGGTGGTTTCATGTGAGCAATTAACAGTGCAGTTAGGAGCATTCAAGCGCGGCATCCCCCTGCCATTGGAATACTTGCATGTAATATTTAGATTCCTGGAAGCTCAGTCAGGCCTTGGTCCCACCGTTCCCGCGGTATTTGTCTTTACCTGTGTTTGGGAAAGGTGGACTGGCCCTGATGAAGAGGCTTTCTAGGTCAGATAGAGGGACTGGCTTTGATGAGGGCCCTATGAAGATGATAGATTTGCAGAAGGACTGGGTAAGTGTTCCTGGTTAGACAAAGCAAAGGGGAAAGTTGGCATTTTCTTGTATGTTGTCTTGGGAGTAGATTGGATCAATGATGGTAGCGGGGTTGGGTCAGGGGGCTTGTATTGTTCAGGCTCTGAGATAGGGCTCAAGCTATGTGGGGGAAGTCTTTGAGGGGGTTGCTGTGACGCATGCCAACAAGCATTGACCATTCCTCGAGGTGTAGCTGTGGGGTTGTAAAGAATTGCACGGCTCCCCAGTGGGTGATGTTGGCTGGCCACGCTATAACTTTCTCTCGTTGATTAACCCAGATCCAGTATTTGGAAAGGTTGAGCAACTGAGCCATGTACTGGGCCAGGCAGCCAAGGGGATGTGGGAAGGTCTTAGCAGAAATGGAAGAAAGGAAGCAGAGGGGCTCATTAACCCTTACCATGCTCACGGTCCAGCTCTGTGGTGTTTGGAACAAAGGAATTCGAGGTCACTCACTGGCTGACAGGTGTGCCAGGCTTCAGCCAGGGGTGGCTCCCACACATCTTCACTCAAGAAAGACCGATGAAGTTCAGGGTGTCTCTCTTCATTGGAAAGGCACATGGCAAACATGGTGACAGTCTGCTAGCTGTCTCTCCAGGCTCCTTGTTTCATGAAGCTCCCCTGGAGGCATTCTCCTTCTTCATCTCCAAAGGTCGCTGGCTGGTGGACTCTGGTTCTCTCAGCCTCATGGCTCTGCTCAGTTCTGCTGTGACTTTCTCGTGTCTCTAAAAGGGCAATGTCAATATATTTAAAAATATGTATTTGTATTGAGATATCTTCACACCCATACAGTCCATCCAAAGTATACAATCAATGACTGACAATATTATCACATAGTTCTATATTCATCACCATGACCATTTTTAGAACATTTGCATTACTTGAGAAAAAGAAATTAAAAGAGAAAAGAAAAAGCTCATATGTCCCATACCCTTTACCCCTCCCTCTCACTGACCACTAGTATTTCAATATACCCAAACTTATTCTAACCGTTATCCTCCCTATTATTTATTTATTTTTTCCGTACTTTTTTACTCATCAGTCCATACCCTGGATAAAAGGAACATCAGACACAAGGATTGCACAGTCACATGGTCACATTATAAAAGTTACATAGTTAAACAACCGTCTTTAAGAATCAAGGCTACTGGAATACAGTTCAGCAGTTTCAGGTACGTCTCTCTAGCCACTCCAATACAGCATAAATTAAAAGGGATGTCTTTATAATGTATAAGAATAACCTCCAGGATAACCTCTCAACACTATTTGAAATCTCCCAACCACTGAAACCTTATTTTGTTTCATTTCTCTCTTCCCCCTTTTGGTCAAGAAGACTTTCTCAATCTTTTGATGCTGGGTCCTAGTTCCTCCCCAGGAGTCCTATCCCACGTTGCCAGGGAGATTTTTATCTCTGGGAGTCATGTCCCACATTGCGGACAGAGAAATGAATTTACCTGCCAAGTTGACTTGGAGAGAGAAGTCACATCTGAGCAAGAAAAGAGGTACTTTGGGGGTGACTCAGGCATAATTATAAGTAGGCTTAGCTTTTCCTTTGCAGGAATAAGTTTCATAGGTGCAAGCCCCAAGATCAAGGGCTCAGCCTATTGAACTGGTTGTTCCCAATGCTTATGAGAATATCAGGAATTCCCCAGATGGGAAAGTTTAATATTTCCTCCTTTCTCCACAGTCCTTAAAGGGGATTTTGCAAACATTTTTTCATTCTCTGCCCAAATTACTCTGGGATGTATCAGGATATCACACTAACCTTTAAAAACCAACAAGATCTCACACCTTATTCAAGATCCCATGTAATTATGGTGTTCAAATAAACTGACCATACCAGTTAAAGTATATAATGCACTACCCAAAATAAAAAATTTTGCACCACATGAACATCTATTTCTTTGGTCTGACACAGAAGCTGAAGTTTTAAAATATGGATCATATCATCCTTTATCTTATATTCTTATTTATCTTAGTCCTATCCAGATCAGCTTCATTCATATGTTTAGTCAACGTCTGATCATTTTTTCAATTTTTTTAACAGTTTCTGTATGGGGTAATGCTGACTTTCATAGTTTCAGAACACTAACTGAGGATCAGGTATCATACAAATACCTGAAGTTTCAGGGAACAACAGGTTATACTCAAATAGCTCAGGATCTCAGAATTTAGTAATATCAGTTGCAACTCCTGAATATATGTGACTGCTGTAAAAGCTTACAATCTAGGACCGTTTACAATAGGCCCCAACCTGATAACCCAAGATATTATTGTTAAAGTGGAGATATCCACTTAAATATTTCTTCTTCTAGAAGTAATATCCAGGTGACAAATATCCTGACCTTTGGAATCATATATGTCAAGGGCCTTGTCATGGGATCCACAGACTTTTAGTCCAAAAGTGACTTTAGAGGGATCTGTGAATATCCTCCGAGTGGATCTAAAGCATTGAGATTGTGTCAAGACCACTGAGCTGGGGGGCTGAGTGAATGATCTCCTTCTCAATAGCGTGAATAACATTGTCTTAGTTTGGTCACTGCTTTTTTTAGGGCAGCTTATACTACCTTTGGATCTACTGTCCCTTGTGAAAAATTTGTTTCAGAAGTAGATCGTTCAAATAGGAAAACATTTGGGAGGATGCTGCAGTTTTGGTAACAGTGTGACATCTCATGCACCAGAGTCTAAAGGTCTCATCTTCTCCTTCACACCTGGAAAGGATACTTGGCAGCTCAGATTCCAGGGTCTATTGGCTGCCAGAGTCATAGCCAAGGAGGTCCAACCCTGAACAGATTCAGTCAGCAGAATGTACTCTGCAAACCCAAGTAAAGAATTTGGAAAATGGTCCCACAAGTGCTATATGCATTGCTTGACTGAGCAGATAGAATGAGAAGGAAAAATAAATAGAGAAGATAAGGGCTGAAGAAATTCAGAAGTAGAAGGCTTGGGGTAGATAAATAGAGAAAGGAGAAGTAGTTTACTGGTCTCAAATTGAAGAAATGTAGAATTGGGTATATAGGGGCTTCCACAATGAATTTAATCTCTTCATTACATAAATGGGGAAACTGAGGCTCAGAGAAGGCCTGGACTGCCCAATGTCACACAGCTCTTTAGAGACACTCCTGGAGTTGGAACGCAGAGTCTCCTGACAACAGTGCTGGTAATAGGACACTAGAAGTCAGCCAAAACCTACTTTGCTGAAATCATCTATGTTGATTTAGTTGGGCCAGAGAGTCAGAAAGAGCAATTTAATGATCCACCAATTTTACTGACTCTCAATTTCATCTCCCTTTTGTTTCCTGAAAGAGTGTTTATTAAAAATTTTCATCAGTTAAACAATCCTCCCAAGTTCTCCCTAAAGCTTTGTGTCTTGCAAGAGGAAGAAACACTAATCTTTTACTTTTTATCGCAGAGAGGAACCTGTAAACACAACCACCTCAGCGTTTACCAGAGCAAACCCACAGAGAATAAGATCTTATCCAAGTCTGTGGCTTCTTTTGAAGCTTTTTTCTTTTCAGTCTTTAAACATATGACTACGGAATCATAAGCATATTTATTTGACTATGTGGTAGATAATATTTTGAAGCATTAACTGATATATATCCATCCCTCCCCCACCTCCGGCCCCCAACAGACACATTTGGTATCTCCTTGTTTCCTGAGGCTCTTCCTCTCTAGTCCAAACAGCTGGAGGCTAATCCTATCATTTACTGCTTCTAGGAAAGGTGTCAGAGGTGAAGCAGAGAGCCAAGACATCAATTCCTTCAAAACTGGAAGAGTAACCAGGATCAGCTTATGAAGACCTTAAATGCCAAATGAGAGTGTTTCTTTTATCCTATCAGTGGTGGGACGGCCAGAGGAAGTCTTTAAGGGGAAATAACATGACCAGATTTGGTGTTTAGAAAAGACTGTGGTAGCAGCAAAGAGAGTCTAGGAGTAGGGAGACCAGTTATGAAGATGTTGTGCTAGTCCAGTGGAGAGTTTGATGATGAGTTTGGGAAGTTCCAAAGAGGATGAAAAGGAGATGGATTCAGTAAGGAAAGAATAAAGGAGTGATTTGAGAGGGACTGGCTGTAATGAGAGCAGGGAGAGTGGAAGGAGCCATGAGGCTGGGGAGAAGGAAGTGAGAGAGAAGTCTGGGAAAATGAGATTTCTGGTCTGGGAGCTACAGCATCTAGGGCTGAATGGGGAACAGAGGGCAATGGGATCGGGGAGAGGGAACAAGCTCAGCTTTGAGAACATTGAGTAAAGGAGCTTGTGGAATGTATATGCTGACATGCCCTATATGGAGACTAAAACACGGGCCTGGAATCAGGGGAGAGATTAAAATTGAATGTGTACCATTCCAGCTAAGCCTAAAGAAAATCCTAGAATATATACAATTCTAGAAGGGTTCCATGTACTAAGGTAACTTTCCAGAAACCTACAACTTCCAGGTGGATCCCTAGACCAGATAAATCCTAAAACCTAAAGGGCTCAGCCTCTCCAGAGCATGAGCTAGTTCCATCTTCCTACCCCATATTAGTGACAGCCACTTCCAACATGAAAAAATTAGAAGGGGCATAGCCCAAATACCCTAAAGAGTGGGATAGAACGATCAAAGGTGATGGTGGAGTTATATAGAGATGGTAGGGTTTAACAAACGAATATAATTGCTGAACCATTAAATTGATATTGCTTTTAGTCTCCAGTATCTTTGAGCAGCTAATAGTAAAAACCCAAAATTGTGGAATTGTAACCCATGCCAAACCCTGAAGTCTATTCTACAACGAATTGTTGTGCTGTGATTTGAAATTTATTGTTTTGTGTGTGTGTATTTTTCACAAAAAAGAAAAAAAAAGTTGATTGCGGTGATTAAAAAATATTTATTCCTTCTAACCTCCTATATTCTGGAGCAGCTAGAAGGAAAAATCTGAGAGGGCAATATGGTAGCCCATGACAAACTCTGGGATCTTGTTGAGGAGTGCTCTGAAAACTACTGCTTTGTTCTTCCTTTGCTCTGTATAAATGTTATATTATACAATAAAAAAAGTTAAAAAAAATTGATTGTGTAGACTTGGAAGTCAGCTCATGATAGGAGCCGTGGGTGTGGGGCTCAGAAGGGTCTCTGCCTACGAATGTCCCAAACCCCACGGTCTCCGAGTCCTACGTATGCACTGTCACGGTGTTAGTCTTTCCAAAGCACAGGCCTGGTTGCCCTACTGATGTGTTCAACCTTCAGTGTTGTTTATTTTAATGCTGAATGGAAGATTTTTCTCAAGTCCCTTTGTGGCCTGGCCTCACCCCACCCTTCTAGAATTATTTTCCTCCAGATGTAATTACCCTTCCACTCCTTACAAATTGAATTGTGCCTTTTCCTGAATGTGCTGTTAATTCTCATGCTCAATCTCTTCTGTCTGCTTGGAATGCTCCTTCCATCTCTTCCTGTTGAAATCCTGTCCATTCTTCAAATTATCAGATAGAATCTTTCCTGGTTACCCTCATAGGTGATCTTTTGGGTTCTTATGCCTCTTCGTTTGCATTGTAAAAAGATGATGTTTCTACTCTGACAACCCTCCACCCACCACCACTGTAGACCTTGTGACTATTCCCAACCCCACATGGGATTGGGACTGCAATCTGGGCTACAGCCAGACTGCATGCCTTATTCCTCAAGGGAGGGATGCCTTTGCAGAGTGCAGCCAACAAATAAATCAGACCTTGGCTTTTGAGGTTCAAAGCGAAGTATGTGGAGTTACGAGAACCTGGATTTTTGTTTTTCAATTGAGAAATCTTCACACACAAATGTTCCATACATGGTGTACAATCAATGGCTCACAATATCATCACATAGTTATGTATTCATCACTATAATTTTTTAGAACATTTGCAACACTGCAGAAAAAGAAATAAAAAGAAAAAAGAAAAAACTCCTACATACAATACCCCTTACCCCTCCCTGTCATTGATCACTAATATTTCCATCTACCCAGTTTATTTTATCCTTTGCCCCCCCCATTATTTATTTATTTTACTCATCTGTCCCAGACCCTAGATAAAAGGAGCATCAGGCACAAGATGTTCACAATCACACAGTCACATTGTAAAAGTTATATCTTTATACGAATCATCTTCAAGCATCAAGGCTACTGGAACACAGCTCAATAGTTTTAGGTACTTCCCTTCAGCCTCTCCCATACACCATAAACTAAAAGGGATATCTATATAATGCATAAGAACCTCCAGGATAACCTCTCGACTCTGTTTGAAATCTTTCAGCCACTGAAACTTGAGAAGCTGGACTCTTGAATTTACATTTTATACAATAAATAATAGATTTGGAAGATGGGATTAAAAAGTCAGACTTCCTTACTCCCAGATGAGATAAATACTCTCGAGGCTGGGAGAAAGGGAAGCTGGAGGAAACACAATGAGGGAGAGAGGTTTATGGGGTTCAGGATAACAGAAACAAGCCTGGAGGAATCACTCAGACAGAAAAGGAATCGGCCTCTAGGTATCAGCAGATCTGATCTGGTGAGCCCTGGCTGGCACTGACAGCCAGAGGTGCCTGCAGACTATTAGTGTCCACCTCAGCAAGCCCCTTCAGCCACCTTTCCTGTTGGACACCTCCATGAACCATTCATCAGGAATGACTCCTGTTGATCCTAAAGATCTTGAGTCTATCTGGCTTGATTCACATGGACAACTCCCTTTTCAACAACCCAGAACTCTTAGAAGCTCCAAGACAGAGAGTGGGGTCCCAGACATGTAAAGGGCTGCTAGTGATATGAACCGTCCTTCCCTCACTGCTCTGTCCCCTTTCATATCTATACTTCCATGACATTACATGGAAATAACTTGGAATTTCTGTCTTGCAGAAATATACCTGGTTACATCCTCTCTATTGACATTAGAATTGTATTATTGCTTGTTTGTAGTATTTATTTCTACTGGATATCTTCTGTTTGCCCCTCTGGATCCACTCTTCACTCTTCTCCACCCTGCTCTCTTCCCCAGAGGCTGATCAGTGCAGGCAGTAGGTTCTCAGGATTCTTGTTGGGTTTGGACAAGGGAAAGGTTGGAGGGTGTGCTGAGTGACGACAGGGCATTTAGTGCTCTCCTCCCTCTTGCTGATCCTTTCAAGGCAGCCCACCCCACACAGTTCCCTTTTGGGGTCTAATAGCCTTGTTCCTCCAGAGTGGGGATGCTAGAACTACCTTGGTTGCCAGCCTTCCTGGGATACTACCCTTATCTCTTGTGATTTCCCTACACCATGGCTAGCTTTTCATAAACAGTCCCTTTATTCAAGCCTCCTTGAATGATCCAAATTTGAGTATGATTTTTATTTCCGATCGGAACCCTATTGCAGATTATATTTTTCCAAAGATGGTTAACGGCAATGGCTCCCATCCCACATGCTCTCCTTTCAGTGCAATTTTGACAATTCTCCCATCAGGAGGAAGTAATACTGGGACTCTGTCCCACCTAGCTATAAAAGATGGTATGGTTTCTGCCTGAGTTGTCATCTAAACAGGGCAGTTAGATGGAGTCCTGAGTTGTCATCTAAACAGGGCAGTTTGACTGCCTTGAAGCTGCCATGCTGTGAGGAAGCACAAACCAGCCCAGCAGAGAGACAGCATAGAGAGGCCCTGAAGATGACACCAAGAGAGAGAATCCTGACCAGCCCCCAGCTGCCTCGGCAACCCCCTGTCTGATTGTAATTACATGAGAAACTCAAACCAGAATGGCCAGCTGAGCTTTCCTCAAATGCCTGTCCCTCAGGCACTTTGAAAGAGATGAAAATGATTGTCACTGTTTTAAGTTGCTAAGATTGGAGTGACTTATTATGCAGCACTAGATGCCTGGAACAGACCCTGACTGGTACATTATGCAAACATTCTCCCTTCTGGGCTGTGAGTTTCCTGTGCTGAAGAGATCATGCTTTATTATATTCCCCAAAGTGCTATCACATAGCACTCCATTTGTGAGTATTTGAAAATGGGTGCAACGGATACAGCTTTGGTCCTGGAGGATGATCTGGGTGTTTTACTCACTTGGAGAACAAGGCGATGGACAATGTGGCACCACTGCCCACTTGTGGGTGCTGCTCCTTCCACTTACCATGAGCCTCTTTGAAGCCAGTGACCAAGAGCAGATACTCCTCAGATCTCAGATATCCTTTTAAAGTAATATTGGCATTGAGAATTAGAGCACAAAATGTATCGAAATTAGATCACGGACTTTCCCAAAGGCCGACCTGAAGCCCCACACTAAATGTAGCCTACCTGCTTCCTCTCACATGAATATGCATTGTGTCTGTTCGAGGCCAGAAAGAGAACTTCCCCGAACTGGAAAATACAGTTAGATGAGGGAAAAGAGGCTACAGCTTGGATAACATTCCTGAGATGATGGGTTTGAAAACAGGGTGTGCCAGAAGTTTCCTGGAAAGTTTATTTTTGCTCAGTTTTAAGCCTGACTTCAGACCATTAAAGCTCTTGGATAATGCCAGTTTGTCCAAACATGCAGAGAGCCAGCTGTCCCTAGAAATGAGGTTATCTCTTGCCAACTGAGGGTTTTGTGGTCTGGCTTGCCCTGTGTGTCTGAACACTTAACTTTTAAAGTAAATGGTAAGTAGAGGTCAGAGAGAAGCTGTGCTGCCCAGATGGAGAGCTGATATGTAAGCAAAGTTCATCTAGACCGGTGCTTCTCTCAGGGTGGAAATGCAGATTTCTGGCCTGGAAGAGGCTGAGCGTTTCCATTTTTCACAAACTCCCAGGTGCAGCTCTTGCTAGCTCACCAGCTACACTTTAAGGAGCACGGTTCTGAAGGGCAGGGCTCACCCTTGCTGAGAAGGTCCCTGGTCTGATGGAGAGCCTCTGTCTGAGCTGCTTCCATTGGGAAGCCTTCCTATTGGATCTCAAAGATTTTTTCCCCCCAAGAATCTTCTAATCAAATGAAAATGCTCTTGGGTTGGGGCAGGGTGCAGGAAGGATGGCCACCTGAATTTGGGTCCATACAAATGTCATTATTACTTACAACAAAAATTCATAATATTACTGAGTGCATATGTAGAACGGTATGATTTCTAAATGTTGTGTTAATTTCATTTCTTTTTTTTTTCTTTCTTTCCGTTAATTAAAAAAATAAAAAAATAAAATAAAATAAAATAAAAATAAATAAATAAATAAAAAGTTAAAAAAAATTCATAATAATATCAGTTAAACTTATTGAGCCAGTGTCATTCTAACGGCATCACATGTGTTAACTCATCTAATCCTTACCTGATGAGGAGGGTCTTATGCCTTTTTTACACGTGAGGAAACTAAGACACAGAAAATTTAAATCCCTTGCCCAGAGCACACCGTGGCTGGTGTGGAGCAGCAAAGAGATTTGTTGCCAGGTCTTGGAGCCACATCTATGTGGCAGGCATGGCAGACAGAGAGAGAGGGAGGCTGATGGGCCAGCCTTGCCAACCTCTTTATATTCCCTGGGACAACATGGCCATATATTTGGCCCAAAATGATACTGTTTTTCCATGTTAAATCATTCATCTGTTTTTTCTTTTTTATTTCGCTTTTACCGAGCATGCAATGATGTGCCAGATACTGCACAAGGTATTATGGTTACAAAGCTGAAGAAGTACCATCCTTGCCTCTGAGGGCTTCAGAGCTTCCTGGAGGAGATTCAACTAGATCAGTGCCAGGACAACAGAAACAAATAAACCAAAAAACACAACCACAGGCTGCCCATCTCATTTTCATGCCGCTGTTAAAATGCTAAACTTACAAATTCTCTGTCTCCAAGTCTTCAGCTCTCTCAAGAAATTAACTGGTGTCTTGGCTGCCTTGCATCCCCTCCCCCCTGGCCTGAATCCTACCTTCCTACAAGGCACAGGCACCACCTCCATGAAGGCTGCCCAGATCTCCCAGCCGCATCTCATAGCACACCCTCTTTGTGCCTTTTATGGCACATGTCACATGGGCCTGGGCTCCTCTAGGGGTGACCAGCTGCCTGGGACTGAGGGGTTTCCTGGCATATTATTAATTTTCTATTGCTACATAATAAATTGTCACAAATGTAGCAGCTCAGAACAGTATACACATTAGCTCAACGTTCTATAGGTCAGAAAGCCAGGCATGGAGTGACTGAGCTCTCTGCTCTGGGGCTCAGGTGTCTGCCAGGGTGAGTTCTCTGGAGGCTCCAGGGAAAAGCCCACTTCCAAGCCCCATTCAGGTTGTTGACAAAATTCAGTTTTCTACAGTGTAGGATTGAGGTCCCCATTTCCTGGATGGCTGTTAGCTGTGGGCCATTCTCAGCTCCTAGAGGCCACCTGCATTCCTTGCCATGTGGCTCCCTCCATCTTCAAACCAGCGATTGAGAAATTCTCCCTCATTGACTCCATTCCTGCTTCAAAGCTCTCTGGTTTCTCTGTCTCTGTCTCTAGAGCTGGATTTAAAGGGCTCCTGGGTTAAGGTCAGGCCCACCCAGATAAGTTCCCTATCTGAAAGGCAACTTGATTTCACTTGCTACACCTAAACTGGATGTTTGATTGAATAAAGGGAGAAGGTGTGTGTACAGCAGGGACCAGGAATTTGGGGAGTCATCTTAGAATTCTGCCCACCACATCTGGGATGGGAGTCTTTCTGTGATAAAATTGAGACTGTCTTGGGTAAACTGGGATGGTCGGTCACTCTGCTAATGAGGCTGGATTTTGGTTATTTCTCTCTTCCCCATTTCTGATCCAAGCTCACAGCTCTGCACAGACAGGTTCTTGGCAAAATATGCTGCTTCTGGGTGACAAGATGGCTGACACTTCTCCATAGGCACCAATGCCCTGTGACTTGGGGAGAAATGGGGGATAGCGGCTAAGAGCACAAGCTTTGCAATAGGTTGAATCGTGTCCCCCCAAAAAGACATATTTAAGTCGTGTCCCATCTGTGTGACCTTATTTGGAAATAGAGTCTTTGAAGATGTTATTAATTAAGATGATGACGAACTGGAGTGTAGTCCTTATAAGAAGAGGGAACTTGACCACAGGGATAGACAGACAGAGGGCCGCATGATGACGAAGGCAGAGATTCAAGTGCTGCAGTAGCAAGGCAAGGCTTGGCCGCAAACACCAGAAGCTAGAAGGGGCAAGAAAGGGTTCTCCCCTACAGGTTTCCGAGAGGGCACGGCCCTGTCCACACACTGATTTTAGGCTGCTAGATTCCAGAACTGTGAGAAAATAAGTTTCTGCTGTTTCAAGTCACCCAGTGTGTGGTTCTTTGTTACAGCAGCCCTAGGAGACTAAGACAGGCTCCAGGCCAGACGACCTCGGATTTGAATTCTAACTTACTAGCTTTGTGATCTTTGTCAAGACCCCTAATCACTGTGAGCCTTATATTTTCATTTTCTTCCATAAAATAGGGAGAATAACGATCGTTATCGGATGCTGTTGCTATAAGGAGTAAACAAGATGACATACATCAAGCGTTGAATTGGAGGCCTGGGGTAGGTATAGGAGTGCTTGGAGAAGCCAGCTGTTATTGCTAGTAGCCATACCGGAGCCTGTCGATGGCTGGCAAACAGGTACTGCCTCGGTGCCATCTCTAGGGCAAGGAGCAGAGTGAAGGGTTGACGTCTGCTTGGCCACGGTTCCCTGGTGCTTTGAATAATGGAAGAGTTTTCTCACAGTGATGTCCTAGCCAACGTAGGTAATTGCCCTCTAATTTTCAAAGGAATTTGAAAATTCCTTTGGTAATTTAGTGCAAGAAACACATCTTCCTTCAATTTAAAACTTTTGGGTGGTATAGCAGTACAGATGTTAAATATTTTCTGCGTATGACTCCAGAGGGGTGGGGGGTGGGGCAGTAATTTTGAATCCTTTGAACATGCTAGGGTCTCTCTGGATGAAAGGTGCGTGCTGAACGTGGCATTTGATGAAATTAAAAGAAAATAATTTTCTGCTAAAACAGCTGTAGGGTCTCTGCAGACCAGGATGTCTCGGAGCAGTCAGTGTGCCTCGGAGCATGGGGCCTTTTGAAAAACATCTGGAAACTGCACATCCAACTTCATATGCGGCCAATCAAGTATGAAGTTGTTTATTGAGGAATTCCTGAGTTTCAGGGCATTTCATTGCAAAACAAAAGTCTTCTAGCACAAACTTGTGCCATGAAGAGTGTTCTCAGGGGATTTATTGTTGTAATTAAAATAATTTCAACTTTAAACGCTTCTTTGCAAAACAACACACAGACACAAACAAAGGACATCCAAACATCCCCTTCTCCTCTCCCTCCTCCTAAAGTACACAGCCTTAAAGGAGGATTTACTGCCTTTGTCCTGAAACCAGCAAACCAGGTGGTCACACAATCAGCACACCAATAACAATTACAGACGTTACAATTTTCTACTTCGCTGCCATAAACAAACACCAAGCAATGGGGCAGAGAATGCCTGGAACATCAGCGACTTGTATAGAAAAGGAAGACAAACAGAATTGCATCCCAAGATTTAGGTTAGGCCTCAGGCATTTCCAGAACAAAAAGAAAAAAGAAGAAGAAGAAGAAAGAAAGAAAGAAAGCTTCCTCCCTTCGTAAAATGTTCCACCGAAATGTCCCCTAATACCTAAGCTTAGCGGAGCTTAGCAAACTGTGACAGGCCCAAACAGGGGTCCGTGGTGACCTCCACAATAAATCACTTTAGTAAATCGTCAGGGAGATAGAGACTTCCCTCGCTCCCTGCCTCCTCCTTCCCTTTCTGGGGATTATATTTTAAGGAGTTGAAGTTAAGAAGAGATTTAAGAAAAAAAAAATTGTCTTTCCAATTCTGTTTACTTATGTAGATTATATTTTTCAGTGTGGGTGTTTATTTCTGAAATAGTCTTAACTCTGTGAGCCTTCCTGCCCTCCTCTTCCAGCAACTTAAAAGAAAGTTGCATCCTGGAATGACTGTGCTGTAATTTATATTAACTTCACTTTTCAGTGGTGGGGGAGAGCACTGCCCACCAGAGCTGTGGCTGTCTCTGGACAAATGTGTGAAATTGCAAATGTCATTTAAGTCCAGCGGGCACCCAGCAAGCGCTGGTTATCAGAACCTCCTTTGTAGATTCCTGGACCCATGGAATCAGAATCCAGGGGTTAAATATGTTTCACCTCCACCTCCAGGCCCCCTTGGCAAATGTCATAGAGCTTGGACGGCCAGCTGGGGCCAGCGGGTGGTCTAATTCTACCCCCAACCCATCATCCAGACTGATAGACGTGAAAGCTGAGTCCCAGGGAGCGTTTGTGACCCATTTAAAGTTGTCCAGGAAGTTGATGGCAGCGGTCCCCTCATGCATAACCCAAGACTGTTTCCATGGCCCCCGCCGCCCCCTCAAAGAGTCACCTCTTTGGCCCCCACCGTGGGACGGCGACAGGAGCCCAGCGGCCAGGCAAAGGGTGCATTCGCAGGGCGACGCAGGCCTGGCGGGGTGCTGGAGGGAGGGTGATTGTGAATCTAAGGCGCAGGAGCAGCCTGGCCAGGATGGCGAATGCCAGGACGCTTGGACTTTCCGGAGAAGCTGCCTTTTCTGGTGCCCCCATTCACATCACACAAACCCTCCCTGGGAAGACATTCCATCCCCTCTCCCGCCCCACCCCGTGACTCCCCCACCTGGCTAAGCATCTTGCTGGTCATTTCTCTCGTCTGGTGTGTTGGCCCAAGACCTGTCTTCAGAGCTAAATTTAAAAGTCACAATAGCAATGGTACCATTACTGCTGGGCATTTGCAGTGTGTGTGTTTAAAGGAAGAAAGCAGTGATTTCCTTTATCCACCACACTCTAGAACATTTTTATTTGCGGAAACAATGAATATCTATGGCGCTAAATCATGGAGTTGTGAGGCTAAGTGCAAACGCCACTTTGAACCAGGAACCATTGCCCTGTCTGTCCCTATAACTCAGGTCTCTTTGGGGAACATCAGTCCGGGACAGCTAGAAGCCCTGGATTCATGCCTTATTTGCCTGGAATGCTTCCTTACTTAAAATATAAGCAAACAAAAGGTTGTACTCAATCTGTCATCACTATTCAGTTTTTCCACAAGTTTGGGGGGGTGGGGGGTGGGGGGCAGTTAACTCTAAAACTCACATGAAGTAGTTTATTTGTGATCAGAAAGCCAGTGGCCTTACTTACTACTCTGTCTTCCCTCCAGCCTTTCTTTTTTCGTCTTTTTTTTTTTTCTTCTATTCCCTCTCCCTTCCTTTTTGTTTCTGGCTTTCCTTCTTCCTCTCATCCTCTGTCATCATCACTGCTGTGTTCATCGTCGTCTCCTGCCCCACCGGCTGGCACACAGTAGATGCTCGGTAAATGCCGAATTAAAAAAAGAGGAGCGTATTGGGGAATGACTGACAACAGGAGTTAGTGATCTGATTATCATAGCTCCAGTGTGGGCACCTGAGTGGAGATCTGGGCTGGTATAATCTACGGTTTGAACTGCTGAAGCAGTAGGCTTTTTCTTGGAATTGGCTTCCGCCATGTTCCATCTGATATGGGAAAACCAAGTGAAGGTTACGGCACATTTTGAGAGGAGAGAGCATTTGGTGGTCTTGGCGCTGAGCTGAAATTCCTCCTTCTCCCAACACACGTCCCAGTGGCTGGCTTTTTGTTTTGTATCCCTACCCTAGGTGGACCTCAGCTGTGGTGGACCTCAGCTGGGCACACCTGTAACAGCTAAATTAAAACCCACCAACTTCTACTCCAAAACCAGTTCTTTCTCCTGCTGTTGTTTTTTTTTTTTTTTTTTTTAAGCACCATAATTTTAACCTGGGGGCGGGGGAGGCGAGGAGTTCTTCCTTCATTCAGTGCTGTGCTGAGCCATCTTGGAGCCAGAGATAAAAGGAAAAATCAGTAATGCTGAGCCCGTCTTTATTTAGCATTCTGATGCTTCATTCATCGTGACTTTTTGCATGAAATTTCAGTTATGAAATAATCCATCAAATATTATTTATCTTGACTGTGTTTTATGACGTCCCTTGCATTGCACACTCTGGTCCTGCTTTGCCCAAGCCCCTCCCCATTCTCCCAATGCATCAATTTATTTGGTGGCTGAGTCAGATGTCCTGCCAGTCCTGCCTTAGAACTTCCTCTGATGGGTTCTCTCTCCCTCAGCTCCACTGCCACCACCTCACATGAGACCTCTGTCATGTCTAGTCAGGACCTCAACAGCCTCCCAACTTGTCTTCCTGTTTCCTTCTTTGCTCCCCATCAATCCCTTTTCCTCCGTGATTCCAGGACGACTTTCCAGAAAAAACATTCTGCTCGATGCCTTGCAACTGAACAACAAAATAGCATCTGCCCTCAGCTTGGCTATGAAGGTCCTCCAATGTTTTATCTCAACCTGTCTTCCAACTTTACTTGCTTCCTAATGAGTTAAACAGTTGCGTCTCTTCTTTCTTGGCTTAGGCAATATGGAATATAGGCATAGAGAGAGAGTAAAACAATAGGGTCACATGAGAAAATAAGTATTTGGAGAAGAAGTAGATCCATGGTCAAATAAGTTTGGAATCAGTTTCATATTTTCCCTTCTTGGAGGTTCAAGATGATTATTAGCATATTTGAGGTAGAAAACTGGAGTAAAGAAATTCTTGAACTATCATACAACATTTCCCTAATAGTTACCTATTGAACCCCTTTCTAAACTTCAGAATTAACCACTTAAGAGATACTATGTTTTGCAGAATAGTGTGAGAAACTTTGGGTCTAATAGCAAAAACCTTTGGATAATCAATCTAAAAGCCAGAATTTCCGGGTCACTGTTGGCATTACTCATTCCTTTCATCAGTTGCATGATATGCTATGAATTTTAAGGCAACCAAAATGAATAAGAAATTAAGTTTCTGTCCCCTAGAAGTTCTCTGGGAAGTAGATGATTAAACCGACATGATAAGAGAAATGATGGTGGTAGGGAATAAAATAAAGGGAAGGACGACAAATGCTGCTTTGAGGAGTCAGTGGGACCTTTGAAGAAAAGGGATATTTGAAGTGGATCTTGAAAGAATAAGAGATTGCCAGGTGAGAAGATGAAGAGACATTTCCCTAACAGAGGGGCCAGCATGTGCAAAGAGCATGGGGCACAAAAAGCATGATGTATCCCAGAAATGGTGACGAGCATACGGTCTGGACAGTGGGGAAGAGAGTTCCAGGAGAGAAGAGTCGCACATCTCCCAATCAAGAGGGCACTGTGTGAGCAGTACAGTGTTCAGCCCGAGTGGTGGTCCTGGAACAAAGAGCAAATGCCACAACCCACACAGCCTTTTTACAGTCATGACTTTATTTAGGAGACAGCACGTCCTACCCAGGTAACATCGCGTTTTGTTTTTCTTAAAATATACACAAAACCTGAGTGTATTTTTATTTTTAAAAGTTCAATCAAAACACAAATTTACAGTTAAATTTAGTGTTAAATAGTATTTGCATGCATGTGTTGGTGTATTTATAAATATATTGGTTAGTTAGGTTTTTTTACTTAAGTGGAAGCAAACCCTATCTGTTGTTCTGCAATTTGCTCTTTTCACCTAACGACATGTAATGAAGAGATGAAGATATATTCAATCTCAATACAAGTAGCGATTTAGCTTGTTCTTTTTCAAGACTGTTAAACTGGGCCTTGGGGTCTCCCCTCCCCCTCCCCCACCCATTCACCCTTCCACCTTGGGGAGCAGCCTTGGAATTTGGTGGGGTTGGGGGGTTGACCTCTTTCCAGTCTTAGGAGTGTTGCAGGTTGGTGGAAGCCTCAGTGAATTAGCTGAGGCCGACAGTGAGGCTTAGGATGTTCCTGGATGGCTGCAGGGAAACAAGACCTTTCTCAGCTCTGAGCTGTGCTGCGTACAGATGTCAGGCCCAGAAACGCTGTCGAAGTTTGGCTGCTGTGAGAGAAGCCAACCAAGGAGGAGAGAGGAGCTAAGAGAACAAAAGAGAAATGCAGCCAAGGCCTGATCTTGCAGAGTCTGAACCCCCTCCCCACTTCTCGAGTTTTCCATTAAATAAGCCTATGAATTGCTTTACAGTTTAAGGCTGTTTGAGAGTGGGTAGGAGGTAGGTGGGGGCAGGGGGTGGGGGTGTGGTGGAGAGAGGTGTCCTCACCGGAGTAGCTGCACAGTATTCCATGGATGGACTATTACTTAGCCAGGCCTCTATTGTGGGGCATTACATTTATTCGTTTCTTTATTATTATAAACAATGCTATAATCACATCTCTGTGCAGCTCCTTTTTTCTTTGCACAAAAAATAACTAGAATTGGAATTGCCAGACTGTAAGATATGTGCTTTTAATTTGATAGGAACTGCCAAACTATTTTCTCAATAAGTTGAATCACTACCAGTAGAACTTGAGAGTGCTCAGGGGTGAGATATTAAACATATTTAACAACTTCTACTGATCAGTGCAGATGTTAGCCATCAGCCTGAGTGCTGAAGCAGGGTTCTGAGGCACTCGCCCGCTGGGCCAGGTGTTACCCTTTAAGAGCTGGAGGGTGAGGAGTCAGAGGTCCTAAGGGAGGGGCCGGGGAGACCAGGTCAGCAGGGCACATCGGGAGGGCTCGGGTCAGTAGCTGTTTACCAGCTGTCATGGAAGTACTTAAGTACGTTGATCTATTTGCCTATTCCTGCAACAATACAAAACTCTTGAAAATGCCATAGCTCTATAGTAAGTTATTTTTCTAAATTCTCTTGGTTTTTCTTCTATATTTTCTCCCCCAGATAAACTTTGGGCAAAAGGCTTAGTTTTGATTTCTGGATGGCTAATTCTCTGCTGGAGAAGGAATGAACCATCCTTCCTAAGACAGGACTTCTTTTTTTTTTTATGATTGCTTTAATGCTTAACTCTTTGATACATCTGGAATTTTTTAGAATCAGAGATCCAACTTTGTTTTTTGTTGTTGTTTTTTTTTGCACAAAATCAGCACATTCTCCCAACACAGTTTATTGAATAAACCATCTTTTCTCCACTGATTTGAAATGCCATCTTTGTCATACGCAAAATTTCCATCAGATTTGAACCTGTTCCTGGACTCTTTTTCTGGTCCACTGACTTATCTGCCTATCCATGTCTTAGTACCACACTGTTCTAGCTATTGTCAATTTATAATATATTTTAGTGTCAGGTGACATAGTATTCCCCAAAGGATGATATAAGTGTGAGGTCTTCCTGGTTTTCCAAGGCACTGCCTGCGAGCGAGACCAAAGGTAAGACGTGGCGTGTGGCTAACCCAGGACGTTCCAGATACTGCTTTAGCCACTACGCTGCCCATCAGCCCTCTGGCTAGGACAAGGGGAGGCATCGCCCTGGTAACCAGAGACCCAGCCGCAGATTTTGTTGAGGCAGAACGTTGACAGGCTCTATTGGCCATTCCTTGGGAGCATTTTTCTGAATTAGCTAGCTGGACTCTAAATTAAAATGCCAGGTGGAATACAGCCTTGGAGAACACAGTGCTGGCTGGAGGTGGGGCAATTGGATGGAAAGGAAAAGTTTTCATCCCTGTGGTGTCCCATTTTACAAAGGAGAAAACTTGGATACAGAGGAATAACGTGATGCGGCAAAGGCCACTTTGAGAGTGGACAGTAGATGGGGGCACGTTGCTGAGGGTTGTTGTCCGTCAGCCCAAATCTGTGTCCCCCATGGCCCACCTGCCCCAAGACAGGGTGGGCACAGCCCTTTACAGTCTTCAGGGCACACTTCTGCTGTTGACTTCACATTCCCTGCCTGCTCACAGACTTAGGAAAGGGAGATGAAATAATGTTGAGGATGTGTCTGAGCCTTAGAAATAAGGGTCCCCAGGCATGACTGTAGTTATTCTTCCCTCACCCCGCTGTATTTTCTTCATACCACTTATTGCCTGATAATTTATTTTTGTTTAATTAATTAATTAATCAATAATTAATTATGTTTAGCATTTTCTTTGCTCACCCACCTACCTGCCCCGGAATAGGAGCTCCATGTGGGCAGAGACTTTGTTTTATTGGTGGCTGAATCCCCAAGTCTTATATGGCACATAGTAGATGCTCAACAAATATTTGCTGAGTGGCTAGATGCACTGAATAAATGGGGAAGTTCTTGTAGGTGTGCAGCCTGTTTCTCTAGGGAGACGGGAAAGTTGACAGCAGTGATTGCCACACTGGTTGGAGGTGCAAATCAGGCAGGGGTTGGGTGGGGAGACATAGAGGTCAAGGAACAGCCTCGAAAGTCTTGGCACCAGGGCACAACTCAACCAAAGAGCCTTAGGGAATTTAAAAAATTCTTTTCATTATTCACTGGATATCTTTTCAAAACGTCCAAGTGTTGAGGGGAAACAAAAGTACAGAGATTGTTTATGATTTTTCTCTTTTAACCTTGAAGTTGAGTGAACAAAAACAATGGGGCTCAACCCAGAAGAATGTGGAAAGTGCATTTGGTCATTTCACCCAAGTTAATCGGGCTGTTTAAAAGTGAAGGAGGAAATATATCATGGAGTGTTATTAGCAACTGTTGGTTTATTATGAGTTCAGACAAGTTCAGAGGATATTTGACATGCTTGACTTGCTACCCTCCGCTCAGGACCATGGAAAAGTAACTTATCAGTATCTCACCACTTCACTAATCCTTGGTCTCTTCATCTGTAAAATGGGGAATACAAAGAAACGCTTTGTACTGTTGTGAGGATTAAATGAACTCATGAGTGAAGAAAGAGGACTTTCAGATGTTGTACCAAGGTGTTATTATTTTCATTATACCAGTATTTGAATTCTGCATGATAATAGAGGTATATCTACATGGCAGGATAATTTATCATGATATCAGTTTGGACTTGGCTTTTATTATGTTTTTCCTTCTCTCAGTCTAGGAAGATAGGCCTTTGGGTTTCCTTGTCTCAGGTCTCATTGGACCCTAGGATTGGAAGCAGAAGTTCTTTAAGATCATTCCCTATCCCTTTCTTGCCTTGCTTTTTTTTTTTTTTAACTTTTTTTTAATTGCATAATATATATACAAAGCAAAGAAATAAAAAAGCAATAGTTTTCAAAGCACTCTTCAACAAGTAGTTACAGGACAGATCCCAGAGTTTGTCATGGGCTACCACGCCATGCTCTCAGATTTTCCCTTCTAGCTAGAAGGAATATAGGATCTAGCCTTGCTTTTCTTTTGTTTTTTATAAAGGGAATTTATTATGTTACAAGTATAGTTCTAAGGCCATAAAATGTCTGAACTAAGGCATTCAGAGAAAGACACTTTGGTTCTGCAGAAAAGGGCTGAAGGTATACTGGGTCTGTCACATGGGAAGGCACTTGGTGGTGTCTGAATTTCTTTCTTGGCTTTTGATTTCAAACAGTTTCCCCAGGGAGTTTTCTTTCTGCATCTCCAAATATCTCTAGCTGTTTGGCTCTGAGCTCTTTTTTTTTCTCCCCTGAACTCTTTTGAAAATGGTTCCCTCTTAAAGAACTCCAGTAAAGACCCACCTTGAATGGGTGGAGACACATCTCCATGGAAACCATGTAATCAAAAGTCCCCACTCCTAATTGGGTGGGTCAAATCATCATGGAAACAACTTAATCAGAAAGATCCCACCCACAGTTGCATGGGTCATATCTCGAGTCTCCATGGAAACAACCTAATCAAAAGGTCCCACCCTAAACAATTTTGAATCAGGATTAAAGAACATGGTATTCTGGGGTACACAACAGTTTTAAACCAGCACAACTTGCAATTAAAGTCCATGGAAAACTGCCAGAATTTAATCCAGGCAGGGCTACCAATGGCTCAGAAACTTCAGGTACGAAGATTTGGGTCACCTCACCAGGCAACGTACCATGGCCAGCTGAAGGGCTTGATCAGGATAAAGGAAACATGGAATAGGTAGTAGAAGAAAGTAGTGAGAAATATAAACTATTGACCATATGACCAGTTACAGAAACGAGGACTGCGATGGTATGACTATTTCCTCCTTGTTTTGTTATGAGTATGTTTGTATTTGTACATAAGGCAAACATCTTGTTTTCTTCTTACCACATGACATAAGTTGAATTGTTCATGTTATGGTATTTAAGTTATAGGATAGCAAATTTAAGAATGAAATGTTACCCAAGGACTTGCACCCTATTTTAGGGAGATTTACTGCATTTCCGATTGTACACAGGGCAACTGAATATTGTTAGGTGAAACATATGTCTGTTATTGTGTTCTATTTAGCAATTAAGCATGTTTCAAGGTCATTGTATAGCTGCCCAGTTGACAAAGGGTGGACTGTGATGGTTAGGTTCTGGTGTCAATTGGCCAGGTGATGGTGCCCAGTTGTCTGGTCAGGTATCGAGCATTGCTTTTGAGCAGAATGTTCCAGACTAGAAGGAGAGAGAATTGGGTGAAGGGAAGGGAAGTGGGCTGTAGAAAGTATCCCAGATTTAAGAGAGAGATATGGTTTGGCATTTCTAGGCCCTCATTTTCTTCCCCCTTGATGCCTGGGATGGAGGCAGAGCTGGAGGGGAGAGGCTGCTGGGGAGGTGCAGGGACTCCCATCTTGGAGGGGGAGAGGCTGCTGGGGAGGTGCAGGGACTCCCATCTGCTGCAGGGGCCTTGGTCCCATCAAAGCCCAGGAGCAAGCTGCCTGCCTGCAGGCCTTGGGCCGGTTGGACATCACAGCTGTCCAGATCAAATTGTGCTGGCGGGAACTGACACTCAGGGGTCCTTCTCTGTCACTGTCCTCATTCTCCACCTCGATCCCACCCATGGCCCCGATGTGGGTGGCGTCAGCACCTCCGAGTTAGGCCCCATTCCCTGATGATTGAATTGGTGAATTTCTCCAACAGCCCAGTAAGCAGAGAGGCTACTAATCAGAATTCATCTGTTTTTTAGAAAAATAACCTGGCATTTCTTTCATCCCATGTTAGTAAAATAAAACCCATCCTTGCTCCGTATAAAACACAAAATTTAATCAATACTTTGGGCAAAAAAAAGTTAGGTAGACAGCAAGACCTGGAAGAGACATGTCATGAAAGAACCAGTAGAAGTCAGGAAATCTCTGCCTTATTTTTGCCTCTGACATTAACAAGCTCTGTGACTTTAAGTAAGTCGTGACCCTCTTTCTGTGCCTCTACTTATTTATTGGCCAAATGAAGGGAATTGACCAAATTAAATCCTGACCCATGTGAGTACAAATTTAGAATGAATTGCACATTTTGGGAAACGTGACATAGGAGACCATATTCTTAGCTAAGGATATAGTTTTAGAAGTTGTTTCAGTGCTGTTAATTTCAACTACAAAAAATAGTCGTTTTTTTTTTAAAAAGTAGAGTTTCCGCATTGCAGAGGACAGCACAAGTATATGTGACATTATGTCTGTTACCTGCTTCAGCAACTCATGCGTGCACATGTGGTCTCTCTGTTGGGATTTTGGTCTTCATGAGATTTTCATTTTAAAAAGAAAAGCGCCTTTGCCAAAAGCCAATCCTTCCATAATGGGCTCATCTTTCACCAGAGTTGGAACAGTGTAAACATGACTGCGTGAGGCTCCGTGTTTATGTTTTCTCAATGACTTCCAGATCAAATTTGCTGTGTTTACAAGTTGAAGACACTTTTTCTAACCGCCGGCATTGCACGCTCAAATGGGGGGCCCAGTGCCCCAGCTGCTCTCTCTCTGCTTCGAGTTATCCTGCATCTCTGATGACATCTCCAAGGATGCCCAAGCAGGAAAAGAGCCCAACTCAGCAGCTGCCTGCAGATACTGGCTTTTCAGACTTAAATTAAATCAAGATGCCGGATTATTGTTATTACTTATTATTATTATTTTAAATTTTAAGCCTCAGGCCAAAGGGAAGGCACTGACTACAGAGGTGATCTTGCTTTTTTTTTTTCAGGATTTAATTTTCTCTGTGCCTCCCACAGTTATTGCTTCATCCAGACCTCGTGATTCTCCCTTTTTGTGTGTGTGGTTCTCCCTTTGAACTTCATTCCCTTGAATTAATGTTAACCTAACGCCGAAAGCATCTGGGTGAGCATGAAGCCTGCATTCGGTCACCTGTTGAGATGCCCATAGGTATCCTGCAAAGCTTCAAATACAAAATCCTGGTATCTTCATATACCTTTAAAAAAAATTCATATACCTTTAAATCAACCGTTTCCCTTTAAATCCCTTTACATTAGATGCTTGATGCATATAAGAGATGGTCCTTTAGCCACAGACCGGTGCCCTTGACCTGCTGCAGTCTTCCCGCCAGCGGGCAATGAGTGCCTTGATTCATCCACCATCTGCTCGCTCCAGCCAGGCCACTGCACAGAGAGGGAAGGCGGACATGGAATCAGCGGCCTGAGCCCCCGCCACCAGCGCTGCTGAGCTGTGTGACTTTGACCAGGTCCTGCCTTTCAGAGGCCCTACTTCCTCCTCCGCCCACTCTCCTCTCAGGGGTAAGGTGCAGTCCCACAGCGTGTGCCAGGCAGGAAAAGGACTTTGTACCTAGGAAAGCAAAGTGGAGATAAAAGCTTCTGCGACCACCACCTTTACAGAGGATCTGAGAAATGTTGTTTGCTGCTGTGGAGCTGGGAGATATTTGTAAAAACAAGGGTTTTTTGGATGGTATTATTATTTTCATTAACATCTCTGAAATTCAGACATGAGCTAGAAGTTGGTAGCCAGTGTCTTTCCAGCACTCCACCCTATTTTTTCTTGAACTCTGCCAATGCTCTGGCAAATTACTTCCCTTCCTGGGGTTCTGTCTGTCCCTCTGTCAAGTGGAAAGTTGGACTCGATGGTGTCTCAGGAGCCTTCCAGCTCTGACATGCTGCTGCTCTGCTCCCTGCTTCTCAGTCTGCTGTACAGAAAGTGAGCTGGATTAGAGGGGAGACAAAGGGAGAATCTTTGGTTGCGCCTCTATTGAAGGCTTTTTGTTTTTTTTTTTGGAAAAAAAACAAACAAACAAATGAAAACCTTATCACCAGGAAACTTAGATCTGCATGTGACAATCAATTTCAATGACTATTATTTGTGAGGCTTTGGTTCTACCCAAATTATGTATTCTTTGACACGCACATATCTGCTCACAAGGCAGACAGCATACATACGCTATTATTTTTGCTCTTTCTTTCTTAAAGATTTGTTTGTGTCCTATTGTTAGCTACTTAGAATATTGTTTTGAAATTAACTAAGTGAAAAATATCTATTTTTAAAACAGGAAAAAAAAAGAAGAATCGTGAAGGAAATGGATTATGCTCCTTTGTATTTTCAATATTGTAATCTTGTTCCTGCAACACTTTGTGCAGGGAGCTCTGCTGGTTGTTAAACAAACAAATCCTTGACCTGAGTCAGGAGGAATTTCTGTAGTCATGGAATTGATGTTGATGGCTGTGTGACCTTGGGACAGTCACATTCCCTCTCTGGACTTCAGCTCCCGAGTGTGAAAAATGAAGCGCTGACTTCCAGATAAAGCTCTTTGTCTCGGTGTTTCCTATTTTAATAAAGCCAATATCTGAAACAGTTAATAAATAAAATCCACCCTCCTAAAAGACCTTCTTGCTTATGAAACAGACCAATTAAGGTGCAAGTGTTTGTGTTGAAAAGAGTATTTTTTTTTAAGTAGCGGCTTCATTTTAGAAATAGTTTGATTTACACACAGCATTTCAAATCCTCTCAAACGTGTAATTGATAAAATTTTGTCAAGTTGGACATTTCGATCATGGTTCTTTATCCCTAGCAACTGACCCTGCCACATCCATCAGACAAATTCCCCAGAAATACCCCCGTAACATTCAGCTGAGATCGCTAATGGGTGTGATCAAATCAGGCTTAATGCTCGCGCTGGTGAGCCCTCACTTTGAAAGCATGGGTTGCTTCCTCATTATCATTTTATTTCTACCATTAGCCACATTTAGAAATATAAATCACTGCTAACATCTTTCAGGACGAAGTTTAACCCTCGCACCCTAGAGCAGCTCACCACCGCTAGTGAGGATGTGGGCGCTGGGAGAGGAGGGGACGCGGAAGTTAGGGAGAAGGCGTGGCGTGACCTTGGGTAAGTCCTTTCCCCTCTCTGGGCCTCAGTTTCCTCATATGTCAATGTAGGCTTGGTCTAGGTCAGTTCAAAGGGCCCTTTGGCCCCAGTGGGCAGGGATGGTGTCCAAAACCTTACCAGTCGGGCCTGCTGTGTATAAGAAAATTGTCCCGGACAGCATTTCTGATCGCGGCCCCTCCCACAGTTTACGCTGGTATATAATAGACACAACCCACGGCATCCTTAAGTTTAGTGGGGAGAAGGTGGTTCTCCAGACCTAAGAAAATCACCAAATGAAAGAGAAATGGAGAGTCAGCAAGGACTGCACTTATCAAGCATGATTTGAGACCTTCCTTGTCCCGGCTCCTCACCAGCACCCCAACAGCTCCAGCCAAGTACCTCCGGGGATGAATGATATGGAGACCTGGTTTTCCCATTTAGTCCTGTGAGAATAAGGGCCTGCCTGTGGGTAGGTGGGTCTCAGGTCCCAGGGAGCAAGTGCAAACCTCCCTATGACATTCTAGAGAGGAGCTTTCAAACATAGAAGTCTTTCTGAAAAAGGAAATATGTTAAACAGATGAAAGTAGTACTTAGCAGGCAAAAAATTTATTTTATACATTCAAATTTATGATTTTTTAAATAAAAAATTCAACAAGAGGTTGTTTGCTTTGACTAACATTAAGATTTTGAAACTGGAGAGTACCAGTGACACTTACTGTCTTATCAGCCTCTGCATCTGATAAACTTCTGTATTTTGTTGTGTTGCATGGTTTCCAGATTGTGAATGGAAACTCTTTTTGAGGGTGGCCTTACAGTCACAGGGCACTTTTCAAGCAAACAGAGACAGCAACATCTTATTCTGAGGTCGGCCCTAAAATGAGCCCCAGTCTACTCTGTTATTGGTTTCGGATGTGCTAATAATGTGGAATAATTCAATTGTACATGCTTATTATTTCTTATTTTACTTCCAGAAACTATTTCTAGCTATTTGTTTAAAATATATACATTTAAATGCCTCCAGGTTTTGCAATCCACTTGCATGGAATGCCTGGATGTCTTTGGGTATTGAGTATGGAGAAGTCTAGAGGTCTAAGGTAGCCTTCCTGGAAGATGGAGTCAAATATGGTCTCTGCCCACAGAGGCAGGGAAAACAGTCGCGGTGACTTGCAAGCTGCTGCCATGTAAGCTGTGTTTTAATGCCGGGTTATCACGGGTCAGTGGACTCTCTCTGCTCACTTCCTTCCTGAGGTTTCCTGTTCCCTTGGTGGAGTCGTTTTTTGAATGCTGCACCCTCCCCTGCAGGCCTCACCTGGAAAGGTCATTGGGGCCAGTGTGTTAAAGGAAGAAACAGCCCTTCCCTGAGCCCACCGTGGTGGCGGGGTTGGTGGACGCAGGAGACCGCAAGGCAGAGATGAATCCTGGATCTAGAGAAGGAGTCCCTTGAGTTTCCATGATTCTCCCATCCCACCCTGTAGCTGGACTCTCCTCCCAGTGGAACTTATTCTTAGTGAAAAAGCCAATATTTCCTTACGACTCCTGTGCTCCAAGTTATACATTAGGCGCTGTGGGGACACAGACATGAAGAGGTGCGGCCCAGCCCCCAGCCCGCCCCCAGTCAACGGAAATGTGAACTCCCAAGCCACCTTCACCTTAGAAGGAGCTGGGGACACTGTACTCCTCAAATATTACTTTCAACATCCTCACGGCTTGACTCAAGGATCTTTGGATAATAATTCACTTCTTAAGTCTCAGTAAGACTATTTAAAGGTGTGTATGCTTCTACTGCCACCCCCACTGCACCTCTGAAGTGTGAGAAAGCACACTTGGGGATGTCTGGTAATGATTGATGGCCGAGCTCTCTTTCTTTGTATTCGTTGGCCAGTAGCTTTAAATCCCAGATTGTTTCAAAATGCCCAGAAAACAGTCAGCATGTGGTATCTCGGAAATCTTAGAGGCGTCAAGTCACGTGTTAGCAGCATCACACAACTCAAGGAATTTTAAAACAACAATAGGATTCTCTGATATTTGTAAATCAAGCCTTAGGCTTTGAACAGCAAGGAATAGGCTCCCAGAGAAAATTAGTTTACAGAGGAAAAAGAGGGGAAATATCTTGCCCATGCCTGTATAATATTTCCTGTTTCCCAGGGGGAATCCACACAGAGGCTGTTGGGGGTGGGTGGGGCAGCAGGGGGCCTGGAGCCGGCCTCTCCGTGGCCGGTCTCTTAAGTGAGGGGATGGGATTAAGCAGGTGAATCTCAGTCTCTGAATCCATAGACTTCTAGAGATGGAGGTGTCAAAGGCGTGGAAGCCAAGAAGTCTGTGAACAACTGTCAGGGTTTGCAAACAGCTTCAAGGTAATTGTGGTTTTGTATGGATGCGGCTGCGCAGTTGAATTAATTATGATGCCCATCTTCTCTGCATTTGGCTGTAGGTTGCCGGCTACTATCTCCTGCTGAGCAGACCCTCTGATGGCAGCATCAGTCTTGTGATGAATCAACTGGCTCTGACCCCAGGCAGGTTTGGGGTCAAGCCCCCACACATCCCCTCCCTAACCAGTGACTCTGGTGGTGCTGCTTGACCTGTCTGAGCCTCAGTGTCCTCATCTGTAGAATAAGAGCATTACTTACATCTACTTCAGGGGGCTGCTGGGCCCATGGTGAGCCCTCCATGAAAGGTAGTGTTCTAGTTTGCTAGATGCCAGAATGCAATATACCAGAAACTGAACGGTTTTTAAAAAGGGGGATTTAGTAAATTGCTAGTTTACAGTTCTAAGGCCGAGAAAATGTCCCAATTAAAACAAGTCTATAGAAATGTCCAATGTAAGGTATCCAGGGAAAGATACCTTGGTTCAAGAAGGCCGATGAAGTTCAGGGCTTCTCTCTCAGCTGGAAGGGCACATGGCGAACATGGCGGCATGTGCTGGCTTTCTCTCCAGGCCTCTTGTTTCACGAAGCTCCCCGGAAGGTGTTTTCCTTCTTCATCTCCAAAACTTGCTGGCTGGTGGACTCTCTGCTCCGTGGTTCTGCAGCGTTCTGAAGCTTTCTCCAAAATGCTTCTTCTTTTATAGAATCCCAGTAAACTAATCCAGACACACATAGAATGGGTGGAGACATGCCTCCATCTAATCAAGTTTAATACCCACAATTGGGTGAGCCACATCTCTGTGGCGATAACCTAATCAAGTTTCCAACCTGTATTACTGAATAGGAACTAGAAGAAACCTGTGCTCTCACAAAATTTTTTAGGGTACATAAATCCTTTCAAACTGACACAGGTAACCATTATTATCATTAATTAATGAAAAACAGGAAACTCTGATTTAATAAAAGTAATATATTGACAGGCAAAAATGTTTCAAACAGGTGGGCCACGGTGGCTCAGCAGGCAAGAATGCTTGCCTGCCATGCCAGAGGACCTGTGTTCGCTCCCTGGTCCCTGCCCATGTTTAAAAAAAAAAAATGTTTCAAAGTTTGGAGCTCTGAAGGGTTCTAGAGATGAAAGGAAGGTCGGTACTTTTTAGACCAGGAGACCCTAAGATTTTTGCTTTAAAAAATTCCACAGCAGGACTGTGGAATGGACATATGTGCATAACTTAAATTTAATTGTGAGACTTTCATTCTGTTCTCTTGAGCTGACTCTGCAATTCCTCTGGCATCATAAAACCCTAAACTCAGGACCATGCTGCAGGTCACTTGCCCCGTGGGGACCTCCTGCTACGCTACCTCTGTGTCTTCTGGATTAAAAATCATTGATTGAAAAGGGCGGGACAAGACAGTCTGTCCTGACGGCTGGGGATCACATTCAATCAGGACAGCATCCTGCTGGTTCAAAAGACGTGTTGCACACCCACACCCACACCCACACACGTGCTCACACACACTTCCCAGATGGAGGGTATCAACGAGCTGGGGAGACCGAGGGATATTTGTACCTGGGAAAGAGGGTTTCAATCATACTATCACTCAGTGGCCAATGAAACCTGTTCAAGGATTTTGTCTCCTTCTCAACAACCTTACTGCTATTCTCCTTTTTGGCAATCTGCTGCGACCCATGGTTCTTCTCCTTAAAAATATGACATGTGTATGTATTCATGTGTGTGCTGCAAACAGTCACCTCAAACAAAATTCAGTCCCCAACTTTTCTTTATGCTACTATGTTACTGGAAGTCTAGAGCTTTGTACCTAATATTATTATTTCCTTTTTTATTGAGCCCATGTGGCGTTTTCCTGCTGAATGACAAGCCCCTCCCTTCCCAACAGCACTTGTCCTCTCACCTGCTCACTTCGCAATGGATGCTGTTTATAAGGTCTCCTTTAGATTTTCTTCCCCACTCGTGGGGTTGCCGTGAATAATGAGGTCTTCCTGCCCACAGTGGAAGATTTCAGCTTTATGAAGAATGGGATGAATTCAGAGAGGGGAAGCTCATTGTTGAAATCCATTTAGTTTTAGCCTTGGCTGAAATGAAAGGAATGGAGATTAACCATTCAAAAATGGAGTTTATGAATGAAAACTCACTACAATTACACAACTTGTCATGTAGCTCACTGGGAATTATTTCCCTCCTGCTTGATTATAATGATGAAAACTTCTCTTTTACTAGCATAGAATGAAGTCATCTTTATCGGAGAGAATAAATGTTTCCCAAGGCTGCCTGCAGAAGTGTTTCTAGAATTTTGTTTTAAAAGTGATACGTCGAATAAGTTGTTTTCCAACACTTACTAGGTACCCTGGCTTTAACGTGTGTTTGAAAAATGGGGGGTGGGGGGGATTCCTCACAATGAATCCAAACATAAAATGCCAAATGCATTTGGATTTCTTTTTGGAGTTGTACATACCTTAGCAGATATACAATTTCAAAATAATTCTGATTTTCCTGAAACCTGTACTCAAAATGGCCTGTGTCACATCAACTATTGATTAGATATGGTGATTATCACATCCTATAATTCCCTCCCTCCCCAAAGGAGATGAATTACATAGTTACTGCTACATGGTCATATAACAAAACGTTGCCTTTTAAGAATACCCTGAGAGAAATGAAATGAGTCTAAAGGAATCAGGAGAATGGGGCAAAATAGAACCATGGGCTTTAATCGCTGGAATAATTCCAACTCTGTAATGAGAGAGCAAGACTTTTACTTGCTCTTACAAGTTTACTTGCAAACTCCACTGACTCAAGTAATTATGTGGGGCTTTTTCCACAGGGCAGCCCTTCACCCCCATAGCCATCTCTTTTGCCCACCACAGGCCTCTGGGCAACCTGTTAGTAAGGGAAAGAAAGATCCTTTTATGTTTAAATCTCACTGACTCTGAAACTGCCCTTCAGAAACTCTATTTCTCCCATTCTCTCTCTTCTTGGCAACACTAAAAGTCTTTTGTAAACATCCTCCCGGAAAAGCCTGTAGATCTGTCTGATAAACTTTGAAAGGGGAAGAGTTTAAACTCCTGTCTGAGAACAGATTGGAAGGAGAGCTTAAAAGAGCATTCCCTGTTGAGAAGTAGCTGAAATCACCAAGCTTGAAGAGGTGTCAAGGAGTGATAGAAATGATATAGTCCTGGTCTCTCTCTGCCCAGAACCCACGATTCTTATGAACCTCGTTAGTTAGCAGGAAGGAACCCAAGCACTTGGTACTAAATGCACAAAATTGGGAAAGCAAAGGTAACGAAACATTGAGAGACGTACTGAAGGTAAGCCGGAGCTAAGTAGCCTATAAACCACTCCGACCCAAACAAAATAGCCCATCGGGTCAGAGATGCAAATTGTTTTTTTGAAAAAAGAATTTGTTGGCAAACTTGTCCTGTTTATCAAATCCACCCCATCCCCAGCTCTCCTCCAACAAAGGCCAAAGGAAATGTAAGTATTTGTCTATTGAAAACATATTAATCTCTTCCCAAACTTAAGATTCCTAAGCAACCACATCAAAAGAAAGGACAGGGCCCTGATGGGTTTCAGGAACAGCCCTCTCTCTTCCTCTTGTTCTATCTCGGTTGCTTTCTGCAGGAATACAGCTAGTTTTTTTATTGGTTCTGAAACAGTAGAAACTTCCCACCTGGAGGATGTTCACTGCGAATAGAGGAGATTCCTTCCCTGGGTGGGAGGGGAGACCAGAAGCTTCCAAAGGCCCGTCCAGATGCCAGGACCTGAGGGCCCCTCCGTCATGGTGCCCCAGAAGAACTTGTTCAAAAGCAATTGGTGCAAGGCTCAAGAAATCACACTTCCTCACCCACCCCAGGAGATGGTCAAACAGCAGGTGTGATTCCTTAGCAGGGACATTGTAAAACTGTTAGATTTTGAGTGATCGTGGAGAATATACAGAGTAGATTATGTTAAAACAAAACAAATAAAAGTCGTTCTATTCTCCAAGTGCTGTCTCTTCAGTGAGATTGTGACTCTCACCTCTGAGATGACAGACTGTGTCTGTTTTTTTAAATTAAGCTTTACTGAGGTATGATTGACATAAAAAAAACTAGCACATATTTATTTATTTTATTATCTTTTATTTTTTTATTATTCTCCTTTGTATTATTATTATTATTTAAATTTTTTAAACATAGCAACATACAAACACGAACATTTTTACCATATAATCATTCCATTCTTGGTATATAATTAATAACCCAGTATCATCACATGGTTGTATATTCATCACCATGATCATTTCTTAGAACATTTGCATCAATTCCGAAAAGAAAGAAGAAAAAACTCATACATACCATACCCCTTACCCCTCCCTTTCATTGATTGCTCTATTTCTATCTACCCAAAATGTTTCAGCCTTTGTTTCCCCTATTTTTTTTCTATACCCCTTATCACTGCCTTTCATTGATCACTAGCATTTCGATCTACTGTATTTATTTTAACATTTGTTCCCCCATGTTTTATTTATTTTTAATCCATATGTTTTACTAATCTGTCCATACTGTAGATAAAAGAAGCATCAGACACAAGGTTCTCACAATCACATAGTCACATTGTGAAAGCTATATCATTATACAATCATCTTCAAGAAACATGGCTACTGGAACACAGTCTACATTTTCAGGCACTTCTCTCCAGACTCTCCAATATACCTTAACTAAAAAGGTGATACTTTATAATGCATAAGAATAACCTCCAGGATAACCTCTCGATTCTGAAATTCTCAGCCATTGACACTTCATTTTGTCTCATTTCTCTCTTCTCCCTTTTGGTCTAGAAGTTTTCTCAATCCCTTGATGCTGAGTCCCAGCTCATTCTAGGATTTCTGTCCCAGGTTGCCAGCAAGGTTTACACCCCTGTGAGTCATGTCCCATGTAGTGAAGGGGAGGGCAGTGAGTTTGTCCTGTTGGCTGAGAGAGAGAGAGACTAGCACATATTTAAAGTGTGCAAATTGATTAGTTTCGATGTATGAAAACACCCATAAAACAATTACCACAATCAAGATAATGAATTTCCCCATCACCCTCAAAGGTTTCCTTATGTCCCTTCCTTTTATGGACACCCTCCTCTACCAGCCCAGTCTTTGTAACCACTGGTTTGCCATCTGTCACTATCTCTGTTTATGTTTTTTAGAATTTAATGTAAATAGAGTTCTAGAGAATGTATTCTTCTTTTGAGATTCATCCCTGTCATTGCACAAATCAAAAGTTTATTTCATTTTATTGTTGAATAGTGATTCATTTTATGGATATACCACATTTTGTTTATCCACTCACTTATTGGAAGACATTTGTATTGTCTCCAGGTTTGGCTATCATAAATAAAAGCTGCCTTGAACAATCATATACAAGTCTTTGTATGAACATATGGTTTCATTTCTTTGTGTAAATACCAGGAGTGGAATGACTGGATCATCATATGTTAAGCATGAGTTTACTTTTTTATGAAACTGCTTTCCAAACTGGTAGCGCCAATGGTGTTTGAGAGTTCTGGCTGCTCTACATCCTTGCCAACACTTGGTGTAGTTAGTTTTTTAATTTTAGACGTTCTGGTGAGTGTATAGTAGGTGTATCTTCTTGTGATTTTAATTTTCATTTCCCTAATGACTAGTGATATATATCTTTTCAAGTGCCTATTTGCCAGCCATACTGTTCTTGGATGAAATGTCTGTTGAAATCTTTTGCCCATTTTGTAATTTTATTATTGTTTTCTTATTGCTGAAATTTGAGAGTTTTTTATATAGTCTGGATACAAATCTCTTATCAGATCTGTGGCTTTAAAATATTTTCTCCAGGCTTGTGGTTGGTGTGTTACTCTCTTAACAGTATCTTTAGAAGTAAAGTTCTTAATTTTAATGAAATAAAAATTTTAAATTTTTTTAGTAGATTGTGCTTTTGGTCTCATATCTAAGTCATCTTTGTCTTGCCTTAAGATACAAAGATTTTTTCCTAGGAGTTGTATCATTTGAAGTTTTATATTTAGGTCTATGATCTATTTGGGGTTACTTTTTGACTATGATGCGAGACATAATAGAAGTCCATTGTTTTTCATTGTTTATCCAATTGTTCCAGCACAATTTGTTGAAAAGATTGCTTTCTCCACTAAATTGTCTTTGATTATCCGTGTGGGATCTATTTATGGGTTCTGTACTGCTCCACTGATCTATTTGCCTACGGTTATATCTATAGCACACTGTCTTGATTACTATGTTCTTTTTCAAGTGTTTTGACTATTCTAGTTCCTTCAATTTTCCAAGAATTTTATAAATAACATATGAATTTCTATGTACAAAAACTTGCTGAGGTTTTCATTAGGACTGAGTTGAATCTATAGGATAACTAATTGGTGGCTTAACAATTCTGAGTCTCCTAATCCACAAACATGGCACAGCTCTCTATTTAGTTAGGTCTTCTTTAATTTCTCTCACCAGTTTTGTAGTTTTCAGTGTACATGTCTTACTTGTCTTTTAATAGACCTTTTTCTAAGCACTTCATATTTTTGATGCTATTTTAAATGGTATTGTTTTTAATTTCAATATGTTACTGTTTGTTATTAGTATATAGAAATATGATTGATTTACATATATTGATCTTGTATCCTGCAGCCTTGCAAAACTCACTTATTAGTTCTAATAACCTTTTTTGTAGATTCAATAGTTCCCCACACACTATATGATTGTATAAGCAGTCATATAGTGTGTATGATTGTATAAGCAATCATATAGTGTGTGTAAAAAAGAGCTCATTTTACTTCATTTCCAGTCTGAATCTATAGGCATACCTTGATGATATTGTGGGTTCAGTTCCATACCACCACAATAAAGAGTATTGCAATGAAGCAAGTCACATGATGTTTTGTTTTTCCAGTGGATATAAAAATTATGTTTAACGATAATGTAGTCTATAAGTGTGCAATAGTATTACGTCTAAAAGACAATAGGATTATGTCTAATACCTCCCTTAATTTAAAAAAAAGTGTCAACTGCCATCTGAGCCTTCAGCGAGTTGTAATATTTTTGCTGGTGGAAGGGGGTCTTGCCTCCGTATTGATGGCGGTTGACTGAACAGGGTGGTGGCTGCTGAAGTTGGAGTGGCTGTGACAATTACTTAACATAAGACAACAGTGAAGTTTCCTGCATCAGTTGACTCTTCCTTTCACAAAATATTTCTTTGCAGCATGCAATACTGGTTACCAATAGAAAACTTCTTCCAGAATTGGAGTCAGTCCTCTCAAACCCTATTGCTGCTTTATCCACCTATTTCATGTCATATTCTAAATCCTTTGTTGTCATTTCAACAATGTTCACAGCATCTTCACCAGGAGTTGATTTCATCACAAGAAAACACTTTCTTTGCTCTTCTTCAAGAAGCAGCTCCTCATGTGTTCAAGTTTTATCACGAGATTGCAGCAATTCAGTCACATCTTCACGCTCCACTTCTAATCTAACTTTCTTGCTATTTCTACCACATCCCGAGTGACTTCCTCCACTGAAGTCTTGAACCCCTCAAAGTCATCCTTGCAGGTTGGAATCAACTTCTTCCAAATTCCTGCTCATGTTGCTACTTTGACCTCCTCCCATGAATCGCAAATATTCTTAATGGCATCTAGAATGGTGACTCCTTTCCAGAAGGTTTTCAATTTACTTTGCTCAGATCCATCAGAGGATTCATCGTCTATGACAGTTATAATCTTACAAATTGTATTTCTTAAATTAATAAAACTTGAAAGTTGAAATGACTTCTTAATCCATGGGCTGCAGAATGGATAATGTTTTAGCAGGCATTAGAATAACACTTATCTCCTTGTACATCTTCATTGGAGCTCTTGAGCGACCAGGTGCCTTGTTAATGAGCAGTAATATTTTGGACAGAATCTTTTTTTTTTTCTGAACAATAGTTTTCAACAGTGGGCTTAAAATATTCAATAAACCATATTGTAAATAGATGTGCTGTCTTCCAGGCTTTGTTGTTCCATTTCTGGAGCATAGGCAGAGTAGATTTAGTATCATTCTTAAGTGCCCTAGGATTTTCAGAATGGTAAGTGAACGTTGGTTTAAAGTTCAAGTCACCAGGTTCATTGGCCGCTAACAGAAAGAGTCAACTTAACCTTTGAGACTTTGAAGCCAGGCATTGACTTCTCCTCTCTAGGTATAAAAGTCCTAAATGATATCTTCTTCTAATAGAAAACTGCTTCATCTACATTGAAAAATCTTTGTTTGGTATACCACCTTCATTAATTACCGTAGCTAGATATTCCAGACAACTTTCTGCAGCTTCTACGTCGGCACTTTCTGCTTCACCTTGCTTCTTTAATGTTATGGAGAAAACTTCTTTCTTTAAACTTCATAAGCCAACCTCAGCTAGCTTCAAACTTAGCTTCCTCACCTCCCCAGGCTTCATAGAATTGGAGAAAGTTAAGGCCTTGCTCTGGATTAGGTTTTGACTTAAAGGAATGTTGTAGCTGGTTTGATCTTCTATACAGACCTCTTAAACTTTCTCTATATCATTCATGTGTTCACTAGAGTAGCATTTTTAATTCCCTTCAAGAACTTTTCCTTTGCATCCACAACTGAGCTAACTGTTTGGTGCAAGAAGCTTAGCTTTTGGCCACCTTGACTTTTCAAATGACTTCCTCACTAAGCTGATTTAAAGAGAGATGTGTGACTCTTCCTTTCACTTGAACACTTAGAGGTCATTGTAGAGTTGTTAATTAGCCTGATAATCAGTACTGTTGTGTCTTTAGGTAATAGGGACGCCCAAGAAAAGGGAAAGAGAGACAGGGAATGGCTAATCAGTGGAGCAGCCAGAACATACACCACATTTATCGGTTACGTTTGCTGTCTTATATGGGCTGATTCATCCCCCCACCACCCCAATTACTATAGTAACATCAGAGATCACAGATCACCATAGAAGTTACAGTAATAATAATGAAAAGGTTTGAAATATTGCAAGAATCACCAAAATGTGACACAGAGGCACAAAGTGGGCACCTGCTGTTGGAAAAATGGCATTAATAGATCTGACCTGCTTCACGCAAAGTTGCTACAAACCTTCAATTTGTAAGAAAAAAAAATGTACTGTCTGTGAAGTGCAATAAAGTGAACTGCAATGAAACAAGATTTTTATTTCTGTTTCTTCCCTTATTAAACTGGCCAGAACCTCCTGTACAATGCTGAATAGAAGTTGTGAAAGTAGGCGTCCTTGCCTTGTACTGATCTTAGGGGTAAGCATTTAGTCAAAACACTTAAGTGTAATGTTATCTATGGTTTTTCAGAGATGTTCTTTCTCAAGTCAAGGAAGTCCCCTTTTACTCCTTGTCTACTAAAAGTTTTTATCAGAAATGGATGTTGCATTCCCTCAGATGTTTTTTTCTGTATCTGTATTTTACATCTACATATTATAAACTGCACAAAACATTTTTTTTCTTTGCTCTAAACAATGTTCTGGTTTGCAATCTGCTGGCTGTGATATACTAGAAACAAAACAGCTTTCAAAAAAGGAAAATTATTAAGTTGCAAATTTATACTTCTAAGGCTATGAAAATGTCCAAGTTAAGGCACCAGCAAGAGGCCCCCTTCACTCAAGAAAGGCCGTCAAAGTTTGGGGTTTCTCTGTCAACTGGAAAGACACATAGCGAACATGGAGATGTCTGCTAGCTTTCTCTCCAGGCTTCTTGTTTCATGACGCGCCCCCTGGGGTGTTTCTTGCTGTGTGGGCTTTAAAGCTTTTTCCAAAATGGTTCCCTCTTAAAGGGCTCCAGTAAGCAACCCCACTTTGAATGGGTGGAGACACATCTCCTTGGAAACCACCAAATCAAAAGTTACTATCCACAGTTGGCTGGGTCATGTCTGCATGGTAACAGAAAGCTCCCACCCAGCAATATTGAATGAGGATTCAAGGACATGGCTTTTTTGGGGTACACAACAGATTCAAACCTGCATAGACAATCAGTAATCTGTTTAAATTGTTTAAATAATAAAATAGTCTTTTGTATTTATTTGCATAGTTATTACTGATGCTTTTTATTCTTTTGTGTAGATCATTATGCTCATCTAATATCATCTTCCTTCTGCCTGAAGACTTCCTTTAACATTCCTTATAGCAAGGGTGTACAGTGATGAATACTTTTAGCTTTAGCATGCACAAAAACTATTTATTTTGTCTTTGTTTTTGAAAGATGTCTTCACTGTGCGTAGAATTCTCAATTGACATTTATGTCTCAGCACTCTAAATATGTTGCTCTCCTGTTTTCTGACTTGCATTATTTCTGGCTATCATTTTTATCTTTTTTTCTTCTGGCCATATGTCCTTTTTCTATCATTGCCTTTACAATTTCCTCTTTATCACTGGTTTTAAGTAACTTTAGTATGATGTGCTGTAGTGTTATTTCCATCATGGTCTTGTGCTTGGGGTTCATGGGGCTTCTTGGATCCAAGGGTTTTTACTTCACATCAATTTTGGAAATTGTTAGGTAATTATTTCTTTTTTAAAAAATATTTTTATTGATACGACTTAACATACAAACATTCTTAGCATACAAACAGTTTATACATGGTGTACAATCAAGGGCTCACGATATCATCGCATAGCTGTGTATTCATCACCATGATCATTTTTTTGAACATTTGCATCACTCTAGAAAAAGAAATAAAAATTTCTGATATTGTCGCAAGCAGTGGGGCCAACCAAATCAATAGGCTGAGCCCTAAATCTTGGGTTTCTTTCTATGAAACTTATTGCTGCAAAGGACAGGTTAAGCCTACTTAAAATTAATAGCCCCAAGAGTCACCCCCAGAGAACCTCTTTTGTTGCTCAGATATGGCCTCTCTCTCTAAGCCAACTCAGCAGGTGAACTGACTGCCCTCCCCCACACCCCCTATGTGGGACATGACTTCCAGGGGTGTAAATATCCCTGGCAGTGTGGGACAGGACTCCCAGGTGAGTTGGGACCCAGCATCGAGAGACTGAGAAAGCCTTCTTGACCAAAAGGGAGAAGAGAGAAATGAGAAAAATAAAGTTTCAGTGGCTGAGAGACTTCAAACAGAGTCGAGAGATTATCCTGGAGGTTATTCTCATGCCTTATCTAGATACTCCTTTTTAGTTTATGGTGTATTGGAGTGGTTGGAGGGAAGTGCCTAAAACTGTTGAGCTGTGCTCCAGTATCCTCCATTCTTGAAAATGATTGTATAAAGATATAACTTTTACCATGTGAATGTGGGGTTGTGAAAACCTTATGTCTGCTGCTTCTTTTATCCAGCATATGGACCGATGAGTAAAGAAAAATATGGATAAAGAATAAATAAATAAATAATAGGAAGGACAAAGGTTAAAATAAATTGGGTAGATGGAAATACTAGTGGTCAATGAAAGGGAGGAGTAACAAGTATGGTATATATGAGGTTATTTTCCTTTGCATTTCTTTTTCTGGAGTAATGCAGATGCTCTAACAAATGATCATGGTGATGAATACACAATATGTGATGATATTGTGAGCCACTGATTGTGTACCATGTATGGAATGCATGTGTGTGAATATTTAAAAAAAAGCTGGGAACCCAGACTCTTAGGTTCAAATCCAGGCTCTGCTGCGGTGCCAGTTTGAAAGCATTATGTGCCCTGGAAAAGCCTTGTTTTAATTCTAATCCATCTTGTGGTGGCAGCCTTTTCTTTTAATCCCTATCCAGCATTACAGGTTGGAAAACTGATTGAATTATCTCTACAGAGCTGTGACCCACCCAATTGTCGGTGTTAACTTTGATTAGAGGGAGAATCGACTCCACCCATTCCAGGCGGATCTTGATTACTTTACAGGAATCCTTTAAAAGTGGAAGCATTTTGGAAGCCTTGAGGTCCAAGAGAGCCACAAAAACCAGGAGAACCCATGCAGCCAGAGACCTTTAGAGATGAAAGAATATGCCCTCGGGGAGCTTCATGAAACAAGAAGCCTGGAGAGAAAGCTAGCAGACATCACAATTTTTGCCATGTGCCTTTCCAGTTGAGAGAGAAACCCTGAACTTCATCGGCCTTTTTTGAGTGAAGGTAACCTCTTGTTAGTGCCTTAATTTGGACAGTTTTATTGACTTGCTTTAACTGGGACATTTTCACAGCCATAGTACTGTAAACTATCAATTCATTAAATTTCCATTTTTAAAAACCATTCTGTCTAAACATTAGGTCTAAGACCATAAAACAGTTAGAGGAAAATGTAGGGAGATATCTTATGAATCTTACAATTGGAGGCAGTTTTATGGACCTTAAACCTAAAGCAAGAGCACTGAAGAAGGAAATAAATAAATGGGAACTCCTCAAAATTAAACACTTTTGTGCATCAAAGAACTTCATCAAGAAAGTAGAAAGACAGCCTACACAATGGGAATCAATATTTGGAAACGACATATCAGATAAAGGTCTAGTATCCAGAATTTATAATGAGATTGTTCAACTCAACAACAAAAAGACAGCCAACCCAATTACAAAATGGGAAAAAGACTTGAATAGACACCTCTCAGAGGAGGAAATACAAATGGCCAAAAGGCTCATGAAGAGATGCTCAATGTCCCTGGCCATTAGAGAAATGCAAATCAAAACCACAATGAGATATCATCTCACACCCACCAGAATGGCCATTATCAACAAAACAGAAAATGACAAGTGCTGGAGAGGATGCGGTGAAAGAGGCACACTTATCCACTGTTGGTGGGAATGTCAAATGGTGCAACCACTGTGGAAGGCAGTTTGGCGGTTCCTCAAAAAGCTGAATATAGAATTGCCATACGACCCAGCAATACCATTGCTGGGAATCTACTCAAAGGAATTAACGGCAAAAACTCAAACGGACATTTGCACACCAATGTTTATAGCAGTGTTATTTACAATTGCAAAGAGATGGAAACAGCCAAAATGTCCATCAACAGACGAGTGGCTAAACAAACTGTGGTATATACATACGATGGAATATTATGCAGCTTTAAGGCAGGATAAACTTATGAAACATGTAGTAACATGGATGGACCTAGAGAACATTATGCTGAGTGAGTCTAGCCAAAAACTAAAAGACAAATACTGTATGGTCCCAATGATGTGACTCGACACTCGAGAATAAACTTGGAATATGTCATTGGTAACAGAGTTCAGCAGGAGTTAGAAACAGGGTAAGATAATGGGTAATTGGAGCTGATGGGATACAGTCTGTGCAATAGGACTAGATACAAAAACTCAAAAATGGACAGCACAATAATACCTAATTGTAAAGTAATCATGTTAAAACACTGAATGAAGCTGCATCTGAGCTATAGGTTTTTGTTTTGTTTTGTTCTATTATTACTTTTATTTTTTTTCTCTATATTAACATTCTGTATCTTTTTCGGTTATATTGCTAGTTCTTCTAAACCGATGCAAATGTACTAAGAAACGATGATCATGCATCTATGTGATGATGTTAAGAATTACTGATTGCATATGTAGAATGGTATGATTTCTAAAAAAAAAAAAAAAAAAATGGACAGCACAATACTACCTAATTATAAAGTAAGTATGTTAAAACACTGAATGAAGCTGCATCTGAGCTATAGTTGTTTTTTTTCTTATATATTTTTGTATTTTTTATTTTTATTTTAATTTTTTCTCTATATTATCATTTTATTTCTTTTTCTGTTGTCTTGCTATTTCTTTTTCTAAATCGATGCATATGTACTAAGAAATGATGATCATACATCTATGTGATGATATTAAGAATTACTGATTGCATATGTAGAATGGAATGATTTCTAAATGTTGTGTTAGTTAATTTTTTTTAATTAATAAAAAAAAAACCATTCTGCTTCTGGTATATTGCATTCTGGCAGCTAGCAAAGTAGAACAGCTATCAATTCTCTTATGGTATTAAATAAGTCACTTCTCTTTGAGCCTTTAGTTTCTCATCCCAACATTTTGGCCATCCTCCTGCTTTCTAACAAGGTATCCAATGTTGACAACCAATTTATATATATGCTATATATATATAAAGACAATATTTCTTCATATTAAATATATATGCACATATATATAAATTATATTTGTTTTAATATATTTATTCATTTAAATATATTATACATTTATGTGTATTATTTATATTCTCATATAAATGCAACAAATCTGTTCTCATATATATTATATATATGAAAATATGGAAACGTACCAGGAAGAAAAAAAAAGATGAAACTTTATTTATTATCCCTTTATTTAGAAGTGCAGTATATACACGTCTGAAAATTAAGTAATAAGGAAGGAAGGAAAGGAGGAGTAAGGCAAGCTCATGGAAGAGATGACATTCACTGGTAGAACTTTGATAAGTAGGGAGTAGAAAGAACAGGACTTAGGATAAAGAAAATAATTAATTTTATGTTCAATAGGAATTCCAATTAGGTTGTAGGAAAGAGGTATGATGCATAAAATGGGAAACAGCTGAAAAATTGGGTTTTCTCCATACTGTAGAAGATTTGAAATCAAAGCTGAGAAGTTTGTGTTTAATTCTCTAGGCAATGAAGAATCGTGAAAAAAAAATGTTTAAGAGGGAGAAGGTTGTTATGGGAACCAACAGCACTGGCCTAACAACTTCACTTCCACATCTTTTTACAGACCCAAACACATCTTACCTGCGTGCCATTGGAGTCAGGAGGAGGAGGAAGAGAGGAAGGGAGGGTTAGGGCTTGAGGGAGAGCTCAATTGGCAGCAAAGCTTTCATTTCAGTGGAATGTTTTCATGGGGCATCACCTTTCCCTTCCTGGATGCGGGGGTGAGTGGAGGTTCCTTGAGCGTGTTTTTCTTAGGCACTTTGATTTGGTTTCAACTAAAAACACAGGATATTGGTGTGGATCTTTATTATTTAGGTTGAATTACAGCCCACGCCAAAAACTTCCTTGAGATTATATTTTATCCGAGCCTTCTCATCTTTCAAATGCCTGATGTGCACACATGGATTTATAGACTACCGAAGCTGGAGAGGGTCTCAAAGACAGGGGGAACCATCCTTGTCCTCGTACTGGTTCACTTTTGAGAGTGTTCTATGAAAATATTACAGTGAGAGAGTAACTCAGCTCCAAAATGTGAATCTGAACACACCATTTCCCTTTAAAAAACCCTCCTATGTCAGCCTAAGATCTATAGTTGGGTAACTGTATGCCCTGGTTTGCCCAGAGGAGTCCTAGTCCTTGCTTTTTGTCCTGGTGTAATTATTAATAGTGACATTTCTCACTATTAATAAAAGTGAACCAAAAAATTAAATTAAAAATATAAGCAAATGAACAAAAAAGGAACTAGTTTGGATAATAAATTTTGTGGTCACTCTAAGTAATTCTTTCCATCCTATATGCCCTTTTATGGAGACAGGCATGGATGAGGGGGTCTCCAAACACATATATGCATATACATTTTTCCAGTTAAAAGAAAGAAAAGAAAAGGGGGGGGGGAACACAACCCCTTAAGAAAAAGTTTGATGTAAAGGAGTGCCCTGAAAATATTAGGACCTGTCCGGCATGACTCAGCTCTCCCAACCCCAAACTCCCAAACCGCTGTCTCCTGTTCCAGCCTTGAGGAAGAGGGTTCCCCCACTGCAGGCCTTCGTGCTTTTGAACAAGTTACCCCTCTTCTGGGAGATGCCGGCCACCCCCATGGTTGTCCAGCTGGTGAACTCCTACCCTTTCTGCAGTGCTGGGCGGTGTATTGGCCTGAAACCTTCCCTAACCAATCCCCCGGCTTCCCGAGGGGCAGTCCTGAGCTCTCACTCCTCCGCCTCCCCGGCCCTGCTCTCTCTCCTACCCTGCAGCCCACTTTGTTTGGGAACAGCCACAGGGCAGGGCTGCTCCCATGCTCTGAGTACAGTAACTAGCACAAGCAGGGGATACAGTGTTTGTCATAGGCATTCATTCAACAGATGTTTACTGAGCACTAACTTCGTTCCAAGCCTTGCTTTGCAGCGGGCGCAGCAGTGTACAAAACCAAGCCCCTGCGTCCAAAGCGCGCACCGCCTCGCTCGTGAACGAATGGGGTGGGAGTGTGTGGGTCCGTCCGCGGGTCGAGCACGCGTGTCCATGTGCATCCGTGGCCGCTCAAGAAGATGTGCTAAAAGCTCGTGTTCCTCTCGGGAAGCCGGCATGCTTCGAAACAAGCCGGGCTTTCCCCATGCAGTTTCTCTTATCTATTTAAAAATAGAGGGGGGAAAAAAGTCTAGGGAGGCGAAAATAACTTTCTCAAGGTTTACGAGCGGCGTGGTTAGTCCCCCGGGAGAGAAAGCCTTGGACCTTGGGCCCCCGGGTTAGCCGCTCCAAGGTGAGGAGTGGCTGCGTGCCGCCCGGCCCGGGCCATTTCTCCTGAGCCCCCCGCCCATTTACCTGGGAGCTAAGGGCTTCTCCCCACAGCTTCTGTCGCGGCCGTGTTTGTGAAAGGCAGGGCTGTATTTGCGTCTGTAACCCAGCAGGGCTCTTCCCAGGAGCCGTCCGAGGCCGCAGGGGCTGAGCAGAAAGCAGTGTGCTATTTGCGGGAGGAGGGTTCGGGGGAGCTCCTGGAGCCGGGAGAGACTCACAAAGCCCTGACTGAAGCGGATCCCAGCCCCGGGGAGCTTGGCCAACAATAATGGAAACCGCTGAAGCAAAGGAAGAGGGAGGGTGGCTAGGGAAAGAGAGATGGACCGACAGAGACCGAGAGAGGGGGAGAGAGGGATGGACAGAGAGGGAAGGAGGAGAAGGAAAGAGGGATGCACATAGAGAGGGACAGAGAAAGAGGGAAAGAGGAATGGACAGACAGAGAGAGGGGGGGGAGAAAGGGGGGTACAGAGACAGAGTGAACAAGCGAGCATGAGTTTGAGATATTCCGTGATTATATTCTCAGGCTGAGCCTGGAGATCCTGCTTTGAAGGAGGATATAACGAGCTTCCTGCCCTCAGAATCCCGCAAACCATCCTCATTTTCTTCCTCTTTCTCGCCACACCCGGCATCCAGCTCTCTCACCCTAGTTCCTTTTTGCCTTTAAACAGCCCTCCCCACCCTAGCGCAGAGATTTTTTTTTCCCTTCCACATTCTGAGGTTGCAACCACTTTGGGCTGCCCTGGGCTCTCTGTTTAACACTCCCTAGACCCTCCTGCCTCCCCCACCTCCTTAATTACATGTATGACAACTCTTCAGGGCAGAGAATAAGGGTAAGATGTGACCTCCCAGGGGACCGAGGGGCAAGGAGCTGTCTCCGTTCCCGGCAGGCTGGGGGGTGGCGGGGCCTGCCTGGGCTGCCCGTGGCCTGGCGTACTGGCCCTTTCTCCCTTGAGGTGGCATTTCCTCCAGCTCTGAGCACTGATTAGATTCTATAACAGCCCCTTGCAGCTCACCGCAAATAAACAGCTACAGGTAAGGGACAGAGGTGACTTGGAGGTGGCAGAGAAATGCCAGCTTCTGCCAGGTAACCTGAACTCTGAAACCCAGATTACTCAGCTACTGTCTGGGTTTGCCAGGAACTTCATTCCAACAAGCCCCAGGCCTTCTCCCTCCTCCAATGCAACTTCCTTCTCCTGCCTTAATCCTCTGCCAGCCAGCCTGCCAGTCCTTCTATTCACTTGTCTGGGGCCATCAGCACACCCAGATAAACTCGAGTGCAAGGAGACGAAAGGGACTGAAGGTGTGGCTTCAATGAGACAGATAAAAGGGAAGGGTATACCCATGAGAGGACGGGAGAGGAGTGATGTGAAAGGGAAGGAATCACACATTTGGTTTGGAAATACTGTGCCTGAAGTTTGGTCACAGTAGCTCCTCTCACTGTCCATTCCGTAGGAAATCCAGGAGGGCTGTCAGGGCAGGGTCTGCACACAGTGGGGCAGGGCTCTCCCGGCAGGGCTCGCCTCTAAGGTGGTGGTCACTCATCAGTCTCCTGGGACCAGCCTGACAGCATCAGGTCCCCTGTCTCCAGGACCCTCCCTACCTCATCTTTTTCTCTTTCCACTTAGAAAGTTCATCCCACAGTGAGGTTGGGGACAGACTTCGGTGGCCCATACGGTGCCTGGTACATAGTAGGTGGGAAATTCATTTGTTGAATGGATGAGTGATTAAAATATGAAGCCAAATAGAGAGGGAAGTTGAAGAAGACAAAGGAGGTGGAAGAGACTAGGGACAAGGGGTGAGGCACCGGTAGAGATTTAAAGGAATTCTGTGTCTTGAGGCAGAAAATATATAGTTGCTGCTAATGCATCATAACCATTATGAGTGGGGACTCCAGCAAAACAAGTTTGAGAGCCCTTTGCCTTTTTTTTTTTTTTGATTTTTAACTTTTTTATTGTATAGCATAACATTTATACAAAGCAGAGAAATAAAAAAGCAATCGTTTTTAAATTACTCTTCAACAGATAGTTACAGGACAGATCCCAGAGTTTGTCATGGGCTACCATAGGATCATCTCAGATTTTTCCTTCTAGCTGCTCCAGAATATAGGAGGCTAGAGGGCTTAAATATTTTTTTTGTCATTGCTTTTAACGGCAACGTCTGGCATAAGTAGTCGTATACTCTACTGTCCACACATTTTGACCTTCCTCCAAGGGTGTCCTTTTGGGAGGGCACGTCATCGGATTCTGGTCTCAAGGCTGGAAACCATCTGATCCAACACTCCCATTTTACAGCTAGAGAAACTGGAGTGAAGTGAGGACAAGTGACATTGTCAAGGTCAGAGGGAGGCAGCACCCGGACTCCCACGTCAGGTTCTTCTGGCTCCACCAGGCTCCCTCCAGGGGATTTAAAGACATAGCTTTTCCTGGATAAAGACTGATTGATGATTGTGACTCATGAACACATGACACCATCAGGCCCTGCTTTGTTCTCTGTAAATCACGCCCAGCCCTGGAGCCTCTTCTAACCAGCCCTCTTCTACTTCTAACATGTCAGACTGAATTATGCCTGAATTCCCCATTCATCTGTCTCCCCAGCACGTGGTAGGTGATCAGTACAAGCTTAGTGTTGGGAGAGGTGGGAAAGGACGGAGAGCAGGACTTTAGGCAGCCTGGGGGGTCACGAGCTTTATGAGCATTATTTATGTGTTTTCTCAGCACAGTGTCTAGACCAGGTGGTTTGGCAAGGAGAAGAATTGCCTTTATGTGCCTGTTAGCCAAGCAAAAAGTGTTTGCTATTAGGCCTTCCTTTATACTCAAATCAACGCGGAGGACTGAAGCAGGCTTACACGCCAAATTAAACTCAAGCTAAATCAAGTTGGCAGGAGCGGGGGCTCCAGCTGAAACAGGTTTGAGAGCCCCTTGCCTTTTTTTTAAATATTTTTTTTAATTTTTAACTTTTTTATTGTATAGTATAACATATATACAAAACAAAGAAAATAAAAAGGCAATAGTTTTCAAAGCACTCTTCAACGAGTAGTTACAGGACAGATCCCGGAGTTTGTCATGGGCTACCATACCATCCTCTCAGATATTTCCTTCTAGCTGCTCCAGAATATAGGAGACTAGAGGGCTTAAATATTTTTTTATCATCACAATTGACTTTTTTTCTTTCTTGCGAAAATAGCATATATACCAAAAAGCTATAAAATTATTTAAAGCACAGCACCACAATTAGTTGTAGAACATATTTCAGAGTTTGACATGTGTTACATTTCCACAATGTTAGGTTTTTACTTCTAGCTGTTCTAAAATACTGGAGACTAAAAGAGATATCAATTTAATGACTCAGCATTCATATTCATTTGTTAAGTCCTGTCTTCCCTGTATAACTCCATCATTACCTTTGATCTTTCCATCCTTCTCTTCCCTTGCCTTTTTACTTATCTAATTTTTTTTACTTTTTATTTGCAAATACTTTCAAGCTTACAGGACAGATACAAAATTTCTGAACACATGAATGGAGGTTCCTTGAACACTTAATACTGCCATGTGCATTTCCTAAAAAAAACAAGGATATTCATTCATTTAACCTCTTTAAGGGTAATTATCAACTTCAAGAAATTTAATGTTGCTGTATGCTTATAGCATACATTCCAATTTTTTCATATGTCCCAATAATGTCCCTTTGAGCCTTTTCTCCTCCCTAGCATCATCTATTGCATTTAATTGTCACTTCCTTTTTAGCTGTTTTCTTCCATTTTTTTTTAATTGTGGGAACGTGTACACAACATAAGTTTCCTCCTCTCAACCAATTCCAAACATACCATTCCGTGGGATTACTCACTTTCACAGCACTGCAGTACCCTCTCCACCTTCCATTAATAAAACTTTTCTATCTACCTAAACAGGAATCCCATTCCATTTTACATTAACTACCATTCCCCCTGCCCCTGTGCTCAACTTTCTGTCTCTATAAGCTTGCATATTCCCTGATATTTTCTTTGCAGTAAAATGGGTCTGAATTTTTACATCCTAAATCTGGCGTCGTGTTTGCTTTGACACCAACTTAACTTCAACAGTATACACAAACTATGTTCCTATACCCCTCACTTCCCCACCTTTAGATAGTTCTTGTCACAAATAACATGTTTATACATTATGAGTCCAAACCCATTGATTTATCATTTCATTTTATGCGTTTGCCTTTTATAACCTATAGGAAGTAAAGTGGAATTACAAACCAAAAATACCATTGTACTGGCATTTATCTCAACCCGTGTCATTATTCTCACTGGAGATCTTTATTTCCTCATGTGGCTTTGATTTATTGTCTACTGTTCTTTCCTTTTGATGTTCTTAATAAGCAAAATAATGTTATTTTCATATCTTTCGTAAGTCGCTGGGGCAAATGTGCTAATGTAGACCAAGCTGGGACCCAGATTTTAATACTATTATATAAAGAGAACAGTGGGAAAGAAGGCTAAAAGGAAGGAGGGACTGTTTTAGGAGGTGTCTTTAAGCCTTGCAAAGGAGTTTGAACTTTAATGGGCCGTGGGAGCCATATGATGCTATGGAGGGGAGAGAGAGAAGATGGGAGCTCTGCCTTGGCAGATCACACTTGCTGGAGAGATATTGGAGGAGGCAGACCAAGCACAGAAAGTCCAATTATTGCTGAAGATACAGCAATAATTTATATGCAAAAATTCTGAAAACTCTTGTGCTGGAGTAAAGATGGGGCAGAGGTGGAGGTATTTAGGTAAGCTCTTGCTCAGTGATGGTAGGCTTGAGGGAAAGGGAGAAATGAAAGACTGCTCTGAGCTTGGATACGTGAAAAGATGATGTCTTTAAACCATTCGGTGTTGCACTGTCCTATTCTGTCCAGTATGGTAGCGACTGGCTGCAGGTATCTATTAAGCACTAGAAATGTGGCTGGTCCAAATTGAGATGTGCAGTACATGTAAAAGACTCAATACCAGAAAAACAATTTTAAAAATACCACCAATAATTCTGTATAATGATTATATATTAAAATAATAACATTTTGGATATATTGAGTTAAATAAAACATTTTTTGAAATTAATTATTTTTTACAGTTTTTATGTGGCTACCAGAAAATGTAAAGTTACATATGTGGCTTGCATTATATTTCATTTGGACAGTGTTGCTGCGATGACCTCCCAGTGCACTTAGACTCAAATCCAAATTCCTTACCATAACCTTCAAGGTCCTATGTAACCTGACCTCTGCCAGCTTTTCTGGCCTCATCTTGGACCATATTCCCTTTGGTTTCAGGCACACTGGCCTTTCTGTCCCCTTAGCACACCAAGCTAAGAGGCTTGGCCCTTGCTGTTCCAGCTGCTTGTAATATTCCCTCCATAGATCTTTACCTGGAAGATCCTCCTGCCATTCAGATATCACCCAGTTCAGACATCATCTTCTCAAGAGGACCTCCTTGACCACTGTTTCTAAAATAGCTCTCTCTCCCTCCCCCGGCAACACTCTATCCCATTACCTTATTTTATTTTCCTTGGAACACTTTATCAGTACAGAACTTACCTAGTGTATGTTTGTGTTTAATGGCTATTTCTTCCTGATGGTGTCTGGCTGATTCTCCTTCTTGTCTCCAGCATCTAGCACAGTGCCTTGCACATGTTAGGTATACAATAAATATTTGATGGATGAATGAATTGAGAAATACAGAAACATTGAGGAGTGGAGGGTTCAGAGAGGGTCTCCATTGCTAACCTCTGTGTAACAAACCATCCCCAAATTCTGTGCCTTGAGAACCGAAACCAGCTACACCCCCACTGGGCCTGGTCTCTGAGAACATAAACCACACCTTATTATCTACAGTACATAATTTCACGCTATTTCTATGTCTTCATTAGCACAGCTTTGATATTCCTCTGTCTTCATTCCATGGCTTTATTTTTCCAGGAGCTTCCTGACCAAGTAAATGATTTGATTGTTCATTGACGGAATTTCCCATCAACTCTTCAATGGAAAACATCAACAGTTTGTGCCCTAAGATTCTTTGAATCCTTTACCTCAAAATCCTTGCCTTGCTGCTGTTTCCAATCCTGGACTTTTGCCCCCTGATTCTCACCCAATCCTAATCGAGTGCCCTTATTGACAGACTCTTAAACTAAACTTCTGATTATTGGTACATTCTGACCTTACCTTCCCCCTAGGAGATGCTGCCTAACCTTTGCCAGATACAGTTCTCCATTACTTTGGTAGGTAATAAACTCAGCTTTGTCATATCAACAGGTTGTGTTGGTGATATTTGAGAACCAGCTTTGACAAGCTTAAAACAATAGCTATTCTATTATCTTTCATGATTCTGTGGGTTGACTGGGCACCGTTGGGTGACTCTTCTGATCCCCATGACGTCAGCGGGGTTGCAGTTGTGTCAGGACTCCACCAGGAGGGAACATCTGAGCTGGCTCACTCATCTATCTGGCGCTGAGGCAGCGATGGCTGGGTGCTGGGAGGCCCGAGCCTCTCTCTCCACTTGGGCTTAAGGCTTCTCCCCTTCCACATGGGTGCCCCATGTGGTCTCTCTATCAGGGTAGCTGACTTCTTACGTGGTGGCTCAGGCTTCCCCAAAGAGCCAAAACAGAAGCTGCCAGGCCTTCTTATGGCTTAGGTCTAGCACTGGCCCTGTGTCACTCTTGCCACTTCCTACTGGTGGAGCAGTCACGGGGCCTGAGCAGAATGAAAGGCAGGAGGAGAAACTCCACTTCTCCTGGGGGACCAGAGGACGGGCATGGCAGAGGAGGAGGGGAGGCTTCTTCTCAGCCCTCAGACTGAAGCCCAGTGGCCGTCTTGGAACCCTATTGCAAATGGCAAGAGCGGGAGCCTATTAGTATTTTCTGAGCAGCCACAATGTTCCGGAACGCAGAAAAAACAGTAATTGACTCTGTGTCTCAGTATAGCAGCCAGAGACCTGACAGGACCCCACAGGATTTATGAAGAGAATAACTAAATGATTGTACCAACAACTATTAGTATAGCTGGTGTTCAGAAAAGGGAAATATTTTCTCTCACTTGTTGTCAAAGACACAATTTTTTCAAACTCAAACATTTCAGCTATAAAAATAGCATAACTATATAACAGAATATTCAGAAAATGGGGAAAAAAATTTTTTTTAAATCACCCATCCACTCCCAACCCTAAATAACCCCTTTGATAGCTTCATGTGATTCCTTCAAGTCTTACTGTGTGAGTGGGTGCTGTCAGGGCAGGGTACTTGGGGAACTGCTAAGTAATGGGTGGCTCTGTGGGCTGGTCTGTGCTCACTCATAGTCACAGAAAGTACTGCCCAGACTTTTGCAAAGGGATCCAGCTGGGGAGAAATGTGTGGGGTCAGGGCATTTCTGGGGCCTCCTTTCACTTATCAAACCAGACCGCCCGGATCAGGTGGCCAATAAGTACTCTGTGTGCGGTGTCCAGGGCCCTGCTGCAAAGGCAGGGAGCCTAGGTGCAACCCTGGGGGGACACTCAGATGCAGTATGGGTGCCCAGGCGATGAAGAGGTGCCAGGAGGTGGGAACGGGAGGGAGGGAAGTGGGCAAGGCAGGGAGAAGAGCAAAGACTTGCTGATTTTGCACCCATTCATTCACTCCATGGGCATCCTGAGCTTTGGCTGAGAGCACGGTGGTGGGCTAGGAACCATGGGGGATGTAGAGATGAACAAGATGCAAAAAGCCTTCAGGGGGGTCATCACAGTCCAGTGGAGAACACAGGGTGTGAACCTCAGAGGAGGAAAAGTGCTAAGAGCAAGCTTCCCAGGGCCTTGGGGGCAGAGCCAGGATTTGAACCCCAACTCCAGTCTAGGACTTCATCTATTTCAATTCTCAGCCACCCACCCTCTCCACCTCCATACCTCCCACCCTCCACACCCCCTGCCTCAAAACTCTTAGCTTTGTATTTGCTGGCACCTCTACTCGGCAGAACCCAGCTCTGTCCCCTAGCCCACCCCTTGCCAGGCCATCTCAATGCAGAGGCCTTTTCTGGGCCTCCGCCTCCTGCATTTCTTTGACTTGTGTTCTCACTGTGTGCTGTGCTACCATGGGTATGTCCCCAGTGTCATAGCCACACTGCATCCTTCGGATCCTTACACACAGCAGGGGCTCCATAAAGTTCTCTTAAATGAGTAGACAATAGACGAACATATTGATCACGCTGCCCCCACCCTGCACCCCAAGGCACCCCCACGCCCTCCACACCCCCGTCCCCACACCCCATGCTAGTGCAGGGTGTCCCTTCAGCAGGTGAGCTGCAGGAGCTGCAGGTTCTGTTCTAAAGAAACTACTCAGGTAATAAATACTCATTTTGAACAGCCTCAAAGCTGGAATGCAAAACATCAGCAGTCACAGACAGGAAAGAAGAGTCCAGACAAATTTTATCTGGAACATCAGCAACTGCTGTGAGTTTAGGGAATATTTTGCTTAGAGACAGTATTGATCTGGTTGCTGTTATGTGTGCGTGGCTTTTCTGGTGAGACCTTGCCCACAGATGGTGCTTTGGAATCACTTGTAACTTCTTTATATGCTTTACCTACTGGTTTCTCGAGGTCACCATGTGACCCATTTGTCCATTAACAGGCAACTCTTTATCAAGCCAGCCATACAAATACAGCTTAGGATCTTCAAAATCTGATACTCTTCTTACTTCTTAAGGCCTAGGATTTTTTCCCTATTCTCTTGGTATAATTTTGATCCTGAAAAATTCCTGGTAATTCATTTGTGCTGAGGAGCATTAATCATTATGCTTAGAAGAATTGCTTTAGGTCTCATTCACTCTTCTGCTACTTGGGAGATAGGAGGAAAGTATCTGCAGTTCCCATTTCCTAAGAGATTTCAGTCATGCAAATTGAGGTAGCAAAGCAGGGGTGAGCAGAACAGCCTCCCAGCTGTTTCATATTGGTTCTGGTTATATATGTAGCAAAAGTGCATGGAATATGGAGACTGAATCAAGGTTCACTTGTCCCTGGAAGTTAGCAGGGAAGGGGGACCCACAAAACCACGAACACTGGATTTAAAGAGTGGGGCTCAGTTTTGCCCAATTCTGCAGAGAATGAAGAAAGCATGGGGATCACAGACAGATGTGGGTTCCAGAGACCTAATTCTGTCACTTTCTAGCTGTCATCTTGGCTACATCGCCTACCTTCTTTGAGCCTAATTTCCACATCCATATGGGATAACAATACCTGTCCTACTTACCTACTGGATTGCTTTGGGAATCAAATGAGATGACATTTGAGAAAGCACTCTGTAAACCTTAGAATATTATTCAAATGTGAGTTATTTTTAGAAATGTCATCCTACCACTATGCTAGCGTTATACTGCTTCCTGCGTGATTTCTGAATGCCAGACACTGGGCCTGGTGCTGATGGTACAGATTAAAAAATCCATAGTTTTTGCCTCCCAGGGGAGCCAAGTCTGGGTTGAGGAGACAGATAAGCAGACACATGCAGTCCTGTGTAATCAGCGCTGGGCTGGACACCTAGGGAAGGGGGCAGAAGCAGTGGCAAGGGGTCAGAGCAGGGAACTTGGAGGCATCAGTATGAGCTTCCTGAAGAAGATGAACTGAGAAGAGTTTTAAAGGCCATGTAATGTAAGAGTGTTTGGGTAGAAAGGGCACTTCAGGCACAGAAGACTGTGTGTGCAAAGAAATAGAAGCCAGTGAGCGCATGGTGGACTTGAGACACTGAAAGCAGTTTTGAGTGTGGCTGGAATACATGTGGGATGAGGCTTTCTTATAGAGATTGAAGCAGGAAAATAAATCAGTAGCATATCCTGCTTGTTTATCCATTCCTGTAGGGGATGGCAAGCCATTAGAAGATCTTCTAGCAGAGGCATTGTTGTTTGGATATATGACTGGACTTTGGCAGATGGATTGGAGGGAGGCAAGACTGAAGGTGAGGAGGTCAGTGTGGGGGAAGGCAAAAGCAAAACAACTTGAGACTCCTGCACTGAGACGGCAGTGGGGCTTGTGAGGTCTGATGATTCCTAGTGGCCTGTGAGATGTGGGGGAGAGGATAGGTGGGGTTGAGTAAGACATATTAAGAACTGGAAAACAGGGGTAGGCACTTTGTAGGAATGGGGGCTGGGTGATGAGTCGAGTTTGAGATACTGACTGCAATGTGGAGACATCCATTGGGCAGCTATGTCCGTGCTCTGGACTGAAGATGCTCGATTGGAGAGTCTTCTTGATGTGGATACTGATATTTCTATGGTTAGCTGGCTGATAGAATCCTGAGGTTGGCAACCTTCACAGGGTGGGTAGAAGGAAGAAATCCCAGGAAGGATATTGGAAAATCACTAGAGATGTAGGAAGAAATGAAGACAAAGAGGTGCCACAGGGCTAAGGAAGGAGGGAATTTCAGGCACAGGATTTTAACAGGTTAAAACTTCACAGATGTTGATAGAGAAAAGGACAGCAAAGTGACCATCTGGTTTGTTCACTAAGTTGTTCCAGCAAATGCACACCAGTAAAGAGGGGGGCCCAGAGCTTGGCTACCAGTACAGGTAGGTACAGAGTGAGGCAGTGGAGGTCGTGAGTTTCAGGAGTCTTTGATGAGAAGGGAAGAGAGAAGTTGCAGAAAAAGTAAGAGGCCACTGTGGGCAGGCAATGATGGCTCGGTGGCAGAGTTCTCACCTGCCATGCCGGAAACCTGGGTTCTATTCCTGGTGCCTGCCCACGTGAAAAAGAACAATAAACAAATAAATAAAGCCATTCTGTTTCCAGTATATCACATTCTGACAGCTTACAAACTAGAACAATGGTGTTGGTTAATCTTAGGTATCAGCTTGGCTAGGTGTTTCATGAAGGTGGTTTTTCACAGGGTTGGAACTTCTACACTCAGTTGACTGCAAGGAGAGTACCCTGATAAGACCTGATCCAATCAGTTGAAGGCCTTTAGAACAAAAACTGAGATTTCCCAGAAAAAAAACAAATTCTGTCTCAAGACTGCAGCATCAGCTCTTGCCTGAGTTTCCAGTCCACTGGGCTGCCCTATAGATTTCAGACGTCAGTCCCCACCTTCATAAGCCAATTCTTTACAATCAATCTCTTTATATATATTTATAGAAAAAAAAGTAAGAGGTGCAGAGTTGAAGAACTTGGCTTTTAAAGATTGTAGAGAAATAAATGTGCTTATATGCTGAGGGGAAAACCAGTCAAAAAGGTAAGGGAGGTTGAAAATTCAAGTATAAAGGCAGATATTTTGTTGGCCACATTCTTGATGAAGAAGAAAGGGATGGGATCCTGAGTGCCATTGCTAAGACGGGAGGAAAGGATGGAGCCAGGCGAAGACTGACTCAAGGACAGAAGTCAAGAAATGGCAAGGACCAGCAGAATTAAGACGGGGAGAGCTGGCTGGCACTGATTGCAAAGGAGGGCAGGTTTATAACTGAGAAAGGAGGACATTGGTTTGGGAAGGGCTATGGGGAGTCAGAGAACCTGTCCCCACTCCCCAGATGGTAGCACTCACACTGCCCAGTCTGCGGTCCCCACACGTACAAGCCCAGACACCGACATCCCCCTGCTTGAACTACTCATACGCCCCAGCCAGCAGTATGTATATCCCTATCTCCCTACCCACTCCTCTACTCACATTTGGAGTGATGGAAAAGGAACAATCAGCAAAATCTAGCAGGCTCAAAAGAAGGCCAAAACCGGGCAGTAAAGGATTTCATACAGAGGCTGCAGGTAGAGGGGCATCTATTTAAAACAGATCATGTTTCTAGAAAGTAACAGTGGAAAGGCTGAGGCGGCACCCATCGGATGAGGAAAAGCACAAAAGTGGAGATATGGACCCATGGCTGGAGGTTGTATGCTAAACATGAAAACTTGGCTCTTTAAAAATTGAGTTTAGTGCAACATCTAATTAGTAACTGCTTGCTATATCTTAAGACAATCAATTGATGTCAAACTTCTAATTTTAATCAAATGTATGGAAACATGACCATAGCATTATGTCTTTGATACAGGAGCTGTGTGACTATTTGAGGCAAGAAGAACATTTTAAGCTATCCTTTTGAACTGCTCCCAGCATCACACGGTTTCAAATGTTTCTTCTTTGGTTGATTTCTCCTGTTTTGAAACTAAAATGAAATTGCACACACATCCAACTAAATAAGTTTCAGAGTCTTCTAGATGATCACATTTTATGCTCACCCCCAATTGGGGTGTCCTCACTTAACAGTCCTCATACCTTGCTGCCCACCTCCAGAAGAGCAAAAGCAAAAAGTGAAAATAGCACAAATGAGTCTTAGGCTTCATAATTTTTTTTAACATTTATTATTGTGAAATATAACATTATACAAAAGAAGTGATACATTTCAAAGTACATTGTAACAAGCAGTTAGAGAACAGATTTCAGAGTTTGGTATGGGCTACAGTTCCACAATTTCAGGTTTTTTCCTTCTAGCTGCTCCAAGACACTGGAGACTAAAAATATAGCAATATAATGATTCAGAAGTCACACTCATTATCTTCTCTGTTATAACTCTTCCTTCTCCTTTGATCCTTCTCCCAATCTTTGGGGGTATTTGGGCTATGCGCATTCTAATTTTTCTTGTTGGAAAGGGGTGACAATTATATGGGACAGGGGGATGAAACTAGGTGATGTTCCGGAGAGGCTGGCCCCTCTGGGTTTCAGGACTTATCAGGCCTAGGAACCATCTGGAGGTTGTAGGTTTATGGAAAGTTGTCTTAGTGCATGAAACTTTTGTAGAATCTCAGATAGAGCCTGTTGTTGCTTTATAAGCTGCCAGAATGTGATATAACAGAACTGGAATGGCTTTTAAAAAGGAGAATTTAATAAATTAAAAGTTTACAGTTCTAAGCCTATAAAAATGTCCAAAGTAAGGCATCCGGGGAAAGATACTTTAATTCAAGGAAGGCCAATGGTCTGCAACACCTCTGTCGGCTAGGAAATCATGTGGCTGGCATCTGCTGATCCTTTGCTCCTGGGCTCTGTTGCTTTCAGACTGTTCCTTCGGGGGTACCTCACTTTGCTTCTCTGGGGCTGGTCTTCATCTTGGCTCTCTCCAGGTTCCCTTGACTTCCCTTGGCTCTCTCCAGGTTCTGGCTTGCTTAACATCTCATGGTGATGTCTGTTGGGCTCCAAGCATCTCCAAACATCTGTGTATCTGTTCTCCAAGTGTCGGCATCTGTGTCAGCTCTGCTCTGAAGTTTCTATCCGCTGTTGTTTCTGTCATTTCTGAGCTTTTTCCAAAATGTTTCCTCTTTTAAGGGCTTCCAGTAAACTAATCAAGACCCACCTGGAATGGGTGGGGTCACATCTCCACCTACCCAAAGGTCACAGCAACAATTGGGTGAATCACATCTTCATGAAAATAATCTAATCAAAAGTTTCTCCCCTACAATGCTGAATTAGAATTAAAAGAAGTGGCTGCTTCCACAAGATTGAATCAGGATTAAAACTTGGATTTTCTGGGGTATATAATATTTTCAAACCAGAACAGAGCTTAAGGTGTTTTTTAGGGTTAACAGGAATGGTTTTTGTTGGGGTTTGGCAAGCCATGGTAATTAGCATTAATTGGCAGAAGCTTGCATAAGAGTAGCCTCCAGAATAGCCTCTTGACTCCATTTGAACTATCTCAAGCCTCTGCTACCTTATTTTGTTACATTTCTATTCCCCCTTTTTATAAGGAAGGGATTGTCAATTCCATGGTGCCAGGGCCAGGCTCATCCTTGGGAGTTATGTTCCATATTGCCAGGGAGACTTTTACCCCTGGATGTCATGTCCCACATAGTGGGGAGGGTAACAATTTTCCTGGAAGAGTTGGGCTTAGAGAGAGAGAGAGGCCACATCTGAGCAACAAAAGAGGTTTTTTGGAAGTAACTCTTAGGCATAACTATAAGTAGGCTTAGGTTCTCCGCTACAAAAATAAGTTTTATAAGAGCAAGCCTCAGGATCAAGGGCTTTGCCTGTTGACTTGGGTGTCCCTAATGTTTGAAACAGTATCGGGGTGTTCCCTTTTGGGAAAGTTTAATAGTTCCATATTTTTTCTCCAGTCCCTCAAGGGACTTTGCCAATACTTCTTAATTATCTGCCCAACATACTCTGGGGTGTATCCAGGTGTTAAGTTAAGCTATACAGGTTTTCAAGCCCTCATTCCCATTCTGGGCTCCCTGTGTTTGGACTGTTTAAATGATCTATCCAGATAGGATGAGTCAGATTATGTGCTGCAGAAAATTTAGGTTTGGTCTCATACAGTACGGAAGGTTCTAAAATACAGGCAATGTCATCCTTTACCCTGTATTCTGATTTAACTTAGTCCCGACCAGATCGGCTTCATTCTTAGCTCTACTTGAAGCCTGATCTCTTTTTCAGGTTCTTTAACAGTTGTTACCTGTGGCCATGCTGACTTTCAGAACTGCAGAACTTCTACTCTGAGTCTTAGGTGTTCTACAGGTACCCAAAGTTCCAGGGAAATACCAGGTTGTACATATGCAGAACGGCATCTCAAAATCTAGAAATAACAATTACAGCCCCGTACTAAATGTGACTGCTGTAAGGGCTTACAATCTAGGCCCCAATTTTCTTATAAATATTTTCTCAAAGAGACCATACAATAGTTGTTATTTTGTTTCTGGCTTATTTTGCATCAAAAATGCCCCCCAGGTTCATTCACCTTGTTGCACGCCTCACAACTTCATTCCTTTCTGTAGCTGTGCAATATTCCATCACAGGAATACACCACAGTTGGCCATTCTGCTCTCAGCCAGTGTAACGCTCAGCTACCTCCATCCATTAGGCGTCATGGATAATGTCCAAAGTAAACAATCCACATCTCACATTATTCTCACTTAATTGTACAATCATCAACACTCTCAATTTTAGACAATTTTCATTCTCCACAGAGAAAAATAACAAATACACCCTCACCAAATAGAAAATCCAAATTTCCTTAAACTCTTGTCCTTCCTCCCGTTATTTACCCCTGAAATTGCTGAGTACTGTTGATGTCTTCCTATTAAATATAGGCCATAGCATGCAATAGTAGTTTTCACCTATAGTCCTCTGTTACTGGCTCTTTGTACAAGATTCATACCATCGAAGTAGTTCATCCAAGAACTTATTTATATCTGTAGTGTTAATCAGGGGGACACATAGGTCTATACAACCCCTTTCAATCATGTTCACCTTCCATATGACAATACTATTTATAGACCCATTAATGAACTGCTTTCACTTCTATCTTCCCGTGCATTTAAGTTCAGTCTCATTAGTTAACTGCTCACCCATCTCTAGCTTCTGTGTATCTCTAGGTCCCCTATACCCTGTATCATAAGCTTCTGAGTTTACCTTTACCAAGGTCAGAATAGCGTAATCATACAGCCTCTATCCTTTTGCGTCTGGCTTATTTCACTCAGCATTATGTCCTCAAGGCTCATCCATCTTGTCATATGCTTCTTATGACGTTATATGCTGACATCATTTCATCTTACTGCTGCATAATATTCCATCGTATGTATATACTACATTCACTGGTCTGTAGATGGGCCCTTGGATTGTTTCCATCTTTTGGAAATTGTGAATAATTCTACTATGAACATCAGTGTGCAAATTTTTGTTTGTGTCACTACTTTGAGCTCTTCTGGGTATATACCAAGTAGTGGTATTGCCAGGTCATAGGACAACCCAATATTTAGTTTTCTAAGGAACCATCAAACTTTCTTCCACAGTGGCTATACCATTATACATTCCCACCAGCAATGCATAAGTGTTCCGATTTCTCTACATCCTCTCCAACCTTTATAGTTTATTTGTTCAATAGCAACCATTCTTATAGGTTTGAGGTAGTATCTTATTGTAGTTTTGATCTGCATTTCCCTTATAGCTAATGAAGATGAGCATCTCTTCATATGCTTTTCAGCCATCTGTATTTGCTCTTCAGAAAAATGTCTATTCATATCTTTAGCTTATTTAATAATCGGAGTGTTTGTTCTTTTGTTGTTGAGTTGTATAATTTCTATATGTGTACAGGATATCAAACCTTTACACAATACGTGGTTTCCAAATATTTTCTCCCATTGCATTGGCTTCCTCTTCACCTTTTTGACGAAGTCCTTTGAGACATAGAAGGCTTCATAATTTCTTGAGGTTTGTTTCCTCCCTGCATTGGAATTAATGGTCAATCCCATAACTACTTTGCTATGTACCAAGTTAGAGGAAATGTTTATTTGATCCTTTAAGATTCTATGTGTATGGAAATAATCATATGGGTCCTACTTATGGAATAGAACACACAAAAAGATAATTTACTGTGCTTGAGGGCACTTGTTTTCTGTAGTGTGGGAAGTCTTCTCTCAAGCTTTCTGCTCCCCTTTCTCTACGGGATGTTCACGAAAATGAAGAAATGCCTGAAGCATCTGTACACTTACTTCTAAAAAAAAGGGGGAAGAATCAAGTGAAACTCTTATACCAGATGTTTTCTTATCTCGTCTGGGAAACAATGCTAGTGGCTGTTAACCATCCTAAATGTCATATATGGCAGTTGCTTCTGAAACCGCTGTGACGAATATTACCTTTGCTCTCCGCTAGCTCTGTTAAGGAATAGTATTCCTGCTTTACATTTTGGTGCCTTAGGGGCAAATTTTATAACTATACAGCTGGGGGGGAAGTTCTTGGAAGAAAAACCATGCAGCAGAAAACATGACTTGTGTGGCAGTGTTTGCCAATGGCAGTATTTTTCCTCTCGGCTGGAATGTTTTATATAACTGAATTTTAAGTTTCCTGTCTCACACTGATGACTAAAATAGTGAAGTAAGTCTGACAAGAAAACAGATCAATCACATTTGTGGTAAACAAAACAGTAAATCACAAATCGTGCTTGAATAACATCATTATCTTAAAATCATACTTGCAATTCTAAGGAACAAATGCATTGACCCCTGTTAGACTAAAGGCAACTTAGAACTGAAAACATATCCAGTGGCAGAAAGAATAGCAGAGGAAAGCCTTATTATTAATTTAGATTCCAATCATTTACTTGGGGTGCTCCAATGAGTCCTCTTATTCTTACAACAAAGAAAAATTATAGTACTTATAAATAGTATTGCAAGCCCCATGTTTAACCTGCTTAAGTGAATACATTCTTTTAAGGGCTCTCATTCAGACTCAATACAAGCATCTGCAACTTGTATTGCTTTTCCTCCTAGATATTTAAAAGCCAGATTTTTCAGAATAATTCAGTAAGTTTACTTATTTCAGTAGGTGTACTAGTGGGTAAAGTCCAGTCAGCTGGGGAAATATGTTTCTTAAATGGGATGAGCCCTATAACCAACAGATCATGATTCTTTTTTCAGAAAAGTGGGCAAGTGAACAGGGTGGGGAGAAATTTTGTACAATGAAGAGGGTAAGTGGTGGTATTTTTATCTCTTGATGCTCTGTTTTTTCAAGTAAGGTGACAAGGTATCACAGCAAAGGCTCTGTTCTCAGTAGCAGATATGTGAGCAAAACCTGTTAACTCCATCTTCCTTTGATGTCGATGTGCCATGTCATAGAAACAAATCTCTTTAACGTGGTAGGCCTCTCCAAGACTCGAATGCTTTTGGCCTCTTTTTTTTTACCAGTGGGATTTTCGATGCCCACACCTCAGGTCTCAGTTGCCACGTCTTTAACTGCAGATGAACATATTTGGCTGTATATTCATCCTAGGAACTTGGATGAAATGTTCTCTAGTGAGCTCAATGTAGACTGCACAGAGCTCAATCACAGGGCATGTGTCGGACCGTGAAGGCACATAGATGCATCCTGCGTTAAGAGAATCACGGACTCAAGGGGTGCAAGGGTAGTTCAGTGGTAGAATTCTCAGATGCCATGTGGGAGACCCAGGTTCGATTCCTGGTCTGTGCACTTCTCAAAAAAAGAAACCAACAAAAATTCAACAAAAGGTGCTGCAATAACAGAATACTCACATGGAAAAATAATGAAATGCGACCCCATCATACAGCATATACAAAGGGGGCTTTGAAGAAGACCTCAGAGACTTCCTGGACTCACCTCCTCACCTTGCTGGTGAAAGAAATCAAAGCCCAAAGTCATAAGTCCCCTTATGACTTTGCATCTCACAGTGAGTGGCTGGTTTGGAACCAAGACCCAGATTCCCTGACTCCCAGGACAGACCCCTATGACATCAAGTTGACTGCGCTCCATCAGAAGATAACAAGGTTTTAAGATCATTCATCTTGAAATTAACCAATGGATAATGAGTTTCCTTGGGTAGAATTTGGCTAGTATTTATAAGGTCAGCATTTCCTCTGGTCACAAAGATTAATCATAATTTGGAGAACAAAAAGTTATGTGCTATGATGTGCAATCTTCTTTTCAACCATTATTGTTTACTGCTCCTCTTTTGTGTACTTAACAGAGTAATTTTTTCTGCCTGTCTGTCTTGCCTATGACTAGAAATCAAGCCTCTTTTATCACCATAGCACCAGGCTCAATACCAATCGAATGAATACATGAAATTCAAAAACTAAGGGAAAAGGAGTGGTCCTTTCATGTGGGGCCTGGTGCAGTTTAGGAGCAGATCCTCAATGCACTGGGCCAAGGCCAGGGTGGACTTCCATGCGTGGTGAACACCGTGGATTGCTCAGGAATAAAAGTAGCTGAGGGCGGGCCGCGGTGGCTCAGCGGGCAAAGTGCTTGCCTGCTATGCCGGAGGACCTCGGTTCGATTCCCGGCCCCAGCCCATGTAACAAAAACGGAGAAACAGAATACAATAAAACAAGAAAATGTTAAAAAAAAAAAAAAAAAAAAAAAAGTAGCTGACATGCACTGAGGGGTTATGCACCAAGCGCCATTCTAAAGGGCAACATGTGATTACTTTTTTTTTTTAACTTTTTAAATTGTATACTATAACATATATACAAAGCAAAGAAAGAAAAAAAAACAATAGTTTTCAAAGCACTTTTCAACAAGTAGTTACAGGACAGATCCCAGAATTTGTCAAGGGCTACCATACCAACTTCTCAGATTTTTTCTTCTAGCTGCTCCAGAACGTTGGCGGCTAGAAGGATCATATATATATTTTTAATCATCACTTTTTCTGTGTGTGAAAAATAATATATATACAAAATAAATAAATTTCAACACACAGCACAACAGTTAGTTGTAGACCAGATTTCAGAGTTTGGTATGGGTTACAATTCCACAATTTTAGCTTTTTACTTCTAGTTGCTCTAAGGTACTGGAGACTAAAAGAAATATCAATATAACGATTCAGCAATCATACCCGTATGTTAAACCGGACTTTCTCCGTATAACTCCACCATTGCCTTTCATCTTTCTCCCACGCTTTCGGGGTATTTGGGCTATGCCCATTCTAATGGGCATTTTCATGTTAGAAGGGCTGTCAGTAATAAGGGGTAGGGAGATGGAACCAGCAGATGTTCTGGAAAGGCTGGGCCCTCTAGGCTTCAGCACTTATCTGGTCCAGGGAACCATCTGGAGGTTCAGGTTTCTGAATCCTAGTGCATAGAACCTTCGTAGAATCTTATATATTGCCCTGGGTGTTCTTTAGGGTTGGCTGGAATGGTTTTGGTTGGGGGTTGGCAAGTTATGATACGTAGCATACACCATGTATTCACTCTTTAGGCCCTCACAACACTCTGATGAGTCCCTAGTTTATGAATGTGGCACAAAGTTTAGAAACTGAGGCAGAGTGATTACTTAACTAATTTACCTGAGGTTACACAGGTTGGGCTTAAAACCTAAGCAATCTGAAACCAGAGCATGTGCTTTCAACCCCTGGGCTCTACTGTAGTAAGACAAGGACTGAAGCAAACAATTCAGCCCTCTTTTAAAAACCTCTAACCCAATCTAGATATTTGAAAAATTAAATACAACCATTGTGACAGACCACCTGAAATGTTCCCAAACTGTACCTACACATTTACCTATCTCTGTGTTTTCCTTCACATTTCTATTCTTCTCTCTTCTTGAACTCGGACTTAACTTTTACCTCTAGGCTTCAGGTGCCAACTCTCTGAAAGACTTGCCTGGCTTCCTCTCAAATCAAGGTGCCCTTTGTTTAAATTTCATTTTTGGCATTTGACACATCATGCCTGGGATGAGTCAGTTGTGTGTGTTTGCCTATCTCGCTAACTAAACAGAGCTCTGTGAGGGCAGGGGGCCGTGTCGGAATTATTGTCTCTTTAGTGCCTGCAGTGGGTCTGGTGGGCGAACAGGAAGTGCTCAAGGGTCTTTAGAAATGCGATTAATGTTTTTCAGGAGTCCAGAGTTGCTGTCTGGTGACTGTGTCTTTTCCGGGACGGATCTGTGAGCTGAGATGCCCCAGCCCCGCCCCCACCCCTCTGCCCACTCCTGCCCTGGCTGGGCTTTAAAGCCTGGCAATGCGCTGCAGGCGGCAGGCCCTCTGGTGCCCTGACACTGGCCTCGGCCCAGTTTCCCCGGCTTCTAAATGCGGCCTGGAGCTACCGGGGGAACTGGAAAAACACTGGCAGGCGGCCCCACCCCCAGGCCCCGGCGGAGCCGGGCGGCCGCATTTCTGCGGCTTGGGCCTGCTGCTTGGGAGGCGCTGGGGCCTGGGGCGGGGGAAGCGGGGGAGGCGGCCGGGCGCGGGCGGCTGCCTGCCTGTCAGCGGGAGCGGGCGAGGGCTCGTGTGTCAGCGGCTCCCTCCTCCCTCATCCCCCAGCCGCCGCCCGCCCGCGCGCCCGCCCGCCGGGCCTCCCGGCCTCCCGCCGCCGCCGCCGCCGCCCGCTCCCCCCGCGGCCTGGCAGGCTGCCGGCTGCACAGGCGGGGGTTCGCGCCGTTCTCACGACCTCTCAGGTTGCCTGAGCTCATCTGGGAGCTATTCATTTCCTGCCAGAAAGCAGCCGGGCCTGCTAAGCAAACCACCTTGGCCGCAGGGCCGCCGGGGCCGGCCCGGCGTGGCCGCCCTGCCTCGCTCCTGGCCCCGGCCAAGGGCCCGGGCGGCCTCCCTGGAACCCCCCGGGCGTCCCGGCGGGCGTGCGGCGGGGGCAGCTAGTCCTCCCATCTGGTTGCACTTAGGAGCCGGGGAGGAAGCTAGCAGCGGGTTGTTACCGGCCAAGGGGTGTGGGAAAAGTTAATTGACTTTAATGACAGGTTTCTCGGGACAGTGGTGACGGTGAGGGGGTCCAGCTTAACCGCCGGGCCCTCACTCCAGAAACACGTGGGGTGCAGTGGGGTGCGCCTCCGAAAGGGGCTTACGCACGGCTTAGAGGAGGCTCCTGCCTTTACCAAGGGCCCCTCTTCCCGTTCGGCGCCTTTCCCGCTCCGGATGTCGCCGAGGCTGGGGGGGGTGGGCTGGGGGTTGAGGGCTGGACCCCTGAGGGTCTCCATTGAGAGGCTAATGCGAGCGGCCGCAGACTCCCGCGGTCGGCATCCGGTGGCGGAGCGGGGAGAGCTGTGCCTTAGTTCCCGGCACGCACGGCTTCGCCTAGGGCTGGAGAGAGGGCTGCTGGGTGTGCCTGGAGGCCGGGTAATTAGGCCGGGCCCGAGGGACCTCCGGGAGGCAGGATTAAAGTCGTCTTTGAAGCTTCGCCTTTCCCCCTGCTTCCTGTTCCAGAAACAGCCAGGTTGAAGGAGGGCACAGGTTTTTAGAAATAAACCCACTTGTTTTACGGACTTGGAAACCGGGTCTCAGACCAAGGGAAATGACTTATCTAAGGTGACCCAGTGAGTGTTGTGGCAAAGTCGGGATAAAAGCCTAAAGTTCTGATTGGGGCCTACTACGGTCTCCATCCTTCTCCCAGTACCCCTCAGAAACAAATGGCTCATCCAATTTTCTAAACCCGAATATCAGAAAAAAAAATAGTATTCGTTTCAAACTCCCAATTATTTTCAAATGATCAGATGTTTTCTTTCCATTTATCCCCTCCCATCCGCAGGAAGATATCGATGTAATTTTCGTGATATTAATAAAATGCAGTTTTTCAGTTGTCCCCCTTTAGCATAGGGGAAGACAAAGAGAATTAACTTTGAACTGGTGCCAAGGTGGCACTTTTTTTTTTTCTTTCCCCTGGGAATTTTAAAGAACATAAATGTAAGGGAATTACTTTCATAAAAATGAGACCCTGATGTCTCAAATATTTCTACCAGGACTCTTAAGGGCTCCTAGCCAGAGGACCGGCTTGCCAAATCAAGCATTTGCGCTTGGGTTGGGCGTCTTAATGGGGACAATTGTTATTATGTCTGTGTTTGAAAAAGAGGGAAACCACCAAAAAAAAAAAGAGAGAGAGAGAGAAAGATATGTAGCGTATATGTGTATCTCTTTGGGGGACATCTTTGCACTTTTCATGTAGGCAAAATGAGGCAAATAGGAACCAAATTTAAAAAGCATCTTTTTAAACCTCTCCCTCTGCGGCTGAAGCTGGGTCCGAAGGTATTTGAGTAGAAAACTGACTGCTGTCTGCTAGCTCATTCCTGTGCTAGAGCCGCTCCCCACCCGCGCCTGTGGGAAAGGCCAGAGCAAGGCCTGGGAGAGGTACAGCTTTTGAAACAAGACAGAAAATCGTTGGCTTTATCTTTGTTAGGAAGGCTTCAAAGATTGATCTCTCCCGCCTCATCCTTCTCCCAGAAGCCATTCTGGGAAGAGAAGGGAGGTGGGGGGTGGGAGGAGACCGGCGGGAGGGGCGAGGGCTGAGAGGGGGACTGGCCGGCGGTGGGGGAGGAGGGCACGCCCGCCAGACCCACAGCGCGGCTGATGTGTCTGGTCTCGCAGGGCTCGTGGTTTTCATTTCCCCAACACCTGGATGCAGTCAAACACCTGGCCAAATCTGACAAGCCTTTGTGATGGGATTTGGAAGAAATTCCCTGCAGATCCTGGCACAGTTTAAAGCTGTCCGCTTTGAGTTAGGACTTGTTAAGGAAGGTTATGTGAGCTGAAACCCGAGACAACCCTTTTGCTTCTATCTGGAGCCCACATCTTGCCTGGAAATGGGGCATGACCAAGGAAAGGGGTCGCTTGCTGTATTATAAGGGGAAGATGTCCTGTGCGCCTGCCAGCCTAGCCCCCACATGCTTTTTCTATTAGAGTCAAGCACAGAAATTTATCAAAAACACATGTCTGGTGTTAATCATCTAGGCTCAGGCTCCACTTGGGAGTCTAACTAGCTGTCCCTTGGCAGAAAGAATCTGTTGACCTTCTCAGCTTGCTTGAAGAGGGTGCAGAGTGGCATTTCAAAGTTTTGAATGCTGGTGCAAGGGAATGTCTGGCTGCACCTAAGGATTAATTAATTAATGAAGACCCTGACCTCTGAAGGCAGCAAGCTGCAGCGGTTGTGTTTCACCTTTGGATGTTGGTGAGCTACCCCAGAATTGTAATATTATTGCAGGAGTCACCCTTACTATTGCGGTAGAGGACAACTGGATTACATCCATTAGCTTCCTGGACTCAGTTCTGGTCCACATTTCCTCAGAATGAGCTGCTATGAGAACAAGGTGAATGACTTAGCCAAACTTAGGTTTGAATCCTGGCTGAGACTGACCACAAATTGTCCAGGGAAGCCCTCTCAGAATGGTTCTTGTAAATTAAATTGAATTGCCTCTCTCAGCTCCTGGAGCACCTGGTTGCTAAGAGGTTGGATGGATTTTTAAAAATATGGCTCTTTTCATAACAAAAGAACCGATTACATGAAAAAAAATCATAAAATTCAAATCCCACCAAGAACCTCTTTTTACATATTCTGAAATAATCAGTTCTAAGACATAAAAGCCTTCACTTTTTTATTATATTTTCTCAAATAAACTTCCCAAAAGGAAGACACTTTAAAAGCATTTTCAAACATCTTTGGCATCACATAAAAAAGAAATCTCGTGTAAAAAACGAAATGTCATTTGAACTTTTATAATACAAAGGCGCAATCCAATATGAACATATAAAATATATACAAATATAGTGCATGGTCAGTCACTTAATACAGCTCTCTACAAAAAAAGTAACTTTTTAGAAATTAAAATCAACAAAGTAACCACTTAATGACAAAAGAGCTCTTCTCTCCCAGAGTCCAAGTTCGGGTTTCGAGTCCAGAGGGAAGAGAGGTTGGTGGGGAGTTTAGCGGAGAGGTGGCTTAAGCCCCTCAGTTCCGCCACGGCCTCCACATGGAGTCCGCCGTGAGCGAGGGGCCGCTGGAAGGCGACACAGCGTTGGGGCCCACGGATGTCCCGCTGTTGCTGGTGTAGACAGGGATGACCGGGCCGCTGTGGGCGAAGGCCCCGTTGGGGATGAGAAAGGCAAACTGGCCGTCAGGAGCCGGCACCACCTGGAAGCCGCCAAACACCTTGGCCGCCTCGCTAGCCGAGCTGCCCAGCTTGCAGGGCGCGCCGCCGGGAGGGGGCGCCGCGCCCCCGGGGATGGGGACGAGCGGCGGCGGCGGCGCGAACGGCGCGTGCGGGGCCCCCCCCGGCCCTGGAGGGGGCGGCGGCGGCGCCTGCAAGGCGGGGTGCGGCTGCCCAGAGTAGGTCATGGCATTGATCTGGGTCATGCAGTTGGCCAGGTGGCCGAGCAGCCGGGTGCGCACCTCGGTGTTAACGCCCTCGCACGTGGACAGGAAGCGGGTCACCTCGTTCATGCACTCGCTGAAGCCGGCGCGGTACTTCCCCAGCACGCTCGGGTCGGTGCTCAGCGCGGCTGCGGGCCAGAAGGAGACAGACGGGGTCACCAAACGGCCCTGGTCCCGGGGCCAACATCTCCCACCCGGGGAGGTCCCCGCGGCGCGCCTCCCTGACCACAGGACCACGGAACTGCCTCCAGCTGGGGTGGATTTAGCAAAACCAGCGACCTCTCCACACAGGCGCGAGGCAATCGAAGTGGAGACTCTCCCTCCCCTCCACTCCCCGACGCTCCACTTAAACCGATCCGAGCCCCAGAACTGAGCTCCCCACCCCCACCCCGCGCGCGTTGTGACCTTGGACAATGCCCACCTCCACCATTCGAGCTTTATTTTACCCTTCAGTAAACTGGAGGAGGGGAAGTGCTAAACCAGATGACCGCTGAGGCTCTAAAGAAGCTCAAACCCGCCACGGTCCTAAATCCTCCCTCTTTCTACCGTCCTCCGCCCCCACCCGCTTCCCCCACATCCAAGCCGCTCGCCACCCTCGCTGCTACAACCTCTTTCCCTCCCTTTCCGGAACAGTAACAACTTGGAGTTGTGGCTATAAATAAACCCCAGACCGTGGGAACGCGAGCGTGAGCCAAGGCAGTAAAATGTAGCTGAATGCCTCTCACAACCGCGAGCGGAAGTCTGGAAGAAATCACCGCAGGGCGAGAGGGACGCCCGCAGAGGGGGACGCAGCGAGCAGCCCTTACCCGTCATCTGCGCCCGCTGCAGGTTCCGGAGGTGCTTCACTGTCATTTCCAGAATGTCCGCCTTCTCCAGCTTGGAATGCCGCGAGCTCTGCAGCGAGAAGGCAAAGCAGAAAGTGAGACCCTGCCATCCGTCTCCAAGGGTTGGAGACCCTCCCTCCAGCCGCCACGCCAATATCCCGGTATCCCCGCGAGAGGCCCGACCCTCCCGCCTCGGAGAACGCGGCGCTGACTGGCAGTATCCAGTCTGCGAGGGGTTTCACCCCTAGCTGCAGAGAAATCGTATTTATTATGAAATGTTTTATTAAATGAATAAAAGCAGTATCCCCCACTTACATCTTTCTTAAGAGCATCCAAAATCAGTGTCTTCAGCTGGCTCAGACTTTCATTTATTCTTGCTCTTCGTCTTTTCTCCATGATAGGCTTTGATGACTGCAGAAATAAAAAAAATCAGTAAGGGCCCTGAATTCCCAGAAGATCTGCCATTTCACCCCTGAATTTTAAGCGAGAAAGGCGCCCCCAACCCCAACTTAATTTCTTGGGCGCTATAGAGACACACAAGCACCGCCCTTACCTTTCTGTGCTCAGATGCTGTCTTTGGTTTATCCGGTGTCGTGTTGACACTGGCTGGGGTGGCAGCCACCGGGGACGAGGAATTTTTCTCCATTATGTCAGCTGGCATTTTCCTTTCTTTTTTTTTAATCCCTAGAGAATTATATTTTTGGAGTCCTTCACACTCAAAAAATTTTTTTGTTTATGTCCCTTTTATTTGAGACTTACACAAAATTACTGAGCAAGTTCTGAGAGTTTATTGTAATATTTTATGGCTACTTGGTTTTCGGTAGCGTTATTCCAGGACCAAGGAGAGAGGTAGACTGGGGATTCCGCTGTTATCAGCACCAGCTCCGGATCCAGTGTGATCCCTCGGCCCTGGCGGCCTCTATATATATCTGGGACTGCACGCGAACGGCTCGTGTGAAACTTCCCAAACTTTCTTTCCCACAGTAACTTTCAGCCAATGGGAGGAGGAGACACGCGGCACCGCTCGTGGACCGCGCCCCCCCATTGGCCGCCAGGCGCAAGGTCTGGTGGCCAATGGCGCGCGCCTGAGCCCGGGGCACCAGAGGCTACAACGTCAATCAAAAGCATTTTAACCCTTCGTTACTCTCCCAGCCAAGCTTTGCTGTAGAGAGGAATTTTCTGCCCTGGTTTTGGTCTAACGTAGTTTATTACTTTTGGGGCTAGGATCTTTGCTCTATATTCTCTTTCCTAATGCCTATTAGAATCTCTTTAACTGATAAAAAGCTTGAGAAATATATATATATATATATATATTAACAGGTTTAGAAGGGTAAAAATAAAAGATTGTATTAGCAGCAGTGAAAAGAAAAGCGGGGCGGGGGGGGGGGGAAGGACGCGTGCAAAGGTGTTAGTTTCTGAAATATCTAAGGAATTTCCCGGTCATAATCTATACCTCTTTAGGGAAGGGTGGGTGGGTGAAAGTCGAGCCAGCGTGAAGCTGGCATTTGCATGCAAAAAAAAGAAAAAATACCTTCCACCTTGCATTTTTACATTTGCAAGCTTATCGGAGCAAAGTAGTTCTTGAATGCCATCCCCCTTCTTTCCCCATTCCTCTTCTGGAGTTGGGGCCTTGGAACCCGCGCTTCCCCAGGAAACAATCTGAAAATTTTCCAAAAAGGAAGGGAAATGGAATTTCAAATAAAAGACGAACAAGGGGGACTTTGCTGGCAATGCCTTTAGGACATGGAAGCACCCTCGCCACTTTTTCCTCCTGTAGGCTCTCCGTTCTGCAGCACGTCGAGGTGGCGGGCGTCCCAGAAGCCTCTTCCTTCCTTCTCAAGGCGGCGGGCAGCCGGGGTCGTCTAGGCGCCGGTGCGCGCGGCCCCTTTAAGAGCTGCACCAGCCGAGATGCAGTTTGACATCAGCCGGCCGGCGAGGGCGCGCCTGGAGCTGGAGCACGTGCCAGGATGTTTTATTGCCGCCGCGGCTGCGGCCGGACCGGGAGGATGTGTGTGTGCGTGCGTGTGTGAGTGTGTATGCGCGCGCGCCCCGGGGGCAGGGAGGCGGGGGGGGGGGGGGGTGGCGGCGGGCAGCGGAGCGCGGGGGCTGGTTCCTGGTCCCCGGGAGAAGCCAAGAAGGTAAATAGCAGCTGCTGTGCTGGAGCCTGGGAAAACCCCGCCCCCCGCGCCCGGCCCGGGCTCATTGGCGCGCGCTGCCTGTGGGGTGTGTGTGTGTGTGTGTGTGTGTGTGTGTGTGTGCGTGTGCGTGTGTGTCCGGGGGCCCCCTCCTCCGGCCCCCGCCGATCCAGGAATCCGAGGGGGCGGCGGGCTGGGAGCCCAGTCCCGGCGCTTTCCCCTGAACCCTCCCCGGCCAAGGTCAGCCCTTCCGGGCGGGGAGCGCACGCCCCAGAGAGGAGAGCAGGGATTTGTTCCAAAACCTCCCCCATCCTCCACCCCCGATTTCGGGCTTGGGGGTTTGAACACGCCGGGCATCCTCGCTTGCAGCAGCCCGGGGATGGGGGTGGGGGGCTTCCTTGTTTGCTTCTTGCCCTGGGCCCCCACCCCCACTCCTCCGCGGGACTCTCGGCGCCCGCCGCGGTCACAAGATGCCTGACCGCACTTAGGAAGCAGCCGGGTCAGCCTCCTGCCTCCGCTCGGCGGCTGCGGTTAAAGCGGCTTCGCGCCGCCCGCCCCTTCTCCCGGTCCAGGGCGGCCGGTGACTCCCCCTCGCTGCGCCCGGAGGCCGCCGGCGGGCGGCCGGGAGGAGGCGGGCGGCGCGGGCGGCTGCGTGCTGCCGGCTGGCCGGGCCGTGCGCCGGGAGGAGCCGCCGCCGCCGGGTGCCACGTGGCGGGCGCCGGGTCGGGAGCGCCAGGGCGCTGGCGGCGGCCTCCCAGGGGGATTTGCCGCTTCTAGCCGGCGGCTCGCACTGCCTGGGCCGGCTGGCCGCCACCACCCGCCCGCCAGTCTGCCCCGGTCGCCGGTCCCCGCGCCCCCACCCTTGAGCTCGACGCGCTGTTCTGGCGGTTCAGAGCACCCCGGGTGCCGAGTGTCCTGTTTGAAGTCGCCCTGGGCTTCCCCCCACCCCTTCCTCCGTCCCGGCGGCCCTCGGAGAAGGCCGCCGGTAGCCTGGCACACATTCTTAACACACTTCATTCCTTCTTTCCTCCGAGCTCCCCACTGAGAATGTTATGATTTCACCAGATCACGTCCCGGATAAGATTCATCAGTTCCTGACTGCGTGACCTTTCTTTCATCGTGGAGCGCACGTTCTGTGCCAGACACTGTTAAACCCTGGGATTACCACGATGAGATACAGAGGCAGCCTGCAAGGAGTTTACAGTCAACTGCGGAGGCCGACTGAAAGTTCCTGATTTTCTGATTGGTGGTTCTGATTGTCTATTACTCCTTTCCTTTGGAGCTTAAAGGAAAGACTAGGAGGGCCCCAAAGAAACACTAAACCACACTATTGCAGTTCTCCCCTATGGGTTACAGGGGTGGATGGGAGAGTTATTGACCTCAGGAAGCCCGCAGCCTAGAGGTACATATACTCTGTGCAGCTGACAGCTCTTGATTTCCCAATATGTTCCTCTAGTAGGTCCTAGGTTCAAGAGAAAGTTAATGTATCCAAACAAGAGGTAAAATGCTATGGAGGTTCAGAGAAATTAAACTGTTTATAAGTTGGGTATCTTGGGAAACTTCCTGGAGGAGGTGGCCTCGCTTTGTACTTTGAAAAATAGGTAGAATTGGGGTGTTGGAAATGTAGGGAGGAGTCATGGCGCTGAGGAAGTGTGAAAGTACCTTGTGGCATTAAAGGCCCAGACTCTGGAACTTGAGGTCCTTATTCAGGGAACTAGATCTGGAGCCCAGGGTCTGTGACAGGCAGGACTACAAGAAACACCTGGAGAAGGCCATGTCATAAGACCCTTAAATGTGTTGATAAAAGACTTTGGGCTTTATCTTTAGATAGTGGAGAGCTGTAGAATGTTTTCGAGCAGAGAAGGGATGTCAAGGATCTCATCTAGGAAGATGGCCCTGGCAGAAGTATGGAGGGTGGAATGGAGGGTTTGGTGACAGAGTTTGGGGAGGAGGTTCCTTCCAGTTAAGTAGATTCCTAAGTGGCAGGTGTAGACTGACCCAGGAAGCACCTGCCTGGAACTGGCTCACCTGAGTATTGACTATGCACTGTCCAGTGATCAGCAAAAACCTGCCTACCCTTTAAAGCAATGTTACCTGTTCCACCACCATCTGGAGTCTAAATAAGGAGTCATTGTGGCTCTGACTATATTTACCTTCCAAGTCTCATTTTTACTGCCAGGAGAGCCCTGAAGTCTGCCGCCAAACCTTTACCTCATTGCAGGCTTCATTTACTCATTCTTGCCCCTTGGGCTGCTCTCTGCGGGATTTTTCGTTTTCTCTTAACAGTACAAAATGGGCTATGCCCTATCTTGTTCGGAAGAAATGTTGAACAATGCCTCCTCTGTTGACTTGCAAGCAGGGCCAATAGGTAGTTCTTATTTTAAACAGATGGAAAAGAGGTGATGACAGAAAATTGTCTGTTGCTTTTGAAAAAAAAGGGGGGGTTTCCCTGTGTGTTTGAAATCTTGGTGAAAGATGAAGAGCCTATGAAGTTACCTTCATTTCTGCCTTGCCCCCAAAACACTTGGAAAATTCTTAAAATGCTTGTACTTGCTGTCTGACTTTTTAAAAAACTACATAATTACACTGACCCAGATTATTCCAAGGCACTAAACCCCTCCCAGAGAAGCATGTTAACACTTTCCAGGTTCCCCTCAAATATGTCAGAGCAAGTGTCTTCCTAAACTCTGCTGTGACACTGACTAGCATCTGCTCCTCAGTGGGCCTTAATTACTATCTGGGCATGTTACTCCGACCCCCCTAGTCTAGGAGACTTAATGTCTCTGGCTCTGTCATCCCCTCAGGACTGGGCACCCTGAAGGTGTGTGGAGAATGTTTATTGAAATAGTCCAGTTAGGGTCTCACTGCAGTGCCTAAAGCAGCCTTTAATCAAATAGTTAATCAGCAACTCCTTTATGGTCACCTTAGGAGTGCTGAGAATGAGCAATTGGCTTAAACACACATACACATACATTTTTAGATAGAGGGACAGAGAGGTTAAGTAACAACCATTTGGCCATGAATTTGTGTTTGGACCTCACTCCGCCTCCACAGTCCATTAAATCTCCAGCCCCCCACCCTCACTAGTCAGGAAGGTTTTGCAAATGTGCTCATAGAATATTTTTTAGTATCCTCCCACTGGGCAGTAAAAATAGGACTTATGTTGGTGCTCTCTCCACCCACCCTCACATGGAGAAGTAAGCTCCTAAACTCAAGAAAAAACTTAGATTTGGAAGACTCTTCTTAGATAAAAGCAACTTTCATTTTTCAGTTTTCCTTCTACTCTACTCCCAAAGCAGAGAGAAAACTGAACCCTGTTCATCAGTGGTGGTCACTTCTTAGATCCCCTGTGAGACCAGCAAAATAAACAAATCTTTCTCACTATGTTATGCCCAATAAATACAACCAGGTTTCCCAGGTTTGTCTCCTCCCCACCCCATAAAGGGTGATTTTTCTTTCTCTTATTGCATCACCTGTTTGCTTTTAAACCATAAAACAAATACCTGCATCTCCAGCGAGACTCCCCTTTGTCCCCTAGGTATGGCAGTGGTTTGGGGGCTTGGTTTAAACTGCAGAAAGAGAGAGCTGGAGGAGAAGAAAAAAGGTATTTTGCCTGAGGACTCGAGGCTTTTTTTTTTTTTCCTTTTCCCTCGCTTGACTGACTTTCTCACACTCGGATTCCCTGCAGCTTGCCAGAGACGTGGTAGCTGCCCTGCCAAAAGCTATCCTGGGAGGGCTATTGAAAGAGCCTGGAGAAAGTACACACTGGACGGATTTTCTCCTCCCCTCAGTACCTGCTCCGCACCTGTACAGGGCGCAGTCCCACACATATCACCTGATCACAGCCCTTTCAGAGACCGTGAGAAAAACAAAGCCCAGGATAGACAAGGCATGTTTGTCAGTCTCTGCAGGACTGCAGCCAGCTCCCAGCAGCCCGTTTGCCCAGAAACAGCACATTCCAGGCCGGCGTGCGGGCGTGTCGGTCCTCTCGCGCGCGTGCCGGGAGAGGGCACGGGGAAGGAAGGGAAGCCCGTGTCCACCTTCAGAATGACTGCCTCTCTGCTTCACTTCTCTGGCATCTGCCTGGCTGGCAGTTTATGATCCTTTGCTAGAATCGTGATTGTGGTCTTTCTAGATAAGAGTCGGTGTATGCCCGTGGCAATAGAATTCATAACTAGGCTTTCTTATCTCGGGGTTCACGGATGAACCACCAAGGAGCCTATAAAATTCTAAAATGGGATTCAAAACCGTATGTATAATGCATATTTTGCAGGAGCTGAATAAATACGTTCTAAGGAAATGGAGGAATGTATGTGTGTGGTGTATGTATATATATACATATTTTTCCCCCCTGAAGAAAGTGACTGTGGCTCTCAGCAGAATTTGGAATCTCAAAACTTCTCGTGACCAAAAAAGGTTAAAAGGAAAGCCAATCTAGACAATTTCCTTTTATAAGTGGGTCCTCTAAATCTCAAAGAGAGAAAGGGCCCACAGCAACCTAAGGCCGGAGCCGAAGCTATAAGCTACTCAGACCTCTTTGTACCTCACCACCGTGCTTTGGTCCCTGGATAAGTTGATTGGGTCATAGACTTGTGATTACCACCAACGCCTGGATATAATATAGACACATTAATAAAGATACTTTGAATTTCTCCACTCTAATTTTTTTAAACTTTTGAAGCATTTGAAGTGCTTCTGCTCTGCACCCAATTTTTAGATGGCAAAAGGGATAGGCCGGAAGGCAAAATGTCTGCCCTAAGAAGAGGATTCAGAAATGCACGGAGCTAGAGCCCTGGTTTCCATGCAGAGGCATGGAAATGCGATTCTGCATTCCATCATTGATAAAAATAAGTCACTACTTCTGAACAGAATGCCTGGTTGGTCTCTGGCCAAGCTGGAATCTTGCACTGCAAACTGGGGATGGGGGTGGAAAACAGAAGCTTTCAGCATTGGCTAATGGCTGGCCCAGAATGTTTTTCCCAACCCCTCTCCCCTGAAAAGCTTGACTGGAGCCAGTGGCAGCAAGGGAATGTGCAGGCTTCTAATGGGCTCTGAAGGAGGATGGTTGCCAGGAGAGCCTTTCCGGGTGGGGTGGGGGCGGGGCACCCTGCAATGGTTTACCTCACCCATTTGGCCGGGCCACAGCAGCAGAGGTGGGAGGGTTCTAAATGTTCTGTTACTTAACCTCAGAGCAGGGCTGCAGCGAGGCAGCCTGCAAGGCCAGGGATGGAGGAGGGATCACAGGGATGCTAGTTTGGGTTCTTGTGCAAAACTGCTCAGAGCTCCTTTGGGGCTTGAGCATGTGGGGGCAAGCCCAGGCCCCCCACCCCCACCCCCCTGAAGGCTCAGGAATGTGGGGTAAAGCATAGGTCCTTTAAATTAGGAGCCTGCATTTTGTTGGCTTGTTAATCGCTGCTCAGATTGTGACATCAGACCAAATTTCTCCAAAAGTTAAAAAACAAAACAAAAAGAACCCTAGCTAGGCAAAGAAACCATTTGGGTAAAATTTAGGGCCTGAAAGTGATATGGGATGAATGTAGACAACATATTTTTAGTTAAATCATCATTATCATTCGTGCATTATCTCACCGATTATAGAAAGTGGGGCTGGGGTGGAGGGCAGGGAGGCAGGGGAAGGGACCTAAGAGGTCACCGAATAAGTCCATTCGTTAACCTGATGGGGAAAGTGAGCCCAGGACGAAATGACTTGCCCTCAGAGAGGCAATAGTTCAAATTCCCTGACCACCAGTCTAGAAACTCTCCCTACCATCTCTCTATGAGAAGAGCATTTTGAAATGTCATCTACATGTCACTAATATTATGACCAATGTTGAATTTTACAGCTGAGAAACTGAGCTACTTGGTGGTGAGTGATTTGAGTGGCGGTACAGGACATGGGCTTCACAGAGCACAGTTACATTCCAGGCTCGCTGAACTGTGATTCTCTCCTGGGTTTGCTCAGCTCCCTACTTCCCCTAGGGAAGAAGAAGGATTGGTTTCTGAATTCCAGGAAATGGGAAGTGACTTGCAGGGGCCACACAGCATAGGTAGTTTGCCTCTGGATTAACCAAACCAAACCGAGCCCCACGTCATCCATTAATTTCTTTTCATTGTCGACCTGTTGCAGCCCGCCCTGGCTGCATGAATCTTCTCCCCCTCCTTCCCAGGCCTCTCACCAAAGTGCTTCCAGTCTAGATCATAAGGCTATACGAGGGCAAAATGCTATATTGGACTATCAGGTGCCTTGTCAATTGGTAAATGCTGCAAGGTAGCGGGGCAGATACCTTCAACTCTAGAAGAAACAGGAAGGTCCTGTTTTTGTAATAAAAGGAATTGTGGAAGAGAGAATTATTCCAGTTTCAAAATCTGTGCTTCATTGATACTAGGCTTTTATCCCAGGACCAGAGAAGACATGATACCAGACCTACCATGAAAGCATTGGAGTACAAAGACTTTGAACTGCTGGCTGACTTCACGTTTAAGAGAGAAAAAATTGATTGTCCAAGTGATTGATCGATAGTGTTTGGGTGTGAAACATAGATTTTCCTTTTAGATGTCAGGTTTAGGGAGCAAGAGAAGACAGTCCAGGAACTGCCACAGCTGCAGCCCAAGACTGGTGATTCTAGCATGGTTGGGACCTTCCTGTTTCTTCTAGAGTTGAAGGTATCTGCCCCCCTACCTTGCAGCATTTACCAATTGACAAGGCACCTGATAGTCCAATATAGCATTTTGCCCTCGTATAGCCTTATGATCTAGACTGGAAGCACTTTGGTGAGAGGCCTGGGAAGGAGGGGGAGAAGATTCATGCAGCCAGGGCGGGAGACATTTGGCTGGGTCATGAGCTAGCAGAGACACAGGATATGGTATAGACAGGATTTCTGGAAATAGTTATGTCTAGAAAGACAAGGCAGGCCAGGGCTTACAGGACAGAGGAGAACCGACTTTCCTTTTTCAAGGGAAGCCACAAGCAAGAGTAAGATTTCCAGGGGATGGAGCACAGAGCACAAGGGAAATATCTGTCAATTTGGTATAGAATGTCAGAAATCCAGAAGACACATCTTTGGGGTGGGGGGCGGGAAGCAAGCAGGGAAGGTCCTTTCTCGTTTCTCATGGAGAGAGGTGACTTAGCAAGAAGGTAACTGAGCAGGTTCTGGAAGGGACACGGATGGGTGGTGGCCACAGTCTCTCCTGGGCTGAGGATAGAGCTGCTCCGTTCAGCATCCAGTGCCTCTGAGAGGGTCCCTGGGCCGATCTCAGGAAAGGAGACTGTGGCTGTGACAGAGGGTCTTTATAGAATTCTGAGACCCGCTTCGCTTCTTGTTGGTTGTTTTGTTCTGTGCCGTTTGTATTGCTGTAGGCACAACATAAACCTCTGAGACTGGAAAGGCGGTGGGCTTATTAGGGGTGATGGCAGGGAACCGGGTCAATGGGGAGGCTGCATCCTGCTCTGTGGCCAGTCTGGGGGTGGCGGTTCAGGAGAGGAAGTGGTGCCGTAGCTCAGAACAAAGAGGGGAGGCAAGCTCCAGCCAGAGGACCAAGGGTTAACCCCTGTAGTTCCTGGACCACTTTGGGCAACCACCTACAAAGTGGAGTTCATTTTGCATTCCCTCACCCCCCTCCCCCACCGCCACGTGTGAATATTATGCTAGATAGGGAAAGGGTGTCTCTCTTTTTTTTTTTTTTGCGGAAATGGACGGCAACAGAGCGGCCTTAACTGAAATCTGAGAGGAACCAGGGAGGGAGAGCTCTGTTATAACATGCTGGTGTGTGGCAGGCTTGCCTGACCTGCTGAGAGGTCTCTTGATAAAGTCCCAGAGCTCTCCAGGCTCCCAGGAGAGGTTGCCAAGCTGCACAACCTATCATAAACAGATCCAGCTGTGGCCTTTGTTGCAACAGGCTCACACAGTCACGTAGGGACCCAGGTACTTAAGTTCTTTGAGTATTTGATCTCCTTGTCCTGGGTAGCTGTTCCACCCTCTGCACCCCCCTTGCCTGCCCTCAAAGTCCTGGCACCTGGGATAGACCTAGAGTCTGTCAACCTGTTGCCTAGAGTGTGTGTGGGAGGGTGGGGTCCCTGCTTGTTTTCTTTGTCTTGAGAGAACCTGTGTTGATAATAGTCAGACGATATAGTCAGGAATAAAAACCATCCAATTTCCAATAGCTTCTTTAAAGTAATTCAATGGAATGGCTATTTTTGAGGCCCTTCAATGTACAAGGCGAAACTATACACCTCCTTTGGCAGTTACTTCCATCTCTCCCTGTTTTTCAAGTGCCACTCATCTGGGCGGAGTGATCACATCCCAGGTTGCATTATAAACATTGCCCCTTTACCGCCCATATTCCTCATCTCTACTGCTTCTCCAATAAAGAACCTCCTTACAGTGCATGGTTTCACAGAGTAGGCACCCCCACATATTTGGAGAATAATGCATGAATGGATTTGGGCTCAAGGAAATAGGACATACTGGCAATGCAGGGCAACCCTCAGAGGATCAGCATATTTTTCCAATTTTTCTTTAATTGCTGAATCAAAGGGGTGGGTTTATTTTGACCACTCCTGGTGACCACCTCAGGGTAGCTGAGATGCCCCTGCAGACAGCGCCACTCTGTTGCAATCAGGCAAATTGAGAGGAGTCTGTGGCCGCCCACGTTTTCACGGGCCTATCTTTATTGATGGTTATTAAAGACAAACTACCACATGGCAATACGCAAGTATAAAGCAATTTCCCAGGGCAAGGTACGTGGGAAGAAGCAAGATACTGAGCTCCCAAACAATTTCTTTGCAATCTCAGTCTGCCATATCAATGGATGGTTAATAAGTAAGATCTAAGCAGGTAGGTACCACCACTCGGCAGCAGATGGCAAGGGGGGAGAAAAAAGCCTGGTGGGAATCACTGGTGCTTCTGGAAAACTGGGAAAGAAAATGAGAAGGAGGATATCTTGAACCGGTGAGTCTGGTGGGCAATCAGCCACAAGCTCAGCAAATGGATCTGAGGGAGAACCACTGCTTCCCTCTTCTCCTGCCCTCAGACCTCTCTTTCCATGCCCGCTCCTTGTGGAAGACTCTGGAAAACCAAGAAATAAATAGTAATCATGCCCAGACACAGCGGGGGTTAAATACGTGTAAATACAGCACACAGAGCAGCCAACACACCTGTTGTTTTATGATGCTGAGTGATATCGGTAAAGGGGGTGATAAAGCTGAGGTGTAATGGCCCCTTATATTTAAATAGCACCTTCCTCTGTGAACTTCAAGTGTTTGTTTTATAGCTGAGATTTGACTGACCTGGTGATTATTTCTGTCAGGAATGTTGAACGTGTATCTACATATATGTTCGGGAAAAACAGTGTGACAGTATGGCAAGAAAAAGAAAGGAGCAGACTCTGGAGCCTGGGTTCAATGTTCCAGCTTGTTCACTTTCTAGCTGTTTAATATAGCCATTCTGTGCCTCAGTTTGCTCACCTGTTAAATGGGTGTTTAGCCGCAGTTCCTGTCTTATAAGATTGTAATGAGAATTGATATATGCAGTGTGCTCAGAACAGTGCCTGACCTATTGTGAATACAATATAAGTTCTTAGCCATGTTTATTATTATCATATATGTATACATCTCTGACCCCATTCACCTAAAAAAATTCTGACGACAATATATCCTCAAAGAAATGGAGGGACATTAGTGCAGATGTTTTTGTGGAACCCAAAACTTCAGGGGTACTTTTACAAATCACAGGCTCTGGGGCCAGGAGGGACCTTGAAAAATTATGCAAGGGGGAGGGTCTGTAGCACCCAAACACTGCAGCGGCTGCTTTGTTTGTGAGCAGATGCAGAGCTTGGTGTGGCTCTGCCCTGAGTAATTGAAATGAGCCTCAGGCCCCTGAAAAGGAGAGCTCAGGGTGGAGGCCGAGGTGAGCAGCCTGGGCACAGTCTGCGCGGGCTTTGGGGGATCACCCATCCCCCCGGCTGCAGACAGCAGGACGCAGGAAGGTCCAAAAGAGAAAACATACTCAGTCTCTCTCTGAACCTCGGTTTCCCTCATGTGAGGCAGCTGATGGGAAAGACCAACATCCAGGACCCTTCAGGCTCCAATATTCTCTGTCATATGTCACCCAAACTGGGACATTTTTGTGCGTGAAAGCAGGTGCTAGTAACGATTCTGTAGGGACAACTGGTGTAAACTGTGAGCCTATGACTGCATGTTCTAGATTGTTCATCTGTCCTTTCATCAGAGATGCTTCCAGAGGGAAAGTGAGAAGAAATATTATTTTAAAAATCACTAATGTTTTAGCACCTTCGGTGGAAGGTGGTACCTTCCATCTACCACCCTCAGAGGCAGGAAGGAGCTTCATTTTTGGCCTAAAGAACCTCACACGGTGTACACAGAAGTGAAAGGGAGAGGGAGAACCTGGGATGGTTGTGCTTAAGGTGTACTTGACACCACCTGGCTGTTTAGGTGGAGCAGGTGTGCTTCAGGCATCCCCACCTGTCACTTGGCACCCAGGTTGCAGCTACAGAGTAGCAATTTTACCATGGACTCTCGAATCTACCAACCATAGGTGAAAGCATTCTTTAGTCCTTAAGCCTGGGAACATGGAAAAGTGAGTGCAACAATGTGAAATTTAGGCTTTTGTTTAATGGCTAAAGGAAAGCTGCAATGGAAGGAGCATTTTCCATCCTAACTATTTGCCCTTTGAGCCTTGAACTTGGACTAAATGTTTAATGGTAAAAAACAAACAGGTGTCTGCCCATGCAAAAAAAGAAAAAAAAATTGTCTTCTGAATAAGTCCAAGTTAATGTTTGCTCTTTGTTAATCGCCTTTAAAAAAAAAAAAGACAAAAAAGAAAAGGAAAATGGCTCCCTTGCCTGAGTGTTCCTATATGCTCCTATTTAATGATTAATAATACCTTGTGGCCTATTGTTTGATGTGGCCTCTACTGGTTTGAACAGGAGAATACTGATTCACTCTTAAGGCATTTATGAATCACAGGTGTTTACCCTGAGACAATAAATGAAAGGGGGAGATTCAAATAGCACCTAAATATACCAAGTCCTTTGAGTAAAAATGGAGATAACATGGAATTTCTGTCCTTGGTACCGCATGTGGGCCCACCACTTTCTCTTGTAGAAAGAATAGAGATTGTATAGACTGGTGAAGTCTGGGGCTTTAAGTTTGAAAGATTTTCCCTTTCAGTTGCTGATAGGTCCAAGAAAGCTTATCACCCCCGTCTCCCTGTCGTCCTGTATTTGCTTTCTCTCCCACCTGTCTGTCCACTCCACATCAATCATTTCCAAGAAACTGTCTTTACCTGCCTCTTTCTTCCCAGAGTTTCACTCTCTGCCTTCTTCTATTTGCACCTGATGCGGAGGGGAATTCAGGCAGTAGCTGGGGGCCTGCTCTAAGATGGTGCTGGTGGGGCTGGAGAGAAGGAGGGTTCTATAGATTAAGAGATGGGACAGCTTCAGGAGGGAAGAGAGAGAGAGAAAAAAAAACAGGAGACACACAGTAGGCCTTGGTGATTGATTGAGCCAAACAGGGAAGGAGAAGTCAAAAGAGGACACTGAGGTCTGTAGCCTGAGCAACTAACTAGGTAATTCTTTCATAATTCCACTTTTTTTTTTAAACTTTTTTTCATTGTATAGCATAACATATATACAAAGCAAAGAAGTAAGAAAAACAATAGTTTTCAAAGCACTCTTCAATGAGTAGTTACAGGACAGATCCAAGAGTTCGTCATGGGCTACCATACCATAATTCCACTTTTAATAATGATAACTCCTAGACATATTTTCCATTTTCTCTGCCCCCAAACCCTAGGTTCAGTAAAAAAAGAAAATGGAAAAAAAGCCTGATAAATCTGTAGTTACTCCTGATGATCCTTTTAAAACAGCGTTTTATTTTGAGATAATTCTAGACTTACAAAAAAGTTGCAAAAATAGTATAGAGAGCTAAATTATACCAGCGGCCTATGCTAACATCTTATATAAGCAAAAAAAAAAGTTATCAAAATTAAAAAAATAACTTTGGTCCAATTATTGACTAAACTACAGCCTTTATTCAGATTTCATCACTCTTTTTACTAATTCCCTTTTTCCGATCCAGGATCCCATCCGGAATCCCGATGGCATTTACTCATCATAAACCCTTAGTCCCCTTCAGTCTGCAATGATTCCTCAGTCTTTCTTTGTTTCCTTTCATGACCTTGATACTTTACAGATTACTAATTTGTTATTTTGTCCCTCGATGTCCCTCAGTTTGGATTTGTCTGGTGTTTTCTCCTGATGGCCTTCTGGAGATGCATTATTGGTAAGGAAGTCACAGAGGCCATGTTCCCTCCCCAGGACATCAGGTGAGGGGGTACACCTCATGCCAAAATACATCACTGTTGGGCAGGCCATGGTGGCTCAGCAGGCAGAGTTCCCGCCTGCCATGCCGGAGACCTGGGTTAGATTCCCGGTGCCTGCCCATGCCAAAAAATATATATATAAAATATATCACTGGCGAGGTTATATATATCACCACTTGGTGAAGGTGGTTTCTGCTAGGATTATCCACTGGACAATCCTAAATGTTTGGGAGAAAGCCACTTTGAGACCATGGAAATATTCTGCTTTGGTTTACTTTTGCCCACTAATTTTAGAATCCCTTGAAGGATCTTGCCTGTGATAATTAGTACAATCCCTCATTCCTTTTGCATTTGTTCCTTGGAACTCTTCTTAAAGAAGAATTAGCTGAAGTTATATTTTTAATAAAGAAGAGTTAGCAGAAGTTATATTTTTAATAAAGAAGAAATATAAAATCCATGCTCTTTTGGAGTTACATGTTAACTGTGTGTTAATGTGTATGTCGCCTGCAGAGGCAGCCACGGCCTCAAACCTGCCTGCAGCCCCAGGGCCCCCGAAACCCAAGAGCCAGCCCCAGCAGTTTCATCCACCAGCGCTTGGCTTGTTGATACATGGCAGATAGGAACAGTCGATTTTTGTTGATTGGATAAGAATGTTTCCTCTTAGTCATCCATATTTTGCATTTTATGCCACTATATTCATCTTATAATATAAAAATAGCATTTCTGCCCTTCCCTCTGCTGAACCCTTCAACCAAAAATCAAAGTTCCAGGTTTTCTCTTGTGGTGCCACTCTGCACCCTCCCATAGGGTCTGTGTCCCCAGTTTGAGAAGTCGGTAGAGGGATGCAGAGAGAAACAGGCATCACTATGGGTACATTTGCTGGTAATGGATTTCTGTCTCTGAATCTGTTGGTTTATTTAACTTAAAAAAAAATCCATATGGTCAAAAATATTAAGCAATACAGGAGAGTAGATTTTGAAAAGCAACCTTTTCACCTGAGGCCTGCATCTCCCAAGTCTGGAGGTAGTCACTCTTAACTCATTTCTTATCTAACCAACCAGGGATTGCTGATGACCAGTCAATGGCTGGCAGCAGGTGGTAACTACCAGTCTAAGGTAAACTGAGGCCCTGTGAAAACCTGCCCCTGGCACTGTGCTTCCAGGGCAAACCAGTTCCCAGTGGAGGACAGCCACTCCAGCATGGCCAAGCCGCCATTTTTGTTGTTGCCTTTGGCTCAGACCACATAGAGGTGAGTTTGTAAAGACTCTACCAGTTGAGTGGAATTGTGGCATTTGGTGCCTCCCCCCTTGGCTCTGGGACTGTGCCCTCACATGGAGAATTGTTATTCCCAGGAGTTCCTTGGTTGGCTCATGTCTCATCTCTCCCTCAAAGTCCGTTTGCCAGAGAGAGAAGCATGGCCAAAAGCTATGCTGGGAAGAAAGGCAGGAAGGAGAGAAGGGCTGGAGGAAACCAGTCCCTGAGCTGATGTTACAGCAATGCTGCAGGTAATGGTGAGATTTAAGGGGAAATTTTATCATTCTGCTCCACTCCTTCCTTTACCTGACAGGCCTCAGTGGCTCACCTGCAAGGCAGTACTCACTGTCTACCTTTCCCGTGGGAATTCAGTTCAGCCAACATAACCCCTGAACTCTGCTGGGCCACTGCCAGCAACTTTCAAGCGTTTCCCCCTGCTGATTACAGTGACATGATGTCATTTTTATTGAGGCAAGATTAGATTTTTTTTTTAAGTTTTAAAAAATGTGGTTCACATGATCTCTACTACTTTTCCTATTGCTTGACGACCACAGAGCTGCCAATTTCAATTTGCTGCAGCTTTTATCATGAGAAGAAGCTTAAAAGAGAAAAAAAGAAGAAGAAAGGGGCAGAGAGTCTGGATAAAAATATTCCTCATGGCCTTGGGAGTTTGCATGAGGGTGGTAGAGGACACACACATTGCCCAATCCCTTTTGTGTAACTCGTGTAATGGCAGAGTGTCAGGAGACAGGGCGCCTGAAGTCTGGCCTGGCTGCTGGACAACACACAATGTCCACGAGACGGGAATGCTTTCATTCAACAGCCAAAGAGGGAACCTTGCAATCCTGAGCCATTTGCTCTAGGCAGGAGAGTATTTGAGAATATGCTCAAATACTTGGGAGATAGGCAAAAGGAATATATGGAAAAGCTTTCCTTACTCTTCATTCTCATTTTACTAATCCTCCTTTTTGGAGGCCAGGCTACCCTTGCATTCATTCATTCATTCATTCAACATATTTATTGAACACCTACTATGTGCCTGGCACTGCTGGGGAAACAGGGTGATATATAACAGAACAAAACCTGTTCTTAATCCTAATCCATTCTTGTGGGTGTGAACCCATTGTAAATAGGAAGGACCTTTTGATGATGTTATTTTTAGTTAAAGTATGGCTAATTGAATCAGAATGGGTCTTAATCTTATTATCAGAGCCTTATAGAAAGGGACACAGGGAGAAGCCAAAGAATCTAGAACTGGAAGTCAGTGGAACCCAGAAGAGAAAGGAGAGGACATCACCATGTGACAGAAAAGCCAAGGAACTCCAAGGACCTCTGACAGCCAGACCCAGAGCACCACAGTGTTCCAGGAGAGAGAACTACCCTGCTGGCACCTCAATTCTGGACTTCTCCTAACCTCAAAACTGTGAGCCAATGAATTCCCATTGTGTATGCCAACCCATTTATGGTGTTTGCTTTAGTAACTGAGAAACTAAGGCGAATAAAGCCAAAGTTCCTGTCATTCGCTTTTTTTCCCTTACATCTACTAGGATGGACTCACAGTTTTGAAGACTAGAAGCTCAAAATCAAGGTGTCAGAAGCGCCATCTTCCTTGGAAGCCTGTAGAGAAAAATCTGTTTTGTGCCTCCCTCCTAGCTTTGGTGGTGGCCAGAAATCATTGGGCTTCAATCTCTGCCTCAGTTGTCATATGCTGTTCATCCAGTATTTTAAAAGGAAAATTGAAGATGGCCCATTTGCCTGGACATGTTTTTTTTTAGGTACCAGTTCAGCTTTCAAAATAGGTGGTGTGATAGAAAATCACATTGTTTTGACATAAAATCAGAGAATGGGCATCTGGAGGAATAAAGGATAGGCTGAGGAAATAAATGTCTACTCTCTGGGAGTCTGTGCTGGTTTGAAGCTGTTATACACCCCAGAAAAGGTCATATTCTTTTAATCCAGCCTGTGGGTACAAATCTATTGTGGGTGGGACCTTTGGTTATGGTTTTTTACATGAGATATGCCCCAGACCATTCAAGGTGGTTCTTAATCCTTTATAAGATAAAAGCCAAGAGAGAAACTCAAAAAAGCCCGTAGAGATGCTGAGAGAGGCACTGAAGCCAGAAGCTGAAAGCAAAAAACACCTGGAGAGAAGGACCAGCAGACTCTGACCATGTGCCTTCCCGTGTGACAGACGCACCCCAGAGGCTGGCAGCCCTTCTTCAGAGAAGGTATCTTCCTGTTGATGCCTTAATTTGCACATTTTCTTGGCCTTAGAACTGTAACTTTGTAAGTTAAAATATCCCCATCATTAAAAGCCAACCCATTTCTGGTATATTGCATTCTGGCAGCTTTAGTAAGCTGAAACAGAGTCTTATACCTAAAGTAAATACTCGTATATCATAGCCATTTACAAACCACTTTCATATACCTAATAGTTTGATCTCACAACAACCTCTGAGGTAGAAAGGGGACATATTTTATCACAGCACCTGGCACCTGGAGGAGCGCAACATATCTCTGTTGAATGAATGTTGAATAAAACCCCATTTACAGATGTGAGACAGGCTCAGAAATAATCAAGGACTAGTCCCAAGGTCCCCAGCTGGTAAGTAGCAGAGTGCAGACATGAGCTCAGATGTCTATGAACACAAACATCAAATCCTCTCATACCAAGAGATACAAGCCTCTGGAGATTTCCCCAAACTACTACCTTTCCTTTGACTGGCAGGAAAGTGACACTGAGGTTTCTTTCCTTGAAGGTTGCAGTGAGTCTTTGGAGAGTAATTTAACAGACGGAGGCCAAACTGTCTTTAGATATTGATAGGACCCCTCATGAGGAGACCCTGCTTCCTTGGAAGGTTCTCCCCGGATTGAGTTGGGAGAATAGCATTGTATGTTGTCCTTTGGGTTTAGATTTCTCAAGTGTCCCAAATTGAGTTGGAAATCTGCTTGGATTTCTGCTTCCTTTTGGATTAGACGGCTTCGGCTGGGTTACAGAGCAAAGAAGCAGCAGAAATGGAACCACAATTTGGAAGCCTATTTGCAGCCATGCTATCAGGGGCTGGCGGAGGCCCAGAAAGGTCATTTAGTCCCTTCCCCTACCCCCAGATAGGACCAAGCCAGAGCCCTAGGAAAAGAGAATTTTAGCACAGGATAGGAAAGTCTGTCCAGAGAGCACGAAACTCCATCCTCTTACCCACTTTACCCCATGAACATGAGATAGGGTGAGAGGTTGTGACTGGAAGTCAGAGGAGAACCCAGATGCTAGTCCTGCCTCTGCAGCAGACGCACAGAGCCCAGGTCTGAAGAAGGCACTCGTCACCTGTCTGGGCCTCAGTTTCCCCACTGATAGTCTAATGGTTTTCAAACACGCTTCCAAGCATTTCCTCTCCAGAGGTTCCAGGGTTAGGCCTGGAGGTGGTGTTGAGCCAGCCTTCTCATCCTTTACCCACATCAGCTTCATTTTTGCCTGTTCACCCACTGCATGTTCTCATGATGTTTTGTTCAAAGAAGCATTCCGTTGACTTTCGTGTTTAAGTTGGAAGACTACCAACCAAGGTGCTCTCAGAAATCCCTACCAGCGCCCAAATCCTGTGATTCTTCCTATGAGCCTCCCTGACGTTTGGACTCATACACCTCGCTGCTCTTTCAGCATTTGTGTGCTTAGTTCTCTCTTCCAAAAGGCTCTTTGCAGCCCAATTCCACAATTAATTATGAGTGTGTGGGACCTGGTGCCAAGGCTATCTGGGACAGGTCTTCAAACTGCTCACACTTTAGCGGGGTGGGCTGGACACAGGTGAACAAAGAATCATACCTAATTAATGCTTAATTACCCCCAATACTCTTCACCAAGAACGGGAACCTGGTCTTCTCTCTCTCCCCCACAATCAGCATGTGTAGGATGCTTAGTAAATAAGTGCTGGAAGAACTGGATGACTGGTTTGTTCCTGTCTTTGGAAGGAATCGCTGATGTATCAGAAGCTTTGTTGATGCAAAAGGGTCTTCCCGGGGCGGGGAGGAGCAGGCTGGAGGCCGTGGCCTCAGGATTTTCTTTTTATGAACCAGGCTGATTGCAGCTACTGAGGATTGTTGTCCCCCTTCTCCACCCCCAATATTATGTTTTAAAAGAAAATCTTCAGCTATGTTTGGTCTGAAGTGTCTTTTTTGAAGTATTAAATGCAGTCTCTCATCAAAATATTTCATGTATTTAAAACTGTAAAATCTTTGCATGTTGGGTCATGTGTGAATCATATATTGGTAGTAAAATAAACAAACTAAAAAGATAAACAAAAAACTCCCAAGCAAACAGAAAAAAGCAAACTTGCTGAGTTTGACATTTGTTGTCTGGGTGGGGGTGAATTTCATTTTCCCCTCTAGAAGTGGGGTGGGATTGTCTGGGTGAAACGTGACGCAGGATCTTCTTTTTTTTTTTTTTTACCTCTCTGCAGAAATTATGCCACTTACTTCCGAATATCTTTTTTCACTTTTTGTTTCATTGTCCCATCCTCCTGGGGCAGGTTTCCAGCTTTGCCTTCTCCTCCGATGCCCTTGATTAAACCCAGGGTCTGGCAGACCGGAAGCGAGGCCCCTCCCCCGCCGCCCCGGTGGAGAGCCAGGCATTTGTAGACCCGCCCCAATTCTGGTTATTGAATAACTGGTGGGGCCTCGGATGTCAGGGCTGAAAAAACAGATCGGCCTACCTGTTGGACCAAATGACCTCATACCCGAAGCTGTTCTCATGGTGTCGGCTTGCACTGCCTGTCAGCGACTCTTTCATCACAGGCCTGAGTTACATCACACCATTCTAAACACCTAACCTGCTCATTGTTGCTGGGCTTACAACACAGCGGGGGGCGGGGGGCGGGGGGGGGGGGGTGGGCAGGGGCAGCAGCTGGAGGTTCTGATCCAGCCCAGGGAGGCCTTGCATGAAAGGGGAAGGGGTTCTTTTGTTTTCTCTCAGCCTTAAGAATGGAAGACATGAATGAGGAAGGAATGAGGGAGTTAACTGTGTTTTTACTCCAAAATTCACTGTCACCCTCCCTACCTTATTATCAGCCCAAGGTTTCATTCAGTACCTAGATGTGGAGAGCTCACCTACCCTAATGGCATTTCTCCTGCCTGGGTACCAGAGCAGCGACACTCTTAGATGCCTTTGGCAAATTATCTTCCCTGGGCTTTAGCAGCTATCCAGAATGCCTCTCTTAGGTTGAATGTGCAGTGCCAGTTTCACCATTGCTGTGGGCTTCCCTGGCACTGACACAAAGACAAGGAGAATGAAAACTGACCTTGAATAGAGATACAGTTTCCTGAAGTTAGAATTGGAAGAATTGGGGAAAAACTGAAAGGGCAGTAATTATTCTACGGTAATATTAAATTTTTCGATTTTTTCATTCATTCATGTATCTATTCATTCAACAGATATTTTTGAATGCCTGCTATGGTCCATGTACTGTGTGATGTGCTAGAAAATAAAGACAGTGTCACAGGTCAGTGGCATTAGCATGACTTGTGCCTAAAAAGAAGCCTGTCCAGGGGCCTGAGTCAGGAAGGAAGAGAACTCAATCAGTGACCTGGGGGAGCAAGGAGGAGGTTTTAATTTGGGACTAGAATAGCAGATTTTTTTTTTTATTGAGAAATCTTCAAACACGTACTTTTTATGCATAGTGCAACAATCAGTGTCTCACAATATCATCACATAGTTGTGTATTCATCACTATGAACATTTTTTAGAACATTTACATCACTCCAGAAAAAGAAATTAATAGAAAAAGAAAAAACTCACACATACCATACATCTTACCCCTTCTTTTCATTGACTACTAGTGTTTCCATCTACCCAATTTATTTTACAATTTGTCCCCTCTATTATTTATTTATTTATTTATTTATTTATTTATTGCATTGGCAAGCACTGGGAATTGAACCTGGGTCTCTAGCATGGCAGGCGAGAATTCTGTCACTGAGCCACCGTTGGACCGCCCTTTATTCATTTATTTTTATACATATTTTTTACTCATCTGTCCATATCCTGGATATAAGGAGCATCAGACACAAGGTTCTCACAATCACAGGTAGATTGTAAACATTATGTCTTTATGCAATCGTCTTCAGGAATCAAGGCTACTGGAACACAGCTCAACAGTTTCAGGAACTTCCCTCTAGCCACTACAATACACCATAAACCAAAAAGGGATATCTATACAACGCATAAGAATAACCTCCAGGATAACCTCTCTACTGTTTGAAATCTCTCAACCACTGAAACTTTATTGTCTCATTTCTCTCTTCCCCCTTTTTGGTTAAGAAGGCTTTCTCAATCTCTTGATGCCAGGTCCCAGCTTATCCCAGGCTTTCTGTCTCACGTTGCCAGGGAGATTTACAACCCTGGGAGTCATGTCCCACGTAGAGGGAGAGGGCAGTGGATTCACTTGCCATGCAAGCTTAGAGAGAGAGGCCATGTCTGAGCAACAAAAGAGGTTCTCTGGGAGTGACCCTTAGGCCTAATTTTTAGTAGGCTTAGCCTATCCTTAGCAGGAATAAGTTTCACTGGTACAAACCCGAAGATCAAGGCTCAGCCTATTGGTTTGGTTGTCTCCACTGCTTGTGAGAGTATTAGAAATTCTCTAAATGGAGAAGTTGAATATTTCCTCCTTTCTCCCCATTCCCCCAAGGGGACTTTGCAAATATTTCTTTGTTCACTACCCAAATAGGAGAATAGCCGATTTTTAGAAAACTTTTTTTTATTGTACAATATAACATATATACAAAGAAAGAAAAAAAACAATAGTTTTCAAAGCACTCTTCAATAAGTACTTACAGGACAGATCCCAGAGTTTGTCCTGAGCTACCATATCATAATCTCAGATTTTTCCCTCTAGCTGCTCCAGAACATAGGAAGCTAGAAGGAACAAATATTTTTTTACCACCACAATTGACTTTTTTTTTTCTGCAAGAAATAACATATATACAAAAAAAGCAGTAAATTTCAAAGCACAGCACAGCAATTAGTTGTGGAATAGATTTCAGAGTTTGGCATGGGTTATAATTCCACAATTTTAGGTTAGAATAGCAGATTTTTAAAGCATACGTTTTAGGCAATTTGCATGAGAATTCCCTGGGAGAAGGGGTGCTTCTTAAAGATGCAGATTCTGGGGTCCCACCCAGACCTATTGAATTAGAATCTCTGGAACGTGTCCTGGAATCTGCATGCTGACTCGTGTGTTCACTGGAGCTGGAGAATGACACTTTAGGATGTGATTAGTTTGCTTCATCAAAAAAGATGTTTCTAGTGAGAGGTAAAGCTGGTGAGGGAGCAAGAAAATCCGGCCTTTGGGGGAGAGGCCCAGGGCTCCAGACATTAACAAATGTGTGACTCAATGAAGACCTTGGCCGACACAGAGCTAAGCAAAGAACAGCTTATGATAGATTTTTGCCAAATCCAAGAGAAAAAATCCCAATATCATGTAACTAATTCTGTCTCAAAACTTCAGGTAATTAGTGGTCAATAAGATGAAGGGGTAATGCGATGTTTGGGGTCTTCTTTTTTCTTTTTATTTCTTTTTTCTGGGGTAATGCAGATGTCTAAAAATGATCCTTGTGATGAATGCACAACTATATGATGATACTGTGAACCATTGGTTGAGTACTTCAGATGAATTGCATGGTGTGTGAATGTATCTCAATAAAATTACATTTAAAAAATTTTCGTGTAATGCCTTTCTTTTGCTGTTTCTACTTGCCTTTTTCTGAGCAAATCATCTGGATATGGTGGTTTAAAGACACATATACAATTCCATACGATTCCGTGGAGAATGCTAGGGTAAGTTGTTTCTGTTACCTGCTGCTCAGCCACCTGCTTGGGGAGGATTAACATATTCCTTTGAGGCTCTCTTGGTTGACCTTTTATGGCTCTTTCTAAAGTCACAGGGCCATCTTTAACCGAGGAGAGAAACCCCCACCAGATCCCAGTGTTCTTTCATTCTGAAGAAAAAAGAAAGAGAAAAGGATAGTGAAGGGACAGGATCCACACAGCACTACATGTAACTGGTGTTTTACTTAGTCAGTACCCACGGTTGGACATCAAAATGGAAGATTGGGATTCCCTCGCCATCCATTTATTCTTTTTTTTTGTTTTAATATTTTTATTGACAAATCTTCACACACATACTGTCCAACTTTATTATATAATCAGTGGCTCATAATAACACCGCATAGTTGTGTATACATCACCATAATCATTTTTTAGAACATTTACATCACTCCAGAAAAAGAAAAAGAAGAAAAAAAAAACAACCTCATACATACCATACACCTTAACCCTCTATCTCATGAACCACTAATATTTCAATCTATTTTTTTTACCCCTTATCCCTCCCTATTATTTATTTATTTATTTTCTCTTATTTTTTACTCATCTATCCATACCCTGAATGAAAGATGCATCAGACACTAGGTTTTCACAATCACACAGTCACATTGCAAAAGCTATATAGTTATACAATTATTTTCAAGAGTCAAGGTTACTGGAACGCAGCTCAACAGTTTCTGGTACTTCCCTCCAGCCACTCCAATACACCATAAACTAAAAAGAGATGTCTATATAATGCATAACAATAACCTCTAGGGTAACCTCTCGATGATTCTGTTTGAAATCTCTTAGTCACTGAAACTTTATTGTCTAATTTCTCTCCTCCCCCTTTGGTCAAGAAGGCTTTCTCAATCCCTTGATGCTAGGTCCCAACAAATCCAGGGAGTCTGGTCCCATGCGGCCAGGGCATTTATTCTTTCAGTTGCATGCCTTCCACAGTACTGTGTGAGTGGATGGAGATATTTAGGCAAACAAGAAAGATTCAGTTGCTGCCCTCATGGTATTTATAATCTACAAGGGAAGAGCAACAAAAAAATGATGAATTGCCATGAAGAGCCAAGAGAGTTACCATAGTTCTCCTGTAACTCATGTCCCCAGAGACTGCATCGCCTGAGCCTGGAGAGCTCCTTGGCACAAGAGTCACCCCTGTCTTATGTTCATTTGTTCTTCCATTTGCAAAAGCCTTTGCTGGTCCTCTATTATGAGTCATGTTGAATGATTACGTCCCAGACTCTGTGCTAACTTTGGAGGCTGATTTAAAAAAAAGAGCAAAACACAAAACCTTGTTCCAAGGAACTCGGAGTCAAGTGAGGGAGTCAGACAGGTAAACAAATTATATCAAGGCTGGTTTAATCAGTAAAGGGTTGAGGAGTGGTCTGTGTAAGGCCAGAGTGGAATGTGGGGTTAGGAGATAAGGTGCAGGAGAGATTGTTTCTGCTGGTAGAAGGAACAAGAGCAGGGTGGCTAGGGCTTGGATGACTGAGAAAAGAAAGTGCGAGCTGGACCTCAAAGCATATGTACAAGATTTTTCATTATTTCAGGACTTCCCAGATAAGAAGGAAAGTGCTATCTATTTCATTCATCCATTCAGTCATTTGGTAGCTATGTACTGAGTAACTATGAGGTTAGTGAACTAGTTAATCATTAGATTAAGCAGTCAAGCCAAGAACTCATTGATGCCCTGACCTCAAGCACTGGAGAGTAAATAGAAATGGAAGAATCTGTCTCCTGCCTTCAGGGAGCCTCCAGCTCAACTGAGATGGCCAGATGTGTCCAGGCATTTCCAAAGAAACTAGTTTAGAAAAGGCAGTTCCTACCCACTGACAACCATGGATTTCCCTTTTGGGTGAAAAGGAGATACCCCCTTGCCTGGGTGAGGCAGCAAATACACCTCTTAACTTTTGTAACAGAACACCAGTGTAGTATCTAAGTATGAGGAATTGCTGGTTAAAGAGAGGAACATTATTATGACTCTCAATATGTATTGCCAAATTGTTGTCCAAGGGTCACACCAGTTTTTATTTCCATAGCACATGGGAGTGCATAAGGCTAATCCCAAACGGTCTGTTCTTTATCTTTTGCCAAAAACATGATTGATGCAACAGATTAAGCCCTTTCCTTGCATCTGATTGGATAAACAGAAAGTAGTAGGTTTGAATTGCATTAGCTTAGCTCCCTTAAATTGAGTTACAAATTAATACCATGCCCTTAGTTTTTATTATGGATTATTACAAAAGCTGGCCATGTAAAAGCACTTTTGGCAACTTCAACCAAACCATTATTGAACACGCCATCCATTATATTACTCAGTATCTCTTATATCAGGATATATGCCTCTTTAACTTTACCCATATTTGCATTTTTATCAAATAATGACATCTTGGTTATCAAGAAGACACGTGAATATTCGAGCTTTCTGGAAGCAAATGGGCCTAAAACTATTTTTCTTTTTCTTTCGGGGTGACTAAAAGTAGGCTCAGGGACCACTAGCCAAATGCAAATCAAAGTTCTGGCCTTATTTTATGGGGACACAAGCTTCTAAAGATGCCAGGCGCCCTTTTAGCCCCTGTGTTGGGGAATGTGGTGGAACCTCCTGCTCCTCCCTGAGCTGTGGACTTTGGGGCCTGCAAAGCAGGCTTCTGAGCTATGTATTCACACTTTTGCAAGGGAAAGATTATGGCTCTGTGGCTAGAAGGCCAATGGCATAGAAACAGTAAGAGAATGGAAGACCTCCTGCCTGGTGGCGGTGGCGGGTGGCAGTCAGGAATGCTTCTCTCTGCGGATGGCTTACTACAGAAGTGCAGCAGAGGCTGGAAAGCCAGAGCCTGCTCTTCTCTGATGAGATGAGAGCAAAATGAAGAGAGCGAATGGCAGTGACTGCATCACAGTGCCTCTAACTCAGACAGTGTGGTCTTCACCCACCCCATTAGCGACTCCTCCTCCCAGGAGTGAGACCGGAAAAGGTCACCCTGATCTTACCCTCTATGGGCTGGGGAGTGCTAATCTCCTGTCTGTGGAAATCGGAAGAAGGGAAAATGAAGATTACCTTCCGAGTGTACTTAACTGAGTAACCAACTTCAGTAGACTTTATCATACTTGTACCTTTCCTCCCTCCATTTTTATCCTCAGCTTTGCTGTTATACACACATTCATTTTTAAATTGTAAGCAACCTTGAATTTCTGTGATAACAGGCAGAAACTATATAAAAAACAAGTATTTAATAAGCTTCAAGTGCTAAGGCTAATAGGCAGAAGACACAATGAATAAATCAAGGCCCTTTGTGAGTGAGGACTTAAAACCCAGGCTCAGTGACCATATGGCTCTCTAGGGATGGCCTGGCTGGGTGTAGGACACGGAGGAGGATCTGGTAAAGTAAGTGATAAGATCAAAGGTAGCACCGGAGGAAGGAATGATCATGACCAGATATGAACAGCTAATATTCCTTTAACCACTTACAGTTTGTAAAGTCTTCTAACCCTAGGAAGAGGGTATCATTATTACCCCCATTTTATGCATGGGCGTCCAGGCTTGGAGAGGGTCAAATGATGGATTTGGGACTCACATCAAGTTTTTTTGCTCTTATTTCAAATTTCAGGTCTTACCCCACTTCTTGTCCTATACTGCCTGAGTCCAGTGAGGAGACCAATTTGATTAAAGGCCAATTTGATTCAAGAAGAGGGGGTGCTCTGGAAAGCAGTAGGAAAATGAAGTTGAGTGCAGGCCAGATAGATTCAGGAGGTCCCTAAGAGGCCGACAGTGCAGATTTCATGCAGGAGGAAATAGGGAGCCATTGAAGGTTTTTGAGCTGGGGTATGACATGATAAGAGTAGTAAGTGAGATACAGCAATCTGATAGCTAGTGTGTACAGTGAACCAGGGAAAGAGGAGACCAGAGCAGGTCTCCACATTGCATGGTTAGTACCCAGGAGACTGCTGGCTTCTTTCCTGGGACTCACCACTGTGCTCGAATTGGAATATCCTGTTCCTTTCATTCACTATCTCTTTAAATGGGCCAGTATTTCCAAGACCTGGCTCACGATATTTTCAACGTTTCTGCTCCACCTACCTATCAGGGTGTTTCCCTGGCTCTCTCTATAAGTGAAATGGTGATTAAAACAATGAACCAACATGATTTAAAGTTGGAGCAAACAGAGACTTGATCATTATTATATTTAATGACTGTTTACTGGTACCAACTACGTGGCTGGCACTGAGTAAAGTTCTTCTCTTGGGGAGACAGAAATGAATCGGGTACAGAGCAGCTTGTTGAGGTTCTCACGGGCTGAGGGTGGGGGTGGGGGTGGGGGCGTGAGGGCTGGGAGGAGGGAAGAATGGGTGCGAGGTTAGAAAGGGGCTGTAAAGAATGCATGAGAGTGAAACCCAAACCGGTTCCTTTTCATGCCGGGAGAGCCAGGATTAGGTATGGACCCACCCGCGGCAGTGAGTGCCCCACTCCAAGATTGGCTGTGCTGTGATCAAAGCAGGGCCTCGAGACCGCCCAAATCCCCAGCTCTAGTGGAACCTGCTCTTCGCTCTCCCTTCTGCTCTGCTGTGGTCTGTCGGTCTTCATGAAACTGGCTCCTCCAGAACATCCAGTTGGGGCTCTTGTCGCCTCCCACCCCAAATCCCCCAGTCCCCCCTCCTGGCCCCTGCATCTACTGCCCTGGGGCTGGGAATGGCGCGTTCCACCCATCACCAGGGAAGCCTGTGCTGTGAGGTGCAACAGGATGCCCGGGTCCCAGGGCTTCTGACTCATTATTCGCCCTTGGGCAGGGTTATTTCTTCTCTTTGGCTCCTTCCTCTTTCAGAATTGGAGCAGTTGATCTCTAAGGCTCCTTGCAGGTTTAAAGATTTGATGGCGATTACTGCAGAATTGCAATGCCTATGTGTATGTGTGTGTGCGTGTGTGCGTGCATGCGTGTGTGTGTGTGTGTGTGTGTGCGTGTGTGTGTGACATGCTATTTAATAGGGTGCTAAGACAGCAGGGAGGCCATCCTTCCCGGCCCCCAGCCCCACACGTGTGGCTCTCATTACTGTCAGGAGGCGTTAAGTCGGCCCCATGGAGATGAGAACAGACCCCTTAATTAGGCACGGTTCCCAGAGCGAGAGCAGGGCGGGCTGGGCCTGGCTGCCCTCGCCTTGCAGGGAGCCCAGCCCGCGGGGCAGGAGGGGGAGGCTGTGGCCGGGGCATCTGAAGGACTCAGCAGGTTTACACTTCGCTGACCCGATGGATGAATGGGGCCCTGTCCACCCACATGAGGACCTGGAATCTTCAATTATGGCAATTACATCAACAGGTCGGAAGGGCAGCACTTACCATAGAAAAGGTTCAGGGCTTAAAGGAGAAATCCTAAAGCCACTGTTTTGTTTTGGTTCAAGGGATTGGGTTGATGGAAGAAGAACCCCAGCTCCAGTCTAATTGGGCTGTGGGCAGCAAAAAAGGTGCGGGCATGTTTTTGCCTAAGATCTGGCTGGCACGTGCTAACCCTCCTCTGAGCTTCTCCTGACTTCCCTCTCGGCTGACTCTGTATCAGAGTTCCCGGTGCAAATGCATTGCCTTTATCATCTTCCTGAGGACGGGACATGGTGTCTTTATCTCTGGATTCTCCCAGCGGGCAGTGCCCTGGGTGGCAGCACCAAACCGGGGTCAGGAAGTCTGGGTCAGACCTTGAAGAAGCCGCTGGGTCTCTCTGACCCTCGGTTTCCACACCTGGAAGATGAGCAGAATGTTCCAGCTTTGCTAAGGTTTGAAAAAAGGCTTGAGCTCCTACTACATACCCGAGCTCAGCAGACCTTTTCTTTCTCTGAGCTATCCTATCAGGTCCTTGTGCCCGCAGCAGGGGAGCTGGTTAGAAATTCTGGTTCTAGGGCCCCACTCCAGACCTACCAAGTAAAAATCTGCAGGCGATTCCTAGGCATGCTAAAATTTGGGGAACACTGCTGTAGACAGGAACTTGTACATAATAAACCTTAGTTAAGTGAGTGAATGAGAGTGAGCCTTGTGAACTTGTTCTCCTCTGTTCAATGGGAGTAATCATATTTGTCCTTCTCCACATCAAGGATGTTGTGAGGGTCAAATAAAGTAGTATTTTGTAATTGGAAAGGTATTTTATCCAGTCACCTACTAATTCATTCAATAAACATTTGCTGAGCCACTGATAGAAGGCTATTTGAGTTATGCACATCATATTCTCTGCTTAGGAACGACCCAAGTTACTCTAAGAGCCTGATCTTTAAAAGAACTAAGTACAATAAAATGTGGTAAGTGCTGTCAAGCCAGCATGCAAGTACAGGGGTTGACAAGGGAGGGAACATTTAATTCTGGTTGAAGTTCAAGGCTGCGGAGGTTTAGAGGAGGCTCCACTGAGGTGGTGGCTCTGAGCTTAGGTAGGAATGAGAGAGTCAGAGCAGGAAGAGAGGGTCCTTCTAGAGGAGAGCCACATAAACAAAGGCTCTGGGCTACAAAAAAATGTGGGGTATTTTGGGGTGGCCATTAGTCATAGATTCTAACAAGAACGAATAGAGCCACGGTGTATTTACAGATGGTGCCATAATTTGATGGGTAAGTACAGACAGGACGGGCCTTGCCTCCTGTCTAGCTTCCCTTGGGCCAATGTCTGCTTGTTTTTATGTTCCTGTCGTATGTCGGGGTCATCTGCCTGGATGCTGTCATCCTTCCTACACTGCCAGTTACCCCAGAGGAAGACACTGTGGTGTTCTCTGTTTTGTTTTTTACTCCTCATCTGCTGTAATGGGTAAAGTTTATTGCCAATGCCAGTGTCCTCCTTCCGAAGATTTTAACATAACATTGAGTAGTGGGGTTTAGTTAAGGAAGGGACATCGATTTCCAGATATGTCATATATCTCCACGATCCAGTTGGAAAAATAAGTTGACCACCAATGGGGTCACTGAGAACTGGAGAGGTGTCAGCATGTTTAGGAAACGGCCCAAACCCTCACCCAGCACCATCCAAGCTCTGTCACTGCCCAGCTCCCCTTTGCCAGCTCACCATGTCCACAGGAACAGCAGACACAGGGTCAGGGGGACATGGCCCTTAGCCAGGGGGCGGATGACAGCAGTAGAAATACCACCTAAGCCCCAGGAGTCTGCAAGCAGGAGCAGAAACTGGGATATATCTGGAAGACGTGGCTCCCCTCCTGAACCATTCAAGAGAGTGGGGCACTGCTTTTCAAAAGCAGCCATGATGCTGAGTCTTTGCCTGTCGCTGTGGGTGAGGTCAGGAGTGAGAGTGGGTGACATCAAGCCCCAGCTCATGCAGAGGTAAAATCACTTCCTGGAACTGGTGCCCAGCAGGCACGGGGTGTAAATTGAGTTCTCATGCAAGCCAGGAGACATTTAGTTTGATATGAGAGTTGAGCTCTCACTTGCTTTCCCAGGTCTGTGCTGCATCTTATTGCAGCTCTGTGCTGGTGTGGGAAAGAGACCTATTTCAGGGGGCTTTTCCTCAGTGCGGAAAGCAGCAATGTGGGTGCTCAGGCTCATTTTGCTTCATTCTGAGCTCCTAAGCTATAGCAAGGACTTTGTCTTGTTTGTATTGGACAGCGCCCTTGGGTGCTGAGTTAATATTCAACCAAACTTGCAAATACTGGTTATCTGTCTCTAGCAAGAGCATTGGGGCAAATGGCTTTCTGCACCATTGCCCTCGGTATTAGTGCTTATTCTCTTTGGGCAAAGGAAGGAGCCTTCCCTTATCACTGGTCCTTTTAGTTCTCTGTTGATGTAGGAGGCTAACTTAAAAAAAACACACACACACCAAAAAAGTCCCCAGGGGATTGTTACTTTGTTGCTTTAGGAGGGTCTTCACTATGAGTGTTGGAAGCAGCACCAGGCAGTAGGAGAAACTTGTGATTTGTAGCCAGGTAGGAACTAAATTCAAATGTGAGCTCTTCCACTTTAGCCGTGGGACTTAGGGAAGTGTCTTTACCTCTTAGAGCCTCAGTTTCCTCATCAGGGCCATAGCAGTGGACTTCCTTCCTGGGTCATAAGAATTAAAAGGTACAGGGCAGTGATGGCTCCTGGGCTTGTTGGGTTACTCTAAATCTGGGTGTGTCACAGTCCTCAGCAGTGTAGAGATGGAGAATCAAAAGACTCTCAGTTCATGGAAACCACTTCAATGTCAGAGCAAGCAAAGGCTCCTTAGTATCATCAGCCAGAAAAGGAAACTGCAGTCAGATACCCCATCTTGCAGGGCCCCTGTGGGCACCATACCTTTCCTGAGACCCACACCAACACCCTAGAACGGAGAGCCCCAGCACCCACAGGTTTCCTGGACCTGTTCTCAGCACCCACCCATCCTCCCACCCTCTGACTTGGCGTTGGTCCTCTCAGTTCCATTAGCGTTGCCCTTTGGACTTGACACTTGCTGGTTCCTGGCCATGACCTCAAGTCCACTCAGCAGGGACTCTGATTACACACCCGGGACATGGTTTCTGGCTTCCTCTGGGGCACACAGCACCCATTTTCAGCAGGGCCATGAGCTCAGTGCTTCAGAAGAGTGCTCCCCTCTCCCTTCCCCTGCGCATACATTTGGGAGTGGTATCTCCTCTTTGTTATACAGCAGCAGGGAGCAGCCTGAGAGGAGGTTTTGGATGAACATGCCATGCCGCATGCCTGCTTCATCAGGCTGGAGGTATGAGAGGGAAGAAAAAGGATGTCCTTGAAGTGATGCAAAGAGGTCGAAAAGAGCTCATGGCCTCCGCTTCTACAGGCAAAGGGGGAATTCTGAGAAAGTTCCTGATACCAGTGATGAAATCTTCCTCCTCTAGACACGATGGAATGTCTTGAACAATTCCTCTCCCTCCTCTGAACCTTGGTTTTCTCTTCTGTAAGTTAGGGGCACTAATGATTATGAGCCAGGTGACGTCACCGAGTTTCTACCTGGAAGACGCAGTCACCGGATGTGAAAATGCTTAGTGAGCCACAAAAGCCCATGTGCTGGATGGCACTGCCCATGTCCATCCTCAGCCCCATTGTGTGTTGAGGTCTTTGCATCCTCAATTGGGTCAGATCTGGCTGTGCAAAAGCAGCCCCCTGGCAAAGTGCCCTCAGGTTCCAGGAGTGGAGAGCTGCAGCTACTACTTCCAATCTGATCCCCTCGTCTCTGGCTTTTTTCCCAGATGATTGTGCCTTATGGTTAAGGAGGAGGCTCAAGAGACTTTCCAAAGTTATTTTATTGGGAATCTGGCTCTCGAGATAGCATCTCCCATGGCAAACACACCTACCTGAGCACCTTGAGTCACATCAACCCTAGGTTGGAGATAGCAAGCTGGCATCCACAGAGATGCTTCCATAGTTGACATTGTATCCCTGGGTATGCAGGAAAAGACATCATAAAGGGCAGCCGTTCCTATTGCACTGGCAATAATTTGACCTCCAACAGCATCTGCAGAAGTTATTTTTAGGAGAGTCGCTCTCCTTACAGAAAGCAGTTAACTCTGGAAGTATTTACTAGTTCATTCATTTGTTCGAATATCCGTTTGTGTATTTCTTCAATCATGACACATTTATCAAGCATTTACTGTATGTCAGATCTGTGCTAAGGGTCCTACATACATTTTGACTTATATTAGTCAGTATAGGCTAGGTAACTAACAGTAACAAACATCCCCAAATCTCAGTGGCTGGAAATGATAAAAGTTTATTTCTCACTGATGCTACATTTTCAATACAGCTCTGGGAGGAGGATGTCTGCTCATGATTGCCAGCTAGGGATCCAATAGGATGGCTGCTCCAACATCTTATGCTGCCCTCATCCTAATGTGAGTCTTAAGGATTCACTGCAGCAGAGGAAGATAGCATGGGGGGGTTGTGTATTGGTTTTTAAAATTTTTGTTTTATTTATTTTTTATTGATATATAGTATATATTCACATATCTTATAATCATCCAAAGTTTACAATCGGTGGTTCACAATATCATCATATAGCTGTGCATTTATCATCACAATTGTCCTTTTTTCTCTTTTTTGTGAAACACAACATTTATGCGAGAAAGCAATAAATTTCAAAGTACATCATGACAGTTAGTTGTAGAGCATATTTCAGACTTTGACATGGGTCACAGTTCCACAATTCTAGGTTTTTACTACTAACTGCTCTAAAGTACTGGAGACTAAAAGAAATATCAATATAATGATTCAGCAGTCATACTCATTTGTTAAACCTGACGTTGTTTTTATAACTCCACCATCACCTTTGATCTTTCTTATTCTTTAGGGGTATTTGGGCTATGGCCATTCTAACTTTTTCATGTTGGAAGGGGCTGTCAGTAACATGGGATAAGGGGATGGAACTAGTTGATGTTCTGGAGAGGCTGGCCCCTCTGCATTTCAGGACTTATCTGGTCCAGGAGCCATCTGGAGGTTGTAGGTTTATGGAAAGTTACCCTAGTGCATGGAAACTTTTGTAGAATCTCATATATTGCCCTAGGTGTTCTTTAGGATTGACAGGAATGATATTGGTTGGGGTTTGGCAAGCCATGATAGGTAGCAATGTCTAACTGAAACTTACGTAAGAGTGACCTCCAGAGTAGCCTCTCGACTCTATTTGAACTCTTTCAGCCACTGATAACTTATTTGTTACACTTCTTTTCTCCCTTTTGGTCAAGATGTATAGGCATTGTGTACAGGCTTTTTAAATGCTTCTACCTGGAAGGGACACACACCATTTTATTGGTCAGAGCAAGTCTTATTGCCACACCTAGCTTCAAGCAGGAACAGAAAAGTATATTTACTTCCATGGGAGAAATCTGGAAGTATTAGTGAACTCTATAATTTCTATCACGTTGCTAATCTCCACAACAATCCTGCAATGCAGTTATTATCCTAATTTTATTCACAAAGAAAGAGAGGATGAGAGAGTAAGCAATTTCCCCATATTCACAAAGATAGTTAGAGGGTGATATGGAATTTGAACTTAGGAAACTCTGCCTCCAAAGGCTCTGCTGTTTTTTATATCACCCTGTCACGTACACAAAATGACAGTGTCACAGGGTAGAAAACTGTAGTCAGTCAGCAGAAGAAGGATGGTTAAAGTGCCATGTAGTTTTAGAGGGAGAAATCCCTTCCAGTTGGAAATATCCAGGAAGCCTTCATTGAGGAGGTGGCTTTTGGTCTTGAGAAATAGGCCAGATCTGTATATTCAGAGATATTTATTCATTCTACCAGTTACTCATTCTGTGAAGTCCCTTTAGTTTATTACACTCTTAGCTAAATTCACACTCTTTCCTTGCAAGAGAAAAGAGAAACCCTAGAGTGACAGGGATGAAGGTGAAGGGGGGTTGGTGAATACTTTGGAACTGGGTTTGACTGGGGAACTTTCCTGGAACAGGCCTGGGTGGGAGAGAGCTCTGATGCAGCGGGTCAATTAAGAACTGGATTTTATTGCAGTCTTAATACAGCCTTCCTCCCTTCCTTTTTTCCCCATTTCCTTTCCTTCCTTCTGTCCTTTCTTCATTCTCATTTCCCTTCCACTCCTGTCTCCCTTCATTCCTCTCTCCCTCCCTCACTTCCCTAGTGCTTGCTGTCTGCCTGCACTGTGCTGGGGAAGGGGAGGAGAGGCAGAATCTGACAGTTTGGGGCCCCTTGTGAGTCTCACTGTTTAATGATGAGGGGGATAAAGTTACAGGGCCCCAGGGTCCCAGTGTTTGCCCAGAAACTCAAGAAGCCCCCGATGTGGGATGGAGTGACCCCATCGAGGAGTGCGGGTAACTGGAGGAAAAGAAAATAAGCTTGCCTTAGAGGGGAAGGAGGGAGGTGCCCACAGGGCAAGGCAGAGGGGGACGTCCCCAGTGTGCTGCTGAGGGGAGGTGAATGAGCCAGGAGTCCGGGCCGAGCGCTGCCCTCCCCTGCCTGCCCACCCACCAGAGGTGCTGCTCCCCAACTTGGGCGGGGAGGGCAGGGCCCTCCGGACTCACCCCAGCACCTGCGCCTGGCCCCGCCCTCAGCTGCGCTCCAGTGAGCTGTCCCACGCCTGCAGCCAGCTAGAGCAGAACGGACCTGCTTCACCGCCTTTCCTCGGCCCCCACCTCCCCCAGTCAGGGAGAACTTGGGGTCCAGAGGCAGAGCGCTGCCTACCTCAGGATGGTTTGGATAAACCAAGGCGTGAGACGAGGCTTGGCTCAGCTAACCTCCCTCCGGGATTCCCAGGAAAAATGGCCTGAGGCTTCTGCTCCGGAGCTGTTGTCACCAGGCTCATTCCCGGAGAAAGCGGGATCAATGCGCCACCTTTTAAAGGTGTCTCAGTATCTGCTCCCTCCAGGTCACCTTTCTTTTTCCCTCTGTCCAAGAGTCTCAGAGCTGCCGACCATCTCGAAGGGGCTGGTCGGTCATCACCTGGGAAGCTTTTCAAAATACAGATTCCCAGGCTCTGAGCCCAGAAATTCTGGTTTGGTAGGTCTGAGGTCTCTTCCAGAATCTTATTGATTGTGCAGGTCCCACGCTCCGAGGGGGGCCCCTGGGGCTGGCGAAGCCTGGAGGGTGAGTCAGTTGCTTGTGCCTGGCAACCACCCTTCCTTGTGTGAATTTATTGCTCCCATTGAGGGAAGGGCTCTCGAACCCCACTGAGTGGACTGGGGCTTACTTATTGTCCTCTGTGAGCATCTGTTGGCGCTCTGAGTGCAAGTCGCACAGGCCGGGAGAGGGTTTCGGGGCTGGCAGGAGGGAGAGAGAGGAGTGGCTGGGAGGTGACACCATTAACGACCCCCCACGCCCTCCACAGTCCCGCCTGGAAGGGCAGACCCTCTCCCGGCTGAATCGAGAATCTGAGCATTTCTTTGGGAAAATATTTGAATTTTCTTTTCTTTCTTTCTTTTTTTGGTGCATGGTCCGGGAATCGAACCTGGGTCTCCCGCGTGGCAGGCGAGCATTCTACCACTGAACCACCCGTGCGCCCCTTGATTTTCATTTTTAAATTCCAAGAAGTGACTAGCGCAAAGACAATGAGGGTTCTGCTGGTACTCCGAGTGCCGAAGACCTGCCCCTGCAGGACCCCGCGTGCTCTTTGGTTCTGTGCTGGGTGGTAGGAAGGACAGGATTCTGCTTATTTCCTATCTGAGAAAACTGAGCTCAGAAAGGGCATGTGGTTCTGAGGTACCCGGGGGCAAAGGGCCATGATGTGTGCACTGTACTGTCAAATTGTTTGGACAAAAACTGGGTGTTTGTGTATAGAAGAGAGACAGAGAGAGCAGACAATTGATAAAAGAAATGGGGCAAAATGTTAGCACTGGGTGAATCAGTTGGGTAAAAAAAATAAGTAGGCATTCTTTGTGCTGTTTTAATGTTTGGGGTATTTTGCAATTTTCTTTTCCAAATAAGGACTGTTTTAAAAGAGGGTGCTGTTTATTCAATGACAGTTAGCAGTTATGTCTGTAGGGCCCATGTCCATGTAAGGTCTACCTATCATAGTTTGTCATCTCTGCATTTATATGTTTCCTAGACTCAGCTTCAATGCTCATTTTTGCAGGCAACCTTCCCTGGTCTTCCAGACTAGATCCTGTGCTCCCATGTCCTGTACTTTTCCTTCAGTGTATCACAACAGGTAGGAGTGAATTATTTTTCATTTAATGTCAGTTTCTCCTGCTGGACTACAAGTTCCATGAGGGCGGAAACTTGTCTACCTTATTCCTGGCTGGATCCCAAAGGCAAAGCATGGTGACTGGAATATAGTAGATGCTCAGCAAATATCTGTTGAAAGAAAAAAAGAATGAATGAATGAATGAGCGCCAGAGCATTGGCCAAGGATGCACACAGGTGAACACACATGTGTGCAGACATGCTCGTGCTCTATTTCTTAGTTCCATTGTTCTGTGGCTTTGGAGATGCCAGGATTTAGAGGGCAGCTGGCAGGGTGGCATCGTGCCTCTGGGAATGAATGACAACCTGGGAGAGGAAGGATAATGCCCCTTCCCAGCCAGTGCCCTCAAGCCCAGAAGCTCTGCCAGGGGAGAAATGAGGCTCTTGCAGCAGGTGTTGAAGGAACCCCAAAAACAGAGGGCTGCGGGGGGCGGGGGAAACAAGGATGGTGAGTGGAAACCGCTGCCTTCCCGGAAACAAAAGAGTCCTTTAAAGTCACTTGATATGGTGTCTTCCTGCCCTGGGCCTCTGCCAAGACTCTGTGCCCCATGGTGAAACAGCAATTACAACAGAGACTTGTACTCGCTCCTCCCGATGCACTGGGATGGGAAACAGAAAAGCACCATGCAGAGCCAAGGGCGCCTGACCTGGCCTTATGTGCCCAAAATGTGCCTGTGAACTGAAGGATTTTTTAATTTTAATTTTTGAATAAGCGATACACCCATACACTTCAAAATACAAAAGGTATAAACATGCATGCCTGGAAATGTGGGACAGAAATCCTAAAATGAGCTGGGACTCAGCACCAAGGGATTGAGAAAACCTTCGCCACCAAAAGGGGGAAGAGCCAAATGAGACAAAATAAAGTGTCAATGGCAGAGAGATTCCAAACAGAGTCGAGAGGTTATCCTGGAAGCCATTCTTTTTTTGTTTTTTTATTTTTATTTTTTTAATTTATTTATTAAAAAAATAAGAGGGCGGGCCGCGGTGGCTCAGCGGGCAAGAGTGCTTGCCTGCCGTGCCGGAGGACCCCGGTTCGATTCCCGGCCCCAGCCCATGTAAAAAACAAAACAAAACAAAAAACAAAATATAATAAAACAAGAAAATGTTTAAAAAAAATGTTTCCCTTTCTTCCTTCCTTCCATCCTTCCTTCCTTCTCTGTCTTTCCTTCCTTTCCTCCCTCTCTCTTTAAAAAAAAAAAAAAAAAAAAAAAAAAAAAAATAAGAAACAAAATAAAACAACATACATAATCAGTAATTCACAATATCATCACCTAGTTGCATATTCATCATTTCTTAGAACATTGGCATTAATTCAGAAAAAGAAACAAAAAGACAATAGAAAAAGAAATAAAATGAACACAGGAAAGAAAAAAAAAGATTATACCTATCATACCCCTACCCCTTGCCTTCATTGATCACTAGCATTTCAAACTAAATTTATTTTAACATTTGTTCCCCCTATTATTTATTTTTATTCCATATGTTCTACTCGTCTGTTGACAAGGTAGATAAAAGGAGCATTAGACACAAGGTTTTCACAATCACACGGTCACATTGTGAAAGTTATATCATTATTCAATCATCCTCAAGAAACATGGCTACTGGAACACAGCTCGACATTTTCAGGCAGTTCCCTCCAGCCTCTCCATTACATCTTAAATAACAAGATGATATCTACTTGGTGCATAAGAATAACCTCCAGGATAACCTCTCGACTCTGTTTGGAATCTCTCAGCCATTGACACTTTGTCTCATTTCCCTCTTCCCTCTTTTGGTTCAGAAGGTTTTCTCAATCCCTTGATGCTAAGTCTCAGCTCATTCTAGGGTTTTTCTCAATCCCTTGATGCTGAGTCTCTGCTCATTCCAAGATTTCTGTCCTACGTTGCCAGGAAGGTCCACACCCCTGGGAGTTATGTCCCACATAGAGAGGGGTAAGGTGGTGAGACTGCTCATTGTGTTGGCTGGAGAGAGGGGCCACATCTGAGCAACAAAAGAGGCTCTCTTGGAGGTGACTCTTAGGCCTAAATTTTAAGTAGACTTGACCTATCCTTTGCGGGGTTAAGTTTCATATGAACAAACCCCAAGACTGGGGGCTCTGTCTACAGCTTTGGTTGTCCACACTGTTTGTGAGAATATCAAGAATTCAACTTCCACTGTTTGTGAGAATATCAAGAATTCAACTTGGGGAAGTTGAATTTCTCCCCGTTCTCACCACCTGGAAGCTATTCTTACACATTAAATAGATATTCCCTTTTTAGTTAAGGCAAAACAGAGAAGTGCCTGAAAATGTAGAGCTGTGTTCCAGTAGCCATGTTTCTTGAAAATGATTGTATAATGATATAGCTTTCACAGTGTGACTGTGTGATTGTGAAAACCTTGTGTCTGATGCTTCTTTTATCTACCTTATCAACAGATGAGTAAAACATATGGATTACAAATAAATAAATAATAGGGGGAACAAATGTTAAAATAAATTTAGTAGATTGAAATGCTGGTGATCAGTGAAAGGGAGGGGGAAGGGGTATGGTATGTATGAATTTTTTTTCTGTTTTGTTTTTATTTCTTTTTGTGAATAGATGCAAATGTTCCAGGAAATGATCATGATGATGAATATACAACTATGTGATGAAAAAAAATACAAAAAGTATAAACATGCACACACAGGAAAGTCCCTCTCCCATCCCTGTTCCACATCCATCCAGTTCTCCTACCAATGTTCTCTGTTTATTGTGAACCCTCCTTTAAGAGATTTTATGCATATATAATAGTTTTAGTTTCCCAGCTGCTAAAACAAATACCATACAATGGGTTGGCTTAACAACAAGAATTTATTGGGTTGTGGTTTCAGATCCTAGAGGCTTTGTTTCCCCCAGGAGGCGGTATCTGCTGGCTGGCTGGCAGTCTTTGGGGTTCCTTGGCTTCTCTGTCACAGGGAAATGCATATGGCAGCATCTTCTCCTTCGTCTTCTGGATTCCTTTGCCTTCCAGCTTCTGACTGCTCCCTGTGGCTTCTCCCTGTGTGTCCAATTTCCTCTGCTTATAAGGACTTCAGCTGTATTGGGTTGAAGCCCACCCTCGTTCGGTCTGGGCACACCTTCACTCCTACTGTCTTCTAAGGCCCTAATTACAAAGGGGTCATGCCCACAGGGCCAGGGGGCAGGACCCCAACATGCCTTTTGTGGGGGACATGATTCAATCCCCACCAACAACTGAATGCATGTATTACTGCAGTGCTAGGATTCCCTATACACTGTATCGTGCCCCTTTCATTCACTGATATGTCTTGGAGCTCTTTCCATAGCAATCCATAAAAGAGAGTCTTGGGGGTTCTTTTTTGTTGCCTATGTCATATTCCATACTGGGGAAAATGCCTACCATGTCTACAGAGCCAGCCTCTAGCCTTCCCATGCCATGCTGTGCTCACACAGAGAGCTGTACGCTCCTGGAGATTTTGGGTAGTCATGGCTAGAGGTGGGAGGTGGGAAGATCTGCCTTGTCCAGTACAGGACAGCTGCTGTGAGCCACAGGTGGCTACTGAGCGCTTGAATTGTGAGTCATCTGAACTGAGATGTGCTATAAACGTGAAATGCTCACTGGCTTTGGAAGACTCAATGTAAAAACATTTAAATATTAATTAATAATGTTTGTATTTACTGCATGTTGAAGTGATAATATTTTGACTGTATTAGTTAAACAAAATGTATTATGAAAATTAATTTCACCTTTTTTTTTAATGTGGCTACTAGAAAATTTTAAATTACATCTGTGGCTTGCATTTGTGACTGGCATATTTCTATGGAGCCATGCTCTCTTGGAGTCTCGGAGCCCATAGAGAGAGCTGGGGGTGGGGTGAGGTGGGGAGAAGCTAAAGAGAGCAGAAAGGGAGAGAGCAAACGAATAGAAAAAAGACAGGTAGCAGTGGCCAGTCAATAGCTCCTGGGACTGGGGGTGGGGAGGGCTGGGTTGTGACTTGGTGAGAGAACCAAGGGCCCTCCTCTTCCCTGCTCCATCTCAGTTTGGGAGTTGGGCAAGACAAGGAGTAGGATTAGAGAATGTCACCGCCACGAGGGCAGGAGCCCTTCTCTGTTTTGTTCACTGCTCTTTCCCTAGACTTTAATACAGTGCTTGGCACGGCGTGGCTGCTTGCTGAATGAATGGGTGAAAACAGAAAATGAAGTGGGGAATTTGAATCTTCCTTTCTGGGGATGTGTTAAATTCATCAAAGTGTCAGAATTGGGAAGGCCCAAGGCTGCCTGGGACCATGAAGCCAAGACTGAGGATGTAGGGGTGACTTGTCCAACGTCACTCTGGGGGTATTGATGGCCGAACCAGGGTCACCTCCGGTTTCTTCATGCCCTGCCTGAGACTCAGCCACCATCAAAGAACAGCCCAGAAAAAAAAGGTCATTAAAAATGAATACCCAGCAGGCCACGGTGGCTGAACAGGCAGAGCTCTCACCTGCCATGCCAGAGACCCAGGTTCGATTCCCGGTGCCTGCCCATGTAAAAAAATAAAAGAGTACCCAATCTTGCTAATGCTTGCTACAAAGGCAGCCTGGCTGCAGCACTGCTCCTTTTCCTCCAGCCTTTTCTGGGATACATGATGACACTTGGGGGGCAGCCTGTCCCTCTCCCCTGAGGCAGAAGGTGTGAGGAAGAATGGAACCCAGAGGCAGCCACTCAAAACCACGGGCTCAGTGTTTTCCCAAATTCTCCATCCTCCCATCTGAGCATCCCAAGAGAAGGCCCTGTCATCTCCCGTGGCCTTCTGGCCCTGGGCTGGAGAAGCTGGAGTCCAGCCCTGAGGCAGTTAGGAGCGGGCAGGCTGGAATTAGCAGCCACTGGTCTCTAAAGCATTCATCCTCGGGGTGGGAGGGGACGGCGGTGGCAGGGTAGAGGGGATTTTCATAGATTATATTGAAAGAATTACAATGGCGAGGGAAAGGAGCCGAGTTTCCCACAGAGTGTCCGGTCATTCCTGTGAGGGGCTGTGGGAGCCTGGCCCGGCTGCTTCTTTCTCTCTGGGCAGCAGCACACACAGTTTTTAATAATTAAGTAACTTTAATTGTCCTGGGAAAGCCGTGCTCGCCTTGGGGCATGCTGCACAAACTCATAATTAATGTTACCAAGAGAGATTAGCAAAGGAGAACTGAGAAATGATTCACTTTTTAAAAAGCGCCTTACTGTTAAGCCTTATTATCCTAAGTTTAGAACCTCATTTATCTGCTTTGAGGGAAAAAAAAAGGACCTGAGACCCAGAAACTAATGCATGTGAAATTAAAACTCCATGCCTTTGTGATATGGTTTAAAAACATCTGATGGGAAAATGTTACCATTTATTGATGCCATTCTGGTGACTGAGGGAAAATTTAAGACAGGGGAATAGAATTAATAAATAACAATAATCCATTAGTCAAACCTCAGACTTTTTACTGCTATCCTTGTTGCTTAAAAAATATTTCACATTAGGATTTTGGGGGCGGGTACACTTTTTTCTCTCGGACACTTTATGAAAGACATAAAATGCACTCTGCAATTCTTAATTATTATTCGTATTAAATGACACCAGTAGAGTGTCTGGCATACTGGCGTTCAGTAAATAGTTGAGGAATTAGTGAATGCTGAACACAATAATAAAAGAGGGAAGGACACAAAAAGGGAAAGATTCTGTCCTCACACACACGTCCCTGGTCAATGTGAAAGGCAAAAGCCACCCGTCCCTGGAGAGAGGTTTGCAGTGGCGATGACAGGTGCCAGAGAGATAGAGAATAAAATGTGGAAGCAAAACAGCTGGGGTGAGTGGGAGGGGAGACTAAAAAGCCTGGAAAAGGAGGACTGCCCCTAACAGCGAGAGCATAGAGTGAAAGGAAGCAAAGAACTCAGGGCCTAGTGAGGGCACTATGCATAACTAGCAGTCCATAAATCATATAGGATTGTCTACTCTCAACTTCGCCACTGTGTTTCTTTACAGAAGTCCCAGTGTCTTCTCAGCACGACCCTGTTTGTTTGTTTGTTTTTAACTCTCATTCAGACAACAAATATCTATATTCTGAATTCAGTTTCAACTGTTCCACAGCACACTGTGGGTTTTTCCATCCATGTGGTCAACTAACATTGGCCGAATGCACCGCTTTCCTTGCAAATAGATGGAAATAGCTGGAATGCAGGTGAAGGTTTGCCTCTAAACGCAGTTATATGTTTGCCTTCTCCTCCCTGAGCCTCAATTCTCTCATCCATTAGGTGGTACATGCTTCCTTGAGGTTCTACTGAGAGCATGGATGTCAGTTCTCTGGGACATGAAATGCTGAGACTAGAAGTTCCACGAGCAGCTTCTCTGGGTATCACTGTGGACTGATTTTCCTGATGGAAAATTAGCTTCTTTGCTTCAGTCTTCTTCCCCCACGATTTCCCGCCTTCCCCCTGTCTCCCTACCCTCTACCCTGGGACTCAGGCTCTCCACAGGCCCACCAGCTTTGGCTTGGAGGCCCCCTCCTCCTTTGTCCTGGCATGGGAGCTGGGAGACAGTCTGTCTCAGGTATCTGTGAGCAGATTCAGGCCCTTTCCGGAGAGCTCTGCAGTTCACAGGATGTCAGTTAATCCTACTGAGAGGGTGGTGGGTAAATAATGAGGTGGCAGCTGATTAAACTGAAGGTGTGATTCCTCTCAGGGGTCTCTACTTGCGAACAGACAACTCATAAAGAATGAAAGCTTTTAAGATGCTCAGGCATGAAGACATTCTCTTCCTGGTGCTGTCCCTTTGAGACCTCAGGCAAGTTCTGTGCCTGGACCTTAGTTGCCTGAGGGGAAGGCAGAGAAGGGGGAACCCAGGAGCCCCTCAAGAGTTTTTCCTAATCAGAGGCTCCTGAGCACTGCGGTGGCAGATCTTGGAAAAAGCATTCAGATCTACAGGTGGAGGGAAGGGGAAGGAGGGCTTGGCAGGCTCAGCGGCAATGAATGGAGGTATTCCCAGGAGGCTTACCAATTCAGGGCACTGGTCAGCGAGAGCACACGCTGATAATAACTAGTATTACTAATGGCAACCACAGCCCCCCCAACTTTAGATATTGTGAAGCGCCTTCCTGTCCATCATCTCATTTGCTCAACACAAAAAACTCCAGGAAGGATACGTTACTCTTCACATTTTGCAGATGAGGAAACTGAGATGTTGAGATTTTAGTTGACCAAGGCCTTGAGCCCAGGGCCTGACTTCTGGTACTTTGTCCCTATACTCCTTCCTGGCCCTTCAGTCCTATGGACTTTATCCTCAGGGCTCTCTTTTTCCAAAATGTGATGCCATATATTTAATTGGGGCTTGGGGGGAAAAACAAGACAAAAATATTTTGCTCCTTTACTCGTCTTCTAATCATTAATCCATCGTTTATCCAACTCATATTTACCGAGTGCCTACATATTGGTAGTTAATCCATATCTATCTCTAGTCTTACACTAGACGTGATTATTCATTTCTTTTAAAAAGGTTGCACAGGCCTGTGATAAACAATCCAAGTCGTATGAATAGGAAAAGAGTAACAAGGAAAGCCCCTTCTTTTTCATGATACTCTGTCCCTCTGGCCTCTCCCAGCAACAGCAACTGCTGCCAGTTCTTGTGACTCCTTCAGAGGTGGGCTATGCCTATGCAAACACGTGTGAATGTGCGTGTGCTATGCCTATGCGAACACGCGTGAATGTGCGTGTGCTATGCCTATGCGAACACACGTGAATGTGCATGTGCTATGCCTATGCGAACACGCGTGAATGTGCGTGTGCTATGCCTATGCAAACACGTGTGAGTGTGCATGTGCATGCATGTGTGCTCCTTCTTTCAAAATGGTAGCATGCTATACATACTGTTTCTATATCTTGCTTTCCTGTTTTAAACCAAGCTGTGGAAATGGTTGCATATCATACAGACAGTGGGGCCAACCTTTTTAGATGGCTGGTTAGCATTTTCTTTTTTTTAATCATGACTTTTTAAATTACTTGCCTACTGACGGACATTTGGGTGGTTTCCTTTGTTTTGCCATTCATGCGTTTCCTTAACAGCCAAACCTTGGCGTTATTTTGGAGTGATTGCGGCACAGTGGAAATTGTTGAGGACGGAGAATTGAGACCCGAGGGTCCTGTATGAATTAGCTGAGTGACCTTGGGTGCATGCCACTACCCAGGTGGGCTTCAGTTTCATCCTCTGCCAAATGGGGGCAATGGACTCTAGCTACCCTCTCAAGCAACCCTCCCAGGCTGTCTGTCTCTCACCTCTTGAATCTCGTAAAACCTCGGAAGCAGCAGAGTCTGCTCCGCAGAGAGGCAGCCCAGCCTGGGAATGCGGGTGGGTCTGCAGAGATTGGTGACCTGGGTAGCCTCTCCCATCGCTGATCTTGGTGATGCAACATTGAACTCAGGCAAGTTGGGCCTTGCTCTCCCCTGGATCCAGCATGATTCAGGCCCTGCAGCGTGGCTTCCCCACCAGCAGATGAGCTGAAAGAGACCATTCTTGGCAATGGGCTTAACGAGGCTCCGGGAATGTCTGATTACTCATCTGTTTTGCAATGGCAGCAAACTCCTGACAAGAAGAGGAGGCAGCTAGCGTGGCTTCCTTTCTGAATTAATGACTTAAGTATGATGAATGACTAATCAGTTCAGTGCGAAGCAGAGGTGGGTGGCCAAGTTGGGTGTCGGGGTGGTGGGGCGGTGTATGGAACCAGAGGGTTGGCTGTGCTTTAACTCTCCCAGGCTCTGGGTGAATGCCTTCAGGCCTCCATGCTCTCCTTTTAGGGGGTTGTAACTGGGGCCAGACCAGTCTCCACTCTCTCCTAGGCCCTGAAACGTGGTCCCTGTCGTTGAGTGCAAACTTCCCTTCCACCACAGCCTCAGTCATGCAGAGGGAAAACTAACCGACAAAAATATCCAAGAGTGCAATCCAAGGTAGGACACTTAAATGTGTTTTGTATGGGACAGTCTGCTGGGCACCTAACAGGGACATTTTTTGCGATCAATTTATTTTAGAGAAGGCATACAGGTGGTAGGAAGCTTTATTTTTGCCACACTTCTGGGGCAAAAAGGATACAACAAGGACCTCTTCGAAGGATTTCCCCACATCTTTCCCGGTTTATTTCCTCACTCTTATTATCTCAGACAGCATAATCCAGGCTCAGCTCTAGGATTAATGGGGACAGGAGGGAATATTTCTCCTTTAAAGCAAGTTCTCTGGCTTCAGTGTTTTGTTTTGTTTTTCTTTACCCCTCTCTTTCTTCAAGCTTCCCCTTTCAGCCTGCCCTAGGCCAGCCCTCTACTTTCCAGCACAGGATTAGGTAACTAACTGCCTTTCGCAGCGACCTGAGGGCATGCTGGGGCTGTCGCTGTGCAGTGAAGTCACATGTCGGCCCTCGTGTCGCTGGCCTCAACTGGCACCAGCGCCAAAAGTCAAAACATGGGCTCCTTCGGTCTGGGCAGGGACCATGCACAAGTCTCCCCTCTTTTTCCCCTAGCCCTAGGCTGAGCTCTCCCTACGAGCGCCCCGACTTCTTGGGGGAGAGGTCCCTCCTTGCTGTGTCTTCCCCTTTGACTTTGTTTTGAAACTGCCCTCCTGATTGACACACGGGACCTACAGCCTTTGGCCTCTGCCCTTTGGGGCTCGGACCACAGGAACTCTCTCAGCACCACGTGTGTCAGGCCACCCATTTCCAGTGACATGCGCTGGGCCCTGACTCCTTAACTGCTGCTGTCCCTAACTGTCCTGTTCTTTCCACCATCTCCCCTTTCCAGGGCTTTGGGGGCTGACATGCCTTCCTTCAGGGTGGAGGGAATTTCCATTTAACACAGACACTTGACTGTTGGTTGCTGAATGAATGGATGGGTGTATGGTCCTTATCCTGGGAAACTGCACATTTCCTTGGCCTTAAACACTTTAAAATTGTCTTTTACTACATCTACCTGGACCGGTCCTTAATCTTCCATCACTTTCTTAGATACGACTCCACCTTCTTTGGCACGAGGACAGCAAACCTATCTCGGTATTCCCTTCACGAGTTCATCATGTCAGAGGGGACGTGGTTGCTTACAAGTTTATCAACTTCCCCAACTATGAGGTGAGTTAGAATGCGCCTTTTTGGAAATCAGCCCCGAAGCTAAAACCTTAGACAATTCTGGACGAGCCATCCTTCTTGGCCTTACTCCAGCAATCTCCCCACGAATTCCCTTTACATGCTCGGAGTCTGCAAGAGGGAACCTCACTGGGTGGAAGGCAGGCCCCTGAGAAGCGGGACTTCCCTGATATGAAGTGAACTTTATCTTTTCTCTCCCAAATTTAGTGCCTTTAACATCTGGGTGGGCAGGAGTCCCAGTAAAAATGCCTCAGAGAGAGTCCCCTGGCCCTACTCTGCCCAGAGACCCTGGGCGCTGGGCTTGGGCTTTTGTCCCTTCCCCCATTGCCTGCTTCCTGCTCCCTTCCAAGGCGAGGATAACGCTTCTCTGCTTTACAGAATCAACGTGTGTATTTCCTGAGACTGGAAAGGAAAGCTAATGTATTGCCCACTTTAAGTTCAACAAACTGTTTGACTGCAGCGATTTTTTTCTCTTTTCTGTTCTCCACCCTATTCCCTTCCTTTTTGGTGCTTTTCTAAACCAAGTCACTGAAATTACAGGGTATGGGTGGCATTTTTCTCTTTAGAAATCCTTTTTCAGGCAGCCATGTCAGGCATGTTTTCATACTTTGGGCAGAATAAGGGAGGGAGGGAAAAAAGGCTTAATCCCCCAGATGGGTATTTTTCTGAAAACAGACATGCAAATGTTGGGCTTGTCAAACTCTAAAGTGTTTTCTTTATTCTTGAGAATTATGGCAGAGTGCCTGCTGAGCCTGGGAGACAGGAGGAGCCCAAGGCGGGAGCCCCGGGAGTGGAGTGTGGGAAAGGGCGAGGAGGCACGAGCCAGAGAAGCGGAGACAATGAGGACCAGCTCCCCAGGCCCCGGGAACTTCACTAGAACAGAGCTCACCTTCCAGGAACTGGAGATGGGATACAGCGAAAAGCCGGATGCACACACTCACTCTCATACACACACACACACACTCTCGTGGGCATCTCACACTTGCTCTGCAGGTGAGGGGCTGGCAGCTGGCTTCCCCTGGGTGCTGGGGGCTCTTACCTGCCAATCTGTGTGTAGTGTTAGAGACTTAGAGAGAAATCGCCACGCCTGAGGCTTCTGGTGAGGAATCTCCACCTACAGAAAGCAGGCATGGGGGCAGGGCAGACCTAACCAGTACTTCCTGCGGAAGGACAGAAATGCAAAGGCCCTCGTCTGCCTTTGCTGCGGGGGACTCCAGGCTCAGACCGGCTGATCTTCCTTGCTGAGTTCACAGCTCTGTGGGGGAGAGAGACGAGCAAACAGCGTATGCTAATGCCAGGCAGTCTGGGCTGGATGCAAAAGGGGGGCGCCAACATTGTTTCCCCCCAGATATTGCTAAACCATTTACACAAGGTGAGAACACAGCTTTAAAATACCCGGTTGTCTCCATAGCTCTAGAGAAGAGCCATCTCTATTTTTCCTTCTTTCATTTTTTTTTTCGGTTTCCCACTGCTCAACCCTTTGTTCTGATGGTGAAGTGGAGAAACTGGACTGGAGGTACCTGTACGGCGGGGCTGGAGGCTGGCGTTGGGCGCAGGGGTCACGGAGGCTGCAGGAAAACCACAGGGTGGGCTCCCACCTGATCTATCTCTCTGGGTTTTGCTTTGAGGAACAAATGAGATAGGGGATGTGATCCCATTTTGTATATTATAAATTGCATATTATAATTATAAATACTAAAAGATAGTATTATTTCCTTGAAAATGGTAGGCTTGAAAGCCTCAACGATGCCTTCAATTTGCTGAGTGTCAGGGGGTGCGAGGGTCCTTCAGTGGTAGAATTCTCCCCTGCCATGCAGGAGACCCGGATTTGATTCCCAGTGCCAACACCCCGACACCCACCAAAAAAAAAAAAAAAAACAAACAAAGCCAAAAAACGTAACAGTTTAACAAGTGGTGCTGCAATAGTGGGATCATCACATGGAAAAAGAATGAAATGTGACCGCCACCATACAGCATACAAAAAGTAATAGATAAAAATTGTTACTAAGTGTCTACTAAGTTTCAGGCACTGCAAAAGGACTTAATACGAGTTACACCCTACTTGAATGTCAGCTTTGTTTTCTGCTGTCTTCCCAGAACCTAGGAGAGTGCCAGTCACATGGTAGGCACCCAACAAATATTTTTCAAAGGTTGAAAAAATGACTTCTAATTCTGACAGTCCAATGAGGCCTTAGCCCTGCTTTCAGAAAGGGGTCCCGGAGTTTAGGAGGGTTTACTAGGCCATTTACTAGCTAATTAGGGAGCTGGAATTGGCGCTCAGTCCATCTGTTTGCCAAGTTCAGGCTCCTTCCCTGGTGTCCAGGCTGAGCTGAGGTTTCTGGATTGTCTGTCCCCTGACTCCATGGGACCTAGTTGTCCCAGGGACAGTTTCCGAGATAGGCAAGCTTTCCTCTCTCAGCTCCAAGGACAGCACAGAGTCAGCCCTAATTAATTGCACAAATGCCAACCTCTTCTTTGCAGAGAGGGTGGAAAAAGCACGCACAGTAGGCAGAATACTGGTCCACCAAAGATGTCAGCATCCTAATCCCGGGAATCTGTGAGCACGTTATAGTACCTGGGGAAGAGTAAAGACCGCGCAGATGGTACTGAGGCAGCTAATCAGCTGACCTGAGGTTAGAGAAATTATCTGGAGAGTCAGAGTGCTGAGATGTGAGGTTACCACAGTGACTACTGCAGGCTTTGAAGATGGGAGTGGGGGCCACAACCAGGAAACATGGGCAGTCTCTAGGAGCTGGGAAAAGCAAGGCTCTTCTGGAGCCTCCAGAAAGGAGCCCTACTGACACCCTGATTTCAGTCCAGTGAGACCCACCTCAACCTTCAGACCCCCAGAACTGTAAGAGAGTTCTGTGTGCATTGTGTTAAACTGCTAAGTCTGTGGTCATTTGTTGCAGCTGTGTTAGGAACTAAGGTGGCATCTTAGAGCGCAGCAGACCTGAAGCTGGGTCAACCTGAGCCCTGGCCTGGGAAAAGCAGAAACAAATCTCTGAGGCCTTCTGGGAAGCTCCTCTTCAGGCCCACCGTGCGGCACCCAGCTGTTGTCAGGCGTTGTGCAGCTTCACGGAGGGGCACCCAGTGCAGCACCTCACCCTGTGTCCACACGACATCCCCTTACTTCCTGCCCTGGGATTCTTAAATATGCATCCTGGAACGGCAGGGGGTGATCACCCATGGGCTCCCTTTGGCCAGTGAAGGACAGGCACCTGTGGGTAAATGCTTCCCCCTTTCCACTCGCAGTGAGCATTGCATGAAGTTCTTTGGAAGTTTCCAAGCAGTTTCCCCTTGTGGAAGCCATCTTGGTAATGCATCCTTGGATTGGCTCTCCCCTCTTCCCTGTTTCACTCTCAAATCCAACTTCACTCCTGCTCCCTGGGATCATTTCCCAAATAAATACCTTTATGCAAACGATTGTCCCAATGCATGCTTTTAGAGATAACTGCTGGGACAATATTCCTGACATAACGGCTGCTCGTCTAGTATTTGCTCAGAAGCATATCACTCCCTACCCCACACAGAGTGGTGGGGCACTCGAGAGGTATGTGGGTGGCAAGGCATGCAGAGAGCAAGCAGCAGAGCCCCAGAGGGGCTTGTCCTGACGCCTTGGCTGAGAGGTCAGAGGGATATCTGTTGGTCTAGTTACAGATGGTTGGCTGAAGGCTGGAGGGGTAGTTTTAAGGCTCTGAGGGGGCATAGGAGGCCCTGCTTGTTTAATCACTCAAATCTCCTTATCCTCAGCGTGCACTCGCTGTTCCTATCACCCACGGCAGACGATTTTCTGACGAACTTAATTACATCATTAGCAAACAGGCTACAAAATGGGTGATTGGAGAGCTGCTGGGAAGCTGGGAGCCTCCTGCTCCCACGGCTGGGCAGCTGTTGACCGGGCTGGCTGAGCATGCCTTCTGCAGTGGGCCCCTTCCCTGCCCCCACCTTGAGGCTGCCTCTGTCATGCTGACAGGCAAAGCTGAGGCTTTCCCACCAGCCATGCCCAGAACAGATGGAAACAGATCTGCTGGGCATCGCCAGCTGATGTGGATTTCACAGCGGGCGGAAGAGAATGAGGGAGAGCAGACAAACCAGCCCTTCCCACGGCCACTTGGGAGGCAGAACTGGTTGTTCAGCTGTCCATCCTCATTCCTTGTGACAGGGGTGGGGCTTGAGATTAGGGGATCCATTTCAGCGGGGGTGAGGTGAGCGGCTGGAAGTACAAAATACCCCAGTACCTCTTTTGTTTAAAACGTGAGCTCCGGGGAGCCTTGGGGAGTGGGGAACCCCTTGGCATCTCTGCTGCAATCCGGGCAGAGTTTCTTTCCTACCTCATTGGATGGTACCACTGTGTAGAAGGTTGGACTTGCCACTAGTCCCCCAGTGGTCCCTCCCTTCCCCACTTCCTGCCTGCAAGCCTCTGCTCTCTGCTCCATCCTGGTTGTCTTTCTGTTCACATCCGCCTCACCCCTCTAGGCCTGGTTCACATGTCACTTTCTCCAGGAAGCTGTCCCCTCCTGTGCCCTACCCTCCCACCCCCACCCTTGGCAGTGATCCACCTTCTTTCCTCTGAAGCCTCCAAGGACTCATCTGCATCGCTTTATGTCTGGGATCATAATTACCTCTGTAATCAATCACTTCTCCGATTGGTCTGAGTCCTTCTCTGAGCAGGAACGGGTTCTTCCTTGGCTCTATAATCCATTTCACCGAGCACCTTCACCAGGGTGCTTGGTGAAATGTCTTGTTTGGTTTGCTTGATTTTGTTTTTGTTTTTAATCAGTGCATGTTAAAGAAATGACGTCAAAAAAAAATTGATGTCAAAATCTGCTTTTTCTCCAAGTCCTTATCTTGTAGTCATAACAACCTATGAATTAGATGTTGGGAATTCTAGTCAATACACCCTGTTGGGGCACCAACTGTGTGACAAGCGCCGGGCCTGGTATTCAATGATGAGCGAGACCAGGAGCGGCCCTCGAAGCTGCAGTCCAGTGGAGCAGTGACTGTACACATGGACCCCTTGGTCCTCATCATCAGTGCTGGCAGGAGGAGTGGTGTTGGGAGTGGGGTCACAGGGACCGAGCGCTAGGGGGCGCTGGGGGGAGAGGAGGCATCCTGATACGAGCTTGCTGCTGATGGCTGCATCAGATGGGCTCTGCCAGGAACTCTGGTCAGCCCAAAATGGGCTTTGATAACACAGTTTTGGGTAGAGGCCAAGTGACAGATAAGTTTTTAGTGGATGTATGGTTGAGTTCTGGTGTCAGCTTGGCCAAGTGATGATGCCCAGTTGTCAGGTCAGGCGAGCACTGGCCTGACCTTTGCTGCAAGGATATCTTGTGGCTGGTTGATAAACCGGAAGGCTGGTGTGTTAAATCATCAGTCAGTTGACGGCATCTGTGGCTGATTATGTCTGTGATCAACTGAGGCATGTCTCCCGTGATGAGATAATCCAATCAGCTGAAGGCTTTTAAGGAAGAAGAGAGACTCTTTTACTGCTTCTTCAGCCAGCGAGCCTCTCCTGGGGAGTTCGTCCAGACCCTTCATCAGAGCCACCAGCTTCACAGCCTGCCCTATGGAGTTTGGACTCCTCTATTCTCACGGTTGATTTGGTTATTACCTTCACATTTTTTAAGGCTTTATCAAGTTGCAAGATGCTTGGAGTTTTGTACTGTTTTTAGATGATGAGGGTGGGTATAGAATCATGCTGTCCAACATGGTAGCTATTAGACACATGTGGTTATTTAAACATAAGTTTAAATGAGTTAGTATGTAATAAAATTACAAATTCAGTTCTTCAGTCACACTAGCCACATTTTAAGAGCTCGGAAGCCATGTGTGGCTTGTGGCTACTGTGTGGGACAGCACAGAACAGGGCTTTTCCTGCATCACAGAAAGTGCTATTGGACAGTACTGACTGGCAGAGAAAGTTGCTTTTTAGCCACCAGCTTTTAGTTTTGTTGTTTTTAAAGTGTTAGGTACTTTTTGTCTTCTTCTACCTTGATTCTCACACCATCTCTCCATTTGGCCTCTTCCCAAATAATTTTTTTTTAACAAAATGAAGTTTTGAGTGCTCATGCTGATATCTAGCAGATGTCAACCCTGAAGGTCCAGGCTCACCTCCACTGCTATTCATTTCATGGAGCAAACTGTTCGGTTTATCTGTGTTTAGGTCTCCCTGGACTAGTGACATTTTCCCTTTGGTCTCTCAAGCCACTGTGAGAAGAGATGAAAATGGCTAGAAGCCAGCTGGAAGAAAAAGTTTCCAAGAGGCCAAAAAAATGACCTTTTTCGTACCTAGGGAAAACCTGCCCCTCATCAGAATGGGTCATACTGACCTGGTGCCTCCCCTAAGGTAGGGTTGCAAAGGAAGCCAGGTTGTCTGGGGGCCAGCTTTTCTTCAGTCCAGCTAAAATGCTTTAAAACATGGCACCAATCCAACTGAGTTGGAGAGCACATGAAGGCAAGCTTCACCTAGTTATAAGCATATTTTATGATAATGAATTTATATTGCAACTTGCCTCCTGACAACTATAATTCCTTTCATGTTTACTACTATGTTTATTCTTTTTTCATATTCCAGGAGTGATGGGAACTTCTTTGGTGTGATGGCCAATGAAAGCACAGAACATTTTGCAGCTCACTGGGAACCCACGTGTAAACCACCCCTACAAAGAGTCATACACAAGCTCCTGTGCCAAGGGGCAGAGTCGGTAGATCAGAGAGGAAGACCCCACTGGGTGAAATCTTTCACCTATTCCTTCCCCAAAACTTTAGTCATTTGTATACCCGGCCCCTGTGCTAATAGTGGGGATGGAGAAATGCCAGAACGAGATTCTTGTCTTCTAGATGTAAAACTAGTGACCTGGAACCTGGGGAAATCAGTCCAACTTCTCTCACTAGTGGAAAGCGAGACCCAAGGAAGGCAAGCAGATCCCTTTTCCGCAGTATGAAGCAAAGCTTTGGCTCAGCCCATATTGTGGACCTCCGGGCTTGGATTATTATTCTTAAGATATCCTAAGGAGAACATGGGAGCAGGAGGGGTGCCCTGCTGTCTGCAACACATGCACAGAGATAATCTGTCCAGAGAAGGGAGAAAGAAAAAAACAACAGGGAACAAGCCGGCTGTTCTTGTCTGTGCCATTTTCCCATGTCAGGAGCAGACTGTGCCGAAAATTTAGGTTTCTCCTTTCATGTTTTCCTTTCAGTACACTCTGGACAAAATGTCTTTCTTTCCCCCCTTTTCTTTGCCAGGATCTTGACCAAGGCGGGAGAGAAAGAATCTTTTAAGACACTATCAATTCTCTCTCCCTTTCTCTCTCTTTCTTTCTGTATCTCTATCTCTATCCCTCTATCTATATTCAGCCCCTGACAGTGACACAGAACTGGAGTGCCTCTTAATTACCCAGGAAGTGACAAGGTCAAGAGGTGTCTGAAAGCTGCCCTGGGTCCTGGGCATCGATTTCTCACCATTGTCACAGTTTCACAAGCAGGAGGGGGAGGGGAGCCACAGCTGCCTGGTTTTTGTCCACTGTTTGGATTTCTTCCTTTCTTCCTCCCTTACTCTTTTCTTTCTTTTTCATTCTTTTTTTTTTTTTTTTTTTATGTTTAACCTGAAAAGGAACTTCTGGCATTTTCAAAATTGATTGGAAATTCATAAAAGCAGCACGCCCTTCTGGTTGGCTGACCGGTCATAATTGCTACTGGGGCGCTGGGGGAGAGCCACACTCTTTCAGAGATGTGCTCCCAGGGTGCTCCATTCTCTGGCCACCCTCTCGCTCTTTCTCCCTATTATCTTTGGGCTTTCCAGGAGAGAACGACAATCTTTAAAAAAATTAATGTCCATGAATAGTCACTGGCTGTATTTATGATGCACAGATTAGTTGCTATTTGTTGCTCACACAGAGTTTTGAAGCAGATAGCGATATTTTTTAAAAGGAGGGGAGCTGAGGTTTTGAACCATGGTCATCAAGAAATTATATTACAGTACACAAAAACAAACAGGTGTTTCTGAAACTCTGGGTTCAGCTTTACAAATTGAGTTGTAATTGAGGCTAGAGAAGCTGAGATGAGTATGTCAGGGAAATTAGTAGTGCAAAGAATCTTACCTGAGTATTTTGTTCTTCAATAAAAAACATGGAAAGTGATTGAATTTTCTGAGGAGAGAAATATTAGCGGTGTTCTTAAAAATGCTACCAAGTCCTCGTGGGCATTAGAAGTTCTGTTAAAAAGAGAAGTTGGAGCCAACGGCACTTTGGTGTTCAATAGTTCGTTTTCTAGTATCAGAAAGGAGCTTACTGCACAAACACAATTCTGCAATCTTTCAGAGCCCTCAGGAAGGAATCAGGGACACAGCATTTTTTCTCTTCGTTGTGTAAATAAGGCTTTGGAAAGTTAAGGCCCCAAATCTAATGGTGTTAAAATTAGGAAGGATCTAGAATGCAGAGGTCCTACCTCTCTTCATTGGAGTTATGTTTTTTTTTTAACCCCAAATCTCCCTACTTTTATCAAAGTTTGAAACATACCTAAGAATGGAAAACCCAGCCCATTTGCTTTCAGGTATAAAGGATAGTTTTCCCGTATAAAAGGACAGAGTATGGGGTTGGGAGTCAAGACTCTGAGTTTTAGTCTCATTCTACTTTGGAACTTGGGCAAGCCACTTTCTCCTGATCTTAGTTTCCTCATATAAGAAATGAGCAGTTGGACTGGTTGGCTTCCCGTTTAGTTTGGGCCCAAAGAATGGAAACAAGAAATATATTGACCTCTACTTTTTAATGCTAATGAAAACCCACCAAGCTTCAGGTTGGTGGCAACTTTAAAATACATATGGTTCTCCATCAGCTGTAATCACTGGCTGCCCAGACTTGGGATCTGGACTGAATTAAGTTTTCTCAAAGCCTGTTTCCTAGATCAGACAGAGATTGTGGATGGATGGAGAAGACAAGAAGGATGTTGAATAAACATTGAGCAGATAAATATCTTTACATGATGTGGAAATCTGGGTATGTATGTGTCTTATAGGTCTAGGAAATGCTGCCTACTTGTTATCTATTCATCCACTCAACAATTCATCTGCCTTCCATCTGTTCGTCTATCAATTCATCTACCCATCAACTAGCCAACCTCCTGACTGTCCACGCCATTCATTCCTACACCACATGAAGACAGCACCAAGTGCTCTGACTAGGGGGTTGAGGAAAGTGTGATTGGGTCTCAACGGAAGGAGAAATCACTTCTACCGGATGTATTAATTAGAGATGTCTTCCTGGAGGAGCTGGCATTTGAGTTGAGTGTTAAAGGATGAGTAGTGTGTGAAAGTGAAGGAAATGCTGGGGAGTCATCATAAGATAGGAAAGTGCCATATTTGGGGAACATTGAGTGGCTATGAAAGAAGGTCAAAAAAGAAAGAAGATGGAAGAAACCTTAACTCTGGGGATAAAGGCAATTAAGGAGGGTAGCCAGCAATGATCTGGAGGACCTCAGAGCCAGTCATTTTTACAACTGAAAGAATGAGAATGAGACCAAAGTTAAGGAGGTGGGAGGGCTCCAGGATGACTGGATAATGATTAGCACATTTTGTTAAGGGAGTGGATGGTATGACTAAAACATGGAAAAGCAAAAAGAAACCCTATGTATTGTGTGAAGTTTTACAAGTGCCTCATATTTGGTCTTCAGGAGTTCTACAAGTAACTCTTTTATAAGACTTAGAAAAGTCGAGGAGACTTTAAGTTCATAAGGGACTAATTAAGGGGTGGGAGGTAGGAGGGTGTGAAAGGAATTTTACTGTTTTTGTATGAGATGTGAGCCTTTCCACCTTCCTGCACCTGGCCCTTGTAGGCTATTTTTCTGGAACTGCAGAGATGGAAGCTCGAGGGTGTGCAGTCTGCTGCTAGGCCCCCTGCCAGATGGGAAACTAGCTTATGCAAGGAGTACTGGGGGTGCAGACGAAGATCTGAGTTTGAATCCCATCTTTGCTCTTCCTTAGATGGATTACTGCGGTAAGTTGCACAGTTTCTCAAAGATTGTTTTCTCATCTTTAAGATGCTGTCATTAAAATGTTTCTGGCAAGGATTAATTAAAGTGAAATATATATTAAAAAAGAGTGAGAAAAGAAACCAACCCTAAATTTTAAATCCTTGGAATATGCTGGTGCTTTTATAGATTATCTCATTTTACTCTTAAAATAGCCAGCTGAGGTAGTTCTTTGCCCTAATTTGCAGATAAGGGGATTACGCCTCAGAGAGTTTAAGTAACGTGTCCAGGACCACACACCTAGAAGTGGTGGCAGAACTATGCTTCAAATTCAGACATACTGGGTGATCTCTGACAAGTTACTTAAGTGATTTTGTGCTTCAGCTACTTTAGCAGACCTTTTGGAGAGAAGGATCTGGGCTGTTGTCAAATCATTGGCATGTATCTCTGTCATCATATTTAAGTAGAAGAGGGATGCGGGATGTGCATGGGAGGGAGGGAGTGCTGGAAGAACTATGAGGGAGTGGAAAGAATGGGCAGGCAAGTCACACTGTTAGTTCCTTAAATGGATTCTTCACAACTGGAAAATGGGGGAGGTGAAGGGGGATGGATGAAAGACTAGCAGGGCTGTGGGGACCGATAGGTCAGGTTGACCTCCGTGCCCTCTGCCTCCAGAGCCATACTCTGCCCTGTGGCTGGGGGACACAGTAACCAGAGTGGACAGCAAAGCAAATAATGTTTTGTTGGTTTTGCAAAAAGAAAATAAGAGAAATACAGTTTACTCCCTGAGGCCCATGTGCTGAGCCAGCTGTTTTGTTGCCTCCAAGCAGGGCTGTGGGATTCATCTCTCGTCCTCTGCTCCTAAGGTACCTTGAGTGTTCAAGTGAAGGGGAACTCAGGTTTATTCGCTCTGCCGACTTTTCCTTTCAAAGGTATAATTTCCATACAGCGAAACGCTCAGCTCTTAAGCATACCATTTTAACCAATGCATATCCTGGCACAGAACATTTCTACTGCCCCAGAACGTCTGCTCACGATGGTTCTTACTCAATACCCCACCTGCCCTGCAGCAACCACAGATCTGATTTCTATCACCAGCGGATCGTTTTGACCATTCTAGAATTTCATATAAAGGAATTCACACAGTATGTTCTTTTCGTGTTTGTCTTCTTTCACACAGCATGGTATTTTTGAGATTTATCTGTGGTGGTGTATGTCTCCGTGGAGGATGTGTTTTTATCACCACATGGTACCCCACTGGGTGAATATACTCAGTGTATCTATCTGACTGTTCTCTTCTGCTGGATGTCTGAGGTGTTTGCAGTTTGGGGCTACAATGAACAAGGCTGCTACAAACATTGTTGTATGTTTTCACTTCCTTTGGGTAAAAGCCTACGTAGAGCGCCACTGCTGTACCATGGCGTGCTGGGGCGAGCAGATGCTGGCTAGCCAGAGCCAACTGTGTCCATCCTTTCCCCACTCTGCTGTCAGTGAGGTCATACTTGCAGCTCGAAATTGGCCATGGCAGGAGTATTTACACCATGCAAATCAGCAAATGTTACATTATCAGGGCTTGTTTGTTCTCTCCGAGAGTTACATGTTTAACATTTACCAGCATACCACGGGGAAGAAGGATTTCATTTTTAAAGGAATTGTCGAAAGGTTTTCCAAAGTGGCTGCACCTTTTATATTCCCATCAGTGATGCATGGGAGTTCCGATTGCTCCACTTCCTGTCCACCATCTGGTGTTGTCTGTCTTTCATTTTAGCCCTTCTGATGGGTGGGTGTGGTATCTCATTGTGGTTTTAATTTGCATTTCTCTGATGACTGATGATGTGGAACGCGTGTGTTTATTGTGGTCATTGTATGTCTTCTTTTGCAAAGTGTCTATTCAAGTCTCTGGTCACTTTTTAAAAATTGGGTTGTCTTTTTATTATCAAGTTGCAGGAATTCTTTATAGTATTTTATGCAAGACATTTGTCATATATATATATATGTGTTATGAATATTTTCCCCCAGCCTGTGGCTTACCTGCTTATTGTTGTGTGCAAACATTTTTAATTTTGACGATACCCAATTTTTTTATTTTTGATTTATGGCTCATAAAAAAATGCATGTCCTCTCTAAGCTTTGTCTACCTCATGGTCTCACTGTTACGCTCTTATGTTTTTTTTCTATTGGCTTTAGCTTTTGTGCAGGATTCGATCTCAAATTGATTTTTATGGATAGTGAATGATAGAGACCAAAATTAATTTTTTTTCTCAAATAGCTATGCGGTGGTTCCAGGACTATTGGTTAAAGAGGCTTTCCTTCGCCTACTGAATGATATTGACAGCTTTGTGGAAAGCCTTCTGATTTTGTACGTGGGGCTATTTCTGGGCTCTCTGTTCTGTTCCATTGACCTCTTTCTTTATCCTTTCATTAAAACCACATTGCCGTGATGATACTGTGAGCCACTGACTGCATAATGTGGGTGGGCTGTATATGTGTGGATATTTCTCAATAAAAATATTTAAAAAAAAAACACACAAAAACAAAACACCACATTGCCACCCTCCTCCCTCCAGGGCGGGAGCTGAGTCTCAGAGCCCATTCACCTTTGATGTGGGGGCTGGGCTCTGGACCGGTCCCAGGTGAATGGACACAAGTATAAGAGCCTGTCATCACCCTTATCAAGGAGAAGGATTCCCCCACCCCAGACCTCACGATGCTGCTACCTAAGAAAATCTTCCCCACACCCCACCCTGTGCTTGCCTGGTCAGTGAATTGGAGGCGGCGGTGGCAATGTGTAAATATGAGATGAAATGTCTTGGTTGTACCTATTTGTGGTTTAGCTTTGCATTTAAAGCAAACAGAAACAAAGGAGATAAATTTGAAAATTATTTGTCATCATAAAAACAAAACAAAAAACCAAAATATTTCTTGCCAGGTGAGGCCAAAAACAAACCAACCAACCAAAAAAACCCAAAACCACATTGCTATCATCACTGTAACTTTACTGTGACTCTTGAAGTGTAATATCCTTTTTAGGTGTGTTCCAGACTCAGCAGGATTAGAAAATGAATTGTCTCTCCAGAAAGGGGCAGATAAACTTTTAAAAATGTGTGTTTGTGTGGACGTGCATACATATGGCTGTTTGTGTGTTGCTGTACGTGTGTGAGTGGGAAGCACCCGCTCATTGAGCAACAGAAATTGAGAATTAACCTTAACCTAGGGATGGCTATCCAGGGCCACAATATATGGCCACCACTGTCCCCTACCCGGGACACCAGCTATTGTAGATGACAATGTGGATGGTGCACAATCTGCTCAGTCATTTAATGAGCCAGTGTGGACATCATGCATCCATCCTCACAATTATTTTGCTAAAGAACAAAAACCAAAACCTGGTCTTGTCATTCCCATGTCTAAACTCTTCCATTGTTTTCCATTTGCTTGACAGATAAAGACCACATTCAGCACACAAGGACTCCTAATTATGGTCTCTGCCTTCCACTCTACTCTACTCTTCCGCCATTCATTGCTACTCTGTGCTCAGGGCCTTCACATCTACTCCCTGTTCTCCAAGCGGGCCACATCCTTTCATTTCTTATTTCCTCTGCCTGGAATGGTCTTCCCACTGCCTCTGTCTGGAGAACCACTCATTCCTCAAGGCCCAGCACAAATGCCACCTCTTTAGGGAACTTTTCCTGGATCTCTACTAGTAGCATTCTCACCTCTGTACAGCATATAATCCATACCTCTCTTATCATGCTACAATGTGACTGTCTCTTTATCAGTCTCTCTTATCTGCCTGAATGGAAGCCCCATGTGAGCACTGGGTTTTCTGGATTATATTTTCCTTTGTACCTTCTTCCCCCCCTCTGTGCCTAGTTCCCTCTCTTATCTCCATCTGTGTCCATGGTGTGTCTGGTCTAAAGTAGGTTTAAGTGAATGCTAACTGATTGAGTGAATTAACTTGAATTTACAGGATATCTAGAATCTCCACAATTGACTTCTTTGCCCCTTGATTATGCTGCAATGGTTGAAAATATATTGATTGTGGAGTTAGAGGGTAGAGATAGTTATTTCAGGGAGCAAAGCCAAGTTTGAAAATCCTACCAGGCTCTACCAAAATCAGAACCATTGAGAATCCAAGTGTGGTTCTGCTTGGAAGGTTGGGTTGGGCAGTGCCGAGTGTGTGTGCACACGTGGGGTGTGCAGGTGGGGTGGGGATTGAGTGCATGTGGACTGTAATCTGAACTGCACCTACACTGTCAGGCCTACCTGACAAAGCACTGGCCTGGTAGTCAGACAAACCTGGGATCAAGCGTAGGCTCAGTCATTGATAGCTACATGACCTTTGTGTGATTTCATTTAAGTCTCAGTCTTCTTAATTGCCAACGAGAGGCAATCATGTTACTCACTGGATTGTTGTGAGAATTAAAGGCATGCTATGTAAGACAGCTCTGGCATCAACAAGGTCCTGAACCCCTCCTGTCCCCAGGGTCTCCATACCTCCAGCATGGGATGCTTGGTGAGTTCCTTGCTTTGTGGGATTATAAGTGCGTGAAGCCTCCTCGTGACCTCAGCCCTGGTTAGTTAAAAGCAGTTCTAGGGGGTAACAGAGCTGGAGGGAGTCCACACATATGCCCTAGGAAAGCAGAAAACACAAATGTTCGCCAACCCACAGGAACAAATGCCCACTTGAGGATCTGAGGGCCCTTTTTTTTTTGAGCTGTATATGTGTTGATTAAATGGCTGCCAGACTGGGCTGTGATCAAGGCTTCCATAACCAATCAATAAATGCAGAGTTGTGGGCGTGGGTCCTGGCCACAAGTTGGCAGGTCCCCTCACTGGAGATCCGGAGGTGGAGGGTTTTAGTTCAGTTAGAACCCCTTTGGCAATTCCCATTTGCATCTACAGACAAGAGCCGAATGGCCCCTGCCAAGTGACTTTGCCGCCCTCAGTCCAGTTTTCCCCTTGCACACTGGGTTAACCAACACTTGGGAGAAGGAGACTGACTGTATAGGCAAGTTGTGTGTGCGTGCCCTTAAGGCCCCCGTTAGCATTCATTCATTCGCCTACCCACTCACTCATTCAACATTCATTCTGCACCTACGTAAGCCACGTGCTGGGATTCGAAAAAATTCTGCCGAGAAGTCGTGTCTAGACGTGCAACGGTTAAGCAGGCCAGCGATGCCCGGAGGAGCAGACGTCTGCGTCCCCTCTCTGTCCCCCCACCCTACCCCTTTCTGTCCTCCCCCGTCCTCTCCCGTTCCCGCCCCCGCCCGGCGCGGGGAAGGCGGCCGCGGCCGGTGCCAAAGTCGGAACCTGCTTGTCGGCAGCTCCCAGCGCTGCCTTGACTCGCGGCCAGGCCTGGCGCGGCCGCCGGCTGTGGAATGTGTGAGCGCCATGTGTCACCGCCCCAGACTGTGGGAAAACGCTGCTCTGCTCACCTCCCAGCAGCTGCCCCGCGCCCGCCCGGGCGAGAGCCGGGAAACAGGAGCCGCCTGCCGCGGAGGCCGGCCCGGGGGCACTTCCGAGCGCGCGCGCGCCCGGCCCTGCCCCCGCCCCCGTCCCCGCCCCGGCCGCAGACCCGGCTTCCCGCGACCCGCGCGCCCTCCCCGGCGCTCACTCCGCGCCCTTCCAGCCCCGAGGGACTCAAAGCGGGGGGTGGAGGGGGGCGGGATGGGGGTGGGGGGCGCGATTGGCGGCCGCAGGCAGAGGGAAGGGGAGCACAGCTGGACCTTTTTGCCTGCCCTTCAGATTTCTGCGGGTTGATCTGGTTTTCTTTTGTTAAATGGGTAAAGTCTTCACCCACAGAAGTCCCTTTCAGAACAGAGCAGTCTTCTGAGAGCGAACCTCATTCTGAGAAGCGCCTGGGAATGAAGGTCTGGGAGGGGCTGTGGTTTCATGGGCAAAAGAAGAGGACCTCCCGGTGGGAAGGGCCTGAGGTTTGTGGTGGGGGGGAGCACCTTCCTGGCCCCACCCTGGGCGCCCACCCTGACGTCGGGCTCAGTGATTGGAGAGCTCAGGGCAGGAAGCCCTGAAAGTACCTGCCTCCCCCAGATCAGAAACAACCTCTCCAAGGAGACTCACACCTGCTCCACAGGTTACACTTCTCTCTGGCACACCCACAACTCCAGCCCAGCACCCCGTGCTAGTGGGAATCACGTGGTGCTCAGAAATCAGGCATGCCAAGGCCTTCTAAGGCCAGCCACTCCAAGAGGCTTTTCCAAGGTCACACTGCTGGATGGCAACAGAGCGGCTGCTAGGATCCAGGTCCAGCACTCCTTCTGCCACATCCTGACTCTCCCCTCCTGGGCATCTTGCCCCTTCTCAGCAGCCTGGTGCCCCTATTGAGATTTATGCCTTAACTAGAAAAGCTGGGAGGGGGCAGATGGTGACAGGACAAACCATGTATCCTGGGACTCCTTTGCCTAAGTCAGTCTCTTGCTGCCAGAGGTTCTGCCTTTCTGGGTCTGCAGCAGCCAGGAAGCGGTAGGTGCTGGTTGGTGAAGCCCCACTTCACCCCTGTGCTCTACCCAGCACCTCTCTATTTCCCCCTGCTCCTGCTGGTCCTTCAGTGTCCAGTTCTAGCATCACCTCTTCTGTGGAACCTTCCCAGATCCCCCCAATCAGGGTACAAATGCTTCTTTTTCTTTTGGAAAAGTTTAAACTCTTTTTTAATTGTGTAATAAAACATATATACAAAGAAAAGAAATAAAAAAAGCAATAGTTTTCAAAGCCCTCTTCAACAAGTAGTCACAGTACAGATACCATCTTCTCAGGCTTTTCCTACTAGCTGCTCCAAAACATTGGAGGCTAGAAGGAATAAATATTTTCTTATCATCACAATCGACCTTTTTTCTCTTTTTTTAATGAAAAATAGCATATATACAAAAAAGCAATAATTAGTTGTGGAATAGATTTCAGAGTTTGGTATGGGTTATAATGCCACAATTTTAGGTTTTTACTTCTAACTGCTGTAAGATACTGGAGAATAAAAGATATAACAATATAATGATTCAGCAGTCGTACTCGTTGGTTAAACCCTACCTTCTCTGTATAACTCCACCATCACCTTTGATCTTTCTATCCCACTCTTTAGGGTCTTTTCAATTTTTGAAGCGCTTACTCTCCACCCCTTTTTTTGTATTTGCAGTTACTTCTACTCATGGTTTACCTGCCCTTACCTCACCACTATGTTTCCTTAAGGACAGAGATGATGTTACCCTCCTTTCTGTAGGCCGCACAAACAATAATTCAGGGCTTCTGCTTGTGGTATCTGCTCTGCGTTGGCTGAATGAGCCGGCAAGTGAATGTTTTTAAAGTACAATTTATCACTGGCTCAGAATCTCACTTACCAGACAAGTGACCTTGGGCAAGTTACTTAACTTTCTTAAGCCTCAGTTTTCTCACCTGTAAAATAGAGATAAGATCAGCTGATAGTGTATCTAAAGTGCATACGGGCAGGCACCTAGCAGGTGCTGGATAAACAGTACGTACCTAGATGTTTAGGGGAGTGCCGAAATGCTCAGTACCCTTCTTTGGAAAAGTATGCGGAGATATTTAATGTTCAAGGAGCGTGATGTATGGAACCTATACCCAAATGTTTAGAAAATAGATGAATAGTCAGATCGAATAGATAAATTAATGTATAGATAGATACAGATATAGCCTATGTGGCAAAGTGTTAAAAATTGGTGGATCTGGGTATCTGGGTGGGGGTATGTTGGCATTCTCTGTATGGGTTTTTTTTTTTTTTTTGCAACTATGCTGTAAGTATAAGTAAATGACATATTTTCAGTGGCTAGTTCAGTATGGCCCATCTATCTCTCTGATGGCCAGCCAGGTAGTTGGGGATCTCTTTGCTACATTTGTGTGGGTCATCTTTTGTGTGTTTGCACCTTCTCAGTGTCCCGTGGGGGACCTGGTGACAGGGCCAAGAATCGGCACAGAGAAGCGAATGTGTCAACAGGGCCTGCGTTTCCCGGCTGTGATCACAAACACAACTAGATGTGCTGGCTCGAACAACAGGAATTTATTGGCTCATGGTTTTGGGGTTAGGAAAAGTTTAAAATGGAGGCGTCAACGAAGTGGTGCTTTCTCCCTGAAGAGCGGCTTTCTGGGGTTGGCTGTCAGGGTCCTTAGCTTTTCTATCATACGGCCATGTCCTCTCCTTTCATTTCTGGTTCCACTGACTTCCAGCTTCTACTTCTCCCTGGTGGCTTTCTCCCTATGAGGCCACTGGAAATAGGATTAAGCCTAATCCTGATGCCGTTGGGCTCAACTTAACAAAACAGAACATCTTCAAAACGTCCAGGGTACAATGTTGGTCACGATCATAGGTGCAGATTAAGATTAAGAAGCTGTTTTTTTTCTGGGGTATATCAGTTAGTTTGCCACAGTGAGGGTGAATATGTGTCTCTAAATGCATTCCACAGCCACTCTGAATAGACCCTTTTCCTTTTAGGACCACTGCTCCCCCTCCCTTGGGGTGTGACTTTTAACCAGCTAAGCTCATATTGAGCAACTGCTGTGTGCAATGCTTTGTGCGAGGTTCACGGGTGATGCAGACCCTGTGATCATACCAGCAAGGAGCTTTGCTATTGGAGGAGCAAAACGAGCACACATTGGGGAAATCACTGAGTCAGCAAGATAGTGTCAACTATGTGAATGTTTTCCTGTGCATGACAGGTGATGAGAAAAACAGGGTTCTGAGGAGGGAGAGATCAGTGATGGCCGAGGTGTGTGTGACTCAGTCCAGGTAGGTCCCGTGGAGAGAGGGCTTGGATGGGAGTGCAGAGGGCCTGGTGAAGGGAATAGCTTGGGCACGAGTGCAGAGGCCAGGGCAGGAGAGGAGCCTGGGATGGCTGGTGCCAAAAACCTGTACTGGATGGGAAATAAGTTTGGGAAGCTTGGGGTATAGCCAGATCGTGGAGGACTTTTAATTTTGGGTGTTTGGAGGGCTTTGAATGCTCAGTTTGCATAATAGGGGCTGAGGTTTGGGTGTAGAAGAAAAAACATGTGCTTAATGACATGGCCTCGAGAAGGCTTTGAAAATGCTTCCCATGGGCACAAGATATGGGAAACCTAAATCCAGTGTTCCACTGAGGGCACTGAGGCTGAGAAAGGCCAAGTGACCAGCTAAGGTCACACAGCAGGTTAGTGCAGTGCCAGGAACAGGTATGACACTTGTATGGCTCCGAAGTGGACACACTTTCCATTGTTTGCCTTAGCCCCTGAGTATTAGATTAGGGGTGTGTGGGGAGGGGGGCAGTGGGAGCTCAAGGAAGGTGCACATACTGGGCTTGGGGCAAGCAGATTGAGAGAGAGAGATGACAAGCAGAGGCAAAAGGCAGCTGGAGTCTGCAGCAGTGATCCGCATAAACCACTCCCTACCCTCCTGCTGGAGCATGATCGGCCCCCATGAAACTTGCAGGGAACAGTGAGAATGGATTTGTATTGCGTCCTTAAGAACAGGGAGGATTTGGATTCAATTGGCAGAAAGAAAAAAAGCCATTTTATGTTTGTTTGGATATTTTGGTGGCTGTTATCATGGCTGTTTAAGATGGCATCCTGAACCATACCTTTAAGTTAATGCTTTCAATAGTAATTGTACCAGAGTTGACCAAAATCTGATAGTTACACCAAACAATAGAACAGTACAGACAGGATGAAGGAAACCTCTGGAAGATATTAAATGTCCGTAAGCAGTGGTTTTACTGATAAGTCAAAATCTATGGGCCTGACCTATAGAGAAACTAGTCATTTTCTAGATGAAGAAACTGAGGCTCAGAAAGATTTAGAAACTGTGTAAAGCCACATAGATGTAATGTGCTGGTTGACCTAACATCCATCTGGCTCTAATATCTGTTCTCTTTCCACCCCAGGATGCTGACACTGGTCTGTTTGACACTTGGGTATCAGATATCCATGTGGTAACTCTATTTTCCAAACCTCAAATAGGGACACATGGTCTGACAAGTGTGAAGGAAGTTATAGGAAAAAGAGGCTAGAATGTTTTAAATTAAGACCATCCCAGCAAATCCTGGACATCTGGTCATCATACGTACCTAGAGACTGCCCCTACCCCTGGCACGAGGCTGCCTTTTGGCATTTCATATGTTTTCCCCTCCGGAATGCCCAAGGTCTATTTTTTGGTTGGAGCACATGCCACAACACATGAGAGACATTTAAAAAAGATCAAACAGCTGGAGAGAGATTGCAATGGACATTCTTTTTAAGGAAGCCCAAGCAGGGGAGAGGGCACGAGAGACCAGGGAAGTGGCAGGGGATCAGAAGAGTAAGCCACAGGTTCTGAATCCCAGAAAGCGTAAGTCACTCTGAGCTGAAGGCAGATGAAGGCTGGCAGACCTTTTGTCAGTAGCAAGAATGTAGCTCCTTCCCCTCTCCCTTCTTCTTTCCTAGGCTCACATCCCTGCTGGCCGTCTCCCACTGGAAACTCCAACCACTCCCTTCCTGCCTCCCACTCAGAGCAGAAGGATCTGCAGCTGTGCCAGTGGCACCCCAGGGAGGGGGCAGCTGGTTTCTGAGGAGTGGGAAACAACTTACTAGCTAGCTACACAGCTGCACTGAACTCTCAGAGCCTCTTTTGCAAAAGGGGCCCAATAATATTGAGGGGTTATTGTGAGAATTATATGTGATCTTAGGAGACATTGTCCTATAAACTTAAAAAAAAAATTGCATACATGTGGCTCTCAGTTTTGTATTCAGTGGGAGGAGGGGGTCAATTTCATGTGAATATTCTTAGGATAAAATGCCAGACTTAGGAGCATTTCATCTGGAGAGGCATCATGACAGACATTTGAGGTTGTGTGTTTGTCATTGTCCACACTTTACAGACAGTAGAGTTGCCTGCTATTTCACAAATACAGGGAGGAGAAAGAAAAGTGAGGTGGAAGGTGGTATATATGTGTGTGTGTGTGGAGAGAGGGGGGGGGGAGAAATGATATGACATTTGCTAGCAATCACACATTCATAGCATATTAGGGATGGGCCTCAAAGAATGCATAACCCCTCCTATTCATTTCACAGATGGGGATAGGGAAGCCCAGGCCATAAAAGTTAGTGTTCACACTGTGCCTGGTTTCCCTGGCAAACCAGGCTCAGTTCAGATTATGCAAACAACCCTATGCTAGGAGCAGTGGCAGAGGCAAAGGAGGGAGGTAATGTGATCTCCGGTGTCAGGGACTCAGGCTAATTGGGGAGCCATGGCCCAACCAGAGAACCTAAACCGAATGGTTCCGGCTGGGTTGTGAGATGCAAGGCTACACACCAGGGACCCCTGAAAATTATGATATAGTAACTGCCATTCAGGCTTGAATGATTGGGGAAGTTAAGCAATAAAATGAAAGCAATGACGTAGCATTTCCTGCAAGGATGCTTTTTGGCCCCAACTCTTGCCTACAGGTGGATAGTGAGGCTTTTACCAGCATCTGTACTTTGAATTCAAAGGTGACAGTACTTTGCTACTTTTCCTTCCCCTCCCTCATACCAAAGCCCCTAAGTTACAAATTGACAACTCCTAAAACACCTCTGCAAAGGGTTGAATATCTGTGTCAGAGACAGAGAAGCTCACCAGTTAACATTTATCTATTCACTAATCAGGCCAATCTGCTGAAGGACAGCCAGTCACTAAGAGGCTGCCAAAGCTAATTTGCTATTCCAGAGTTTTGACCTATTGTACTTTTAAAGCATTGTTCTTCCAAAGCATCTAAAAATCTCTCTATCTAGTGTCTCTGGGAGAGAGCCAATTAGCAAGCAGTTTTTGCTTGCTGTGTGCTATGAGGCACCCTTAAGTTTACTCCTCTTGTTTTCTTTTTATCTGGAAACTTGATTGTGAACCAGGACCCGGACGTACTCATTTCCATCCTCTCCGCAGCACCTTCCATCAGTCCTTTACGGAGTAGGCTGAGGGAACTTCTGTTGGGTTGGAACTGTTGGTTATATCAGGTTGATTTCTGACATGCGCCATAAAAACCTGCTGCAATTTGCAGCAGTTGGCATTTTCAAGTTATCCTTTGTGCCCCAAGCCTCGAGTTGTGATCAAGTGGATTCTTCAGATCAGTTTCTGAAACTGTCTGTGCTAATACCTCAGAGGGGTCCCCGCTGTAAGCAATGTCACCTGAGGGTGGGCTTTTGAGAAGGAAACTGAGTCTTACTCCTTTATTATCTTTACGGTTAGCCTGGTACATAATAAGTGCTCAGTAAATGCTTATTGGTAGCGACAGAAAGGAAATAAGGCTACTGCTGGCCCAAAACTCGGAGTACATGTCATTACAACTAAGAGAGTTAAAATGAAAAAGTCATTTTCCTGCTCTGGAAACCTCAATATCAGCTCCTTTTCTCAAGGACAGCATTTCTGATCTGACTTGTATTTCACACAAGAAGTGACAGCTTCCCCGTTGCTTCAAAGTCCCTTTCTCTTACCTAGACTGCTTTAAAAACATTTTTTAAGCACATACACACACACACAAACACACACCCATCTTTGATCTATGCAGGACAATGTATTTGGGCTGACAAGATGTTTTTTGCCCAGTTTCCTCATGTCAACAAGCTTTAATCAGTTTTCTTCTGTCTCATTCTAGTCCTGAAATATTTTTTTTTAACTCAAGAGTTTTTAATAGAAATTCACATTAGAAGACATGTTTGCTTCTCTCTGGGGTTTTCATCTTTAGTTTATTAGGATAAGTTTTCCCCCATTCTTTGGATGATAACGTTATTTATTAAGGGCTGCATATTCATTCACGAGAATATCAACTAATCCAGATGAACTTTACTGGAATGTAAATACTGTAGCTGCAAGGCCAGATCCAAACCATTCCGTCCCCAGAAATGTTAATCTTTCTGTTACCACTGGGAAACACAGTCATGTTTAGATGGAGGTCTTTGGAGAGTTTGCCTCCTCTAATAAATGACAAAATGAGAGAATAATAGTACATAAAATAGTCTGGGGCCTTTGGGATCCAAATGGCTGCAGGCTGACCTCTTACGCAGACCTCCATCCTTCTCTCCCCTCCAGCCCAGGCAGTCTCCTAGGCCAGGTCTGCAACAGGCTATTACCAGAGAACAGGTATCTTGGGTTAAATAAATATTTTGTGTGATTTCTTTCACCTGGCCAATTTATTGGCTCAGATTGAGCTAGAACATTCTGGTTACTGTAGTACTGTTCTGTCTCTGCCTCTGAGGAAAGAATCAACCATTACATCAGCAACCCACATCCACTCTTATGGCATTTTGAAACTTTGGTGAGACGCCTACACTCATTTAAGCAAAATCCACAATTAAACAAAATAGAAAATACAAATCTCTTTTGAGGTGGACTCTGGTTGAACTAGTTTTATTGGATATTATAAAAAGAAATTCCGGTTACAGCAACTCCATCTATAAAAGCACAACTGGGGCAGATGAAATTAGTACTCTGCTAGGTGAGATCAATATTTAACCTCGGCTACCTATTCACCTGGAGAGCTTTTGAAAAGTGTGCCTGGGCCACCCTTCAGACCAAGTAAGTTAGAATCTTGAGGGTGAGTGACCTGCGTATCTGTATTTTTTAAAGGTCTAATGTACAGCCAGTTTTGAGAACCACAGATTTGGATCAATGGAACCTGGAAAACGGTGATTACTATTAAGTCATGTAAAAAAAAATGGGCTGAACAGTCTGAGCTTTTAGCTGGGGATAAATCTTCAATTGTTAGCCTTAGATACAATGTCTGATTTCAGTGAGGGGGAAACTGGGGCTCCGGTTTACAAAGGGCTATGCGGCAAGATAAAGGCAGCACTAGCGGTAGAAATGAGTGCCTTCCACCCTGTGCCTCTCCCCCAAAAGCTATTTTGGAAATTATGGGAAAAGAACAGCTAGGCTTCTATGCTCCTAACCATCCATTTATTTTCAAATATTCCAACACTGGGAGTGGTTTACCGGGGTGGAAAGAGCACAGCTTTGCAGCTCTCAGATATCCATGTCTTGGATCTTCACGCATGAAATATTTTATTCTTGCAAAGGTTGTTTTCCGTATCCATTGATTGAAAACACAAATAACCCCCAACTGAAACATTTCTAGTGAAGGAATGAATGGATTTCCAATCTGTGTTTTCTTGTTTATCATGGAAAGTATGCAATCCAAGGAAAACACAGGTGGTTAAACTGTTCAGTGCCTCTATTTTTATCATATGCAGAGGGCTCTAAGCATTTAAACCCAAATATTTCACTTAGTAAACAATGAAGACTAACCATTCAAGGTTAAATAGCTGTCATTTACTATGGCAAATTTAGGTTTCCTCCTTCAGCCATTATATTGAGAAAGAACTCCAGATCCAATAAAGACTGAATTCCAAAACAATAGTCAAAAGCTCACAATTAGCAATTTTCAAAGAAACATTTCTTCTTAGTGTGGTGGGTTTTGTTTTCAGTCCCTCTTGCTTTGCCAAAATAAACTCTTAGGTGGGAGAGGAACGCCCCCTCCTCCGGTTGCGTGTTTGTGAAATGAAGATGGGTCCAGAGTCTCCGCGGTTCTCTGGAGAAGGCGACCCACCCCCGCGGCCCCCACCCCTTCACCTCCCGCCCGGGCTTGTGCGGACGTGTATCGGGCGTGACCTCTGAGCAGCTGCGCCACCGGCTCAGCCTCGCGGCGGGAGAAATCCGAGCTCCCAACAAAACAATTCCATCTTTGGCGAGTCCGCTGGCATTGCAGGCGCTGCCGATGGGGAGAGGTGCCGCGTGCCTGAGAGGCGCTGGGAACTCGCACCAGCTTTTGCTTCCCTGGTTTTACATTTCTGAAGGGTCTCAGCATCTGCAGGGGAGCCTCGAGTCCAGGGCGGGGGTGGAGGCTGGGGTGTAAATATAGCACACGGATCCTGGGCGAAACCAGAGGGAGCGTAGTTCATAATTTTCCCTGGAGTGAGCCTCTGTCCTTTATTTTTCTTTTCTTCTCTCTTTTCTTCCTTTTCTGCAAATGTTTACAGTCAACAGGGTCTGAAAATATTTAAACCCTTTCTGATATTCATTCTCCCTCCCCAATCTGGTCCAGGTTTTCACATTACTGAGTTGCCTTTACTTGCCTGAGGTACTGGGGCTCAAAATGGAACCTGACTCTCAGAATGATGGATTCTTTCCAGAGAGGAAGTTCAAGGGCCACATAATCGTCAGTACCATTTAGTGAGCAACTATTCTGTGTCAAGCACTATTCTAAGCGTGACTTCTCATGACAGTCCTATGAGGCAGGGATTCTTCTGACCCCATTTTACAGGTGACAGAACAGGCACAGAGAGGTTTAACAACTTCCTCAGGTCACACAGCTGGTGAATGGTAGCGTTGGGATTTGAATTTCGGCAGTCTTGCTCCAGAGCCTGTGCCCATAATCATTGTACTCGCCAGAAAAAAGATGTTTTCCACCTGGAATTCCTCTCCTAGAGCAACAGATCTCAACAGGGTGGAGAAAAGGGGTCTGGAAAGTTTTGAAGTCAGACATAGAATGCCAGGACCTTCCTAGATGCTCTGATTCAAACGGAAAGACTCCTGGGATCCCATGCTCACTACGACTGTGAATGGGCTGTCCATTTTGGGCAGGTCAGCAGTGTGTTGACTCTTCATCCTGTCATTCACAGAGGGGCTCCCTGACAATTAGACCTTTATGAAAAGGATTGGCCAGGCAGTGACAGGAGATAAGGATTACAGTCAGAGGGCTACCAGAAGAGAAGAGAGGGATGAGAGAGGGAGGTGCCACTTGGCAGCCCAGCCAGGGCCTCGCCTCACCTGGGAATCAGGGGAGGGGTCTCGTCTCAGCTGTGCTGTCCCAGGAATATGCCAGGCCCTTGGAAGGTTCTGGCTCCAAAGCCTGAATTTAGCAGCCTAGACTTTGGCCAGACTATCAAGGAGTCGGAATTTGTGTCCCCTACTAGGACATCTCCTTCCTGGTATAGGGTATGAGGGGTGGATGAGTCATCGAAGGTGTTTTAGGGGAGAGGCCAGTGAAGGACAAGGCTCTAGAAATGAGGGGACTCGTTTATCTGGGCTGTGGAAGAGCCAGATGTATTATTCCCCCTCAGCCCCAGCTCCCCTGCCCCAACGGGTATTCTTTTTACAGGTCTGGCTATCTTTCCAAGCTAATTCTTACCCTTGAGTCCCACCGTCTTTGTGTTAATAGCCTCTCCAGTGCTGTTTGATACTGATGAAAAGTACCCAGCCCATTTGCCATTAGTCAAGCAGAAAGGGCCTTTCCCCACGCCTTACTCCCCCAATACCCACCCACACAGCGAAAGGCCTGGCAGGAGTGCAGCCGATACCCCCCTACCCACTACAGAGGACAGAGATGAGGGCACAGAGAAGTCGTGGGTCAGCGTGCTTAGGCTTTCTCAGTGACACACTTACAGTTCAATCCTTAACAAACGGTACTCTCTCAGGTGGCACCCTGATATGTGAGATATGCGTAGCCTTTGTGGGTCCCTATACTGGCTCTGCCACTTACTGTGTGACCTTGGACAACTTACTTAACTTGTCTGTGCTTTGGTTTTATCATCGGTAAAATGGTGATAATACTAATAAACACCTCATGGGGTTATAGGAAGATTTAAAATGGGTAGATAAATATGAAATGCCTGGCACATGGTAAGTGCTCAATAAATATTAGCTTCCGCTTTTACTATTACTACAACTATTATTATGCAACTTGAAACAGGCTACTTGACCTCTCTGAACCTCATTGTCCTTGTATGTAAGATTGGTGTGGTACTATCTGGTTTATAGGATTGTTGTAAGAACTGAAGTGTTAATTACTATCGTAAGGTTTGCAGTGAATGATTATTCATGTGTTGCTTTTGCCTAGTTTATTTCTCAGAGGATTACTTTATTTCCAAATATGGAAGCTTTCTTATAAGAGCTTTAAAATACTGACCATAACCAATGAAGGAGCTTGAACACTTTGCTTAACCTCAACCAGCATCCCTTTTCCCATCTGTAAAATGGTATAATAATAACGACCCCTAGAAATCACAAGGATATTATGGGGAAAACATATACAATAACATACAAAGCACTCTGAAGACAGACGCACATAAATAGAAGGCAGCATTATAAGATGGAGTCATCACTGGGTTCTCTCCCCACTTTTTATTTAATTAGGAGAAAACTAGTAATTAGGAAGCATGGTCTTGTTAAAGCCATGGCCTGGGAAACAGTTCTCTTGGCACCTAATCAGAACTGTGACCCTGCGAGTTTCTGTAAAATGTGGGCAGCCAAGGACCGTCCCCCAGGCTCAGTGAAAGGTCTATAGATCATTAGGAATTTGCCGTGGAGAGGTCGGGGCCTGAAGGTGGCTGAGGTGGAACTGGTTGTGGAGGCTTCTGGGTGCCTTGCTCTGGGAGAGGCCCCACCCCACCCCCCAAAGACTGCAAGGAGAGTCTGCTCACCCTCAGTAGCCTTAATCCCCGGGGGCCTCAGCATGACTCTGTGTAGGTTTGTAAGAATTCAGCTGTGCCCCTGCCTCTGCCTCTGCTTGCTGTAGTCTGTCCCGGAACCAAGCTGTCCCTCCTCTGGGCCTCTCGGTCCCACTGGGGTGCCTGCAGGGTGCTGAAAACACCTCCATCTGGTCTTTTCTCCGCATTTCAATACCCGGGACAAAGAAATTTCCTGCCTGCTCGCCTTAAAATGGGCTTTTGTAGAGTGGATGCTGGGGTCCTGCACTCACCCACCACTGTGGCTTTGTTTACATGGTGGCCTCCAGCTGGAAGCACCTTCCCTGCTCTCTGCAAGGCCCGGTCGGCCGATGGCCCTGGGTCCTGCTGAAAGGTTGCCTTTAACCCCGAGGCCTTTTCCAGCCTTCCCAAAGACCGTCACTCGCTTCCTCTAGGCTCTGAGTCTGGTGGAGCGTGGTTTTTGTGTCTGCATTTATCTCACCTTTGACTCTGAGCTCCTTGAAGGAAGGGAAATCATGTTAGGGAAATGAAATATTCCCATCCCCGAGGGGGTAGATTGAATCGTGCACCCTACAAAGACATGTCTAAGCCCAACACCCTACCCCAGTCCTGTGGGTGTGAATTCATTTGTAAATAGGGTCTTTCAAGATCCTATTTAGAGGAGACCAAATTGAACCAGGGCGAGTCTTAATCCATGAGACTAGAGTCCGTATAATTTATGCGGAGGAAATTTAGATGTATTTCAGTAGAAGCCAGAAGTCAGCAGAAATCAGAGGAGCAGCTGCAAGGAGAGAGCTCTCCATGTGATGAAGGGTTGCTGGAAAGACTTCAGGAGAAAGCACGACCCAACTGATAACTTGATGCTGGGCTTCTTGCCTCCAAAAACTTGAGGCAAATTCCCCTTGTAAGCCGCCCATTACGTGATATTTGTCACGGCAGTACTGACAAACTGAGGCACCCAAGTACTCAAACAGATGTTACAGCCAGGATGACTAGCTGAGTTGATTTCACTGATTTCTCATGACCACACTGACAAAACAAGTGGGAAGCTTTTGGGAAAACCCTGTGACGAATAGTTCTTTATTAAGTTATGCAATATTTTAAATGTACAGAAGATAGCATAACAGACTTCCAGCTATCCACCACGCAGATCATCAGATGTTAATGTTTTGCCATATTTGCTTCGAATATCTTTTTATATATTTTTAAAAAGAAATGAAAATTTTAGATACAGCAAAGAATTTCCACTCATTCTAATCCCTTCTCCCTTCCTCTCTGGTGATCACCACTTTCCTTTATTATTTGATAAAGGGCTCTTTCCGTGCATCCATGGATGAAGTTTAGGGAGTTGCATGTGAAATTACGTATAAAAGCACATCTGTCTCACACGCCACATCCATTCAGGAAGTCCTCTTGAATCAACCATCTGAGATATATCGAAACTCCACCGCCTCTCCCACTCCCCACGGCCACTGTTCTTGTCCAAGCCACCATCATCTCTCGCTTGAACATTTGCTCCCCACCACAGCCACAAAGGTGGTTAAATTCTAGGTCAAATCATGCCAACCTTTTTTTTTTTTAATTAAAAAATTTTTTTTTAATATCACAAAAACACCCAACAAATGCAAACATTTTTATTTTGATCGTTCCGTAATCAGTAATTCACAATATCATCACATAGTTGCGTATTCATCAGCATGACCATTTCTTGGAACATTTCATGCCAACCTTTTGATTAAAGCACACCAATGGCTCCTTTTTTTTTAATTGATAAAACTTAATATACAAGCATTCCATGCATGGTGTACAATCAGTGGCTCACAACATCGTCACATAATTGTGTATTCCTCACCACGCTAGTGGCTTCTTATATAACAGAATGAAAATCAAAGACCTTAGCGTCTGTGAGGCCCTGTTAGATATCCGTCCCTCATCACCTCACTGACTTCAACTCCGAGTTCATCTGCTTGCTCTCTCCAGTCTAGCCATGCTGCTTCTCTCACTTTTTCTCAGACAAACCCAAAACAGCCCCACCCTCTGGCTGCTGCACTCTTTCCCCATTAGCTACATGGATGTGCCTCTTACTTTCAATTCTTTGCTCAGATTTCACTTCTGAATGAGGATGAGTTGGCACAGCCTATTTAAAAATATGACCTCATTCCTACTGATCTCTCTCTCTCTTTCTCTCACCCTACTCTAATTTTTCTTTTGCCGTAGCATTTATTTTACTTACTTACTACATTTATTATTTATTGCCTCTCTCTCTCCCTGCTGGAATGGAAACTCCATGAGAACAGGGATTTTTGTCTGTTTATCCATTGATGTCCTTGGTGCCTGCCATATTGCCCAGCTATACTATAAATATTTGTCAAATGATTGCACAAATAAATGGCGTAAGTGAATACGAGCATTTCTTGCTGAAAAGGATCCAGAACGTTCATCAGATTTCCAAAGGGGTTTGTGACTCAAAAAAAGAGTAGGAGCCACCAACAAGTTTGTTCTAAATTCTTTGTTCAGCCAGTGGCCTGTCTAATGAAGCAGAGGTTATGAGACTTTTTTCTCTTTCTCCACCTTGTGTCTTTCTGCAAAGCTCGTGCTAGCATTACTGGGACATTCATCTCTACAACTGGCCCTACGTCTCAGATCCAGCCCTCACCCAAGCTGAGGTAAGAAGCCAGGGAGTCATTGATGGAGGGTGTGGGCAGGAACTCTGGCAGGGGGCCCACTCCAGAGAAGCTGTAATTTTCCAAACTCCTTCTGTGGAGACCGCCTGGGAGCAGACACCGTATGTGGCCACAGCCGTCTGAGCTTCCTTGGGGTACTAGACAAGAATGCCCAGACGAACAGGAGCTGCCTCCTGCCTTACAGGCTCCAAGTGCTGTCAAGGAGCAATACCAAGAAATCTTGTAGGAGCCCTACCCTGGGGAAACCAGACGCTGGCCTGGGATGCAGAAAGAGATAATAGGTGAGTGGAGGAACCTGGAGAGCAAAAAGACAACAAAGGCCATCTGGAGGTGATGGGGGAGTGAATTGGAGGTGAGTCAGCCAGCTCACAGGGCAGTTAAAAGACAAGTGGGTAATTGTGGGTGCAGTTGGTGGGTCACACACAGAAAATGAGGAACAAGTGGTTAATTGGGCCCACAAGCCCAGGATCCCGCCTGTAATTAGCAAATTGCTGGGCTTTGATATTTGCTTTGGTAACAACTTGTGTAATAAATTGCAGGGAGGAAATCTGCACCCCCAGTCTGGGAGGTGACACTCTGTCTATGTTCCTTGAACCATTTTCTCACAAGCACTTATGGGCAGCACATTCATGAATATACCCCCAGCACTGGGAAAAGAAGGAGTGGAGAGGGTGGGGATGGTTGCAACTTTCCGAGCCTATGGCACTGTCATTGTTCCTTTTGCCCATTACTTATGTTGCCGCTCACTCAGGGCTGAAGCTAAGGCCTGGTGTCCTGGTGTATGCTCCCAGTCACTGTTCTCACACTGGTTTTTATGCTCTTTTTAAGCCGCAGAAGTGGTCATGTGGAATTTCAACACATGTGTCATAGTCGGGTGGGGAAGAAGAGGATTCTACTGCAGAACTGTTAAAATTTTACTCATGAGAATGGCTGGTATTGGTCCCTGGTCACAGGCTGAGCTTCATAGGCCTCAGTTCTGTGTCTACCTCTATAGGTTTCTCAGTGGTCCTGACTCAAGTTCAGATCAGAAGTTTAGGAAACTTGTGCTGTAATTGTTATAGTAAAACCCTATAAATTCCCACAGATTCTGAGAAGCTGGTGAGCACAGGTAATGAAAAGAGGGCTGTATGGGAATCAAGAGGCATAGGTTTATATTTGAACTTCCTACAGAAAATGACTCTTTGTTGGGTCTTATCAATTTACTTAAATATTGTATATCATCTCTGTCACTTATGGGTCTGCTTCTATTGACTGATTTTCCTCTTGACTATGGATCACACTTTCCTCCTTCTTGACATGTCTAGTAATTTTTTATTAGATGGTGGACATGGTGAATGTCGTATCATGAAATATTTGGAATTTGCTGTCTTCTTTTAGAGAGCATTGAGCTTTGATTTGGAAGTAATTGTTAAGTTACTTGTGGTTCAGTTTGCACCCTTTGAATCCTGATTTTAAGCTTTGCTACCGTGGTTGGTTTAGAGTAGACTTCACTAAGGACTAGATTAACCATATTACTAAGTGTGAATTCTTTGGGGTCTTTACTGAATGCCCTGGGGATTACCAGGAACTCTGCACTTTGGCTAGTTGGAGTGCAATAATTCCCTCAGCCTTCTGAGAGCTCTGGGTTGTTCAGCTTGTACCACTTTGGTAAATTTTTCCTTTTTAGCCTGTTCTTGTGGAGTTTGATTTTATGGACATGTGACCTAAGCATTCAGCCAAAGCTCATGGGGGTAACTTGGCAGATTTTTGGTGCTGTTTTTCTGTGTTGGTCTCTCCTTTCTGAAATTGTGATCCTCAATTTCAAACTACCTCAACTTTCCCAAACTCCGCTCTTCATCTCCTGAACTTATTGTGGAACTGCCTCCAGAAATAAAGCCAGCATATTTTAGGGCCCATATCATTGATCCTTTCTCTAAGGGATCACAGTTTTGCTCTGCCTGTTTTACAACTTTTCATGGTTGAAAAGTTGAGATCTTCTCAAGTTAATAAATCTTCAGTTTTCTCAAGCATAAAAACAGAGTATAATAATATTTTCCTCAACAGCTAAGATAATTAAAATACATAATGGATTGAAAGCACCTACAGTAGTGTGGAGCATAAGATAAGAACTGTTAGTAAATACTAACTTCCCCCAATTTTTCCTTTGATGCATAAACAAATTTAGCGTTTTCATGAAATTGTAGAATTTTAGAGCTGCAAGGGATTTATCTTAAAGAAGATGGACTTGTTCAGCTGTCTCATTTTACAGCTGAACAAATTGAGAATCAATGAGGAAAGTGATTTTCCCAAGGTCCGGTGATTAGTTAGCAGAATGAGACTGGTATTTGAGTGTCCAGGCTTCAGGCTTTGGGGCATCTATTCATTCAGCACGCATTTATTAAATGTTTACTAATTTCAGAACATTGAGATTGCTGCTGTATTGCCTGAATACAGTGTCCTGGTTTGTATAAATATTTAAAATTTGATTTTGGAACATTAAAGTAGTCCAATAAATCATATAATTTTGGACTTCTCTAGAGTGAGTGGGGTCTGACTGGCATTAATTGGAGCAGCCTTCATTGTCCAATGCAGAAAAGAAAAATGCTTCCAGCATTCAGATCCCGTGGGGACATTTCATTATACTGCTGCAGACATATGAACATATCAGACAATTATTATGGCTTTCTGGCTCTATCAGTCATGGTTATAGGGAAGCCAAAGGTCCATTCTGCATGTAGCCATTCCAGGAAATCAAAGCAAAAATGAATGATTAAACTTTAAGAAAAGTAATAGTGTGTTGCAAGATGTAAAAAGAAAACCATATAATGCGTCAGGAGAGCTGGCTTCTAGTCCTAGTTTCTTACTTCTTTTCCCTGGACCTAGGTTTTCCCAACTGTAAAATGAATGAAATAGACTCGATGATCTATAATGCCCATTCCAGCTTGCAGAATCTTTACATCTGGAGCTCTGTGGCAGAGTGGTCCCTAGTCATATGGGGAATGAAGCTGTTGGGTTGGGGGTGAGGGGTTGGGTAGGAGCTGAGTGTGAAAGGTGTGGAAATGTCAGTGTGAGCAAAGGCACTGAAGTCAGGGTTGCAGCCAAAATGGAATTTGTGAGCTGGCCCACATACATGCAGCAGTGTAGTACAGTGGGGTGTAAGGAAGAACTTGGGGGCCCATAAGCAAACACCTCTGAGAGTCATAAGCAACCCCTACAGAATCTGTGACCCCAGTTTGAGAAACTCTAATTAAAAACTGTCACTTCAGTTGTTTATTTGACATCAAAGTTCAGAAACGTGAATAGAAATATTACAGAGATTAAGATAGGGTTTAGAAGAAGGGAGGTAGTGTCTATATTTTATTCCTTAGATTACCCCTGAAGCAAAGACAGAAAATTTCAAAATCATTATATTGAATCCCTTCCTCCCTCAGACTGTTGTGCAGGGTTCTGTGGACTCTGGTTTGTCAAACAGTGGTGGAAGGGGGCAACAGTAGATGCGATGGGGATGTCGGTGAGTAGATAGTGGGAAACCTTGAATACCAGGCTTACTTGTCATTTATTCTATAGGTTATGGGGACTGATTGACATTGTATGGGCATATGGTCAAGTCTGTGTTTCAGAAACCTTTCTCTGGTTATGGTGCGGAGGGTGGACCGGAGGGGACAGAAGGGCTGGGCCAGCGGTTGGCATGATGGCCCAGGTGACAAAGGAAGAAAGCAATGACAGAGGAGCCTGAAATGAGGTGAGTGATGGAAGAATGCTGAGGAACATTGAGGATGAAGAATGAATGGGGTGGTCTGCCGACTGACACGAGAGCATGGGAGGAGTCCACACTGCTTCCCAGGTTTCTAGTCCATGTGATGGGGTGGGTGGTGAGAGGAGAATCACTTGGGAGGTCGAGCAATCATGAAAAAGGAGCTGAGATATAGACAAGTCTGGGTTTTCATTTGATTCATTCGGGTCTCTTCCATGGGAAAATTAGGATGAATATAGCTATCCCTTGGGTTTTTTGTAGGGACATGTTGGCTACATAGTGAGTTCCCAGGAAATGTTAATTTCATCCATCCATCCCTTTAATAAATGCACGTTTGAAGGGAAAATAAGAGTTCAATTAGGACTATATAAAAAATTTCCAAACTCAGTGTGTGTTGATTGCTCATGGCTGAGGGGGTCTCTATAGGACCAGACCACTCCTAGCCATAAGGCTGGGCCACAATTCAAGGTCAGAAAATTGTTTCTAGCAGTGTCAGATCCCATCCTCTCCTTTCCTTTCATTGCTCCATTTATAGGTCTCTAATGTAGTAAATGACATAAAAAATTAAAAAAGAAAGAAAAAAATTAAGCAATAAGTACAAACATGTGACAGCTGTAATAAGTGACTTTTATTTATTCCATTGACCCTTTTTGAGAACATAACCTGTGCCAGACACTGATAGATGAGTCAGGAACAGTTCCTGTTCTCTGCTCGGCGACTGAGCTGGGACCTCAGGCTGCAAGCCCACGCGGTTGCCTTGCCCTGGATGATGCAGGATTTAGTGAAAGTGGCTCCTGGAGCCTGACCTCAACTGTAGGTCTTTGATGTGTTAAGCAATACTAGGCGCTCTTTCTCAGGCTCCGGGTTCCTGCCTGATTTGCACATTGCCAGGATGTTCAAATCAGCCAAACCCTTCTACGCTGGCCTCCTCCCTTTTTCTCAGTTCCAAGGGACCAACGTCCCAGAGCAGGTGAAACACTTCACTCAGCTGCTGTAGTTATGACTGCCAGTGCTGAGCGCAGAGCTGTCAGCGAGCCAAGCAAAGCCGGAAGCAGGGAGCGTTGTCAGGAGAGCAGTGGGCTGCAGCGGCAGTAGCTTAGGGATCCTTGCGAGCTTGCTGGAACAAGGCATTTTCTGTAGGATACAGTGTGGAGTTGGTTTTGGTTTTCAATGCGAGTCATGATTGGATTTTAGCCAAACCAGAACACTCCCTTCACAGTTCCCTCCTTCCACTCTCTAGGTCACAAATCCCTTGACAAAGCAGCTGCAGCTACAATCTCAGATTTAGAGGAAGCCTTCAGGCTCTGACTTCATTCTTTGTTTTTAAATCAAATGGGAGGTTGTAATTTTACATACTCTTACCATGGAGAGACTGGGTTCGAGTCCCTTCCCCGTGAATCTAGGTGAGCTTGTGGCTACTTTGACAAATAGTACAGCAAAAGTGACCCTGTGTGACTTTCTGAGGCAAGGTCAGAAAAGGCCAAGTAGCTTCTACCTTGTTCATGGGACTTGCTCTTGGGATACTAAGCAGTTATATAAGAAGTCTAGCTACCTGGAGGCTACCTAACTGGAGAGGCCAGATGCAGGATTCTGGTCAGCAAATCCAGCTGAGCCCTGCCTTCCAGTCATGTCCACCAAGGTGCCTGACATGAGTTTTCCATCTCAGACTCTTCAGACCAGCCCACCACTAGCTGAGTGTCTCTGAGCACCTAAGCTGATGCCGTATGGAATAGAATCACTGGGCCAAGCCCAGCCTGAAGTCCAGACTCACAAAACTGTGATATAAAATGGTACTGTTTGAATCCACTAAGTTTGGGGGTGACTTATTAAGCGGATTTCATGTGATTTACCCCACCCATCTGCTCCTGTCCATGACAATTCCATTTTGCTCAAAACTTGGATCAAGTTACATTTTCACTTAGCCAGAACTTCACCTGGGCTCATTGATAGCTCCCTGAGCCTCAGCAAAGCTTTCGAGCTTACCAATTATGGTTTGGTTGTTTAGTTAAATTCCACATCGAGCTATTCAGTCACACTTATTCCAGCACGACGGCTGCACAGTATCTTAATCTGAAGGATTTGCAAAAATTGCCACAAGTTGGAGCTTTGCCTGCAAAAGCCACTTTCTCTGGACTTGGATTAACAATGCTCAGATAATATTTTCTCAGCAATTCCACATAGCAGAAGGGCACTCTCCCTATTTCTTGGTTTGCACTACCCTCACATGTAGAATATAAGATATCTTCAAGGCTATTTCCTCCCCAGTTACACTGTACTTATTTCATCATCCTGTACTTATTTCACGGGGGCAGCTAGGACTAAGGCTTTTTTTTTAAAATTTTCTCATTAATTTTTAATTTTTTAATAAAATATGACAACAAAGAAATACAAACATTCTTAACATATGATCATTCCGGTCTACATAAATAATAATTCACATTATCATCACATAGTTGCATATTCATCATCATGATCATTTCTTAGAACATCTGCATCAATTCAGAAAAAGCAATACAAAGAAGACAGAAAAAAATTCATACGTACCATACCCCTTGCTCCTCCCCTTCACCGAGCACCATCATTTCAATCTACCAAATTTGTTTTAACATTTGTTCCCCCTATTATTTATTAATTTTTAATCCATATGTTTTACTTGTCCATCGATAAGGTAGACAAAAGGAGCATCAGACACAAGGCTCTCACAACCACACAGTCACACTGCAACAGCCATGTCATTATACAATTATTTTTAAGAAACATGGCCACCGGAGCACAGCTCCACATTTTCAGGCAGTTCCCTACAGCCTCTGCATTACATCTTGACTAACAAGGTGATATCTATTTAATGCATAAGAATAACCTCCAGGATAACCTCTCGAGTCTGTTTGGAATTTCTCAGCCACTGACACTTTATTTTGTCTCATTTCACTCTTCCCCCTTTTCGTCAAGAAGGTTATCTCAATCCCTTGATGCTGAGTTCCAGCTCATTCTGGGATTTCTGTCCTACGTTGCCAGGAAGGTCCACACCCCTGGGAGTCATGTCTCACGTAGAGAGGGGGAGGGCAGAGAGTTTGCTTCCTGTGTCGGTGGAGAGAGAGGCCACATCTGAGCAACAGAAGAGGTTCTCTTGGGGGTGACTCTTAGGCCTAATTTTAAGTAGGCTTAGCCTATCCTTTGTGGGATTAAGTTTCATATGAACAAACCCCAAGATTGGAGGTTTGGCCTATTACTTTGGCTGTCCCCACTGCCTGTGAGAATATCAAGAATTCTCCATTTGGGGAAGTTGAATTTTCCCCCTTTCTCACCATTCCCCCTAGGGGACTCTGCAAATACTTCCCTGTTCACTGTTCAAATCACTCTGGGATTTATTTGGGCATCACTCTGGACAAACCTACAAAATCTGATGCCCTACGCAAGGTTCCAAATACTATGGTGTTCGATTAAGCTGTCCACGTAAGTTATATTAGGAAATACACTAGTCAAAATATAAATTTTGTACCAAATAAATATTTTTTGCTTGTCTAGACATATGTTAAAGTTTAAAAATATTAATTACCATCTATTTTCAACACCCTGCATTATTGACATTCCTTTGTTCTTCCTCATGCAGAAACATTTTTAAATTTGCACATTTAATCACTATCATTATACGCTCTAAGCATTCCTAGATTATACCATCTCAGTCTTTATTGTCTATCTTTCCTTTTGATTTCGTTTGTGCCCCCAGGCCTCCTCCCTCTATCATTCTCACATTCAGCTTCATTCAGTGGGGCTAAGGCATTTTACGATAAATAGGGAGTTGATAAGAACTGAGTGAGATCAAGTTACTGATATTGGCCTATTATTTTTTAGCCCTGATTTGGATAAAGTTTTAAGTTTCCTGAATGGGCTGGAGGTGGGGGTAGGGATATTTAGTGACCTATGATCACAACTTATAAAAGACACCCTGAGCTGGGTAATTTTATCAGTATGCTGGCAGGAGAGACTGAGTCAGAGGGGCATGAGTTCAGACCTGAGTTCTCCCATTCACTAGCTATGTGACCTTAGACAAGTTACACAACCTTTTTGAGTCTTAGTTTTCTCATGAATGAAACGGGTACAATTTTAATCTATTTCACAGGAAATAGGAGGATGTCTTTGGGTTCTGCCAGAAGCATACTCTGAGGCAAGAATGTAAATGCAAGTATTTATTTAGGAAGCGGTGGGAACACAGGGAGAGGATATGTGGGAAGGGAAACTCTTCTTTTTTTTTTTTTTTGGTTTTATATATATATATATATATATATATATATATATTTGAGTTAGCCCTCTAACACACTTTATTCAAAAAGTAAAAAGTTCAGGACATTTGTTGCAAAGATTAGAATCTGATCACATAATAATTTAGGTGACCTCCATTTTTTTTTTAAACTTTTTTTTAACTTTTTTTATTAATTAAAAAAATAACAAACAAAACATTAAGATATCATTCCATTCTACATATACAATCAGTAATTCTTAATATCATCACATAGTTGCATATTCATCATTTCTTAGAACATTTGCATTGATTTAGAAAAAGAAATGATAAGACAACAGAAAAAGAAATAAAACGATAACAGAGAAAAAAAAAAGATTATACATACCATACCCCTTACCCCTCGCTTTCATTTACCACTAGCATTTCAAACTAAATTTATTTTAACATTCCCCTATTATTTATTTTTATTCCATATGTTCTACTCTTCTGTTGATATAGTAGCTAAAAGGAGCATCAGACACAAGGTTTTCACATTCACAGAGTCTCATTGTGAAAGCTATATCATTGTTCAATCATCATCAAGAAACATGGCTACTGGAACACAGCTCTACATTTTCAGGCAGTTTCCTCCAGCCTCTCCGCTACATCTTGAACAACAAGGTGATATCTACTTAATGCATAAGAATAACCTCCAGGATAACCTCTCAACTCTGTTTGGAATCCCTCAGCCATTGACACTTAGTCTCCTTTCACTCTTCCCCCTTTGGTCAAGAAGTTTCTCTCAATCCCTTGATGTTAATTCTCAGCTCATTCTAGGGTTTTTCTCAGTCCCTTGATGCTGAATCTCAGCTCATCCAGGATCTCTGTCCCACGTTGCCAGGAAGGTCCACACCCTGGGAGTCATGTCCCACGCAGAGAGGGGGAGGGTGGTGAGACTGCTCGTCATGTTGGCTGGAGAGGGAGGCCACATCTGAGCAACAAAAGAGGCTCTCTTGGGGGTGACTCTTAGGCCTAAATTTTAAGTAGACTTGACCTATCCTTTGTGGGGTTAAGTTTCATATGAACAAACCCCAAGACTGGGGGCTCAGCCTATAGCTTTGGTTGTCCACACTGCTTGTGAGAATATCAAGAATTCAACTTGGGGAAGTTGAATTTCTCCCCACTCTCACCATTCCCTGAAGGGGGCTTGCAAATACTTTTCCAGTCACTGATCAAATCACTCTGGGATTCATCGGGGCATCACTCTGGACAAATCAACAAGATCTCATGTCCTACCTGAGATTCCAAGTACTTATGACATTCAATCAAACTATCTACATGAATTATATTAGGAAATGCTCTAGTCAAAATATAAATTTTGTAACAAATAAACATTTTTTGCTTTAGTCTCACACATAAGGTTACATTTTAAAGTATTAATTATCATCTATTTTCAGCACCCTGCAATAATGACATTCCTTTGTTCTTCCTCATGCAAAAACATTTTTAAAATTTGTACATTGTACATTTCACTATTATTATACACTCTAGGCATTCCTAGATTATACCATCTCGATCTTTACCATCTATCTTTCTGATTTCATTTATGTCCCCAGCCCTCCTTCCTCTATCATTCTCACATGCAGCTTCATTCAGTGTTTTAACATAATTACATTATAGTTAGGTAGTACTGTGCTGTCCATTTCTGAGTTTTTATATTCAGTCCTGTTGCACAATCTGTATCCCTTCAGCTCCAATTACCCAATATCTTACCCTATTTCTATCTCCTGATGGTCTCTGTTACCAAGGAAATATTCCAAGTTTATTCACTAATGTCAGTTCATATCAGTGAGACCATACAGTATTTGTCCTTTTGTTTCTGGCTAATCACACTCAGCATAATGTCCTTAAGGTCCATTCATGTTGTTACATACTTTATAACTTTTATTCTGTCTTACAACTGCATAATATTCCATCTTATGTAAATGTCACAGATTGTTTAGTCAACTGTCTGTTGATGGACATTTTGGCTGTTTCCATCTCTTGGTAATTGTTAATAATGCTGCTATAAACATTGGTGGGTAAATGTCCATTTATATCTTTGGCCTCGTGTCCTTTGAGTAGAGACAGCATATAGATGGGTCCTGTTTTTTAATCCATTCTGCTAGACTATGTCTTTTGATTGGAGAGTTTAATCCATTAACATTCAGTGTTATTACTGCATGGGTAGTACTTTCTTCTACTATTTTGTCTTCTGGATTTTATATGTCGTATCTAATTTTCCTTCTTTTTATCTTTACTCATAGTCTTCCTTTCTACACTCTTCTCCACACCTCTCTCTTCTGTCTTCGTATCTGTCTCTAGTGTTCCCTTTAGTATTTCTTGCAGAGCTGGTCTCTTGGTCACAAATTCTCTGTGATTTTTTGTCTGAAAATGTTTTAATTTCTCCCCCATTTTTGAAGGACAGTTTTGCTGGATATAGAATTCTTTGTTGGCAGTTTTTCTCTTTTAATAATTTAAATATATTATCCTACTGTTTTCTTGCCTCCATGGTTTCTGCTGAGAGATCTGCGCATAGTCTTATTGGGCTTCCCTTGTGTGTGATGGATTGCTTTTCTCTTGCTGCTTTCAAGATCCTCTCTTTCTCTTTGACTTCTGACATTCTGATTAGTAAATGTCTTGGAGTATGTCTATTTGGATCTGTTCTCTTTGGGGTATGCTGCACCTCTTGGATCTGTAATTTGAAGTCTTTCATAAGAGTTGGGAAATTTTCAGTGATAATTTCTTCCATTAGTTTTTCTCCTCCTTTTCCCTTCTCTTCTTCTGGGATACCCACAACACGTATATTCATGCGCTTCATATTGTCTTTCAATTCCCTGAGCCCCTGCTCATATTTTTCCATTTTTTTCCTATAGTTTCTGTTTCTTGTTGGATTTCAGATGTTCTGTCCTCCAGTTTTGAAATCCTATGTTCTGTCTCTCGAAATCTACCATTGTAGGTTTCCATTGTTTTTTTCAACTCTTCTACTGTGTCTTTCATTCCCATAAGTTCTATGATTTTTTTTTCAGACTTTCAGTTTCTTCTTTTTGTTCTTTCTTTTCCTTCTTTATATCCTCCCTCAATTCATTGATTTGGTTTTTGATGAGGTTTTCCATGTCTATTCGTACATTCTGAATTAATTGTTTCAGCTCCTGTATGTCATTTGAATTGTTGGTTTGTTCCTTTGACTGGGCCATATCTTCAATTTTCCTAGTGTGATTTGTTATTTTTTGCTGGCGTTTAGGCATTTAATTACCTTAATTAGTTTATTCTGGAGATTGCTTTCACTTCTTTTATCTAGGGTTTTCTTGCTGGATGAATTTGTTGTCTATCTGTTCTTTGGCATTCCGTTCAGCTTTATCTGGACCTTTAACCTAAGTTTTGTTTAACAGAGGAGAATTTTTCAGTTCTTGTTTTCTTGTTTCTTGCCCTGCTTGTGTGGTGCCTTCCTCCCCCCCACACACACACTTAGGAGGGTCTACTTAGATATTATAGACGCCAGCCAGATTTTCCCAGACCAAACCAGCCTCCTATCAGGAGGAAAGTGTCACCTGCGTAGGTTTTCCCTGAGGGTGAGACCCAGCAGGTTTAAAGACTTTCCTGTGAAGTCTCTGGACTCTGTTTTTCTTATCCTGCCTTGTGTGTGGCGCTTGTCTGACTGCAGGTCCCACCAGCATAAATGATGCGGTACCTTTAACTTTGTCAGACTCTCCCTGTTGGGGGCTTGGTGGAGACAGAGGAGAGGTTGTAGGCTGATTTTAATGGCTTCAAATTATCAAGCCCTGGTGTCTGAATTCCTTGATGGAGGGATTCCACCTGAGTTGGGCTTCACCCCTCCCCTGGGGAAGGCACAGGCTCCAGACAAGCCCCCAAAAGAGTTCACTTCTGCCTATGCCTGGGGCAGTTGCAGCCTGAAAAGTCCTGCCGCTGTATCCAGAGGCAGTCAAGCCTTTGTAGATACACAGCCACAAAAACCTCTGTTTCCTTCTTTTTTTTCCCCCCTTTTTCTGTCAGTCCTGCCCCCTTGGCGCCGGGGCAAAAATGAGCAACCTCCACTTTGATCAGGTTCACCTCAGCTGGGGGCCTATTTTTAGTAGTCAGAATTTGTTAATTAGTTCCACAATTGCCGTTTGATTGTGCCCAGTCCCTGCTGCTGGTAAAGTCCTTTCCTTTCCCCTCTGGGAAGCAGCCTGTAGGGGAGGGGCACTGGCCACTGCAGCTTTGGGAACTCACGGTTCGGGGGTTGCTCGCAGCCGGTCCAGCTGGTCCAGACTGGGGTATGCTGTGTGTCTGGTCACTGATGTGGCCCCAGGAGCTGTTCTGTACTGTTTCTGGTTATTTAGTAGTTGTTCTGGAGGACGAACTAAAACGCGCATGTTGTTAAGCTGCCATCTTGACCCGGAAGAACCTGGTTATATTTTTTCAAACTATTTTTTACTGTGAAATATAACATATATACAAAAAAGCAATACATTTCAAAGTACATTGTAACAAGTAGTCATAGAATAGATTTCAGATTTCGGTATGGGTTACAGTTCCACAATTTTAGGTTTCTGCTTCTAGTTGCTCCAAGACGCTGGAGACTAAAAGAAATATCAATATAATAATTCAGCACTCATACTCACTTGTTAGACCCTACCTTCTCTGTATAACTCCACCATCACCTTTGATCTTTCTCCCACTCTTCAGGGGTATTTGGGCTATACCCATTCTAACTTTTTCATGTTGGAAGGGGCTGACAATAATATGGGATGGGGGATGGAATTGTCTGATGTTCTGGAGAGACTGGGCCCTCTAGGTTTCAAGACTTATCTGGACAAGGGACCCCTCTGGGGGTTGTAGGGTTCTGGAAAGTTACCCTAGTGCATGGAACCTTTGTAGAATCTTATATACTGCCCCAGGTGTTCTTTAGGATTGGTTTTGGTTGGGGTCTGGCAAGTTATGATAGGTAACAATGTCTAACTGAAACTTATGTAAGAGTGACCTCCAGAGCAGCCTCTCCATTCTATTTGAACTCTCTCAGTCACTGATACCTTATTTGTTACACTTCTTTTCCCCCTTTTGTTCAGTATGGCATTGTTGATCCCGTGGTGTCAGAGCCAGGCTCATCCCTGGGAGTCATCTCTCACGCAGCCAGGGAGACTTTCACGCATGGATGTCATGTCCCATACAAGGGGGAGGGCAATGTTTTTGGCTTCTTTAGCATCACACAATGTCCCCCAGGTTCATTCACCTTGTTGCATGCCTCACGACATCGTTCCTTTCTGTAGCTGCACAATATTCCATCGTATGTGTATACCACAGTTTGCCATTCTACTTCACAATGTATCCTTCAGCCACCTCCATCCATTGGGCATCATGTACAATGTCAAAAGTAAACAATCCACCTCTCACATTATCCTCGCTTAGCTGTACAATCATCATCAACACTCTCAGTTTTAGTCAATTTTCATTGCTGGGAAGGGAAGCTGAGCCATCAAGGGTTTGTTGTCAAGCCATGTACCACCTGTGGGCAACCATAGCTCAGTCCTACCAGAGAAACACTTGGAAAGATGGAAAGCCCATGCCGCAAAAATGTTCATCCCAGAGGCACGAAGGGGCTGTGTTATTTAAACACCAACTCTTCTCAGTCATTAGTTGAAGCCTGCTACTCCAAAGGTGTTAATTTTCTGAAAGTTGTTCATTTCTTAGCTCATCTTCTTCCAGGTCTGGAAGAAGTCCTCAGGTCCAGAGAGGCAGATATTGTCAGTTTGAAGTCTTCTGGAGTACACGGAAACAGTAGGTTTAGAGGGTTCTGAGGGTATATGTTACAGAAGAGTGAATAAGATATGTGTAAAAAACTGTGATACAGCAGGCATCCAATAAATGCTACCTCTTCTCTTTCTTAATTACCCTGCCTCATAGTGTTCTCTGCCTTCTCTTGTCCTTATTGAATATCCAGGTCATTTGGCACTTGATATGTACAATTTTACATACTGATAACTTATTCCTCACGTAAATAATAAACATGTCAAAAGTTGGCTCCTCCCATTTCTTACATTTTGTTGCATCTTTCACAGCACCCAGCTGAGCAAGAAATAAATGGTAGAGTCTCAGTCTTGAGTACTGTCAGATAATGAGAGCAAAATAACTTGATTTCTAATGGGAAGTGGTTGTGTACAGATCTTGTGAGGTGACATATGTGAAAGTACTTGATATGTATCAAGCACTGAACCAATGGGAGGGGCAACTAATTATCCTGTTGATGGTTCTTTCTTTTATTTGTGGTAGCTCAGATCTGGAAGATAAAGACAATAAACAATGCCAGAGGGGGTTCAGTGACTCTCAGAGGGAAAAAGAAAGAATAGATCCTGGGAAAGTAGATTTCCAATCTCCCTTTTCCCTTTCCCAGTTATTTGGAAACAGACCTATTTTTCATTATCCTCTGCTTGGTTTGTGTGTAGGTTCTGGAGGTGATAACACACAGCTAACATTAGTTACTGCTGGCTCTCTCTAATGCTTTACACATATGAATTCTCATAATCACTCTATAAGGTGGACCCTATTATGAATTCCATTTTACAAATGAGAAAACTGAGGTGTAGAGAGATCATTAGGAACTTGCCCCAGTCACAGAACTATAACAGACTCGGAACTTAATCCACGTTGTCTGCTCCAGTGACCACAGTAAAGAGTGCATGTAACACTCCCTTTATTTCTCTAGATGAAGTTTAGAGCATGCTTTGTGTAGCAAACTAGTTTTTCCCTTCTAGCATCAGTGCTGAATAAAGCCAATTCTTGAATATGATCATTTGGAAAATGGTAATGATAAATCTAATGTTACTGGCTTTCTACATACTCTCTCCTGCCTTGCTTTAGGTCCACTGTAGTCAGAAGTTCACCAAATTGCACAGCTGGGTGGGGAGTGAATTCCCGGTGTCGTGTCTGCTCTGAAAAGCCTGAATTCTTGGGGAGACAGAGGACGTAGGTGAGTCAGAGTCTGAATGGGGAGTCAGGATTCCTGTGCAGCTGGAGGATCCTTGAAGGGAAGTGGTGATCTCAACTCACACAGAGATGACCAATTGTCTGAATTTGCCTGGGATACAGGGGTTTCCTGGGATGGATGGCTTTTGGCATTGAAACCAGACCGTCCTGGGCAAATCTGGGTGGCTGGTCACCCTGACTCATATCCCAATGTATTAAATAAGAGTATTGTTTTCAGCTAGAAAACAAGAAGGAAATGCTGTATAGATTTCAAGTTACTGAGAATAAAGCTTCTAGAGGTATCTCAAAAGCCAAGTTTCTGTGACTTAATCTTAATAAGAAAATAGTATTGGAAGGCAATTTTAGTCAAGACCTGGAGTCCCATTCATGAATTACATGCCTGTGTGGCTTTGGGAATTATTCTAACCTCTCTGAGCCTTAGTTTCCTTACCTCTGAAAATGCAGGTGGTGGCTGTCCTGTCTCATTGACCAGGGCTGGGGCTGCCAACAAGTGTCGGAATGGAATTGGGAAGCTTGTTCATTTTCAGAGCCTCCCCACATTCTTACAGAATGACGAAAAGCTGCAGCAATCATCATGGAATATGGCAAAGTTCAAGCCATTACGACCAATTAGTGGGAGGTCAGCCCAATAGGGAAGTAGGAAATCTCCAGACACAACCATGGTACTGTGTAGAAAGGGTCATAGGGTCCTGCTAACTGATAGACCAAGTCAGCTGCCACCTGATAATGCATCCGTCCTTCCAAATTCTCCACGATTGGTGACGTGTCTCCAGAACCTCAGGGCCAACCATATACTGATTAAAATGAAAAATCTAAGTCATTAGGAGAACTTTATTAAAGGCAAGAATGGGTGATTCCTGCCCCCCTCTAACATCAGTTCCTGTGACCTAGATCAGCTACCTGGAAACCTGGCAGTGATGTTACCTGCAGACCCTCCACTCCTTCAGGCACAGTTTCCCTATTTCTTACTTCAGTGAGCACCGGTTCTGCCTCCATGTGCCAACCTCATTGCGGTCTAGACTCAAGTCTAGAAGGCCTGTTTAAGGGGCTGGACCCAGCTTCTCATGTCTGCCTTTTCCAGAATCAGAGCTGAGGGTGTGGGACCTCGGAGACTGGGGTCACATGGCCCGAGCCCCAGCAGATTTCTGCGTACCGAGCTTCTTCTTTTGGGGAGCCCAGGAATTTGCTGTGAAAATATAAACAGATGGGAGATTTGTGTGACCGGGGTTTCTAGATTAGTGGCTCTCAAACTTTAGTGTGCTGAAGAATCACCTAAAGAGCCTGTAAAGCACAGTTTCCTGGGCCCTGTCTCCCAGTGTTTCTCTTTCAATTGCAAGAATCTGAGTTTTTTTTTTCACAAGTTCCTGAATTGCTTCTGGTGCACATGTTCTGTGAGTCATACTTTACAGAACTGCTTGAGGATTGGGTTGCTTTGGTTAAAGAGATATTCAGGCTAAGTTAGAAATATGTATCAAGAGTTTTTAGAGTGTGAGAATATGATAGATTAAAAATAATTTAATTTCGTCTTTGGTGTTTGTGTCAGGATCGTTCTTGGCTGAGGTACTCTTGTTTAAGACTGAAATAAGTTTTTCATTTTCTGATGCTTTGGATGTTGATAAAATGGAAAATTGACCCAAGATCTCTGCAAATATTACTCCTTCTGTCCTCCTGATATTCAGGGAAGTGAGGCAGGGAGTATTATGCCCATTTTGTAGATGGGAAAACTTGGCCAAATTCCTTGGCTTAGCTTAAAATAAACCACCTGTGCATTATTTTCCTATTTACAAAGCATTTGCACCCATATTCCCTCACTAGACCTCCGAGGATGCTGTACTGCAGGTAATATCATTGCCTCTGATTGTAGGTGAGGAAGGTGAGGCCGCGAAAAGTTCTGGGACCTGCCCAAAGTCCCGGAGGGATTATCTATACTGAACCAGCTACTCTGGCTCCTGATACCGCCATGTTTTCAAGACGTCCAGCTGCCTGTCTAGAGAAGAGAGTAGCATAACTGAGGCCAGAACCGAGAGGCCCAGGTTGTTGGGGAAACAAATGATTTTTCCAGGCCCGTCGACATCTCTTCCTAAGAAGTGGCGGTTTGCTAGATCTGCCCATCACCTCAGTTCCTCTTTCTCCTCGTCCACTATAGCAGGGAAATAGTCAAAGGGCCTGGTTCCTGATGGTTCAAACAGGTGACAGGCAACGTAAGAGAAGTGGAGGGAAAAACTGGAAGACAAAAGGGACAAATAGACACATTATTCCTTCAGGCAGGATCTCCTGGCTGCTTGCCTGGGCCCTGAGGCAGCTTTCTCAGTGTCTGAGGCCAGACTGGGATTTGGGGGGTCATTGCAGCCCCTCTTCCCACCCTCATGGTAGGAAGAGGAAGCACGATCAGTTTCCTGTAGGGTAACCAGTTTCACAGGAAGCCTTTTTCAGGCGTTACAAGGGCAGTGGAGGGCTCTGGAATCTGCCCGAGGAGAACATGCTTCTCTCCTGCGAGTAGCCTGGGAGAGGCTGTGGGTTTTCCCCAGCACACTCTCAGCCTCTCTGTCCTGTGAGCTGTCTTCTCTCAACCAGCTGAGCTGAGGGTGGAGGGGACATAACCTCAACAGGCCGGTTTAGAACCCAGCGACTCCACTGCATCCTTTTCAGTAAACAAGGCTCTGTCAAGCTGGGCATCTGCGATACAGCTGATTTCCCAGATCTTCCAGAAAAAAGAATGGCGGATGAGGAAATGTCTGGAAAAACATTAAGCAAATAAAGCTCAACTACTCCTTATGTGCTAGAGTTTGATGAGCCTGGACCCTGTAACTGTCCCCTCCCATTTGGGGGGCGGGGGCGAGGAGCTGTGACTCATGCTTCACACTTTTCAGGCTGGGGAGGGCTCACCAACTGGAGCCCTGGATTTGGGGATCTCTCCTGGCTTTTCCCCTCATGGCGTCCACAACCTGCCATCTTTTCTCTCATGAGACTTGGGATGAAGGAGTAATTAAGCCAGAGGGATTTGAATCTCCACTCTCCTGGCTACTAACTGCATGACCTGAGGGAAGTAACTCACACCTCCTGCACCCCAGTTGCCTCCTCTATAATTGCCATTTTAATTTACTGAACCCCATCTCTGTGCCACATGCTGTGTTGGGAGCTGGAGCTCCGTATCCCCTCCTCACAGGGTTGTTGTGAGAGTTAAGTGAGACAAGTCAGGAAAGCCCTCATTAGAGTGTTGGGCACACAGTAATTGTTAGTGAATACAGTTGTTCTGACCATTATTGTTTCTAAGTTTGTCTTTGGGGAAGAGTAGAATTGGAAAGGCTGTTTGAACCTCTTGGGCCCCTGACTGTCTCATGCCAACACCCAGAACCCCTACTGCAAAGTCTGTTTCTCTAGGCAAAGTCTGTGATCTTCCCAGACTTCTCTGTGGACCCACAGCCTGTTCCCTCCCACCGTATACCAGTCAATTCATAAAAATGTACTGCAGGTGTCCTTTGTGCTGGCTCCTCGGTTCAGCCCCATGGAGGATGCAAAGGGGACTAGGAAGGGCACCGGCCATCAGGCAGCTCGTGGGGAGTGAGCACCAAAACACAAAATGGCAGCCAATCAAAAAGAGAAAGAGGTGAGCTCCCTGAAGAGCTGGAACGTTGCATTCACTCGGGGAGGGTTACTTTCATCCTGGGGTTTGAGGAAAGGCTTCCGAGGAGGAGGAGGTGGCACTTTGGGCTGTAATTGGACGAAGGGAGAGTATTTGGTCATTCATGAGGAGGTGGGAAGAAGGGACAGGTGTGAACAGCGAGCCTGTGGCAAGGTAAAGGAAACCACTTTAGCTCAAGCATACACCCTTGGTTTCCACAGGCTACCAGTTGATTGTGTTTTCATTGTACTGTCAACAACACTTGTAGGTCTTTTTTCACATACATTGTGCTGTCTGAAATTTACAGAAATTGCGTGAGTCAGACAGAACAAGCATTGTTCTATTCCAGCCAATCCTAAAGAACACGTAAGGTATTATATAAGATGCTACAAAGGTTCCATGCACTAGGGTAACTTTCTAGAAACCTACAACCTCCAGGTGGGTCCCTGGACCAAGTAAGTTCTGAAATGCAGCGGGGGGGGGGCGGGGGGGAGACAGCCTCTCCAGAACATCATCAACTAGTTCCATCCCCTTATCCCACATTATTGAGAGCTCCTTCCAACATGAAAAAGTTAGAATGGGCATAGCCCAAATACCCCTAAAGAGTGGGAGAAAGATCAAAGGTGATGGTGGAGCTACACAGAGAAGGGAGGGTTTAACAAATGAGTGTGATTGCTGAATCGTTATATTGATATGTCTTTTAGTCTTCAGTATCTTGGAGCAGCTAGAAGTAAAAACCTAAAATGGTGGAATTGTAACCAAACTCTGAAATCTGCTCTACAATTAATTATTGCAATGTGCCTTGAAACTTACTGCTTTTCTGTATATGTATTATTTTTCACACACACACAAAAAAGTCGATTGTGAAAAATCCTTCTAGCCTCTATATTCTAGAGCAGCTAGAAGGAAAAATCTGAGAAGATGGTATGGTAGCCCATGACAAACTCTGGGATGTGTCCTGTAACTACTTGTTGAAGAGGGCTTTGAAAATTATTGCTTTTATCTTTCTTTGCTTTGTGTATATGTTATATTATACAATAAAAAAAATTAAAAAAAGAGTTCATACTGGATTAGGGTGGGTCCTAAGTCCAATGACTGGTGTCCTTCTAAGGATCGGGAGTCTTGGAGACACAGAAAGACACAGAGGAGGAGGCCAGGTGAATATGGAGGCAGAGATTAGTGTCATGCTGCCACAAGCCAAGGGACACCTGGGGCCACTAAAGCTGGGAGAGGTGGGAAAGGGGTCTCTCCTCCAGTCTTGTTAGGGGGCAGGGCCCTGCTGACACCTTGATTTTTTACTTCTAACCTCCAACTTCGAGACAATAAATTTCTGTTGCTTTTTTCCTTCTTTTTTGCATGGGCAGACACCGGGAATTGAACCGGGGTCTCCGGCACGGCAGGCAAGAACTCTGCCTGCTGAGCCACCGCACCCCGCCCAATTTCAGTTGTTGGTGGTACTTCGTGACAGCAGTGCTAGGAAACTAATGTACCTTTCTAAAACCTAGGTATGACCATGCCGTGCTCTTCCTTAAATACCTTCTCTAGCTCCCCTGCCTCTTACAGGATCAAACTCAAATTCCTTCACCTACCCTTCAAGATCACCCCCTGCCCTTCTCAGTTTCCCCCACCATCCTTCTCAATGGCCCCTCTGGTGCTTCCTGCATGTGATGCCCTTGCAGTTCCCCAAACTCATCAAGCTGTCCCCTTCATAGTTTCATCCCTATTCAGGCTCTGGAACCAGACTGCCTGGGTATAAAACTCAGACGTGCTACTTAAATAGCTGTGAGATTGACAGCAAGCGACTCAATTTCCCTGTACCTCAACTTCCTTATCCATAAAATGGTTATAATAATAGGACCCCTTTTGTGGGGTGTTGTGCAGACTAATTGACAATACATATAATGCTTAGCCCTAGGCCTGGTGTATTGTAGGTGTTTAATAAGTATCACTGGGGCTGTTCCCTCTGCAGAAGACTCACCTTAACCAGCAAATAGATGCTCTGCATGTTCTTCCGGACTCCTTTCTCTTTTTCCCTCTTCAGGGTAGCCTGCCCTAACTGCTGGAAGCAAGTACCTCCCACCCTTCTTCACAGACCCCAGGCACAGCTTTCTGCTCCTCCTGCTGCCATTGCTGCCTGAGGCTCAGCCTCCTCAACAGATTTGGAGCTCCTTGAGGGCAGAGGTGGGGTCATTTCCGAGGGGACCACACGTAGCTCAGCCCTAGATGTGTAGTAGGTCCTGACACTGTGGAGAGAGAGTGAACGAGGCACGGTCGCTGGATTCCTGGAGTGAGGGCCGCACAACCTCTCCCCACCTTGGTCTCCTCACCCATAACAGTGGACAACCGGGCCCGACAGGGTGACTCAAAGGTCACAGTGCCCACGGGGTCACGCAAGGTGCAGTGCTGGGCCGACTATAAGATTTGGAAACCAAACGTTTAAGAAACGTCTTGTCACAAAATATTACAGAAGCTTAACACCAGGGCCCCTCACTTGCATGGTAAGGGCCTTCGGCAGCCCCGTTCCTTGTGTGTTGGTTGTTTTGTGTTCTTTCTCTTAAAGAGGGCCGGCCAGATTGTGTAAACTCCAGGCCCCCCAAATCCAGATGGGTTCCTGGAGTTAATCCACCTTCTGGGTGAACCTCTTGGCTCCATTTCCCAGGCCTTTGTTCTCTCTCAGCTGTGGGGCCAGGAGATGGCCCTGCCACACTCTGCCTTCTCCCGGCTTCACCTCACTCGTGGGATGCAGGAAGAACAGCCGAGGGCGTTGCCGGGCGTTGCCAAAATTCACACAGAACACTCCGCATCACCCACACCCATTGTTCCTCCCACGAGGTTTTCTTGGTTCCTCAAAACGTCTCTCTTGGTTTTGGCTCTGAGCCTCAGCCTCCTCCCCCCTCCCCCCTCCCCACGGCCCTCCCCCCCATTTATTCCTGCCTGCTGGACTTCAGGCCTTGGCTCACCTCCCTCCTAGGACAGGCTGCCACCTCCCTGCCCCCACCTGCTCGGCAGGCCTGCAGGTCAGAAAGGCCAGGCCGGGCCCTTGGCCAGCTCCCAGACCACGGGAGAGGGGGTGAAGAGGAGACACGGGGGTGGGAGGTGGTGGGAGACACACTCCAACCTTTCTTTTGGGAGAAGATGTTTTCACACATACATCCTCTGTGGGCAACCTTCACACACTCTACAGGCAGCAATTTCCAGGCCTGGTTACCCTCTGGAAATACTCAGAAAGCTATACAGTATACCGATGCCTGCCCCCTCCCTCCCCCAAGGATTCCAATTTCATTGGCTCGGGGTGCAGCCCTGGTATTCTCCCTGGGTGATTCTAGTGTGCAGCCAAGATGAAGAAACACTGCTTTAGGAACACATTTTATAAGCGTGAAGGCTGGGGAAAGGTGAGGTTTGGAGGTGTTCTAGTTTGCTAGCTGCCAGAATGCAATTTCCAGAAACAGAGTGGCTTTTAAAAAGGGGAATTTAATAAGTTGCTAGTTTACAGTTCTAAGGCCGAGAAAATGTCCAATCAAAGGCATCCAGGGAAAGATACCTTGGTTCGAGAAGACTGATGAAGTTCAGGGTTTCTCTCTCAAGTGAGAAGGCACATGCCGAACACAATCAGGACTTCTCTCTTGGCTGGAAGGGCACATGGTGAACACGGTGTCATCTGTTAGCTTTCTCTCCTGGCTTCCTGTTTCATAAAGCTCCCCAGGAGGCATTTTCCTTCTTTATCTCCAAAGGTCACTGGCTGGTGGACTCTCTGCTTCGTGGTGCTGCAGCATTCTCTGTTCTCTCCGAATCGCTTTGAATCCAAAATGTTTCCTCTTTTATAGGACTCCAGAAACTTATCAAAACCCACCCAAATGGGTGGAGACATTTCGCCACCTAATCCAGTTTAACAACCACTCTTGATTAAACCACATCTCCAGGGAGATGATTTGATCATGGTTTCAGACATAGAGTATTGAGTAGGGATTATTCTGCCTTTACAAAATGGGATTTAGTTTAAAACATGGCTTTTCTAGGGGACATACATCACTTCAAACCAGCACGGGGTGGGGGTGGGGGGAAGGCATTTTAGAGAGAGTAGTAGAACCCTGCTTAATTCCCTTGCCTCTTGGATTTGACTTGAAGAGATACACCTTCCCCTGTTGACTGAAGGGGAAACAGGCCCAAAGCTCTGTGAGGCGAGAGAGGATGATGCTGGCTCAGCCCCCTACCCCCAGCCCTCACAGGAAGGTAGGAATTTTAGGGCAGAAACAGTGACTTATAGGAGAACAGGGCAGTCTACTTCATTTTAGCACACCCTGGGTCTGGGTCAAAGGTCAAAGACTCTTGGCAGGAGCCTGAGGCAAGGGTTCAGTATTTACCTCCCAGCCAGTCCCTCAGGCTGCCCACCTGCTCCTCCTCCTGTTCCTCAGCTCTGGGTGTCACACCATGGCCCCCGAAATGGTCCAACTTCCTCAACTCCCTGGCCCAGACTATCTGCCTCCACCTCCCTTCAAACCCAGTTGGGCCCCAGGGTTTGTGCATGCATCTTCTGGTCAGCATCTGCCCAGCCCCACTACCTGGGCGTCCTGCAGGACCTCGTTTGCTTCTTCTAGCCTGCAGTCCTCGTGTTTACTTCCAGGATGCTCCTCATTTCTCCCCTCTGCAGCAAAGGAATGCTCCTGTCTTACGAAAGCACGTCTCTCTCTCTCTCTTCTACTCACAGATTCCCCCAAACTTTCCGATTCCCCTTCACCTAGTGAGGTGTGTCCTGGGGACCAGCTACATCGGCATCACCTGGGAACTTGTTGGAAATGCAGATTCTCAGGCCCCGCCTCAGACCCACCAAATCAGGTCCTCTGGGGATGGGGTCCAGCCGTCTGTTTCGACAAGCCTTCCAGGTAATTCCCATGTATGTAAAAATTGGAGGGCCACTGGCCTGGAGAACTCAGTCATTCTCCTGTGGGTAGCATTCAAGGCCTCCTCTACTCTAGTCCATATTTACCTGTTTCATCCAATTCCCAGCTGTTACATCTTCTCTGTCCCCTCCGGTGGGGCTCTGCTCATGCCGGTGTCACTCATGGGAAGTCTTTTGACTACTTCCTCATAGCTAAATCCCACGTTTCCTTTGAGATCCAGCTCAAACAACATTTATTTTGACAGATTCCAAGATTCTTCCTGCAGAAACGTCTTTTCCCTCCTTTGAACTCCTTTGCATTCTTTTCTTTTCCCCCATGTCCCTCCTCTCTCTGAAGAGCAGGCTTTGGATTGTAGCTATACATGAATTAGAATTGCTTGAGGAACTTTAAAAAAGACTTATACCCAGGCCACACTCCAGAGCAATTACATAAAAATGTGCAGGATGAGGTCTGCCTGGTATTATAGACCTTAAAAGTTCCCCCAAATAATTCTGTCATGCATCCAAGAGTAAGACACTGTTTCCTAAATCAACCAGAGGGGAAACATTTGATGGCTATTTGACTTCAGGCAAGTCATTTGTGTTTCCTCTGTTCCCAAACTGCAAAATGGGGCCATGGTTTGAGATCAGTGACTCTCAAGGTTAGCCGATGCCTGTACCCTACCTCCAAAGATTCCAATTTAATCAGTCTGGGCAGCAGCCTGGGTATCAGGGATTCTCAAAGCTCTCCAGGGGATTCTAACTGTCAGCCAGGGTTGAGAATCACTATCTTAGATGTAATCCGAGGTCCCCTCCAATAGGTTTGCTTTCTGGAGCAAGGATGACTGTCTCTTCAAATGCTTGGACTCCACTACTCTATTTTTGTTTTGTTTTGCATGGGCAGGCACCAAAAATTGAAGCCAGGTCTCTGGCATGGCAGGTGAGAACTCTGCCTGCTGAGCCACCGTGGTCTGCCCTCCTCTACCCTATTCATCTTTGCTCCCCCCAGGAGTGAAATCCCCACCCCTGTGTCAGTGGCGTGAAACTCAGCTGCTGGCCCAAGAGCCAGGGATGCTCTGAATCTACTGCAGGCGGCTGCGTTGGGCGTGTTTGGCCAGGGTGGCAGGAGACCAACTGAGGATCAAATGAAATGAAAATCTTCACCAGGGGCCTGGCAGAGGGCCACTGGAAGGGTTCAGCAGCCTCAGCCGCATGCTTCTGAACTCCCGAAGCCCTTGTCACACTGGCCCAAATGGGAGACAGTGTTTCCCTTCACAGCCTCCTAAGTAAAAGGGAGGTTTAAAAAGAGAAATCATAGGTGGCAGAAGACGGATACAGCCCGGGAAGTCGGGGTCTGAAACTAGATGAGACGTCAGTCTGCAGGCTGAGCTGGGCAAAATGACCCAGCTGGGAGCTGCGAGGGCTGGGGCGGTGGCAGGGGAAGAGGAAACTGCCTGCTTATTTAAGGGGAGGGGGCGGGGGGAGGGAAGCAGAATGCTTACATAAGCGCTTCTCTGGGGAAGGTGTCGCTGATCCCCCGAGACACCCAGCAGCCACCCACAATGTGCCTCTGTTTCATCTGCACCTCAGGCTGTTCCCCTACAGAGGGAAATGGCCTCCCTGCAGGGACCCCAGATCTGGGAGCCTCCACCTCAGGGCCAGGACAGTGGAAATGGTGAAGATGGAAACCTTTATGTCCCCTCACCCCCTTAACTGCACAATTAACCCTTTCTTACTCTCCACTCCATCCCTCTATTACTCTCTGCCCCTGAAGGGGGGCTAGTTCCTAACTCCAACTGCTGCTGGAGAAGGGCGAGGTTGTGTTTTTGCAGCCAGAGGCCTTGGCGGCTTAGAGAAGTCCACGTTGTTTTGCAGATGGAAAAACAGCCCTGGGGGTGCGGTGTCTGGTCCAGGCCAGGCCAGGGCGCCAGGACAGAGGTCAGGCTGTCTGTCTGAAGCTTGAAGCACTAGACCATGCTTCCTGACAACTTCATAGTCTAAGCCATCGAGGAAGAAAGAGCACATGGAAAAGGAGCTTTGCTTTGACTTCTTGACACCGGTGGGGACTGGCTCTCCCCACTGGGAGGATGAGATTGTCATAGGGCAGTGGGTGTGACAGGTTTGCACCCCACACCCACCTCCCTGCATCCGGTGGAGGCTGAGAGGAGGTAGTTCCCCGAAGATAAGACTCCTGGGGTTGCTCCAGACAAAGTTTTAGAGGCCGAAACGTGGGTCACGTCAAACTTTCTGGTCCCAAAGAGGAAGCACATGGAAGGCTCATCATGGCTTTGGAGATGTCGGATCCCCTTTGTGAGGCCATTTTTAGTGGGCTATGAGGTAAATGGATTACACCAGTCTGAACTCCATTTCCCTTGGCACAGGCAGGGGCTGGGGAGAAAGGGGTACTTGAGGAAGGCAGTTGTGAGGCAAGGGAGAGCATGGCCCTGTATCCGAGGTTTGGCTTGGCATGTCCCCAGCACGTGGGGAAGAGGCATTGGGTGGGGGGCATTTTCAACCCACTTCATTGTAAAGTGGTCAGAAAATCCCAAAGTTGGAGGGAACCTTAGACCAATTCAATGTGACACCTACTCTGTCTCAGAGAACCACACCTGCCGATTTTCTAGATGAGGTAAACCAAGCTCCTGAGGTAAGGGGGCTTGGTTCACAGGCTCCACAGAGCGGGTCAGCAGAGCCTGCCGGGAGCTTGCCAAGGTGGTGGCCCCAGGTGCTCTCCTTGGCTCCCTGTGTGCTCTCAGCCTCAGGACCCCACTCTGCACCCTTTGGCCTGCTCTTAATCTTCCAGCACGCTGGGAGAGGCGTCCCTAGCTCTGCACTTTTTGGCAAATCTCTTAACTACACTATCATGCAATCCAACCTGGCAGAGAAGCCAGGCACGACCCAGGGCTCCTGGGAAACCGGCTGTGGCACCCACTTGGCCCTTCTCTGACAAATCCTTTCGGCAGTCTTGGAGATAAGAGCTGGTCTGGGGACAAAGGTTGGGGGAAGAGGTTGGGATGGCCGGACAACCCCCTGAGAAAGGCTTAGAGCATGGACTCTCTTGTTCCCCCAAGCCCTTGAGCGGGGTGGGGGTGGGGTGGGGGAGGTAACTAGATGGAATGTAAAGAAGGCTCAATGACAAGCCTTCACAAGGAGATCTTCACGGGCTCCTTCCCACACTAATCCACAGGGTTTGTCCTAAGAATAAAAAGAAAGAAAAGGATTAGAATGAAGCCAGACCTGCTGACTGCCTCTAGGAGAGAAGGGCCAAGAAACAACTGCCAGGTGCATCAATTAAGTCTACCCATGGAGAGGCACTGAAGAACCCACAATTTAAAATGTCTTTTTTTTTTTTCTCTAGTGAATTTTAAAACTGGCAGCCCCTAAGAACTGCCCTCTCCCTAAAAGGAGAAAGCTAGGTTTCTCTAAGGTCAAGCAGAAAGGAGATAGTGGCAGGGTCAAGATGAAACCCTAACTCTTTCCTGCTGTTAAGGGCTCAACTCCATCACGTGGGCTCTTTGAACTGGTGGAGATCAAGCAGAATCTCTGTTTTGCCCAAGCAGCCACCGAGGGCAGCTGCCAGGTGACAGCAGGTGCCAGACCATCGGCCGGGTACTGGGCTAATAACACACACCTGTGATTGAAGGCTCCCTCTACCCCTTGAGCTTCTATGGGGAGGTGAGGAGAAGCTGCAGTTCCTGAGATGTGGGTACAATCTCAAGCCTCTTCCAGAGCCACCTGAGCAAGTGAGCAAGGAGGAGAGGGTTCCCACAGTCAGCACTGCCACCTGAGGCTCCTTTTAGCATTCCAGAGGCATGCCGCTTTCCTGTAGCTTGGCCCAGCAGATCAACGCTGGAATTCAGACTGCGGTGAGCAGATGCAGGCAGGACACTGGGACCTGACAGAGGCCCCAGGGGGAAATTCATGCCCCTGAGAGGCCTTGAAAGCAACTGAACAGACAGAGCAGAGTCTCTCTGTAGAGGTCCAAGTACCTGCATATAGAGGTGACGGCGCCACCCTGAGAGTGGTCAGCCTGGGATTGGGTGAGCAAGGGAGATAGGCCCCAGCGGTGGGAGAGGAAAGCTGCAGAGGCAAGGAGGCAGCCCGGTAGGGACTCCCTTGCCCCCACCCAGCAAGTGACCGTTCTCAGAGCCACAGAGCTTAGAGGTTAGGAATAACTTTTTTGGGGTGTATGGTGGGTCAGTGGTAGAATGCTCACCTTCCATGTGGGAGATCTAGGTTTGATTCCTAGACTATGCACCTAAACAAATATAATAATGATGATAATTAATAATAATAATAAGGTATTTGCAGTCAGACAGAAGTCCCTGACACAACCTCTTTCTAACTGTATGAACTTGAGCCAGTTACTTTGGTTTCCTCGTTAGTAGAATGGGGACTGAAATATCTACCTCATGTCATGGTGAGAATTAAATACAAACAATGTATGTCAAGTGTGTATCACAGTGCTTGTCATTCAACATAAAATTATAACTTTAATTTTTCAGGGTTTTTTTTTTCCTCTAGATTTCATGAAATGTTGGTTTATAGGACAGGTGGCTGGCTTTATTTTGGGATCCTGGAGGAATACAATAGGGAGAGGACAGATCTAAAACTTTCTGGGGGGACATCTCCTGTCTGTGTCCCTTTTTACTTCACTTAGGGTCTGGGGGCAATAAGGGTGCCCTGTGGCTACAGGAGCTGTTATAAATACTTCCAAAGCACAAAAAGGGATACTGGCTGGGGATGAGGCCCAACCTTGGCCACTTTTACCCGGAGTTCCCTCTCACGTGTAGTCCTTTCAGATTCTTCACTGCTGGCCCCACAGCCTGGGAAGGCGCTCTGACAACTGAAGTCAGGTGTGGCTCTCAAGGCCTCACCTGGCCGGGCGCTGCCTCCCCCTGGCCTCCGGGCCACCCTCCTCTCTTGCCGAGACTGTGCAGTTCCTCGAGGTTATTCCTGATGCAAGGGCCAGAGGACCCAGCTCAGCCTTTGGAACGCCTTGCTCCCGAGGGTTCTAACCGACAAGAGGATCAGGAGAAGGCTGCATCTTCACACGGGCCTAGGAAGGGTCTGGGAACCTTCTCTCAGATCTGGAGGAAGCGCGGGAGCCAGAGCAAGGGTTTCTGCTGGCCAGAGAGCAGCTGTCTCCCTCCACCTATCTCCACACATCGCTAAGCCTTGCCTCAAAATAAACTTTGAATAAATATTTAAAGAAGAATTGAAGGGGAAAGAGTAAATTATTAATCTTCCTGGGACAGTGTCACTCGTCTCAGTCTGAACCACAAACCGTCGTAGAGGCTGCTATAGAGGCTCAAGGCAATCTTGCCCTCGTCTTCCTGGTCTTATAGCTGGACTACATTTCCCATAAGCCTTTGCAGTTAGACGCGATCATATGACTGAGGTTTAGCCAATGGAACGTGAGTCGGAGAGATGACTGCCCCGCCCAAGCCTGACCCATCTCAGGCCACTCCTACCTGCTCCTTTCCTCTTTTGACTGAAAGAGGATAATGCTCAAGGGCCCATGAAAGCTTCATGTTTTAAAGGCAGAGTATTCATCCAGCCTGGATCCCTGCAAACCTGAGTGGAGGAGGGCCGCCTGCAAACACTGATTATACTTAAAATATTATGGACTTGTGGGTCTATTTGCTGGAGCCCTACACCTACCCTAACTAATATCGGAATAAACCTTTGCTTGAGTTAGAGAGACAGTCTTTAGTCCTTGCAATCTGTAAGCCAATAACTGGATACTGCCAGAGTCCTTTGACCTGGTATCTTGATATGCAAATCCTGGCGGATAAGGAGGGTTGGGGTCAGATGGGTTGAGGGAGGTCTAAGGCTAGTACTGAGAGTGCAGAGCATAGACTGTATGTGTGGCTTTCAGAGACTCAGTGGATCAGAACCTGCTGCCTCTGCTTGCGCTGCTCATGCCTTTGAGCTGAAGATAGCACAAGGGTCTGGCCATCAGGCTGCAGGTAATTTAGAAAGGATGAAGACTGGCAGGATAGGGTAATCAGCCCCTCAGTGGCTGCTTTTAAAGAGAGGGTCAAAATTGTTAGGACCGTTTTTAATTGCATAAATGTATCATGTTCTCTCTTACCTCAAGCATTTGCATGTATTGTTCTTTCTGTGTGGAACTCTCTTCTTTCCCTCCCAGTACCTACCTAACTCTTTTCACTGTCAAATCTTGGTCTAGCTGTCAATTCTCCTAGGAATCCTGCCCTGACCTCCCAAGTTTGGCTTAGGTATGCCCAGCTCCATGCCCCATAAGCATCAGGTTATGATTTTTCTCTCTCCTTGATTGGATTGTAAGCTCCATGAGGGCAGGGCATATATTAATTGTTTTATATCAACTAAAACTGCCTTAAATGATGAGGAAATGTATTGGTTCTTCAGAATAAACATTCTAGAGAATAGATATCAGCCTTACTTTCATTCTGGAACTCAGGGATGTAACCAAAGATCCAGTTTCTTTCTGTACCCTCAGCTCTGCCTTCCATAATGTCAGCTTCGTCCTAAAATAGGATCCTATTCTGGTTACACAATGGCTACTAAGAGTCCACAGGATATCTGCCCATGTGCAGAGAAAGAAAGAAAGCCCAGATTGTTTCTTCTCCAGTCATCAAATAAAATCCTGGGCCTTCATCTGATTGCATTATTTGAATTCATATGCCCTTTCCTTAATTATGGAAAGAAAACAGGAAAACCTTGAGGGATCTAGATCTTGGAAGTAGGGTGGAGTCAATTGTATAAAACTGGCATGACTGCTATGAAGTAGGGAAGGGGTGGAATGGGTGCTGGGGAGACCACCCATGTTCTAGTTTGCTAGCTGCCGATACGCAATATACCAGAAACAGAATGGCTTTTAAAAAGGGGAATTTAATAAGTTGCTAGTTTACTGTTCTAAGGCAGAGAAAGTGTCCCAGTGAAAACAAGTCTATAGAAATGTTCAATTTAAGGCATCCAGGGAAAGATACCTTGGTTCAAGAAGGCTGATGAAGTTCAGAGTTTCTCTCTCAAGTGGAAAGGCACATGGTGAACAAGGTCAGGGTTTCTCTCTCAGCTGGAAGGGCACATGGCAAACACGGCATCATCTGCTAGCTTTCTAAAAACCGGGAGGTGTTTTCCTTCTTCATCTCCAAAAGTCACTGGCTCATGGACTCTCTCCCTCGTGGTGCTGCAGCATTCTCTGCTCTCTCTGAATCTCCATTCTCCAAAATGTTTCCTCTTTTATAGGACTCCAGTAAACCAATCAAGACCCACCCAAATGGGTGGAGACATGTCGTCACCTAATCCAGTTTAACAACCACTCTTGACTAAATCACATCATCCAGGGAGATGATCTGATTACAGTTTCAAACATACAGTATTGAATAGGGATTATTCTACCTTTATGAAATGGGATCTTGATTAAAACATGGCTTTTCTAGGGGACGTACATCCTTTCAAACCATCACAACCCATATTTTCCAGTATAGTATGGGTGGTAAGAAGGAGGACTGGTAACAGGAAGTGCCCTAAGAGATCAAGTCTCAGATGAGCTGGGGTCCTGGACAGGTTGGTGGAGAAGGGCCTCAGGCCCACAGAGACCATGAGTGGAACCATTTACTTCCTAGTGAAGGAGCAGGATTTGCAGCATGTCTCCTTCCTCCATTTTAATGAGGGCCCCTTAGAGCAACAGCTAGAACACTGTGATCCAGAGGAAGACAAGAGGAGGCTGAAAAGCTGGGGAGATGCCAGATCACATAGAGCTTTGGAGGTCATTTTAAGGTTTGGGGGGATTAAGTATAAGCAGATCATGCGCCTCCGACTGTGGAAAGAGGGAGACAGAGGAAGGAGAGCCAGGTATTCTGTTGGAGAAGCTTCAACCTTTGCATCCAGTTCTAGGAACACTGCTCACCTATCAAAACCTTTCTATAGTGACAACTGAGAATAAATAGAAATAAATAGGGTGGCTGCCCAAATGTGCCTCCAGCCTGATTGGCAAGACCTTTGCCTCTTCTAGAGAAGCCACTAAGGCCATGCTCCTCAAACGGGGGTACACGGTCCCCTTTGGGTGTGGTGACCTAAAGAGGTACACAAAGCCACCAGAAAAACCTGGTATATTTTCATGGAGTATAATTTTACTTAGTGATATGTAATTTAGAATATCTTTGATAGTGAAACAAAGGTATATTATGAAGTAGTGAACTGCAAAATCTGCATGAATTTGTACGATCAGCCACATGCTTTATAGAAAGTTTGCACTTGAGGTGGGGGCGGGGAGGAGGATAGGGTGGAGTGCATAGAATACCCAGGGCCCTTGCTGCTAGGCCTCAAGGGCTGTGATTTCATTTCCCTCCTGCTGTTTGTTTGGGGTGCTTTAAAGAGAAATGAGAAGCGCTGACTTAGAATGGCAGAGCCAGAGGTGACTCTGTGCCCGGGCCTGGCACTAACTCCTCTCTTTTATACCACAGTGTCACAGCACCAGCTCAGGAAGTGACAAGCCTCCTCCCTCTTCCACTTAATGACAAGAACTTAATGACATTAACCTTCCAGGCAGTTAATGCAGCTGGATCTTTCTAAAAGAGAAGAAGATGCATGAGAGCAACTTCTCTGGGAGAGCTAGTTATCTTAAAGTGAAGTAGGTGCTAGAGTATAAAAGCTGCCTGGAGAAGCTCATACATGATGCTATTTGAGCCTCTAGCTATAACCCAAGGGAAAAAGCAGGGGTGGGAGGCTGCGGTAGGGGTGGGGTGTCGTCTCATAATAGTTCTGCCTGTCATCAGCCTTAGTGCAGTAGGAGTTAAGTTTGCTTGCGACCATTGTCTTTTTCCTTTCTCTCTCTTCTTTAAAAAAAAGAAAAAAAACTCAGTTCTTGGCAACCTGTTCCCCTCACCCAGTACACTTACTGCTTTTTGCATTTCCTTTGGATGATGGGTGTTTAATCTGGGTGACCACTCAGTTTGGGAGGGATGTGTCTATTTTATGGTCTCTGAGAACTCCAAGGAGGTGAAAGGATTTGCAAGTCTTTTCCTTTTTTATGATGAACTTTCTCTGTTCTTCCATGGGTACCCCTTGAATGACCAGGCTCTGGGGGTGATTAACCTCTTGGCGTCCCGCAGGTGTTTGAAATCTCCTGTGCACGCTTTAGCAGCGCTTTCCTGGGCAGGTGTTCCTGATGGGGTACAGGGTGGCCTCCACCCCACAAAGCGGGGCCTGCTCCCCAGGGGCCCGCGAGAGGAAGGAAATGTTAGACAGGTGGAGTGATGAGAATTACAGGGAGGAAACAGTCAAAATGTCACTTTATAACTAATTCAAGTGCAATAGGAGTTAAGTAATGTACAGTGACCCATTTTGCAATTACATACCATCCTTCATCTGACCGTGGAAAAGATTAAGCTTTTCAGTCCCCTGGTCTGGTTTATGTGAGGCGTCCTGTTTGTTTTTTTCTTTTCCCCTTCTCCTCCCCGAGGCAAAGAAAGTGTAACTGACTTATTCACATTCATACAATAGCTCCTCAGATTTGGGAGACGTTGGTGTTGGTGTTATTTTCAGGCCCTGGGGACAGGAGAGTCGCTTTGGAAAACAAAGATCACTTTTCTCAGACCAAATGGTCATCCTATGAATTACTTTTTCGATGGGGCCAGCCCTTTCGGGTGAGTACACCCATTCAGTTAAAAAAAATATATTAAAACAAAGCAAAACAAAAGACCAGTGTGACCTGTACTTTTCACGGGTTTTCTGGTAAGAAGCAAGGGTGCTGCACCGCCTTTTGCAGTCAGGATCTCTGAGTGACGGCGTTGGAATCTGGTCTGTTTCACGAATGCTGCAGATGTCTTGGCAGAGCTAATTCAAGGGTCTGAGATGGGTCTTTGAAGATAATGGTGTCAGAATTTGGGAAGGACATGAAAACATTAGCAAGCATCCAGAAAGATGGGGTGGGGCCTGTTTTATTTGATAATCCATGTTCTTCCCAAGCCCCAATCAAGATAAATCCAGGAAATAAATTAGATACTTCTGGTAGCTAAATTTAGATCACTGTGGGATTGCTTTCTTGCTTGATCACGTTAGCTATGTCTGTCTATTTATTTATTTGTAATTTACATCTTACCTGTTCCCAAAAAGAGATTTTAGGTGTTTTATTATGAATACTTGAAATGAAATCAAAGATCCAAAACAATGGAAGAGGGGAGGGGAAAATTTACTTCAAATCCTAAACTAGTATAGTCATTATGATTGAGTATAATTTCAACTCTGAACCCAAAGGCTCACATGAATAGGAGGGAAACACAGCGAGCTATATGATGTGTTTTGTCCTGTGTGCAGAAATGTTGCAGTTACTTTTGAGGTGAAAGCACTTTTTATCTAGTGCTGTACTGAATTCTGGAATAAATTTATATAAAAAATGCAAGGCACATTGAAAAACACGATGACTGCATTTTTAGCAAGGCTTTTGCAACATGTGCAGCTGTGTATTTGTTGGCAGGGGGGGTGGGGGTGGGGGACTGTGACATTTCACCAGGAATTCTCTTCCATCCTCTATCTCCCTTTGAGGATAGAGGTATTTAGGATGAGTTGGGTGCAGGCAGGTGTTTCCATTGCAGTTTTTGACTGCAGGAAATATAAAAATGTTTGTTGGCAACTCAGGCAGAATAGGAAGCATTTCAGAGATGTAGTAGTAGAACCAGTCTTGGTTAACTGCTGACATTCAGCTCGCAAGCCCTGGGTGGGGCCCCTCTGTGGCTGTGCAGCGGGATGGATGACATGCAGGTCGTCTTTCTGGCATCAGTGTTACCCAGTCAAAACCCCAGAAGAGTCCAAGTGGTATAGATTGGGTCAGGTGGCAGCTCTTTGCTTGGGGAATGTTAAGAAACTGCTCCACGGAAACTGCACTCAACAGGGGGAGCGGACTGCCGTTAGCAGAGGCAGAACTTCCTTCCAGCTGGTATTCTGACTCTATCCCAAACTGGTTCTGTTTAAGAAAATTCTCTGATTCAACAGTAAAGCTGCTTTTTCCAGTTTTTCATGATCTAGGCTTATCTTAGCAACGTTTCTTATGTTTATCTGACCCGGTAATTGTGCAGTGATGGATCTGAGCTCCAGCAGAGTACGAATTCTCCTTTATCAAGAAAGGTTCTCAATGGGCAGAGATGGCGTTTGCTCCTCTGGTGGTTGAGGAAGTCAGTTTTAGGTTAAAAAACAATAATAAAGGGTTTGATCTCAATTCATTGAGAGGAAGCTTTCCTGAGGGTATATGGGGACTTTTTTTCCTCCTGATTCTAAATACCTTTTAAAAGTGCTTGGATTCTATAATTGGAAAAAGATTATAAAATTGTTGGACTAGACCACAACTAAGTCAAGACTTACCTTTTAGGGAGTCTAATGTTGAGTTAATTTAGGCTGATTTGTCATGAGAGGGAAAACAATATTTTTTCTCTTGATGAATGAATGGGTTTGGTGAAGGAGCCCTCGTAGAACTTTAATGCTTCCACTTTCCTCAACCAGTGTGTTGTGCCCTTGGCTTCAGGACTGCTTTTCTCTCTGCACTGTCCCTTCTCACCTTCCTTTCCCCAAATTTAGAACTGACAATCCCTTGAGTTATTTTAAGAGAAGACATGGGGGTCCGATCTCTAAGGGTGATTCAGAAAGAGAACAGGAACTCCGAAACATGATGTGTTTTGTCTGTCTCCACTTTTACGCTCATTCTGGACTGCGTTGCTGGGATGTGGTTCCCATGGTGACGCACAGGCATGGCCATAGAGATTTTGTTGGGTGTCAACTCAGCTATTTTTTTCTAACCTTACATAATGTAGCAGTCATATGGAGAAATGCAATTGGGCTTGATGATAGCATGGCTTTTTATTTTCTCTGCCTCTTGTCAGGCTGGATGGATTATGGGGATGGGGTTTTGAGAAGTGAAACTGGAATGGTAGGCCAGGTGACCTGGGATATTGGATGCTGTGGCAAAAGTGGACTTGAGCTGTATGCTGTTCAGATTGTGGGGTCAGCCCACCGACATCACACATCCCTTATGGGCATGTGTTAAAAGTATAGACTCCTGAGCTCCAACTCAGCCCTCCTACTCCAGAATCCAGGGAGTGACTCATGAGTTTGATTGATTTTGTGAATGCTCGGGATTCTTGTGCAAGTTTGAGAACCTCTGCTGTAGGCAGTGTGGCACCTGGCAGGTGGTAGATAGACTTTTGTTTTAGCAGGAGTGTTTTGACATTAGAGGATGAGAATGAAGATAGGAAGCTGTTTAATGAGCCAGTATTTTATCAAACACTTAGACACTGTGCTTACCATGTGCCATGCCCTGTTTTACTTGCTTTAAACGTATTAACTCATCTTGATTCTCCTAACAACCCCAGATATAAGTTCTGTTACCAGTTTCACTTTCTAGATGAGGAAACTGAGGCACCGAGACTTGCTCAAAATTATACAGCGGTGTAACTTCAGAGCGCATGTTCTCAACTATGTGCTCTGCTGAGATGTAAGGGTGTGGCAAGGCGTTGGAGGAGAGACTTCAGTTAGAAAATGTCAAGTAGGACCACTAAGTAGAAGAGGCACTGGCATTTGTGTACCTCTGTTAAAATTACAACTATCACCCTTATTGGTTCTGAGTCCTCTAAAGGTAGAGATGCTGAAAATTACTCACATAGCACGCTGTACAGACTCAAAAAACAGAGGGCTCAGGTCCCAGAACCAGCTCTATTGGTAACTTGCTGTGTGTCAAGGAACTGGACCTCAGTTTCTCCATTTGTAAACTATGTATGCTGGATATATCCTGCTCACAGTATAGTTTAAAATGGGGTAACTGAAGAGGGATGCAACAGGTGTAACTTCTGGGGCATTAAATGAGTTAATACATGTTAGATCATGTCTGGCACATCTAAATGTTAGTTATTCAAGTTATCATTATCTCTGAGTTTCTTCTAATTTGAACACCGGTGTGTGAGATCCTCTGAGTGATTCTTTTATCTCTCCAGAATTAGGGGAAGTGGATTTGAACTTGAAGGATAAAAATAATCTATAGTCAGACAATTTTCTCTCTTTACTAGTTTATTCTTCCTACCTGGCTATCTCTTTTGAATTCCTTTGGCACCCCTTTCCAGCACCTTCTTACCTGGAGATCCCCACTTGCAGATAAACGAGGTAAGCACAGGCCAGAGGCTGACTGGCCAGGCACCCCCACCGCCTGTGATCAGAGTCATATGTGGGTAAGACATTTACCCAGTGGAGGCTGCCTAACCTCATATGAAACACCAGCTCTTGGGACGTCTGGAGAATGAGAGTTCGTTGTACTTAAACCACCTCCGTATAATGGTTTTATACAAGAATCCAGACAAAGAGAAAGGTTGTTGGTGCTCATAAATAATGTTAATTATGTGAAGATACTTTGATCCATTTCCTGAGGATTTACATTCTCAAACTGAAATTAGTAAATGGCGTCTTCTAGGGCATTTAAAAGAAATTCGGTTTTGACGTTTGGTTTCTTATTTTTCATTCATTCATTCAACCGACTTGTATTAAATGTTTATTTCTGACCTGCCAGGCATACATTACACAGCCGTTATCAGTGGATCCTGTGCATTGTGTATTTATGTAGATTTGAGGTCAGAAGACTGGAGTGAAAATCTTCTGCAACCCAGTAGCTTTGCCAACTCTTAGGAACCTTGGTTTTCTCTTCTACCTCCCAAGGGTGTCGCTGAGTTCAAATGACTTCATATAAATTATGGCTGTCATATGTAAATGGGAGATGTCAGTATTGTTAGGAATGTGCTGCTAGAGCAAGACTTGACTTTGTAGATAACCATGGAATTCTTTTGATTAACCACACATTTAGGGAACTTCTCTCTAGACAAGCTACAGGAGGGAGCCTGCGTTGTTATGGTGCTTATCTATGCTTATCTCTCAGGTTACTTACTCTATCTCTAGAAATGGATTAACCCTTTAAAACCCTTTGGGTAGTTGGGGATGCCCCATTTCCCATACAACTTTCCAAAGCAAGCAACCCTCAAGGGCATTCCAACCGTTTATTGTTCCTGTTAATTTTCTATCTCCACAAATATTTCCTTGTATCACACCATCATTATACACATACTGGTCTGCAGGAAAAATCCCCCTTCCTACCCCTACAGAGATGGACTCCAAGAAAAGTCAACTGCAAGGAGAAAAAGGCAAAGGGAGGTAACATAACATTTCTTATTATGTCTATCTGATTCCTGTTGGACTTGGGTTTAAATGATTTGGCCAAAGTTCTAGCTTATCAGTGGCAGAATACAGGGCTGAGGCCAGAGCTCTTTCTCCATCCTGTTTGCTAAGTCAGAGCTCTGTGTTAGCTCAAGGTCTTGAGTTTGGAAAGGCACCCATTTGACAGCCCCATTCATAAATCTCTGTGCTGCTCTAGGGTTCCATAAAGCTCTTGGAAGTCCCCGCTCCTGAGGACCTCATCAAAATTTCTCTAATTTCAGGCCCATCCTGCTCTTCCATTAAAGGCTTAGAATTCTGTTTGAAGCATAATGCGGGTTAGTTCCTGGGCCTGTGTGGACTGGACTACTTTTCAGATCTGCCGTGTCTGATATGGTAGCAGCTGGCCACATGTGGTTCTGGAGCACTAGAAATGCAGCTCGTCTGATTTGAGATCTGCCGTCAGTGCCAAATAGTCCCCAGTGCTTGAAGGCAGTACAAAAAAAGGAAGGCAAAATACATCGATAATTTGTAAATATTAATCACACATTGAAATGATAATATTTTAGATACATTGAGTTAAATAAGACGTATTCTAAAAGTAATTCCATCTGTCTCTTCAATTTTTTTTTTTAAATGCAACTACAAGAGCATTTAAAATTTCCTGTGTGGCTCATGTTACATCTCTATTGGTGAGTGCTGGTCTAGATTCCAATAATCTTACCTGAAGAGCCTTAGAACCCAGATGAAGAGGTCTGGGCATGAGTAAGCTCTCAGACTTCCTTGAACTAGGCCATCTCTTTATTTGCTACTAACCTGGAACCCCTTAGAGTCTGAGCCACTATGAACTCAACCACACTTTCTGTTGGGTTTGTTTTTAAAAACTCTGTAACCCTGCCAATTGTTTGGAAATAGGCACTCCATTTTGAAGACTCTTTCTAATTTATTCCTTGGTATATCAGGAGAAGGCTGGTGACAAGAGGAAACAATGTCTCCATGGCCAGAAATCTGCCTGCCTGCCTTGGTCTGTTGGGACCTCCACAGAGCCGTGACCGTTTTCTCTCTCCATGTTGCCACTGCCTCAGATGAGCGTCTGTTTTCCGGACCCTGTGGTCACATTGAATGCTCCTCTGTCTCCTCTCCTATTAACAGTCCTCTTTGTTCTCTGACAGATGATGAAGATTTAAGAAGCAGTAACGTCAGAGAACTGGCATCTTGAAGATTTGAGGGAAGGGCTGACCTCGAGGTTTTATATCTAGGCCTATGTAAACACTCAAAATCCTTTTTTCTCTGTCCAAAATTCTTTCATTAAACTCATTTGAATGAAGGATAAAGTCATATGTATTCAAATACCACAAGATTCTGAACATGTTTATTGATGGAAAGAATTTAGTTTTCTAGCAAACTTATCTCTGCTAGACAGTGGGGGTGACCACAGGTCTGAAGGGCGGGTACTGGGCCCAATGACCTCTGGCGCTTTCTTCTAGCTCTAAGATCAACAAATCTGCCACTCCCCATCTTAGGGTTGGACCCATTCTCTATGGCAGCCACCCCAGGCCTAGAGAGAGGGCATTCAGACCAGGAACATCCCAGGGGGTGGCAAACTCCAGGAGCAGCTTCGTCTTCCTGGACATTTGCCCTCAAGAAACAGAGTTTAGGGAATTCCTTCTCCAGGAAGTCAATAAACTGCTTTCTCAGCTAGGCCAGTAGAACAAGTGTACTAGACCTCCAGTGACATCAAGTCTCCTTCGCAGAGACTTTTTGAACTTTTGAAGCATGCATCTATGAACTGGATGGGGTCCAGAATTCACTGAAGAGAGGAAAAAAATATGAAAGACTGTGAAGGACCCAAGGATTATCTTTTTGGCATTCCCAGGAACAGCTGTTTGGCAAATGTTACACCGTGTCTGCAATTATTTTAGAAACTTTGTTTTGTAGAAGAACGTGTCGGGAGCAGACCAGACAGATTTACCCTCATTTTCTGCCATAGCATAAGAATTTCAAGGACACTTTTGCTTTCAATGAGATCATCCTGGCCATGATCTTACCATTTCTTGAAACTTAAATCATGTCCTCGCGAATACATTTATAGGTAAGCGCAGTTACAGCAATGAGTTGGTACCACTAGCTATTTGAGGGTTCTTCCTCTTCTATTCCTTTTCCTCATTATTATGATAAATAGAAGAGTCTAAAAATGTTTTAAATAAGAGAATTCCCCCAGGTATCACTAGAAGCTTGTCCTTCAAGAAACACACAGAGTGATAAAATGACATATGATATCTGCTTTCCTAAATTCCCTTTTAGGCCTCATGTTCTGCCAAAAAATGTCATGTTTTCTGGGTTCAGTGAAATAGATTCTGCCTAAGAGAGTGGGAGGTGTGGGCTATGAGGTATGAGGTGTGGAGTAGCATTATAGCAAGACGAAGATCAGAGTATAATAAAGCTCAGTGTGGGCTTGGCATCTGCACCTGTGGAAGTGAGCGAGCATGGCCTGGTGTGAAACCTTCACCATCAGAGTTATTATTATGCACATCAGAATTCCAAGACAAGGAGCCAGCATCAGTAGGTCCCTCATATGTAAGGGTAGGCTCTGAACTAGGAATACGTGACTCACAGCCAGCACCTAAAGATGCCGCCTTAGTAGGTAAATGCCATAATCTGGTGAAGAAACGTGGGGCTGTGTGTGTGTGTGCGCGCCCATAGTGCCCATGTGTGTGAACACATGTGCTTAAGAGAGATAGTGAAGGCCTCTTTGTATCCAAAAGTTGAGATTTCCTTTGCTGTTTTGGTTTGCTAAAATTGCTAAAATGCAACATATCAGTAATGGACTGGCTTTTAACAATGGGGATTTATTAGCTTACAAGTTTACAGCTCTGAAGCCATGAAAATGTCCAAATCAAGGCATCAACAGGACAATACCTTCTTCCTGAAGAAAGGCTGCTGGGACTATGGGACTCCCTGTCACATGTTAAGGCACATGGTGTTCTCTGCTGGTCCATCCTTCCCTCTCGGGTTTTTTGTTGTTGTTGCTTTCAGCTTCTGGATTCTCCATCTGTGGCTTTCTTCCTTAGCTTCTGTTTCTTTTTCTTTCTCAGCATCTCTGACTTCTCTCGCTCAGCTTCTCCGTGTGCTTCTCTGAATGTCATCTCTTATGAAGGACTCCGGTAAGAGAATTAATACCAATCTGGGGCATGCCTGTACTGAAATAACCTAATCAAAAGGTCACAATAAGTCTACAGGAATGGATTATCTTCAAGAATACGATCTTTTCTGGGATACATAGAGCTTCAAACCATCAGACCTTCTCAATAGGTACTTTTCAGGGAAGAAGTTGTAGGGTGAGATGGGATTAGATGTAAGGCGAGATGGGGCTGTGAGATGGTGGAGGGCTGTGCTCAGAAGCCCAAGTTCCAAGTTGGATTCAATTTGCTTTTTCCTAGTTAAACAGTGTAAATATAGGAGTACAATTCCCAGGCTAGCCCATTAAAGCTGGTGATGCGTAATAAAGGGGATAAACTGTGCATTTTCTCCTGGTATTGTTTTCAATGCCCATGCATGCGATTGTGCAAAAACATGCACACCGATAACATTATGCGTTAGTTTTAGCTTTTTCTTGTGTGCGGCTAATCTGGGAATCAAACTATAATTTGTAACATAATTCCCAAGCTCTAAATAATTTTAAAAAGAACTTTTTGATCTGAGCAGGAGTGTGAGTTTGCATCTTAGGTTCCTTGTCTGCTTTTAAGCAAATACCATGCAATAGTTTGGCTTAAACAATGGGAATGTATTAGCTCACAGTTTTGGGATTAGAAAAGAGTCCAAATCAAGATGTCATCAAGATCCAGGAGACAGTGTTCTAAGGCTGGCTGCTGGCGATCTTTGGTCCTGGGTTCTTCTGTCACAAGGCAATGCATATGGTGGCCTCTCCTGGCCTCTCCCTTCTCTTACAGGTCTGCTGACTTTCAGTATCTTGTTTCCTGGGCTTTTAAAAATCTATTGATCTGAGTTACATTCTATTTATAAATAGACTCTAGTAATAGGATTAAGACCCATTGTGGTCTTAATCAAAGGTCAAAAGGTCCTTAGAACGGGTTCACACTCACAGAAATAGATTAAGTTTAAGAACATGTTTTTCTGGGTTATATACAGCTAGCGCCAAAGCACCACAGGTGGCGCCAGTCTGGTCCACTTCTATGGAGAAAATGGAGAGTCAGTAGAGCTTCTTGTAGAATATAGCGGAAATACTTGCAGCATCTCCCAGGCATATCATTTCTTTGAGAAAGAGGAGGTGAAATAACTAGAGATCTGAGCTAGCTCAGAGCATAGACAGAATCTTGATGTTTGTGGACTTCACTCACATTTATGCAAAGGAAATGGGTATGCTAATTGCATGTTTCCTCTTATTCACAATTTCATTTTTCTCTCCCTTCTGCCTTCCTCGGGTTGTTTTAAGTGTAATTTGGAGGTTCTGCAAGAAAAATAGACTTTCTAACAGACCCAGATAATGTTGGGTGCATTAAGACAATGAAGAAGGAAGGAGGGAGGAAGAGCAGCAGAGAGGGAGGCAGAGAGGGGCAAAGGAAAGACCAATCATGGGGTAGAAAAGAAGAGACATGTCCTATACAACATTTCATTGGAAATGCACTTTGTTTTAGTTTGCTAAAGTTGCCAAAATGCAAAATACCAGAATTGAATTGGCTTTTATAAAGAAGATTTATTAAGTTATAAGTTTACAGTTCAAAGGCCTTAAAAATGTCCCAACTAAGGCATCCAGAGAAAGACACTTTGGCTCAAGAAAAGCCAATGCCTGTCACATGGGAAGGCATGTGGCTTGTACCTGCTGGTCCTTGTTCCTGGTTTCATTGCTTCCAGCTTCTTATGCCAGCAGTTTCCTCTCTAAGCATCTGTGGGCGCTCACTTAGCTTCTCTGGGTCAAAAGTGTGGGTTCTGGCTTGCTTAGCATCTCATGGGAAGGCACACGGAAATGTCTGCTGAGCTCCTTTCCTGGCTTCTGGTTTCAAATGGCTCTCAGAGATCCTGTGGGTCTTTCTGGCACTTTCCTCTGCCTCTCCTTATGTCTGTGTCTAAGCTTTCTCTTAAATGTTTCCCCGTGTCTGCTCTTTTAAGGACTTCAGTAAACTAATCAAGACCCACCTTGAATGAGTGGAGTCACACGTACACCTAATCAAAAGGTCACATTCACAATTGAGTTTGTCACATTTGCATGGAAACAGCCTAATCAAAAGGTCCCCCCTTTTGATTAGATCATATATCTAATAATGATATTGAATCATTATTAGAAGAACAAGGCTTTTCTGGGGTACGTAACAGTTTCAAACCAGCAAACATTATCTAGCAGGAGGGCCACAGAGAGCATAGGAGAAGTCAACACAGGAATGTATATAGTTCTTGTGGAGGTCGGTTGGTGTTGGCTTTTGCTCTTCTTACACTCTAGGTGATCACACATTTACTTCTGGTGGTCCTCCTTTTAAGAAAATTAACATTCACATCGCAAAATTAGATTTTGTTTTTAGAAAACATTTATTAAAGTGTTCTCTTAGAAGAAAACCATTTCAGTATCTGTTTTAGTTTGCAAGCTGCTGGAATGTGATATACCTGAAACAGAATGGCTTTCACAAGGTGAATTTATTAAGTTGCAAGGTTACAGTTCTAAGGATGTGAAAATATCCAAGTTAAGGCATCCAGAGAAAGATACCTTGGTTCAAGGAGGCCGACGATGTTCAGGATTTCTCTCTCAGCTGGAAAGGTACGTGACGATGTCTGCTAGCTTCTCTTTAGGAATCATCAGTGGCTTTCCTGGGGCTCTGTCCGTTCTGCTGGCTCTGTCTGTTGTGGTGGTTCTAAAGCTTTTTCCAAAATGGTTCCCTCTTAGAGGGCTCCACGTTGAATTGGTGGAGATGCATTTCCATGGAAACCGTCTAATCAAAAGTTACCACCTACAATTGGGTTGGTCACATCTCCTGGGAATGATCAAAAAGCTCCCACCCAGCAATGCTGAATGAGGATCAAAGAACTTGGCTTCTCTGGGGTCCACAACAGATTTAAACTGTGTTTTGCTGTTTAGAACATTTATTCATCGAATAGGAAGGGTCTGGGACATTTAAAGGTAAAATGAGAAAGCCACTGCTAACTAAAGGTTGACTGTAGATGGTGATCAGACATCACCAGTTTAAGCCAGTGAGAATATGGGAGTGGCTTGTAAGACATTCAGGGCACATGGGGCTTCCAGCAAGGGATGACTGTGCAGCGAATTGCCTCAACTAACAGGCTGCCACCCTGTCTTCAAGGAATGCGGCTTATTTTCTGGAAGGAGCGACAAAGATGTGTTTAATGCTCACTCCTTTAATTTGTGTCTGAGTTTCTTTTAAAATAATTTTTATGTTGAAATAATGTCATTCTTACAGAAAGGTTGCAAGTAGAGTTCCAGTAACTCATTTTCTGAACCTGATGACTTTAGCATGCAATTCCTCCTAGCAAGGACTTTCACCCATATAATCATAATACATTTGTCAGGATAAGGAAATTAACATTGATGCATTTCTACCATCTAATCATCAGATGCCATTCAAGTTCTGACAGTTAACTAAATAATGTTTGCTATTGTAAAGGGATCTAATCCTGAATCTCTTGTTGCATTTAGCTGTCATGCCTTTTCAGCTTCCTTCTCTCAGAATAGTTCTTCGGTCTTTCCTTGACTACCAAACTTTGATACTTTTGAATATTATAGACTACATATTTTGCAGAATTGTCCCTCAGTTTGGGTTTGTCTTATGTGTCCTCTGATTAGATACAGGTGATGCATTTTTGGCAGGAATACCACCAAAGTGATGCCATGTTCTCACTGCATCCGATCGAGGGGCACATGATTTCATTTTGACCCATTATTGGTATTGTTCACTTTGCTTACCCAATTAAAGTGGTGTCTGTCAGGTTTTTCTATTGTAAAGTTATTCTTTCCTTTTGAAATTAATAAGTATTTTGTATGGAGATATCTGAGACTATACCAATTTCCTATTGCTTATCAAACTTTTATTCACTAGTTTTTTTTAAAAATGCAAATGCAATGATTTAATGACTAGAAGCAAAGACAAAGCAATAGAATTGTGCTTCTTTTGCAAACTGGGGACAATAAAATATTTAGCTGCAATTTTTCCCATACAAACATGAAACAATATTCATATAGAAGAAGCACCCTCACAAATAACTGATGGATGAGGAACACACACCAAAGTTCAGCCAGAGCAAAACACAGACTGAAAATTGTTGGGGTTACTCATATTTTAAATTCAACACGCTTGCTCTATTTAAAAATTAAAACATGAAGAAGTTTGTAATAAATTGCTTCCATTTCCAGACATTACAGAGAAAGCATATGACCATTTTTTATGACGGTTAAAGTCTCAAATTTGAAATTACTGCTATACCACTTATGAAAATAATTTTAGGTAAAATTCTATCCTCCAGCAAACTGCTGCAATATTAAAAATTTGCTCTACAATTATGGTTTTCACTAATTTTAACATCTACTGATGTTTCTCAGATGAATTAATTATTTTTATGACGGTTGCTAAACAGTGATTTTTCTAATTCCATCATTCCTTTATTTATTAATTGGCACTTTACTGTAAGGAAAGTTTTTTCCTTTTTTCCATTTATTTATTCCTATCAGTATGAATTCATAGATTCCTCCTTTATTACATGGTTATCATCCATTACTGATATTATCATTCATTACTAATTTGTTTATTTTCTGAACTAACTAAATAAATAAATAGATAAAATTGTTCCAGGTTTTGAACAGTGGGAGTCCTTTCAAGCTGCCATGTGTCTTTTTGATAAGTGCCCGTCATTCTCTGAGAGGCGTGAGTCTTTTGAATGGGAGTTCAGCCTGGGTAGAATGGAAAGGGAGCCTTTCTTAGAGATTGAAGACCTGGGTTTTAGCCCTCTGGATTACTTCTATTCCTAGCTGGGCATCCTAGTGGAGTGGCCCTTTTGCTCTCAGGCTTAAAATAGGGATAATTAATACCTCTTCCCATCTGGGGCACTTGCTGTGTAATTCAACCTAAAAGGGGAGGTTGCAATATAGGCTGATTTCCGTTCCTACAGTCTCGGTGGAATCATTCTGTGCATTGATATTTCTTGGTGGGCTAATCATTTGGAGAGGCACCAACTGAGAATCCTGTCTGCCTTTCTTGTTTGTAGCCTGTGGAGGTTGGATGTTCCAATCAAATAAATATATGTTTGAATGAGTTTTCCCTCCCTCAAGTGTTTAATGCAATGCAGACTTAAATCCTTTCCACAAGGGTGCCCTGGCCTGGGTGGCACAGGTCAGTGCAGCAGAGACATTTCCTGGGGGAAGGATCCCCCTCCTCCTCTGGCCCTAGAACGATGCCTGCCTTATCTTCCATTCTGCGCAAGCCCCTATCTCAGCTGGCTCTGGGCCATACAAACAGATGGAAGTGGGTGTGGGCCGGCCAGGACTCCCAACCATGTCAAGCGAATTATTTAAAGGCAGGAATTCAGAACCAGGAATGCCCCCCATGACCGCCCAGGGGGAAGGTGGGGGTAAGAATGGCATGCGAAGTCATTTGTAGCCAGGCTCCAGCTTGTTTTGCACATCTTAGAGGAGATTATGGGTATGGAAGTGCCTGGCTCAGCACCTGACCTAGGATAGACACTTAAAAAAACAGTGGGTGCCCGCGTGGTTCAGTGGTAGAATGCTCGCCTTTCATGCAGGAGACTTGGGTTCAATTCCCGGACCATGCACACTGCCCGCCCCCCCAAAACTAGTCTCTGGGGTGGATGCAAGGGTAATTCAGTGGTAGGATTCTCGCCTGCTATGCTGGAGACCTGGGTTCGATTCCCTGCCCATGCACTCCCCAAAACAGACATGCAAACAACAACAACCACAAAATTCAACAAATGGTGCTGCAATAACGGTATACTCACATGGAAAAAGAATGAAATGTGATCCCCACCATACAGCATACAAAAAAAAAATTCAGTTAAAAAAACAAACAAACCACTCTGGACACTTCCCTCACCTACACTCAGCCCCAGAGCTGCACGGCATGTGCTAGACATTTCATGCACCTCCACCCCCATTCTGCCTGCCTCACCTACAACCTCTGTCCCGACCTTCCTTCGTGGGAAGGCTTCCCTGAATACTTACAAACACAAAACGAAAACATGCAAACTTAGAATGAATGAAATTGTAATTAAATCTGTACAAAAAGAAACGTGATATCAACCTTATGAATCATTTAATTCAGTATTCATAAAAATTTCATTGTATTTGGAAACGATCTGGTTAGATTTTCCTTCGTTTCTATGGTGATTACTGAGAACACTGCAGAAAATCTAAAAGCAAATGAGTTACTTATAGGTAAATACTTTCGAAACTAAAAATTATTAAAGATCTATGGAAAAAATACATTTGTGTTGGATGAGCATGTATTGCAGTGTGTTTGACATGATACGGAGTATTGTCTCTAAATGAGGAGAGCCAAGGATGTCCAAAGGAACTCAGCCAGCCAGACTTGTTAGGTAGTGAGCTCCCAGGCCTGGTGGTGACACCACAGAGGCTGCACAGCCAGAGTTTTGCTGAGCAGGAAGGACCTTCTTGTGTTGGAAGGTGGAGTGGGAATCAGCTCGGCTTACGACCCCTGTGACCCTGAAAAGATCACTCCCTTCTCTTGGTCTCAGGGTCCTCAACAAAAGATAAAATAAACATGTAAAAATCCTTTAAGCTTTTTTATATCTGTAACGATTCTGTCTGAAGGAATTGGACTGCATGATCTCTCTTCATCTTTGAGACTCTAAAATTCTATGCATTATCCCCTGAGCTTTGTTTCCAGGAGCTATTTATTTTGGGCATCAGTTTCTGCCTAGCCCATAGTCGAGCTTTCAGACTCTCTCATTGCTAGCATCTCCTCTGGAGAGGAAGCATACCAGGCAGGTTTTGTGAGCTAGCATTCTGCCCCTTTTAAGCATAATTGAGGCCCTGCCCTGGGGACTGCACAGAAAGAAAGGTAGGCGCTCTTTGCAATCCATTAGTATACTAGTTTGCAGCTTGTGCTTTAAAGAATTATGTCAAAGGGAGGAACTCACAAAGGAATGATACTCTGCTATGGTGGGATGACTGAAGGGCTACCTAGAGGACGGTGTCAGGGAGAGGGAAGGATGGTAAGAGTGAGGAGTGCACCCATGGCCCCTGCCAATGTTGGCTGGTGCTGTAATCAGCAACTCTGCAGGTTAGCGAGGGCCATTCTGATTGCTCATCTCTGTTCAATTCTGAAGGGGGATACTGTATCAGGGGGATACTTGTACCAGGACAAATTGCATGGCCAAGTCTGAGGAGGGGAGATAGCATCCTCTCCCAGGTGAGGGCAGAGAAGATTTATGAACAGGACGTGTATAACAAATAACTCCAAAATTATAATGGCTTACTACACCAAAGCTTGGTTTCTATTCTTTTCTTTTATTTTAATTCAATATTTTTATTGAGATATCTTCATGCACATACAGTCCATCCAAAGTATACAATCAGTGGCTCACAATAGCATTGCATAGTTGAGTATTCATCACCATTATCATTTTTAGAAAATATCCATCACTCCAGAAAAAAGAAATAAAAAGAAAAAGGGAAAAAAACATACATCCCATACACCCTACCCCTCCCTCTCATTGACCACCAGTATTGCAATTTACCCCAATGTTTTTTTTTTTTTTTTTTTTTTTTTAAAGGAAAGACAGAGAGAAGGAAGGAAGGATAGAAGGAAGGAAGGAAGGAAGAAAGGGAAACATTTCCAAACATTTTCTTGCTTTATTGTATTTTGTTTTTCCGTTTTTGTTACATGGGCTGGGGCCGGGAATCGAACCGAGGTCCTCCGGCATAGCAGGCAAGCACTTTGCCCGCTGAGCCACCGCGGCCCACCCCAATGTTTTTTTTTAACCCCTTATCCCCACCTCTGTATTATTTATTTATTGTTTGCCCTTATTTTTTTTTACTCATATGTCCATACCCTGGATAAAGGGAGCATCAGCCACGAGGTTTTCACAATCACACAATCACATTGTAAAAGCTATATAGTTAATACAATTGTCTTCAAGAATTAAGGCTACTGGAACACAGTTCAACAGGTTCAGGTACTTTTCTTGCACCACACCAATACACCAATACACCATAAACTAAAAAGAATATCTATACAATGCATAAGAATAATCTCCAGGATAACCTCTCAACTGTTTGAAATCTCTTAGCTACGGAAACTTTATTTTGTCTCATTTCTCTCTTCCCTCTTTTGATCAAAAAGCTTCCTCAATCCTATGAAGCCAGGTCCGGGCTCGCCCCTGAGAGTCCTGTCCCACATTGCCAGGGAGATTTACACCCCTGGGAGTCATGTTCCATATAGGGGAGAAGGCAGTGAGTTCACCTGCCAAGTTGGCTTACAGAAAGAGGCCACATCTGAGCAACAAAAGAGATTCTCTGGGGGTGACCCTTGGGCATAATTATAAGTAGGCTTAGTGTTTCCTTTGCAGGAATGAGAAAGATTGGTTTCTTGCATTTGCCTCAGGTCCATAACAAGTCCACAGCAGCACTGCTCTAGGTCACCTTCTCTCTGGTACTAGGCTAATGAAGCAGTGGATCTGGAATATTGCCAACCTTGTGGCAGAGGGAAAAGAGCTTATGGTAAACCTTGAATTGGCTCTTAAATCCTCTGCCTGGAAGTGACTTGTGTCACTTCTGCTCATTTCACAGACCAGGACAAATTGCATGGCCAAGCCTGAGGAGGGGAGATAGCATCCTCTCCCAGGTGAGGGCAGAGAAGATTTATGAACAGGACGTGTATACCACAGGTGTTATAGAAAGAGCTCCTCTGCCTGTTGAGAAGTTTCTTTTACCACTTCCCAGGCAGGGGAGATTGCTGCTCACTTGGGCTTTCCTGAAACCCTTAGCACTCACTTCTCCCAGGACTGCCGTGTCTGCATGTTCTGAACAAACCCCATTCATTATCCTGTGCCATCCAGGCCTATTGTTCCTCTTTATCTTCCACCTTGCATGAGAAAACTACTGAGTTATAGTTTCAGGCCACTGTCTTTTAGAGCTGCTGTTTGGATCAGCTGTTTGAACAGAACTTAAATTGAGTGTTTAAACATGATTATTTTCACAGCAGCTGTGGGAAGAACACTTTGATTTTTCTTCCCTTTGTAGAGGCTCTGAGAAATGGTTAAGGGCCTCGTCCTGAAGCCACAGATCGAATCTTTTGTAGATCCCAGAAGTCTTCAACGATTAAGACAGAGGAAGCCTAAAAGAGCGTGTTGTTTAGGCTTCTGTGAGTCCAGCGGTCCATGAACGAACGACCAAGATTCTGGAAGACCCTTGAAATTGTGAGTAAAATCTGTGGGGTACTCGGGGTACTCCAGGGTTTGTGTCCAGGGCATGTGCAATTTTGGTGGCCAGGAGCCATAACTTACATCTGATTCTCAAAGGAACTGTGAATTTAGAAAGATTTAGGACCACAGAGTCTAATCTAATCCCTTTGTTTTATTGATGATTTCGAAAGTGGGGCTTGGCTCCTTGCTCCAAATGGGCTGACTTAATTTGATATCATAGCTGATAGCTTCGTTAGAAGATTTTGCCCTATACCTTCATTTTGTTTCAATGACTTAATTTCTCTAATATTACGACCTACTCTGGGAAAAAGGCAGGTCCTCTGGAAAGTTATATTGATTTTTAGAGCCACAAGAGTATCGTTTGGAACATTCCTGCCCTGGCAATTAATACCCTCTAAGCGCCTGCAGAGCAACCTCCAGCCTTCCCTTTGGTGTCCATGGGGACTCATTATGTTTCTAACAGGCAAGTATGAAAACTTATAGTGCCGGCTTACCAGAAAGGTTTGCTTCGGGAATTTCTCAGACAGGGCTGCTTCTGTCTTGTAAAGAAATCTGCATCGCATGAAGCAGAATGGAGACTGACTCTGGCAGAAGATGGCAATAGGATTGCATCAATGGTCCATGTCTGCCAGGCAAAGAATGAACATATTTTAATAGCATAGGTGTATTTGTTCTCCTCTTCCTCCATGATGCTGTTCAGAGGCGAGTAGCATTTCCTCTTTACAGATTACAAAACAAGAGTTTCAACATTTTACTAGCCTGCGGAGTTGGGATTCTTCAGGAGGTCCTGAAATGACCTGCTAGATGTTTATTTATATGTGCATTTGGGGCAAAGGGGGGCCTGTGATTTTCATCAGATTCTACAAAGGTCTCTCACCATAAAAGATTCAGAGTCACTATGCTAAGACGTCTTTTCTTTGTAAAATAATTTGCAGATTAGCCCAATTTTGAAGTTCAGTCCTTTTCAATGAGCAGTCTCCTTTTTAATTTGGTTGCTGACCTCCTCAATAGCAGACCAAATTGAAAACAAGAATAATCCCCAATCACTCACGTTGAGGTAACTTTTCCTTACCTGTAACTGTGCCCTAAAGTTTAAAATCTCACTTCTGCTCATGATAGTTCCCTAATAGTATGGAGGAGCAGAAAGAGACTGTAAAAATCATCAAGATTTATGGATGGGAAAACTGAGGCCCAGTGAGTGGAGAGCTGATCCTGTTCACATAAGTGGTTGGATTAGGGTTTGTTCTTTCTCAAGAAGTCAATTCTTGAGTTGGGAACCCCTTGCCAATATTTCTGAACAAATGACAATTCAGTGTGACTCATTTTTCTTGACATTATGCAAATGAAGGAAACAAGACTGAGGGGCCTTCTGTCCTGAGAGCAGGAAATGGGGCCTGTTTGGGACCTTACATTCTCATTCCCTTGGGACAGTTGGAGTGGCAGCAACGGCTTCTGGAAGAACCAGGTCTTTGTTCATTTCTGTTTCATGGGTGAGCTCCTCTCCAGCCGGGGTTGGGAGGGTTAGCTCCCAACCCACATTCCTTGGGAGAGTTAAACCGAAGGGAAGCTTATCATGACTCCTAGGTCTGCTGTCTCTAGAGCTGCCCTCAGGAGCGCCTTCCCTCCCCAGCCTCACTTGGCATTGAGGAAACCTTTGACTTGGATTGGACATGTGGAGCCAACCAGCCCCTCCCATCTGAAGCAGGGCCATGGCCACAGTGCAGCCAACAGCAGGGGCCCAGGGGAGTACTGAGCTAACACTGAGCTCACTTGGATTTTTATTTCTAAATTTCTTTTTGCCTCATTCTGGCTGGAGGGCCCCTGAAACCTTTGTAACCTCCATGAGGGGTGAAGTCTAGTGCTACCCTGAACTAACCAGAGATGGTTTCTGAGACGATCTCTGCCAGGGTTTTCTTCTAAGTGAACATTGACAGTGTTTCTTCAGAGCAGCCGATGACAAAGCACCTCAGAAATGCAGCTAATTATAAGAAAGAAGGATGTTGCTTTACACACAGGGGCAGAGCTGGAGGACCCTTCAGAGAGCATTCACTCAGCCTTAGGAAGAAACTGAGGCCTGCAGGAGGGCAGAGCTAGGAAGCAGCAGAGCCAGGCTAGACACACCCCTGTAGCCTCCAGATGACACCTTATGTTAACTCAGGACCCCCAAGTTAAAATTTCAAGAACTAAAGAGTATGGTGATTGAGATCTACAGTTTAACTTCTAAGGGGCTTTCCAGCACATCCTTATTCAAGCAAAGAGCGGTCCTTCCTTTCCCTTGCCATCAGAGTACTGCACTCACTTCCCTCTGCTTCTGGACATGACAGTGGCAGGTTATGTCCGGTGCCCGGCGCTCCTGCTGGGACTCGACAGCCACTTACGGCAAAAGATTCCTCCTCTTTTGCCGCTGGAGACTTCAAGCCGCCCTTCCCCCACGCCCTCCCCACCCGGCTCCAGCCGGTCTCTGTTGTGTCGGGGAAACCAAAGGGGATTTGTGATAATGGATGGAGCCACTCAGGTCCGACCCAAGGCCCAAGGAGCATGACCGGAGGCAAAAGGATAACCCAGAACAAAACACTGACTCTCACTCCCCAGGCAAGGAGAGGTGGCCGTGCCGCCAGAACCCTAATGCAGGCTCATTACTGAACCCATAAAACTCAAGGTTGGGGGGAGGGGGCGGGGATCGGAGTAGGGGAAGAATACATTATTATTGATGGCGTTGGTCTGGAGAGGAGGAGAACGTGGAGCTGTTTTTAACTTGGCGTGATTCATTTCCCGCCGGGGCTGCGGGGCCGAGGCGGGGCGCGCGCCGGCAGCCGGGGCAGGGCGGCACACTCCGCTGACGCTCGTTGATTTATGGTGCTTGATCAGGGGCTGTGCAAGGGGATAAAGTTTATGAGAGGAGGCGGCGTCTGCAGCGGGCGAGCTCCTTTCCCACACTGATTAGGATCAGCCAGGGCTTTGGAAACTGCAGTTCAGGATCTCGGGTGCCCCGGGAGCCGCTTCTCCCACTTCCTGCTCCTCCCTGCGACGGCCACCCGGCCGCTGGTCTCGCGGGGAGCCCAGGTCAGCACTGCGGCCTGGCCCTGGCCATGGAGGGGAGGGGGTGTGTGTGTGGGGGAGGGTGGCTGGCGCGGAACCTGGAGAAGCTGGGGTGGGCGGGGTGCCCCGCCTGGGAGGCAGCGTCATAGCCCCGGGAAGTCGGAAAGAAAGAAACATATCAAACAAAAAATGCGCAGTCACCCTGTTAGGAGATGAAAGAGGGATGCTAGGAATTTTTCTCCTCTGAAGGCTGAAGGAATTCTCATCCTCCACTTTGTTTTTCTATATTCCTTACACTTTTCCCATCACTTCCCCTACATGTATTTATCTTTGCATTTGGACTTGACTCTTATTTTATCTCTCCCTTTACATTACTATATATTTTTGGTCCCCTCAGAAGAGAGTAAACACCTACTTTGCCAGACGTCTCTAAACACTGCTGAGAGAGATTCAGAAACAGTCCTCAAGGGACTCCACGTCGCTGACAGTCATGTGGGGAGTCACAGCAGTCCAGGGCTCTAAGTACCAGGAGCAGAGTCTGAAGTGGACACTGCTCTAAGTGCTTTGGGGACATTAACTTGTTTGATCCTCACCGTGAGTTCAGCAGGGAGATACCATTATTATGCCTTTTTACAGATGGGAATTCTGAAGCCCAGCTAGGGGAAGTGACTTGCCTAAGAGGACTCAGGAATTTAAGTGGCTGACCAGGATTTGAACCCAGACAGAACGGGGCTAGCGCCTGTGCATTTAACCCCTCAGTTTCTTGGACTCTCAAGAGCAGAGTGGTGGGGGTGCAACTGAAACAACAACCATCTCTGCCAGGGAGAGTCAGGGTGGGCTTCCTGGAGGAGGTGTCATTAGGATTGGGGTTTGAAGAGTAGATATTCACCAGGCAGACATAGTGGTGAGAGAAGGTCAATTCTAAACAAGAACTTTCTCATTTTGGTCCTGAGTTCTCAGGCCCCTGCTCCTTTCACTTTCCATTTTGTATTTTTATCTCAACAGAGTGAGAGGGCAGAAGTTCAGAGCCTTTATATACTGGGTAAATGGGATCACCTTCTGTGCTGGTTTGAAACTGTTATGTACCCCCAGAAAAGCCACATTCTTCTAATCTAATCTTGTGGGTACAGACCTATTGTGGGTGGGAACCTTTAGGTTGTTTCCATGGAGAGATGACCCACCCAACTGAAGGTGGATCTTAATCCTTTCCTGGAGCCCTTTAAGAGAGAGAGCCTAGAGATGTTTACAGACAAAGAAGGAAAATACCCCAGGAAAAAGCAAGAAGGACCCACAGGAGCTGAGTGAGCCATTTGAAACCAGAAGCTGGAAAAAATGACAGCAGACATTGCCATGTGCTTTCCCATGTGACAGAGGAACCCTGGAAGACAGCTGACTTTCCCCTGAGAAGGTCTTTTCATTGGTATCTTAATCTGGGCATTTTGGGGACCTTAGAATTACAATTTGTAACTTCATAAATCCCCTTTGTAAAAGCCAATCCATTTCTGGTACATTGCATACCGGCAGTTTAGAAATGGAAACACCTTCCCAGGCCACTTCATTGATCTAGAAGGATCTCTCTGTAGCTACCGAAATCCCACCAGACCTGGAGGCTTAACAACAATGTCATTCGCTCCCAGAAGCTTTCCCTGATGGCTCCTTATTTCCCTACCAATGACTGAAAGCAATCTTTCTTCCTCCTTTCCTCCATCACATTTGCTTGTAAGCATTAAAGCTTCTCTCGGTTTGGCCTCCCTCTGTCTTTATAACTAGTATGTGAGCTTTTGGAAGGCAATGGTATATTCCCTCCCTCCCTACCCACTTCTGCCCCAGGTCTGCTTTAATATCCTGCGCACAGGTTCATCATAACTGCATTTGGTGAGTCAATGGGGAGAGCTGGAAAACTTCTGATCTTATAGGTGATTCATTTACGCCTTGATGGATTTCATTATCAAGTGAGCTAAAAATGGAGATGATGTGTGTCCCCTGCTGGAGAAGGTCTGGACCACCCTCTGCCAAAAGAACAGAAAGAACAGAACACTCCCAGCCACTAGGAGTGCATCATCCAAGCTGCTGGCTCAGAGTCCCTTAAAATCCTTCTAGACTAGGTACAGGATTAGTCCTGGGTCCTGGACACAGTATCGAATCAACCAACGGAAGCTACGCTGCTCCAGTTAAGGGGGATTGGACTGTGAGGGTGAGGGGCCGGGCAGATCATTGCATAATCCATCTCCATTTCAGCATGGCTTACTGTAAGGCCAATGGCATAGTGAACATTTGACTCCAAAGGGTATCGTATCATTTTAGGCACCTGCCAGAGCCACTGCTCTCAGGAGGTCAGGGCTGTGTCTGGTTCTTTGTTGTATTTTGTGTTTGTTTAGAACTAGCTTTTTAAACAATTAATTGAAAAATTAATATGTGCACATGACTTAAAAATTCAAATGCTCCAAAGAATATACAGTGAAAATTCTGTCTCCAGTCTCATCTCATCATCTCCCTTCTCAGGTACATCCTTAAGTGCTCCTCCTACAAGAGATGTTAGATGCACGAATATGCAATTTGAGGTTGTCGTGAATGTTCTCCATGCATTTGCAGGTGAGGGTGACGTTGTCATGGTTGTTGACATTCCGGATAAGAAGGTTAAGTTACGTTGACCTTGAGAAATTAGAGATCTAGTGCTGTATATTCTGAATGACATTTAGTAATGTAAACTATGTAGTAATAATTCCTGCACATCTCAAATACTATCTGGGAACAGACTGGTCTGGCCTCACGGTACTAAAAAGAGCAGACCACAAAATGGATATGGACAGAGAATGTTGGGCCATTTTAGCAAGTGCCAGTATGCTGTCAGGATTGATTATAAGGAGCATAACTGATGGAGATAAAAAAATTAGTTGTTGGGTATTCTCTTATTATTTATAAATGTCATGTAATCTGTTGGTTACTCTGCTATACACTGGAAGAAGGGAGAGTCACAGAGGTGAATAAGATACCTTCTACTATAATAAGAAGGACCGATATGTACTTCTATAACAATAAAATAATGGCTGACTTTGATAGACCAGGTGAAGGAACTGGCATCATTTAATCTAAGGAAGACAAAGAGAAGAGGTGACTTAATTACTCAAGTACGTGGTAACGTACGTTGAGTTGGTCATCTGTAGCTACCTCCCCATTCTCCATTCCCTGTGCCCCAGCCTCTTCTGTGCCTCTGTATGGATGATCTTTTACATGGCACGACACCCTAGAGCTTGCCTATAGCAAAGGATTTCCAGCCTCTGAACAGCCTGAGTTGTCTGGAGACCTTCTGTTGGATACTCCAGTGACCGCCGGGAACCCCTCCGTGCTCTCTGGAGCCACATTCTGGGTAATGGGGAAGGAGGTCCTTTGCCTCTCTCCCCTGTGTTAAATTCTAGTAGTGAGGTCCCAAAGCTCTACTGCCTGGGCTTCAATTTCCTCAAAAATGGTCCTTTCAGCTCTTGACAGGGCTCAGATACATGTCCAAATCATATTTGACCATGCTATACTCAGAATTCATCGTTTTTCTCCTCCAAAGAGCAGGACTGTCTCACCGGGTTGATCCAGACACCTTAGGTCTCCTTCCCCACAGCACGAGTTCCTTCCCAAGAGGTGCCTCTGTCTCTCACACAGACTTCAGACGTGTCCAGGTATGTCAGGGCCCTGTTCAGCTCAGGTTCAAACTAGGACCCAGGTCCTGCCTCCCCCTAATAATAGCAGGTGTTCTGATCAACTTCTCTAAGGAAAGTCAAATAAGGGACTGTGCATATAAACTATAGTGGGGGGGAGTGCGAGGGTAGTTCAGTAGTAGAATTCTCGCATGCCATGCGGGAGACCCGGGTTCAAAAGCAAAGAAAGAAAGAAAAAAAAAACAAACAAACAAATCTACAAATGGTGCTGCAATAACGGGATGCTCACATGGAAAAATGGAATGAAATATGACTCTCCATACAGCATACAAAACGCACACACACACACACACACACACAACAAGAAACTATAGCGGGAAAGATTTTAGAGAGTTAAAGGAAGAATGTTGTATATCAGGGTGATAATGAGGAAAGTTATTTTATTTCATTCTTCCCAGGAAGAGAATAGTCTATGGCCTTTCTTGGATAGTCAGAAATAGTCCTGGAGCTTTTCACGCTAAGCCCATTGGGCACTGATGTGTCCCGCCTTTCAAATCAAACAGTAGTGGCCTTTTCCCTAATTGAGGTAATGTGATTTTCTCCAGGTGAATTTTTTCCATACATTTTTCTTATGTCTTAAATCTTTAGCACCTGCAGGCAAAAAACTAATGAACAAGTAGTAAACAGATATGAATGGGAAAGCTTGAAAACCACTGAGCGTGCTGAGTCGTTCCTCTTTCTCTTTTAAGAGCACGTGTGCTTGTGGTCTCCTACTGCCTGCCTATGACGTCGCCATATTTTCTGCTATTAAAACTGTTCCTAGTTCATGGGGTGGAATGAAATAGCCCATTATTCCAGGGCATTCCCGAAAGAGCCTCGTGTTTTGCCACCTGGGCACCCTTCAGCACCATCGTTGTAGACTCTGCAAGGCTAGTTTCCTTTCCTCCTCTCCCTCCTTTCCTTTTCCCTCGACTGTTTCACGGTATGGCCCAAACTGACTCCCAGTCTCTGCCAAGCTAAAGATAACCTCTCCATGTGGGTTATCTTACATAGGCTAAATTTAGTCTCTGGGGTGATTTGGGGCTACCCCAACAAGTAACTCCAGGCAAGCGTATGAGTACCCACAGTTCTGAGTCCCCTCAGGAGACAGACAGAGCCAGGAAGGGGAGGGGATTCACAGAGAGGAAGGGGCAGGCGTGGGAATGAATGACGCAGAGGGAGACTGATAGGAAGGTAGCAAAGGAGGTACAGAGAAAGGGTGAAACGCTGTGACACACTGATGCAGCAGAGCAGGCTGAGTCCCTCTGAGGGATCTGACTGCTCCCAGTGAAGATTCTTTTTCGATCAGTTGTAGTAATGCAACCCCTAGAGGGAAAAGCCCAGGGCTAATCATGGCTCAAGAATTCAGTGGACCTGATATACAGATCGGGGTGTTTAATTTTATGATGTGGCTATGGGTTACACAAGAGACCAATAAAGTAACTCTATAAAATGTGGCTCAGGGCAGTGGTGTTGCAGTGTCTGCCAGAGCATCAGCCCAACTCAGAGGTGGTTTGAGAGCAGGGCTGATGTCTATCTGGTATGGCCTGGTGTGGCCATCCTGGTCCATAAATCTCCACCAGTTGTTGAATAGCTGCTGCTGCTCTTAGCTTCTGGAGGGTTTCCCTGCTGGACTGGCTTCCCAGCCCCCATTCTGGGACCTTCCCCACCGTCTAGCAACCCAATGCAGAGAGCCTGCAGATCCTGCTTTATATCTTATCTCTGGCACCACATCATTTCTGAGTGGCCCACGCAGTATGTGTTAAATACTTTAGCTTTCACCCACCCTACAACATGTCTTCCTGGGGGTGGGTCCTTTGAGATACCCGTGGCGTGGACCAGGGACTCAGTTCTGTTAGATTGTCCCTCAGCTGATCCCAGGCCAGCCCAGGGTGCCCAAAGGAGGCTTTCTTGAGGGCTGCCTGTCACTTTCCTGGTTGCTGCAAGGGCACACCCAGCTGTTCCCTTGAATCATACTTGGCTGACTCAAAGGAGAGTTTAGCAGGCTCAGAAACGATTTCAGGGTTGACGAACCCTTTTGGAGGAAAGAGACAAATTTGTATAGTGTCTCCAAAACCAGAATTGCATTTGGCCATAGGGTCTGAATAGACAGATATGCAGGAGGCATCTGGTTTCCCTTCATAGCCAGCCTGGAACCCTTGCGTGTCACCCCCTACAGGAGTTAGCTAGCCCCTTCCAGGTCGCCTCCACTCACAGGGAACTCAGCTCTTTGAAAAGAGGCCAAAAGGGGCTTTTTCTCTTTTTTTTTAAATGAACCAAAAGGAGCTAATAACTCCCTCAACGCATCAAATTGTGACCCCCTTTGTTAAGCGGAGATCTTCCCATACAAATCGCATTTTGGCCCCTCACTCAGATGGAACTGCAAATCCAAAGACGGCCCCGACGAAATCAGTACCATGTACTAATATGCATTATATTATCAAATGAACTGAGAGGTCATGCAGTCATTCACTCATTCAGTCAGTGTTTATTGAGAAGCTACTCAGTTGCTGGGCAGTGTTCTTGGTGCTGGAGATGAAGCAGCAGACTGGAAGAGAGGTCTCTCTCTTCTCTGAGAGACCTTCCAGTCCATTTAGGCTAGTACCAGACAGCTATGGAAACCATGGGAATCAGGAGTGGCTGAGCTTTTCTACTGGACCCCATGACAGGCCTGGGGCCGGCATAGGAAGGAGCTGCTTGCGTGACCTTGGGCAAGAAGCTTCTGTCCATGCTTCTCCTTTGCTCCCAGAGGTTGCTAACTGCCTGGTGGGTCCACTGAGAACATGGAATCCCTAAGATGGGCTCTCATTTTACAGACAAAGAAATTGAGACTCAGAAACCAAGGGTTGTTTGCAATCTCATTCCACACACTCTCTAAAAATGCTTGTGAGAGTCAAGTGACATTTTATAACACATTTTACTGAATTAAAAATGGAATGATTTTTAAATTTTTCATAACAAGAAATCCTAGACAACTCAGAGCAGAGAAAAGAAGACAATGAAAATTATTGATAAATTCATTATCTAGAAATAACCATTTGGTGTTTGTCCCTGAGGAATTTTCCTGGGTATATTTAATATATTTAATATATCTGTGGGTGTAGATATAGTATATATAAAATTTTATATAATTTATACATAACATAATAAGTAATACGTAATTTTATATAATTTATACATAACATAATATAATAGGTAATATATAATGTATACATACATTGTTTTTTGCCTTTTTCACCCAGTTATTTTCCCAATGAACACAATTTAAAAGTAAATACTAGTTTTTACAAAATATTTAATTACTTCCCCAAAGATCCCAGTGGAAAGCAAAGAGTTAAATCCCCTCAGAAGTCAAGTAGGCCTTTGCTAGGGGCAGCAGATCGCATTAGTCGGAGGTTTTGGGGGTGGAATGGAGATTTTAGTAAGATGGTGCCTTGAACTTGGCCTGGCTCCCAGCTCCAACCTGACAATTCTGGGGGTGATGGGAGTGATACCTGGAGAAGCAAGGAGCGCGACCTGGTGAAAAGAGCCGGGGCAGGGCTTTCTCCCCTTTCAGCGAATGTTTGGAGAACTTGGAGATAAGAATCTAAAGTCCAGGGCAGAATTTGGCTGCAGAATTCCGTGGGTCCTGAGGAAAGGGCTCCATCAGCCTATGTGAGCTTACTTCCTTGGTCCCTAGACAGTTGGAAGAACATGGGACAGCAGAGGGGCTTCCTTTCTGCCCCTGGCTGGACTGACTGACATCCTCCCGTCATGCAGCACACAGAAGCATCCCTTCCACGGCTCACAGGACTGTGGTCACTTAAGGAAGCCCCAGAAGCTGGAGCTGAGCTTCTAAGAAAGGACTGAAGAAAATAGGTCTGCACCTAAGGGGGCTCAGCAGGTGGAAAGAGAACAGGAAGAACCCACAGATCAGACTGCTCAAGAAGGTAACACCCCCAGAGCAGAAAACCTGCTTAAAATAATAAAGACATTCAACACGTTGCAACACATGACTTCCTGGAGCTAAAATGTATTTTTTGGGGGGATGGTGGTGGTGCGTGGTCTAGGAATCAAACCCGGGTCTCCTGCCTGAAAGGTGAACATTCTACCACTGATAAATGTATTTTGAGATAAAATACCCATTGGATGAATTAAAGCAGAATATGGACTTAGACGATCAAATAGAAGAAATATTCCAAACGCGGAACAAAAATACGAAGAGATGGAACTCATAAGGGCAAAATGAGAGACTAGGTGGCTAAGTCCGGAGAACCTAGAAGGTAAATAATTCCAGGAGCTCCAGGAGAAAAGTGAACAGATGAAGGGGCCTGTTCTAGTTTGCTAGCTGCCGACAGCAACACACCAGAGATGGATTGGTTTTCAATAAAAGGGGATTTATTTAGTTAATGTATAGTTCTTCAGAGGAAAGGCAGCTAACTTTCAACTGAGGTTCTTTCTTACATGGGAGGGCACAGGGTGATCTCTGCTGGCCTTCTCTCCAGGCCTCTGGGTTCCAACAACTTTCCGCGGGGTGATTCCTTTCTGCATCTCCAAAGGCCTGGGCTGAGCTGCAAGTGCTGAGATAAGGTATGCTGAACTGCTTGGGCTGTACTAGGTTGAACTCTCTCATTTAAGCACCAGCCAATTAAATCAAACATCATTCATTGCAGCAGGCACACCTCCTAGCCGACTGCAGATGTAATCAGCAACAGATCTGAGCTTCACATGCCACTGGCTCATGTCCACAGCAATAGAATTAGGCATCTTCATCTGGCCAAGTTGACACCTGAACCTGACTACCACAGGGAGGAAGTAGTTAAATAAATATTAGAAGATAATTGACCTGAATGAGAAAGACTTTGGGTCTGAAGATTAAAAACTCACAGGGTCATGAGGATTGAAAGCCACCTATTTAAGCCCATCTTGGTGAAATTCTTGAACTGCTGGTATAAAGAAAACCTGTTACACCCTTCATTACAAAGAGGAAAATGTTAATTACAAAGGAAAAAGGAAAGAGATTGCTGTCACACTTCTCACCTGCAGCGGGGAAATCCTGAAGAGAGGGATGACTTCTGTGAAGGACCAGAGCCAACCAGGGTGATGAAAAAGAACGTACCACTGGAGTACCTCAGTTGAAAAAAATTATCTAGAAAGAACCTTAAGCAAAAAAAAGAAAAAAATGAACCAAAACAGTTACCTCAAGATAGGAGAAGAAGGAGAGGGTTTGGTGGTGGGCAAGGGGACTTCTTTTCCTTAATCTCTCTCTCTCTCTCTCTCCATCTGTCTCGATACAGTTGCATCAGAAGCATCAGCTGAATCCCAGGGTAGCTTTGGAGCAGTTTTGAATTGAGACGAAGAGTCAGGGCCTTTTACCCTGGCCTTGACCGGTGATTGCATGCAGTTTGTCCCCGGAAAGGGAGCAGACCTGGATCTCTTCAGCTTAAGGCAATTCCTACGGAGGGATTCCGCTATGAGCCGTCAGCAGCCCGCCCTCCTGCAGCTGGAGGAAGACTGTGGTCAGCCCATGCAGCATCTCTGCAATGTGTGCCAGGTGCCGTTTATGTGAAATTATATATCCATGCTTATGTGACTATATGCAGTGGTGTACTGGTGTTTGACAATTGTCTGGGTGACGAGGAGACCCTGGGTTGTTGCTTTTACTGATTTCTGTGCTGTAAATATTCCTATCGTGGCCAATATCAAACATTCAAGGTGATGCTTCTGAACACGGAGCAGGGACGAGATGCACACAACTGCCTCTCCTGAGCCGGTGCAAGCACTGAGCACGCAGGGGGAAATTTGGGGAAAGTGAGGCACAGCTAACCACAGTTCTGGCATCTGGGAGTCTCATTCAGTAGGAGAGCTCTAACACTGCGAGTTTTCAGCTCATTTTCTCTTTTTTTTTCGTCTTTCTAACCCTTGTCCCTCCAGTCCTCTGCCTCTATTTCTCCCTCGACCCCAGTATGTGAGTGCTCTTGGCAAGCAGTTTTCCAGAAGGAATCTCAAATACTTCTCAATACTGAAGTATTAGTGACTTTCAACAAAGAGCTGCTTCTCAGTAGGTGGCTATGAGGTTCAACTGATAGTGCTTATCAGAGATGGAAAACTTTCTCTGTAAAGGACCAGTTAGGAAATATTTTTGTCTTTGTGGGACATATGGTCTCTGTTGCAACTACTCATCTCCTGCTGGCCATAATTTGCTGACTCTTGTTGTATGCGATATCACTTCTGTATAACTGTTAATTATGGTTATTTTAAAGAGCCAAGTGGAAAAAATCTCTTAACTCTAGATATTCAGACAGACCAGCTCAGGGGAGCAATTTAGGACTTGGGGAAGTTTTGCAGTTCAGCTGGTTTTGTGCATGGAAACTTACCTAGGAATGTTTTTTTTTTTTTTTTTACCTTCTTTTTATCCAGGGTACAAAAAAAGTGAGAAAAAGGAGTCCCTAGATAAGAAACAACAAAGCAAAACAAATGAACCAACAAAAAAACCAAAAGCAAATCTATATTTATTAGGGTTCTGTCAGTTCAGAATTTGGGAACACATATCTGGGAAGAGGCTAACAACTCACCACCGCATTGTTTCTACAGAAAGATTTAGTTAATAGATTAACAGAGTAAAGCAGATCAGGCAAGCAGGAGCCTTTACATAGCTCGGAAATGCTTTAGCCTTCCAGCACATGAATTATTTGAATGCGAATATGAAAGCCACAATTTTTCTATTCATAAAAATGAGTCATATTGGAACTTTTTCGGCAAGACATGTTGAGCACCTCCAGTATCTTGGAATATACACTTGTTTCCATTTCCTGGCTGCTAAAACAAATGCCACACATGGGTTGGTTAAAAAAAAAGGGGGGTAATTGATTGGCTAACTGTTTTGAAGCTAGAACAAAAACAAAATTGAGGCATCAGCAGGGAGGGTGATACTTTCCCTCAAAAGATGGTGGAATTCTGGCGCTGCCTGTCAGTGAGCCCTGTCCTTGGCTTTTTCATCACACAGCGGGGCAGATGGCATTGTCTTCTCCTTTCTTTTCTGAGTTCTATTGACTTCCAGCTTCTGGCTGCTTCTGTGGTTTCTCTGTCTGTGTCCAATTTCCTTTGCTTATAAGGACTTCAGCCTTACTGGATTAAGGCTCACCCTCATTCAATTTGGGCACACCTTCACTCCTACCATCTTCTAAGGTCCTATTTAGAAATGGGTTCACACCCACAGCACCAAGGGTTGAACTGAATATGCATTTTGTGGGGGACACAGTTCAAAACTCAACAACACTATACATGTAGTTTTTTTGTTTTTCTTCAGATATATTTGGAGCAAGTCTATGTTCTCTTGGCTTCAATTTTTCCATCTTTAAATGAGTAGTTTAGACTTCTTAGATAGCCTTCTGATTTTATGGTATAGACTCCTAAATTTCTCTAAAAAAATTTAAGTTCCCTAACTAAAAAGAAATGTCCTGCTTTCTGATTACTTCTTGTCTTGTGTTAGCCTCTTTAACTCCACAAGACGGGAGTACAGGAGGCCACTTCCTTTTTGGCTTTCAGTTGTCTTAAGATTATATATACATATGAATGTGTACGTGTGTGTGTGTGTGTGTGTGTGTGTGTTTACATTTTGGTGGTGGTGGGGCTATTTTCTAATAGAAAGGTCTTGTCTTATCTACAATGCTTTGCTTATAAACTCCATCAGAGTATAAGAAAACCCTACTAATCACTGTTGAATATCATGTTTCTCTCTGTAATAGCCATTAAAGCTGTACTTTGTTGACATTCCCTGGTGACCAGGAAACTCAGAACTAAATTTAGTGTTCAGATGAGACCACCCTGGTTGCATTGCAATTATCTCTCAGTCATTTTTAACCTTTTCTAGATTCACAGATTTTTTTATGGGAATCTGATGGAAGCAAAGGGGAATCCACCAGGAACCAACCAGGCATATATGTACACACAATGCACAGAGGGGATTTTGAAAATCTTCAACTACCATATTATGTTTTATTTGTGTTACTATATGATGTCCCCTCATTCCACCTGATATGACCAAAGGTACTGACGTACACAGGGAATTTTGGACACAGAAGGCATGCAGACAGGGTTGGAAGGCTTGGTTTGTTTGATGCAAAGGGTAGGAGATAGTCAGTTTTCTGACAAGGGTATTTCTCCAGTAATGTACCACAGTTCTGTTTTACATTGTACGAAAAAGCATTAGACTAAATTAAAAGTTGGGTTTAAGCTTTAGTTTTACCACTAGTTAGTTCTGACCTTAAGCATATCCTTCTACTTCACTGAGCCTCCATTTTCTTAGCTGTAATCAAGAAAACTACACTTGGAAGGTAGGAGATTAAGTGAGATTGAATGTGGAAATGATGGGCACACTCTTTTTCTTTCAATTGACAAATCTTCATGCACCTGCATTCTTTGCATGGTGTACAATCAATGGCTCACAATATCATCACATAGTTGTGTATTCATCACCATGATCATTTTTTTAGAATGTTGTATCACTCCAGAAAAAGAAATAAAAAGAAAAAAGGAAAAACTCATACATACCATACCCCTTGCCCCTCCCTCTCATTGACCACTAGTATTTCTATCTGCTCAGTTTATTTTACTCCCTATCTCCCCTATTATTTGTTTCTTTTTTATCCATTTTTTTTAAAAATTCATCTATCCATTCCCTGAATAAAAGGAACATAAGAAGCAAGGTTTTCACAATCACACAGTCACATTGTAGGAGTTATAGCTTTATACAGTCATCTTTAAGACTCAAGGCTACTGAATGGTGCAACGGTGGCTCAGTGGCAGGATTCTCATCTGCCATGCGGGAGACCCAGGTTTGATTCCCAGAGCCTGCCCATGCCAAAAAAAAAAAAAAAAAATCAAGCTATTGGAACACTGTTCAACAGTTTCAGGTACTTCCCTCCAGCCACTCTAATACACAATAAACTAAAAAGGATTATCTATATAATGCATAAGAATAACCTCCAGAGTAACCTCTCAACTCTGTTTGAAATCTCTCACCTGCTGAAACTTTATTTTGTCTCATTTCTCTCTTCACCCTTTTGGTCAAGAAGACTTTCTCAATCCCGTGAGGCCAGGTCCAGGCTCATTCCTGAGAGTCCTGTCCCACATTGCCAGGGAGATTTATACCCCTGGGAGTCATGTCACATTTAGGTGGGGAGGGCAGTGAGTTCACCTGCCAGGTTGGCTTAGAGAGAGAGGCCACATCTGAGCAATAAAAGAGGTTCTCTAGGGGTGACTCTTAGGTATAATTTTAAGTAGGTTTAGCTTGTCCTTTGCAGGAATAAGTTTCATAGGAGCAAACTCCAAGATCGAGGGCTCAGCCTGTTGATTTGGTTGTCTCCACTGCTTGCGAGAATATCAGAAATTCTCCACATGGGGAAGTTGAATATTTCCTTCTTTCTCCTCAGTCCCCCAAGGGGACTTCACAAATACTTCTTTATTCACTGCCCAAATTACTCTGGGATATACTGGGGCATTACACTGGACAAACCAACAGATGGGTGCACTCTTAAGCATGGTACAGAGGAGGGAGGTTCAGTAAACCTGAGAACTCAGGGTCCATCAGCAGCTGTCAGACTAAACCATGGCCATAGGAAGGACATGCAGAGTTCACTGTCTTTGCTTTGTACAGCAGTTGTCACTTGCCTGCATGGACCAGCAGTTCTGTGTTTCCATTCATTTCTGCTTGCTCCAGGAATAGGAGAAACGTTTAGGGAGGCTCTAACATGGATTGAAATTAGTTTGTAGAAAGTGCCAGGCCATTGAGGCCACAGGATGTATGTCTGGGATGCCTGTGAGAAATGCCTTCATCTACCACAAATGCTTTCGTCTTCCATCTTCCATACTTGCACAAAGTTAGCCACTTTTTTAACAGTCCAATTCAATCACCTGTCCTTATATGACCCCGTCCCTGACTCTGTTCTTTTCTCCTGTGCGTAGGTTTCTTGTCCATCAGATTCCAGTAACATGTACTGCTCAGTCTGTTAATCTGTTATTAAAGTTCAGTTAGTTTACTGAGCGCCCATGATATGAAAACCTTTGTTCTATTCATTATCATATATTGCCTTGATACCCTTTTTACAGATGGTTCATCTTTGTGTCCTACTCCTTAAGATCATATACATGCATCTCCCACACCACCCAGCACGTGGCGTTGACAGCTCACCGTATGTGCATGAATCAACCTACCCTGACTGGAGCTCTGGTATAATACAGCAGTAAATAGAGGACATATTCATAAAAGTTATACATATCCACTTTAAAAAGTTGAGAACACATACTAGTAAAAATATAATCCCACCATCCAGAAACAACTGCTATTAATATTTTAGTGTATTTCATTTTCACCTTCATCGATCCATATCTCTATGTACCTAATTTGGAACATACTGCATGTAAAGTTCTATACCCCAAATTTTCCCTTGCCATTAAAGTTTTTGTAAATATGATTTAAAAGGGTGTGTTATGTGCCATTATATTGATGAACCATAATTTACTTATTAATTTCCTTATTAGACATTTAGGTTCCTTTCAATTTTTTCACTATTAAAAACAACATTTTGCACAGTTATATGATGATATTGTGAACCATTGATTGTACACTTTGGATGATTAGCTAAGGTTCTCTAGAGAAACAGAATCAGCAGGAGATATCCATAGATATAAAATTTATAAAAGTGTCTCATAACTGTGGGGATGTAGAGTCCAAGGTCTGTAGGGCAGGCCGCAAGCTGGTATCTCCAATGAAGGTGCTCAGTGAACTCTCAGGAAAGGCTGTCTGGACAACCGTGGGAATGTTAAGGGCCCAAGATCTGCAGGGCAGGCTGTGGAGCTGGCGATTCCAATGAAGGGTCTGGATGAACTCCACAGGAGAGGCTGGCTGGCTGAAGCAGAAAGAGTGACTGTCTCTTCTGAATCCTCCTGAAAAGCCTTCTGGTGATTAGATTAAATGTCACTCATTGCAGAAGGCACTCCTTTTAGCTGATTACAAATACAATCAGCTGTGGATGCAGCCAATGTAATCATGATTTAAGTCCATGAAATGTCCTCATAGCAGCAGACAGGCCAGCACTTGCCTGACCAGACGACTGGGAACCACCACCTGGCCAAGTTGACACATGAACCTGACCATGACACATGGTATGTAAAATATATAATATGCAGCAATTAAAAAGAAAGTTCGAATGGTCATTGCCCAAATATCCCTGAAGATTGGGAGAAGGATCAAATGAAAGGGAGGACATATAACAGAGAAGATAAGATTTAACAAATGGTTGTGACTACTGAATCACTATATTGATATTTCTGATTAATTTCTAGTATATTAGAACAGCTAGAAGGAAATGCCTGAAATTGTGGAATTGTAACCTATACCATACTTTTAAATTTGCTGTATCATTACTTGTTAAGCTGTAATTTGAAATTTACCACTTTTCTGCCTATATATTTCACAATAAAAATATTTAAAAAAGAGAAAAAATTTTTTTATATACATGTCTACATATATACCTTATTTTTCTTGATGTATTCATGGAATTTAAATTACTATCTAAAGGATATGGAATTTCCGATGTTTTTGGTTTATATTGCCAACATGCTTTCAGAAAGACTTATCCTTTCTAGTCCCCCCAGCAGAGAAGGAGAGTGACTGATTTATTATTCCTACACTTTTTCAATATTTACAAATTTGATTACAGTATATGTGGTTTTAATTTTGTTTTTGCATTTCTTTGACCACTAGTAAACTTAAACATAAGTGATATTTCTTAGTCTCTGAATTTTCTGTTTGTTTTCTGACCATTTAGAAAATGGAAACACAGGTATTTTTCTTATTGGTGAACTACAGATGCCTTATTGAAGGGTTTTAAAACCAATTAAAAATCAGCAACATAGTTTTTCATGCCACACCATCAATGGCCACCTTAGAGAAAGCACCAATTCCAGATATAATTCTCCCAGTTCCATCAAATACAACCTTGATTAGTTTGGGTTATTGAGACATTTCTTCCTTAGACATAAATCACTCAAGAAAATGCTAGTGCAGTTTTTTCAACAACACGTTTTCTTTCTGTTAAGTGAATCCTTTGTGCTGGAATATATTTGCAGGTCCGACAAACTAAATGAAGCTGATGACAGAGATACACGTGCATGGTCTGATGGCAAAGCAAGAATGTGAAGACCTCTGTGGCACAGTTGCAGGAGGTCAGTCTAGATGTAGAATTCCCTTCCCTCCCCTCCCCTCCCCTTCCCTCCCCTCCCCTCCCCTCCCCTCCCCTCCCCTTCCCTCCCCTCCCTTTCCCTTCCCTTCCCTTCTCTATTCTCCCTCTCCTTCTCTTCTTTCCTCTCCTTTTTTTCTTTTTGTAATTCTAAGGTGTTAGGAATGGTTTGACTTATTAGACACATTTTTTCCCAGAAAATCTGTTTTATATACTTTCTTCCAGGTAATATAGATTTCTGAAAACACTGTAAAAGTAGGTCTTCTCTTAAGATGCATAAGGAAGATTCATTACAGAAACTTCAAATTTTTTTTTTTTAAAACAGGCTTGAACATCTCCCTTGAGATGGGTGTTAGCATTGTTTTGATTTTATAGATAAAGCTTAGAGAAGTTAAATAATTTCCTCAAGGTTGAGTGACAGCACTCAGGATTCCCTAGAGAAACAATCAACAGGAAATATCTGTAAATATGAGATTTATAAAAGTGTCTCACGCAACTGTGGGTACGCAATAGTCCAAAATCTGTAGGGCAGACCATGAGGCTAGCCACTCTGAGGAGATTCCTTGAAGAGTTCTACAGGAGAGGCTGACTTGGCTGAAGAAGGGAAAATTCTCTCTTAAAAATCTTTAACTGATTGGATTATCTTGCTTGCAGATGATACACCCTTAGTTGCTCATATATGTAATGAGCCACAGATGCAATCAAATGACTGATGAATTAATAAACCAGCCTCCTGGTTTATCAACTAGCCACAAAATATCCTTGCAGTCAGGCCAGTACTTGCTTGACCAGACAACTGGGCACCATCACCTGGCCAAGGTGACACCCAACCAACACAGTCCACCCCTTGTCAACATAACAGTTATACACATCACTTTAAACCATTCTTCATATCTAAATAGACTATAATAATGGACATATGTTTGTCTACAAATACTCAACTGTCCTGCATACAACCAGAAATGCACCAAATCTCTCCAGAATAGGGTTCAAGTCCTTAGGTAACATTCACTCTTAAACTTCATATCCTATAACTTAGACATGATATACCAGAAACAGAAAGGCTTTTAAAAAGGGGAACTTATTAAGTTACAAGTTTATAGTTCTAAGGCCATGAAAATGTCCTAGATAAAGCAAGGCTATAGAAATGTCCAATCTAAGGCATCCAGGAAAAGATACCTTGGTTCAAGAACGCCAATGATGTTCAGGGTTTCTCTCAACTATAAAGGCACTGTCTGTTAGCTTTCTCTCTAGGCTTCTTATTTTATGAAGCTCCCGCAGGGGCGTATTCCTTCTTCATCTCCAAAGGTCTCTATCTGCTTGTGCTCTGTGGTTCTCGTGGCTCTCGCTATCAAGATAATCTTATCAAGTTTCCAACCTACAGTACTGAATAGGGATTAAAAGAAATGGCTGCTTCCAAAAGATGGATTAGAATTAAAACATGGCTTTTCTAGGGTACATAATCCTTTCAAACTGGCATCTGTACAAATACAAACATACTCATAACAAAACAAGAAGGAAATATTTATACCATTATTGACCTTGTTCCTGTAACTGGTCACATGGTCGTAGTTCATATTTATTACTACCTTCTTCTACTACCCATTCCATGCTCCTTTTACCCTCAGCAAGCATTCAGCTGGCCATGGTTCATTGCTTGGTGGGGTGACCCAAACCTTCATTATTGAAGTTAGTTTCTGGGCCATTGGTAGTCCTGCCTGAATTGGGTTGTTGCACTTTTCCACTGACTTTAATCACAAGGCATGGTACTACGAAGAGATACCTCCCCTGTATTCTAGGAAAACTCTTCTTTAGCCCCAATACGTAGTTGCAGTCCTATTCCCATTGATAGTCAGGATCAATCACCCCAGCCAGTTCAGTAATCTACTACCTTGCTGTTGATTCAGAGGCATGAGAAGCCCAAAGTGGTCAGGTGGCAGTCCTAATTTCCAGTTCAATGTAATCATTGTTGTGTCTACCTCTTTTATAAGTAAGACCTCTAGATTAACTGAGCTTAAGGTTACAGGGACAGGATTCAGAAATTTTTCTAGTGGATTATTAGGGGTTATAGTGAGTGGTGCCACTCCCATTTCCACCCTTTGATGGAAAGTGGCTGTAGCCAGGTCAGCCTTGATGAGTAAAAGCCCATGTTGTTGAGCCTAAGCATAACCTCCATCCCTACCATTTTGCCCACTTTGTTCATAAGCCCTTTGAGCAGTGGCAGGAGTGGCTGGGGAAAGACTTGTATCCACAGAACTTATCCACTTACTAAAACCTTCATCTGCTGAAGTCACCCTCTGGTACAAACGTATCTTCATGTTTTTTGTCCACTCAGGATGGTCTATCCACATACCTTTTCTCTTGACCTCTCTGTCACCAATTTTCTCAATTATGTTCCTGCCAAGTCCCTGACCATCCAGCCAAACCATTAGCAACCACCCATAAGTCAGTATACAAATACACCTCTGGCCAGTTCTTCCACACAAAATGAACAACCAAGTGCACTGCTTGAAGTTCTACCTACGAGAGGATTTCCCCTCACCACTGTTCTTCAGGGACATCTCAGAAAGGGGCCATAGTGTCTCAGCTGTCCACTTTTTGGTGTTACCTGCATATCATGCAGAAGCATCTATAAACCAGGCCTGAGTTTTCTCTTCCTCAGGCAACTGAGGAACTCAACTGAATTCTTGTGGAATTCCCTAAGAGGCCATATCTCTGGGTTGGGAAGAGAAAGTAAAATGGCAGGAGTGGGGACCATGTAACTTACTTGTAGCTTCAGGACCTACTTAAGCCCTACCTCTCATATGACATTTCCATTTTATGATGGAGTGCTGCTGTGCATGCCCACCCTTATTGATTGGTGTGTTGGACAACACCCAGCTCATGATAGGCAACTCAGGTGTCATGGTAACTTGGTGGCCATGGTTAAGAGTTCAATCTCTATTAAGACCCAGTAGCAGACCAAAAGCTGTTTCTCAAAAGGAGACTAATTAGCTCCAGTGGAGGTAAGGCTTTACTCCAAAATCCTAAGGACTTGCATTGTGATTAGCCTAAGGGGCCTACTAAAGGTCCTGACAGTATCTCCACTTGCACTGACACTTCCAGCACCATTGGCTCTGCTGGATCATATGGCCCAAGTGGCAGAGAAGCTTGCACAGTAGCCTGGACCTGTCTTGAAACCTCCTCTTGTTCCCCTACTCAAAGCTAGCAGCTACTCTGATCAATCAGTAAACGGGCCACAGTAGCATACCCAAATGACGAATGTGTTGTCTCCAAAATCCAAAGAGGCCAAATAGGTGTTGTGCCTCTTTTTTGGTTATAGTAAGAGCCAGATGCAATAGCTTATCCTTCATCTTAGAAGGGATATCTCGACATGCCCCACACCACTGGACACCTAGACATTTCATTGAGGTGGAAGGCCCCTGTATTTTTGTTGTATTCATCTCCCATTCTTTTCAAACCAAAGCTCTTAATTTGATAGCAGACACCCTGCAAGGTGGAGAATTTAGTTTATGATGTAAATCTGCTACTTGCATAATGAGATTCTGCATCTGGTTTTCAGAGTTCTCAAGTCTGCGACCACAGGAAATAAGATTTTCTTTAAGAGTACACATAGAGACTTTGACATCTTACATATGGTGTTTAAGTTGTCAATTTGAAGCCCTCAGTTCATCACTTTCTCTCATAACTGTATCCAGTGTATCTAAGAACCACAACCCAATATCATTATACTCCTTAACTCCACAAAACTCCCTTGAGGTGTCAAAAACACTCCCACCCAGAGTCTTGCCGTGTATAAGCACACAATTAGCAGAATCAAATGGTGAGATTTTGCATATCTCTATTGCTAACTCATGCCATGGATGATCAGGGCCAACTTGATTATTGGAAATAGAGTCCTTAGTGCCTTTGAGTCTAATCAAAGTAGAAAACCAATTGCAAAAACCCATTTTTGAGATTCTGTTTCTCATGAACCACTCCTAGCACCAAGCTGTACTAGTCAAGATTCTCTAGAGAAACAGAACCAACAGGAGATATCTGTAAATATGAGATCCATAAAAGTGTCTTACACAACCATGTGGATGCAAGAGTACAAATTCTGTAGGGCAGGCTGTGAAGCTGGCAACTCTGATTGAAATTCCTAGACGAACTCCACAGGAGAGGCTGGCTGGCTGAAGAAGTGAAAATTCTTTTTTCTCCCTTTGAAGTCTTCAACTGATTGGGTCAAACCTAACTGATTAGATTCTCTCATTTGCCAAAGACATACCCTAGTTGATTGTAGATGGAATCAGCCACAGATGCAATCGACTGACTGATGATTTAATAAACCAGCCTTCTGGTTTATCAATCAGCTAGAAAATATCCTTGCAGTAACAGGCCAGGGCTTGCCTGACCAGACAACTGGGCACCATCATTTGGCCAAGTTGACACTGGAACCTAACCATCACAAGCACCAAAACTTGAACCCAGTTCTGCTGAGTCCAAAGTACACACCCCTGTCTGTGCCATTTGGCTGGCCTTATTGCAGTCCCTAACTGTGTGTGGTTTGGAGAGCTGGTCGCGGTTCCATGAGTCAGGCAGTACAGCAGCCAGGGCACAGTGGTGGGACATTTGCCAGATTATTGGACCATGGGGTTGGAAGAGTCAACAAACATGAACAAAGAAGTAGCCTTAATGAAGGCCAGAGTGACCATCTTCCTGACGAAACTGTCAACTGGAAGACTGTATAGGAAGGGACACATTGGTATAAAAAGATAAAGAAGATGTGTGGTAAAAGGAATTCAGGTTTTTCCCCTTTCCCTTTGCAAAGATTTCAGGAGCTCCATGTGTGGTTAGTCTGTTTCAGAGGATTGTGAAATGCTGTGGGATTTCGAGGACGACTGAGAAGGAACCTTGGGCCCCGGGAAGATGGAAGTGCACCGTGGGAGGCTCTCCCAAAGTGGGGAAATGAGGGCTCAGCAGTCAGGGGGATGAGCTTCAGGCATTGTGGGGCCTGAACAGGCGGGAGAAGTGCCAAGAGATTGACAGGGGAATGGAAGCTTCTGCTTCAATGCTGTTCATCTCGTGTGCGTTGAATTGTTTCATAGAGTTTCCCAATGTAATTGCAAATAGTGCTCTCAAAAGCTGGAACATGGGGGCTGGCAGGAGTTACTTTCTGGTTTGGTGGGTTAGATTCTTTAAGGCAGTGGGTTTCATATTTTTTTGGACTATGGCTTACATGATACCTTTTCTGTCACAAGCCAGTGACACGTACGCACACATATAAAGCCAAAACAAGATTTCATGAATCAAAACTTATCTTCAATATGCAAGATGCACTTGGATGTTTTCTATTCTATTTCATTTAAGCAAAAGTGCTGGCACCTATCACTTTACTGATTTCAAAATACACTAGTGGATCGTAATGAATTGAGTAAAAAACCACTGTTCTAAGTGGTACCATGTATTAACAAAACAGGAAGTGCCCAGATGTTAGACATTTCATAGGCCAAAATCAAGAGCATGAATGTGGCATGTAGAATTTTCGTCCAGGGAGAAGAGATAAAAACAGATATTTTAATTCTAGTTAACTGCTGCCCATATAGCTTGGAAATGACTTCCACCAAGGTGCATTTGGGATTATACAGAATGTGGCTGTGCTAGGCCAGGTTTGGAGGCCCATTCTGAAGAAGGGCAGAAGTTTTCTGAGTACAACTTTAAGCTCAGTCTTGCTAAGCCTGAGATAAGGCGCCATCCTCACAAGCTTCCCAGGATTTCTTGGCTGTGCACACAAAAGAGAACCGGGCTTTTCTTGTTTGGGTCTTTGCTCCTTCCCATTTGATTGAATTTGAAGAGGAACTGTTTGCCTTTGGTTGCACATCCTGAATTATGATCAGGATGCTGCTGGCACAGAAAAACGGCTCCTACCCTTGCCTGAAATAACTGAACAGGGAAGCAGAATTCCTCCCCTCTCCAACCTTAAAGAAAGAGGCTCATAATTTATGGTGTGCTGGCAATACATCAAAAGTCAATTCAGTCACTTACAGTAAAATCAAAGAGGGCAGAACAATGAATATAAAGTGAGGTTAAAACACCACATTAAAGGAACAAATTGTTCAGCTGACACCAGAATAATGATGCTTGCATATTTGTTAGCCCGAGTCAAATAGCCTCCAGAGATGTTTTCCCCACTATGGGATATCAGAAAGGGTTTCAGTTCTTCAACTCAACAAATATGATTTGCTTGAACTCTGTATCAGAGACTTTGCCACCAGAGAATGCAAAGTGGAAAAGGACAGAATGGTGGTCCTCAAGGAGCTCGACTATTGGATTTGGAGACTAATAATTAAATAAGAATATTGAAAGAACAGCTGCATTATATGGAAGGGTAAGCAGCCCCAAATAGCCAAAACCATCTTGAAAAAGAAGGACGAAGTTGGAGGACTCACGCATCCTTATTTTTTTTTTTTTTTTTTTTTTAAGGAAAGACAGAGAGAAGGAAGGAAGGATAGAAGGAAGGAAGGAAGGAAGGAAGAAAGGGAAACATTTTTAAACATTTTCTTGTTTTATTGTATTTTGTTTTTCCGTTTTTTGTTACATGGGCTGGGGCCGGGAATCGAACCGAGGTCCTCTGGCATAGCAGGCAAGCACTTTGCCCGCTGAGCCACCGCGGCCCACCCACGCATCCTTATTTTAAAACTTATTATAAACCTACAATAATCAAAATCGCATGGTACTGGCGTACAAACCAATTTCTACTGAATTCAGTGTTTAGAAATAAAACCCTCACACTTTTGGCCAAGGGATCTTTGACGAGGGTGCAGAGTCCACTCAGTGAAAGAAGAATAGTCTCTTCAACAGTTGGCGCTGGGAAAACTGGATAGCCATATGCAGAAGAATGAAGGCGGACCCTACCTCATACCATGTACAGAAATTAACTCAAACTGGACCAAAGATCTAGATATAAAAAGTAAAACTATAAAACTCCTTGAAGAAAAATAGGAAAACATCTTCCAAATCTTGAGTAAGGCAGCATTTACTTAGACTTTCCACCAAAAACATGGGCAACAACAGCAAAAAGAATAAATGGCCTTTATCAAAATTAAAAACTTTTGTACATCAAAGGATTTTATCGAGAACGTAAAAAGATAATCCACAGAGGATCTGTGGCCCGTGCCACGCTTTGGGATCTGTTCTATAATTACTTCTTAAAATGTGCTTTTTTGTAGATATGTTATATTTCACAATAAAAATAAAAATTAAAAAGAAAAAAGAAGATAATTCACAGAATGGGAGAAAACATTTGGAAACCAAATATCTGATAAGGTATAATACCCAGAATGGATAAAAACCTCCTCAACTCATAAGAAAAAGAAAAAGAACCCAATAAAAAAAATGGGGAAAAGACTTAGACTTTTATCCAAAGAAGATACACAAATGAATAATAAGCATATAAAAAGATGCTCAAAATCATTAGCCATCAGGGAAATGCAAATCAAAACAGCAAAAAATGCCACCTCACATTTATTAGAAAGGCTGCTATTACAAAACCAGACAAATAACAATGTTCAAATGGATGTAAAGATTAGGAGAACACACTCATTCTTTGTTGGTGGGCATGTAAAATGTGCAGCTGCTGTGGAAAACAATTGACAATTCCTCAGAAAGTTAGGTATAGAATTACTATATGATCCAGCCATCCCACTTTTAGGTAAACACCTGAAAGAATTGAAAGCAGGGACATGAACAGATATTTGCACACTGGTGTTCCTCATGGTATTATTCACAATTGCTAAAAAGGCAGGAGCAGGGGGTGCAAAGGTAGTTCAGTGGTAGAATTCTTACCTGCCATGTGGGAGACCCAGTTTCAATTCTTGGCTCATACACTTCCTAAACAAACAAATGAAAAAACAAATAAACAAAAAAATTCAGCAAATGGTGCTGCAATAATGGAATACTCACATAGAAAAAGAATAAAATGTTACCCCCGCCATACAGCATACAAAAAAAAAAAAAGGCAGGAGCAACAGATGAATGGATAAACAAAACGTGGTATATACATACAATGGAATATTACTCAACTGTGAAAAGAAATGAAGTTCTGATACATGCTACAAAATGGATGAACCTTGAAGATATGTTGAATAGAGTAAGTCAAATGCAAAAGGACAAATACTGCATGGTCTCACTTATATGAAATATACGGAATATGCAAATTCATAAGGTTAGAAACTAGAATACAGGTTACCAGGGGCTGAATGGGGGAAGGATAAAAAGGAACATTTTAGACTGTATATGTTACCGCACACACACACACACACACACACACACACTCACACACACAAACCCATAGAACTATACAACACAAAGAGTGAACCCTAATGGATGCAGCAGGCTTTGTAAGACCACCACTCCCCACTGCCCCATGTAAAATGGAAACAGTGTCAGGCAATCAGAACATTTCCTTGCTTGCTTCTGTGCCTGCCCTCTATAAACCCCTACTTTCCACCCTCTCAGTGGAGCTCCTTTTTACATGTGGTTTGGTAGCTGCCCCATTCATGAATCCTAAACTTCGGTGGGAGCAGGCCCTGCTGACACCTTGATTTCAGACGACTAGCCTCCACAACTGTGAGACCAAACATCTGTGTTGTTGCAAACCCCCCAGGTTGTGATAATTTGCTATAGCAGCTCTCAGAAACTAATACAGGGAACTTCAAAGGATTTGTATATATGGGGTTGGTATGAAGGTTGTGGAGGGGCAAAGATGAGGTTCCTTTGCTTATTTTTACATCTTTGAACTCCATCATTTCCTGGCATCTAGAAATTACCATGGAAAGCCACTAAGTTGTGAAAGCAAGTCTAGTCTGAATAGAAAGGATTAATAACTGGCTCAGTCAGATCTGATTCTTGAATTTAGCCAATCTTGTTTTGTCTTGAAGATTGGAGTTGGAAGGGAAATGGGGGAAAGTTGAAGCTCATGAATGAATTGGTTGAAATATTTGATGGATATAGTGTTTGCAGGTGAGGTGCTGTTGGGAGTAAGTAGGAGGGCATGGAATGGGCCACTGACTTTCTCTGTGCTGGAGTTTTTGTGTCTGCCTCACAGAGTTGGGCAGTGTGTGTCTGCCGCTCACCCTAAGTCAGAGCCACTGGCCCCTGGTAGTGCCCAGTGAGGTATTTTCTCCAAAGGTTAGGATCAGATGTTCTATCTGGGCCCTCAGTGTGGTATAGGGAGGTAGCCACTGTCCCAACACATGCTAGAGAGACAAGACAGAGCACTGAATTCTTTTTTTTTTTTTCCAATTCTCTTTTGAGGACAGCATTTTAGCAATATTTGAAGAATAGTGTCTGTGACTTTTTTCACTCTTCTGGGTCTTGTTCTTCTCCCTGATTGTTTATTATATGAAAAAATAGATGCTATTATGGAATTATTGTTAATAATCTTGGGGGTGCTAATGGACTAATTGTGGAGAACATCCTTATTCTTAGGAGGACATGCTGAAATACACGTGTGTGATGTGTTGTAATCCTACAGTTTTCAAATGTTTCAGTAACAATATAGGTAGAAACCTGATATTGCAAAAATGTTAATTGTTAGTTCTTGTAGAGGAAATGTGTATGGATGCCCACCGTTCTATTTTTTCAACTGTTCTGTGTGCTTGAAATTATTCATAATACAAGAATCTGGGGAGTGTGGGAGAGGAAAATTCTTGAAGGAAAAGTTTTTGACCTGTGTTTCATGGGCTTCCAGGGAGATGGATGGGTTTCATGGACTTGGGGCCTCTAAATTTATGTATAAACTTTTTTTTTTTACATTTTTAACATTTTTTATTATAAAATATGTATACAAAGCAAAGAAAAAAAAAGCAATAATTTTCAAAGCACACTTGTCATGGACTACCATTCTACCACCTCAAATTTTTCCTTCTAGCTGCTTCAAAACACTGAAGGCTAAGAAGGAATATTAATTTAGTGATTCAGCAGTCATACTCATTTGTTAAATCCTATTTTCTCTGTTATATCTCCTCCTTCTCCTCTGATCTCTCTCAATCTATAGGGATCTTTAGACAATACTCATTCTGACTTTTTCATGTTGAGAAGGGTGTCAATGGTAAAGGATAGGGGGATGTACTTAATTAATAATCTTGGAGAGGATGGTCTGTCTGGGTTTCAGGATTTATGTTCTGGAACCTAGGAACCCTCCAGGTATTATAGGTTCCAGGAAAGCAAACTTAGTGCATGAAACCTTTATAGAATCTCAGTTTGAACCCTAGGTATTCTTAAGAGTCAACAGGAGTGATGCTGGTTGTGGTTTAGCAAACCATAGCAAGCAGAACTATCTAACTGATGATTGCATAAGAGTAGCCTCCAAAATAGTCTCTTGACTCAAGACAGTTCAGCCATTGATGCCTTACTTTATACACTTCTTTCCCCTTTTTTGACCTGGAAGGCTTTGTTGTGATTTATCATTACATTTTGGGGGTTTTTCTCTTAGATCCTGTAGGAAGTAAAAAGGGGTTTCAAGCCAAAAATAAAATAGTACTGGCATTTACATTTTCCCCTATCATTACTCTTACTAGAGATCTTTATTTCATCACACTGCTTCTATCTTTTCTCTATTGTCCTTTACTTTCAACCTGCAGAACTCTTCAAGCATCTCTTGTAGGGCTGGCCAAGTTGTGACAAACTCCCTTGGCTTTTGTTTGGGAGTGTCTTAATCACTCCTCATTTTTTTTTTTTTTTATTAATTAACGGAAAAAAAGAAATTAACCCAACATTTAGAAATCATACCATTCTACATATGCAATCAGTAATTCTTAACATCATCACATAGATGCATGATCATCGTTTCTTAGTACATTTGCAATGGTTTAGAAGAACTAGCAACACAACCGAAAAAGATATAGAATGTTAATATAGAGAAAAAAAATAAAAGTAATAATAGTAAGAACAAAACAAAACAAAACAAAACAAAACAAAACAAAAGCCTATAGTTCAGATGCAGCTTCATTCAGTGTTTTAACATGATTACTTTACAATTAGGTATTATTGTGCTGTCCATTTTTGAGTTTTTGTATCTAGTCCTGTTGCACAGTCTGTATCCCATCAGCTCCAGTTACCCATTATCTTACCCTGTTTCTAACTCCTGCTGGACTCTGTTACCAATGACATATTCCAAGTTTATTCTCAATGTCGATTCACATCATTGGGACCATATAGTATTTGTCTTTTAGTTTTTAGCTAGACTCACTCAGCATAATGTTCTCTAGGTCCATCCATGTTATTACATGCTTCATAAGTTTATCCTGTCTTAAAGCTGCATAATATTCCATCGTATGTATATACCACAGTGTGTTTAGCCATTCTTCTGTTGATGGACATTTTGGCTGTTTCCATCTCTTTGCAATTGTAAATAACGCTGCTATAAACATTGGTGTGCAAATGTCCGTTTGAGTTTTTGCCCTTAATTCCTTTGAGTAGATTCCCAGCAATGGTATTGCTGGGTCGTATGGCAATTCTATATTCAGCTTTTTGAGGAACCGCCAAACTGCCTTCCACAGTGGTTGCACCATTTGACATTCCCACCAACAGTGGATAAGTGTGCCTCTTTCTCCGCATCCTCTCCAGCACTTGTCATTTTCTGTTTTGTTGATAATGGCCATTCTGGTGGGTGTGAGATGATATCTCATTGTGGTTTTGATCTGTATTTCTCTAATGGCCAGGGACATTGAGCATCTCTTCATGTGCCTTTTGGCCATTTGTATTTCCTCCTCTGAGAGGTGTCTATTCAAGTCTTTTTCCCATTTTGTAATTGGATTGGCTGTCTTTTTGTTGTTGAGTTGAACAATCTCTTTATAAATTCTGGATACTAGACCTTTATCTGATATGTCGTTTCCAAATATTGTTTCCCATTGTGTAGGCTGTCTTTCTACTTTCTTGATGAAGTTCTTTGATGCACAAAAGTGTTTAATTTTGAGGAGTTCCCATTTATTTATTTCCTTCTTCAGTGCTCTTGCTTTAGGTTTAAGGTCCATAAAACTGCCTCCAATTGTAAGATTCATAAGCTATCTCCCAACATTTTCCTCTAACTGTTTTATGGTCTTAGACCTAATGTTTAGATCTTTGATCCATTTTGAGTTAACTTTTGTGTAGGGTGTGAGATATGGGTCTTCTTTCTTTCTTTTGCATATGGATATCCAGCTCTCTAGGAAATTTATGTATAAACTTTTGTGGTGTGTGTGTGTGTGTGTGTGTGTGAGAGAGAGAGAGAGAGAGAGAGAGAGAGAGAGAGAGACAGAGAGGGAGTTAGTTTATGCTGTCTCTCCTCTTTTAGGTGAAAGGTTTATTGTTTGTATCTCTCCTCTGATTCTCAAAGGAACCTATGCACTTCCTCCTGAAGGTTCAGCACCACTGCTTAGAGCTAGAGATACATTAACAAGCATTTTCACCCTATGGAAAGGGTATAAATAGTCAGAGTTCATTGCTGACAAGCATTAGTACTTTTTCAAAATTTAAGTTAAACAGATATGGCCTCTCTCTCTAAGCCAACTCAGCAGGTGAACTTACTGCCCTAACCCCCCACCCCACCCCTCCCCACCACACCACATGTGATGTGACTCCCAGGGGTGTAAATCTCCCCGGCAACATTGGACATGACTCCTGGGATGAGCCGGGACCGGGCAGCATAGGATTGAGAAAGCCTTTTTGACCAAAAGGGGGAAGAGCGAAATGAGATAAAATTAATTCTCAGTGGTTGAGAGATTTCAAATAGGATTGAGAGGTTATCCTGGAGGTTATTCTTATGCATTATATAGATATCCTTTTTTAGGTTATGATGTATTGGAGAGGCTGGAGGGAAGTACCTGAAACTGTAGAGCTGTGTTCCAGAAGCCTTGATTCTTGAAGATGATTGTGTAACAATATAGCTTTTACAGTGTGACAATATGATTGTGAAAACCTTGTGTCTAATGCTCCTTTTATCCAGGGCATGGGTAGATGAGTAAAAAATATGGATAAGAAATAAACAAATAATGGGGGAGGATAAAAAGGGTAAAAAAATTGGGTAGGTTGAAATACTGGTGGTCAATGAGAGGGATGGGTAAGGTGTATAGGATGTATGAGTCTTTTTCTTCTTCTGGAGTGATGGATGTCCTAAAATGATATGAATACAGCATGTGACTATGTGATGATACTGTGAGCCATTGACTGTACACCATGTATGGAATGTGTGTGTGTGAAGATTTCTCAATAAAAATATTAAACAAAATTGAAGTTAGATTAGAAATGCAAATTATAGGCTTTTCTCCTTTATGGTTTATTTTTCATTTTTATTTTTTCTCTCCTTTATGTTTATCAACTTATTTTAAAATTTTCTTAATTGGTTCTTTCTCTATTTTAGTTGAATTCTTAGACTTTTTCATATGTTTAAAATGCAGGTTGCTTTAGCAGGCCGCCACCCTCATGACCTCATGACATCAACAGTGGTGCCATGGAATGCCCATCTAGTTAAGAACTTCAAAGGAAACTATTTCAAGATCATTTGACAGCCAAAACAAGATAAATATATATATATATATATATATATTGCTAATATGAACAAATCTGTTTTCCCTTGCATTAATTTAAAACTGAAATAATAATTTTGATATCTTTTCTAGATTACAGAAAATAATATAAGCTCAACTTATGTGATTCGTAAAATATAGAAATATATAGAGAAGACAATAAAATTACACTAAGACCATGCTTCAGAGATAACCACTACTAATATTTGTTTTTATTTCTTGCTTTTCCATGTGCATGCACATCTATGTGTATATGTATATGTGCATATATATGTTTTCTATCTATATGAATTAAGAAAAGTTTATATTATGCAAAAAAGAACATTTTAAAGTTAGGTATTTTTAAATGCTTTCCAGATTTTTATAAGAAAAGTATTTGGATTGAATTCTCTCACTTTTATATTAAATCTGTTCTTTCAAATCAACATTTTTAGGTTTTAGTGAAGATGGAGGGAAACCTTTGCCTTGGCATCTCTTCTGTGTAATTAGTATTCTGAGTAAGATTCATCCTGGTAAGTGCCTGGAAGGGAATTCTGATATATTTTGCTCCCTGAGATGCTCCACTGAGACAGGTAAGAAAACTTTCTTTTTTTTTTTTAAGTCCATACTTGGCTATTGAGTGTGGAACCAGGGCATGCTAACTTCAAACTGCTGGAAACCTGGCTGCGTGAGGTGGAGAGAAACCTAAATGAGACTCTTATATATTTGTTTGTGCTTTGTTCTTAAGGTTCGATGCAAAGAAAACCTGCTGTAGCTGCCTGCATAAGCCCAGAGCCAGAGGGGCTGGGAGGCTGCCTGACCTCCGGATCCACAGAGATACCCTGGGAGCTGAAGAGAAAAGAGGAGCCCTAAGAGGGAAAGCCAAGTAGGCAGGGCCTGGAAAGATCCCCACTTGCCTTCCTCTGACTTCCAGTGGCATTTGGTGAGGCCCTAATCATATTTTGATTCCAGTTAAGAGTTATTTGTCTACTTACATTACTATTTGTAAACCAAGTGCCTGGCACTTAATAGAAGCACAATAAATACTAGCTCCCTCCTGTTCCCACCTGTCATGTAATGCAGTGTGATCTTGCAAAGCATTTTCATGATCTGGTGCAGTGATTACGAGCTTGGATCCAGACAAACCTGTTTAGGGTCTTGAGTTTGCCTCTCACTAGCACTATGACTTTGGGAAACTTGCTAACCATCTTTGAACCCTTTTTCTCATTTGTAGAATGGACATAGTAATATTTTCTACCTCAAATGGTTTCTAAATGGATTAAGTGAGAAAATGCCTGTAATAATAATGCTAAATGTTTGTCAAGGGCTTGCTGCATTCAGAGCACCATTCTGAGTTTTTAGTTGTGATCATCTTGGTTCATTCTCATAACTCTGTGAGCTAGGTATTAGTATCCCCATTTTGCAGGTAAGAAAACTGAGGCATAGGGAAGTTGAGGAGTGTGCCAAAGGTCACAAAGCTATTAAATAAGAGAAGTGGAATTTGAACCCAAGTAGCTTAGTACCTTCTCCAGTGTCTTTAGACCCCACTTTGCATAGTGCCTTGCTCAGGGCAAGCCCCCATTAGGTGTTTGTGTGAAGCACCCCGTAAACACTTATTGAATCATGACTTCAGGAATGTCTTCCCAGGTTGACAGTGTCTGAAGATGTTAATAGTTAGAAGAGCATAGCACTAAGTGTATTCCATTGTGGATGAGAAAATGAGCTTGTTTAGAAAACAGACCCATTACACGAGTCTGATGTTCAATCCTTTGACTGTTAGTAGCTTTAAAACTATTTGAGTAGCTTTTGGGAAGGGTTGGTCTGGTTAAGATTTCTGCTGTTCACTGTTCCAATCAGCTGCTGAGATTGGGTTGCAACCAGATTGATGACTCTCCCCCCATATGCCGAGGGGTGAAGCATGAGGGTGTTACCCAGAACTGAGACCTGAATGGCCTTGCAGGGCTGGGCACCCAGAGAGTCACACCCAAGTGGTGGGTGCTTGCCAGCTTCAGGGCTAAGCTATTGCTCCGGAGAGGCTGGGAAGGGCAGGCAGCTCTTTGCTTGCTGATTCCCATGTCTCCCAGGGCAACAGCCTGGAGCAGTCTGTAGTCACCCGTGGGAATACTCCTGAGTCAGCAGGGCCGGCAGAGCCCCAGGGTGTGGCCGCGTGCTGCTTTAGGCTCTTTATCTCAAAGGATGCCACTGCGCCATCATGGGTTCAGGGCTGGAGCTGCAGGACCCCAAGACAGCCCTAGGAGGTCCCCAGAAAGTCTCAACTTTTAGGACACTTCACTGGGCTGTGTGCATAAAGTGATTAAGGTGTGGGCATTTGGAGACTGTTGGTGTGTCAGTGCATGATCATCAGAAAGATGTTAGTTCTCTTGGTTCTAGAACCAGCTCTTTCTTTCTTCTAGGACCTCAGTTCCTTCATCTGGAAAAATAAAATAACTCTGGCCCTATGTATTTCATTGGATTATGCTGAGAATCAAATTAAATGATGAATGTACAAGTGAGGGCCAATGAGATGATGATGGCAAAAATAATCTTTTTTTTTTTTTAACTGCAAAGAGTTGTACAAAATCAAGGAGCTTTTTTGTCTGAAACTTATATACTTGGTTCCTTCTAGCTGTAATCCTGTTTGAGAGTGTCTGTCCATTGCCAGTCTTGGAGGGCTTGGTTTTTATTGAGAGACAGCTGAATTCCTGACCTGATGTGTCAGCAGTGGGATTGCTACATGATCTTTACAAAGAAGAAAGATCTCAGAAACAGGTGTTGAATGCTATAACACCAGTCAGCCCTGCCCAGTCTGAGAGCTTCCTTCATTTCCAACCTTGGAGCATTGGGATCTGATTTTACTAATGTGGAAACAAAGGCTTCCTTACTTGGACTGTCCACCTTCCATGATGCTCTTTGTGAACCCTTTCATTTCGGGGCACATATTGGGTATGATGGTGTACCCTCAGAGTGAAGATTTCCTTTGGAGGGCCAGTGGTTGCACTTGTGGAGAACTGAAGAAGAGGAAGAGGCACTGACAGGTGAAATCTCAGCACTGTACAGGTCAAAGTGGAGAGGAAGGGAGTAAGGATGTGTGACTCAGGTCCAATGATAGCCTCATCATAAACCTTTGTGCCCTCTCCCTGTCCCCTTCTCCCCCAGGGAGTAAGAGTTTGGCTTACTGTAAGGAAGAATTTTCTATAAATCAAGATCCCTGGAAGTGGCAGCCTGTCACATAAAACAGCCAGTGTGGAGGGGATTGAGAGATGGGAGGGGGTTGACCTGGGTGAATCCCCAGGTCTTCCAGAAGCTGTGAGCTTATTTTGCAGTTATGATCCATACCTGCCTTGACCTTTTGTCAGTGCTCCCAGCACCTCATTTACGATGAAAATATCTGTTGGGACTGTTGTGCTGAGTCTTTCTCCTAACTAATAAGCCTCCGAAGTGTGGTAAAGTTCCACTTCCCTCTGGTTTTGCTGGGAGGGGAGGATGACCTGCATTTGCCATTCTCATTTTTGACTTGTCCCTTTTCCATGTTTCCTGTTCCTTTTTCATTTTCAATGTGTCACTCTTGGCACAAGATTGTGTGGATTTGTTCATAACAATTACTTTTACCTTAAGGTGCATGTGGAATGTTTCGGACTGTTTCTATTGGTCTTGAGCCCTATTTTATGGCTGGAAATGAACCAAGAACTGCAAAAATACCGGCTTGCTTATTCAGCATCGCAGCCTAAGTGGTCAGATGCCTCCCACCTCAAGCTCTGTGTTCTGCTGTTCGGGTCACGTGCACCTCCTTGGGCTGGATTCTTCCTCTTTGACAAGGACTTTGGCATGACTTGCAGCCCTATTTCTTTTCTGTTTTGTTGTTTTTTTGTATGCTGCATGGTGGGGTCGCACTTCATTATTTTTCCATGTGAGTATCTGTTATTGCAGCATCATTTATTGAATTTTTTTGTTTGTTTGTTGTATTTGTTTGCTAGCTTGTTTGTTTGTTTTTGGGGAAGTGCATTGGACCAGGAATCGAACCCGGGTCTCTCTTATGGCAGGTGAGAAGTCTACCACTGAACTACCCTCGCAGCCCACCTCTGTGTTTTTATTGTCAAGTCTTCTGGTCCTCTTCTCACATTCCAGATGTCATTTTCCATTTTTTCTCTCACTTCAGACTTTGCTTCCTTCCCACACTTCCCTTTCTAAGAGGATATTACCTCTTTCTTAGAAATCCCTACACTTTGAGCCGGAGATGCCTGCCTGTCTCAGTGTTTCTACCTGCTTCCAGAGGAACTCATAGAGGTAATGGACATTGGAGAGGGGCAGAAGGGTGTGGGGTTTACTTGCCTTTGAAATGGCTGTAGCCATGGAGCTTCCCTCCCATTTCTCTTGGGAAATGAATTGACAGCATGGAAAATTCCAGCCAACATCTTTTTGCTCAGCCATGGTTGTCAAGTCCTGGACTATTTCCACATTTCAATCATTTTCACCATTTCCTTCAGACTCTTAACATAAAGACATTTTTCTGGTGCCTCAATATTCAAAGTAAAAATACTAAAGCCTGAGGGAAACTGTGTGAATCTTGACTGTGATACTATGGAGAGCTGTTTCTTGTTCCATGAATTCAACATTAACTGGGCATTGCTCAGATGACAGGTATTGGGGTAGGCACTAGGGACAAACAAATTAATTTGACAGCTTCCTGCCTTCAGGAGCTCAGAGTCCCTCAAGGAGACTTCCATTATGCTAACCAGGGTTTTCTGGCCCACAGAGGAGGAAGGCCTGGATTCTGCATCATGAAAGTAAAGTCTTCCCAGCAAAACAGGTGAAAGCTCAGATGGGCCTTAAAGTACCTGAGTGAGACTTTGCTAGGGAGACAAGGATATTATGGACAAACAGAGCAGTGTTGGGGAGAGCAAGGGATTATGAAAGTGGTGCTGTGTTTACAGATCAAAGAGTAGCTGGGATAAGTAGATGCATTGAAGGGGGAGGAGAGATTGGAAGTCCTCTTAGAGCTCTTGGCTGAAGGCCCTTGGATACCATGTGAGGGAATTTGAACTGTTATTGATGGAAACCTCTGACCTCTCTCCCTCTGCTTTCTTGCTCTCTCTCTCTTACATCACATGACCCCCCATAAGACTTTCCTACCCACAGATGGATTGATCATCTCGCTGTGAGATGCTCTGAAGGACCTGGATGAGTTTGTGTTTTAGAAACATCCCTCTAGCTGCAAAGCAGAGTACAGGAATAGCCAGACTAGTCACAGGAGAAGTGCCTTTAGAGATTTTGTGATAATCCAGGTGAGAATTGTGGCGTGTCCAGGAAACCAGCAACATCTGTCCATATTGTCCCATCCCCCCCCCCACCCCACCCCACCAGTGACACAGGCTTTATCTGGTGCCTATGCCACCTCTGCCCGGTCTCTGTAGTCTCCTATCTCCTCCTTTACAAGAATTCATCCTTGTGGTTGTTTAGAGCTGTTTTCACTAGGAATGCATCACCTAAACTCTCTCAGGCACTCCCCTGAGGATGCACATGCCAGAGACATGGCAGGATGCAGGGGGTGGAGCCTCAGGCCCCAAGTGGAGGAAATGCTTACAGGAGATAGAGGTTCTCTGTGTCTCAACTGAGACACATTTCCTTAATATCAAATGCAGTCCTTGTTGCCATTCTTGTTGGAGGAACAAGATCCAAGTGTGCTGGGGAGGCTTACCTCTATTAATAGGAACATGAAGGGTTCCTGCTTATGGCCTGAGATGGCTTCAGGCATATTTCTGCAGGCCTTTTGGCATCACCTTGGTGTGCTCACCCAGTAGAACATCTGGTAGCATCGTCTTTAAACTCGGAAGCTCCCTATACACTGCCAGCCTCCAAGTCCCAGAGAAGGGTGCCTGAATCCCAGCCCTTCCGTGTGGATTTTGCCACCATAGTTTTAGAGTAGTATTTGCCTGAATGTCCCCTCAGCAAGACATAAGATCTTATGGTCAAATATCTTCAGGAAAACTCTAGGTTGACTAATACCAAGTAATTTACTGCAAGTCTTCTTAAAACCTTTAATATGCTAACCTACACTGTAAACTCGAAGATGGAAAGAGAGTAGGGTTAGTCTATTTCCCACACTTATTTGACCAAGAACTTCCTCATGCCCCACATGTTTCCATTGTAGAGGCTTTTCCATTGGGGAAAAGGATGTTCAACTGTGGACTCAGAAGAAATGTGGAGACATAGGCTGGGACTCAGCCTTGTCTGGAGTAGATTCTAAGGATAACTAAACTTTATCTCAAAGACTTTGGGGTGATTCATAATTAGGATCAGCAGATGTTCCTGATTTGCCTGGGGCAGTCTGGTTTGCATGGGTTGTCCCAGTGTAATTATTAATAGCCTCCTCCCTTTTACTCTCAAAAACTGGCCTGGCTTGGGGGAAAAGGTTATATGATGATCCTAACAATAGCCCACTGCGGATGCCAGAGGCCAGCCTCTTGGCATTTTGAAACCCAAAGGGTGGCTCATTGTTATGTGTTGCCTCTGCCCGTAACACAGTCTGATGTCACCTTTGACTCACCACTTGCTCGCTGTCAACCTTTGATATTTGCCAGTGAGCCCCGAATTCTTTTCCCCTTATTCAGCACCCATCTTTAGCCTGGCTAAATACCTCACCTTTCTGAAAAGTGATTCTGCAGGGGGGATGACAGAAAATCGGTGTCCCTAAGAAACATAGACCTTTTGTGTTGGGTCTCCCCTCAACATTTCAGGCCTTGGGTCATGGCATTTCCGAACTTATTCAGCTCATGAACTTTGTGTCTGTTGGCCTGTTGCTGAATTGTTTGTCTGTGGCCTTCTTTCTCCTCATTCTCTCGTCTCCTTTTATTTCTGCTACTGAACCAGTCACCTTCCTGCTGTGTTGGACGCTCTGAAGGAATTTCTGCTAGAAAATATCAGGAAATCATCCCATTTACGGGATGAGAGAGATAAAAGAGGAAAAAGGCCAAGAGGCCGAGGCAGGAACCAAGTGGATTAATAAATTAGGGAGATGATCAATCACGGAATTTATTGAGAAAAATGAAAGCATTAGAAATTATCTTGATTTTTTTGAATGGATAATTAGTACCCTATCAGGATTTGATGTAAACTTTTATTCATTTTTATACACAAATTCATTTTCTAAATGCAGGAATTTGGCTTTCCAAAATTCTTAGTTGGAGACTCCAGGTGGAAAGAAGAGAATTTATTGAAGAACTGATGCACTTTTATTTCACAGGAGTAATCAGTGAGAAGCTTCCTTCATTAATAGCTGCACAAGCCTTACAAAAATCTCACTTGGTAGAAACACAAAAGAAAACTAGTGATCATGTATGCATTTCGTTGTGCTCTCTCTCTTTCTGGTTTATGGGCTGTTCTTGGATGTAAATCCTACACACCTGAATCTTACCTGGTTTTAAATGTCTTGAGCAATAGGGTTTCCAACAGTTTCTTTAGAGATATTTTGTTTAATGTTCTTAAGGATGGGTGGCAAAGACTCCGTCTTAAAAAAGAAGTGAGTATTTTGCCTTTTAGAATCAAATCGTTTTTTTAATTGCTCAAGATACAGATCTTAAAAATGAACTGCCTTTTCTTCTGTAACCATTTTCCTTTTTTTCTCATAACTTTCCTTACTTGCCCAAACCTAGCAGCTCCATGCCTGCTAAGCCACCAGCCTGCCCTGCTTTGCGTTCTTTTGAGCATGTGAAGGAAGTTTTTTTTTTTCTTTCAGTTCTTTTGAAAGTGTACGGTTTAGGTTTTCTGTGTGTGCCCACACGCGCGTGTGTGTTTAGCAGTTTAAAATTGGCCTTAAATACCACAGATACTGCCTGTTGTAGAGTTTTCATGATGATTTTCTCCAGCAACAACAACAAAAATCAAATCTGAGCTCACCCTCAGAAACACAACGAGACCAAACCAAAGCAGGTCCTGGTGCGATTGTCTGAGCATCCTCCTGGTTCTCAGGAGATGACTGACAAGGTTTCTTTCTTCCCCTTTTGTTTTTAATATATCTACGCACACAAATATATGTGTTGGTATTTTCTTTCAAAAAGTGCTTTGAGTCCGTTTTGTAAATTCTGACTGAAAATTTTAAAAGAATTATTTGTACACCACCCTTAAAATTGAACCTTGAGTCTATAAGCTTTGCTGTATTTTACTCTTATTTTAAGAGAGAAAGCCATTTAATTAAAAAAAAAATTCTCCTCTTTCTTTTCTTCCCCACCCCCTCCCCCAGCCCTCCTATTGTCTCCTTGTCCAGGAAGTTTATATGTAAACAGAAGCAGTAATCAGACCCCTGACCTCCTCCAGGCTTTCAACCCAGTGTTTCCACAGAGGGATTAACCCCAAATACCAACTTGCTCTGAGAGGCAAAATTGATCCCTAGGGGGGCATCACCAAAGAGTGTTCTTCTCTCTAGGCATTCACATCCACCCTGCAAATAAGGTCTCCTCGAAGGGAGGCTTTAGGCAGCCCCTGGAAAGCAAATTGCAGGGCAGGCTGGAGCCAGGAGGGATGCTAAGAAGTCTCTGGGCCCACAGGTTCCTTGCGGTTTGAGAACCTTCCAGATTCACGGGCGCTTCAAGCTTCACCTGTCTCCACCATGTGGGAAAGGGCCAAGTTGCTTGGTCTCATTATACGTTGGTGTCTGTGTGTAGGTATGCAGGATGTATTTAAAAATCTTGTATTTTTTTTTTTTTTGAAAGGATACAGGAATGTCTTCTGATTGCTGCCGAATTAGGATTTGCATCATGGGATCCAGTGAAAAGCCGAGCTCTCATCATGGGATCCAGTGAAAAGCCGAGCCCTCATCATGGGCTCCAGTGAAAAGCCGAGCCCTCATCCATCCCGCCTGGGGCATCTCGGGGACACGGGCAGGGAGGGTGCAGGAGCTGGGCGTGATTAGCGTTTCCCTCTGGGGGGGGGGGTGGGGGGGAGCCGCGAGCCGGTCCGGCCTGGTGTAGAGAACCACAGCTGTGCGCCTACGAGGGGAACATTTGCAAGTCGTTCTGTTTTATTCTTCGCTGCGGGTCTTATCATGTCCACTCAGGAGGGAACACTTTGAACCGGGCATCAAGCTCTGGGCTGGGTTCCAAGGCCGTCTCAGACCAGTCAGAGCCGCTCCTGGCCCCCCCCCCCCCGCACGCTGGGCAGGATGGCTGAAAGGGTGGGCTCTCACTGCTGTCCCCCACGCTGCTCCCCACCGGGGCCGGAGCTGCCCGACTCCAAGCCAAGGGGCTGACAGGACAAGGAGCCTTTCTTATGGCAGCACATCCCTCCACCCCCACCCAGACCCCCCAACAATTTCTCACCAGAGAGACAAAGTATCTTTATTTTAAAGGCTCCCTGTAGCCTGTCCAGAAATTTCTCATGTTATTAAGAAGGAGGTAGGGGCGGGGAAAGGGCCCAAGGAGGCTCCTTACTTAATAGCAGCTAACAGCTGTGGAAAGTCTGATGCAGCAGGAGCACCCAGACAGAAAATTAAAAAACTAATAAAGTCCTCAGTGTGGGGGCGCTGGCATCAGGACAGCTTTACTTCTCCAGACACCTAATAAAGAGGCATTCCGGGACACTAACTCATAAGGGGAATCTGCAGGGGTCATGGAGAACAGTGGAAAACAAACCATGGAAACACAGAAGTCACTCACTTCACTGTGCCGGGCGCTTCATTTTCCTTCTTCCTTTTTCCCCCATTTTCCTCATTTAAGAGAAGCTTCAGGGTGCTCAGGACCAAAGGAAAGGCCCCAAAACACAGGTGATTCCAGGGGCCCTCGATGTAAGAAAGCCTCACTGTCATAGGCAATGCGAGCCCGAGGCATATGTATATGTATTTTATACAGTGTAAGGATTAGAGGGCCTGGAAGTGAAGGTCAGTACAGAGGGACCTGTTCAGATTAGAAGGTCGTTTGACTTATGACCGTAGCAGGGAAAGGGGCGAGAATGGAGGTTCTTCCAGCTAACTTCTGTGGAGCTACCTCCTAATGCCAGGTTTGCTTATGTGGGTTTTCCTACTGGTATTTACTTGGCAATGTTGGATCTGAGTTCCTTGGGGTCTGCCAGGTTGTGGCGTTGTTTGTTGAGACTTCTGGGTGCAAGGGGCATTTATGTTATTCTGATTCGGGTGTTGAGTTGAACTATGTTTCTTTGACTAAAACTAAATGGTTGGATTGTATTGTGTGTGAATATATTTCGATAAAATTGCATTAAAAATAATAAACAGTCACGTTGGACCATTCAACCGAACCATCAGTCAACTGTGGAGATACTTCATCTCAGTTTGTGGTACCAGCCTTCTCACATGGATGAGGTTTTCAAGGTGCAAGTGTGCAAGGTGAAATGAAGCTTTTGCTTGCTATGGAAAGAGAATAAAAAGAAAAGGGTCAATTCCATTTCCTAATATGAAGTACTGAGTTCAGGCAAAGTTTTTGAGAAAATCTTGGTTTGGTTTAGTTCTCACCTTCTGCATAATATTGCAGGGATTTGTAATTTGGAGACAAACAGCTGAAACTGTTCTTTGGAATAACTTGTCTACACTGCGGTTACAATGGTATAATGTTGCATTTGCTTTTGAGGAATAGTTTCACATTGTACAGATTTTTGAAGCAGTGGCTTTTGCACATCTGCCCCGTGGTAGTCCTTGCACACATTTCTTGAGGTCTCCTGGTGTGATGGAGAGAGAACCTGAGTTGGAACTTTGGCCCAATCCCAGCCTGCTCTGCCTCTAATGGGCATGGGCTGCTGGGACAGATCACTTGCCCCACTGTGGCCTCTGTTCCTTGTTCTGCGGGATGAAGAGGATGGGAAATGACTTCTAAGGCCTCTTCCAGCCCCCACACGCTGTGATTCCATGAGGTTAGAAGGTTGGTCTCTGCATTGGAGTTCTTGGCTCTCCTGTGTCCAAAAGAGTGTTTTTTCTTCTGGCTTTTCATTTAGTTGTGGCTTGGCAGAGGTAGAGCTGCAGCCCTTGGGTGTGATGCTGGAGAGATCTGTGGTTGCATGAGCAAAATGAAATACAGCGTTTTGAACTTCGCAAGCCCAAGGTACTTTTTCTTGGCCTTTTCTGATTGTAACCTGCCCCCCCCCCACACACACTTTATTTATTTTTTCTTCCATGACAGCAGCCCATATTTAAGAAAAGAGCAATGCTGCCACTGGGTAGGCATGGACTACTTCTGGTAGGTAAATGTCAGGAGGCCTGGGACATTTAAACGTATTCTGGAAGGCTCTACCCCAATGTTTCTTAAATTTCAAATTGTATAAGGATTGCTTGGGGATCTTGTTAAAACCCAGATTCTGATTCAGTAGGTTTGGGGTGGGATGTGGGATTCGGCATTTCTGGTGAGCTTCCAGGTGATTACTAAAATTACAGTTTTGGTTATAAGGCTCCATGATCCCAACTCAGACCTGCCCTAAGCTCCTCAAGAGAGCAACAGACTTCAGGACGGAGAAATGCAACGAGTCTCCATACTGGGCCTCTCCAGGCCTCTAGGTTCAGCGGAGCCTGGAATGGACCTACGAGGTCAGCTGTGAACGTAAAGAGTCCTGCTTCCCCTGGAATGTTAGTCTGACATGCCGACTGGGAATCAGCCTTTATAGAGGTTTTCCCTTTTGCCATATGATGTCGAGTATGTTTCTTTACTTTTCTAGCATTTTGGAGAGAGAGAAAACAAAGAAAAAGAACAGTGGAGTGAGGGAAATCAAGGCATCGATTAGCTAGAAAGCTACGGTTTAGAATGAACTGAGCCCTGTACTCTGGCTCATTAACAACATTTTATTACTTAGCCGGTCTAGGCCTAGTGACTCAGCTGAAAAAAGAAATGTAAATCATGCAATACGCCTTTCTGAACTGAGCTGCACACCCAGGGTACCTTCTTAATGGTATTATGGCACCAATTATCTCATTAAGAGAGGAGGGCTGCTTTTATGACAGGTTTTGGAAATTAAAATGGCAGAGGGCCGTCCTTTAGGAGAGCTCGTTCTGGGCTGGGCAGGGCAATGACGAGGGGCCAGGAGAGCACATGGGGACCTAGGGACGGACGGCAGGATGGTGCACCTGGTGCTTCCTGCCTCGTCTGACCACAGGTCCATTTGCCCCAGTTTGGGGACAAGCTCTGGATTCACACTTCCCATGTTGTTTAATCAAGAATGTAGACTTGAAATGACAAGTGCTGGAGAGGATGCGGAGAAAGAGGCACACTTATCCACTGTTGGTGGGAATGTCAAATGGTGCAACCACTGTGGAAGGCAGTTTGGCGGTTCCTCAAAAAATTGAATATAGAATTGCCATACGACCCAGCAATACCATTGCTAGGTATCTACTCAAAGGACTTAAGGGCAAAGACACAAGCGGACATTTGCACACCAATGTTTATAGCAGCATTATTTATAATTGCAAAGAGATGGAAACAGCCAAAATGTCCATCAACAGACGAGTGGCTAAACAAACTGTGGTATATACATACGATGGAATATTATGCAGCTTTAAGACAGAATAAACTTATGAAGCATGTAATAACATGGATGAACCTAGAGAACATTAGGCTGAGTGAGTCTAGCCAAAAACTAAAGGACAAATACTGTATGGTCCCACTGATGTGAACCGACATTCGAGAATAAACTTGGAATATGTCATTGGTAACAGAGACCAGCAGGAGTTAGAAACAGGGTAAGATAATGGGTAATTGGAGCTGAAGAGATACAGACTGTGCAACAGGACTAGATACAAAAACTCAAAAATGGACAGCACAATAATACCTAATTGTAATGTAATTATGTTAAAACACTGAATGAAGCTGCATCTGAGCTATAGTTTTTTTTGTTTGTTTGTTTGTGTCTGTTGTTGTTTTTTCTTTTTCCTTTTTCTTCTTCTTCTTATTATTTTTATTTTTTTCTCTATATTAACATTCTATATCTTTTTCGGTTGTGTTGCTAGTTCTTCTAAACCAATGCAAATGTACTAAGAAACGATGATCATGCATCTATGTGATGATGTTAAGCATTACTGATTGCATATGTAGAATGGAATGATTTCTAAATGTTGTGTTAATTTCTTTTTTTTCTTTAATTAATAAAAAAAAAAAAGAATGTAGACTTGGTGGCTTTATGACCGTCATGCCCATAAAATCCACTGGGGAAGCTCATTAGAAATTCAGGAACCACTAGTACCCTAAGATCTGATTCATGAAGTCTGGGCTGGGCTCTAACCCAGCTATCCTTGTAAATATACTTCAAATAAGTCCCTGGGGGATTCCGTGCAGGCAGGTAGGCACCTTGCATTTTTGTTGTTGTTGTTATTGTCATCACACCTTTTTTTTCTTTCTGAGAACAATTTTATTGATACATAATTCACATAGCATAAAATTTGTCCACTTACAGTATACATGTCACTGATTTTATTATATCATAGACATGTATAAACATTAGCATCCATTAACTTTTCAATGCAATTTTATTGAAATATATTATATGTTCACATATCATATAATCATCCAAATTTTGCAATCAGCGGTTCACAGTATCATCATATAGCAGTGCATTCATCATCACAGTCAATTTTTGAACATTTTTCATTATCCCCCCCAAATAAAAAGAATAAAAATAAAAATTTAAACAAAACATTATTGTTTAGAAGGGGTTGATCGTGTGTCCCCGAGATGGAAGAGAGTCGGGGTGCTGCCCCATTGTTTGGAGAGTGTGGAGTCAAGAAGAAAGTGGTCTCCCAGTGTTCCCCAATGTTGCAACGCTCATTCCAGTGTTTGGAGATTGCAAGGCCACTGCGTAAGCCCTTGCAAAGGGTGGGACTGTCACTCACTCAAGCCCCAAGGGTAAGTCACTCTCAGACTTTTAAATCTCATGGAGTTTGCCCTGCACATTTTCAGAACTGTGGAGATCCAGTGACCCCCGATTTCCTTTCCATTTCCGCTTATGGAAATGGGAATATTTATCCTATGACTGTCCTCCTTTGTGCATTGATAGAAGATAACCTGTTCTTAGTTTCACGTTCCACAGCCAGAGGAGGATTTTACTTCAGGACAGACCATGCCTGTAACCAACTTTATGAGATTTTATATTGTTTCTGACTTTGTATGGTATCTGTATTGTTACTGAAATGGTTTAAGGCATGTGTGATATTGTGATGGAATGAATATATTCTATGTATGGAAAGAACATATCTTTTATTTATTTATTTATTTATTTATTTATTAATTAACGGAAAAAAGAAAAAAAAAATTAACCCAACATTTAGAAATCATACCATTCTACATATGCAATCAGTAATTCTTAACATCATCACATAGATGCATGATCATCGTTTCTTAGTACATTTGCATCGGTTTAGAAGAACTAGCAACACAACAGAAAAAGATAAAGAATGTTAATATAGAGAAAAAAATAAAAGTAATAATAATAGTAAAAACAAAACAAAACAAACAGACAAAAACAAACAAAAAACAACAACAACAACAAAAAAAAAACCCTATAGCTCAGATGCAGCTTCATTCAGTGTTTTAACATGATTACTTTACAATTAGGTATTATTGTGTTGTCCATTTTAGAGTTTTTGTATCTAGTCCTGTTGCACAGTCTGTATCCCTTCAGCTCCAATTACCCATTATCTTACCCTGTTTCTAACTCCTGCTGGACTCTGTTACCAATGACATATTCCAAGTTTATTCTCGAATGTCGGTTCACATCAGTGGGACCATACAGTATTTGTCTTTTAGTTTTTGGCTAAGAACATATCTTTTTGAGGTCGAGAGAGTGGAATGTGTTGTCTTGAAATTATGTCCCCCAGAAAAACCATGTTCCTTTAATCCTAATCCAATCCCGTGGAAGCAGTCATGTTCTTTTAATTCTGATCCAGCATTGTAGGGTGGGATCTTTTGATGAAGTTGTTTCCATGGAGATGTGACACACCCAGTTGTGATGCACCCAGTTGTTAGATGGGGACATGACTCTGCCCATTTAATATGGGTCTTGATTAGTTTATTGGAGTCCTTTATTTTTTCGTATGCTGTATTGTGGGGTCACATTTCATTCTTTTTACATATGAGTATCCTGTTACTGCAGCACCATTTGTTGAATTTTTTGTTTGTGTTTGTTGATTTCTTTGTTTGTTTGGGAAGTGCATGGGCTGGGAATCAAAACCGGTCTCCTGCATGGCTGGCGAGAATTCTACCACTGAACTTCCCTTGCACCCCATGGAGTCCTTTTAACAGAGGAACATTTTGGAGAAGATTCAGACAGGTATTTGTAGAAGCTTCGGGTGCTAACAGAGATGCTTGGAGAGCTATTAGAAATGAGAGCCCAGCAAATTTGCCATGTGCCTTCCCATGAGGTGCTGAGCAAGCCAGAACCTTGATGAGGTCTTGATCTTGACAGTTTCCTGGTCTCAAAACTCACATCAGGTCTTCAAATCAGATATAAGTTTCCAGCAAGGAGAGGAAAGAGTCAGATGTCTGGACCTGGAACTGTTTCTTGCTTCAGCACTTCAAATGCACTGGTGAGACTGGGGCACCAGCAGGACATGATAACCCAGCCACTGAGCATCTGGACAGATAAATCTAGCTGGCAAAGCGGGCTCGATTATTGTGTTCACCCAGTCAGCTGAGGCTCCAGTGCTTTGGGCAGTCAGACTCACACAATTTCTTTTCCTATCTGTATCACCAAATTAATGCAAGACAGAACGAGCTCCCTGCCTGATGGGCACAGGAATCAATTCTGTGACACCAGAGTTTCAAAGAGAGAAAGAGGTTTATTCCACAGTTGTTTTATTATACTTTTTTTCACTGGTGTTAATCATTTTTTGTTGTACCATCTTCATGTGTTTTGTTATTTTTTTCCTCTTTTTCAAAAACGCAATTTTATTGAGATATATTCACACAGCATAGAAACCACCCAAAGTATACAGTCCCTGGTGTATGGTATCATCACATGGCTGTGCGCACAGCCCCATGACCAAATTTAGAACATTTTTATTAATCCAGAAAATAAAAAGAAAAAAGAAAACCCGAACCCTCCCATATTCCTTATTGACCCATAGTGTTGCTGTAGTACATTTGCTGCTGTTCATGAAAGAGTTTTAAAATATTACTTTTAACAATAGTCTGCAGTTTGCAATAGGTACGTTTTCCGGTATACCTCTCTATTATCCACTCCATATAATAGTGTTGTACACCTGCTCTAGGTCATGAAAAAAACATTTCCATATTTGTACAGTTAATCATGGACATTGTCTACCATAGGATTCACCATGTTACACCTCCAACTTTCTTTCTGTGTTTTAACCTCCAACTTTCTTTCTGGTGACACACTTCACTCTGAACTTCCCCTTTCCACCACACTCAGCACCATTCAGCACTGTTAATTCTTTTCACAATAACGTGCAACCATCACCTCTGTCCATTTCCAGGCGTTTAAGCTTGCCCTAGTTAAACACTCTGCACATATTGAGCAACTGGTCCCCCTTCTTTAGCCTCATTCTACATCCCGATAACCTATAGTCTCTATTTTGCATCGGTGAGTTTACATGATTAGCTCATATCAGTGAGATCATAAAATATTTGTTGTTTTGTGTTCGACTTACTTCATTCAACGTAATGTCCTCAAGGGTTCTCCAAGTTGTCACATGTTTCAGGACTTCATCCCTCTTTTCTGCTGAATAATATTCCATCATTTGTATGTACTATATCTTGCTTATCTATTCATCGGTTGATAGACACTTGGGTTGTTTCCATCTTTTGGCAATTATGAATAATGCCACTATGAATATCGGAGTGCAAATGTCTGCTTGTGTTCCTGCTTTCAGGGATTTTCTTAGAGGACGTTGTGCTTCCAGAAAGACTTTTCTTGCTCTTCCTGTGAATTGCACGAAGGCCACATGTTGTTTCTGCTTTTCTCCCTGTCACATGGAGGAGAGAGCAGATGCATTCTGTGTTACTACCTCACAGGCAGAAGAAGGCCCGCTGATGCACTCTTGGGGAGACAAATTGGGCTCAGTCTGAGAATTTCCTAATAATTAGAGTGACTTCCCTGATCTTTGCTGGTTTTACATTGCCAGCCACCTCATGCCTGGACTTCTCCCCTAGCTTTCCAGTGACTTCCCTGATCTTTGCTTCCCTGACCTTTACTGGTTTTACATTGCCAGCCACCTCATGCCTGGACTTCTCCCCTGGCTTTCCATGTCCTCATCATCTGGCTTTAACAGGCTTTGCTAATCCTATATCCACTCATTGTCTCCATATGCAACTTGGATTCTGTGGCTTGAACTCACTTTTTAAATTTTTAAAAATATTTTTATTGACATAGCTTCACACACATACAGTCCATACATGGTGTACAATCAGGGGCTCACAGTGTCATCACATAGTTGTATATTCATCACCATGACCAGTTTTTGAAACATGTGCATCACTCCAGAAAAATAAATAAAAAGAAAAAAGAAAAAGCTCATACATCCCACACCCCTTACCCCACCCTCTCATTGACCACCAGTGTGGTCAATTCATTTTACCCTTTATCCCCCACTACTATTTATTTATTTTTTATCCATTTTTTTTATACATTTGTCCATACCCTGGATGAAAGAAGCAAGAGACACAAGGTTTTCACAATCACATGTCACATTGTAAAAGTTTTATCATTATACAATCATCTTCAAGAATCAAGGCTGCTGGAATACAGCTCAACAGTTTTGAACTCTCTTTTTTGTTGGTCACTCTCCAATCCACATGGCCAACCCAGGCCTAATCAACATTTCCAATGAGCTGCAAAACATCTCCACTGAACTGTCTGGTCATCACTGCAGATTCAGCATGTCCTCACATAAATCCATCAACTTTCCCCTAAACTTACTGTTCCTTCCATCTGTCTCATTCCTATTTGCATTATCCGGCCTTGGCAAATGAAAGAAAACTTAGAGGATTCCAAACCTCTTTATTCTATCATCTGATCTTTTACTGCTTTGAAATATCTCGGAGTCTAATTCCCTAAAGAAATGTTTTCATTTCTCATAACCCATACTATTTCTTTGTTCTCTGAATCAACAGTGATACCTCTCTGGGTTTTATAGCTCACAGTTATAGCTATAGGTTTTTAATCTTACGTATAAGGGGAATGGTTTGTTAACAGCACTCATGCAAATGGGATTTGTAGACAGCATGAGCCAAGTGTAAATGCATGGTATGTGGATGTCAAACAAGCTCACATATGGTTATGCTTTCATTAAGAAAAATATGCCTCTAGAATGAGCAAGGTTATTGTTCTGATCAATTTTGCATTTGTTGTAATGCACCTGGGGTGACTTTTACTGATATATTATATGTATATTACCTCTCAGAGCTATGAAAGATAGTGTCTTAGAGTCTCTCATTACTATTATATTTCTACCAATTTTACCTAAATTTCTAAGAATTTTTGCTTTGTATATTTTACTCTATATTATGTGGTACATAAAGGTTCATGACAGTTATGTATTTTTATGAGTTGTTTGTTTTGTCAATATTTATCTAAATTCCATATAAGGCTTTTTGCTTTAAATTCTACTTTGATAAAGAAAATTGGATCCTGATTTATTTACTGATTATGCATTTGTGTGTGTATGGTGTTTACTAATTTATCTTTCTTTCTTCTGATACTTTTTTTCTTTTTGTTTTAGGTATATATCTTGGAACAGCATATTGACAGGTTTAGTTTCTTTTTTTTTTTTTTTTAACAGAACAGATTTTAAAGTTTGGTATGGGTTACAGTTCCATGATTTTTTATTTTTTTCTTCCAATTTCTCCAAGATACTGGAGACCAACAGAAATATCAATATAATGATTCAGCACTCATACTCATTTGTTAAATCCTATCTTCTCGGTTATATTCCTTCTTCTCTTTAAATAACATATATATATATATATATAAGCAATAAATTTCAAAATACATCACAACAATTAGTTGTAGAACAGATTAGGTTTAGTCTTTAATACTGATTTTAAGGTATTTACATTTATTGTCATAGTTATATTAGTGCTTACTTCAATCAAGTTGCTTATGCTTTTGGTGGGTTTTTTTTCCCAATACTGTTTGGTTTTTACTTATGTTTTGCTCTGTTGCTTGTATTTTTTTTCACTAGTGACATAGAAAGTATATATCCTGTTTTAAAATTCTATTTGGATTGCCTTGAAAGTTTTAAAAATATATTTTCCTAATTATTGATTTTTAAAAATGGTATCTATTGATTGTCCCCAAAGTAAGGTTAAGAAATTAGCACACTTTTATTTCCCATTTCTTCCCTGTTTTACTCATTTTCTTGTTCTATTTATTTAATTCGGGATTTTAGACTCAGGTATTGCTTTTCTCCTATATTTTATTTTATGAAAAATTTCAAACATACAAAGTAATTGAAAGAATTTTACAGTGAACACCCAGTTACCTCCCACTAGTTTCCATCATTGCCATATACTTGCTTTATCACATATTTATTCATCCATCTGTCTATCTTTTCCTTAAAAATGCGTTTAAAAGTGAGTTGGGGGTTTGTTTCCCCGTGCCTGCCCATGCAAACAACAAACAAACAAAAGCAAATGTAAATTAGGGGCAGGCCCTGGTGGCTCTGTAGGCAGAGTTGCCTGCCATGCTGGAGACATTGATTCCCAGTACCTGTCCATGCAAAAAACCAAAAAACAAAAGCCAAAAAAACAACAACAGTGAATTGGAGGAGGTGCAAGGGTAGTTCAGTAGTAAAATTCTTGCCTACCATACAGGAGACCTGGGTTCCATCCCGGCCATGCACTTCCCAAACAAACAAACAAGCAAAACACAAACATACAAATAAAAATTCAACAAATTGTGCTGCAATAACGGGATACTCACAGGGAAAATAATGAAATGTGACCCTACCATATGGCATACAAGAAAGCCCAAAAAGCTGTTTTGCAACCATACTTTAAAAAAATTTAGATTTGATCCTGTGTTTAACTGACTTTAGTAATTTCCATTTCATCAGAACTTTTGCATTCTTTTTTTCAATTCATCTCTCAGTTGGTACTTTTTTACAAGAAGGATGTGAGTGACATATCATAGGAGCCTCTGATTAGCTGAACATTTTGTTATATTTCCCTCAGATGTGAATGGAAGTTGGATGAGCTTAGAATTCTTGACTGTTGACATTTTACATGTAAAACTATAGTGGTTTCTCTATTGTCATCTGATGTTTGATATTATAGGGTTATGTGAGGCTAGCCTGATTTTTCTTCCTTTATAGGTACTCTGATTTTTTTCTGCCTAAATAATTGTAAAATTCCTTTGTGATTCTTGAACTTGAGTGCATCTAGTAAGTGATGTTTTTGTGGTAATTTTGCATGGTACTCAATGATATATATATATATATTAATTAATTAAACATAACAACATACAAACACAAACATTCCTATCATATGATCATTCCATTCTTGATATATAATCAATAGCTCACAATATCATCACCTAATTGTATATTCAACATCATGATCATTTCTTAGAACATATGCATCAATTCAGAAAAAGAAATAAAAAGAAAACAGAAAATAATTCATACATACCATACCCTTTGCCCCTCCCCTTCATTGATCACTAGCATTTTAATCTACTAAATTTATTTTAGCATTTGTTGCCCCTATTATTTATTTATTTTTAATCCATATGTTTTACCCATCTGTCCATAAGGTAGATATAAGGAGCATCAGACACAAGGTTTTCACAATCACACAGTCACATTGAGAAAGCTGTATCTCAATGAGACCTTCTGATCTGAAAAATATATATTTTTATTCAGCTATGGCAGAGGCTGGTAGTAGTGGTTCCCCCTAAATCCATGTTTTTATTCTTAGTAATAGAGTTCTTTATTTTTCATTTGGACACATAGCTGCTTGTAATAAAAACCGTATTTCTCAGTCTCCCTTGAAGTTTAGTGTTGCATTTCAGTCACAGATGGCTGACCTTAATTCTTTTTCATTTCTATTTTTTTATTGTATAATACAACATATATACAAAGCAAAGAAAGAAAAAAGCAATAGTTTCAAAGCACTCTTCAACAAGTAGTTTCAGGAGAGATCCCAGAGTTTCTCATGGGCTACCATACCATCCTCTCAGATTTTTCCTTCCAGCTGCTCCAGAACATTGGAGGCTAGAAGGAATAAATATTTTTTATCATCAAAATCAACTTTTTTTTCTTTTTGTGAAAAATAACATATGTAAAAAAAGCAATAAATTTCAAAGCACCAGAGCAACAATTAGTTGTAGGACAGATTTCAGAGTTTAGTATGGGTTACAATTCCACAATTTTAGGTTCTTTCTTCTAGCTGCTCTAAGGTACTGGAGACTAAAAGAAATATCAATATAATGATTCATTAATCATACTCGTGTGTTAAACCCTTCTCAGTATAACTCCACCCATCACCTTTGATCTTTCTATCTCACTCTTTAGGGATATTTGGGCTATGGCCATTCTAACTTTTTCATGTTGGAAAGGGCTGTCACTAATATGGGGTAAGGGGATGGAATTAGTTGATGTTCTGGAGAGGTTGGCCCCTCTAAGTTTCAGGACTTATCTGGTCCAGAGACCCATCTGGAGGTTGTAGGTTTCTGGAAAGTTACCATAGTGCATGGAACCTTTGTAGAATCTAATTTATCAGCTTAGGTGTTCTTTAGGATTGGCAGGAATGGTTTTGGTTGGGGTTTGGCAAGTTGTGATAGGTAGCAATGTCTAACTGAAGCATGTGTAAGAGTGACCTCCAGAGTAGCCTCTCAACTATTTGAACTCTCTCAGCCACTGATACACTTATTTTCCCCCATTCATACCTTTCATGGTATGGAAGATACTCAATAAATCTTTGTTGCTAGGTTATTTGGAATAAAAGACCAAAAAAAAAAAAAATACTGAGAAATAAGGAGACAAATCGAAGTGACAAAGTAATTGAATATATTATTACTGCCTTCTTTGATATTTGTGTTTATAAGCTTCCTTTGAGCTGGTGGCATTATTGCTTATGGATAGGAGGACAGAATTAATTTTCTGTCTAGAAAGTGCCAGATTGTAAGCATTTTCATATGTTCCTTCTAATCTTTCCTATCCATTCCTCCAAGATCCAAATTTATTATAAAAAGGTGTTCTTTTAAAAAAAAAATTTCCTGGTCACTTTTCAAGTTGACACATCCTGGAAGCTGCAAAATATATTGAATTTCCAAACATTCTTGGAGACCATCCAACAAATTTGGGTGGGGAGGAAATGGCCAGGGTACAGGGTGTGTGAGGGGGTCACACTGAGTTGGCTGGTACCACTTATTATGGACAATCCAGCAGGTGCGTCAATAACTCCTACTGAGAGGTTTTCCGCTAAGCTTCCCCAAATGGCCCCATTTTAGCATCCAGCAGTGACGCTGAATTCTCCGAATTGGATTAGCTAAACTACGGGCAAGGTAAAATCCACCAGAATGATCCAAACCAGAGGTTTGTTCCTACATCAGCAGCGGCAGTATGAAACAGGCTTTTGTTTATTAAAAATGGTAGGATTTATCAGCTAGCTGAAAAGTGCCGTGCTTTGAAGTATTGATGTAGATTTTGTGTTATATAGTTCAATTCTGCATATGTAGTTTTTGAGCACACACTAAATGTCAAATCTCATGCTAGGTGCTGTGAAGGATAAACAGATAAAGGAATCCTAGCTTTGCTCGTAGGTGTTTACAGATTTCCTGGGAGTCAGAGGCATAAGTACTGGGTCAACATAGGAGAGATTGAGAAAACAGAAAGGCAAGCAAAATGCTGTTGGTTTACAAAGGAATACTTGGAGTTGCTTCTTGGTAAAGGAAGAGCATTCCTTTATGTATTTAATATACAGAAAATTATATTGAGTGTCAAACTGGTTTCATGCACTGTACCAGACCCTGGGAAATTTTAGTTGTCTGATTATTTGTAATAAAGTTTCAATAGGTAGAAAAGGGAGAGGAGGCTATACTGGAGAGTAGGAACGGTTTGGGTTGAGGTTTTGAGGTAGCAGGCTGTGTGGCATGTCCAAGATGGAGGGAGAAAGAAGGTATACTTCGGGCCCCAGATGTGTGTGGGGGAGGGCGAAGGGCTGTAAGGAAGGTAAGCATTGAACATAGATCAGAGCAAAATTGTAGAGGGTGCTGAACACCCAATAAAGGAACAATAAATTTACAGATTTATTGAATAGATTGAGTTGTTCTAGATTTATCAGGATTGTTCCCTTTTGGATGCAACAGAGTTTCTGATGCAGTAGGTCTGAGTTGGGGCATGAGAATTTGCATTTCTAACAAGTTCTTTGAGACCCTCTGTTGTTCTTCTTTTGCCCTGCGGCAGAGGCTGTTGATGGCTTACCCAACAGCCATCCATGCTTCCCTGCTAACAGAAGGAGTCCTTGATTCCAGGAGTAGGTCTCTACTGGCGCCAAAAGATGGATGATATGGGGTCTAAACTAGCAGTGGTAAATCAGTTCCACTGGCCACTGATAAATCTGAGGGAGCTGCTAAAGAGAGGGCAAATTGGCTGACAAAGGAGGACTTTTGCTCTTTCCCTCTTCATAAATGCTAAATGATACTGAAGCTGCAATGACCGTCTTGCAACCAAGAGATGGCAAGGATGTTCGGGTGGAAATACAGAAAGAATCCAGGTGCTCACAGATATCACTACACCTGCCTCCAGATTTGTTACCGTGTGAGCAAAATGCTCTCCAGTTGAAGCCGCCGTAATCCACGTGTTGGTTACTGGTAGCCAAACACACTCCTAACTGATAAAACTTATCATTGCTCTGTGATAGTGGTAGCATAAAGGGAATAATTGACCCCATTTCATAGATGAAGAGACTGAGGCTCAGGAAAATGAAGGTGACACAGTAGTTACTGGCAGAATCTATTTACCAACTCACGATTCCTGATTTCAAGTTCTTTGCATTTTCCACTGACCTGTAGTCATCCTTTCTAATTATTTCTTCCTACTTATATGTAATATCACATATCATAGTATATATTTAATCTTGTCACATTGAGATCATCTTTTTTTTTGTAATGGACAACCTTGCACTTATTCAAATTTTCTTCAATATAAAAAGAAGCAGTTCCAAGCCTTGCATTTTAACTTATAGATATGGCCTCCAAGTTATAATCAAACAGAAATTATGGAGCAATACAGGAAAAATTCCAGAATCCAAATGGACCCAGACCCTTTTGCAACAATCCCAGCCTCTGCTTCTGATATACCTTCTCAGCCCACTGACCCATTCATCATACTTGGGGCCTCCTAGCTCTGTTATCTCCAGTTGTCAAGTATAGTGCAGATTTATTAGAGAGATCATTCCTCAGATCACACATATGCCTATTCCACCATCATGAAGCCGAGGGGAGACTGAAATCCCATTCATTACCAGCTCTTAGCTGCTGGGGTGTTTATGATGGAATCTAAATTAGTTACCATTACCAACAAAATTTTCTTCAGCAACTGAAGCAGTGCTACTAGTTATCTCCATTAAGTAGGTCATTCATTTGCTTGTTCATTCAGCAACTTCTGATTGAAGGTCTCTGTGTGCAGCAGTTGTATTAATGAAGACCTTTCTTTTTGCACAATCACTAATCCACAGTTTATAAAGCCCTCTCACAGCATTAGGGGCTGGGGGACTGGGTTAAAATGGAGAGCAAAACCAGTGCACATTGGCACATTTGTAGGATATTTAAAATATAGTTATCTTACAGTTTTTTGTTAGCATAGTTATGTGCACATGTACATATAAGCTCTTGCTTGCATCTTCTTACTATTTTTGGTTGAGGCTCTTGACCTCACATCCTATCATTTTATAGTGTAGCATCAAATTTACCATAAGTAAAGGGGAGGAATCACTTCGATGTGCTTGCTGTCTTTCTTTCTATTAGGGAAGAAGGGATTGATACGCCTTTGTCTATTCTCATGCTTTATTGTCCCCCTGCAGTCAGCTTCTGAATAACCATCATTCATTAATTACTTGTCATTAATTCCACCCACATTTACTGAGCAGCATCCACCTAAGTTCAGTACTTTGGGACACGTAGAGTATAATGAGTTCAAAACACTTTCATTATAGGCTCATCAAACAGTAAAAAGGTAAGACATGCTCATATAACTGAAATAGAATAATGAGTCTTGGAGGAAAAGAGCAGAAAGGAGACCAAAGGTAAAAACAAGGACTTCTAGCTGGGGAATCAAGGAGGACTTCATGGTGGAGGTAGCCTAGCACTGGACTGTCAAGAACCCAGCAGGATTTGACTCATAGACTATTGGCTAAAATAGGGAGAAAGGACTCTCTTTACTCTGTGTCTGTGGGGCTAACAAATCCACCTGATGAAATGGGGCTAATACTGATTAGTGACGTCAAATCCTGTCATGACAACACAAAAGGGCTGCCCAAGATATTTTGATTTGTCTGGAACAGCTCCTGCATCTCATGGCTCATCTGCAGAGGCTTGGCAAGCTTTTTGCACAGAGGTTTCGGCGAAATGGTTTGTGTATTTGCTGGAAGGGGATTGACCCATATACTTCTGAGGAATGGGGAAAAGCCTAATTACCGGCACTTGGAGTATGCCCCCAGATTCTTGACTCAGGAAGTGTTGGGGGTCTATTTATATAAAGCTATTTCTTTTCTTACAAGCACAAAGAAACGGCAGGAGGAGGAGGGGGTGATCAGCCAGCAAAATAGTGCTCAGAGCTCTGAACCAGCCCCTTTGAGTTATCCAAATGTACCACGTGCTGCCCTGCTCAAGTTAAGAGCAGCTGAATTGAATTAAAAAACAGTCCCTCCGTTGCTGCGCCCGGGCCTGCCAAATTCTCAGCTGGCATGAGTTTTTATAGCTCCGTTATAAACCCCTGAAAAGTGAGGCATATAATGGAAACATTGACATAACCTGAACTCCTTCGAGCGAGCGGCTTGTGCCACTCTAATTATCCTTACATTTCATTGGCTGTTTCTCTCCCTCCGCTGGCAGAACCTGCTGCAGTGACTTTCCCTAACCGTCCAGGGGGCTGGAGGCTGGAAGCTGAGTTTTGCTGGGGAATAATGAGATAGTGTCTGCTGGCGGTCAGCCCCCTGTTGCATACATACTAGCCCCTCCTTTTTCCCTTCCTTCTCTTGTTGTACCCCCACCCCGCACCACCTCCTCTGACTCCCCCCGCCCCCCCCACTCCCCCAAATAAAAAGACAGAACAGTTCAGTTGGTTGTAAAAATTAATGAGTTCGGATACAGACTTGCCTTATTCCGGTCCAGCTGCGTAACCAGGGCAATTCCGACCAGCATTCTAGATGCTGACATCAGCTCCACACCCCGGTACAATGCTGCTCTGTTTGATCTCAGAAACAGATCAGGCTCCTGGGCTTTATACATCCTGCTTCCTCCCTACGTAAACTCATTTTATTACCCACCAGGAGAGCTCATCTCAACCTCTGGCTTTCCCTGGGCAGCCAATACCAGAGGCTCAGGCCCTACAGCTGACTCTTCCTTTACCAGCTGGGCCCTTTGATCCGGTTCTCTTGGTTCTCTTGGAGTCTTTTCCCCACCCTCGCGCGCGTTGAGGACCGCTGGAGCCGGCGAATGATAGCGATTTTGCCACTTTGCATTGCTGCAGCACTTTACAATTTTCAATGCACTGTTTTGTCTGATTTGTGGCCCACAGCCACCGTGGAGGTGGAGATGGTGTGTCCATTTTATATATGAAGGCACACTGGGACAGCTGGTAAGTGGCAAAACTAGGAACAGATGACAGCATTCCTGACTCCTAGTGGAGTACTCATTCCATGTACTCAGGGTTTTTCCCTCTTGGTGCAGACACCAGGCAGATTTAGTGTGTGTTGGTGAACTGAGCTGAAAGAAAGCTCTGTGGACCCGCTTTTTGTCAGCCTAAAGGAGCGGGAAGTGACCAAGCCAGCGCAGGCCCTTGGAAAGTGTGTTGTGGGGTTGTAATCCTTCGTGGCTCGTTGCCGCCCTCCTTCTTGGGACCAGACAGTCCTCTTGTTTATAGTGGTTCCAGAAGCAACAACCCCAAAGTGGCTCCCCAAAGAGATTTCAGGAGAAGCTGCTAAATCAGTGGCAAAGCTCTTTAAAAATACCCAAAAGTATAAAACGTATTAAAGGGAGAGAGCGTCATTCTGGAGTTCCAGGAAGTGTTCAGAATGAGTATTACAGCAACTATGTGAGCAGGGAGGTAAATTAAGGCTCTTATGTGTCATTCACAGTTGTCTACTTGCTTGTTTCTGCTCTGAAGCTAGGGAACTAGATTAGTTTTCAAATAGCCATTGACGGTGTTGCAAAGGATCCCTTATATTGGTTTGGAACTTTATGCAGTATTTTAATTCACATCCTCATTTAATCCATACATCAATCCTGGAAATGGCAAGGACTTATTATTCTCATTTTATTGGTGAAGAAATAGAAATAAGGAGAGTGGATGTCGTTTGCTCAAGGCTGCCAGTGTAGGATGGGGGCTCTGGGACATCACCCGGAGCTCCTGACCGCCCTGCCCCTCATGGCTCTTTTTGCTTGTCCACGAGACTGAGAGTCTCGGAGAGGTTAATTAACCTGCCCAGTTGGAAAATCGACCTTCTTTGCATGTTCCAAAACCACATTCGTTCCATTCTGCCCTGCCTTTAGCGGGCTCTGAATGTGACTCAATGCCAGCTGTCATTTTGACTCTTCATGAAAGTGCTAGGAACCAAGGCCCAGAGAAGTGGCTTTCCTGATGTCTCCTGGAGCTCAGCAGTTGTACCAAAAGCACAATCAAAACATCTTCACCCTGGATCTGCTGTTCTAACCTCTGGCTCATGCTCCAACATTGTCAGGCAGCCCAACTCCCTTTAAAGTTGCTATACTTGCGTTTGTCACCATCTCCCATCACTTCTGTGTCCCTTTCTTTTGCAGGGCACATGAACTCAGCATGTTTAGCTTTTGAAATTGATTTTCTC